>NW_027507788.1:98059003-99334003 GCF_037356315.1 Lithobates pipiens | reverse complement strand
TTGTTGGTCTGTGTGTGTCCTGCAGCGTTGTGGAAGATAAATCAGACCTGGGTGATGTGTCTTGGTGAATGAGGTTTATACAGTCATGTTGTGGTGCAACCTCATCCTGTTCTCATTTTAATCCTAAAGGGCATTTAAGGTGCTAGTCCTGCAGTGGGAGAAGCATATTTGATGTGCAATTCTTGATTAGACAGCAAGATCACCTCATAGCCGCTCAACCTTTGAGCAGACGTGCTGTGTATGTACATTTTTAACAGGATTGATGCATTGTGGGTGGTGTGAAGTGTAGTGTCGTACCCCAGAGTGAAAGAAGTGGCCATCTGAACCATCATCGTACAGGATATGAAAGCTCTGAGACACATAGGCATGCCTTGAACCTGCACCGGAACCATCTTTGAGGAAAAAAAAACAATAGGGCAACTTGCCTCCATGCTCCTGAGCAAGGACACATGACAAAGTCTTACAATTTTCCCTTGCAAACAAATTAAAGATCTTTCCATAATTAGGGATGCCGAGCCCCAGAGCCATTACCATAGCATTTTTCAAATACACAAAATCATTGCACATTTCATCTGAACATTTTATACAGTCAGGTATGTCTGAACCTGTGGCTTGTCTCAGGAGATTGTCATAGTAGGAACAGTCAGGTATTCATTGGCGGCAGTAACCAATCATACCAAGAAAGGTAAGCATGTCTTTCTTAGTAAGTGGGCGGGGCAGACCCACAAGAACCATAGCTCTTTTGTGATTTACTTTCCTTTCTCCTTTTGAGAGTACACAACCAAGATATGCAAGCCTTTCCTGACACCATTGCAATTATTTCTTTGACACTTTTTGACCACTTTCAAAAAGACATTTCAAAAGATCCCTCCCATCCTCCAGGGTGGCCACCGAGTAGAACTGCAGATGAGGAGCCACATACTGCAGCAGGGATGAACAGTGTCCTGGTATCCAAGCTCTGAGAGTAGTTTGGAGGACAATGGAATAGACTGCAGAGGAGTCTACATAGCCTGGGGCATTCTAAACCATGTTAGTTAGTAAGCAAAGATTGCTGTGTCTCCTCATCCACAAGGATGGGAATAAAAATGCATTCAATAAATCAACCACAGTAAAATACTCTGCATCAGGTGGTATGGTAGTATTGAAAACACATCAGGCACTTATTGGGCAATCGGTACCATTAGGCTATTGATGGCCCTTAGGTATTGTACAAACCTATAGTCACCATTTGCCTTCTTTACTGGGTTAATGTTAATGTAAAACAAGACAATTTCCCTTTAAGATCCCCTTCTTTAAGAAATCCTGAACTATTGGCTGTAAGCCATCCTCTTGGTTGTCTCTGTGTGTAACCCCCTTTGTCCTTTCCCCCTCCCTCTGTATCCCCCTCCTCTCTTTTTATAAAAGTTTCCCCTTTGATTTGATTTTGATAATCATTTTGATAATGTATCTGCACTGGTGTTTGCTTAAGGATGACAAAACATCCTGCAGCATCCTTCGCTGTCAGAAATCAGTAATTGTGCTTGTAGCCCACTCTGATATTTGCTGTGCGACCTCATGTGATGAGGTCTTTCGTGAAGCTCTTGATCTGGTTGGGGAATGTAAGGGGGAGGGGGTGGGGTGCATGGTACAGGCATAGAGAAGGTTGATTTAACCCTTAAATCCACCAACTCATGTCTCTGTTAAACCCATTGTGAACAATGTTTGGGCTAGGATGCTATAGGAAACCTCGGTCCAGCCAGGGATCTCCACAGCATGTATATTTTCATCCTTATTTTTCTTTCTAAACATTCTGACTTTTATTTCTTTTTTTTTTCTTGGCAAAATGCCAATAAGCAATCCTTATGGCCAGAGGTTCCCTTGATCATAAGCAAGCTTTGTGCATTATTACTTTTCTTATTTTTATAACCAAACAATTTTTATTTATATTTAACATTTTTGGAAGAGTGCCAACAGGTTCAAACAGTACTTCCAATTGCTGTAGTACCAATGTGGCAAACAATTCCCCACTATCGATTACGGTAATTGAGATATTACCACTTGAAACCTGTTGGCAAAAAGTCAAATATCCAAATTTTGCACCAGGCTTCCCCTGTGCAAGAGATGTCAGTGGCAAAACGAATTATTCAAATAGCATGTTTTGATTAAAAGTTAGCCTCAGAGTATACTACCAACTATACCAATTTATGTATTACCTTGTGGGAGTGTTATTAACACTGCTATTACGCTTATTATCTCATACATTAGAGTCAAAGCATTCACATATAAATCATTAAGAGTAAACATAAATACATCACCGGATACTGAAGCATCACTCTACGTTTCGATTAGGGAACTTCTACTTGCCTATAACACAGTGCAGTGGAAGGAGTCGTCTTACCTTACAACGTTGACAAATTCCACACAGACAGTTAACAAATTATCATATGACTTCTACGGGTGATAGGAAGATAAGCAAAGAGATCGGGTTTTGTCAGGCACACCTTATCAGACTCTTTATTATAATTACAGTACTGTATAAATCATTTTCCAATGGACTTCCAGAGCCTACAGAGCCTACAGAGCCTCACTCTTTACCCCAGAACAAGTGCTGCTTCTTAATGCAGTCTTATACTGTGGACTTCCCAGAGCCCAAAAGCCCACCCAGGGCTTTCTCACTGTTCACCCGGAACAAGTGCTGCTTCTTAAAGCAGTCTTTTACTGTGGACTTCCCAGAGCCCAAAAGCCCACTTAGGGCTTTTCTCACTGTTAACTCAGAACAGCCTTTTTTTACTGCTTCTCAGAGCAGTTAACTTATTATCGAGGTCTGAAAATAAATTCTACATAAATTACAAGTCTCTTTAAAGAATAACTATTTCTAAATAGGTGTCACGTGGGAAAAGATACATATATCAATTCAACTCACCATACATATATTATAATCAAACCCGGACCGAGACCCCATCTGAAGGGAATGTAGATTGTCTAGAGGTAGTTTAACTATTCGATGTCTGTTAAAGTGTGATTTTCAATCCCCACAGGCCTGTGAGATTAGCCCATTGAGACAATGACACAAAACAACAAAGTCTCTCCGAGCAAATCTAAATCTTTATTCTTTGGTGTGAATATTTAAAGGGGGCTTTCAGAAAGTACCGCCCTTTGAACATGTCATCCAATCATATACAAGTACAGCCTATGACAAAAGTGAAACTAGTGATTTCTCAAAATCATGTGCTTTCCAAGAAACTAAACAACTAAGGAAGATAACAGTAACATGAGAAACAAAACTAGATTAGCAAAACTTGAGCATATATATTCGTGAAGTGGATGTTAGAGAGACACAAAATGGAAACCGATTTTCTTAAAGAATGAAAGCGGTTAAGCAAAATATCCCTTCACCCTCTAAAATAAAATAAAGCTCAAACTGCATATTACAAAATATAGGACATAAGGCATAGAGACCTTTAACCAAAAGGTGACCACTCCATCGCAGTCCATGTGGCTTACATAGCATGTAAATGATAAACAATGTAGACTATCAAATTATTTTTTATTAAAGTACAAAAGTTATACAAAAATTACAACCGCTATAATGAAGAAAATAATACTCTTCACCATTCCCACAATAAAAAAATAAAAAAAGTCTGTCACATCTATTAGTCTGGATGTCACACAGGTCACTGTGTATATACAAGCAACCCACTGTTAGTAAATCTAGAATAGAAAAAATTTCATTAGTGCAATAATGGGGTTGCTCAGGTTTAAACACAGTACCCAAAATGCTAAAAAACACCTCACTTATGGCAGAAATATACCCATCAATTGTGCAAGCCAATTCTGTGCTATGGAATAAATGAAAAAATAAGTGACAGCTGCCTGAATCGGAAACCTAAATCATACCCATCAATCGCCCCCAACTAACATGACACCTTGCTAATAGACACAGGAATACCACTTCTAAATGTCCATTGAGGGTTGATAGTAGATTATATAGGCAGTATTCACTAAACAACTATTCTATTCATAGACATTTATAAAAAAAAAGAAGTCCATAAAGTTAAACTCTCGAAATAAGGCATTCACAATGCAGTTAGGGAGCAATAGAGCAACCAACAAGCCAAGTGAGAGGTTATAGCTATATTAGGCAGCAGAGCTAATATCTGTTCAAATCGATGCAGCCCACCAAATTGTTGACCAATGGCTTTATTCTTAATATATTCTAACATATCAGTGATTTTTAATTTATGAGTAACAGACCAGGCACCAGGTTGTCATACAGTTCTCCAGGGGGGCAGATGGCTCAGTGGGCCTTTTTTTTTGCAGAGTTTGGCGGCAGCAGGAGCATGGAAGCAAACGGCAGCAGGGATTCAGGGAAGGTGGCCAGCGAGGAGGGCAGTTAGATGTAAGGTCTGGGAGGGAGAAGAGCTCCCTCCCTCCCTGACCACCAAAGAGGTGAACAGGAGCGGGCATGGCCACGCCGTTGGAAGGAGCAGGGCAGCGAGAGCAACCCTGGGTCAAGAGGGAGACTCAGCACTGCCGCTGTTGGCCATCAGGTACCCAGCATCCTACACATACCTGCCTACACACAGGGCCTGCGAGGGGGAGCAGAGGAGGGACTGCAGATAGGGACCCTGCTATGTGGTCTGTCCCCCCTCTTTCCCTCAGCCCCCCTATTTAACCCCCTCTTTCTCTCAGTCACCCCTCTGTCTCCCAGACCCCCTGTCTCTCAGTCCCCCCTCCGTCTCTCAGACCCTCTCTGCCTCCCAGCCCCCCTCTTTTAGCCCCTTCTGTCTACTAGCCCCCCAGTCTCTTAGTCTCCCCTTCTGTCTCTCAGACCCCTCTGTCTCTCAACCCCCTTGTCTCTCAGACTCTCCTGTCCCTCAGACCCCCCTTCTGTCTATCAGACCCCTTCTGTCTCTCAGCCCCCCTATATCTCAGCCCCCCTTTGTCTCTAACCCCCCTCTGTCTCTCAGCCCCCCTCTGTCTTTCAGCCCCCATCTGTCTCTCAGCCCCCCTTTGTCTCTCAGCCCCCCTCTGTCTCTCAGCCCCCTCCCTTTGTCTCTAAGCCCCCCTCCCAATGTCTCTCAGCCCCCTCTCAACCCCCTCTCTCTCACTCACTCACTCACTCTCTCTCACACATTCACCCCCTCTCTTTTACACTTACACACTTTCTCTTACACTCACCCCTCTTTCTTACACTCACCCCTCTTTCTTACACTCACCCCCTCTCTCCCTCACCAACCCCTTCTCACTTCCTTTCCCTCAACCCCCCTGTCTCACTCCCACCTCTCCCTCTCTCACTCCCTCTCTCTCTCTCACCCTCTCATGATATACAATAATGGAAGTGGGGGTGGGGGCAGCATCTTATTCAATTAAAGTGGCCCAGTCTGGATGAATTCCAGCACCACATCTTTGTCCCGGTCCAGCGCTGTTCTCATCATGGATCACACTGGAACAGATGAGCAGGCAGTAAAAAAAAAAAACAGTTCAAGAACATTTTACCATTCTGCTGCTGGAATTTTCTCCTCACTGTGGTCAAAAATTAATGATGATTTGACCCCACTAACATTTAGAAAATTGAATGACAAATATTAAAAATTAAAAATATGAAGCAAGATTCTTCCAGTGTATAGTCAGCTTTAAGCTTTAGGTTGTTATGAACAAAGGTTCATATAAAGGTTAGGAATTTCTGTATGGCAACATCTTCTACTTTTATGGTTGTTAATGACATTTAACTTGACTAACTTATCAACAATATAGAGAATTCTTAATTTTGTAGAGCCGTCAAAAGAATGCTATTAAATCTTATGAGCTCACGCAAAATAACACTTGTTAGTAATTATCTTCAATTTGCTTCTCCCCGAATCAGCATTCTGAAAATCTTCCTATGAATAAAGCAATATAATGTAATACAAAGAAAATTGCTGGCAAAACATTATTAGGATGCTCTAAGCTGGCGCAAGACATTTCCTGTCAGTAAGGATATAGTGGTGCCAATGCAAAAAAAAATGACCATGATAGTGACCATGGTGTAGACAATGACAGTGATAAGGGTGAGGGTGACGATTACAACAATATTAGTGACAATGCTGTTTATGGCAGAAATAGCATAGAGAGAGAAGATGGTGATGAGCATAGCAATAATGATGATGGTGAAGATTCTAATAATGGTATTGATGATAATAGTTGGGAAGGAGCAGAGTGATTCTGGTAAAAACTGGGTAGCGGGAAGAAGAAACTGGGTAGATTATAGACATAAAAACAGCAAACAATGCCACCCTTCATGGCTTCAACTTTACTAACATAAAGTGGTTGTAACCCTAAAAATCAAAAAACATACTCCCATCCCCTTAAGGCACAAGATATAGCACAGTGCTTTTGTCATGTTAATTTTCCCTTTCTATGTTGTACAATACCCGGTTGATCCTGCCTGTTCCTGTCTTACCCTCTGTAAACTAACCATGTCTACCGTGGCTGCTGATGGCTGATATTGTGGTCAGTTTACACCTTGTAGTTACCTTCCCTATCTCTTCTGTAGTCTTTGTGAGAGCTGATCTCCTCTCCACCCCTCTCCTCTTCTCCTGCCTAGATAGAGCAATTCTATTCCCCTAAAGCTATCTTCCCCTCCTATTTATTAACCAGCTCCCACCCTGGCCAATTATGACATTCCTCTGCTACATGCGAAAATCTGTATTTTTGCTAGAAAATGACTTAGAACCCCCAAACATTATATATATCTATATATAGATATATATTTTTAGCAGAGGCCCTAAAGAATAAAATGTTGTGTGTTGCAATTTTTATGCCACAAGGTATTTGAGCAGCGGTTTTTCAAACACATTTTTTTGGGAAAAAATACACAATAATGAATTTTTTGCACACAAGCCCAGAATACCCAATTTTTTGTTAAAATATAAAAAACGATGTTACACTAGATAGATAGATACCAAACATGGCATGCTTTATAATTGTGTATGCCCATGGAATGGTGCAAACTACTGTACCTAAAAATCTCTATTAGAGACACTTTAAAAGCCTTTAGAGGTTACCAGTTTAGCGTTACACAGGACTTCTGCTGGAATTATTGCTCTTGCTCTGACATTCACAGCGATACCTCACATGCGTGTGCAACTTACATATGCATTCTTGTTTACACGTAAGCACCGGGGGAGGGGGTAAATTTTTTTTTTTTTGTTTCACAAAGTTTTATTGGATGAAAAAGATAACATAATACACCTTAAAGTACAAATACATAAAAGCGCATATTGTAAATGTATCAAAAGCCGAGTACAATTACATAGAAAAATAGGAACATTATACATGTAGGTATTACAATATATAAGTGATCAAATAAGCAGATTATTACTTCATATTGATGTAGGTCAGCTGTTTGTTAAAATGAATATATATAAAGAGGTAGAGGAAGGTGTGGGGGAGGGGGGGGGGGGAGAGAAAAAAAAAACTTAGATTTACAGATTCTGTTTCAGTCATATATGAGTTATACTTCTAATTACGGGTTTCTTTACTGATTAATAATTGATTTATATTCTTGAGAGTTCTTATATTCTATCCATTCATGCCATGTTGCATAGAATCTTGTGATTTTTTCCTGAGAAATACTGATAAGCTCTTCAATTTGTTCTATATTATTTATTCTCCGAAACCATTCCTTTTTCGTTGGAATGGATTCGGTGCGCCAGTGAAAGGGGATACAGTGGCGTGCAGCGTTAACCATAAACATTGGCAGTGATTTCAGATATTTTTTCCTAAGGATATTGTTTATATGAATGAGGTATTGTGCAGCATTAAAGCTCAGTTGTTCTGAGGATATCTTGTTGATGGTTTCCTGAACCGTTTCCCAAAAGGTCTGGATTAAGGGGCAGGACCACCATATGTGGATCATCGAGCCCTCCTTTCGGTTGCATCTCCAACATTTTTCTGAGATTGTGGGGGAAAATTTGTGTAAAATAGAGGGGGTCCTATACCATCTGGATAAGATCTTATAGCTACATTCCTGAGTGGCTACATTTAGAGACCCTTTGTGTGCGTAAATATGTATTTTCTCCCACTGTTCTTCGGAGATTGAGATGTCAAGGTCTCTTTCCCAGTTTTTGCATGTTTTATTGGATAAGTCTGGTGTTCCTTCAAATAATGAGTTATATATGATTGAAATGATGTGTCTGTGTGGTGTTTTTTTCGTACAGAGGTCTTCGACTGTCGTTAGGGGTTTTGTCCAATGATGTGTTGTCTGTTTGTTGGTTAGGAAGTGTCTAATTTGATTATAAGTCCAATGGGGTATTCGGAAGGGTGCTATAGTGTCATGGAGGTCTTCTCTAGAGAGTATTTTCCCATATTTAAAGAAATGTTTGGTGAGAATTTCCTTATGTGGCCAGTTATGTTTAAGAAAGTTTCTTTCTAAGCCTGGTGGAAAGTCAGGGTTGTTTTCCAGAGGGGTGAGGGGACCATACCAGGGAGTAGAGTTCTTTGATTTGAATGTGTTGTTAAAGATTTCTAATGTGGGTCCAATTAGGGGGTGAGTCTTGATATAATTAGAGTGAAATTTAGGGTTAATCCATGGGAGTGATTTAATTGATGGGGGAATCTGAGATTGTTCTAACATCACCCAATCCTTTACAGATTGATGAATGTTCCAATCAACTATACGCGTTAAGAGTGTTGCTTGGTAGTATTTCCTAAGATCCGGGAGAGCTATGCCACCCTTGTGTTTAGGGAGGTTTAATCTGGTAAACTTTATTCTGGGGGTTTTGCCTCTCCATATAAACAGGGAGCAAGCCTTACGGAAGGCTGTAAAAAAGGATGATGGCACTCTGATGGGGACAGTTTGCATAACGTAAAGATATCTGGGTAGGATTGTCATTTTTATCAGCGATGCTCTGCCGAACCACGAGATGTTCAGGGCATTCCATCTTCTCAAATCTTCTCGAGTTTCTTTTAAAATGGGTAAAAAATGTAGTTGGTATAATTTTCCTAAATCCGAGGGGATTTCAATGCCCAAATAAGTGATGTTTTTTTCCGCCCAGGTAAATGGGTGATTTTTCTTGCATAGTTCTACTGAGCTCGACTGTAGTGTAATGTTAAGTGCGTTTGACTTGGAATGGTTTATTTTAAGATTGGAGAGAAGATGGAAGTGTTCCAGGTCTTTAAGGAGATTAGGTAAGGACGTGTGTGGTTCTGATAAGAAAAGGAGCATATCGTCAGCAAATGCTGCAACTTTATAGGTGTTGTTCTGAATCTCTATGCCTTTGATATCATTGTTAGCTCTGATCCTATTTAGCAGTGGTTCTAGAGTGAGAACAAATAAGAGTGGGGAAAGCGGGCATCCTTGACGGGTGCCGTTTCGTAAGTTGAAGGCGTTCGATAGGTGGTTATTTACGCGGACTCGTGCAGTAGGATTGGAATATAGTGCCTTGACGTAAGATCTCATTTGGGGTAAGATTCCTATATGAATTAATACTGCGTCTATGAAATCCCATGCCACCCTATCGAACGCCTTCTCTGCGTCGAGGGAGAGGAGGAATCCTTGTTTTTGTTTTGAGGTTAACTAATGAATAATGTTTAGCGCTTTGGTCGTATTATCTCTACCCTCTCTGCCAGGTATGAAGCCCACTTGATCTAGTGTTATTAGGGATGTTAGTAAAGGTAAGATTCTGTTTGCTAAGATTTTTGCGTATAATTTTACATCTACATTAATTAAGGAAATTGGCCTACAATTTGTGACTTGGGTTATGTCCTTACCTTCTTTGGGAATTAGAGTTATATGCGCTTCTAATAATTGTTTAGGGGGATGTTTTTCCGTATGTAAAGATTGGAATGATTTCAGAAAACGTGGTTTAAGTATTTCAATTAAAGTTTTGTAGTACTGTAGGGGTAATCCATCAGGGCCTTGGGCTTTTCCTATTTTCATCTCTTTTATAGCTTTGTCTAATTCTGTGCCAGAGATCGGTTCTTCTAGTTTTTGGGCTGTTTCATCTGATATTCGGGGTGGACTATATTTACCTAAACAGTCTTGAATAAGGTTAGCTCTTAGGTTAGAGTTTTGTGGGCTTTTGGGATTAGAAGGTATGTTGTAAAGAGATTGATAGTAGAGTTCAAATTGTTTTGCGATCTCCTCATTTGAGGAACGTAGTTTACCTTGTTTATCCATTATTTGATGGATCGTTGCCGAGGTTTTTTTGTTTTGTACTGCTTTAGCGAGCAGTCTCCCACTCTTGTTACCTTGTTCGTAGTATATCTTGTGTCTCAAGATATATTGTCTTTTGGTTTTAACATTTAATTTATCTGCGAGCAGTTTTCGCGCGCTTGTAAGCTCCTCAAATGTTGAGACCGCAATAGTTTTTTTATGCGTTTTTTCTAGATTGTGGATTTGGGTTATCAATGAGTTTATCTTGGCTTGTTTTTCCCTCTTTATTTTGGCTAGCCTTTTTATAAATTCTCCTCTAATAACACATTTATGTGCCTCCCACTGTGTGATTGATGAGGTTTCCCCGTTATCGTTTCTTGCAAAGTAATCTTTTAATATTTCATTTAGCTCGGAAATGTCTTTGGGGTCTTTCAATGTGGATGTGTTCAGTCTCCATGTTTTGGTGCTGGTATTCTTCTCTGGGAAGGTCATTGTCATGGTGATTGGATGATGGTCTGAAATCGTCATTGGTTCAATGGTGCTGTTGCTTAGAAGGGGAATGTCTGGTTGTGTTATAAAAAAGTAATCAATTCTTGAATATTTTTGGTGAACATTGGAAAAAAATGTAAAGTCCTTGGATAGGGGGTTGAGGGTTCTCCAGGAGTCATGTAACATAAGGTTTTGTAACTGAATTTTAATTAGTTTCAATGCTCTATATGGGAGACTCGATGTTCCATTTGAAGTGTCTATTGCGGGGTTAAGTGGGATGTTGAAGTCTCCCCCTAATATGATAATTCCTGACGCGAAGGTTGTTAAAAGGTCTTTGATTCTACGAAAGAAGGCTACCTGTTTAGAATTTGGGGCATAAATATTAGCAATAGTTATGGGACGGTTTCCTAATTTACCTTTCAGAAAAATAAATCTACCTCCAGGATCTGTCATAGCGTCTTGGAGTTGGAATGGTGTCTGTTTGGAAATCAGGATCGAGACCCCTTTTGTTTTACCTTCTGGGTTTGTGGCATGGTAAGCACATGGGAATCTTTTGTCTTGTAGTTTTGGGGTTTTTTCAGATTTGAAATGTGTTTCTTGGATACAAATGATATTTGCTCTGTGTTTGTGAAGCTCATTAAGAAGTCTGGTCCTTTTTTCAGGTATGTTAAGACCTTTGGCATTAATTGAGAGAAGTTTAATCGTTAGTGAAGTGGATGTTTGTTTATAGTCAGTCATCTTAGAATTTAGATGTTCGGTTCTAGATAGGTAAGTACTTTAAAAAAAATTAAAAAAAAATAAAAGGGGGGAGGGTGGAAGGAGGTGGGAGGGAAAATGGGTAGGTGATTGGGGTTGGACCGGGGGTAGATATAGACCTGCTAGTCTACCCTACTAAGAATCCGGTGTGTTCAAAGAGCAATGGTGGTTGCCCTTTGTGTGAGATCGGGGTCCACTCAAGATTCAATGGATGCTTGTGGTTGCTTGGTAATTAGTGAAATACTAACCAGTAAGAGGTGTTTTCTTTTATCTCTTATTTATTTTTTTCCTTTCTTTCTTCTTTAGAAAAACTCTTCCTACTATAAAATATCCTCCTGCACTCGGGAGAAGTCAGTAAGCAAATAATTGGATAGTTTAGGGCGTTTTATCGATATAATGGGCCAGGGAAAGGGTTGGTAATTAACCTAGTATCAATTGGAAAGTTTTAGGAATGAGACGTTGCGGTTCAACCTCATGTGTGCATATGGGAAAACATGTTGGGAAGGATGTTGTTTAGGTGCACCAGGACATGTAACTAGATTGAGACAATCGTGTATTTCTAGTGCCCGAAAGAGGTTAATAGAATGATTGACTAGTCGTTGGCGTAGGCCTTCAGGTCTGACCTAAGAGATGGTTACATCAGGTGTATAATGTACTAAGAACATTAAACAAACATTAAGTCACTCCAATAACCCAGATTTGTATTTTACCTTACATCATTAGAAACATGTGTTGATCATTCCATTGTGTCTGATTTTAACCTTTGGAAGTAGTGCATGTTGTGTAGTCACATAACATTGCCGTATATTAGTAATAGCTGGCAAAATTAAGATATTTAATGTGTTGTCTGCGCTCTGAAATTCGTGTCTCTCCTAGTGAAATACCGGAGGGGAAAAGATTGGGTTGCTTTCTGACGTCTAGTTGAAACTCCTCCAAACTTCCGAGGGGGAGGATCTCTCCCTCGGGCTGACCACTATTAATAACAACTCTATTATAATTTCGAACTTCAAACATTTTAAACCCGTGTCAACATTGTATGTGTCTTAAACAACTTATACCCAGTTATCTTATCAAGATAATCTTATCTTTGATATCAAGAACATGTAAGAAAAAACCTTCAACAATATGTAGATACATTTCTAGCAGGCTGCAAACTGAGCAATACGTTAGTTAACCTTATGCTGCATGGAACTGCATACTTTTTTTTTTTTTTTTTATATAACCCTTACATAAGGTCACTGTAGGTGCAGTAACTAGATTTGCTAGTAAAACATTAAAGTAACTTAATCAACTTAGAGACCTAAGAATACCCTCTTTACCCTATTCTCTTTGTTTCCAACACCACCTTTTGTTAATATAGCATAGCATTAAGCGATGGTTATCTACTCTGTGGCTCGGTTGGACTGAGTTGTTCAGACAACTTGTCTCAGCAAAAGGGGTGTTCATTACTTTGATGGGGGGGGGATGTTACTAAACTAAATTAGTGGGGTGATCTAAGCCCATAGTAGATCCGTAGGGAGCATAATAGGTAGGTATAGAAGATATGTACTCTCCTTCTACCTCCGCCCCCCTCTCATTCTCCTTTGTTCCCCTCACAGGATTTCTTACCAGGTCTTGCTTAAGGCGTCCTTCTTATCGAGAGGGAGAAGAGTGAGAGATAGAAAACAACGGGGAACAGAGTGAGAAGAGATAAAGTAGAGATAAAGCAATGAGATAGAATAGAGAGGGATATTGGTAGCGTGAAATAAACAAAGTCACAGTTTTTGAGGGTTTCTAGGAGCATGACTTATCCTGCAAAGGTAAGAGTTCAGGTGTCCATTTGCTCTCGGTGATCCATGCGATCTCTGCGTCTGGGTGGGGAGATTCCGGGGCTTCTTTGGTGAACGTTTCTTCTGCTGAAATGCGGAGACGGTGATCTGCGGCGACGGTCTCTATTCCTCTGGGCTCTTGGAGTGAGGTTGTTAGAGATTGCAATCCAGGATTCGTTCGATGTAAAGGAGCTATACCAGTCTGGAACTTCAATTCTAGGAAGATCTAGAGTTTCAGAGAATGACTGGAGGTCTTCTGGCGTGCGTAACAGCGCTGTGTGGCCTCTCCACGTGGCTGAAAGGCAGAAAGGGAATTTCCATCTGTATGGAATGCCTCTGGTGCGCAGTTGCTCTGTGATCGGGCGTAAAGCTTTGCGCTGCTGTAGCGTGATATTTGATAGGTCCTGGTACAATTTGATTTCATTTCCATTAAAGATGATTCTACCTTTTTCCCTTGCTTTCTTCAGGGGGAAATTAACAAGGCAACATATTATGTCTCTAGGGGGATCATCATCTCTACCCCTGGGTCTGAGAGCTCTGTGAATCCTCTCGAATTCAATAGGGGAATCAGGGGGTCTGTCCAGAATGTCATTGAATAAAGCAGCTGCAGTTTGTTCCACTGGATTTTGATCAGTCATTTCAGGGACTCCTCTGATTCTAATGTTGTGTCTCCTCCCCCTATTGTCCAAATCTTCTATGCGGCGGTGCATATCAATAATGTGATTGAGGTGAATATCTGCGTTTTTTTGTACTTGTTTTATGGCTTCTGTCTGGTGTGCTGATACTTGCTCTATAGCTCCTGTCCTTGCTGCAATGCTCTGTATGTCAGTTCTAATCTCATTGATGGCAGCGGAAAAGGAGGCTTTTATGTCCATAGACATAGCCTGCAGATTGGTCTGGAGGTCTGCTAGGCTAAACGGCTGATGCTGAAGTGCCCCTTGATTTTGTGTGCCTTTCGCGTTGTTAGCGGTGTCCGCAGCGGCCGTGGAGCCGCCGGGCGGCATGGGCGTCTTAGGCGGCTTTGGGGCCTTCACCGTGTGACGTCTGGAACATCGCCGGAATGCTTACCGGCGGTTGTTGTAGATGCTCCATCTGAGCCTGGGGTGTTGGGGGACACAGATCCGATGTTCCCTGGTGTGGATGCTTCAGAAAACGCCCTGATTGCGGTGGATTGCTCTCCCGAGTGCCGGAGCTAAGGGATTAGGCATCCATCTTCGTCCGGAGTTAGGCCACGCCCCCCAAATTTTTGTATTATTTATTTTATTCAAAACTTTTTTACACTCTCGCTAACTTTTATTTTAATCAACTTTATTGGTTTCACAAGGGATGCTACAATTGACCGACTGATCGCTTCTTTAACCAATCCTTCCATCGAATGATTGACCGATCCTTTCTTACGTTGATCCTTCATGCGATTGACTGACTGATCCTTCCTGCTATTGACCAACTGATCCTTCCTGCTATTGACACACAGATCTTTCCTGTGATCATTCGATCCTACCTTCAATCGATCCTTTGATCCTTCTTTCGTTCGACCAGTGCATTCTCCGATTGATTGACCAATCCCTCCTGCAATCGACAGACGGATCCTTCCTGCGATTGATGGACTGATCATTCCTTACTTTGAATATTCCTGCAATTGATTGACCAATCATTCCTTACTTTGATCCTTCTGGCAATCAATCGACCAATCCTCCCTGCAATTGATTGACCAACCCTTCCTTATGCTAATCCTTCCTGCGAATGGCCGACCAATTGTTCCTCCAATTGACCGACCGATTCTTCCTGCAATCGACCAACTGATCCTTCCAGTGATTGACCAACAAATCCTTTCTGCTATCCATCGACCGTTCATTCTTACGATCAACAGATGATCCTTACTGTGATAGATCCTTCCTGCAATCAATCGATTGACCCTTCATTTGATCAATTGACTGATATTTCCTGCAATCGAAAAGGTATTTTAGGTAGAGATTATATTGCTGAAAAACACACTGCCATTACTATTGCCCCATAAGAGAACCTATCATGGGTGTTTATTGTGGAGACTTTACAACCACTTTAAATATGTAAATGACCCAGTTAGAATAGCAGCTGAAAGCTGTTAAAGTGGAACTATAAGAAAATAAAAAAATTACATATTTGATGCTGTCTATCAATATTCCCCACTGTAACATTTAATACCTATTGATCCGGCCAGTAATCTGAACGATTACATTTCTCCTCTATAGATATAGGGAAGGAATGAGTGTAGTCACTTTAGAACAGGAAGTGTATTACTGGCTGGATCACCAAGAAAAAAAGAAATGACAAAAAAAAAGCTATGAAAGTAAAACTAATACAGCCACCACATCTAAGGATTGGTAAGCTACAATATACTACACTTTTATTTTGGATTTAGATATGCTTTAGGCTCCTCACAAGTTAGAGCAATAACACAGTAATCCAAACCTGTAGAGCCAGGCATTGCCCATGCATTAGCAGTGCTGCAGACAAAGCAAAACCTGTGAGGTATTAATGAAACTTTATGAAGTTTAAGTTTATTTGATAAGGAAGGAGCATGGCAGATAAAATGATGTCCAATAGGACGAAACGCTTTGGGTGACGCTCGTGGAGTCATTGCGATCTTCCTGAACTGTTGAAGGCCTATACAGCGCGATTTTTTGGGATTTTTTGTAAGTTCACATCTGTTTTTTTACATGAAATGATACGTTGCAGTTTTACACTGTGTGGCTGTTTGTTTCTTACACATATGACCATGAATTGCCTTTCCGTTTGATGTGGTCTACCATCTTTTGCAAGGGAAACAAAACATTTACAGAGCACCAGACTAAGCAACTAGTGTGTGGTGCCACAACTCACCCGGGAGGAGAGACTGGATCAATCCCAACAAACAACAAGGCAGAACTGTTTTATCTGCATTCAGAGACCCATGTCCTAAAACCCGAGTACCTTGACGTGAAGGAGGCTTCCCTCTTTTGGCAGATATACAATGGAGGAAGCTGTACCTGTGAGGCTGGCCAGATGAATCCGGCAAGGTGAGGGCAAAAATAAAATGTTTTTTTTCGCTTCACAGCTATACCTTGGCTGAGCATTTGAGGAACAAAAAGAGAATGCTGCCTTGGGGAAGGCTATACATTTATATAGTAAAACCGGTCTTAATTGGGCGAGGAGCAGAGCCTGTACCCATATGTGTGTCATGCTTGTGTCAGGAAATATATATATATATAAATACTGTACATAAAAGGATAAAGTAAAAGGAAAAACCTCTGTCTGGAAACTGGAACTATCACTTGTGTAACAAAACCACAATAAGAGACAGATCATGCACTTTTGGATTTATGAAAAAAGAAGTGTATGAGTACAAATGTATAATGTATAAAATTTGTTGAATTAAAATAAAGTTGCTTAAAGAGTTGTTTTTGTATTTGTATTTGGAAAATATATTTTGCTAAAGGGACCTTGATTGAATATAATTTGCATTCATGGTAAAATAAACAAAGAGAATAAATAAATAAATAAATAAATAAATAAAAAAAAAATATATATATATATATATATATATATATATATATATATATATATATATATATATATATATATATATATATATATATATATATATATATATATATATATCCTATATTTTCAAAAGTACTGTGATACTTGCCTTTAAACGCATATAAACTTTAATGGCATCCCAGTCTTAGTCCATAGGGTTCAATATTGAGTTGGCCCGCCCTTTGCAGCTATAACAGCTTCAGCTCTTCTGGCTGTCCACAAGGTTTAGGAGTGTGCCTATGGTGCATTTGTGAAGTCAGGTACTGATGTTGGATGAGAAGGCCTGGCTCATAGTTTCCACTCTAATTCATTCCAAAGGTGTCCTATTGTGTTGAGGTCAGGACTCCATGTCTTTATGGACCTTGATTTGTGCACTGGTGTTTTCATGTGATTATTATATACTTATAAACCTAAGGAAACTAACAACTTGTACAATGTACCATTGCAAAAGTGACTGAAACCCATTGGGACCAGTTAAGGATTTAACAATTTTATCTACTGCTCAGGGCAGACCCTCATGTCAACACTGTAATTCTTTTGTATGGGGCTAACCAGATATCACATATCTGTATGACAAGCTCAAGATGATGAGGGTGACCCCTCTCACAATTCCCATCCAAGAAATCCTGGAATTTGGGACAGGGGCTGTTAGGGCAATGGAAGGGTACAGGTGGCGGGAAGCTGGAACTGAAGACTTGAACACTGGTGTTAGGTTAGCAGAAGCACAGCAACTGGGGCACCCAGAATATACCAAGTCCAGTAGAGAGCAGATCCTGGTCATGAGTTAAGTTTGGTAACAGTCCCGCAGTGCTTTGCTTTTATCTTTTTAAAGGTTCTTGCGATAAAAACCAAGCAAGCTTAGACTTCTGTAGTATATAAATGTGTTTACTAAACAGAAAAAGGCACACATGCAACTTTACAAAACACAATTCATAGTTACAAAATATGTCTACAACACGCACAAGCCAATTATCCTTTCTAGCAAAATAAGCATGTACAATATATATGCAATACGTAAACTAAACAGTTACTTCGCTTAGAGATGGAATCAAGATGTAATGTCTTTCATGGTTCTTTCCTTTGAGTCCAACTCAAAACTTCTGTTTCCTTCAAAGTTTCCAGTGTGCCTCTTTGTGTTCATAACCAACTCTCCTCTTTGTCTCTCCCATGCCTGTTCAAAAGTGCTAAGCTCCTCCCCCATATTTCTTGTAACCTCATATCCTGTAACCTTACTTAAACTAGTCTGACTGCTTAATTTACATATCAATGGGGAGAGCCCTTTATTTTAACACATGGTTTTAATATCTAACTCCATATTAGTGCTATAAAATCACTACAAATAGCCAAGGCAACACAAGCAGGAAGGCACACGCAGGATAAAAGTCAGAGAAGAGAAAAGGCTGGCAATGTGCAGGCAGTAAACAGAATTGTTAGGAAAAATCTTAAGCAAGAGTCCAGTCTGAAGTTGGTAACAAAGGTGAAAGCAAACATAGACAGGCAAGGGTAATCCAGAAACAGGTCAAGCCAGAGGCTAATAATTGGGTTAAACAGATTCAGGATCAAGGATAACAGTAATTGAAGCTAAAAGACTATTCAGCAATGATTCCATGCAAGGCCCTGGTTTAAATGGGCTAGTGGGCACCAGTATATGGGCACCAGTATCTGTGCTTCTGGTCTGTATTTGTTTATGTCTTGGTTCTACAATTTGGTTCTCTCGGACTGTTAGCCAGGTGGGTAGCCTGGAAGCTGCCATACAATTAAATCCTTCCACAGCATATTGAGTTTAGGTGAAAACTTACATCTTGACATTTTACTGATTCAACAGTAAATACTATACAGTGAGAAGAGCTAACAAACAACAAAATTAGTTGATGAAAACGACACTAACACAAATGTAGTTAATTAAAAATTGTTTTTGTGTGTTAACTAAATCTTTCTCTTTTAGACCAAACCGGAAAGCCTCTATGCTTGACACTTCCCTGCTGCTACTTAACAAAGGGGTCAGAACCCTTACTGGTCAACTATTTACCCAGCCCTGCCAAACAGCTCCACAGCAAACGGTGTTCAGCAATGCCACTTGGTTTATTTGGATTTCACAGCACATCCTCAGGTTTTTTTTTTTTTGTTAAGTGGCCACAAGCTAAGGTTTTCCATTTCTTTGGTGCAAGCAGAAAACTTACAAACTGCTTACTAATTGCAAGTAGCAGGATTAGCCAATGTTGAATTTCAATTTTCTTTTGCAAAACGTGCGATTTGCAAGTGTCAAATATTAATAAAAGACTGAGTGAATTGTAAAGTTAAACAGGTGTATTTACATTTTTGAAATAAGACTTTGATTTGTTAGATGTGTATAGCAGAGGAGACATTCAGGAAGGGCCTGCATTTCAAAGCAGAGAAACTTTTGAAAGGTTGCCTTGATCAGAGCATCAAAAAAGCAATGCTTTAAAATGTACAAAACATCAGAATTACATAGCACCTACCAAAGTAAGCTCAGAAGTACTTGCAGATTGTTTTCACATTCCTATGACATGTACCCTTTCTTCTTCTTTCCCTGCTTTTCACATTAGTTGCAGTGTGATGACCACAAAGTCATATATGATTCAACATGATTAGAGGGGTCAAAACAATGTAAACAGTAGTCCTGAAATGTTTTTTGTCAGAAGTGAAGCTCTATAGGGACTTGGGATTAACTATTAAAATAATTTGTGAGAATCTCTTATACACAATAGGTGAAATTGGCACACTTTTGTTGGTATTTTTCAAGAGAACGTACATTATCCAGCAAGTATTCCTCAAGCAAATACGCTCAGAAAGCACACTTTTTTTTTCCTTTCTTTTCAGCTGGAAACTAGTGGACACATTTAAAATGTCAACTTCTTCAACAGTAGGTTTTTGCTCAATGTGGTCAGGCCATTGTTTGGAATTAAGCACGCTGGTCCGATTGGCATTAGCAGAATCCTTTCCCGTGAGCAGTCTCTATTACAGATATCAATTTTTCATAAAAAACATCAGGATTTATATGAGGGTCATTCGTAGCTTATATTTGTAACACGAGATTCCCTGGAAACAGAGATTTTCAACTGCTGTATCTACAAAACAGAAAGGTATTGCACTTTTTAAAGATGACAAATGTTGTCTTTTGAAGATAAAAATGCTAATTTTATATAAACAGTGCTGGCAGGATAACCCCACATTAAATATACATCTAAATATGAATGTGTAAACCTTATACAAAAGACCTAATAGCAGCTGTTACAAAGGAGCTAAATCTCACAAAGTAGAAGATGATATATATATATATATATATATATATATATACACCGCGTTTATAGGGTATCTGTAAGCCAAGTGGCAAAAACAGGGATCAATTGATATAACCCTGCAGTGATATGTTTAACATAATATTAAAAATATATTTTCAATGATTAAAGTGATAAGTGCTCCAAATATAGTCCATATATGCTCCAAAGAAATAGCTGGTGCCGTGTACCACACTCCCCTCTTGCATTCACCAGAAATCATAGACACTCAGCTTTGCAGTCTGGGGTCAAAAAAGCTGTGATCAATCAGAAGTCATCTGAAGTTATTCTATTTGTATTTTATTCTTTTTTTATTATATTTATTTTCCTTTTTATTTTATTTTATAATTATTTTCTCCTATTATATATACATTTTTCTATTTGTTTTTATTGTTTATGCTTTTTCCCTTTTGGGATTGACATACACGTGCAATCAATTTTATATATTTCCCAATTCAATACAATACAATTTTTTTTTAGATATAATGTATCAATTAAATGTATTAAGTGTATTAAAATATATATTTTAATTAAAAACATTCTTCTATGCAAACGGAATATGATGTCACATCAGGGAGCTGGTGGTGGACACCTTGAGTAATTGGTTGTTTCAGATTGGCTGCTGCGGGAGGAGTTACGTGGCTCCCTGCATATAAATTGGATCTTCAGAAATCAGATGTGATGTCCTTGATGATGTCCTGGAGGAGGGGTGAAATGCTTTGATGCACATTCGGTTTCGTTAAACCATTGACATCATTTCCACCCTTCGTGGAACGCATGCCAAACAACAGCATTTCCTGGTTGTACTGATGCCTGTTTATTCAGTTTTTGTGTAAGTGGCGCCTGAGATACGTGATTCTTCACATTTTTAACAGTACTTCCCCATGAGTCCTTTATTTTTCTCCCAGTCCTTTCAGCTTTGTTGCTGACTCTGAAAAGTCCCAGCTTTGTTGCTGCCTCTGAAAAGAGGCTCCTGCACATACTCATCTGGCTTATACTAGATTATTATTATTATTATTTTTATTATTATTCACGATTTATATAGCGCCAACAGTTTATGCAGCGATTTACAATGTATAGGGGGACAACACAATTACAGTACAATACAAAAGGTACAGGAGGGCCCTGCTCGTAGAGCTCACATTCTAAAGGGAGGGGGTTTGTGGTACAAAAGGTAATAGCTGCAGAGAATGATTTGATGGGGGTGGCTCAGAGACAGTTAGGTGGGTGTGGGATAGGCTTACTAGATCTGATTGATCATAGCTTTTTTGACCCCAGACTGCAAAGCTGGTGGTCTATGGTTTCTGGTAAGTGGGATCACAAGAGGGGAGCGTGGCACACAGCACCAGCTATTTCCTTGGAGCACATATGCACTTTATTTGAAACACTTACCACTTTAATTATTGAAAATATATTTTTATTATTATGTTAAAAGTATCACTGCAGTTTGTAATCTCACTTTCTTGACTCCCCTGCGTGGGAGACCTGTTGTTACATTTTTCTGATTTTGTCTCAATAAAACTCTTTTTAAAGAAAAAAAAAAAAAAAAGTATCACTGCAGGGTTATATCAAATGAGCCTTGTTTTTTGCCACTTGGTTTACAGATATCCTATAAGAGCTCTCTCTCTCTCTCTCTCTCTCTCTCTCTCTCTCTCTATATATATATATATATATATATTTATATTTATATCATCTTCTGTCTTTTGAAGATGATTTGCTTGGGATAGCTAAAGATTCATAAAGCAGTCTAGTAGATGAGGTGGTTCTGAAAAGGTATATAAAAGGTATATGAAAGCTAACAATGAGGGCAACAGCTCGATATAATGTGATATTGTGAAGTGCTGCATAAATTGTGGTGCTATATAAACAAACCATACAAGGGAGAAGGGGGTTGAGACTTTGAATGAGAGGCATAGCTTACAGTGGCTAAATCACAGTATCATACTCAACAAAGAAAGAGAAGTAAGAGTGTAACATATTGATGAGAGCTAGTTTTATTGAAAGAACCCATCACCATGTTAAAGTGCATATACTTTTTTTGTTACCTATATGCACCTCTGATAAAATGACCCTCACTCCTTGCACTGGGTTCCCCTTTTTTCTTTCCATTTGTGTTGCACCCCTTTTCACTCCACCGCTCCTTGTACTCCATTACCTTTAGCACCATACATTTTCCACAGATTCCAGCTTGGATTGCAACACACACCAGCACCCAGCTCCTATATGGAAACGTCTTCAAGTCCTCATGTCTATGCCCATGGGCAGTACTTCCTCAGCTCCCGATATAGACATTACCATGCTGCCCCTATCCAACAGGACCACATGCTGACTGATACACTTATTGTGAGACGTATTATATTAGGGTAGAATATTCCACCTACTTGGTGGTTTCCTTCATTCTTCCTTCTGGTCTTTATCCATACCGCGTTGTCCACTTTACCATAATATATATTCTATTGTTGTTTTTGTATATTTTTTGTAAAGACATATGCATCTGCTCTTGAGGAAGTAGATTTACGATCATGTAACGCGTTAAGCTTGTTGATGCAATTATATTATACGACTATAAATTGTATTGACTTTATGTTATTTGTTTCTCATACATATACTGTTATTGCAGCATGTCACATTCTAGCCATATCTGATGTATACCATTTTACCTTGGACTGAGATTCCAATTATTTATGGCACATGGTGATGAGTTCTTTCAATAAAAATAGCTCTCGTCAAAATTGTTACTCTCTTACCTCTCTTTATTTGTTGATTATGATACTTTGGTTGTAAGCTATGCCCAATATCTATAAGCTATATCTAATATCTTTGTCTTAAATCACCTAGAAAACAAGGTTTTATCTCAGAGATATACTCAAATTTAATCAACAAAACTTTCATACAGGATTAAATGGGAACAAGAGGCAAACTTCACGTACTCTTCTGTTACCTGGGATAACTGTATAAATAATTTGCACAAATGCACTAAATCCATTGCCATCAAAGAGACAGCTTTGAAGCTATTTACAAGATGGTACTAAACCCCAATGAAACTCCATACCATTTCCCCTACTTCCTCCCCATCATGCTTTAGAGAATGCGATTCCACTGGATCATTCTCACACATCTTTTGGAACTGCAAAAAGATCACACATATCTGGAAACAATTAGAGAAGTTTGCCTCAAAAATCTCAGATAAAAATATTACTTTAACCTTACACAACTACCTTCTCTTCTCTCCCATTACAGATCGACCTACCCACAATATGAGATTAATACACATTATATGTGTAGCAATCCACTGGCTAATTGCATTTCACTGGAAACACCTCAAAACAAGAATTTCCAACATTAATCTAATGGAAAAAATGTATCACACTGTTCAGAACACTAACCATATTTATAAAAAAAATGGGATCCCTGGTTCGAACATTGCAATGAGTTCTTTAACTCAGACCAGCATACCCCCTCATAGCCTATTGTTGAAGATCATATATAAATCACTGTAATAAAGATTATAATCCCTGTCTTCTTTTTACATATATACGGTAACAATATTTAATACTGTCACATATGTATGTTATATTGTTCATGTGAATATTTGAATCTTGGTAACTTTATTTTTATTTTTTTTATGACATATCGGTTTTGTACCATCTTTTGTACAAAAATAAAGATAAACTAAATAAAACAACAATATAAACACACATCAAATGTACAAAAACCCCTTGAACCAAAACCAATGAATCTAATGAGCGAAAGTGCTAACAGCAAACAATCTACAAGCATGCTGGAAATCCAGCAGCCGGCCGGCTCCTGATGGCTGAGAGCGCTGACCAGATGGTTTTGCTGGAGGGGGAGGTCCAGGAATAAGGAAAATTGTTTTCATACTTAGCGTAATTTTCCTTTCCTAGATCCTCCTCATGTCAGCCTACTATGGGTCATCTCTGCCCCTCTGACCCCTCTAGGACAACCTCTAACTAGCCTATAAAGTGCGGCTGTCTCCCATAGGAAATGTTCCCTTTACAAGCCTCGTGACAGAGACCCGGGAGGGAAATCCTGGCATGAGGAATATCCAGGAAAGGAAAATTACTGTAAGTATGAAAACAATTTTCCTTATTCCTGGACCTCCTTGTGTCAGCCTACTACGGGATGTAACAAGCAATGCCATTTAAGAAAGGGAGGGAAAAAAGACTCACAGAATAACTCAACACTGCTGTCTAAACCCATTTATATGAAAGACAGCTGCAGAAAATCATAAGAAATGCCTTAGAAGGCAGAAAGGCCAGGTCTGCTCTGCAGTGCCAAAAGAAAATGTCAGCCACCCTTAGCTCGATGCTCACACACTACTTATGCCAGATCCCTAGTCTATATGCCCAAGGGACTGTCTTAGATTCTGTGGAATGTGCTGTAACTCCGAAGGCAGAGGAATCCACAGAGAACTAGGTCAACTGAATCATCTTGACCGTTTAGGGAAAACGAATCCTTGTCAATACAGTGAAATTTTCCTAGACTCACTTGGGACTTATCTTGCCTTTGACAGCTTCAAACTTATCCCAGGTAGGCTGAAAAGGGAAGAACCAGATCAAATTCCTTCCATACGTCCTTTCTTTTATCATTTGGAAGGGCAGGAAGAGAGATTTTCCAGTTAATCTGAAATGTAGTCAAGTCTTGGATAAAAGCCAATTGGCTAAAAAAAGCCAAAAACAGACATCTTTATTTTTTTATTTTTTTTTATTTGTCATAAAATGCACATAATCCATATACTCTGCCTTAGGAAGCATTACGGTAAGGAATATTGACTTCAGTTTAGACAGAACAAAGAGTGAGAGATAATAAAGCCTTTAGGACAAAAGATAGAGTCTACTGAGGCAATAATTGTGGTCTAATTCACTGCAGCATTTTAAAAAGAAAAATAATAATCTAGAGACCTTAAATGAGTATGCCATGTGGTTATCTAACCTGTTAGCTGACATACATGAACATTTAAACCTAAAGGAGACAAGGAATTACAATTCATTCCTGAAGAACTGTGCAAGACAGACTGTCACCTGCGATGATAAGCTGAATAGTCCTCATTTCAAGATTTTGCCATAAGGACCACATTATGCCCTCTAGCAACATAAAATGATCACGGAAAGCAGATTTGAACCTACAAGCCATCCATCTCAGACTCCCAGGAGTCAGATGAACCTACTCTTTCTTCTGGAGTATTCAGTCTAGGCAACAAAATAGCAGAAATGGCCATCAAGTCTTTGGCATCACTTTGAGAATCAGCAGAATTGTGGGAAGTCAAGTACCAGGTGGGACTCCCACATTTTAGACAGGGTGTCCTGACCTATGGCCTGTGAGTCCCAGAACCAGGAAAACAGAAAGGTCAGGAATTCTCTGCTGACCCTATCAGGTCTATGGGCAGCGGAACTTGAAGTTTGAAAAACCAACTGCATGCATTCCAGGTTGAGAGTCAATTCTTAGGGATCTATAAATTTCCTGGTCAATCAGTCTGGTACCAATTTCTGTCCCTGGAAAATACAACACCACTCAAGATTAAATTTTCACTCTGGCTAAGAAGAAATTCAGCACAACATACTCTAGAGTCTCGCAGACTCCTGGCTTCCCCTTGGTGGGCTAAGTAAACCACCATGGTCCTGATATCTGAAAGTCACTGCCTGACCTCCTACAAGAGACCAAACTGCTATTAGGGCATAACAAACTGCCTCTGGTTTCAACAGATTGGAGCTTTATTTGAGCCCTGCCATCTCCGATCCTTGATATAATGACCAACACACTGAATCCCCTGGTTCCAGAAGACTGCCATCTGTAAACACTAGTTTGGAGTGGAATGATGGAAGCTAGATAGCAACAATATAAACTCATTTAAGTGGGCTAATGGAACTGGGAAGAACAACTTCTATAAATGAAGAATGGCGATTTCAACATCATACAGAAGAAAATATACATAAAATATTAATATTAACATATCGAGATTGCAGGTATACTTTGATTACAGGGCATACAAAATCTAAACATATAGAGGTATAGCAATGTGATTAAAGTATTAATTTAAGTGGGGGAGAGATAGTCGCATCCCTAAAAAAAAATAAAAAATAGAAATTGAAGTGACCTTCTACCGTATCTTTAACCACTTCCCACCCGGCCAATGCATATATACGGCCGGGTGGGAGCCATCTACTTCTGATAGGACGTTCAGGAACGTCCTTCAGAAGGAGCGGGATCGCGCGCGCGCGTGCCCGCGCAGCGGTGCGATCCCTATGTGCTCGTGTCACCCGGACACGGCGCATCTCAGATCGGCAGGAGGGCTCTGTGATTGGCCCTCCTGATCACGGCCGTCATGTGATATAAACGAACAGCTGGTTGCTAGGCAGTCGGCTCCTCCTCTCCTCACACAGAAGTCATCGCTGAGGAGAGGAGAGCAGATCGCTGCAGCCGGCTGGTGATCAGTGAGTATGAGCTGTTTTTTACAGCTTTTTACTCACTGATCACCAGTCTAGTGTCACCACACAACACACCACACAGTATAAACACAGTCCCCACAAATGTCCCCAAAACACACATGTCCCCAAAACATACATGTCCCCAAATAATAAAAACACATGTCCCTAATAATAAAAACATGTCCCCCACATATGTCCCACTAAAATCACATGTCCCAATGATTATCTGCACACATATGTACGTGATCACCTGCACACATATGTACATGATCATTTGCGTACATATGTCCGTGATCACACAAACCAATTATTATACACTTAACGGAATTTTTTTTACCAAAAACATGTAGCAGAATACATTTTGGCTTAAATTTATGACAAAATTTGATTTTATTGGATTTCTTTTAAAATAGAAAAAAGAAAATATTGTTTTTTTCCCAAATTTCTGCTTTTTTTGCGCTTATATCGCAAAAAATAAAAAACGGAGTTGTGAATAAATACCACCAAAATAAAGCTCTATTTGTGCGAACAAAATGATAAAAATTTCCTTTGGGTACAGTGTAGCATGACCGTGCAATTGTCATTGAAAGCGCTAGAGCGATGAAAGCTGAAAATTGGGCTGGGAAGGAAGGGGGCGAAAGTGCCCGGTATTGTAGTGGTTAAGGGGGTTATAGACAGAAACTGTAAACAGACCATTTAACCTCAAAGAGAGCTTTACACACAAGGAAAAATAGATTTCAGACCTTCTCTCTGGGACATGTATGTATCCAGGTTTAACTAAGTAGGATCAATCCCATCAGAGCCAAATGTAGACTCGTCCCATGTTGACCAAATTTTAGAAAATTTCTGCATCTTACCCTCCACTACGGCCATCAAGTGTTCCATTCTGCGTATGTCAGCTACAGTGGTGATCAATTGCGGAAGTGTTGGTGGAGAGGTGGACAACCATAACCTGGGTATGACCCTTTTAGCAGCCAATAAGATGAAGGACAACAATCTGCGCAAGGCCTTAGAAATACCAGAGAAAGGGAGGCCTAGCAGATAATGCATGGGCGTCAGGGGAATAGGAGTGCCAGCCAGTGTTTCTAACAGATGTTGGACTTGGAGCCAGAACTGGTGGACTAGGGGGCAGTCCCAAAAAATATGGTAGTGAGAGCCGACTTCCCCACCACATCTCCAGCATTGCTTTGAAATTAACCTGTTACGGGCATGTAGAATATCTGGAGTCCTATACCAGTGCATTAGAACTTTGTATGCAGTTTCCTTGTGGGTCACACATCGAGATATTCTGGAAGTGTGCTCCCATATGTTCCCCCAGTCCACCAGGGAAATATCGTGCTGTAGAATCTGAGACCATTTCCTCATGTAGTGGTGGGTGTTCACCGTCAAAGGAATGGCTTCATGTAATATTGTGTAAATAGTAGAGATCAGTCGGGGTTCGTAAGGACCCTTAGCACATAGGATCTCAAAGTCTGTGGGTTTGTCCAGAGTCAGAGAAGGGGACCTGATAGAGAAAAAGTGTCTGATCTGTAAGTATGAATGTAGAAGCCTTTGGGGGATCTGGTGTTGCTTTTGCAAGGTGGGAAAAGTCAATACATGGCGTGTTGCTGGGTTAACAAAGTGTCAGAGTTGAAAAAGTCCCCCTTGGGTCCATGGTAGCATACGATCATAGGACAGGCTATCTGGGATGTCTGGGTTGAATAGGATATTCAAAAGCGGTGGACACGGTGAGGATAGGGAAATGCGGTCATTGCACCTTTTCCAGGTATTCAACGTGAACAACGTGGGAGCTAGGCATATGTGCCAAAGACAAATGAAAAAATTTATAAATGAAAGTCACCTATTCACCGCTCGACCCTTGCCAGCATAGGTAAATAGATATAGCCTGGCCATCACCACCTTCATCCTGCACAAAATATTCTGGATCATAGGGACCAAAAGGATAGGTATGCCCTTAATTGATAATGAACAATGTTCCAGGACTTAAAGCGGTAGTAAACCCGCACATTTTTTTTTTTAAACCTGCAAAGCAAAAGGCATAATGAGCTAGTATGCACCGCATACTAGCTCATTATGAAATACTTACCTTAGAACGAGGCCCCGACATCTGGCCCGATCCACGCCGAGGGAGCTGACATGCTCCCTCGGCGTTTCTTCCGGGTATCGCGGCTCCGGCGCTGTGAGTCGCGATATCGTCACTCCCGCGCATGCGCGCGGGAGATTTCATTCCGACCGCCGGCCACTGCCGGATTTTCAGGCTGAGAATCCCCTTGTGCGCATGGGCCGCTGCAGTCAGTGGCGCATACCGAGGGGGATATCTCCTAAACCGTACAGGTTTAGGAGATATTTTTTTTACCTACAGGTAAGCCTTATTATAGACTTTCCTGTAGGTAAAAGTTAAAAATTTGGGTATACAACCACTTTAAGTAGACTGAAGTTGACTCTAGCAGCAGTGCTCTGACATAGCTATCAGCAGGATGTCACTGAGGTAATGAATGCCTCGAAGACCTCACATTCTGAGCATTGCCATAAAGGTTGATAGTACCGTCACAAAGGTTCTGGGGCAGTGCACCAGAGCATACTATCAAATAGGAAAAGTAAGCCGTCTGCTAGAAATGCTGGTGTACCCAGACTATATGAAGTTACAGTACAGTGCCTACAAGTAGTATTCAACCCCCTGCAGATTTAGCAGGTTTGATAAGATGCAAATAAGTTAGAGCCTTCAAACTTTAAACAAGAGCAGGATTTATTAACAGATGCATAAATCTTACAAACCAAAAAGTTATGTTGCTCAGTTAAATTTTAATAAATTTTAAACATAAAAGTGTGGGTCAATTATTATTCAACCCCTAGGTTTAATATTTTGTGGAATAACCCTTGTTTGCAATTACAGCTAATAATCGTCTTTTATAAGACCTGATCAGGCCGGCACAGGTCTCTGGAGTTATCTTGGCCCACTCCTCCATGCAGATCTTCTCCAAGTTATCTAGGTTCTTTGGGTGTCTCATGTGGACTTTAATCTTGAGCTCCTTCCACAAGTTTTCAATTGGGTTAAGGTCAGGAGACTGACTAGGCCACTGCAACACCTTGATTTTTTCCCTCTTGAACCAGGCCTTGGTTTTCTTGGCTGTGTGCTTTGGGTCGTTGTCTTGTTGGAAGATGAAATGACGACCCATCTTAAGGTCCTTGATGGAGGAGCGGAGGTTCTTGGCCAAAATCTCCAGGTAGGCCGTGCTATCCATCTTCCCATGGATGCGGACCAGATGGCCAGGCCCCTTGGCTGAGAAGCAGCCCCACAGCATGATGCTGCCACCACCATGCTTGGCTGTAGGGATGGTATTCTTTGGGTCGTATGCAGTGCCATCCAGTCTCCAAACGTCACGTGTGTGGTTGGCACCAAAGATCTCGATCTTGGTCTCATCAGACCAGAGAACCTTGAACCAGTCTGTCTCAGAGTCCTCCAAGTGATCATGAGCAAACTGTAGACGAGCCTTGACATGACGCTTTGAAAGTAAAGGTACCTTACGGGCTCGTCTGGAACGGAGACCATTGCGGTGGAGTACGTTACTTATGGTATTGACTGAAACCAATGTCCCCACTGCCATGAGATCTTCCCGGAGCTCCTTCCTTGTTGTCCTTGGGTTAGCCTTGACTCTTCGGACAAGCCTGGCCTCGGCACGGGAGGAAACTTTCAAAGGCTGTCCAGCCCGTGGAAGGCTAACAGTAGTTCCATAAGCCTTCCACTTCCGGATGATGCTCCCAACAGTGGAGACAGGTAGGCCCAACTCCTTGGAAAGGGTTTTGTACCCCTTGCCAGCCTTGTGACCCTCCACGATCTTGTCTCTGATGGCCTTGGAATGCTCCTTTGTCTTTCCCATGTTGACCATGTATGAGTGCTGTTCACAAGTTTGGGGAGGGTCTTAAATAGTCAGAAAAGGCTGGAAAAACAGATAATTAATCCAAACATGTGAAGCTCATTGTTCTTTGTGCCTGAACTACTTCTTAATACTTTAGGGGAGCCAAACAGAATTCTGTTGAATTGAGGGGTTGAATAATAATTGACCCTCTGAATAAACTTTTCACTATTTAAAAAAAAATTAAACAAAGAAATAACATTCTTTTTTGCTGCAGTGCATTTCACACTTCCAGGCTGATCTACAGTCCAAATGTAACAATGCCAAGTTAATTCCGAATGTGTAAACCTGCTAAATCTGCAGGGGGTTGAATACTACTTGTAGGCACTGTATATGGCTATGTACCCAGACTATATGAAGTTTCCCTTCCTCACTACCGAAATAATGGTTTTCCAAGATTCTGGCATGAAGAAAGAAACTTTCGTAAACAAGTCCACATGCTTTAGCACCAAGACTGAGCCACAACCCCTTGATATGTGTAACACGAAGTGAGGAAGTAAATACTCACGCTCCACCCCCGCATCTGTATCGGAAGAATGCCCTGATCTACTAATAAGTCATTTAAACTGTTTGACACCAGCCAAACTTCTCTTCCCATTTTCTTCTAAAACAAAAGGAAGGTGAAATCCATGTTTCAGAGATGGACGCTTAAAACTCAAAAATAGGCCAGTTATTTGTCCTAAGACTGAATAAACCTGTCTACTAAAGAACAAGAGGCCTGTACATTGTTGGTTAGCCCCACCTGACACTACCCTTGGTCTTAGGCCTGTCACAAAAAAGAGTAGAACCAGATGGCTTCTGGCTCAGAAAGTAAATTCAGACCTAGAGAGAGCGCTCAGTGAGAAAAAAACCTCCGTCCTGAGCTGTATGCAGGAATATACAGATATTCAAAAGATGAGTCAGTTCCAGTGACGGTCTGTAAAGGTTCTGGACCCATCCATTTACAGAAATATCTGGAGAAACATGTTGGGTCGCTCACTAGAGCTCATGCCAATTGTAACCTAACAAGAGGCCACTTCAAGATCCCCCATGAGCTTAATTCAGTGAGACCATGAGGCTAGACTCCTAGAACCCACAGTACTGGCGAGAGGAAGAGGGACAGATTGGCGGAGTATGGGAGCTATGACAAGACACAGGCGCTGCTACACGAGAACATTAGCTGTCATTGATGCCCACAAAGCCAGAAGGTCTCCCAGGGAGGCAAAGCAAGTATTGTATACTTTTTATTGAAACTTGCATTTCACCATAGCCCTAGAACTTAAAGGTGCAAAACCTGTAAGGGGCCCCATGGACCTAGAGTGGTGAACTGTTTCCCCACAGTACTGGGACAGCATGACCTACAGAAGACAAGTGAAGACCCTAAGTGGAAAAAAGACAATAAATCCAGCAGTATGTACTTTAGGCTTTTACCGCTGGGAAAAGCAAGGTGTAAACCACTACAGCATCTGATGCTGTAGTCCTGGGCTATCTCCACAAGATACTAACCCCGGAAAGGCCAGCAGTCCTCTATATCCAACCGAGAAAAAGCCTAAAACATGCTTCTTAACTAGAGCTGGACTCCTCTGGTTCTTCTCCACTCATGGTGAACTTCACCAGGCCAAAGAAGAAAATGTCTAGTAGGGGTGAAGCCATATGAATAAATTATATACGCTACGCTAAAAAATGATATTAGTTGTAGTATACACCAAAAAGTGTGTAGATTGCTGCCAAAATAAATACTGAATCAAATGAATAACAAAGAGATTATTATTATTATTATTATTATTATTATTATTATTATACAGGTTTTATATAGTGCAGACAGTTTACAGAGCACTTTGCAACATTAGGGTAGACATTACAATAGAATACAATTCAAGACAGGGGGAATCAGAGGGCCCTGCTCGTTATAGCTTACAATCTAGGAGGTTCTAGATGAAATACTTATGAGTAAATACATAAACTAAATGCATATAACATATAATGATAAACTCAATTTAAAAGTGCTTGGTGCATAACTGTGTTTAAAATACCAAAGGCATATACAAATAATACAGCAAAGTGCTCCTGTGAAGTTATAAAGTGTCCAAAAATGTAATTAATGACCATACTGGAAAAGCAATACAAGCAAAATGTTTGGTTCAGGTCATATGACAAGGTGCTCATGTGCATATGAGTAGCATCCAGCTGCGACTAATAATGTGAAAATATAGTCCTCGTAATTTGAAAAACAAATTGGTATGTGATCCAACACATGCTAGGGCGTCATCACTCAGGTGCACCCCTTAGGTAGTGAACGCTTAAGCTAAGTCAAAGCACGCATGTGAACCACCTATGGGCTCTTTAGTAGTGTCAGGTTCCTGGGCTCCTCAGAAAACTAGGAAAACTCGATAGTGCAATAAAGTTTCAAACAATTTATTAAATAAATAAAAATCCCCTTCAGGGGTACTCACACAGATCAAGTGCGTCAGTACAACACTCTATGATAAGCATGTACAGGTATATACAAAAATGGTATCGGGATGATGCGAGCGTCCTCCTTAGCTTACAAGCTGCCTGACGCGTGGTCCTGACCCCTCCCCAATGCATTTCGATACAGGGATGACGTATCTACTTCAGGGGGAAATATAATTGGATAGTAGACCTGCCAATTCTTACTGTATATAGTGTCAGTGGCCATTTTGTTGAAGACCAAGGACACTATACTGTTTTGTCTATGATTGCAATGCATGTATTGCATAGGAACCGCTAGTTGGATACACATGATGGCAATCAATTGCCATCATTTGTTACCATCATCTCCATTTTGCCAAAGCCCTACGGTGTCTTATTAGACTCGTACTCGTTAATCGCAAATGTGATGGGTAAAGCCATGAAAACAATCAAAACACAGGATGGAAATCAGAGGATTTACGTGTCATCCCCTATGACGCAGCATATCTAAAAACATACGCCCCATCATATGAACATATAGTAGCTACATATAATTAATTAATTAGATTTAATTAAAAGTTATACATAAAAATTACCTAGCAGAAGACTTAATATTTCTGTAGAATGAGTAATCAGATAGCAGTAATGGATACGGGAAAAAAAAATCACAGCATCCATATCCATCACTGCCTGAGAATTAACCACAAAACCAGAAAATCAGGTAATATTAAATATATATAAAAAAAAAGGGATTTTTATATACAGCTTACCTGTAAAATCCTTTTCTTGAGAGTACATCACGGGACACAGGAGCTTCATTACATAGTGGGTTATATAGGCACCTCTGGTGATTGGACACTGGTTGACCCCAATTAAGGAGAATTCCTCCCCTATATAACCCCTCCCATATGGGAGGCACCTCAGTTTTGTAGCAAAGCAATAAAAAAACACGTAAAAACCCAAGAGGGGCGGGAGCTCTGTGTCCCGTGATGTACTCTCAAGAAAAGGATTTTACAGGTAAGCTGTATATAAAAATCCCATTTTCTTGATCATACATCACGGGACACAGGAGTTTCATTACATAGTGGGATGTCCCAAAGCAATGCTCAGATTGAGGGGAGGGAGACACAGATCATAATCATAGACCGCCAGGGACCGGAGGACCTAAACTGCAGCCTGCAGTACACTGCGCCCGAAGGCGATATCCTCTTGCCTTCTGACATCCACCTGATAGAATCTGGTGAATGTGTGGACTGATGACCAAGTTGCAGCCTTACAGATCTGAGCCAGGGAGGCCTGGTGATGCACTGCCCAAGAAGCACTTACAGCCCTAGTAGAGTGCGCTTTCACTTGAAAAGGAGATATCTTCCCCTTTACACTATAGGCCTGAGAAATAACCTGTCTAATCCACCTTGAGAGAGTGGATTTTGACGCCGCCTGGCCCTTCCTTGGGCCTTCCAGCAAAATAAACAAGCAATCAGTTTTCCTTATCCGAGCAGTTGCTTGAAGATATATACTGATTGCTCTAACCACATCCAAAGTGTGCAAAGATTCTTCTTCTGCGGACTGTGGGTCCGGAAAAAAGGATAGTAGGATTATGTCTTGATTCAAATGGAATCCCGAAACCACCTTAGGTAGAAAGGACCTGTTGGGACGCATGACCACCCGGTCCTTATGAATAATTAGATACAGCTCCTTGCTGGAAAGAGCTGCTAACTCTGATACTCTTCTAGCCATAGATATGGCTACCAAGAAGACCAATTTTTTAGTCAGGAGAACTAATGAAGCCAGATGCAAAGGTTCAAATGGTTGCCCCTGCAAAGCCGAGAGAACCAAATTCAGATCCCATGGGCATACTGGAGGTTTGACTGGCAGCCTTATCCGCATAGCCCCCTGGATGAAAGCCCGCACCAGGGAATGTGATGCAAGTGGCTTCTGAAAAAACACTGACAGGGCCGAAATCTGCACCTTGATAGTGCTTATGGCCAAATTCATTTCTAGGCCTGACTGGAGAAAGGCCAAGATCCTGCTAATGACATACTTTCTAGGATGTAATTTCCTGAGTTCACACCAGGAAACATATGCCCTCCAGATTTTGTAATAAATAAGCCTGGAGGCCGGCTTTCTGGCATTGACCAGAGTAGAAAGGACTGGCCCCGAAAGGCCACAGTCTCTCAGAATGTGGGTCTCAGCAGTCAAACCGTCAAATTCAGACTGCATAAAACAGGATGGTAGATTGGACCCTGTGAGAGCAGGTCTGGCCGGAGAGGGAGGATCCATGGCCTGCCTATTGCCAACTTCATGATCTCTGCGTACCATGGTTGCCTGGGCCAGGCCGGGGCCACCAAAAGGACAGAATTTGTCTCCCTCTTGACTCTTCCCAGGAACCGTGACAGAAGCGGGCTCGGGGGGAAGGCATAGATCAGATTGTACTGATCCCAGGGAACTGTCAGAGCATCTGACCCCTGAGCAAGTTTATCTCTTGTCCTTGACACAAAATTGTCCAGTTTCCTGTTGAACCTGGATGCAAACAGATCTACGTCTGGAGTACCCCACCTGTGACATATGTTCCGAAACACGTTGGGGTGCAGAGCCCATTCTCCTGGGCATAACTGCTGGCGGCTCAGAAAATCCGCCTGCCAATTTTCCACTCCTGGAATGAAGACTGCAGAAAGACACGGAACATGCTTTTCTGCCCAGACAAGTATGCGATTCACCTCTTTTTGGGCCACCAGACTCCTGGTACCACCCTGGTGATTGATATAAGCCACTGCTGTGGCATTGTCGGACTGAACCCAAACCGGGAGATCTCGTAGTCTGTAAGACCACTTTATGAGAGCCATATAAACTGCCCGGATCTCCAAGATATTTAAGGGCAATAGCTTCTCGATCGCAGACCATTTCCCCTGCGAGCACGTCTCCTCCAATACTGCTACCCAGCCTGTCAGGCTGGTATCTGTTGTGATAATCTTCCATGGAAGAGGAAGAAAAATTTTGCCCTTCAGCAAATTCTTGGTTTGTAACCACCAGACAAGACTCTTGCGTGTCCCTGGGGATAGACGCATAGGAAGATTCAAGGCTTGGGGCTTCCTGTTCCAAGCCGCAAGGATGCATCTTTGCAGAGGCCTTGAGTGGAACTGGGCGAATGGGAGGGCCTCGAAGGAGGCGACCATTTTCCCTAACAGTCTCATGCACAACGGAATGGGGGAAGATCTTCTGCCCAGAATTAGGCGCACCAGATCCCCAATGGCCAAGGCCTTTGGCCTTGGAAGAAACACCTTGCCCTGAGCGGTGTCGATGATCATGCCCAGGTATTCCAACCTGATGGCAGGCTGTAGGGACGACTTTTCTAGGTTTATGATCCAACCTAGGCGTTCCAGGTGTTCTAGCGTTCTGGTGACGCTGTGGTTCAGGAACGCTGCTGTTTTCTCCATGAGAAGCAAATCGTCTAGATAAGCCATGACAGCTATACCCTGAGCTCTTAGGTTTGCTAAGAGAGGGTCCAGAATCTTTGTGAAGACTCGAGGGGCCGTAGCAAGCCTAAACGGCAAGGCCACAAATTGAAAATGGCGCCGCTCTACCGCGAACCTTAGACATTTTCGGTGTGCGGGAAAAATTGGCACATGGAGATATGCATCCTTGATATCTATTGATGCCAGAAATTCTCCCCCTTGCAGGGAGGAGACCACAGTGCGGATTGACTGCATTCGGAAGGACCAAATGCGTAAAAACCGGTTCAGATCCTTCAGATCTAGGATAGGTCTGACACTTCCATTTGGCTTTGGAACGGTGAAGAGATTTGAGTAAAACCCTGAACCCTGTTCTTTTGGGTCCACTTCTACTATCACCCCCTGGGATAGTAAGTGATCTAAGGCCAGAAATAGCGGTTTTTGCTTTACTGGATCCCTGGGGATCCTTGACCTTAGAAAGCGAGAAGGTGGAATCTCCTGAAACTCTAGCCTGTAGCCCAGAGATACCGAAAAGATCACCCACTTGTCCCGGATCTCTTCCCGCCAGGCTCCTGCAAATCGCAGGAGCCTTCCCCCCACTCGGCCGAGCAGGGGCGCCCCTTCACAAGGAAGCTTTTGGGCTCTGCTTGGCAGGCTTTTGCCCCAAGTCTTTTTCTGTCCCTGGGCTTGGCCTTCAGCCTTTCCTGTAGAGGAGAGCTGAGAAGGCCGTCACCACTGCTTAGAGCTTGATGCTCCGGGAGAGAGAGCATGCCTGAATGAAGGATGCTTGCTCCTTTTGACTGGAAGGAGAGTAGATTTACCCCCTGAAATTTTTTGAACGAATTTGTCTAATTCTTCTCCAAACAAACGTTCCCCTTTAAACGGGAACCCAATCAAATGCTTCTTGCATGACAGCTCAGCTGCCCAATTCTTTAGCCATAGGGCCCTTCCCATGTGTACCAACATGAGGGACAAACGTGATGCTTGTTGGACAGAATCCAAAATCGCATCAATCATGAAACACAGAATATGAGGCAGTTCTGCATAATTTTCGACTTCCTCACTGGGAAGGAGCCCAAGCATCTGCTTAACCTGTTCCTTGAGGAACTGACACAACCCCACGGCTGCGACTGTAGGTTGCACCACAGCGCCAGTCATGGAAAAGGAGGCTTTTAATAAGGTTTCCAGTTTCTTATCAGTTGGATCCTTAAATACCTGCGCATTATCCAAGGGACAAGTCAGGTTTTTATTCACGCAAGAAACAGCCGCATCAACAGATGGGACCCCACACTTCTTGGTGAAACTTTCCTCCAGAGGATAATGCATAGAAAACCTTTTAGGAGGAGCAAACAGTTTATCGGGATGTCCCCAATCCTCATACAACAATTCATCCATTAAGGGATGGATTGGAAAGGAATAGGCAGTCTGTGGGGCTTTCCTGACTCCCAGGGAAGAAACAGAAGACGTAGCGACTTCAGCAGCAGGCATTCTGAATGTGGTACGCACCAATTCAGTATAATATTGCACCTGTTTTCTGAGCGCCTGGGAGGAGGGGACTCTCTCCTCTTCCTCTGATTCATCCGACTGCTCATGATCCCTGGCCCCAGACAGGGATCTCTCCTCATTTTCAGAAGAATCATCTGAGAGAGGAATTTCAGCAGAGGGAGGGGATCTACCCCTTTTCCTGCTATCTTTCAGGGAAGCAGAAATAAAATTCATTATTCTCCCTTCAAAACCCTCCAATGTAGCCCTAAGGGAGTCCTCAGTGTAGTGGCGTACTAACTAGGGGGCGGGGCTGCGGTCCGCCCCAGGTGCCACACATTAGGAGGGTGTCAGGCAGCTCCCCTGTATGAAGCAGTGAGAGTGGGACAGGCTTGATAGTGCAGCCGATGTGACATGCTGAGCAGGGAGATATCAGGCGGACTGACCCATTGTCACAATGCTCTCACTCTCTGTTTAATTATAACAGCCCAGTGAGTGAGTACAATTCCCCTCCCTCCCCTCCACAGAGATGGAAGAGTCTGCCTTAGCTCTGCCCCCTCTCTCCCCTGCGTGTCCCATCCATGCTCCGTGCAGCCTGTGTGCTGAGCTGAGCTGCTCTGAAAGAAATGTGGGGGCGGGAACATTTAAACAGTGTGAGGAATAACATCCAAGTAAGTTATCAGCACTGTCCCTGTGTCCAGACTCTGTCCTCTCTCTCCCAAATCTCATTCACTCCCCCTCTTTCCTCTGTTGTCCTCCAGAGTCTTTCCATCATGTCCCCATCATATTTCCATCATGTTCCTTTACCAGGGTTTACACTACTGTGTTCATAGACATTGCATGTGATTCGCACAGAATTGCTGTGCAAATCACATGCAATGTCTGTGGGATGCAAATTCAGCCATACAAACTGTATGGCTGAAATCACATTTGCACCAAAATGGTGAGGGACCCTTTTTTTGGTTGCACTGGAATTGGATCGGATGGGTGTTCACACCTATGCAATCCGATTCTTGCACCATTTCACAGTTCTCACTGCGATTTGCAAACCGATCTGGGGATGTCATTAATTTTACCTTGACACCCGTAGCAGCTTGCAAAGGGCAGTGTGAACAGCCAACAAGCAACATGCAATGCAGGAATCTGCACTGGAATCTCGCCGATTCCTGCATCGCATCGCATATGTGTGAACCAGGACTCATGTGGGTTCACACTGATGCGCTGTGGTTCAGTTGCCTCAATTTTCACTACAGTCCCACAGACTTCTATTAGGTTACACATGTTTGCACCATTTTCTGAAAGCGCACCGAATGTCCTCTATACTGAATCTTTCAGAAAACACAGTAAAATTACACAAGCTAATAGACGTCTGTGGGACTGCAGCTAAAAATGAGGATTATATGCAGAAAAACTGCATATACCCCAACACTGCGACAAACTCCAAGACATCAGTGTGAACCCAAAGGCTTCAGGGTGCTGTGTAATGTAAAGGGGTCCTGAAGTGCAGGGGGTTGTGTAATGTAAAGGGGTCCTGAAGTGCAGGGGTTGTGTAATGTAAAGGGGTCCTTGAGATGCAGGGTGCTATGTAATGTAAAGGGATCCAGGAGGTGCAGAGGGTTTTGTAATGTAAAGGTGTCCTGAGGTGCAGGGTGCTATGTAATGTAAAGGGGCCCTGAGGTTCAGAGGGTTGTGTAATGTAAATGGTTCCAGAGGTGCAGGGTGCTGTGTAATGTAAAGGGGTCCAGGAGGTGCAGAGGGTTTTGTAATGTAAAGGTGTCCTGAGGTGCACAGTGCTGTGTAATGTAAAGGGGTCTAGAGGTGCAGGGTGCTGTGTAATGTAAAGGGGTCTAGAGGTGCAGGGTGCTGTGTAATGTAAAGGGGCCCTGAGGTTCAGGGGGTGGTGTAATGTAAATGGGTCCAGAGGTGCAGGGTGCTGTGTAATGTAAAGGGGTCCAAAGGTGCATAGGGTTTTGTAATGTAAAGGTGTCCTGAGGTGCACAGTGCTGTGTAATGTAAAGGGGTCCAGAGGTGCAGGGGGCTGTGTAATGTAAAGGGGTCCACAGGTGCAGGGGGTTGTGTAATGCAAAGGGGTCCAGAGGTGCAGAGGGTTTTGTAATGTAAAGGTGTCCTGAGGTGCAGGGTGTTGTGTAATGTAAAGGGGTCTAGAGGTGCAGGGTGATGTGCAATGTAAAGGGGCCCTGAGGTTCAGGGGGTTGTGTAATGTAAATGGGTCCAGAGGTGCAGGGTGCTGTGTAATGTAAAGGGGTCCAGGAGGTGCAGAGGGTTTTGTAATGTACAGGTGCCCTGAGGTGCAGGGTGTTGTGTAATGTAAAGGGGTCTAGAGGTGCAGGGGGCTGTGTAATGTAAAGGGGCCCTGAGGTTCAGGGGGTTGTGTAATGTAAATGAGTCCAGAGGTGCAGGGTGCTGTGTAATGTAAAGGGGTCCAAAGGTGCATAGGGTTTTGTAATGTAAAGGTGTCCTGAGGTGCACAGTGCTGTGTAATGTAAAGGGGTCCAGAGGTGCAGGGGGCTGTGTAATGTAAAGGGGTCCACAGGTGCAGGGGGTTGTGTAATGTAAAGGGGTCCAGAGGTGCAGGGGGTTGTGTAATGTAACGGGGTCCAGAGGTGCAGAGGGTTTTGTAATGTAAAGGTGTCCTGAGGTGCAGGGTGCTATGTAATGTAAAGGGGCCCTGAGGTTCAGGGGGTTGTGTAATGTAAATGGGTCCAGAGGTGCAGGGTGCTGTGTAATTGAAAGGGGTCCAAAGGTGCAGAGGGTTTTGTAATGTAAAGGTGTCCTGAGGTGCAGGGTGCTATTTAATGTAAAGGGGCCCAGAGGTGCAGACTGTTTTGTAATGTAAAGGGGTCTAGAGGTGCAGGATGCTGTATAAAGTAAAGGGGCCCTGAGGTTCAAGGGGTTATGCAATGTAAAGAGGTCTAGAGGTACAGGGGGTTGTGTAATGTAAAGGGGTCTAGAGGTTCACCGGTTTTGTAATGTAAAGGGGTCCAGAGGTGTGTAATGTAAAGGGATCCAGAGCTGCGGGGGGCTGTGCAATGTAAAGGAGTCCAGTTGTGGAGAGGGGGTACAAAGTCGTGACAAAGAGATATTGGGGGATGCAGAGGTATGCAGGGGACACAGTGCAGTGTTTTTACATTTTAAAGTGAGGGGGGGTGCCAGATATAGGAGTCGCCCCGGGTGCCGAATGCTCTAGGTACGCCCCTGCCTCAGTGACATAAACCGGGGCTGGGACATTAGGAGAGGCTGCAAAACCTGACATGGGCACTGACTTGTCTTGAGAGGCTGGCACCAGTCTCGCAGGGGGGGTGGTAACTTACATGCACTTTTAGAACCCCTGGACCTAGACGTTGATTTACCAGTGCCCTTGCTACCTCCCCCTGAGACCTTCTTACGAGGAGACATAGTCCTAAGCTACAAAGCAAAGGTACTAGTACAAGTGCAATCACTGTTGTGCTTAAAGTCTCACAATAAATATATATGCTTAAACGGCACAACCTGATTCTGAGTAGGTGTCTAAGGTTTGCCTGGATCCAATCCCCACGGATGCTTACTGCCCACAGCTCCTGTGTCTCCACTTACAGCCCCCTGACACTCTGGGCTTTTTAAAACTGCCGCCTGGTGCCTGCACAGTACAGCGTCGTGCACACCAACGTGCACGGCTCACAACCACACTCCCCCCTCCTCCATTAAGCCGGGAACGCGTCCCGTGCGCGTGCAAGAGGACCGCGGGATCCAGGGGGGGAAAGGAGAACTCCACCGGAGCTGCGTGGGACCCCCAGACTGCGTGGGACCCCCAGACTGCGTGGGACGGGACCCCTGTGTTACCTTGTTGTGGCAGGGATTGCAGTGGAGACGTGAGACAGCTGGAGAACCAGGCTTCACTGAGCGTGTGTACTGAAAGGCATGTAAGTATGCATCAGGCTGCTCTTTCTCTAGTGGTGAAAACCAGGTAAGGCATACAACTACTCACAATGAAGAAATCCATCATATAATAATATATATAGGATTAACTTCCCTTACCTGTCCCCGCTGCAGGAATTGCTGAACCAGACAAATTCCAGCCTTCACCCATCACGGCGGGCAGTGTTAGCCAACCTTCAGGTTTATCTGGGGCTCTTTCTCGGAAGAGCCTCCTACCTGGACCATGTAAAAGACTCTGCCAGAAACTTTTGTGCGCTCTGTGTAAACAGTACACCAAGTCTGGTTTTCCCAGAGCCCAGTCTTCCAATGGAGAGGACTTACAGGCCAAACCTCGTTTCTTCGGCTGACGAGGCCCGGGTACCATACCATCTTGGGAGTCAAATATCGGCCCGAGATATGGATCCGGTTTGTTGTAGCCCTTAGGCCCCTGCAGGGACCTGCACAGAGCTAAAGTTTTACGTGACCAACCACCATAGACACTGGCGAAAAAAACGGAGGTGCCTCCCATATGGGAGGGGTTATATAGGGGAGATATTCTCCTTAATTGGGTCAACCAGTGTCCAATCACCAGAGGTGCCTATATAACCCACTATGTAATGAAGCTCCTGTGTCCCATGATGTATGATCAAGAAATAACTATATCCTTCTGGGGAGAAAACGGAAAATTTATGTCAAATACTTACCGTAATTTTCCTTTCCTGATGGACTCCATGGCAGCCTACGTGTGGGTTTAGTCCCGCCTCCATTACCCTATAGGACGACACTCCCATAAATCTTTGCTCCCTGCCACAGGCCGTGTTCGGTAACTATCCTACTCCAGCCATTTGGGAGGGAACTCCTGCTGCCATGGAGTCCATCAGGAAAGGAAAATTACGGTAAGTATTTGACATAAATTTTCCGTTTTCCTGACAGACTCCATGGCAGCCTACGTGTGGGAAATAACTCGCCAAGACACACCCGGGTGGGCAAAAAATGCTGCTTAACAAAGATTTATTTGACACCGTCAACTGACAAAACTTTAACACCAAAATCAACTGAGGATAAAGCCGCTGGCTCAACACAATAATGAGACATAAAGGTGTGAATGGAAGACCACGAGGCTGCCCTGCATATCACGTCAGGGGCCACATGGCGAGAAGCCGCCCACGAGGTCGAAAGACTTCTGGTTGAATGTGCCGTCACCGCCTGAGGAGGAGCCAAGCCCTTATCTCTGTATGCCCACTGGATTGCTTGAACTATCCATGCAGCGATTGCCCTGACTGATGCTCTAGTGCCCTTGTTCTTACCACAGAACAGAACGAACAGGAAGTCCGACTGCCGGAACGGAGCTGTAGCTTCCAAGTAGAGCTTTAAAGAGCTTCCAACGTCAAGAGGATGAATATCTGAGGAATCCGAGGATCTGAATAGGGGTAGAGAGATTTCTTGATTATTATGAAAGACTGAAGTGACTTTAGGGTTTGACCCTAACATTGGAACTAAGACCACTCTATCCGGAAAAAAGGTTAGAAAAGGCTCCTTGGCTCCCAGAGCTTGAATTTCCGAAACTCGTTTCGCTGAGGTGACCGCCACCAGGAACACGGTTTTCAAGGTAAGTTCTCGGATGGAGAGATCCGTACTGAGCAGAGAAAAGAAGTCCAGGACTAGAGGAAGATCCCATTTGGGGAATCTGGGTTTCCTTTGGGGTCTCAATCTTACTGCTCCCTTGAAAAACTGCTGAATGAGGGCGTGGCTGGCCCACTGAACCCCTGTAAAAGCGGAAATAGCTGAAACTTGAACCCGAAGGGAGCTAACTGATAAAGGTAAGTCCAAGCCAGATTGCAGGAACCCCAACACATCTTGAACCGTGGGTGAAACATAGGAACTGGTTTTGGAGGACACAAAATAAACAAACTTGGCCCAGATTCGTTCATACACCTTATTAGTGCTCCTTCTCCTTGCACTTAGGAGAGTGGGAATGGCTTCCTTAGGACACCCTAGAGCTTCCAGCCTTCCCCTCTCAAGAACCAGACCTTCAACCAGAGCTGAGCCGGACATGGATGGAGAACCGACCCTTGGGAGAGAAGGTCCCGTCTGGACGGAAGAGGAACCGGGTCCCGAAAGCTGAGGAGAGAAAGGAGAGGGAACCAGGGCCTGTTGGGCCAATACGGAATTATTGCCAATACTTCCACTCCTTCCCATCTGAGTCTCTTCAGGAATTGGAAGATGATTGGCGTTGGGGGAAAAGCATATGCCTTGTGAAATCTCCACTGCTCTGTTAGGGCATCTATCCCGAAGGCCTGCGGATCCTTGAACCTCGAATAGAACTTTGTTAGCTTCTTGTTGAAACGAGAGGCAAAAAGGTCCACTTCTGGAGACATCCCCAGGGATAGAACCCACTGAAACACCTCTTCGTGAAGGGTCCACTCGTTGTTGTCCAAGTGGACTCGTGAAAGAAAGTCCGCCTGGACATTGAGAACTCCGGGTACATAGGCTGCTGTTAGGTTGGACAGGTTCCTCTGAGCCCAATGCATTATTGGGTCCACTTCCTTCAGCAAAGACCGACTTCTGGTGCCCCCTTGCTTCCTCACGTATGCGACCGCAGACGTATTGTCCAGCTTTAGGACTACGGATGCACCCACTATCAGATGTGGAAACGCCAACAGCGCTAGGAAGGCTGCTCGTAGTTCCAACACATTCGACACTATTCCCCGAGAGGGAAAGTCCCAAACGCCCTGGGCCACTTCCGAAAGACAATGTGCCCCCCAGCCTTTGTTGCTGGCATCTGATGTTACTGAAATCCATTTGATTGGTAGAAGAGAGTGACAATTCAGTAGATTCTCCCGACGAAGCCACCAAAGGAGGGAACCTCTCATGGTCTGAGTAACTACGATGGACTGAGCCTTTTCTCCCGACCATTGATGGAGAAACCCCACCTGAAAGGGGCGCATCCTCCATTGTGCCCACTTCACCATGGGTATAGTAGACACCATGGTGCCTATGATCTTTAGGCAGTGAAGAGCACTGAGACGAGAAGAGGAGAGAGCTAGGTGGATCCTGTCTCGAATTACTGCAATTTTCTCCTCGGGCAGAGAGATGGTACCTCTTGCTGTGTTGAACAGAACACCGAGGAACACGAGAGACTGCGTAGGAACCAACTGGCTCTTCTCTAAATTCAGGAGCCAACCGAATTCTTCGAGGGTTGCGATGACTTGATCCCTGTGGCTCAAGAGACAATCCTTGTCCTGAGCGAGAAGAAGCAGGTCGTCTAGATAATGATGAATCCGGATCTTTCTGATTCTCAACAAGGCTACGACTGCCAGAAGGACTTTCGAGAAAGTGCGAGGAGAGGTTGACAGACCGAAAGGAAGGCAAGTAAACTGAAAATGGAACTGGCCAATGGAAAAACGGAGAAACTGTTGGAACTCTGCAGCCACTGGGACGTGAAAATAGGCGTCTTTGAGGTCTATTGAGACAAGCCAGTCCCCTGGCTGCACTGATTGTTGGATCGTGGACAGCGTTTCCATTTTGAACTTCTCCTTTTTTATGTAGTGATTTAGACGCGTTAGGTCTATTACGGGTCTCCAAGTGCCGTTCTTCTTCTGGACCAGGAAGAGAGGTGAATACATTCCCCTGCCGCGCTGGACATCTGGAACAGGAATAGCGGCGCCTTGATCCAACAAAGATTTTGTGTAAGCTAGAAGAATTTGCCTTTTTTCTTCTGACTTTGGAATGGATGTGGGAACAAACTTGAGTTTGGGTACACTGCTGAATGTCCACGTGTGTCCGGAAGAGACCGTCTTGACGGTCCAAAAATCCTGGATCAAGGCCGCCCAAACGTGTCGAAAGTGGAACAAACGTGCTCCTACCCGAACCGCCTGGACGGGCTTGATCTCAAAAGGACTTAGTCGGCTCCTTCTCCCCCATTGAACTGCCTTTCGCAGACTTCTTGAGAGATGTCTGTCTGGACCTCCAAGATCTAGAAAATTCACGTCCAGGCCTGTAAGTGCGCGCCTCCCTAGCACGATCATGAGCCTGCTTCCTAGGGAACGATCTTCTTTGACCCTGCAGGCGTCTATCCTGAGGAAGGAACCCCGACTTACCTCCAGTGGCTCGAGTTATGGCACTATCCAGTTTATTGCCAAAAAGGGAAGAACCATCAAAAGGAATACGGCACCAAACCTGCTTAGAAGCGGGATCGGCTACCCAAGGACGGAGCCAAAGGGCACGCTTGGCAGTTACAGAGGAGAGCATAACTCGAGCCACCAGACGGATAATGTCGATCGAGGCCTCTCCCAGGAAAGCTGAAGCTAGTCTCAATTCCTGAATGGGAGAACTCCTGGCCAGATCTTCGGAAACATTTCTGAGTGAATCATCAACATTATTGGACCAAACTTCCATTGCTCTAGACAGAGCCGCTACAGCCAAGGCCGGCTTGCAGGCCATCCCGGCCGTAAGGTAGATCCGCTTTAGGTCAGAATCGATTCTTCTATCCAAAGCGTCCTTAAAAGAGACTGTGTCTTCCAGGGGAAGGGTAACATGTCTGCCCAATCGCATTACTGCTGCGTCCACTAGAGGAGGAGACTCCAAATTCTTAACTTCTTCTTCCTTGAAGGGATAAAGTCTCTGGATTTTAGAAAGAAGAGAATTCTTTTTCTCTACCTTGCTCCACTCATCTGAAATCACTTCTCCCAGTTCCGAGAGGAAGGGGAAACTAATACGTTCTTTCTTCAATTGTTTGAAAAATTTTCTTTGTTTTGCCGGGGCCACTACCGGCTCTTCCCAGCTCAGTGTTTCCTTAATGGCTTTGACCAAAGGAGGGAGCAGGGCAAAGTCAAAACCTGAACCAGACTCTTCCTCTTCAGACTCACTCTCTGAAAGGACAGCAGATGGATGGCTAGGCAGCGAGGAATCCCAAGTGTCCTGGGCCTGAGCATCCCTCCCTGGAGACCTTGGAGACTCTATGGGAGACAACTGGGGGGCTTCAAACTTCTTAAGACTGTCCTTAACCAATCTTTCCACCATAGACTTTAGCTGTTGGTCAGAGTCACTCCTTTCACCCGTCGCTTTGATATAACAGGCGTCACAAAGGGACTTGTCAGCAGGAACCTGCGTCTTGCACCCCCAGCATACACCTTCAGCTACGTGACTTGGGTGAGCTGATGAAGGGCGGGAAGATTCCCGGCTACGGAGACTGGTTCTCGCAGGAGAATCATGTCGTCTGGACCTGGAAGAGGAATGCCGGCGGTGGGACTTAGATGAGTCACTTCCTCGGTGAGAACTTCGCCGTTGAGTAGACCTAGAAGGGCTGTAGAACAAACCAGCAGCGTTAGTGGAACATTCCCTAATGTTCCACTGCTTCCCCCCCCCCCCCCGGTAGGTAACCCCAAAAGAAGTACCTTCTCCGAGAGGGCTGGCCACTAGCAAGCGGTGAGGCATCTCCAGGATCCATAGGGCTGGAGAAAGAAACAGCCTAATTTAAAACACAGAAAAACAGCTAAGGAGGCAGAGGAAAACTGATCCCAAAAGACACATACCTTAACACTGAAGAAACAGAGCTCAGGAATGATGTTGCAGGCTTACAAACATCCCAGGCATACTATCAGCTGTTTTCTGTTTTTAAATTCGCCACCGAAGTGACGTCACGATTTTCGTCACTAAAACGCTAGTGCGCATGCGCGAAGCCCGCATCGCGCATGCGCGAACCAAGCCTCGTCTTCGCTCCGGTCTCGCGCATGCGCAGAACGACCGAGCGGCGAAACCAGGAAGTAACTGGGCGGCTGGAACGCACGGAAACCAGCCGCCCGAACAGCCAGATACACCGCACGGCGCTGTATGGGGGAAACGAAGGGACACTGCAAACCTGCAAAGAAAGATACAACAAACAAATACAGGCTGCCATGGAAAGAAAACGGCTCACCACTCCAGAAGACGGACACCAGCCGAGGTAGGTCCCCACACATGCCGGACTTCAAGAGGAGGAGGAGGGGGGGGACGTTGGGGGCGAACAGTCACCTGCTAGTAGCAAGGTTTCATGACTCAAACGCGGTTTCACCTGTCAGTGACTAGGCATACACCTCTTCAGCGCCTCTTCCACATGCCCCTTTTCCATACTCCGCTAGTAGCTAGAGCTTATCGGAAATCTGCGACTTCCAAGTCGCACGGCCGGTCCGTAACGTAGAAAAAGTAAGTCTTCAGGGTAAAAAGACACATGTTAGGTCCTATGGAGGAGGACAAAAAAAGAACACGGCCTGTGGCAGGGAGCAAAGATTTATGGGAGTGTCGTCCTATAGGGTAATGGAGGCGGGACTAAACCCACACGTAGGCTGCCATGGAGTCTGTCAGGAAAGGTTATTTAAAACAATAATGAATAATATTTTTAAAAAACAATAATAAATCACTATTTAAAAACATTGCCAAATATAATAAAGGTAAGGATATGTATATAAAATATCTAAAATGATCAACTTGTTTATAATATTTTATTAAAAATACTAAACTGAGTGTTTATATGAATAGAAAGGGATAAGTACCTAATAATTACTTAAAAAGCATTTTAGGTCAAAATCTTTTTTCAACCTACGGGGGGGCCAAAGAGCCTAACTGGCGAATCCACCAGAATTCACATTTACTGATTTCCCTTATATAGTTGAAACCTCTGCAGTGGTGCTTGGGGGCCTCTATACCCCAGAATTACATACCGGCTGTGCTTTTATTATAAACATCTCTAAAATGTATAGATAGAAAATGCTTGTCGAAACCCTATTTTATGTTTTTGACATGCTCTTCCATGCGATCTTTCAGTGCCCTTATTGTCCTGCCGATATTGATAAGATTGCATGGACATTTTACTGCATAGACCACACCCACCGTATCGCATGAGATAAAATCCATAATGGTGTATGTTTGTCTGGACTGGGAGTGAGGAAAGGTTTTTACTTTTCTAACATTGTTTGGAACTCTTACACAGCTGTAACCACGCCCACAGCTATGGAAGCCCTTTATATCCCAAAACATCTTTGGTTTGGGCAGGGGTGGTTCCACAACATTATATACCAGCTTGTCTCTTAAATTCGGTGCCCGACTATATACAATTCTCAAAAAACTCAAGATACACTATTAATGGCCTCCCGTCTAGTATATCATCACAGCGCTCAACCCCCCCCCCCCCCCCTCCCCCCAGCTGCCACTTAAAAAATTGAATATATCTCTCAGAAGGTGAAAAAAGAAAAACTAACACTCACAATGCAAAAATCACCTTGTGGCGGTACAAAGGATAAACACTGTTAAATAGCAGTGTACTGCAATGCCCAAAACTGCGCAGCGTGAAAATTATAAACACATGTGCATAAATAAGTACAATAAACAATAAAGTAAATTGTGATTAAATAGCAAAAAAAATCGCAATCAAAAAATTGCATAAAAGTGATAAAGTGAATATGTGACAAAACATAAATAAAGCAAATAAACACAATAATCTTTATACTACAAATAGTGCTCTAATGGAAATGTGCAGTTCCAAAATAAATTTAAAGATTGATCTTCAATCAGACACAATTATTGAGGAGCAATAACTGTGATGGTAGCAATAGTTCAAAAACTCCTTTTCAAGTGAACGTTCTGTACCCAAGTGTCCATAAACCGCAAAGCCTCCACCGCACCCTTGGTGTTCGTGCCCCCCCTGTTTAGAACACTCACCAGCAGTATTGCCCAGCACTCTCGTGTCGGGCAAAAAACGCTTATAATGTATACAGATGATGACTATTTCTCCAGCCAATTCTTGTGAAAACTTCGCAGCAGAGGGTGATCAATTAATATCTCAGAGTTACCTCAGGGAGACAAAAGAAACTTCCCATAGTGCAAAATTGCAAAACTATTTTTAATCTCAATAAAACACTCGATTAAAATCACACTCACATGGATCCAATTAAAAGCAGGCACTTCAGATAGACATTCCACTGGTCAATTAGGAGATCCTTCACTCATAGGCATTGGTAAGCACACTGGAAGCAAGCTAAGTTCATATCAAAAAGCACCGTCTCTAAACAAGGTATCTGTGTGGTACCTGACAGCAGATAACCCAATTTGAAAGCAGCGCCAAATAATGATATCCAGTCCTTCAACTTGTGTGTTCTCCTTCCTCCGCCTTCTCTCTAGCCTCTTACTGTGTGTGCTGGTCGCCGTATAGCCACGCCCCCGACATGTTTCGTCCAATAGACTTCCTCATGGGTTTGGCTATCCAGCTGTAACACCCCCCTTTTATTTAAAATCCAAAGCGACCAGTCCCTCCCAGTAAAGGTGACCACTCCCCCCTATACCCTCCAATTGGTTATTGGGCTCTTGCGGTGGGTGGTTCATAATTAGTTCCTCCCCAGCTCCTCCCCATCTCTGTGTGCAGAAACACTCATGACTCCCCCACACATTGCTCTCAGCCAGATCAGGAAAGTGAAACACCACACATATTCAGAGAGGCCCACCCACCTGCCCTTCTGATTGTTTTCCTCTTCATTCGTTTCCTTCCCGTAGTAGTGGATGTTTTTTTTTCGTCCACGCGGACTTCCGGGGAAGCCCGTTCACTCCGCCAACTGATTGGCTGAACCTGGGCGCCGCCGTCATCACGCTTACCCTAGCGTACATCCCCGGACCGCCCGCTCCACTCGCGCCATCTTGCTACACCCAGGGATCACTCGTGAACTGCGCACGCGCCAATTACTGTAAACCTAGCGCTAGCGTACTTCCCACAGACCGCCCACTACACCCGCGCCATCTTGCTGCACCCAGGAGTCACTAGTAGATTGCGCAGGCGCCAAACACTATACAGCGTCTTGGCGAGAAGAATATGGTTTCCTCCTCATCGGCGCCCCACTCCTATCAGAATTACCGGTGAATCAAACAAGGGAAGTAACATAGTCACAACCAATCCTGCTTAATAGCAAAGTGCTTCAATACTCCCAAATAAAACAATGTCAATGCACACGCCATTAAGCTGAGTATAGCACCCTAACGATACCCTCAACTCCACATACAGTACTGAACATCTATGGTGAGGCTGACCCCTCATGCAATAATGTGTATATGCAACAGAATGAGTGTGCACACAGACTTTAAGTGTTTATGTGGGCAAGTAAAAGCTATAAGATACCATAGAATAAAATAATATAATGGTAAAATAATATAATCGGGCAGGGGAGGAGAACATACAGAGGATTTACAGGCAATGTATATTTCCCCCACTACTTTAAAGAGGATGCTATGTTACTTCCCTTGTTTGATTCACCGGTAATTCTGATAGGAGTGGGGCGCCGATGAGGAGGAAACCATATTCTTCTCGCCAAGACGCTGTATAGTGTTTGGCGCCTGCGCAATCTACTAGTGACTCCTGGGTGCAGCAAGATGGCGCGGGTGTAGTGGGCGGTCTGTGGGAAGTACGCTAGCGCTAGGTTTACAGTAATTGGCGCGTGCGCAGTTCACGAGTGATCCCTGGGTGTAGCAAGATGGCGCGGGTGGAGCGGGCGGTCCGGGGATGTACGCTAGGGTAAGCGTGATGACGGCGGCGCCCAGGTTCAGCCAATCAGTTGGCGGAGTGAACGGGCTTCCCCGGAAGTCCGCGCATGCGCGTGGACGAAATAAAACCATCCACTACTACGGGAAGGAAACGAATGAAGAGGAAAACAATCAGAAGGGCAGGTGGGTGGGCCTCTCTGAATATGTGTGGTGTTTCACTTTCCTGATCTGGCTGAGAGCAATGTGTGGGGGAGTCATGAGTGTTTCTGCACACAGAGATGGGGAGGAGCTGGGGAGGAACTAATTATGAACCACCCACCGCAAGAGCCCAATAACCAATTGGAGGGTATAGGGGGGAGTGGTCACCTTTACTGGGAGGGACAGGTCGCTTGGGATTTTAAATAAAAGGGGGTGTTACAGCTGGATAGCCAAACCCATGAGGAAGTCTATTGGACGAAACATGTCGGGGGCGTGGCTATACGGCGACCAGCACACACAGTAAGAGGCTAGAGAGAAGGCGGAGGAAGGAGAACACACAAGTTGAAGGACTGGATATCATTATTTGGCGCTGCTTTCAAATTGGGTTATCTGCTGTCAGGTACCACACAGATACCTTGTTTAGAGATGGTGCTTTTTGATATGAACTTAGCTTGCTTCCAGTGTGCTTACCAATGCCTATGAGTGAAGGATCTCCTAATTGACCAGTGGAATGTCTATCTGAAGTGCCTGCTTTTAATTGGATCCATGTGAGTGTGATTTTAATCGAGTGTTTTATTGAGATTAAAAATAGTTTTGCAATTTTGCACTATGGGAAGTTTCTTTTGTCTCCCTGAGGTAACTCTGAGATATTAATTGATCACCCTCTGCTGCGAAGTTTTCACAAGAATTGGCTGGAGAAATAGTCATCATCTGTATACATTATAAGCGTTTTTTGCCCGACACGAGAGTGCTGGGCAATACTGCTGGTGAGTGTTCTAAACAAGGGGGGCACGAACACCAAGGGTGCGGTGGAGGCTTTGCGGTTTATGGACACCTGGGTACAGAAAGTTCACTTGAAAAGGAGTTTTTGAACTATTGCTACCATCACAGTTATTGCTCCTCAATAATTGTGTCTGATTGAAGATCAATCTTTAAATTTATTTTGGAACTGCACATTTCCATTAGAGCACTATTTGTAGTATAAAGATTATTGTGTTTATTTGCTTTATTTATGTTTTGTCACATATTCACTTTATCACTTTTATGCGATTTTTTGATTGCGATTTTTTTTGCTATTTAATCACAATTTACTTTATTGTTTATTGTACTTATTTATGCACATGTGTTTATAATTTTCACGCTGCGCAGTTTTGGGCATTGCAGTACACTGCTATTTAACAGTGTTTATCCTTTGTACCGCCACAAGGTGATTTTTGCATTGTGAGTGTTAGTTTTTCTTTTTTCACCTTCTGAGAGATATATATACAATTCTCGGTCTGTCTGGTAAACTTCCTTTGAGGTGCACATCCTGCTTCAAAACATTCCAGTATTTTTGACGATTTTTTCCACCTCTTTATTTTGTAAATTGAAATCTAGAACAATGCATATACCCATATCATTATTAGTGTCTAGGGATGAGCTTCGTGTTCAAGTCGAACATAAGTTTGACTCGAACATCGGCTGTTCGCCCATTCGGCGAATTCCAAACGTTATGGGCCGTTCGTGACAAATTCGTGTGGCGCTCACAATACAATGCGCTGACTCATGATTGGCCAAGCATGCACTGTGACCCAACATGCTTGGCCAATCACAGCGCCGGCAGCGAGGAGAGCCATGATTGGCCACAGGCAGGATGCCTGTGGCCAATCATAGCTCAGGCTGTGTAGTACACGCCCCACACTATATAAGGCCGCCAGCGCGGTGGCCTTGTGTAGTGTGTTGGCGTCTGTAGCAGTTAGTGGGTGGTCTATGTACCTTCAACACAGTATACACCGATCGTTATCGGCCGATTTTTCGTTCTTGCTCTTCTGTAGTGGTTGTTGTCTGTGTGCCCTGACCGCAGTATACACCGCTATATTCACCTATATAGCTAGCGATATATCTATCTTTTATAAGAGAGCTTTCAGTCAGTGTTAGGAGATTATGCGTGCTGTCTGCGTGCTCTGAACGCAGTATACACCGCTATATCCACCTATATAGCTAACTATCTTGCTCGTTTTACATAGAGCTTTCAGTCAGTGTTAGGAGATTGTGTGTGCTGTCTGCGTGCTCTGAACGCAGTATACACTGCTATATCCACCTATATAGCTAACTATCTTGCTCGTTTTAAATAGAGCTTTCAGTCAGTGTTAGGAGATTGTGTGTGCTGTCTGCGTGCTCTGAACGCAGTATACACTGCTATATCCACCTATATAGCTAACTATCATGCTCGTTTTAAATAGAGCTTTCAGTCAGTGTTAGGAGATTGTGCGTGCTGTCTGCGTGCTCTGAACGCAGTATACACTGCTATATCCACCTATATAGCTAACTATCTTGCTCGTTTTAAATAGAGCTTGCAGTCAGTTGTAGGAGATTGAGCTACACTTTAAAAATATACCAGTTGAAAATTACAAACACATTCAACTTAACACAACAAATCTAAACAGTCCCTGTCTTGTTTGCACCGCCTGTATACTGCTGTTCTGAGTATATAGGGCCTGGGGGCCACACACATTTCCTTTTTTTAATATGGGTACGGGGTTCCCCTTAATATGCGTACAAGACCCAAAGGGGCTGGTAATGGGCAGGGAGGGCTACCCATGCCATTTTTCTCAATGATTTTCAACCATATTGCAGGAACCAGATATAACATTAAAACCGCAAACAGTTTTAAATGACGTTATTTCCATTAAATGTCATTTTGTGCAGGGACTGTTCTAAACACGGGAAACACATGGCACTTCACAGGCATACCACAGACACCCCCCAGGCACGATGTTTAAAGGAATATTTCACTTTTTTTTCACTTTAATCGTCGTTGAAATCAGTGCTCCCGCCAAAAACTGCCATTTTTTAAATTTATTTTGCATTGTCCCATGTCCCCTGGGGCAGGAGCCAGGTCCCCAAACCCTTTTTAGGACAGTATCTTGCATATTAGCCGTTAAAATTAGCACTTTTAATTTCGAACGTTCGAGTCCCATAGACTTCAATGGGGTTCTAACGTTCGTACGAATTTGGGGTCCGTTCGAAAGTTCTGGTGTTTCAAGGAAAGCATCTTGGTACCCTTTATCTTTAAACATCTTTCTCAACATCTCTGATTGCAGTTCAAAGTTGCTGTCTTGTGTGCAGTTTTTTCTTAGTCTCATATATTGTTCTCTAGGGATATTATCTATCCATGGTGGCAGCTCATAGTGGGAATATATAAATTGTGATAGGTCTTCGTTTCTATGCCCCGTGATGTGTTGCCGATCTCCAAATCCAAAAAATGTGGCATCTCCTCACTTATATTCCATGTTAAGATGATATTTTTATCGTTATCATTCATGGATCGGAGCAGGTTCTCCAAGGTTTGCATGTTACCATTCCATATGAATAATAGGTCATCTATAAATCGCCTATAAAGTATAATCCTTGGGTCCTTATTATATAGGAATCTCTCAGCTTCCCAGTTCACCATGTATAGGTTTGTAAGACTCGGGGCAAAATAAGAACCCATAGCAACTCCTTTAATTTGTAAATAAAACGTGTTTTCATACCAGAAAAAATTATATTCTAAACAAAATTTCAAACATTTTAAAATACATTTCCGTTGATTTTTCTTGATTTCATTATTGTTTTTTAAAGCCCACTTTACCACCCTCATACCCCTCCCAATGATCAATGTTAGTATAAAGTGAAGCCACATCATCCGTGGCCATCACCAAACTTTCATTTTCTCTGCATTCTTTCAACAATTGGTGTCTTTTAGAAAAGCTTGCGTGTTCCTAACCAGAGGTTGAAGGGGGGTGGCAATATATTCACCCAATCTAGATGTTAATGCCTGTATCCCACTCACTATTGGCCTCCCTGGATGGTTGATCCTACTCTTATGTATTTTTGGTATATAGTAGATGACTGGGATTCTACTAACCATGGGTACTAGGTATTTCTCTTCATGTTTGTTTAATAGTTCCCTTTCTGCCTCATACTGTATGATGTATTCTAATGTTATTTTGGTTCAAAACGTTTTCTATTAACATAGGAAACATAGAGTGCATAGGAAACAGCATTTTGTCTTGTACACAATGAAAAAAGATAATAGCAAAATGTACTCTAGACCATGTCAGGTTACAACAAAGTTGACAAATTAGCAATATGAATTGTGTCTGTCTGAAACCTAATATACATTAAGCCTAGACACCAGAGCATATAAGCATATATATGTAGCATACATAAAGGCTAGGACATTATCATATAGAAAAGTGCAGGAGAACCAGTTCTGTGTATACAGAAAGCTGCAGAACATTCGCACCGTAACTAGTGTTACCCAAAATCACCTCTAGGGTGAACGACTATTACGATTGGGTACATTAAGAGGGTGGATATTAAAGTACAATGCAAGAAAAGTAGAAGGAGAAAAAGAGGAAATGAGGGAAAGACTAGAGAGGAGATGGTAAGAAGGAGAGGGAGAGAAAGGAAAGGGAATAGAGAAGGGATGGGGGAAGAAGAAAGTAGAAAGGCAAGCGTTTTGGTCGACCGGCTCCCACTAAACAACTATAGGCCAGCTGTTAACCGCTAACCAAGGAATATATGTTACTATGGATCCAATAGATGGTGATCGAAGTGTAGGAGTAGGTAGTGTTCAACCCATGGATGCCAGATTTTAGAGTGTCGGGGGATAGTGTCTTGAACAGTTGCTTCGATTTTGCTGTGTATCATTGCCTGCGTAACCCTATTCTTGGCTTCAGTCAAGCGCAGGGCGGGAGTTTTCCAGGCTTTAGCTATTGTTTTCTAATGTTATTTTGAATTGCTTGGGGGGATCAGATTTTAATATTTGGTAGGTGGTCCTATCCTCCAAAATCCTATTCATTTCTCCTTTGTATTGTTCTAAAGACGACACAACCATGCCTCCGCCTTTGTCAGCTGGGAGGATCATGATGTCTTTTCTGCTTTCCAGAGATTTTAGGCCATTCTTAATGTCTCTTTGTTAATACACTTTTTAAATTGGTAATTGTTCTAGATCTGTAGTCACCAATTTCTTAAATAGGTCCACATATTTATTTTTACTATATGGGGATTAAACACCGAATTGTTCTTTAACTAGTAAACTAGAGTAAAATTACTCCCTACTGCCGCTTTTTCGACAGGGTTCTGGGCATTATATTTCTTTACGTTGAGTTTACGTATAAACTTTTGAATCCCTATGTATGTTTAAAACTTGTTGAGACCTTTTTTTGGTGCAAACTTTATGCCCCTATCTAGAGTGATTGTTTCTTCTCTGGTTAAGTTGATACCACTAACATTGTATCTACTTTCTCCTAATCCTCCCGCCTTCTTTTTTTGTTGTATCCTTCGTCCTGATCGTCCTCCCCTTTTCCTCCATTTCTTTCTTCCTGGGTGGATTCCATCCGTCCCTTCTCTAAAAAAGAGTTTCCATATTGAGTTTGATCCATTTGATCATATAGGGTTTGGTATCTATTGTGGAAGGGTATCTTGTATTGATCAGGTGGTGGCTTTTCTTGCCTAACTCGTTGTGGTTTCGGGGAGTAATAGTATCCTGTCCCTTGGGGGGACCCCTATAGCGGGGTGGACCTCCTTGATATTGTTGATCTGCTTGCAGGTGACCTCTGTATTGTTGTTGTGGTCCCCCTCTTTGTGGAGTACGGTATTAGCAGCTGTGCGGGTATTGATTGTATTGTTATCCCTGTGGATTCTGACCACATTGTTGTGGACCTTTATAGTAGGATATATTTCCTGATTGGTTTCTTCTCCATTGTTGGGGGTGAAGCCATAGGTTGAACAAAAAGTGCCCACTTAATCTGTTGGCTGTTCCCTGCTGTTGAAGGCTTCCTGCAGTAGGTTGTAACTACACTGAAATGCAGCCTGCGCTATTTGCAACCACCTGGCACAGTAACTTTACCCAGGGTTCACAGCCAAACTTGTGCTTATAAAAAGGGGACAGGAAAACCTCTGGCTACCTCTTAAGGCATTGTTGACACACTCTCCATCCTAAAGATGCAAGCTTCCAGCACTTCATTGTGGCTACACAAAATATGAAGGAGAGCCTCTGTCTACTTCTTTAAGGCATTGTTGACACATTCTCCACTCATATCTAGGTGGCGCGATTTAACCAAGCTGACTCCTCGTGGAAGTCTATTTGGAACAACCAACTGATGAAAATTGATTCTGTCCTGGTCTCTTTCGCATGCAACACTCTTTATTTATTCTTTTTTAAATAAGATAAAATAAAAGTAAAAAAATAAATAAGCAAATAAATTCCTTTCAAAAAATCTTCAGTGCTTTGAGGCTGGTGGCAGGGATTTAGATCATCCTAAAAGAAAATGCTAGACAGGAGCCCTCCTTAACAGTCTCCATCCCATGCTCTTGCATAGATCCTGGCAGCATTAACAGGGGACACTGGCATAGGGACTAGGCTGGGCATGTATTCACAGTGAAGATGGGTGAGACCCAGGCTGTACAGTGGTAGCCGAGGGAGAAGGAAGCGGCAGCTCAACCCGGAGGCAGCTTCCACTGATCACAAACATCCTTATGGCTCCATAGCAACCTGGGGAAGCCCAGGCCGGCCCCTCCCTTCCACCAGCCAACCCGATCATGACATGTCACCTGCTTCACTCCTGTTCTCAAGCCCCCGTGCCAGAGCATGTGAAACCCCTATGGACTACAAGTGCCAGTAAGCCTGTTAGGGAAAGAAAGTACACCAAACCAAACTGCCAGGCAGCTTCATTACAGTCATTTATACTCTATCAGCAATGGGGAAATAACCCCCACTGGAAAGCGGCAGCCGTGGCAGTGTTTAACTGCCTGATGGCTCCAGCATTAAGCACAGTCATTTATACTGCAATGTAACTCACCCCAGCACTGAGAATACCCAACATTGAGGGAGATTTACAGCCCAAAAGAAATTAATTGCACTCCTGTGATCCCTAGGAGAAGCCCAGCCAAACAAACTTTGGCTGGACTTCTCCTTTAAGTAGAGTTCACCTAGTATTTGGTACACTGGCTTTTATAAAGTCGCTCTCAGTAATGTGGGCATAGCATAAGGGGTTACAGGGATCACAATCGCAACCCTAGCTCCAGGGGCCCCCTGCAGCCCCCCTGTCATATTATCATATCCTCCACAAAGTTTAGCTCTGACCTGCCCTAGGGCCCCACAGCCACACTCCAGTACTGGGCTTCCACTTTGCCTTCCATAGTCCACACCCCTTTGTTCTCATTGGCTGGGGAGAAGCTGTGAGCCATTTCCTGAATCCTTCTCCCAACACCTGCCAACACCGACAGAGAAACCTTCATAAATTGCTAAAACAAATCCCTTAACACCTCCTAAAGGGCTCCTGAGGGGCTGAAGGCTCAAGATTTCATGCCACATGGCTTTGCCCTCCCAGATCTCAGTTTCGCCCCCCCAAAGCCCATGACCACCCCCTCCACCTGGGATGCTATGCCCGCTGCTGAGCTTCTTTTCCAATACAGGACTCTATACCGCTCTACCTCCGCAGGGCTGAAATTACATTCCTTTACAACACAGCCAGTCAGCCATGATCTGCACAGAGTGTATTTGCCTACTGCAATTATTCTGTCACTCCGACCAGGGGATTTCATAGGTCAGAAAAGGCAGTGACACCACTTTTATTAATATAAAACATGGTCAAAAGGGCAAAAATAGTCCTACAAATTTTAAAACAATGTAATTGGAGAATAAATGTACACAGTTTGAAATTGCATAGTATAATCAAACTCAATGGTGTTAAGTATACCCATATGCTGCCAGAGTCATACTGTGGTCAGTCTATATAGGTTTCTTGAATATCCCAACATCGGAATTACTAATATATATTCCTTCTTCAGGGGTGTTTATAGTCTGGGTGATTGTTTTTCTCCTTTCTGAAATACAAACACAGTTGCTAACAGTCACATTGCAATACATAGTGTAAGCAGGATTATTTCATACAATGATTTACAGTATATTCATAACTGATTAGATACTCACAGTAGTACAAAAATAGTGTATTGAAAAAATACAAAAATTGTTTTTATTTGGATTACAAAAATGTCTTGTTAAAAGAAGACATGCAGCAAAAAACACATATATTTATAAAACAACATTGTAACTCAAGAAAATATATTGTTACACTGTAAACACATTTGCGCACAGCTACTACCACATTCTCAACATGTTTCGCTCGACAGAGCTTCTTCAGGAATAACAATACTTCAAAAAATCAAAAACATCATTGTTAAATATGTCATGACAATGTAAGAAATTTTGAAATGTGTCCCTTTTGATTTATTTGATGATTTATTTAACAATGATGTTTTTGATTTTTTGAATCATTGATACTTTTGTTATTGTAAAAATATACATTCTATGTTGATGATGTATAGTCATATAAATTCAATATTTATTTGATTATTTTTCATTGTTTAACAGTCTTCACATACATTAAGCTCTGCCAAGCAAAACATGTTGAGAAAGTGGTAGTAGCTGTGCCCAAATGTGTTTGCAGTGTAACAATAGATTTTCTTGAGTTACAATGTTGTTTTTATGAATATGTGTGAGTTTTTTGCTGTATGTCTTCTTTTAACAAAACATTTTTGTAATCCAAATAAATTTTTTTTTGTATTTTTCCAATACACTATTTTTGTACTACTATTTACAATATATAGACACCTTTAAAGTCCCGAGGTTTGTGAACTCTAGTCCCACCCCTTTCTTTTCTAATATTTCTGGGATGTGGTGTCATGGTTTGACTCCTCTCTTCTAAATTTGATCAAAGTACAACACATGTGTACCGAACAAGCATATGGATCAATTGAAAATTCCAGTGTGGCTGAAATACTCTGCATAGACCCACCAGGTGAACAAATGCGCACCCCGGATGAGCAGGGCCGGATTAACATAGGGGCTATTGGAGCTGCAGCTCCAGGCCCCTTTCTCAAGATAGGCCCATTTGCCCAAAAAAAAAAAAAAAAAAAAAAGATCGACTTCGAGGATTGTAGCTCGGCGATCAGGAGTCACAGGGACCCCATATTTGGGCGGTAGGTAGCTAAAGACCCACTCCAGCACTGGTTAAAATATGGGGCTGCTATCATCTATGGTTCCGGAGATACGGAGCTCCTTGCGCAGCCTGTCAGAAGATGCATACAGAGCGGCAGTATAAATACAAGCTGGAACACTCTGCAGCAGACTGGGAGGATGACCTCACAGTGCTTATAATAATTATTTGTATATTACTTATGATAATTAACCCCTTGGCAACCAGGCCCATTCTGAGACTTCTCTCCTACATGTAAAAATCATCATTTTTTTATGCTAGAAAATTACTCAGAACCCTCAAGCATTATATATTGTTTTAGCCGACACCCTATGGAATAAAATGGTGGTATTTGCAACTTTTTATGTTGGAAAGAAACTGTTTCATTCATAAAAAAAAACACTAAAGTGTATTAAGCCATGCTTTACATTTTTTTACAGGTTACATGTTTAGAGTTACAGAGGAGGTCTAGTGCTAGAATTATTGCTCTCGCTCTAATGATCTTGGCGTATGTAACCTGTGTGTATCTGGCTCTGATACTAACCAGCGCCTACCCAGGGACTGACTAGTATCTCTCCCCAGCTTGTCCCCACACACCCTCTCACCCGCTGACCTGTGAATGGGGCAATCACTCCCGCAGTGCTTTTGTGTTCTGCCAGTGAATACAATGATTAGTGTTGCTAACTATAGCTGGCAGCACTGATTGTTTTGGGGAAAACCTGACAGGCTGGTTGTACTCAAGTCGGTTAATAGGTTGACTTGTGTAAAACCAGCTAGCCCATACATAGATCGACTATGGCTGGTCTCTGCTTAATTGGTGTAATTTCAATCCATGTCTGGCCCGCTTAACCACTACGCAGTCCCTAATCATCCTTCCACAAACCTTTACATTTTTTCTTCCCAGATTACTTCATCCTCCTCTCTTATACATAGTGCCCACTGTCATACTCTCCACACTTCTCTCCTGTACATAGTGCCCACTGTCTTACTCTCCACACTTCTCTCCTATACATACTGCTCACTGTCATACTCTCCACACTTCTCTCCTACACATAGTGCCCACTGTCATACTCTCCACACTTCTCTCCTATACATAGTGCCCACTGTCATACTCTCCACACTTCTCTCCTGTACATACTGCTCACTGTCATACCATCCACACTTCTCTCCTATACATAACGCCCGCTGTCATATCCTACACACTCATCACCTGTACATAGTGCCCGCTGTCATACACTTCTCTCCTGTACATAGTGTCCACTGTCGTACCCTTCACACTCCTCAACTATACAGTGCCCACCGCCATACCCTCCATACTCCTCTCCTATACATAGTGCCCACCTCCATACCCTCCATACTCCTCTCCTATACATCGTGCCCACCGCTATACCCTCCATACTCCTCTCCTGTACATACTACTCACTGTCATACCCTCCACACTCCTCTCCTATACATAGTGCCCACTGCCATACCTCCAACACTTCTCTCCTATACATAGTGCCCACTGTCATACCCTCCACACTCCTCTCCTGTACATACTACTCACTATCATACCCTCCATACTCCTCTCATATACATAGTGCCCACTGTCATACCTCCAACACTTCTCTCCTATACATAGTGCCCACTGTCATACCCTCCACTCCTGTACATACTACTAACTGTCATACCCTCCATACTCCTCTCCTATACATAGTGCCCACCGTCATACCCTCCCTCCACACTCCTCTCCTGTAATTACTGCTTACTGTCCTACTCTCCTGTACATAGTGCCCAAAGTCATACCCTCTACACTCCTCTGCTGTGCATACTGCCCACTGTCTTACCCTTCACACTCCTCTCCTGTACATAGTGCCTTCTGCCATACCCTCTGCACTCCTCTCATGTACATAGGGCCCACTGTTAGACCCTCCACATTCCTCTCCCTCACCTGCACATACTTCCCACTTTTATACCATCCATACTCCTCCCCTATGCCTCTTACCTACAAAAATTGTTTTTTAAAATTATATGTTAAAATGATATGTTAAAATGATATGTTCCTCAATGTTACCAGCTCTAGAATGGGCACTTTTGTCAGTTCAACTAAAGGAAATCTCACAGTCCTCATATTTGTTATGCCCCCTTATTAGTACTTATTTTATTTTGTAATTACTATTGTGATGTATAGAGGAACATAGGGGGATGTCAGCTACTCTAAATATAGCACTTGTAAAAAAAGCGTCCCTGAAAATATTTTTGAAATGTTGACAACCATGTACTTAGGCACTGCCAAAGGGCCACAGGGTCAGTAGGGGCCCCATGAGAGGCTCCGGTGATAGTAAAGCTGTAGTAAACTTTTCTAACAGTACTACTTTTTAGAGGCCCTTGGGTAGGTTATGCCATAATGTACAAGTATGCCCAGCATATTAGCACATTAGGGCACACTTAAATTGTCAGACTGAGCCCTCCAGTGCTGTGCTGTGATCAATCCGGCGGGGCCCGGACACTTCCACCTTCACCCGGTCATTCTTCTGGGTTCTGTGCCTTCCGTCATTTGCCTTGGCCAGGCTGCGTTGATGTCATTCCCACACATGCTCATGTGCATCCTCTCTCTCATCCCCCCCTTTCTCTGTCATCCTCCCTCCCTTACCCCTCACACCTCTTTCATCCCTTTCTCTCTCTCTCTCATCCTCCTTCTCTCTCTTTAATTTAATTTGTTATAACAAAAAATAGTTAGCATTTTTATTTATTTATTGTTTATAAAAGGCCCCACCAAAATCCTCAGCACCAGGCCCACGATGTTCTTAATCTGGCCCTGCGGATGAGCCAAGAACATACATCCACAATAAGCACACTATGGACTACACAAGTGATCAAGGTGACAGTATCTAAAACCAAAAGCTGTATACTGAACTAAGTATAATGAAGATTTAAATTGCATAAGCATGTTGTACAACATAGTATTTGACAATACAGAAAAGGGGACATAGACCAAGCAGTGTCCCCTTATCATAAGTTACTCTGCCTTCAATTAAACTGGTGCATGTATGTGTCCAAATCGGCAGTGCTTGAGCAGAGACAAGCCTGCCAAGTATTCAAAACTATATATACATATATTCTCACCGTGGGAGCCAATCCTCAGATGGGAGGTGTGCTGGATGTTTGGCATCAAAACGCAGCTAATGAAGCAGCTGGAGCCATAACCAGGGTGATTTTCCGATGCATCAACATGCGGTGCAGCCCCACCCCTTAGGGCAATATGACCCCTAAGCACATCGCCAGTGTTCTGTCATAGATTTCAACCTATCAAAAACTCCAACCACTTGCACTGCGCATGCGCGAGCGTGGTCATAAGAAGGGCTGGATTGCGTCATAAAACCCATCAACTACACCAACTCCTCTTGCCGCCGCACCTTCAATCAAATTCTCCAACTGTTATGACAGCAGTGCACATGAGCGGAAACACTAACATCCCCGTCACATCTTCCAACATATAAAAGCCATGAAATAGACCAACTGCTCTCACCACTGCAGCGAACCCTGCATAACACACACTAAAAGAATGCCATCAAAGACTCTAACTGCTGCATTTTTCTTCACTCTCCATCTATCTCCTTTGCTTTATGTGTGAAAGAGACGATCGGAAGATCAGACGAGGATGTCTGCGATTTCAGTTGAAATATTTGACAGGATTCTTTTAGCCTGTGATACGAAGGTGGCGAGAGCAGTTGGTGTATTTGATGGCTTTTATGTGACAATTTGACGCACAGAACAAACCCCTTCATGCGCATGCACTTGTGCACAGCCACTACACCCACCTATGACGCTGTTGGAGTTTTTGACAGGTTGCAGATTTGGGCAGAACACCAAAAAATCTAGAAAAATCCTAGCGTTATGCAAAGTCTTGACTTCCATTCAAGCTATGTCAGAAAACACTGCTTCACCATTCATAATCTTTTTTCGGGTCCAGAAAAACTATAGACTCTGCATCCAGTCCCGACCTCACCAATAACATGCCCCTAGGCTGCTCTGGAGAGGGGGGCGGACCCCTTACATAACCATGTACATAACCACTGGAGCTTGGATTAATAGAACGGTGCCAGTGGGGGGGGGGGGGGGCTGAATAGCTGTCAGAATGTTGATCCCAGTGCCCAAGAGCTTTCAATCTATGACAATGACCTACAGTTTAGTTGCTAATATAAGAAGAGCTGTGTCTATTTTGATCTCTGTCACTCCTTGTTATTTTGAAAAGTATCCTGTAGATAGAGCATGTCTAACCGTAGCTGTGCTCCTTGGGGATATTCTGAACGCCTATCCATTCTGTTGCAGGAGGGAGCCCAGGCAACCATGAATGAGGGACTTGTAGATTTGGTCATGGTGAGTGAGACCATGCCATACCCCCCACGCCATCTCCCATGGGGACAGGGACATCCTATCTCCCCTAAGGACAAGGACCCCTATCTCCCCTGGGAACAGGGACACCAATATTATCTGGGAACAGGGACCCCATCTCCCCTAAAGAGACAGGGACCCCTTCTCCCCTGGGGACAAGGACCCTATCTTCCTTAGGGACAAGGACCATATCTCCCCTGACAACGGGGACTACATCTCACCTAGGGACCCAATCTTACCTGGGGACTAGGACCTCACCTCCCCTAAGAACAGGAACCTGATCACCCTGAATGTGCCAACCTCACCGCCCTGCCTGATCACCCTGAGTGTGCCAACCTCACTGCCATGTGTCCTATATGAGGGCCCTCCTGTGACAGCTCTTATCAGGACTTCACCCCATTGTGATACATGGGTTAGATTAGAAGGGATGGAGACCCAGAGACATGTCCAGAATATACAGAGGATACATGGGATAGATTAGAAGAGATGGAGGTTCAGAGACATGTCCAGCATACATAGAGGATACATGGGATAGATTAGTAGGGATGGAGCCCCAGAGACATGTCCAGAGTTCACAGAGGATAAATGGGTTAGATTAGAAGGCTTCCCCTGAACTGGCAAGATAATGTAAAGAACAATGTGTGGAAAGTATGCGAGTGTGAACATAGGTCTGCAAATACATTGTTCCGTACATTATCTTCCCAGTTCATCATGTTCATTGCTTTGGATCTGGTATGATAAAACTCTGTATTCTCCTTTGGTTTATGTGTGTGAGAAAGGTGGAAGATGTGACAGGGGATGTTAGTGTTCCCGCACTGCTGCCATAACAGTTGGAGAATTTGATGGAATGATTTTCGTGTGTTACATGAAGACCACACAGGCACAGTGCGGCGGCAAGAGCAGTCGGTGTAGTTGATGGCTTTTATGTCGCAATCCAATGTGCATAAGAAAGCCCTTCTCGTGCCCGCGCTCGCGCACGCGCAGTTCATGTGGTTGGAGTTTTTGAAAGGTTGGAGATTATGACAGAACACCAGCAGAAGGAAACCTCCACTGCGACTACGAATAGCTTGATGGAGGCACAGAGGAGCTCCTCCCCATAATCGGGCCGTGGAGCCTACCCGCCAACTGGTGTATGTGATGACTCCACAAGGAGCACACAAGGAGCCACCTAGTGGACAACACAGACACAGCAGCCATTGGAATGAAAAGGATGTTATAACAAGTAACCATAGCACACTAAAACCATACAGTGCCATATTTATACTGAGATTAAATTACACACAGGTGGACTCTATTTACCAATTAGGTGACTTCTGAAGGCAATTGGTTCCACTAGATTTTAGTTATGGGTATCCAAGTTAAGGGGACTGAATGCAAGTGCATGCACACTTTTCACATATTTATTTGTAAAAAATCTTGAAAACCAATTATCATTTTCCTTCAGCTTCACAATTATGTGCCACTTTATGTTGGTCTATCACATAAAACCCCAATAAAATACATTTACATTTTTGGTTGTAACAATGCAAAATGTGGAAACTTGCAAGGGGTATGAATACTTTTTCAAGGCACTGTATATAACAAAAACAGAAGAAAAATAAAACACATAAAGAACAAAAATTGTCCATAATTAAGACAGCAGACCATACTCAGTGTTCGGAAGGAAACAAGAGAAAAAAAGTAGAAATTTTATATAGATAGGCATGGAATAGGGAATAAAGAATAGATGTCCCCCAGTGGTAAATTAAAAATGAAATTCACATCCCCCTGATATAAATCCTGGAAAAAATGGTTTAAAATTAAATGCCTCATTTAAGCCAGAAGGTGAAGTGGCCTGGAGGTTGACAATCCATCTAAAGTTCGCATTGTAGTAAATGCTTATTAAGATCACCTCCCCTTTGATTTGGATGAATGCAATCCAGTGCCAAGAAACGTACCGTAGAGCCATGTATCAGCCAATAGGTAAATCTGGAACTCATTCACCGTCTTTCCGACATAGTAACATCCACATTCACAGAAAAGTAGATACAGTGCCTTGCGAAAGTATTCGGCCCCCTTGAACTTTTCAACCTTTTGCCACATTTCAGGCTTCAAACATAAAGATATAACATTTTAATTTTTTGTGAAGAATCACCAACAAGTGGGACACAATTGTGAAGTGGAACGAAATCTATTGGATATTTTAAACTTTTTTAGCAAATAAAAAACTGAAAAGTGGTGCGTGCAAAATTATTCGGCCCCTTTACTTTCAGTGCAGCAAACTCACTGCAGAAGTTCAGCGAGGATCTCTGAATGATCCAATGTTGTCCTAAATGACTGATGGTGATAAATAGAATCCACCTGTGTGTAATCAAGTCTCTGTATAAATGCACCTGCTCTGTGATAGTCTCAGGGTTCTGTTGAAAGCGCAGAGAGCATCATGAAGACCAAGGAACACACCAGGCAGGTCCGTAATACTGTTGTGGAAAAGTTTAAAGCCGGATTTGGATACAAAAAGATTTCCCAAGCTTTAAACATCCCAAGGAGCACTGTGCAAGCGATCATTTTGAAATGGAAGGAGTATCAGACCACTGCAAATCTACCAAGACCTGGCCGTCCCTTTAAACTTTCAGCTCAGACAAGGAGAAGACTGATCAGAGATGCAGCTAAGAGGCCCATGATCCCTCTGGATGAACTGCAGAGAACTACAGCTGAGGTGGGAGAGTCTGTCCATAGGACAACAATCAGTCGTACACTGCACAAATCTGGCCTTTATGGAAGAGTGGCAAGAAGAAAGCCATTTCTCAAAGATATCCATAAAAAGTCTTGTCTAAAGTTTGCCACAAGCCACCTGGGAGACACACCAAACGTGGAAGAAGGTGCTCTGGTCAGATGAAACCAACATCAAACTTTTTGCCCACAATGCAAAACTATATGTTTGGGGTAAAAGCAACACAGCTCATCACCCTCAACACACCATCCCCACTGTCAAACATGGTGGTGGCAGCATCATGGTTTGGGCCTGCTTTTCTTCAGCAGGGACAGGGAAGATGGTTAAAATTGAGGGGAAGATGGATGCAGCCAAATACAGGACCATTCTGGATGAAAACCTGTTGGAGTCTGCAAAAGACCTGAAACTGGGACGGAGATTTATCTTCCAACAAGACAATGATCCCAAACATACAGCAAAATCTACAAAGGAATGGTTCACAAATAAACATATCCAGGTGTTAGAATGGCCAAGTCAAAGTCCAGACCTGAATCCAATCGAGAATCCGTGGAAAGAGCTGAAAACTGCTGTTCACAAACACTCTCCATCCAACCCATCACTGAGCTCGAGCTGTTTTGCAAGGAAGAATGGGTAAGAATTTCAGTCTCTCGATGTGCAAAACTGATAGAGACATACCCCAAGCGACTTGCAGCTGTAATCGCAGCAAAAGGTGGCTCTTCAAAGTATTAACGCAAGGGGGCCGAATAATTTTGCACGCCCCACTTTTAATTTTTTTATTAGTTAAAAAAGTTTCAAAAATCCAATAGATTTTGTTCCACTTCACAATTGTGTCCCACTTGTTGGTGATTCTTCACAAAAAATTAAATTTTTATATCTTTATGTTTGAAGCCTGAAATGTGGCAAAAGATTGAAAAGTTCAAGGGGACCGACTACTTTCGCAAGGCACTGTATACTACGCTGGGAGTCTTGCAATTAATGTAATGTTTGGGATGAAACATGCATCCATTGGGCAATTTAATATGTCTGCTCCTGTCCATGTATTCACAGTATGTGCAACCTCCACACGAAAGGATGCCTAACATTTTTACATGCATCAACTCTAGTAGCTCTAAACTCACTCGATGCCAGTCTGTCACCCACAGAGGGAGCCCTCCTGCAGACGACAGCTGGCATATCAGATACAACAGGAGCAAGTGTTGAGTCCATAGTGAGTAGATGCCAATACTTATTCAGTATATATTTGATCTGTTTGTGTTTTGTTGAATATGTGGTGACGATCCTGGTTGTATCGTCACCTTTAGGTTTTTTTTGGGGTGAAGAGCAGATCCCGATGGGATAGATTGAATACTTTGTTACACGCCTTAGAGTAACCCAGCTCCAGGAGTCTATATCTGAAACCGGATGTCATCAGAAATACTGGCTGTAGGGAATCACAAGGGTTTGGGGTGAAAACTTGAAGCATGTAACAGAGAGTTCCCCGCTGTGGGCTTGCAGAAGAGCTGGCTGGACAGGCCACCATTTATTTTTGAATAAGAACATCCAAAAAGGTGATTTCTCTTGAACTATGTGACATAGTGAAATGCAAGTTGAATTTGTTTTTATTGTTTCGAGTCATAAATTCATAGAGAAGGGCATCAGACCCATCCCAAAGCATAAATACGTCATCAATGTAGAGTGTTCAAAAACAATAATACACACTTCCGCCCTCACACCTGTGTATCACCACTGCGCTTGCACTAAAAAACAAAACAAAAAAAATTGCTGCCACTCTAAATAATAATGTGCAAAAATCCTATCAAGCAGTGTAGAATGAGTGGCGCTAAATACTCAGTGAATATGCTAACACTCCTCCACCACACCACCGTGACTGTGACTTCAATCCCCTTATATACAGCAGTGTGAGACATAAACAGCCGGTGAGTGTGTGCACATAAGGGGATTGAAGTCACAGTCACGGCGGTGTGGTGGAGGAGTGTTCCTGGAAGTTTTTATGAATTATAATTATAATTGATTCACTAGTCACCATCTAATGAACGTTGGACTTTTTGTGTTTAAAAACTGGACACTTCTTTTACTTATTCATTCATATAATTTGTTGCAATTATTCACTCCACAGTGTGTTGCTATTATAGTTTAAAGTGGTAACAATCAATGTTATTAATGTTATGTGTATACTTTATTGGATACATTTGAGTTTGGAGTTTGTATTATTAGCATATTCACTGAGTATTTAGCGCCACTCATTCTACACTGCTTGATAGGATTTTTGCACAATGTAGAGTGTTCGACTGGTGGATCTATGCAGACTATTCCAGACACACTGGAATTTTCAATCGATCCATATGCTTGTTCCGTACATATGTGTTGTACATTGTTTTATGTGAGTATCTAATCAGCTATGAATATACTGTAAATCATTATATGAAATTTATAGTCCTGCTTACATTATGTATTGCAATGTGACTATTAACAACTATATTTAATAATGAATTATAATAATGAATTAATTAATTAATTTGTTATTATTAATAATAATAATAATAATAATAATAATATTTGTATTTCAGAAAGGATAAAAAAAAATACCCAGAATATAAACACCCCTGAAGAAGGAATATATATTAGTAATTCCGAAACATGTTGGGATATTCAAGAAACCTATATGGACTGACTGCAGTATGACTCTGGCAGTATATGGGTATACTTGATACTATTGGGTTTGATTATACTATTCAATTTCAAACTGTGTACATTTACTCTCCAATTATTTTGTATACATTGTTTTAAAATTTGTAGGGCTATGTTTGCACCTTTGACCATATTTTGTATTAATAAAAGTGGCGTCATTGCCTTAAACAAAGCTACCTCTAAATTACATTCCTCTGCCTTTAAAGTCCAAGGAGGTTAATCCAGTGCATTTGATGCATATTTTTCTATATATACAATAGTGGGTCTGATGGCAAAGCGAGAGCTCCCAGCTGCTCATGTGGTATCCTTTTCTTGTCTTCTGGGTAGGGTGATGCAGAGCTTCTCCACCTAATTCAAAAAGTCTGAGGGCTGTGTAGTAGGTGTGCTGAAGTGTTTTATAATTTCCAACAAAAACACCCTTAATGACACCTTTTCCAGGTAAGTCTAAAGTTTCATAGGACAAGCTACCACAATCTGCAAACCAGCACATAATTTATCATTATAAAATAATGAGTTGCTGGTCACCACTCACCAAACATGACATGTATATGATTTATATTTCTCCTAGGAAGCCTATTGTTTTTTACCAGTCCTATGTTCTTCTGCATCAATGTAACCACTTTTTAGGAAGGTAACTTTATTACAATAGAAATTATGGAAAGTTTACTCTTGGGAGATCAGTTAAACATCAATAAATCAGCCTCACAGTTATGCTTTCTTAACCACTTCAGCCCTGGAAGAATTTACCCACTTCATGACCAGAGCACTTTTTACAATTTGGCACTGCGTCGCTTAAACTGCTAATTGCGCGGTCATGCAAAGCTGTAACCAAACAAAATTTGTGTAATTTTTTTCCCACAAATAGAGTTTCCTTTTGATGGTATTTGATTGCCTCTGCAATTTTTATTTTTTACGATATAAACGGAAAAAGACAATTTTAAAAATATATTTTCTTGATCATACATCATGGGACACAGGAGCTTCATTACATAGTGGGTTATATAGGCACCTCTGGTGATTGGACACTGGTTAACCCCAATTAAGGAGAATTCCTCCCTTATATAACCCCTCCCATATGGGAGGCACCTCAGTTTTTTCGCCAGTGTCTATGGTGGTTGGTCACGTAAAACATTAGCTCTGTGCAGGTCCCTGCGGGAGCCTAAGGGCTACTACAAACAGGATCCATATCTCGGGCCGATATTTGGCTCCCAACATGATATGGTACCCGGGCCTCGTCAGCCGAAGAAACGAGGTTTGGCCTGTAAGTCCTCTCCTATTGGAAGACTGGGCTCTGGGAAAACCAGACTTGGTGTACTGTTTACACAGATCGCACAAAGGTTTCTGGCAGAGTCTTTTACATGGTCCAGGTAGGAGGCTCTTCCGAGAAAGAGCCCCAGATAAACCTGAAGGTTGGCTAACACTGCCCGCCGTGATGGGTGAAGGCTGGAATTTGTCTGTTTCAGCAATTCCTGCGGTGAGGACAGGTAAGGGAAGTTAATCCTATATATATAATTATATGATGGAGAACTTAATTTTGAGTAGTTGTATGTCTTACCTGGTTTCCACCACTAGAGGGAGTAAGAGCAGCCTGATGCATACTTACATGCCTTTCAGTACACACGCTCAGTGAAGCCTGGTTCTCCAGCTGTCTCACGTCTCCACTACAGTCCCTGCCACAATAGAGGTAATACAGGGGTCCCACATAGTCTGGGGGTCCCACGCAGCTCCGATGGAGTTTTCCTTTCCCCCCTGGATTCCACGGTCCTCGTGCACGCATGCCAGGCGCGCTGCTGGCCTAATGGAGGAGGGGGGAGTGTGGTTGTGAGCCGTGCACGTCAGTGTGCACGGCACTGTACTGTGCAGGCGCCAGGCGGCAGTTTTAAAAAGCCCAGAGCGTCAGGGGGCTGTAAGTGGAGACACAGGAGCTGTGGGCAGTAAGCATCCCAGGGGATTGGATCCAGGCAAACCTTAGACACCTACTCAGCATCAGGTTGTGCAGTTTAAGCATATATATTTATTGTGAGACTTTAAGCACAACAGTGATTGCACTTTGTACTAGTACCTCTGCTTTGTAGCTTAGGACTATGTCTCCTCGTAAGAGGATCTCAGGGGGAGGTAACAAAAGCAATGGTAAATCACCGCCTAGGTCCAGGGGTTCTAAAAGTGCCTATAAGTTACCACCCCCCCCTGCAAGACAGGAGCCAGCCTCTCAGGATGAGTCAGTGCCCCTGTCAGGTTTTGCAGCCTCTCCTAATGTGTCAGCCCCGGTATATGTCACTGAGGACTCCCTTAGGGCTACATTGGAGGGTTTTGAATGGAGAATAATGAATTTTATTTCTGCTTCCCTGAAAGATAGCAGGAAAAGGGGTAGATCCCCTCCCTCTACTGAGATTCCTCTCTCAGATGATTCTTCTGACAATGAGGAGAGATCCCTATCTTGGGACAGGGATCTTGAGCAGTCGGATGAAACAGAGGAAGAGGAGAGAGTCCCCTCCTTCCAGGCGCTCAGAAAACAGGTGCAGTATTATACTGAATTGGTGCATACCACATTCAGAATGCCTGCTGCTGAAGTCGCTACGTCCTCTGTTTCTTCCCTGGGAGTCAGGAAAGCCCCACAGACTGCCTATTCCTTCCCAATTCATCCCTTAATGGATGAATTGTTGTATGAGGATTGGGGACATCCCGATAAACTGTTTGCTCCTCCTAAAAGGTTTTCTATGCATTATCCTCTGGAGGAAAGTTTCACCAAGAAGTGGGGGGTCCCATCTGTTGATGCGGCTGTTTCTTGCGTGAATAAAAACCTGACTTGTCCCTTGGATAATGCGCAGGTATTTAAAGATCCGACTGATAAGAAGCTGGAAACCTTATTAAAAGCCTCCTTTTCCATGACTAGTGCTGTAGTGCAACCTACAGTCGCAGCCGTGGGGTTGTGTCAGTTCCTCAAGGAACAGGTTAAGCAGATGCTTAGGCTCCTTCCCAGTGAGGAAGTAGAGAATTATGCAGAAATACCTCATATTCTGTGTTTCATGATTGATGCGATTTTGGATTCTGTCCAACAAGCATCACGTTTGTCCCTCATGTTGGTACACATGGGAAGGGCCCTATGGCTAAAGAATTGGGCAGCTGAGCTGTCATGCAAGAAGCATTTGATTGGGTTCCCGTTTAAAGGGGAACGTTTGTTTGGAGAAGAATTAGACAAATTCGTCCAAAAAATTTCAGGAGGTAAATCTACTCTCCTTCCAGTCAAAAGGAGCAAACGTCCTTCATTTAGGTGTGCTCTCTCTCCCAGAGCATCAAGCTCTAAGCAGTGGCGACGGCCTTCTCAACCCTCCTCTACAGGAAAGGCTCAGGGCCGGGCCCAGGGGCAGAAAAAGACTTGGGGACGAAAGCCTGCCAAGCAGAGCCCAAAAGCTTCCTTGTGAAGGGGCGCCCCCGCTCGGCCGAGTGGGGGGAAGGCTCCTGCAGTTTGCAGGAGCCTGGCGGGAAGAGATCCGGGACAAGTGGGTGATCTCTTTAGTATCTCTGGGCTACAGGCTAGAGTTTCAGGAGATTCCACCTTCTCGCTTTCTAAGGTCAAGGATCCCCAGGGATCCAGTAAAGCAAAAACTACTATTTCTGGCCTTAGATCACTTACTATCACAGGGGGTGATAGTAGAAGTGGACCCAAAAGAACAGGGTTCAGGGTTTTACTCGAATCTCTTCACCGTTCCGAAGGCAAATGGAAGTATCAGACCTATCCTAGATCTGAAGGATCTGAACCTGTTTTTACGCATCCGATCCTTCCGAATGCAGTCAATCCGCACTGTGGTCTCCTCCCTGCAAGGGGGAGAGTTTAAGGCATTAATAGACATCAAGGATGCATATCTCCATGTGCCAATTTTTCCCTCACACCAAAAATTTCTAAAGTTCACGGTAGAGGCATTTTCAATTTGTGGCCTTGCCGTTCGGGCTTGCTACGGCCCCTCAAGTCTTCACAAAGATTATGGACCCTCTCTTGGCAAACCTAAGAGCTCAGGGTATAGCCGTCATGGCTTATCTAGACGACTTGCTTCTCATAGAGAAAACAGTAGCGTTCCTGAACCACAGCATTACCAGATCGCTAGAACACCTGGAAGCCTAGGTTGGATTATTAACCTAGAAAAGTCGTCCCTACAGCCTCCCACCAGGTTGGAATACCTGGGTATGATCATCGACACCGCTCAGGGCAAGGTGTTTCTTCCAAGGCCAAAAGCCTTGGCCATTGGGGATCTAGTGCGCCTAATTCTGGGCAGGAGATCTTCCCCCCTTTTCGATTGTGCATGAGACTGTTAGGGAAAATGGTCGCCTCCTTCGAGGCCATCCCATTTGCCCAGTTCCACTCAAGGCCTCTGCAAAGATGCATCCTTGCGGCTTGGAACAGGAAGCCCCAAGCCTTGAATCTTCCTATGCGTCTATCCCCAGGGACACGCAAGAGTCTTGTCTGGTGGTTACAAACCAAGAATTTGCTGAAGGGCAAAACTTTTCTTCCTCTTCCATGGAAGATTATCACAACAGATACCAGCCTGACAGGCTGGGGACCAGTGTTGGAGGAGACGTGCTTGCAGGGAAAATGGTCTGCGATCGAGAAGCTATTGCCCATAAATGTCTTGGAGATCCGGGCAGTTTATATGGCTCTCATAAAGTGGTCTTACAGACTACGAGGTCTCCCTGTTCGGGTTCAGTCCGACAATGCCACAGCAATGGCCTATATCAATCACCAGGGTGGTACCAGGAGTCTGGTTGCGCAAAAAGAGGTGAATCGCATACTTGTCTGGGCAGAAAAGCATGTTCCGTGTCTTTCTGCAGTCTTCATTCCAGGAGTGGAAAATTGGCAGGCGGATTTTCTGAGCCGCCAGCAGTTGTGCCCAGGAGAATGGGCTCTGCACCCCGACGTGTTTCGGAACATATGTCACAGGTGGGGTACTCCAGACGTAGATCTGTTTGCATCCAGGTTCAACAGGAAACTGGACAATTTTGTGTCAAGGACAAGAGATACACTTGCTCAGGGGTCAGATGCTCTGACAGTTCCCTGGGATCAGTACAATCTGTTCTATGCCTTCCCCCTGAGCCCGCTTCTGTCGCAGTTCCTGGGAAGAGTCAAGAGGGAGACAAAATCGGTCCTTTTGGTGGCCCCGGCTTGGCCCAGGCGACCGTGGTACGCAGAGATCATGAAGTTGGCAATAGGCAGGCCATGGATCCTCCCTCTCCGGCCAGATCTGCTCTCACAGGGTCCAATTTACCATCCTGCTTTACGCAGTCTGAATTTGACGGTTTGGCTGCTGAGACCCACATTCTGAGAGACCGTGGCCTTTCGGGGCCAGTCCTTTCTACTCTGGTCAATGCCAGAAAGCCGGCCTCCAGGCTTATTTATTACAAAATCTGGAGAGCATATGTTTCCTGGTGTGAACTCAGGAAATGGCATCCTAGAAAGTATGTCATTAGCAGGATCTTGGCCTTTCTCCAGTCAGGCCTAGAAATGAATTTGGCCATAAGCACTATTAAGGTGCAGATTTCGGCCCTGTCAGTGTTTTTTCAGAAGCCACTTGCATCAAATTCCCTGGTGCGGGCTTTCTTCCAGGGGGCCATGCGGATAAGACCGCCAGTCAAACCTCCGGTATGCCCATGGGATCTGAATTTGGTTCTCTCGGCTTTGCAGGGGCAACCATTTGAACCTTTGCATCTGGCTTCATTAGTTCTCCTGACTAAAAAATTGGTTTTCTTGGTAGCCATATCCACGGCTAGAAGAGTATCAGAGCTAGCAGCTCTTTCCAGCAAGGAGCCGTATCTAATTATTCATAAGGACCGGGTGGTCATGCGTCCCAACAGGTCCTTTCTACCTAAGGTGGTTTCAGGATTCCATTTGAATCAAGACGTAATCCTACCATCGTTTTTTCCGGACCCACAGTCCGCAGAAGAAGAATCTTTGCACACTTTGGATGTGGTTAGAATGAATGAATGAATGAAATACTTATATAGCGCACAATGCGAACTGAATCGCCTCTAGGCGCTGTGGCGAGCTTTGATCATCTGCTAAAAGAGGAAGGTCTTGAGTTTTTTCCTAAAAGCCAGGTGATTTTCTTCCAGGCGGATGTTGATTGGTAGAGCATTCCATAGCCGAGGCCCTTGGACAGCGAATCTCCGATCCCCCTTGGATTTATACCGGGCTTTGGGCACGAGGAGGAGGTTTTTGTTGGCTGATCGAAGACTGCGGTTTGGTGTGTAATGATTTATTTTCTCCATTAGGTATTGCGGAGCTTCTCTATGCACGCATTTGTGGGTGAGGCAAAGGGTCTTGAACGTGATCCGATTTTTCACGGTTAGCCAATGTAAGCTCCTCAGTGAAGGAGAAATGGATTCCCAGGGTTTTTTTCCTGTTATCAGCCTTGCCGCCGTGTTTTGGATCAGTTGTAATCGCGCAAGTTGATATTGTGGTAATCCTATGTAAAGCGAGTTTGCGTAGTCCAGTCGTGAATTAATGATTGTTCCAACTACCACTGCTTTGTCATTCTTTGGGATAAAAGGGATGAGTCTGCGAAGCATGCGCAGCAGATGGTGAGATCGACTGACTACTGCTCCTATTTGCGCATCCATTGACATTTGTGCGTCTAAAATAACCCCAAGACTCTTGGCTTTGGTCTTTGGGGAGATAGTCTGCCCAAAGACGGTTGGTGGAGACCAGGAGGTTTTGGTTGCGGGCTTATGATTTGGGTGTAAGATAAGAAGCTCTGTCTTTGATTGGTTCAGCTGGAGGGAGTTGGTGGTCATCCAGTCCTCTATTGATTTGAGGCAGTTTTCAAGTTGTTGTTGGTGATCTTTTTTTCCATTGATCCGGAAATAAAGTTGCGTGTCGTCAGCGTAAGAGTGGAAGTAGAGATCTGAGCATCTGATGATTTGAAGGAGTGGGCGAATGTAAATGTTGAAGAGAACGGGTGACAACGGAGAGCCTTGAGGGACTCCGCAGGTGACTGCCCGAGTTTCGGAGAGGAATTTTCCTAGTTTCACTGTCTGTGACCGATTTCCTAGGAAGGACGCGAACCAATGGAGATCTATGTCTTGGACTCCGGCTACTTCTGTGAGGCGGACGAGTAGAGTATTGTGATCTACTGTATCAAACGCTGCACTTAGGTCTAGCAGTACGAGGAGACACGGCTCTCCGTCATCTGCCGCTTCGAGGGCGTCATCCCAAATCTTGAGGAGAGCTGTTTCTGTTCCATGACCCGGGCGGAAGCCTGATTGCAGCGGGTCCAGGAGTTTGTGAGTATCCAGGTGACGTTGTAGCTGATGTACTACAGCTTTCTCCATGATCTTAGAAATGGTGTTGAGGCTTGTAATTGGCCTACGGTTGTTTGGATCCTGAGGGTCCAGGTTTGGTTTCTTGAGTAGAGGTTTGACGATGCCTTGTTTGAGGATGCTGGGAACAATCCCTTCGTGGAATGATTGGTTTATGAGGTGGGTTATGGTTGGAGCCACGATGTCGGAGCATTCTTTCAGTAGTTTTGTGGGGATGATGTCAATAGGTGAGGTACTGTCACGCAGTTTATTAATGATGTTTTTTGCGGTGTCTACGGTAATTGGGGATAGTGAAAATTTTGGCGGTTGCGGTATGTTGGTGCGGACATCCTCTTTATGTATTTGCTGGCTGAGGTCGGATGTTTTCTTCTGACAAATTGTTTCCCTGATGGTTTTGACTTTATCGATGAAAAAATCTGACAGTTTGTCACAGTAATCCTGGGATTCGCTTTCTGGGGGTTCTAGGCACACCGGATTCATTGATTGATTAACCAGTTTAAACAGTTCCTGTGGTTGGTTTGCGGCCGTTGAGATTGTATATGAGAAGCGGTCCTTTTTGGCTTTGAAGATTGCTTTCCGATAATTCTCTGTCAGACCTTTGTAGTTAAATAGGTTTTCCTCGGTGGGATTTCTTCTCCATGTTCTTTCCGCTCTTCTGCGTTCTTGCTTTAGTACGGAGAGGGAGCTATTAAACCATCCAGCATTTTTCTTCCTGATGAGAGCCCTGCGTTTTGGTGCTACCGAGTCTGCTGATTGCAGTAATGCCTTGTTCAGGGAGTTGAGTGTTTCCTCCGTAGAGTGGTTTAAGGTTATTGTAGATATTTTTTTGGACAGAGTGGTTTTGAAGGCTTCGGAGTACAGTTTTTTATGCGATCTGGCCCAGTGCGTTGTTACAGGTTTCCGTTTTGCGTTGGTGATGTTGGTAGTGATTTTGAATTTGATGGCGTGGTGATCCGTCCATGGCAGAGTTATGTTGTCGCATATGTTGACGTCGATGTTCTGTTTGAAAATGAGGTCCAGGGTGTGTCCTGACCCATGCGTGGGAGTCTTTATCAGTTGCTGTAGACCCAGTTCTTCTAGTTGATTGATGCAGGCAGTCGCGATGGGGTCTTTAGGCTCGTTTGCCCAAAGGTTGAAATCTCCGAGTGCCAGGAAATTTTTGAATTTTAGGGTGTGCATTGCAAAGGATTCCGTGAGGGGTGAAAGAAGATTGGACTTTGGTCCCGGTGGTCTGTAGCACAGTAGAATATGAGTGGTGTCATGGGGTGTTGGTTGAAAATGTAGCGTCAGGGTTTCCATAAAAGACACTGGGTTCTGAGATGATGGTTTAGTGAGATCCAGGTGACCTTTAAAGATCACTGCTAGGCCTCCTCCTTTTTTCCCTATCCGGTGTTCGGTTAGGATCCTGTAGTTTTCCGGCACCAATTCGGTGAGGATGGTGTTGCAGTCAGAGGTTAACCAGCTTTCGGTGATGAAGAGACAATCTACATTGTTCTCGATGATGAAGTCGTGTACTTTCAGTCTATGTTTGACTGCAGACCTGGCGTTAATCAAGGCGCAATCTAATTGTAGTGGTCGAGTAGATGTCTTCCTGTGGTTGGGAGCTGCTTGTCGTCCGGTTTTTAATAGTTGTTCTCTTTGAAGTATTTTTTGTATGGAAGATGGCAATGTGGTGTTGATGTTCCTTAGTCTGTGCAGAACTTCAGCTGAGTATTTGAAGTAGCACATGGTTTGTGGATGCTGTTGATGGTACTATGGGCCTAAGATGATGATCCTGATCAGGGTATTGATCCTGAGGTGGGGCTAGGTATCAGACTTGCCGCCGTGCTTGAGGCTATTAGCGCGCAAGTTGATCAGGGGATGCCTATATGGATGCGGAAGGAGTTGTTGTATTCGGTTGCTGGCTGTTCCAGCTGCCTTTACTTAAGGTGGAGGTCTCCGCTTAGAAAAGAAGTCTGGCTGTGATCTGGAATAGTCGTCCTAGGATAGCGTAAAAAATGGAAAGGAGGCCGGAGGTAGGGGTATGCTAACCTATGGTTGTTCCAGAGGAAGGCAAAAAAAACCCTGACAGTAGCAGCCAAATGCACCAGTGGGGCAAAAATTCCTTCCTGATCCCCGTAGGCGGTCGGACAGAGTCCCTGGAACAATCACTGGGGGGGGGGGGGGGAGTGGAGGTGCGAGCTTACCTGGCTGCGGTTGTCCCCTTAAAACACTCTGATCCGGTGAATCTGGCTTGCTGTCAGCCTGACATTTCTGGAAAGCTGTCTGGTTGCCCCTTGCAGTGGGATCTTTAAAATGGAGGGGAGGATGGATGTAGGATAGAGGTTAGAGACTCCTGTCTTAACTCCTGTTTTCAACTCCTGGTTATTAACTCTCCACTTTAGTTCAAAAAAATCCACTTATGTTCAGAAAATCCACATGCAAGCCACAATCAGGGAGCAAGCTCAAGGGGGAGTTTGTATAACTACCTTTATACACCTGTGAACAATTAACCCCTCCCCTAATTTGGGAGGAAGAAAGAGGGGAAAAAAAAAAAAAAAATGCTGTTTAAAAAGTGTCAGCAAAAAAGGTCTTTTAAAAACTGCTAGCAAATGTATCAAATAAAGGAGGGGAGAAAATAAAACACCCCCAAAAACAACACTTGCAAGCAGAAGCAGTCAAGCAGAAGCAGTCAAAGCACAACTCCTGGTTATTAACTCTCCACTTTAGTTCAAAAAAATCCACTTATGGTTAGAGCAATCAGTATATATCTGCTTGGATAAGGAAAACTGATTGCTTGTTTATTTTGCCGGAAGGCCCTAGGAAGGGCCAGGCGGCATCAAAATCCACTCTCTCAAGGTGGATTAGACAGGTTATTTCTCAAGCCTATAGTGTTAAAGGGAAAATCCCTCCTTTTCGAGTAAAAACGCACTCTACTAGGGCTGTAAGTGCATCTTGGGCAGTGCATCACCAGGCCTCCCTGGCTCAGATCTGTAAGGCTGCAACTTGGTCATCAGTCCACACATTCACCAGATTCTATTAGGTGGATGTCAGAGGGCAAGAGGATATCGCCTTCGGGCGTAGTGTACTGCAGGCTGCAGTTTAGGTCCTCCGGTCCCTGGCGGTCTATAATTATGATCTGTGTCTCCCTCACCTCAATCTGAGCATTGCTTTGGGACATCCCACTATGTAATGAAGCTCCTGTGTCCCATGATGTATGATCAAGAAAATTGGATTTTTATATACAGCTTACCTGGAAAATCCTTTTCTTGAGAGTACATCACGGGACACAGGGCTCCCGCCCCTCTTGGGTTTTACGTGGTTTCTTATTGCTTTGCTACAAAACTGAGGTGCCTCCCATATGGGAGGGGTTATATAGGGGAGGAATTCTCCTTAATTGGGGTTAACCAGTGTCCAATCACCAGAGGTGCCTATATAACCCACTATGTAATGAAGCTCCTGTGTCCCGTGATGTACTCTCAAGAAAAGGATTTAACAGGTAAGCTGTATATAAAAATCCCATTATATTTTCTACTTTTTGTTATAAAAAAAGAAAAAAATCCAATAACCTCAATTTTAGTCATACATTTAGGCCAAAATGTCTTTGGTAAAAAAAATGGCAATAAGCATATATTTATTGGTTTGCGCAAAAGTTATAGCGTCTACAAACTAGGGTACATTTTCTTGAATTTACACAGTTTTTAGTTTATGACTGCCTCATTTCTTGAGGTGCTAAAATGGTAGGGCAGTACAACCCCCCCCCCAAAATGACCCCATTTTGGAAAGTAGACACCCCAAGGAAATTGCTGCGAGGCATGTTGAGCCCATTGAATATTTCATTTGTTTGTCCCAAGTTATTGAATAATGACAAATTTTTTTTTTTTTTACCAAAAGTTGTCACTAAATGATATGTTGCTCACAAATGCCATGGTTATATGTGGAATTGCACCCCAAAATACATTTTGCTGCTTCTCCTGAGTACGGAGATATCACATGTGTGGGACTTGTTGGGAGCCTAGCCGCGTACAGGGCCCCGAAAACCTAGCACCACCTTCAGGATTTCTAAGGGTGAAAATTTTTGGATTTCCCTCCTCACTACTTATCACAGTTTTGAAGGCCATAAAATGCCAAGATGGCACAAACCCTCCCCCCCCCCAAATGACCCCATCTTGGAAAGTAGACACCCCAAGCTATTTGCCAAGAGGCATGTTGAGTCTATGGAATATTTCATATTTTGCCACAAGTTGCGGGAAAATTACAAACTTTTTTTTTTTTTTGCACAAAGTTGTCACTAAATGATAAATTGCTCAAACATGCCATGGGCATATCTGGAATTACACCCCACAATACATTTGGCTGCTTCTCCTGAGTACCACATCTGCGGGACTTTTTGGGAGCCTAACCGCGTACGGGGCCCCGAAACCCAAGCACAGCCCTCAGGATTTCTAAGGGCGTAAATATTTGATTTCACTCCTCACTACCTATCACAGTTTTGAAGGCAATAAAATGCCAAGATTGCACAAACCACCCCCCCCCCCCCAAAATGACCCCATTTTGTAAAGTAGACACCCCAAGCTATTTGCTGAGAGGCATGTTGAGTCCATGGAATATTTTATATTTTTCTCTCAAATTGCAGGAAAATTACAAAAAAAAATCTTTTTTTTTTTTTTGCACAAAATTAAATGATATATTGCTCAAGCATGAGAGGCATGTTGAGTAGACACCCCAAGCTATTTGCTGAGAGGCATGGTGAGTATTTTGTAGCTCTCATTTGTTTTTGAAAATGAAGAAAATAAATAAAAACATTTTTTTTTCTTTTTTCAATTTTCAAAACTTTGTGACAAAAAGCGAGATCTGCAAAATAGTCACTATACCTCTCAGCAAATAGCTTGGGGTGTCTATTTTCCAAAATGGGGTAATTTGGGGGGATTTTGTGCCATCTGGGCATTCCATGGCCTCAGAAACTGTGATAAGCAGTGAAGAGTGAAATCAAAAATGTACACACTTAGAAAGCCTGAAGGCAGTCATTGGTTTTCAGGGTCCTGCACGCAGCTAGGCTACCAAAAAGTCTCACACATGTGGTATCCCCGTACTCGGGAGAAGCAACAGAATGTATTTTGGGGTGTAATTTCACATATGCCCATGGCATGTTTGAGCAATATATCATTTAGTGACAACATAAATAAATTTTAAAAAATGTATCTTTTTCCCGCAACTTGTGTCACAATATAAAATATTCCATGGGCTCGACATGCCTCTCAGCAAATAGCTTGGCGTTTCTACTTTCAAAAATTGGGTCATTTGGGGGGGGGGGGGTTTAAACTGTCCTGGCATTTTATGTACAACATTTAAAAGCTTATGTCACACATCACCCACTCTTTTAACCACTTGAAGACAAAGGCCCTTCTGACACTTTTTGTTTACATGAAAAAAATATTTTTTTTACCAAGAAAATTACTTTGAACCCCCAAACATTATATATTCTTTTAAAGCAAAGGCCCTACAGATTAAAATGGTGGGTGTTTATTTATTTTTTTCACACAGTATTTGTGCAGCGATTTTTCAAAGGCATTTTTTTGGGGAAAAACAAACTTTTTTTGATTTTAATGCACTAAAACACACTATATTGCCCAAATGTTTGATGAAATAAAAAAGATGATCTTAGGGCGAGTACATGGATACCAAACACGACATGCTTTAAAATTGTGCACAAACGTGCAGTGGCGACAAACTACATACATTTTTAAAAGCCTTTAAAGCCTTTACAGGTCACTAATTTAGATTTACAGAAGAGGTCTACTGCTAAAATGACTGCCCTCGATCTGACTTTCACGGTGATATCTCACATGCATGGTGTAATTGCTGTTTACATTTGATGCCAGACCGACGCTTGCGTTTTTTTTTTTTTTTGCTTTTTTATCTTATTTTTAAACTGTTCCTTTCTTTCTTTCTTTTTTAATCACTTTTATTGTTATCTGTAAATATCCACTATGATATCAATAATAGTGACAGGTACTCTTTTTTGAAAAAATTGGCATCTATTAGACCCTAGATCTCTCCTCTGCCCTCAAAGCATCTGACCATACCAAGATTGGTATTCCACAATTTCCTAATGGCGCTATTTACATCCAGTGAAATCAAAGTCATGAAATGCTGGTAGCTTCCAGTTTCTTAGGCCATAAAGATGATTGGAGCCATTCTGGTCTCTGATCAGCTCTATGGTCAGCTGGCCGAATCATTGAATGCATTTTCAGGTTCCCTGTTGGGACAGGAGAGCCAGAGAAAAACATGCAAGACGGTGGGAGGGGGGACATTCTCTCCCACTGCTTGTAAAAGCAGTCGAGAGGCTAATTGACTGCTAGGATTGCTTTTACATGAAAGCCAACCGCTGGCTGAAAAAAATGATACCAATATGATACCTAAACCTGCAGGCTTCATTCTGGTATAACCACTCAAAGTCCAGCAACATACCTTGTTGGGCATATATTGTAATCTTTTTTTTCATGCAGCCTATGAGCTGAACGAAAAAAAAGAGATTGATCAGTGGTTATGCCCACCATTAGAATACCCCCTTTCATCCACCCACTTCTAATGATGGGCATACATGCACCATTTATATATGCCAAAGCATGGGGGCATCCGCCTGCAAAAGTTAGGAGCAAAATCGCTCCTCCACCCCTGCTGCCCCATTCTTCGGCATATATGCTCTTTTTTTAACTGTGGTGGTGAAATCACCTCCGACAGCGCTGGAGTCATGGCTTTATGTATTGTGAGAGCAAACGCTGTTGCTGTCAAGATAAATAAATCTGTGCTGCAACTGAATGGCATACCTGCTAAGCAAATGATGGTTAACAATAAAATAAAGTAACATTACAGTATAACAGTAATGCCGCGTACACACGACCAGACTTTTCAACATCAAAAGTCTGACGGAATGATTCCAGCAGACTATTCGATCGTGTGTGGGCTGCAGCGGACTTTTGATTTGCAAAAGTCTGACAGACTTTAGAAATGGAACATGTTTCAAATTTTTGCGCCAGAACTCCGCCGGACCCAGTTCCTACCGAGAAATCCGCTCGTGTGTGTGCTAGTCCGACGGAGAAAAACCGATGTGAGGGCAGCTATTGGCTACTGGCTATGAACTTCCTTATTCTAGTCTGGTCGTACGTCATCACATTCGAATCCATCGAAATTTGGTGTGATTGTGTGTGGCCAAGTCCGTTCATTCGGAAAGTCCGTCAGAACTCTGTCAGAACTCCGTCAGAACTCCGTCGTAAGTCTGTCGGACCTAAGTCTGGTCGTGTGTACGTGGCATAAGACATACCATACCTGCAAAGCAAATACAAAAAAAATTGTAAAAAAAATTTAACGCAATCTGTGCCTAAAATATATATATATGCCGAAGCATGGGGGCATTTGCCCCAAAAGGTAGGAGCAAATCGCTACTTCACCCCTGCTGCCCCCATGCTTTGGCATATATGCTCTATTTTTAACTGTGGTGGTGAAATCACCTCCGACAGCGCTGGAATCACGGCTTTATGTATCGTGGGAGCAAACACTGTTGCTGTCAAGATAAATAAATGAATAAATGCAGCTGAATAGCGCCTGAAAACAAAACAATGGTTAACAATAAAACACAGTAAACAGTAAACTATAAAAAATTGCATACCTGAAAAGCAAACATGATAAAACATAACAATAAAACATTGCAGAATAGAATACAGTAAAAAAGAGAGCAGAACAATAGAGAGAGAATAGAGAGAGGGAGAACAATAAAACAACAACTATTTTATTTTGATTTTTGATTTTTTGTGTTTTTTTTTTTACACTTTTTTTTTGTAACTGTAACTGTTGTAACGGTTCCAGGTTTGGGTCTTTCAATATGCGATGGCATCTTGGGAGACCCTCTGTAAGTGTGCCTAGTCTGTGCAGTGCTGTACCGTACGCTAATACTCAACTAGTGTATGGTAGCATTCAAAACATTCACCAATGCAAAGGATTGGGATTGACCAGGATTGTCGGGACAATAATAATGGGTGTCATGCCTATATCCGAGCTTGCTGCAGACACGACATCTTCTTTGGGGAGCTCGGGAGGACATAAGGAAAATGCCTCTCATGCAGCCGGCTTACTGCATTTGGTTGGGGATGGTGAGGTGGAGCACCGTCTGGAAACAGAAGGGCTCTGATGATCTCTTCCTGGAATTTAAGGAAGGATCCAGTCCATCCTGAAGCTCTCTATAGCACATGAGCGTTCAGCAAAGCCAATTGAAATAAAAAGACAGACACTTTCTTGTACCAGCATCTGGCCTTACGGGCAACTAGGTACGGCACCAACAACTGGTTGTTGAGGTCCACCCCTCCCATGTTAAGGTTATATTCGTGGACACAGAGGGGTTTCTCCACAACACCAGTCGCCGTAGTAATTTGTACCATCGTGTCTGCATGAAGGGAGGTAAGAATGAAAACATTGGGGGGCGTGGCTTGGCGCGCAACGGAGATGGCAGCCTAGAGGGAGAGCTCCGTCGGAAAGCGGCCCCAGCCCGTCTGATTACAGCAACAAACGGCGCAACAATGAGCAAACAGAACAAGCACCAGCACCAGACCCGTCCCCGCCGCTCAGTGGCAGTCAATCCCGGCCGAGATATCTCCGACATTTTCAAGACCCAGGCCTCAGCACTGCAGGCCTCGGAGGAAGGCAAGATGGCGCCGGTACATGCGGACGAGGATTACAGCGAGGACTCGCAATCGGCGGCCGAGGACAACGGTAGGCACAGTTCTCGCTCTACGCACCCACTTACCTACGAGGATATGTCTGGCTTTGCAGCCGACATCAAGGCCTCATTCTCCGCAGCGATCACAGACTTAAAGACCAGCTTCCTGGTTATGCAGGAGAAAATGGCGGCTGCGGAGACAGCAGGAAAGATGAGAGACAGGTCAATACACAGACTGGATGAGGCTGTCACAGCACACTCCCTCCATTTCATCGAAATGAACAGACATTTAGAAGACTTGGACAACAGGGGGAGGCGTAATAATATCAGGGTGCGCGGCATACCAGAGTCCGTAGCGCCCGACCAAATCACCTCAGTCTTGCAGAGGGTGTTTAATACCCTACTTGAACGTCCGGAAGACTCTGGCATTGACTTTGTTAGAGCGCACAGGGCACTCAGAGCGAGAGGCCCTGATACACTACCCCCTCGCGACATCATCTGTTGCCTACAGAGCTTCACACTTAAAGAGGATGTAATGGCCAGGGCCCGCAGGAACGACCAGATCGTGTTTAATGGGGAGACCATAAAACTTTTTCAAGACTTGTCCCAAATTACTCTAAAAAACCGAATGGGCCCTGCGTCCCCTGTTGGATAGGTTAAGGGAGAAAGAACTGCGATACTCATGGCGCTTTCCCTTCGCCTTGTTGGTCACACATGGAGGTAAGCAACACATCCTACGAACGCCTACAGACCTCCCGGAATTTTGTGCTGCCCTCCAGCTTGAGCTGATTGCTTTGCCTGACTGGTACCAGGAGTTCTCCCTGCCGCCTAAGGACAGGAGCCCACCTTTATCCCCACTCACCTCGCCGGAGAAACAGCTCACCAAGCGGCAGAGGCAGGGACGAGGGGAATTCTCACCAAGGGGGACTCCCCGAAGTCGCCCACACTCCTCTAGGAACCTGATGGAAGCCTAGGACCCGTGATTCGCTTATGCCTGCCGGCTTCATGGGAACACTAACGTTACTTTTCTCCCACCTGACCACCATTTACCCTATGTGACTTCCTAGCTCCGTCATCACCAAGCCTAGAACATCTTTATATGACTGCTCACATACTGGAGAAGTGACTCCCCATGGGATCATGATCTGTACGACACGACCCTGGTTCATAGGTGTTTCCTAGGAGATACAGCACCAGTACTAAGCAAATGCAACTATAGGATTGATATACTGTAGGAAGTCGGCTGACTTTCCGAACACTATAGCCCTAGAGGCATAATGGTGTCCAGCGGACCGCGAAATATTGGCTGGGATAGTAGCCTAGGGTAGAAACAGTCCCCTCAGTACGTGTTCTGGCGGGTGGTGGGCATGGTGAATTGGAGGGTTGAAAGTGCCTTAATTTATCGTTTCTTATTGTTTGCCAGGCTTGCTTATTCTTGTTTTTATTTTTATTAATTAATGACCAGATTGCATTATACGTTTGCTGCTGTAGCAGACCATTTAGCACTCACCATATGCCTTATGGCGTCGCTTACGACGGCTCATAACATATACAGTCGAGTTACCGCTGTGTTTGAACGACAGTACGGTACTGTTAAACACTTTCCCTCGCAGTGCGGACACTGGGTTAATTGACCTGTGGTGACCCGCACTGTGAGGGTTGCTGTCTCCGGGGAGGGCCTTCCCGGACCCCACAATAGTGCTCCAGGCGGGTTACTTTGGGGCCTGTCTCACGCACTAATCTTGACCCCCTTGGGACGGTTATTTAGTCTTAAGGGGGTGTAACCTACAACTCCGTCTTCATTTCATTTCTCATCTTACTTTTCTTACTTTCCTCACTGCTATCTTTCTTTCTACTTTGCCTTGTCGCGATACGCACGTTAGTGCGAATATACTGTATGCTACTGACTAATACTTAAATTACAATTTTCTGTTTCCAATTATCTTGTTGAGATTGTCTCTGCAGGTGTCGGATCCCACGCCTCCCTGAGTCTAAACCATGGCATAATCTGATTTGGGACGTAGCCCAACGGTAATCTCCCACAATGTCAAGGGGCTTAACATCCCCGAAAAAAGAATCACTTTACTAAGAGAACTTAAAAAAGGTAGGCCCAATTTTGTATTTTTACAGGAGACTCATTTTAAGACAGGACACACACCAAGGCTGACTGACTCCTACTTTACTAACGCATATCATGCCACCAGTCCCGGGACCAAATCAAAAGGGGTCTCGATACTGGTGAGTAAAGATGCTGACTTTGAGGTCACGGACACGCTGGTCGATCCGGATGGGAGATTCCTCCTCCTCAAGGGGATCTGCAGAGGAACTCCCCTGACTCTGGCAAACGTGTATTTTCCCAATTCAGCTCAACTCACTTTCTGCCGAAAACTGACTGCTGAGCTGAAGTGTTTCGGTTCGGGTAGACTGATTCTGGGAGGGGATTTCAACGTCCCCCTCATACCGACTGAGGATACCTCCAATGGGAAAACCGCCATCCCTTATAGGGCCCTTAAGAGCATTAAGAAGCTACTGCACTCCTTGAATCTGGTAGATTCATGGCGTCACCTGAATCCGGAAGGAAGGGACTATTCCTTCTTTTCCATTCCACACAACCGCCACTCACGAATAGACTACATCTTCATTACGCAGAGAGACTTGTCGCTGCTGAGCGCTGCTCACATCGGGATACAATCCATCTCTGACCACGCCCCAATATCTGTGTCACTAGACTTGACAAACACCCCAGCCAGACACAATACATGGAGATTGAACTCATCATTATTAACGGACCCCGTGCTACTGCCAGACCTGGTTTCCTCCTTGACTGAATTCTTCAAGCTAAATGACACACCTGGGATGAACCCCTTAGTGATCTGGGAGACTCACAAATGTCATATTAGGGGCGAACTGATACGCATGGGATCTCGTAAAAAACGGGAGAGAGACAAAATGATTAATGACTTGACCGCTAAAATAAGATCCCTAGAATCGTTACATAAACGCTCCCTTACAGTAGATTCAGCAGAGGCATTACTTGAGACAAGGAAAACTCTTAAACAGCTTTTAGACAGCACCACCAGGAGATTCTTATTCTTTAGGAAGAAAGTTTATTACGAACATGGGGACATAACGGGTAAAGTTCTAGCGAGGGCCTTAAATACACGAATAGCCCACAACCACATCAGGGGTATCACTGGTGGGGACGGAAGGACAGATATCGAAACTGAGAAGATTGCTCAACATTTTCAAAAATATTATACGAATCTATATAATCTCCCAAGCCTGCATAAACCGCCAGATTTGGGAGAAGATCGGGCTCAGGCGATCCGGAATTACTTAGACGCAGCAAATCTCCCCAGACTTGACGAAGAAGACAGTATCCAGCTAGATAGACCCTTTGACGACTCCGAAATTAAGACAGCCATTAGAGAGTTAAAGACGGGCAAGAGTCCCGGGCCGGACGGGTTCAGCGCTATTTATTATAAGACATTTACGGAGATTTTACTCAACCCTTTTAGAAACGCAATGAACTCTTTGACAACCCAGAGCCCGAACTCAAATGATTTCTTGTTCGCCTTTATTACTGTTCTTCCCAAAGAGGGGAAAGATCCGCTTAATTGTTCCAGTTACAGGCCCATATCACTTCTAAATACAGACGTTAAACTGGTAGCAAAAATCCTAGCTAACAGACTGAAACCCCTACTTCACAAACTGATTGGACCCACGCAGGCCGGATTCATGCCGGGTAGGGAGGCAAAGGACAATGTGATGAAATCCCTAAACTTGATTCATCTGGCACACCAGCGAAAGATCGAGGGCTTTCTCCTGTCAACCGACACGGAGAAGGCCTTCGATCGAGTAGCTTGGGACTATATGTTCGAGGCATGTAGGCATGCTGGCTTGGGCCCTGGCATGATGGCTTGGATCTCGGCACTGTACTGGAACCCTTCGGCTAGGCTTAAAGTGAATGGTTCACTCTCAGACACAGTGCTTATCAAAAATGGCACAAGGCAGGGGTGTCCATTGTCGCCCCTGCTTTTCATTATAGCATTAGAGCCATTCATAAGACACACCATCATGAACCCATCGATCAGGGGATTCCAACTCAAAGAGAGAGTTTTCAAAATCGCAGCTTACGCCGATGACTTATTGTTCTTTTTGACAGAACCCCACACTTCTATTCCCTCTCTTTTACACGAATTTGCACGATTTGGATATGTCTCCAACTTCAAAATAAACAACTCTAAATCGATGGCCATGAATGTGTCTCTTCCCGAGGCCCAACTGTCGGTGGCCAGAGCCGGTACCCCCTTTAAATGGACAGCCTCAGCTATTAAATACCTGCGAATTTGGTTGACCCCCAGACTTTCGCTGACGTATGCGCAGAACTTTCCCCCCCTACTTAAAAGCATCGCACAGGACCTCCAGAGGTGGGGATCGGGATACTTCTCATGGTTTGGCAGGGCGGCCATTTGTAAGATGGCTATACTGCCAAAGGTACTTTACTTGGTCCGCACTTTACCCATCAGGATACCCATGAGCTTTTTTAAATCCTTACACTCCCTTCAAACGAGCTTTATCTGGTCGCGCAAACCCCCCAGACTGAAAAAGTCTCTTCTGACCAAACCTAAAGACAGGGGTGGCCTGGGTTTGCCTGACTACAAACTTTATTATTATGCATATTGCGCGCATTATAGATTGGCATTGCCACTCCCAGGTCAAAGATTTTTTTTTTTTTGAAGAGGAAGCCAGCACAATCACTCTCCAGTTCTCTCCCTGGATCCCGCGGCTTAGATATTCCAGATCTATGCTATCACACCCCACTATAGGCACTACTCTCAATATTTTTCATGTACTAGCTAAACAACCCGAGTTTTCCACCCCTCTGAGCCCCCTAACCCCTATCCGAGATAACCCTGATTTTACACCGGGTTTGAAGAACCCGCTACTCAGACTACAGAGACCGAAAAGACTGCTCTTAGCGCTGGACTGTTTCACCGGCAAATTGATAAAAGACTTTTCAGACCTCAAAATTGACAGTGAATTGCCACAATTACCACTCTGGACATACTTCCAACTTAGAAGCTACTGCAATGATGCCACACGTAGACCACACTTAACGAGAGCAGTGACAGACCTAGAATCAGTATGCTTGAAAGGTGAACCCACCCAAAAAAACACTACACTTGCATATGCCTGGTTGAGATCGCTAGGTCCACGAGAGGACCATAGGCTCAGGGAGAAGTGGGCTCGGGCTCTTGGTACGCCGATTTCGGACGACCAATGGGACAGGGCCTGTATTTTATCACACAAATGCTCACTGAGCACGAAAATGCAGGAAACGTCCTACAAATTGCTGACCCATTGGTATGCCACTCCGGAGAGAGTCCACAAATGGTTTCCACAGTCATCTGACAGATGTTGGAGATGTGATCAAGAGGAGGGCACCCTACTTCACATTTGGTGGCAGTGTGACCGATTGCAACCATATTGGTCAGGGGTGAGGGAGTTGATCAGGCAGATCATGGAGACCAGTCTAGGGTTGGATGCAGCGTGCTGTTTGCTCCACATCACCAATACCTCCTTTAAGAAATACAAGAAGTCGCTCACCAGACATATGATAAATGCAGCCAATTCTCTAATTTCATTATATTGGAAATCCAAAACTACCCCTACTATACGAGAGTGGCTGCTTAAAATTGCTCTTATCTGTGAGATGGAAGATACAGCGGCCCAATCTGATGAGCGAGTGGATGGTTACCATAGGACCTGGTCTCCGTGGTTTGCTTTTAAATACTCTCAGTCTTACAGGGATTACACGGGCCGAAACTTGACAGCCTGATGGGGGGCGGTGTCTCGACCATACGTTCTCTACTACTTTAATACCACACTAACATTGTTCCTATTACCTTATTGGAGCTTCTGGAATAAGGCGCTCTTTTCCCTTTTCTTTCTTTCTTTTCTCTTCACTCTCCTTTCCTCTCCTCGTTTATTCCTATACTTGGTTTCTTTGATAAGCAACTAGTTCTTCTTGATATGTTTTCTTGATGTTCAATGGGAATGAATGGTTCCTGATGGAATCCGGGGTTAGACAATGATCTGCTCTCCTAGGTCCGGTCGGGCCCGCAATGGAGGGACTTGGTTGTATTAGATGATACCCCAATTGCTGACTAAGAAATATTATTGACACAGTTCTGATCTTGTTATGTATTGTTCCGTTTGTGCAGTGTCTTTTGCATACCCATGTAATATGTATCTTCATTTGCTAATAAACCTTTCTTGAATGGAAAAAAAAAAAAAGAATGAAAACATTCTTATTATCCCTCCACTTCATAGTGAGCATGTTATTACACTTCAAGCAGGCTCTCTCCCCCAGCCTAAGATGGGAATCTACAAGTTGCTGGGCAAAGCCCCGGCGATTAGATCGCACAGTGCCACATGCTTGTGGTACCCCTTTCCGAATAAGTGTGACACCAAGTCCCACACAATCTTGCCAGCGCTTCCTGTGTAGTCAGGGCAGTTTGTCGGCTCTACGTGACTATCTTTGCTCTCGTAAACCATAAAACTTCATGTAAAGCCTGTGGCCCTGTCACAGAGCTTATACATCTTGACCCAGTATCCGGCACGCTTGCTGGGAAGGTATTGTTTGAATGACAAGCGGACAGAAAACGTAATCAGGGACTCATCAACGCAGACAACTTAATGGGGAGTAAACCAGTCTGCAAAATGTTGGTTGAAGTGGTTTACGAGGGGCCGAATTTTGTAGAGCCGATTGTATCCAGGGTCTCCACGAGGACAACAGAGTTCATTGTTGTTGAAATGCATGAACTGCAAATACTGCTCGTATCATGCCCTGGTCATGGAGGCAGAGAACACGGGCATATGGTGAATTGGGTCAGTGGACCAATATATCTGCAACTCACTCTTTTTGGTTATGCCCATGAGGAGGGATAGGCCCAGAAAGAGCTTACATTCGGAAACCGTAATTGGTTTCCAATCTCTGGGAGGACTGGGGAATAGTGGCGATGTATTGACCAGCGTACAAATTGCTTTGGTCCACAATAGATCTATAGAGATCTTTGGTGAAAAACAGTGAATACAAATCAAGTGACGTAAAATCAACTGTTTCCATCTGAATGCCGAGATGGCCAGTGAATGGGGGAAGTACGGGTGCTGCAGAAGTGGTGGGTTCCCAATTAGGATTGGTGAATGCAGCAGGAAGGGCACTATGGGCATGAGGGCCTGTGTTTGTCTTCTTCTTGGTGGCAGTGGGACACTACTTGTGCTTGCCACTTTACCAGCTTGAACTCCACTTATGGGACTCACCACGTCACCACGTGATACTGCAGTGCTGGTTTGACTATGACCAGGGTGTACTAGGCCGCTGGTGCTTGCCAGTTCACCAGAAGGATGAGCGGCACTAGTACTTCTCTGCTCCATACGAGGGACCTGCGGTTCTTGCACCTCAACAACAGAAGAAGAAGATCAGGGTCTGGTACTCCTGACCTTGGTAGGGACTACAACTCCATCATCAGAGCTATCTGTTATGAAGCCGGTGTCATCTACAGGATCATATTCTGAGCCTGAATCTGACAGATGAGCGACTTCCTCTTCACTATCTGTCATGCTCAGAAACATGTAGGCCTCTTCACTAGTGTACCTTTAATTTGCCACTCTGGGCTCTAAATTTAGTGGTACACTAGTGAGACTCACAGGTAAAAAAGCTCCTAGGCTGTCAGCGACTGTATCAAAACGCTACCAAAAAAACTGTTAGCAATCGCAGGGATCAGGCCTGACTCTGTGAACACTGCAGTTATGTGTTTAGTGTTTTGTAAGTGACAGTGATCGATCGATACTGCACTTGGGTGGGCTGGGCTGGGCTGGGGTGGGAGGAGGGACAAAACGTAGGTGCTAGCAGGTATCTGGGCTGATCCCGCTAACACTGCATTTTTGGGAACCCTAAACTGCTGAGGACACTAGTATAGATCTGATCAGATCAGAAATTGATCCGTTCAGATACTACACCACTAAGAAATGTGTATGATGTGTGCATGGGTGCTAGCGGTACTGGCACTAACCTGATGCTGCCTGGGGTGACGCAGACCCTAACTTACACTAAAACCTAACTTATATCACCTGCCAGGCGATCAGGGGGTTAAACCTTTATTAGGTAATAAACGGCGCTATAAAAAACAAACGAACTAACCGGCGTCACCCGTACCAGTTATATGGTAATCACTGGTGAAAGGGTTAACTAGGGGGCAATCAGGGGGTTAAAATCTTTACTAGGTAGTATATGGGGGTACCTGGCGCTATAAAAAGCTGACGGCAAACCTAAATACTTACCTGCCTAACTAGCGTCACCTCTGACACTAATACAGCGATCGGAAAAAGGATTGCTTAATGACACTGGTGTTGGGGGTGATGAAGGGGTTAAACGTTTATTAGGGGGGGTTAGGGGGGTACCCTAGACCTAAAGGAGTCTAACACTAACTGCCCTACCACTGATAACAGTCACAAATGACATCAATGCAGTAATCAGTAAAAAAATAAAAACTGCTATTCGTGTTACTGTAACAGGGGGTGCAGGGGGGGGGGGTGATCAGGGTGAAAAGTGTGCCTGCGTGTTCTACTGTTAGTGTAATGTTGGTGCAAATTCATATTGATGTCTTCTCTCCTCGGTGTCGGAATGAAAAGACCAACACGAGGGGAGATGACATAACTTCCTCTGCCTCTGTTTACATTAAAGGAGCAGATGAAGGATTCCATTTGCCGGGAGTGATTGCGAGGGGGTGGCCATGAATCAGTGGCCTCCCCTTCAGCACAGATCGCTCCCAGAACGATGCAGACCGCAGGAGGCAAGTAATGTCCCAATACGTTACTTTGCCTACCCATGCCATTCTCCCGCAGTATATCTGCATGAGGCGGTCGGCAAGTGGTTAAACTACACACCTGCATGAGGCGGTCGGCAAGTGGTTAAACTAGTCACATTTACCATGTGACTAGTCACACCAGGACCTTATCAGAAGACCTTCAAAGTACCTTCACTAATCAGGCAAATAGTCTGATTTCCATGGCTGCTTAGGCACAGACAGGAGATTTTAATCTGGCCACCTTGTTACAGACTTCAGATTTTTTGGAAAAAAGAGTGGCATTGGGAATGAAAGGGAATATTCACTTACACTATAATATCAAAAATATTGGGATGCCTGCCTTTGCATGCACATGAACTTTAATGGCATCCTAGTCTTATTCTGTAGGGTTCAATATTAAGTTGGCCCACCCTTTGCAGCTACAACAGCTTTAAACTTTTCTGGGATAGCTCTTTAGGAGTGTATCTATGGGAATGTTTGACCATTCTTCCAGAAGCGCATTTGTCAGGTTAGGCACTGATGTGGATGAGAAGGCCTGGCTCGCAGTCTCCGCTCTAATTCATCCCAAAGGTGTTCTATCAGGTTGAGGTCATGACTCTCTGTAGGCCAGTCAAGTTCCTCGACCCCAAACTCTCTCATCCATGTCTTTATGGACCTTGCTTTGTGCACTGATGCACAGTCATGTTAGAATAGGAAGGGGCCATCCCCAAACTGTTCCTGCAAAGTTGGGAGCATGAAATTGTCCAAAATGTCTTGGTATGCTGACGCCATAAGAGTTCCCTTCGCTGGAACTAAGGGGCCAAGCCCAACCCCTGAAAAACAACCCTACACCGTAATCTCCCCTCCACCAAATGATTTGGACCAGTGCACAAAGCAAGATCCATAAAAACATGGATGAGCAAGTTTGGGGTGGAGGCAGTTGACTGGCCTGCACAGAGCCCTGACCTCAACTTGATAGAACACCTTTGGGATGAATTAGAGAGGAGACTGCGAGCCAGGCCTTCTCATCCATCAGTGCCTGACCTCACAAATGTGTTTCTGGAAGAATGGTCAAACATTTAAATAGATACACTCCTAAACCATGTGGACAGTCTTCCCAGAAGAGTTGAAGCTATTATAGCTACAAAGGGTGGGCCAACTCAATATTGAACCCTACGGACTAATGTCGCATACACACGATCTGAGTTTTCATCAGAAAAATCTCGGATGGTTTTTCCATTTAAGCTTGGCTTGCATACACATGGTCACGCAAAAGTTCTCTGAACTGTCGACCATCAAGAACGTGGTCATGTACAACACATACAATGGGACTATAAAGAGGAAGTTCAATAGCCAGTGCGCCACCCTTTGGGCTCCTTCTGCTAATCTCGTGTTAGTAGAAGTTTGGTGAGAGACAATTCGCACTTTTCAGACTCGTACTTTTCCGATAGTTACTGCTTTTCAGTTTGTGCTTGTGGGTTCATATCTGTTCTTCAGTACGTGTAGTCAATTTGCATCTGGGTTTCAGTGAGTATTATTATTATAGTAAGTATTTGATTTTCAGTGTGTTCTTGTCCTCTCATTTCTGATTTTCAGCTCATTCTCAGGCCTTTCTGTTTTTCAGTGCATTCTGTTATTTCTTTCTGACCAGCTGACCGTTTTGAAGCCATGTTGAAGTTTCGTTTTTCACCATCTGTTGGCTTTGCTGTCCCCTTATATTACAAAGCAGGACACCTGCATGCGGCAAGCCATCACTCCCGAGCAGAGGCTAGTGACCACCTTGCGGTACTTGGCGATGGGGAGAAGTCTGCAGGACCTCAAGTTCTCGACAGGCATCTCCCCCCAGGCTCTGAGGATCATTATTCCAGAGACCTGTTCTCCCATTGTTCAGGTGCTGCAAAATGACAATATTAAGGTAAGATTTCTCCTTTAACATCACATTATATGTATTTAATGTTTGCTAATGTATCTATTCTATTCTATTCTATTTGTATAATTCTTTCATAATTCCCTAATTACCATGATTGTAATATGCTGTGAATGTCCTCTTTATCCTCATGCATGCTGTATGCTTTTAATTCTCCTTTTTTGTTCTTCATGCATATTTGCCTTCACTAACCTCCCCAGCATGCTATCCTGGGCCCATATACACCTAGTCTAGTCACTTAACAATTAATTTTGTGATTGTTGTCCTTAAATTCAGGCAGAGTGCCATAGGCTTTTTTTTGGTGTCCCAAACTCATCTAGAACCCCCCTAAAATTTTTACAATGGGCAATCAGAGGTGGTGAGGAATCTGATAAGTGTACCTTATTTTTTTGTCTTTAAATACTTCTTAAAATAAATGTTATACTGATGTTGGCCAAGAATGTTTGTGTCTAATCTGTTTGCAATGTTATGTGCAAAAGTACTAATTTTTTTTTTCTGCTTTGACTCCACAGTTCTTCAACACCACAGGAATGGCAGACTGTGGCCTCCCAACTGTGGAGGGGCAATCGATGGGAAACATGTCCACATCCTCCCACCACCCCACTTGGGGTCATACTATTTTAGCTATAATGAGTTTAATAGTATCGTACTGATGACGGTGGTGTCGGCAACATATGAGTTTTTATATGTGCACGTGGGGAAGAATGGCTGGATGTCGGATGGTGGAGTCTTTGCCCAGACTGAGTTCTACCAATGTCTCCAGAGTGTTGGCTTGGTTTTGCTACCTGTGGAAGAGAACATGGAAGGACTCCCATTTGTGTTTGTCGCAGATGAAGCATTTGGTCTCGGTGAACATCTGATGAGGCCATTCCCCCAGAGAACCCTTATGCTGGAGAAGAGGGTTTTTAATTACCAGCTGGCCAGAGCCAGAAGAGTGGTGAAGAATGCGTTTGATATAATGGCGAGGCGGTTCCACCTATTCCTTACGGCAATAAACATGGCAGAGTATAAACTGAATCACATAGTGCTAGCATGCTGTATTCTCCATAATTATTTAGGATAAATGCACCAAATGATGTGGCCTCAGTTGGGCCTGAGGTCACAACGACGGCCCTGGAAGCTGACCATCCTGGCTTGCCCCCCCAGAGCACCCGTAATATGCAGCAAAAGTATCTGGACTATTTTACGGGTAGGGGGGCCATTGCTATACCAGCAAATTTTTGATCCTTTTTTAAAATAAAAAAAATATTTTGATCTGAAATCATCTTGAATTTGATTTACTGCTTGTGTTTCTTTTAGCTGTCTCCTCAGTTCTCCTAGTGCACTTGTACTGCCAAGGGAATTTTGCTTTATTAAATAACCCCCATTGTCACTGTAAACAACAACTGGTACTGAGCATTGAAAGAAGAAGCCACACATTGTTGAGTCTAAAAACGTTTACTCCGTGCACATTCACATGTGCGTTGTAAAACATTTTTCCACCAAAAATACTTCTTTGTTTAACCACTTGACCACTGGGCACTTAAACACCCTTAATAACCAGACCAATTTTCAGCTTTCGGTGCTCTCGCATTTTGAATGACAATTACTCAGTCATGCAACACTGGACCTATATGAAATTTTTGTCCTTTTTTTCACACAAATAGAGCTTTCTTTTGGTGGTATTTAATCACCTCTCAGTTTTTTATTTTTTGTGCTATAAAAGAAAAAAGACCGAAAATTCTGTGAAAAAATTAATTTTTCTTTGTTTCTGTTATAAAATTTAGCAGACTAGTAATTTTTTCTTCATAAATTTTGGCCAAAATTTATACTACTACATATCTTTGGTAAAAATAAGTACAAATTGGTGGATATTATTTGGTCTTTGTGAAAGTTATAGAGTCCACAAGCTATGGTGCCAATATCTGAAAATTGATCACACCTGAAGTACTGACGGCCTATTTCAATTCTTGAGACCCTAACATGCCAGAAAAGTACAAATACCCCCCAAATGACCCCTTTTTGGAAAGAAGACATTCCAAGGTATTTAGTAAGAGGCATGATGAGTTTTTTGAAGTTGTCATTTTTTCCCACAATTCTTTGCAAAATCAAGATTTTTTTTACTTTTTTTTTTCACAAAATTGTCATATTATCAGTTTATTTCTCACACACAGCATATGCATACCACAAATTACACCCCAAAACACATTCTGCTATTACTCCCGAGTACGGCGATACCACATTTGTGAGATTTTTACACAGCGTGGCCACATACAGAGGCCCAACATGCAGGGAGCGCCATCAGGCGTTCTGGAGCACCCAGGACAATTCTGACATTTCTCTCCTACATGTAAAAATCATCATTTATTTGCTAGAAAATTACATAGAACTCCAAAACATTATATATGTTTTTTTAGCAAACACCCTGGAGAATACAATGGTGGTCTTTTTATCTCGCACGGTATTTGCGCAGTAATTTTTCGAATGCTTTTTTTTGGAAAAAAAACAGTTTTGTGCTTAAAAAAAAAAAAACACAGTAAAGTTAGCCCAATTTTTGCATAATGTGAAAGATGAAGTTACACTGAGTAAATAGATACCTAATATGTCACTCTTCAAAATTGCACACGCTCGTGGAATGGCGCCAAACGTCGCTACTTAAAAATCCCTATAGGCGACGATTTAAATTTTTTTTTACTGGTTATATGTTTTGAGTTACAGAGGAGTTCTAGGGCTAGAATTATTGCTCTCGCTCTAACGTTCGCAACGGCACCTCACATGTGTGGTTTGAACACCGTTTTCATATGTGGGCGGGACTTAAGTATGCGTTCGCTTCTGCATGCGAGCACATGGGGACAGGGGCGCTTTAAAAAAACATTTTTTTTTTATTGTTCATTTTACTTTATTTATTTTAGTTTGACATTTTTTTCCCCAAAAATAAATTTTTTGATCACTTTTATTCCTATTACAAGGAATGTAAACATCCCTTGTAATAGGAATATGGCATGACAGGTCCTCTTTACAGTGAGATGTGGGGTCAATAAGACCCCACATCTCACCTCTAAGCTGGAAAGCCTGAACAAAAAAAAAAAAGATTCTGGCTTTGATCGTATTAGCGATTCGGTAGAAGCACCGGAGGGCGGCGGGAGGGGGGGGGAATGTTTATGGCTGGGTATTGCAGGGTATCACCGACTATGGCTGGGTATCTCAGAGTATGGCGTTGCAGAGTATTGTGTTGCAGAGCATTGCAGTGTATTGGCGGGTGTTGCAGAGCATTTCAGGTTATTGGCGGGTGTTGCAGAGCATTGCAGAGTGTTGCAGGGTATTGGCGGGTGTTGCAGAGCATTGCAGAGTGTTGCAGGGTATTTGCGGGTGTTGCAGAGCATTGCAGAGTGTCGCAGGGTATTGCAGAGTGTTGCAGAGCATTGCAGAGTGTTGCAAGGTATTGCAGAGTGTTGCAGAGTATTGCGGAGTGTTGCAGAGTATTGCGGAGTGTTGCAGAGTATTGCGGAGTGTTGCAGAGTATTGCAGAGTGTTGCAGGGTATTGCAGAGTGTTGCAGGGCGTTGCAGAGTGTTGCAGGGTATTGCAGAGTGTTGAAGAGTGTTGCAGGGTATTGCAGAATGTTGCAGGGTATTGCAGAGTGTTGCAGGGTATTGCAGAGTGTTGCGGAGTGTTGCAGGGTATTGCAGAGTGTTGCAGGGTATTGCGGAGTGTTGCAGAGTATTGCGGAGTGTTGCAGGGTATTGCGGAGTGTTGCAGAGTATTGCGGAGTGTTGCAGAGTATTGCAGAGTGTTGCAGGGTATTGCAGGGTATTGCAGGGTATTGCAGAGTGTTGCAGGGTGTTGCGGAGTGTTGCAGAGTATTGCAGAGTGTTGCAGAGTATTGCAGAGTGTTGCAGGGTATTGCGGAGTGTTGCAGAGTATTGCAGAGTGTTGCAGAGTGTTGCAGAGTATTGCAGAGTGTTGCAGAGTGTTGCAGGGTATTGCAGAGTGTTGCAGGGTATTGCGGAGTGTTGCAGAGTATTGCGGAGTGTTGCAGGGTATTGCGGAGTGTTGCAGGGTATTGCAGAGTGTTGCAGGGTATTGCAGGGTATTGCAGAGTGTTGCAGGGTATTGCAGAGTATTGTAGGGTATTGCAGAGTAATGTAGGGTATTGCAGAGTATTGTAGGGTATTGCAGAGTATTGGCAGGGAATTGAGGGGTTAATTTTCAATGAGCAGCGATGTGGGCACTGCAGATGCAGCCCACATCGCTGCTGACACCGATCCCTCCGCTGTACCGATCGGTACAGAGAGGGGGAGGGAGGAACCGGCATCATAACATGACGCCGGTTTGTTTACAAGTGATCACTCCGTCATTTACCGTGATTCGTGATGCGCCGGGTCCACTGGACCCAGCGGTCACGGATGCTCTCGTGTGCGCGCCCCAGGGGGGCGCGCGAGAGCAGAATTCTGGGGGGCCGTTAATTAACGGCCTCTCAGAGTTAAACAACCGCCCTGAAGCCGTTAATCGGCAATGGGCAGTTGTTAAGTGGTTAATGAAGTTTGACATTTTTAGTTATAGATTTTGCTTTAACAGGCATGTTTCAAATCATAATATACACAAATCTGGAACTTATAAAGTTCAACATACAAAAATTGAAGGAAATATCAGACATTAGTATGTCAAAACTGTGTTAATATTGCCTTCATCAAATGGGGTGATGTCACCCCTGTAAAAGCCAAATTTTGAAGATGCACACAAATTGGGATTCAAAGTGGGGATTTCCCATGCCTAATGTCAACATGTGCTAGCTCCCATCATGGGGGATCAAAGGACATGTTTTGGGGTGCAACTCCTTCCTCTCACCTACTAGAGTTGCAAGGCAGAGGTTGCACCCACAAAACGCGTACATTGATATCCCATAATGGCAGATAGCACATGTTGACACTCTGTGTGTATCTTCAGAATTTGGCTTTTAAAATGTATAAAAAGTTTAGGAAATGTCTCCCAAAAAAAAAATGGTGTCATGTAGTTGTTATTTAGATTCTCCCTACTACATCAATCGTGTTCTTCAGTTTTTGTTCAACATCATTGGTTTTTTGCTTTATGAATTTATGACATCACAAACCTGCGGACGTTTGTATAATCACATGCGACGTATCATGTACAGGCCATGCCTCTTCTTTAATACAGAGCACAGTTGCAGACATCATGGCTGAGGAAGAGCACATGGCAGATTCTCCAGGTACAGGGCCACAGATCGAGCAAAGAGAGGAGATTGTGGAGGTGGAGGGAAGACAGCTAATAAGTCCGGTCAACAGAAGAAGGAAATATACTGCAAAAGAAGGATTATGATTTTTGTGAACAAGTATACAGCAACATGAACATATGCAAACATGCAATATTAGAGAAGGTGCAAAGTGTTTTACGCAAATGCCATGGCTTTGAACGCACAAAAGACCAGTTAAGAAAGCGATGGTCCGACCTGAAATTAAGACAAGAAATCAGTTTAGAAAGATAAACAAAATAATCCACAAAAGTAAGTACTATATTTTAGGTGTACATGTATTGATTATGTTCTTGTATGCTTATTCCATAATTTCTGAGTGTTATGTTCTGTATATGCCATCTGTATATGCCATGGGCATCCTTTCTGCTTTCACCCATTTTGCTTGGGAATCTACATTGCAGTAGGTTGCTTGACTTTACAAATATACAAAGGTTTCATGTTTGAAAATGTCAAAATGGAATTGCAATGCTTTACCTGCACCTAAAAGTCACATATATATTGCATTTAATAGGAAGCCTAAAAAAGAAACATAGAGAGGTGGACATAGCACATCGGGATTTGGAGCAGACAAATGCTCAGACTGACATGGCAACAGACACAACTGTAATCATACTGACGCTTGTTGAAGGGAGTGATGGGAGCAGCCATGTGTCCACTTCAGGTAAATTAACTATATTTTTTTAATCTGCTTTATTTTTGAATTTTATTTTTATTTTTTTTATTTAATAATTTGGCTTTTTTTTATAGCTGTTCGATCATCTGCTTCATGCACCTCAACGTTTGACAGTAGTACATCAGTGAACCCAATTATTGCAGATTTAAAGTCATTAAATGCTGACATTGAGAATGTTCACACTACCCTGAATTCTTTTCCATGTAGAATTTCAGAGATTGTTGAGCAATTATCTACATTTTAAATTGATTAGATGTTTATATTGTTTTTCATGCATACCCTGGTTTGTTTTTGCACATTAACATGTACCTTTTTGTTATACATACCTATAGTGTTCTTGTCCATCTGTACCATCTAGTGCAAAGCAGACATTTTTAGGCCCTTGTTCAACTTCACTTGTAATTTTACACCTGCAATCACGTTGTCCATCTGTACAGTCTAACGCACAGCTCTACTGATTGTACAAATGGACACTTATCTGGAACAGACTTGAAAACCTACAGTACACTGTTCTTGTCCATCTGTACAACCTAGCTCAATAGATCTTTATGGTACAAATGTACACATTTCAACATTGCACAGCAATTGTAGGCAATGTTTTGACTATATGTACAGTTTATCACAATGAATACATATTGTGCATATGGACGCTTGTTAAACTTTAATAGTTTTTGTAAACCTATGGTGTTTTTTGTACATGTGTACAGAGTGGTATACTGCATGTTTATTGTAATAATGTCTTTACAAGAATTCCTTCCATTTGAATGCAGTTGTACACCTGCTATGTTTTGGTCCACCTGTGCAGTCTTGTATATTGTATACCTATTGTACATATGGACTCTTTATATGCTTGTAACTGTCTACCTCTGGTATTGTTGTCCACCTCTAGACACTAGCACACTGCATCCCTACTGTGATAATGTTCACTTTTTCATAATTGCACTACTACTGTACAAAATGCATAGTGATTTTATATAAAGAGGCTATATTTTTGTATTTAGAAGTTTGTTTTAAAGAAGAAAATACGTATACATGTTCATACATAAAGCATGAAACCATTCCTGTTTAGAGTTTGGCGCAATAAATCTGTGCTTGTTAGAATTTGATGTGGAGTATCTTTATTTTAATCGTTATGTGGATGATGTGATACCACCTGTATTCACCACACTTGATGTTGTACATGATTTTAAATGTCCATTACACATGCACAGACACTTTTGTGTTTATTCCACTTTGCTCCCAGACATATCGGCATCTCCTGGATGAAGCACTATTTTTTAGCAAATGTGGTGTATAGCAAATGCAATAGGTCATTATTGCCTGCTTTCTTTATATTTTTTCCTGCTATGTCATAGGTGTGAAAGGACCATTATACATGCACAGGCAATTGTGTTTATTGGACTTTCCTTGCAGGCTTGTTGGCACCTCATCAGAATTGGCTGTGACCTATAGTTTTTCCTGTATTAATATCACTTATAGTTGCAGTCGAACATTCATTCGCGTTTTTTCTGTACGTTTTCCTTCCGGTACGATCTTTCCGGGGATCATAGTTCTGTTTCTTAGCTCAAATCATCCAACTCTGCCATTAACGATAAAAAATGTGGATGATTTTTATCAAAAAAAAAACAACATGTTGGATCTGTCACTTTGGGCTGTCCTACGAAAATCATGTGTCACACATACCACACTAACGATACGAAAAACGGTCAATTTTACTTTCGATATGTATTTTTGTTAGAAATTTGCATTGTGTATGGCAGACTACACACCATTAAGTCCTGGATTAGCATTTGTACACTTTCACTGGTGAAATTAGAAGATTGTTCTTCCACAACATGCACATCACCTAAATAAAAAACAGCATGTATTATAAAAACACAACATGTATGCAGGCATACATCTCTTACCTGAAGCTGTGGTCTCAGACACTCACCTGTTTTGGCCACTATTTCAACCACGTCATCCACCTCTCCTTCCTCCACATGCTCAGGTTGTGTGCTGAGTTCCTCTTCTTTTGGAGGTGGGGGGTCCCTGGTGTCCTTAGATGTCCTGAGTCTTTTCTCCTCTATGAGAATGAAACAAAAGGTATACTTAGCACACATATATTACAGGCCAGAAATAGGAACATGAAACATTGCTTGAAAGTGTGGTCCAACTGCCTGTTTTGGCAGAGTTCCAAGCTGTATACATGATTTTTTCCCTTACTAAAGCTGGAATACTTACTTTTTTGGACAATATTCACAAATGGAGACACCCCTAGTATCCCCTGGAGCACTTGTGCGGGACACCCTAAACATTTTGTTCTGGTGTCCCACACTAGTGCTCCTGAGTCCAGATGTGAAAACAGCTGCTGAGTATCCTCTCCTTACATTACACTGAATCAAGTTTGCATTTCATTCTAGTTACAAACACATCTAGACAACAATGTACTGAACTTATTTTAATACAAATAGGCATGACCAAATGTAGTTCACCCTATATCTGCAAAAAACATTGTACTATTAGTGGCCAAACTAACAATGTTTACTACGACCAATTACTAAACTGTACAACAGTAAATAAAAGCACATGGAGCAGCATACAAGTAATAATAATAATAGGAACACACGACAACTACTTACTTCTAGAAGCACTTTCTTGATCCTTCTGTACTGATCCTACTCCCTTAATTTCAGGTCTGACCAGCGTTTTCTCAATTGCTCCTTGGATCGTCATACCCCAAAATACCTGTGAAGACTCTTCACAACTTTAGACATGATCTTGGCCTTTCTCACATTTGGGTTTAGGTATGATCCATACTTCCCATCATAGTCGGCCCTCTTCAAGATGTCCACCATTTCTACAAAGGCCATATTTGAGGCCATAACTATCCTCCGGGATTGTGATGTTTCTGGCTCTGGGCTTTCCTCATTGTTACTAGAATTATGCACCTTCTGTCTCTCCACCAGGGGATTACCACTGTGCCAAAAGAGAAGGGGCGGAAAATATTCTAGAAAGAAAGTCAGGAGCGGGCAACACGTGTGGAGTTTCACACATGCACAGTGTATATAAAGTGCCGGACGTACGATCGGTGAGTGGAGGTAACATTTTAACCTGGGGCATTAGTGGCTTATACTGCTTCTAGATTGAGGCCTATATTGCGATAAGATTATGAGAGGTTAGCCTGACATTAGGGTTTTTCTCTTGTTTTTTGTCTTGCAGAGATAATGAATCCCTTCAAAAAGCCAGAGTTTATGAGACAGTTTATAGATAGGTACAGGGAGCTGCCCAGTTTGTGGCAAGTCAAACATAATTTATACCATAACAGACCAGCTGGGAAGGCAGCACTGGAGAAACTGTTGGAATTTGTGAAGACGGAGGTCCCCAATGCAAACAGTGATTTTTTTGGACAAGAAAACTGGTAGCTTGAGGAGCACATACAAGGAGGAGTGTAATAAGGTCCTGGCATCTCAGAGGTTGGGAGCAGCAGAAGAGGAAGTTTATGTACCCAGTCTGTGGTACTATGACAAAATGCGTTTTCTGGAAGACCAGACTGAATTGAGGTCATCACTTTCCACACCTCCTTCCACCCCAGCTGAGGCTTCTGAGGACTACCTTGGGCCTTCCAGCCAGGCAGAAGTGGAGGAGCCCAGCTTGATGCAGATATAGTATTTTTCTGCATATTTCTTGTCCTAAAATTAATGATGTTAACTAGATGTTATTATTGATAAGAAATTAATGATTGAACAAAGTGTTTTACATATCAATAGACAGTAGTGGCCAAAAATTATTTGGATAAGAATAAAAAATGTCAGAATGATAGTCTTTTCTATTTATTAACATTCAATAAGCAACAGTCATGAGCTGAAAATTGTGTGTGATTGTGTCAGAACTCACAATGCGAAGATCCATCCCCGTGTAGCAGCAGTTCACTTTCGTCCCAAGGATCATGCGCGGTGTTTCCACGTCGGAGGCGTGCGAGTTCCGGTACGAACGGAAGCACGCCAATACGAACACCAACCGAACGTGTGTACGTAATTACGCACGCACGGCCACGTCCACCAATCCGGGCACATCTCGCCCTATATAAACAGGACCCTGACTTGGTACCAGTGCTGGATCGTCTTCAGCTACTTCTGAGACACCTGACCGTTGTTGCTGTGATCTTGTTCCTGCGACCTTGTTCCTGATACCCATTCCTTTGGATACTCCTTGTTTCGATCTCCTGGACTACCACTGACCTCGGCTTGGACTTACGACTTTGGCTTGCTTCTTGATTTTGTACCTCATTGCTAGCACGTTACCAGACCCTTGCTCATCCTTGACTACGCAGCTGCCTCTCGTTCCTGTACCGCATCGCCTGCCAGTTGCCGACCTTGCTTGTTCCAGACATGCAGTGTTTCCTGTATACCTGTTGAGCCTCCACTGTCTACCTCCGTGATCAACCTACACCTCTTCCTCCGTGAGGACCCAGCGTCTCCAGGTCTTCAACTTCCACCTGCAGGCACCTGCACCCTTTCGCTGTCTTCACACTCCCTGTTACCACCTCCAGGGGTGTGGAGACCGGAACCGTGCAAGAGGCCACCCTCAACAGTCTGACTCCGCTGTAAGGTATGTGACAGTATGATCCAGCCAAGAATGGAGTCCGACAGGGGGGCCTCACCCTTGGAAGCCTTGTGCCAACAAATTTCCACCCTCACCCAAGCAGTCCAGGGCCTGCAAGATGGTTATCACCAACTTGAGCAGAGAGTGGAGTCATTAGCACCAAGCACCGCTGCTCTCCAAGGGGCCACAGCATCCCGATCCTCTGTTCCGACATCTGCACATGCAGTAGTGGTGCCACCCCCAGAACCTCGAGTTCCTACCCCAGAGAGGTTTTCTGGAGATCGCAGAAAATTTTGCGCCTTCAAGAACGCCTGCCAGTTATATTTTTTGCTGCAGCCTCGTACTTTTTCCCTGGAAAGTACAAAGGTGGGATTCGTTGTTTCCTTACTTCAGGGCGAACCCCGAACCTGGGCTCACCGCTTATTGGAACAGGCCAGCCCTCTGCTTGATACCATGGACTCTTTTTTAAATGAGATGGCTAAGTTATATGATGACCCTCAGCATGCCACAACTGCAGAGGCCAGTCTCCATGCCCTTCAGCAGGGTCACAGACCTGTAGAGGATTACGTAACGGACTTCAGGAGGTGGAGTTCTGATACTCAGTGGAACGACACCGCCCTCTGTTATCAGTTCCGCATTGGACTGTCCGAGGCTCTAAAAGATGAGTTGGCCCGTGTCGGAGTTCCCAGTTCTTTGGAGGACCTAATACAAGTGTCAATTCAAATTGATTGTCGTCTCAGGGAAAGGAGATCTGAGAGAATCAGCCAAATTCGTCCCACATGGATGCTGCCTAAAATCCCGAATCATCCTCCCATTCCTTCATCTCATACACCTGTTACCACTTCTGAAACTCCAGAACCAATAGCAAATAGGCTTGCTTTGTTCACCGTTATCTGCAGAAGAAAAACAGCGCCGTCGTCAGAACAATCTCTGTCTCTATTGTGGAGAAGCTGGTCATTATGCAAATACGTGTCCAAATAAGATCCATAAGTTACATCCTTCATTTCTTGAACCCAATGCATTGCCTTTGACAAAATCCATTCACATCGCTGTTCCCATTTCCTTACAGCTTCCAGGAGGATCCAGATCCAAGCTATAGTTGACACTGGCGACTGCAGCTGCTTTATTGATCATGCTCTTGTTCTTCAACATAATATACCTCTGATACCCAAGCAACGTCAACTCTCCATACGTTTAGCGGATGGATCAAACATTAAATCTGGCCCCATCACCCATGAGACTGAACCACTATCCGCCAACATACTACCCGACCATCAGGAACTACTCCGCCTGGACGTTATTTCTTCACCTCTATTTCCGATCATTCTGGGAATGCCCTGGCTACAAGCCCATAATTCTCAAATAAACTGGGTGACTGGTGAAGTGGTTTTTCAATCCGCCTACTGCCTTCAGAACTGCCTCAAGATCTCCCATCACTTGGTCCCAGTTCTTGCCTGCTCAGAGCCCACATCTGAGGTTCAAAGACTGGTCCCGGCTACTTATCACAGTTTCCTAGACGTTTTTGACAAACAAAAGGCTGACACTCTTCCTCCACATCGGGTTTACGATTGCCCAATTGAACTATTGCCAGGAGCTGAAATTCCCTTCGGAAGAATATTTCCCTTATCGGAAACTGAACTTCTGGTCCTCAAAGAATATATTGATGAGAATCTCAAGAAGGGCTTCATCCGACATTCCTCTTCTCCAGCTGGTGCTGGAATATTCTTTGTGGAGAAAAAAGATCATTCCCTCCGCCCATGCGTGGACTACAGGGACTTGAACAAGGTAACGATTAAAAATCGCTATCCCCTTCCATTGATCCCGGAATTATTCCAGAGACTTCGGTCGGCAAGAATATTTACGAAACTAGATTTGCGAGGGGCCTATAATTTGATTAGAATCCGTGAAGGGGATGAGTGGAAAACGGCTTTCCGGACACGCTTTGGCCACTTTAAGTATTTGGTCATGCCATTCGGACTCTGCAACGCACCAGCTACTTTCCAGCATTTTGTTAACGATATTTTCAGGGACTTTTTGGATTTGTTTGTGATCGTTTATTTGGACGATATTTTGATATTTTCAGACTCCCTAGAAACACATCGTAACCATGTAAAACAGGTTCTTCTCAGACTGAGGCAAAACGGACTCTATGCCAAAGCCGAGAAATGTGAGTTTGAGAGCCAGACCATTCACTTTCTCGGCCTGGTGATATCGATTGAGGGTGTGGAAATGGATCCTCAGAAGGTTTCAGCCATCTTATAATGGCCACCTCCAACCGATAAGAAAGGGGTACAACGTTTTATTGGGTTTTCTAATTTCTATAGAAAATTTATCAAGAATTTCTCCAGCATTATTGCACCTATCACACAACTCACAAGAAAACAAAGTCGGTTTCAATGGACTGCTGCAGCTCAAGTTGCGTTTGATAAATTAAAAGGACTGTTCACATCTGCCCCAATATTAAAACATCCTGACCCTACTCTGCCTTTATACCCTGGAAGTGGATGCATCAGAAAATGCTGTAGGAGCCATTTTGTCCCAACGCCAAGGGCCTCAGTCCTTAATGTATCCTGTAGCTTTCTTTTCCAAAAAACTAGGTGCATCGGAAAAGAACTATGATGTGGGGGATCGGGAACTTTTGGCAATAAAATCATCTTTAGAAGAATGGCGGTACCTCCTGGAAGGGGCAACACACCCAATATTGATCTTCACAGATCATAAAAATTTGGAGTACCTCAGAACGGCCAAACGTCTCAGGCCCCAGCAGGCAAGATGGGCTCTTTTCTTTTCTCATTTTAATTTTCATATAACTTACAGACCAGGATCCAAAAACAGTAAACCTGATGCGTTATCAAGTATGTTCACAGAAACTGAAGTCTCACCTCCTCTGGACACTATCCTGCAAGCTGGAAATTTCTTATTAACACAACCTAGTTTCTTATCACAGGTTCATCAGTCCTCCCAAGGAACATTAATCCCTTCAGATACAAACCTCCCAAGAGAAGGATGGTCTCTTCTGGCAGAAAGACAAACTTTTCATCCCTCAAGATCTTCGCACTTCTGTTCTACAGGTTTGCCATGACTATCCTCTGGCTGGTCACTTTGGGGGTCACAAGACTATGAATCTAGTTCAAAGACACTTCTGGTGGCCAAATCTTGCAAAGGACTGTAGGCACTATGTCAACTCTTGCCCAACTTGCCTCAGCAATAAAAATAGCAAGAATAAAGCATGGGGACTGTTGAGACCACTACCCATTCCCGAAAGACCATGGGATAAAATCGCATTGTTGAACTTCCTCCATCTGAAGGGTTTTCTTCCATTTTTGTGGTGGTGGATCGTTTTTCTAAAATGTCACACTTCGTTCCCATGAGAGGAACTCCATCTGTGACTGAAACAGCCAAAATATTCATTAAAGAAATTGTTAGGCTCCATGGAATTCCCAGTGATATTGTCTCTGACCGTGGAGTTCAGTTCATGTCAAAATTCTGGAAGTCCTTGTGTGAAGCACTAGGCATCAAATTGAATTTTTCTTCAGCCTATCATCCCCAAACCAACGGACAAACAGAACGTACTAATCAGACGTTGGAGCAGTGTTTATGTTGTTTCACTTCCTTTTCCCAAGAGGATTGGGCTTCATTATTACCCTTGGCAGAATTTGCATTGAATAATTCTACTCACTCTGCCACAAACCAGTCACCATTCTTTTCTAATTATGGTTTTCATCCTTCTTTTCTGCCAACATTTGTAGTGGATTCTCCTGTACCAGCTGTCCAGGATAGGCTAAATTTCTTTGTTACCAACAATCAGGTACTTAAGGAAACCATTGCCAAAGCACAAGAAGACAATAAAAGATTATTCAATAGGAAGAAAAGGGGAGAATTGGATTTAAAGGTTGGTGATCGTACATGGCTTTCAACCGCAAACCTAAAACTGGCATGTCCCTCTAGAAAATTAGGACCCAGATATTTGGGACCTTTTCCAATTAAAAAGAAAATCAATCCAGTGGCATATGAACTTGAACTTCCTGACTCATTCAGGATCCATCCTGTGTTCCATGCTTCTTTACTTAAACCTGATGTACCGAATTCCTTTCCAGGTCGTGAAATAGGCCCTCCAGAAGCTGTGTTGGTAGATGGGGAGGAGGAGTTCGAAATCAAAGCCATTTTGGATCACAAGAAACGCCAAGGACAAAACCAATATTTAATTAAATGGAAAGGCTTTGGTCCTGAGGAGAATTCCTGGGAACCCGAAACAAACCTTCATGCCCAGAGGCTCATACGGGCCTTTCATCACTCTCAAAGTGTGGTTCGAAGAGACATCCGGAGGCTGCCCTTAAGGTAGGGGCACTGTCGGAGAACTCACCATGTGAAGATCCGTCCCCGTGTAGCAGCAGTTTACTTTCGTCCCAAGGATCATGCATGGTGTCCCCGTCGGAGGCGTGCGTGTTCCGGTACGAACGGACGCACGCCAATACGAACACGTGGACGCACTCACGCCAACCGAACGTGTGTACGTAATTACGCACGCACAGCCACGTCCACCAATCCGGGCACATCTCGCCCTTATATAAACAGGACCCTGACTTGGTACCAGTGCTGGATCGTCTTCAGCTACACCTGAGACACCTGACCGTTGTTCCTGTGATCTTGTTCCTGCGACCTTGTTCCTGATACCCATTCCTTTGGATACTCCTTGTTTCGATCTCCTGGACAACCACTGACCTCGGCTTGGACTTACGACTTTGGCTTGCTTCCTGATTTTGTACCTCATTGCTAGCACGTTACCAGACCCTTGCTCGTCCTTGACTACGCACCTGCCTCTCGTTCCTGTACCACATTGCCTGCCAGTTGCCGACCTTGCTTGTTCCAGACACGCAGTGTTTCCTGTATACCTGTTGAGCCTCCGCTGTCTACCTCCGTGATCAACCTACACCTCTTCCTCCGTGAGGACCCAGCGTCTCCAGGTCTTCAACTTCCACCTACAGGCACCTGCACCCTTTCGCTGTCTTCACGCTCCCTGTTACCACATCCAGGGGTGTGGAGACCGGAACCGTGCAAGAGGCCACCCTCAACAGTCTGACTCCGCTGTAAGGTACGTGACAGATTAATGAAGCAAAAACTAAAACTATGTCCCTTTTTTATACTCAGGAAAGCCTCAGCCAGGATGAGGGTCTAGAATGTGGCAGCCAGGAGGTGGCAGGGGGAAGTGGCAGCCAGGAGGTGGCCGAGTGGACTGACCCAATCCCAGGTCTCTCGCCTCCGCCTTCCCCTTATGTAACCCCGAGAGACCCCCCCCAGCATTCAAGAGGGCTATGGCTGCATAGTAGCAGCAAAAATGCAGGAAATGGAGAAGGGACACTGCCTCTTATGTGAGAACATAATTTTGCAGACCCTAAATAAGGGGTTGAGTGGCCAAATGACAGAAAATACACACCTTTGTGAGTTCCTCCATCCTCCTCCACCTCCTCCTACTCCTCCTACACCTCCTCCTCCTCCTACACCTGCTCCACCTCCTGCCACAACTCGATGAACAAAACCACAGCCTGGAAGGAAGCATGCAAGTAAGACAAGAAAGTGATGGCCTGGGTTCAGTCTGGTCTGACAGAAGATGCAGGCTGTTGTAGTACCGCAGCCTGGGGACATATATGTCATCTGCTGCTGTTCCTGATCTCCAGAACAAAATTGTGCTCCCTATTGTATGGACTCCTCAGGCTACCAATTTTATTTTTCACATAGTTGATGTCTGCCCTGGGGTCCAAAGGCTTCACAAATTTCTGCAGTTTCTCCAGCATTGCCTTCCCTCTTTCTTTTGTTATGACCCAGAATAAATGGTAATTTTGTTTTCAAAAAATACTTGCCTATGGGTTTTAATTAAAAAAGGCCAGTTTGTGAGTAGACAGGTACATTTCAAAAATACAATGTCAAATTAACAAGGGACACAAACCAACGTCCTTGAGGTTAAAAAATACAAGATAATAATGTTGTTGTGGTAACTTGACACACAAAAAAAAAAAATTTTTTAAATTATGGAGATCCCTAGAAAATAATTTTAAAATAATCAAAAAAAAGGAGATCTTGATTTAACTAAAAAAAAGTAAAAAAAACACTATAAGATCAAATTCTAAACATTATGGAGATGTGGCTTTAAAAACTAAAAATATTATTAAGGAGATCACAAGAAATAATAAAGAAATAAGTTTGTCAGAACTCTGTGTGAATATCAGCAGCAAAACAACTTCATTCTTCTAGCATTATAGAGAACAAAAGAATGCACTGCATTAAAAGATCCAAAAATTTACAGCGTGACAAATGTGCTATGTCCATTACGAACGCTAGTTTTACCAGACCGAACGCTTCCATCTCGTTCTTTATTCTGAACATGCGTTTTTTTGCGCAACTAAATCGCATACAGACAAATGGAATTTCCAATCTGAACTTTTTCCGTTGGAAAAATAGAGAACCTGATCTCAATCTTTTGCTGGTGGGAATTCCGCCAGCAAATGTCCGATGGAGCATACACACGGATGCAATTTCCGACTAAAACCTCACATTGGACTTTTGCTGGGGGAATTTCAGATCGTGTGTATGGAGCATAAGACTGGGATGCCATTAAAGTTCATGTGTGTGTAAAGGCAGGTATCCAAATACTTTTGGTAATATAGTGTATGTTAGTTAATGTTGTGAAATTTCACCTTGGAAACAAAATCGCATCAAGTTCAAGGAAAATTTTAAAAATAGATTTTTCCTCGTTGAATTATTAAGGTCAGCAAAGCTTCACCTAATTCACTAAGCCAAGTGAAAATTCTCTTGCAAAGTAAAAATCAATTTTGCTAAGTGAACATAATCTACCCTTATAGAAAATCCACCCATGTGTTTAGCACCACTTCCCTATTCTCCTCAAACAGTTTGGGGTTTGTCATACCTTATTATCATCATTTACATGTATTAAAATACTGTAAGCGGAAAACTCTCACAATCATCAAACATTATTCATTTTTATGTTCAGTTATTTTTCTCATATTTTTATGGACAGCTATAATTGGCTTGCATTTTTTCGAAACTGTCCTTAAATGTCTGGACAGTTGGCAATAATGGGGTATTGAACACTCATGTTTACAAAAGCTTGGTTATAAAGCCACTTGGTGTCATTCCCAGACTGGTTGCTTCCTCTTCTTCAAAGAGTCATGTTCACTTTAAAATGTTGTCTGGGGACATATTTTTGCTTTTAATTGCCATTTTAATTGTATTTACATTGCTTGCCAGTGTTTATGCTGACCCTAATTAGCTGTCTTAAATCGAATTTTCTATTTCTGTTACTGTTGTTTTCTAGCCTGAATTTGGAATGTCTCATACCATCTGTATTTATGCCAGATTAAACAGCAATATTTAGCAGAATGCATTACATTTATTGGAAAAATATTCAACTACTTAGAGCATTTAGCTGCAAAAAATAAATTAAATGTAATATTTCTTAAGTTAAAAAAATGTTAATTACTTTGCCTTTATTGCAAAGGTGTTTCCTGTAAACATAAGAATGATTGATTGTTATTTTCGACATAGGTTTTATTATCTGTTGGTAAACGTCTGGAAAGCAGCCCCATGCGGGCCCATCAAAAATCCCCTAGATAAAATAATAATGGAATGCCAAAGAATATTCATTTGTTTAATAGTGCTGTAATATTATTGTCCTCCCAGCTAAAGAGACCCTTTCTCTAAGCATTTAAATGCAGCGATTTTGAATAAAATCCCCTTGGTAGTGTACACACACTAAATGCACTTGCAAAAGTTTTTTGTCTTTTTTAGGCTAATATTAGTGTAGCCAGTATGTGACCTAGCATAAAAATATTTATAATTTATTTTACAAGAAATTTGAACAAAAGGCCATTACAATGAAGCGAGCATTTTGAAATTCAGCCAGTTCAGTGGGAACCGGACAAAGTTTAATCCATGTATGGGCACTGTGGTTTTACAGAAGGCAATAGACAGATCAGTGGCATTGCTATGGGATGTGCAGGGGAGTTTAGCCCACACCGGGTGACACCCTCCAGAGGGGTGACACCAGGGCCGCCGCTACACATGTACTATATTGCTTGCACTGGCAGAGCTGCGGTGGAGCCATGCGGGGTAGGCTGCCTGTAACACCCCCCAGTCATTTAATCAGGTAAAGCTGTCCCTTGGGGTTCTCCAATATCTTCCAAGGCAGCTGGAGTCGATGGGCTGAGTTGGAGGTTTGGCTGCCTCCTTCACTCCTCCCACAGACTTTTTCACTCTGGCTGATCTGATGCTTCAGCTGAAGAAGGAGAAATAGGTGATGACATAGTAGCCTAGGGTGTCTTCATCTGCAGGCATGCTCTAAGTTACTGCACACTGTCACTACATAGAGTCCTTACCTGCCCTATACCACCCTAATCTGCCCTATACCACCCTAACCTGCCCTATACCACCCCAACCTGCCACTCTACCACCCTAACCTGCCACTCTACCACCCTAACCTGCCACACTACCACCCCAACCTGCCCTATACTACCCTAACCTGCCACTATACCACCCTATACTATCATTTACAGGGGTCGGTTTGGGGGTGCACCCCTTGACCGCAGGCTGCCTGCAGGGCACTGGGCAGGATAGCCAGGAGGGGAGGTGATGCCATGTTTTACTGCAGCAGGTGACACCAACCTTAATGATGCCACTGAGACCAATCAACTTTTGTAAAACTTCCCCGTCAGAATGTTCCCACTAAATAAGCTCTAACGGCTGTTGACTGTAATGCTGATCAGTGTATTCGGATGGTGGAAAGTCTCTTCACTGTCAAAATACAACTTGAACATTGAATGTGTAGATGGGGGAATAAGTCTGTTTTTCAGTACTATAATATGAACTGGTCTTTGCTGGGTATTACAAACATATTATATATGTTAGTGTGTGAATGTGTGAAGTAGATTCTGTGGAAACCCGCTATAAGATTTGTGAATGCATGTACACATTAAAATATAGGAACTATTAAAAATTATGACCTATCTTCTTGTTAAAAAAAAAAAGACCTCTAATATAATTGGACATATTAAACATTACATGAAAATCAGTGTATCTTAAATATATTAAGAGGTTTGCAATGGAAATTGCTTTAGACTTTAGTAATTTCCAAACATATATATACCTATATGACAGACAATTAGAAGCATGGCATGCATGCTGAAACTGTGATGCCACATCCCAAATAGAGTTGGGCCAGTTTGGTTCACGCCAGAACTCTTGATGTTTGGACCCAGACTATAGTGAGAGACTTCCTATCTTTTGCAGTTCCAAGAGTACCTGAACTTCCTGCCTAACCCTCTACCCTTCATTGAGAGACTGTTCTGTCTACTAAATAAATATACTAAAAGTGGATCCAGTGTCAGTTTCTGCAGTTCTTTGGGCCATCTACCTCGGGAAACCCCTAGACATACATGAGGTCAAGAAGGTAACGGTAAGCCCAATTAAACCAGCCGCTCCTTTGGGGGTCAATGCTACACTTGTATAAAACCTGCTGCAGCAAATCTGACATTTATAAAGAAAAAAAAAAGACATTCAAATTGCCAAAAATACAATATCCTAGCCAGCAACAGAAAAATGTTAAAAAAAAAAAATGGCATGTGAGTCCTCCCCCAATCCATACAATGACATTTTAAAAAAAAATTCTATTGATGGCAATGTTTTTTCTTTTATTCAGCTGTCAGCTGAGAAGCCCGTTAAAGGTTGATGACTCATCCATTGTTAAGGACGCCGCGGCTGGCTTCCCGGCCCGCTCCATAGCAACCAGCTATTGCCTGTGCCCTGATTATGTAAAGCCTTGCTCGATTGGGAATTAAACTGCAGTGTGCAGTGAACTTTTGTCCAGCACTAACTGTTAGCCCAACTCTAATCCCAAAATAAAAATGATATGTCAGCAATCAAATAAAATCCTTCTTCACCCTAAACAATCTACTTTATTTATTCAGAATGTATTTGAGTACTGCTTTTGTTAAAAAAAAAAAAAAAATCCAAATTTACCTTCAAAGACATGGATTATACTCAAATATTTGTTCAAACATATTCTCACATAAATAAAACTTTGATTCAAGACAAAATAAAAAATCTGTCATATATGTAATGTACATAAAATATAAGCTCATTATTGCACCATAACATCATATGAACCAAAAAATTGCACCATTTAACTTCTAACCTATACTGCCTACAGTCTAAAGCTTTAGTAAATCAACTTCTTACTGTTCCCTTTGAATACCCAATTCTGTGCAAATGCTTTTCACGTGATTCAGTAACTGGAGTGAATATTCACACTCTTTTGTGAATGAACACCGTCCACCCCTTTAGTAAACCAGACTTATAAACAAATTACTATATTGTTAGATGTATGACCATGATAAGGCTGTGCAGAGCAATAATGATGTGTAAAGTTCAGAAATTCACAGCAACCAGAAATCACCTCATAGTTGGGCTTAATGTACACAGGACACTTCAAAACCTCTCCTGAATGATTTAACTTGACAGATAGTAACTGACATTTAAAAATGTCTGTGTTGCCATGATTACATGCCGCATTTAGCTGTATTTAGCCGCGTTTAGCCGCATTTAGCCGCATTTAGCCGCGTTTGTGTTTAGAAGCGTTTTGTTTTTTTGCAAATAGTCAGAAATGTATCTCCATTAAAAACACCTGTAAACGAAATGTGGCTAAACTCGAGTTACAGTGTTTATAAGTGGTTACAGGCATTTGGCTTTTCAAATGCCTCTGAACATCCGTCCTGAATGCATTTTTTTGCTTTACAAAAATGCTTCTAAACTCAACTGCCTAGAAACGACTATAAACGACCCTGTGTACATGTTCTGATAAGATAACATAGAGGAGAGTTCAGGGGCAGCTGGAAAAAACACCCAACTGCTCCTAAACGTCCGTTTACCAGCAGCAGTGTACACAAAGCCTTACAGTAAACTGACATGCCATGTTTAATGAAACACGTAGGGTGGAGCTAAGTGCAGACATCATTGCGTTTTTGCAAGCCTGAAAATGCGGGTGTTTGGTATACTGTTGGCGAGGGAATTACTGCTTAGCGCTGGTAACTTCTACTGGATGTAAGTGCGATTTTAAATATTTTAATAAACAAATCAAAAGATTTTATGCTTATGGAGAATTTTGTTTTTTTTTCCCCTATATACAATTAATGAGAGGATGTTTGGCGGACAGCCATTGTGAGATTATCGGTCCCCTGGAAGTGAGGGCTTGGAGCCATTTTTAGATGATCTGTGATTGAATGTTTGTTCTGAGCCTTTATGACCTGTCTAGAGATAGAGGGTCATATTTAACGGGTACGCATCTCTCCATTTATGGTGTCAGTTTACTAAAGGAGGTTATTCTTTATCTGGTGATGAAATTTCACTTCAGCAAGCACTCAAGAGAATAATCGCTTCCTTTTTTTGATAAAGATTATTTATGAATTCATGGACTTATCATTTTTTTTATATTTTTCAAGTATATGTTTCACAGTCATTGCACTTATTAATTTCAGCACAGCTCTGTATTTGATGAACTATGTAATACTGTGTTGAATAGCCCACGGTAGAGTTGCTGCTTCACTATTCACTTTTTATGTAATATTTTATATATAATAAATACACAAGTGCAGCTCTGTAAAAAAATTAATGATACTGTAAACTGTAACCTGATTGGATGCCATGACCTACCACCCTCTAAACATTTCTGTTGCCATTTGCACATTTTAAGAATGAACCCAAAAATGTACTAAACCAAATAAAGCTAAAGTGTATTTTTTTTTTTTTTAAATAAGGAGCCTATTGCAAAATAGATTTTTGAGAAGTTAATAAGGAATACACACAAGATTATGAGACACAAAATAATAAGTGATAACTCGGATTTAAGAGGAAGTTTGCAGAAACTTGGTCTGCCATTTTGTGGCTTTTGATGTGTTTATTCATAGATAACTAATATGTAAATGAAGGTCTAGTGACATAGAAAACTCAGCTTATTATCACATGGAAAACTGGTTTGAAGAACACATCCAGAGATCAAAGATCAATATTACATACACAGAGATTACAAACGATGTACCCCAATGTCCAGATTTGAATTAGAAATGTATCTTTTTTTCACTCTGGTTTATTATGTTACTATGTAATGTCTAGCTATTAGCTACAGATGTAAAATATACATCTTTTTAAACATCTTTTGCTTGGAAAGTTCAGAGGGATAAAGACCTAGAATGAATAAGTCTCCCAGTGGTCAGTTATTTGCTTGGTCTGTATAAAATGTATTTTAGTAGTCAAATGCATGGTCTGAGGATGAGAAACTGAAGGAAATCAATATGTACAGCCTTGAGGAAAGAAGGGAAAGTGGTAAGTAAGATGAGAGATCTCCTCATTTAGACAGCTGTCACAGGAACTAGTGTCCTCATTAGAAGCATTTCCCCTTCTTTCTGTTCTGGCAGCAACTCACAATTTTGGATTTAGTTTTAAAACCTCACCACTCTATCCAAATTCAAAAAAAGTTTTGCCTTTATTTACACTTTGAGAATGTGAATAAGGTTCAGGAGGGTAGTGTTTTCAATATAAAAGGAGATGGAAAACACAAGGACTTAACATTAGCAAAAGGCAAAGTTCATATATAAGCATAGAAAGTATTATTATACAGAATGAGTGGTAAAAGCATGCAACATAGGTCTTTTTTTGGGAAAAAAGGCAGAAAAGTGAGCAATATTATTGAAACACATTTAGCCTTTTTCTGCCATCATGCTTCACTATTTCTCCTTAGGGATTCTATATTCTTCTTTACCTCATTAAAATCCTTATAGAGGTTGTGGAAACACCAAAAAGAATGGATTTAAAATCTGAAGACAATTTGGAATGGGGGGGGGGGGGGGTAGGAGAAATCTGGTATCCTATTTTCAGGTGACCACAAATTGTAGACCAGGCAGGAAAGGCCACAAGTTTCAAAAATGATTTCTGTATGTAAATGAGACAAGATTTGGCAACCCCCGGGGAAAGCATCTTTGGAATTATACCAAGACTGCCAATCATGGGCCATTCAGATTTAATCATGAATTTTAAATAAGATAAGAAATTTATTTTCTGGAAATTATAGCAAAGAACGGAAAAGCATAATTAATAGTATAGTAGCATTGACAATTTCTTTAATGAAGGATTAGAAACACATGAAGCTTCTTCACCACTGCAGCCTCTGGGTTTCTATGCACCATTTCCATAAAGTGCATAATCATGATTTCAGAGAAAGTCCTCCCCCAGAACACATGTCCCATGCTTGCCCTATTTATTGCTTCCTGGCTGCATTCCCCCTTTATGACTACATGTTCTCATATTGCCACCACCATGGCCACTGTGTTTGCATACTCAATTCTTTCCTTCCTGAACGCTTTCCTCCTCCTCAGGACTAGGGATGAGCCAAACAACCCCCGGTTCGGTTCGCACCAGAACTTTCGAACGGACCGAAAATCCTTGCAAACTTTAGAACCCCATTGAAGTCTACGGGACTCGAATGTTCGAAAAATAAAAAGTGCAAATTTTAATGGTTAATATGCAAGATATTGTCCTAAAAAGGGTTTGGGGACCTGGCTCCTGCCCTAGGGGACATGGGTCAATGCCTAAAATGTTTTTAAAAATGGCAGTTTTTTGGGAGCACTAATTTTAATGATGATTAAAGTGAAGAAAAAGTGAAATATTCCTTTAAATATCATGCCTGGGGGGTGTCTATAGTATGCCTGTAAAGTGCCATGTGTTTCCCGTGTTTAGAACAGTCCCTGCCCAAAATGACATTTAACAGAAAAAAAGTCATTTAAAACTGCTTGCAGTTTTAATGTAATATCTGGTTACGGCAATATGGATGAAAATCATTGATAAAAATGGCATAGGTACCCCCCCCCCTCCCGATTACCAGCCCCTTTGGGTCTTGTACTGATATTAAGGGGAACCCTGTACCCGTATTAAAAAAAAGGAAAGGTGTGGGGCCCCCAGGCCCTATATACTCAGAACAGCAGTATACAGGCGGTGCAAACAAGACAGTGACTGTGTAGGTTTGTTGTGTTAAGTAGAATCTGTTTGTAATTTTGAACTGGTACATTTTTAAAGTGTAGCTCCAGTCAAAAAAATCTATTTTTAAGCTTTTTGGAAAACATAGGGAAGGGTTATCACCCCTGTATAATTTTTTTGCCATCCGTCTTTTTTCATCTCACTTCCTGTTGTCTCCTTCCATTTGAAGTAAGTTGGATGTTTGAAAGTAGAGGCCTGCCCTATATGCTCTTCAGAAATGGCGAAACAAGGTGTTGGTGTTGCCACAACACTGTAAGCCCTCAAAGTGACTCTTGGTGGGTGCTGGAGCACCCTGCTGTGAACGATTATATCAAGAATTGTTTTTACGGGGGCGTGGCGACCGCGCAACGTGATGGCCGCTTGTTGAAAGAGCTCCGCTCAATGCTCAGGGAACTCTAGCCCTCAAGCCCGCTACTCGCATCCCACGGCCGGCACATCAAACACCAGCGACGCAGGAGACTCCCGCCGACCTAGCGAACATGCGGAGGAGAACACAGCACCCGGCCAACACCATGAAATTACCGGATTTCTTTCCGGCGGTAGGCCGCGGGCCACAGAAAGATGGCGGAGGAGGCCGACACGCAGGGAGACGCTCTCACCATCTATCGTCACCTAAGACGAAACCCGGAGCGGAACACGCGGTGGAGATGGACGCGGAAACAGGTACACAATCCTCGGATTCGGACTCTCCGAACGTTTCCCCATCGTCACGAAGCCCTGTCAAGTCTAAGCCTAGACTTGACACTGCACGAGCGTCTAACCGAACGGATTTAGAAACGACCGATTCGACTGGCGGAGGTACGACCATACAACCGCACGTGGATCCGTTCGCACAGTTCCCGACTACTGGTCAGCCTATCTCTGACACCACACTTAAAGAACTGTTAATGTTACTGAGGTCATCCCTACAATCCGACATGGCAGCCTGCTTAAATCAATGCAGAGCTGAGATTAATGACTTGGGGGGAAGAGTGCACCAAGTGGAAACCAGTATGAGCGACGTCACCTCATCTTTTAATGCGTTGGTGGACTCGCACGCAATGCAACAAGAAACTATCGACAAAATGCAACTAAAAATGGCAGATCTTGAGGACCGGTCCCGTAGAAACAATCTAAAGATCCGAGGGGTCCCGGAAACAATCCTAACACAACAACTGCCATCCTACGCCCAGGACCTCTTCCAAGCAATGGTCCCATCACTGTCTCCGCTGGATCTGACGATTGACCGGATCCACAGGGTCCCCAAACCGTCGTTTTTACCCCAGGAAATACCCCGAGATGTCTTACTCCGACTGCACTTCTATCACACCAAAGAAAAAATCCTGGAGACGCTTAGAAAAGGTGAAAACATCCCGGAGGTGGCCTCCAATCTCCAGATTTTACCAGACCTCTCACAACACACCTTACAACTTCGCCGCAACTTGGCGACAGTTACCAAAGCCATGCGGAACCACAAGATCCTATATAAATGGAAGTACCCCGCCAAACTGCAAGTGACATTCAACGGCTCCACCCATCTCATCCAATCACTAGAGGAAGGGCTGCACCTCTTGAGAACCTGGCAGATCCTACCGCCAGACCTTCATCTGGACCTATCTCAGTCGTCCACCAGACCGCCGACCAAACTGCATCCCGATTGGCAAGTAAAACAAAATCGTAGATCCAGAGCTCTTCACACTTGAGTTCTTACAGCATGGTCATCCTCTCCATAGCTTCCAAATAAGTTCCCTGAGCATTCCTGGTACATGTTATCGTACCGTAAACCCCCACCCTGGGCATTCATATTGCCTGACCCGTATGGGTCTTGTTTCTTACCCCAGTTCTCCTGTTTTCATTTTTTTTCTTTTTTTCTTTTCTTCATTGTTCCGACTGTGTTCCTTTCATGTTCTTTTTGGCGCTTATACATGTCATGGTACTGGCATACGAATATGACCAACATTCTGATATCCCTAAGAATCCTATTTAACCACGGTTCATTGTATCCCTACCTGCTATACTTCGATCCTCATGGACACAACCTGCGTAAATACGAGACCTCTCGAAACAGATGCTGCACAATAATTGTTATAGTTCTACCTTGCAATTTGGGCCCAAGATACTACACCTATACAAAACACGATATGTCCTGGACCGTAAACCACTTCTTACGTAACTACGAGATTATATATCGCTCTTTAATTTGAACCCATGAATATCAATATTTTATCGCTTAACGCGCGCGGACTTAACCATCCTGCTAAAAGACGATCCCTCTGGACCGAAGCAATCAAGCAGAAAGCTGACATCCTGGCAGTGCAAGAAACCCACTTCCACAAACTGTTCACGCCGCTTTGCACACACCAGAACTTTCCGTCCATCTTCCGCTCCTCCATAGCGGCAAAGAAAAGGGGAGTCATGATAGCCGTGAAAGATTCAGTGAACTTTGACCTTAAAGATTCCTTTATCGATCCCGATGGCAGGTTCATTATATTGGTTTGTAATGTCAATAAGATCCCTATTACTTTAGCTTGCATATATGCTCCCAACTCGCACCAACTGAGGTTCCTTAAGAAAGTTGTTAAGCGGATGGAGTCGATGCGAGTTGGAAGTTTACTGATTTGTGGGGACTTTAATATGATTCTCGATAAAGATTTAGATACCTCATCTGGAGTCAGGAACCACTTTCCCAAATTCCGCGAACTCCTACTACAGGAAGGACTATATGATGCCTGGCGTTGCCTTAATGCAACGAGAGATCGTATACATACTATTCACCAAGATTCAATTCCTACTCCAGATTAGATATGTTTATTACTGATGGGGAGTTGCTCCACAGGGTCACAAAATCTTCTATTCTAGATATCACTTGGTCAGACCATGCCCCTGTGTTGATTTGCATTGCAGGGACCAGATCCCAAGTTTCGTCTCGTATTTGGAGGAATAATGAGTCGATATTGCAAGACCCAAAACTCCAATTAGAAATTTCCCAACATTTGGAAGAGTACTTTAGATTTAATGACCCTGAGTATACTAGTCCCTTCACCAACTGGAATGCCCATAAGGCTTTTATAAGAGGAGTCCTGATAAAACTCAATTCCAAAATTCTTAAATCTCGATCTGTTACACTAAACGATCTATTAAATGAACTCCGCTCTTTAGAACAAACAAATCAATCTAACCCTTCCCCAGACCTAGCCGATAAACTATTTCATGTGAGATACAAAATAAGGGAATGGTACTGTGCTCAACACGAACAAGCCATGAAAAGACTCAAAATAAACTATTATGGGAATTACAATAGAGCGGGGAAGCTTCTGGCCAACCGGTTAAAGGATAAACGCTTCAAAACCTCGATCCCATACCTGCTCCACCCCACGACCTCGGCAAAGATAGAACATCCTCAGGCAATTGCGGATGCATTTGCAGATTATTATTCTTCCCTTTATAACTTACACCTGGACCCAAACACGAATACACCTACAAAAGAGAGTATAGATTCCTTCTTAGCCAAAATCCGACTACCCTCATTATCACAAACACAACTCCAGGAGTTGGAAACCCCATTCACCCCAACGGAAGTAGAGAAAGCAATTCGATCACTGCCTCTGGGAAAATCCCCAGGCCCAGATGGCCTCTCCAATGCCTACTATAAACATTTCAGTACCATACTATCTCCACACTTAATATCCATATTCAATATAGCTAGGAAAACCGGATCTTTCCCTATTGAAATGCTAAAGGCCTATGTCATTACATTACCCAAACCAGGGAAACTCTCAGATACCCCTGCCAACTTCCGCCCTATTTCTCTTCTCAACGGAGACGTTAAATTATATGCGAAAGTGATAGCAAACAGAATTTACGATATTATGCCTACCTTGGTGGGTCCGGACCAAACCGGATTCATGAAGGGGAGGCAAGCCTCAGACGCTACACGACGTCTATTGAATATCATCCACCAAGCTAGAGCTCGGGGAACGCCTTCTCTGCTTCTTTCAATAGATGCAGAGAAGGCGTTCGATAGGGTCCAATGGGAATATATGGAAGCGACTCTACGTAAATTTGGCTTTCAAAACGAAGCCTTGTCAGCCATTTTAGCGCTCTACTCCAATCCCTCTGCCCAAGTCTTTACCATGGGGCTCTTGTCCAAATCCTTCAACATATCGAATGGTACCCGTCAGGGGTGCCCTTTATCACCGCTAATTTTTAATCTGATGATAGAACCCCTGGCGGAGGCCATCCGAACCCACCCACAAATTTCAGGACTAAAAACTAAACGAAGGGAACACATAGTGAACTTATTCGCAGATGATATCATCTTGTTTTTATCGAATCCAGTAGTATCCCTCCCATTTACACATGCTATCTTAGAAGCTTTTGGACAGATATCCTTTTACAAGGTAAATTTTACCAAATCCCTTATACTAGATCTAGGTCTAAACCCTCACATGAGCTCTCATCTGAAAAAAATGTACCCCTATATATGGACTTCTACACAGATCCCCTACCTTGGCATCCTATTAACAGCAAATCTATCCCAGTTAGCAGATGTCAATATGAAATCTCTTTTACAAGACGTTAAATTAACCCTTTCCAAAATTTCACGCACTGAATTGTCATGGGCAGGTAGAATAGCATCATATAAAATGTTAATTCTGCCAAAAATTCTCTACATATTTAGAACTCTCCCAATACCATATAAAGCCTCACATTTCCATGAATTAACAAAACTCCTTAAACAGTACATCTGGCAAGGCAAGAGAGCCAGATGCCCAATCCACAAACTTATAAAACATAGGAAAGCTGGAGGCATGGGCCTCCCTGACATTAAAGATTACTATTGGGCGGCTATATTAGCACAGGCGAAACTTTGGTTCCTCCCCAACCCTGAACAACTATGGGTAGACATTGAGGCGTCTATTACAAACACCCACCCTATTAGTCTCCTTCTTCTAGCAGACGCTTGGAAACTCAGACCCTTGACACATTTCTCTCCTCCTATCGTAGCGACCATAACAGCCTGGAGACATCTCTGTCAACAGCAACTGATGGGGAAGCCTTCCACTAATGTTAGACTCCCGATTCAAACTTTAACTATACTACTACCGTACAGTAACATCGCCACGTGGGAAAACTCCGGAATAGCATGGGTAGATGAGCTATACAACCAGGGAACACTAAAATCATTTGAATCCTTGAGAATCGACTTCAACCTGCCCCAAACCGGCAAATTTCTATACAACCAGGTATCATCATTCCTATCGAGATCCCCACCACCAACCATTGAAATTCAAACACTTATATGGCAATATTATGTTTCTCATAACTCCAGAGATAGAGGTATATCCCTTCTATATAACACTTTACAACACAAACAACTTCTAACGAAATCTCCCTCTATGCTTACTTGGGAGAACGACTTACACCAGAGCTATGACATTAGCCAATGGAGCTCTGCCCTCAGATATAACTATAAGGCCTCACGCTGTGTTAGCCATTGGGAACTCACACAGAAGATCTTACATAAATGGTATAGAACCCCCCACCAATTAGCCAGAATGTTCTCAACTCACTCGTCTCTATGTTGGAGAGACTGCGGCAACGTAGGCACCATACTACATATATTTTGGCACTGCAAAAACGTCTCTAGTTACTGGAGGAAATTATTTAGTATACTTGCGGAAATTACAGGGGTACTACAGCCCCCTAATCCGGCTTTAGCAATTCTCCATATAGGTATTGATAATTACCCACCCGAGTTCCGCATAGTAGTGACACACTTCCTTATCACGGCCAAGTTGGTTATAGCCCGACATTGGAAAAGTGTACTATCCCCAAATCCATCAGAAGTCCTAGTTCAAATAAATTTAAACTATCATTATGAACGATTACTAGCTCTCAGGAAATCTTGTGGCAAAAAATTTGATTTACAGTGGAAATGTTGGACAGAGTGGTATAAGAAATAATCACTACTTTAAGTAGCAGCAAGATACCTTGAACAGATCCCAAATCGAACGTCCACCACTCCACGACCCATTTAATGTCATTTAACTCTACTCTGGGTGGCCCCTCTGTCACAGCGTGATCCCAATTTGGGGTGCAGAGGGAGCCACACAGAGGTCCGAGTAATCTAAGGGATGCTGACCGAATAGAATTCCAGGTTGATCCTTAAATGTGACTGTTCGAGTTCATACTTATGGATTCATGAGAAAAGCCAGTAGACAGAAAATGTGCTGTTACTTGTAAGCGAATTTCTATAATGTTTTATAATAGTTGGTGATCTCCTTGAATTACATTGGTCTGATTATTCCTTTTATTTTTCTCTCTTTGTTTTTCCTTTTCTTTTGATTGATCTTTCTAGATTGATTTCTTTGATTTACTTCGATTAGTACTAGTTATCGATATGTAATAACAACCACAGATCACTGTCATTTATAATGGTTTATTTTTTTTTTCCTTTTATTGTTTCTTTGTATCACATGGAATTCAAAAACTTAATAAAAATGATTTAAAAAAAAAAAAAGAATTGTTTTTACATGCCATTGTTGAACAGTGGTAGACAAATTGGGCCTTTAGTGGATGTGGTGGTGGTGCTGGTGCCACAAAACTATAAGTCCTCACAGTTACTCTTGGTGGGCACAGGAAAGGCCCCTGCTGTGAAATATTATATCAAGAATTGTAATTACATGCCCCTGTTAAACAGGGGCTGAAAAATTGGGCCTTAGGCACTGCTTGCTGTTGCCACAACACTGCAACCTCTCCCAGATACTCTAGTTGGAGTGCAGGAATGAGCCCTGCTGCAAAGCATTGCATCAAAAATTTTATTACATGTCCCTGTTGGGGGCTGCAAAAATTGGGCCTATACACTGCAACCTCTACCATATATTCTAGTTGGAGTGCAGGAATGAGCCCTGCTGCAAAGCACTGTATCAAAATTTTTTAATTACATGCCCCTGTTAAACAGGGGCTGAAAAATTGGGCCTTAGGCACTGGTGCTGGTGCCACGACACTGCAACCTCTCCCATATACTCTAGTTGGAGTGCAGGAATAAGCCCTGCTGTAAAGCATTGCATCAAAAATTGCAATTACACGCCCCTGTTAAACAGGGGCTGAAAAATTGGGTCTTAGGCACTGGTGCTGGTGCCACGACACTGCAACCTCTTCCATATACTCTATTTGGAGTGCAAGAATGAGCCCTGCTGCAAAGCATTGCATCAAAAATTGTAATTACAGGGGCTGAAAAATTGGGCTGGTGGCATCACCCAGAACCAAAAATGTTCTTCCAAGATATCAGCGGAGGAGGAAGAGGATAGACCGTCAACATAACAGGACAGTCACTCAGCATCAGCATAGGCAGTCTTGAATGGATGTGATATTTCAAAAAAAATTATTCGGTTACATCAGCCTTAGGTGCTTGGTAGCTGGTGGTGATCCAAGACTGATACATCTTTATGAAGGTCAGATGATCAACCGAGTCGGTGGACAGGTGCACCCTGTGATTGGTTACAAAGCCACCAGCAGCACTGAAGGTGCGTTCCGAAAGAACGCTGGATGCAGGACAGGCCAGTAGCTCAATTGCATAATGTGCAAACTCTGGCCAATGATCCATCCTCAAGACCCAGTAAGCCAGAGGATTTTCGGTGGGAAAGGTGTCCAAGTCTGTCCTTGCCCCTAGGTATTCCTGCACCATGTAAATCAGACGCTGGCGATAGTTGCTGGAACCAATCATACCTTGGGGCTGTGGACTAAAAAATGTCTGAACGCATCGGTCAGACGGACACCTTTTCCCCCGCTCCTTCTGACTGATGCCTCAGCAACACGTTGTCCAGGACCAGGAGTTTGTAACCTCCCAGTCTCTGGGAATGCGTGGCACAGACCTTTCTGCAAGGCCTCCCAGAGATGTCTCATCCTCTGCTCCCTCTGCAATGGCAAGATAAGGTCGGCAACCTTACCCTTGTACCGTGGATCAAGGAGAGTGACTAGCCAGTAATAGTCCCTCTCCTTGATCCGAAGAATATGAGGATCCTTCCGCAGGCTTTTCTGGATCAGGGAGGCCATGCAGCATAGGTTAGCTTAGGCATTCGGTCCGGAGTCCTCTGGGTCACTAAGGACAACATGATCCGCAGCTACCTTCTCCCAGCCACGTACAAGTCCACGGGTTTCTTGGGACTGTAAATCATCCCTACAAGACTGCTGCTACTGAGTGCCAGGCTCCACCTCCATGCTGACACAATCATCCTCTTCCTCCTCCTTGTCCTCTTCCTGTGTGATGGGTGGGACAGCAGGAGCACTGTCTGGATAAAGGGGGCCTTGAGAGGCAAGGAAGTCCTGCTCTTCCTGCCTCTGTTCTGCCTCAAGTACCCTGTCCATTATTCCACGCAGCATATGCTCCAACAGGTGGACAAGAGGTACAGTGTCACTGATGCATGCACTGTCACTGCTCACCATCCTTGTGGTCTCCTCAAACGGTGACAGGACAGTGCATGCATCCCTGATCATGCCCCACTGGCGTGGTGAGAAAAAAACAAGCTCCCCTGACCCTGTCCAGGTGCCGTAGTCATACAGGTACTCATTGATAGCCCTCTGCTGCGTGTGCAGCCTCTGCAGCATGGCCAACGTTGAGTTCCACCTGGTGGGCATGTCACATATAAGGCGGTTCTTGGGCAGGTTCAACTCCTTTTGGAGCTCAGCCAGCCGAGCACTGTCATTAAATGATCAGCGCAAATGCACACAGACTTTCCTGGCCTGCTTCAGGACATCCTGTATGCCCGGGTACACTGCACCACCAGGTTAAGGACGTGAGCCACACATGGCACATGGGTTAGTTGTCCCTGTCGGAGGGCGGAGAGGAGGTTGGTGCCATTGTCGCAAACCACCAATCCTGGCTTAAGCTGGCGTGGCGTCAACCACCTCTTGGCCTGCCCCTGCAGAGCTGACAAAATATCTGCCCCAGTGTGGCTCCTGTTACCCAAACAAACCAGTGCAAGCACGGCATGGCATTGTTTTGCCTGCGTACATACGTAGCCCCTGGAACGCCTACGGAGCACCGCTGGTTCCCAGGACAGAGCACTGGAAGAGGCCATGGAGGAAGAAGAAGAGGAGGGGGTGGAGGAGAGAGGTGTGTCACAACCAGTAGTAGCATTTTGGAGGCGTGGTGGTGGAACAACGTCCAACACTACTGCACCTTGTCCTGCATCCTTCCCAGCTGCCAGAAGAGTGACCCAATGGGCTGTGAAAGACAGGTAACGTCCCTGTCCATGCCTGCTGGACCATGAGTCAGTGGTAATATGCACCTTACCACTGACCAGCATTGCACAAACTCACGGAAGGGGGCCGAGTCTACCAACTTAAAATGCAGCAGTTGAAGTGCTAGCAATTTAGCCAAGCTAACATTCAACAGCTGGGCATGTGGATGGCTGGGAGTGAACTTCTTTCTACGGTCCAGCAGCTGGGGCAGGGAAATTTGCCTGCTACAATCGGACGTGGGTGTACTGCTAGCAGAGTGCCTGCAAGCACTTGGCTGTGACACACCTAATTCTACACCTTCATTCCTCTCAGTGCAGGTTTCAGAGAGGACTGAAGGTCTAGTGGGGTTGGAGATCCCAGCTAATGAGGAGCATGGAGAGGTCCACTTTGTTCTTTGGTGTGGGTCTTTGAGGTAAGCTTGCCCACGAGCTGCAAGGCAGGTCAACATATGTCTGGTCAAGCATGTGGTGCCCAAGCGGCTGATGTTTTGGCCACGCGAGATACGCTTAAGACATGTGTTGCAAATAGCAGCAGTGCGATCTGATGCACTCGTCTCAAAAAAGGCCCACACCAAAGAACTTTTGGAATAACGCGCAGAGGCAGCGCCCTGCACAGGCGGAGTTCTGCGGTGTGATTCAGTAGGTGTGCTGCCTCTAAGCTGGCCCCCGGAGGGCATCCTGCCTCGTTGGAGATGTGCCTCCTCCTCCTCTCTCCTACCAGGCATCCACGTGGAGTCAGTGCCCTCATCATCCCCTACCTCTTCATCACTGGAGCAAACCTGGCAGTATGCTGCAGCTTGTGGAACATGACTGTTAGATTGCTGTCCTTCTTCAGCATCCCCTCTCTCTGCGCTCACGCTACTGCCTTCCTCTAGCTGAGTATCATCATCACAGCCTACAAAACACTGGGCATCCTCCTGGAGCATGTACCCAACACTGTGCTCAAACAGTTCGGGGGACTCCTCAGGAGGACATGGTGGGTCTAGGGAAGGAGTCACTGATGATGACATTGATACGAGGGAAGAGGATGCGTTGGCAGCTGCTTTGCTAGTACTCTGAGCCTGGGTGAGAGAAGATGATGAGGATGAAGTGGGCTTTGTCATCCACTCTACCAAGTCTTTGGCATGATGCGGCTCAACATGTCCAGCTGCCGAAAATAAGGATAAGCATGTCCCATGGCCACGTGCTGATGATGATGCACCGCATTCACGACCAGCACTGTTGTCTCTAGACACAGAGCCTGCTTGGCTCGTGTCTGTCTGCCTCTCCTTGTTGGCCTTCCAGACATGGTAATGGCCTGCAGGTAGATGGGAAAACCAGCAATTGGGTATTGTATATTGTGCTGGAGGCACACAACACCCAATAACTCCTGCAGATGCCTGTATGATAGAACACCAGCAATAAAGGGTAGATACAGGTTTATACTTGGCTGGAGGCCCACAACACCAACTAACTCCTGTAGATGCCTTTATTATAGAACACCAGCAATAAAGGGTAGATACCGGTGTATACTGTGCTTTGCTGGAGGCACAAAACACCCACTAACTCCTGCAGATGACTTTATTATAGAACACCAGCAATAAAGGGTAGATACAGATGTATATTGTGATGTGCTGGAGGCACACAACACCCACTAACTCCTGCAGATGCCTTTATTATAGAATACCAGCAATTAAAGGGTAGATACCGGTGTATACTGTGCTGCGCTGGAGGCACACAACACCAACTAACTCCTGCAGATGGCTCAATTAGAGAACAACAATATAGGTAGCTACAGGTATATACTGCGCTGGAGGTACACAACACCCACTAACTCCTGCAGATGGCTCAATTAGAGGAGAGCAATATAGGTAGCTACAGGGGTATACTGCGCTGGATGCATACAACACCAACTAACTCCTGCAGATGGCAGATGGCTCAAGTAGAGAACAGCAATATAGGTAGCTACAGGTGTATACTGCGCTGAAGGCACACAGACAACACCCACTAACTCCTGCAGATGGCAGTTGGCTCAAGTAGAGAAGAGCAATATAGGTAGATACAGGCGTATACTGCGCTGGAGGCACACAACACCAACTAACTCCTGCAGATGGCTCAATTAGAGAAGAGCAATATAGGTAATTACAGGTGTATACTGCGCTGAAGGCACACAGACAACACCAACTAACTCCTGCAGATGGCAGATGGCTAAATTAGAGAACAGCAATAAAGGGTAAATACAGGTGTATACTGAGCTGAAGGCACAAAGACAACACCCACTAACTCCTGCAGATGGCCGATGGCTCAATTAGAGAAGAGCAATATAAGTAGATACAGGTGTACAGGTGTATACTGCCCTGAAGGCTCACAGACAACACCCACTAACTCCTGCAGATGGCAGATGGCTAAATTAGAGAACAGCAATAAAGGGTAGATACAGGTGTATACTGAGCTGAAGGCACACAGACAAAACCCACTAGCTCTTGCAGATGGCTCAATTAGACAACAGCAATAAAGGGTAGATACAGGTGTATACTGTGCTGAAGGCACACAGACAACACCCACTACCTCCTGCAGATGCCGGAAGCCTTATATAGTGTGGGGCATGTACTACACAGCCTGAGCTATAATTGGCCACAGGCATCCTGCCTGTGGCCAATCATGGCTCTCCTCGCTGCCGGCGCTGTGATTGGCCAAGCATGCGGGGTCACAGTGCATGCTTGGCCAATCATGAGCCGGCAATGCACTGCGATGGCGCAGTGCATTGTGGGCCGTGAGCGCCACACGAATTTGGCATGAACGGCCCACAGAGTTCTGGCTTTGCCGAACGGGCGAACAGCCGATGTTCGAGTCGAAAATGCGTTAGACTCCAACACCAAGCTCATCCCTACTCAGGACTAGGGATGAGCTTCGAGTTCGAGTCGAACTCATGTTCTACTCGAACATTGCCTGTTCGCCTGTTCAGCGAACAGTGAACAATTTGGGCTGTTCGCAGCAAATTCGAAAAGCCGGAACACCCTATACAAGTCTATGGGAGAAATCTAAAGTGCTCATTTTAAAGGGTAATATGCAGGTTACTGTCCTAAAAAGTGTTAGGGGACCTGGGTCCTGCCCCAGGGGACATGGATCAATGCAAACAAAGTTTTAAAAACGGCCGTTTTTTCAGGAGCAGTGATTTTAATAATGATTAAAGTGAAACAATAAAAGTGTAATATTCCTTTAAATTTCGTAGCTGGGGGGTATCTATAGTATGCCTGTGAAGGGGTGCATGTTTCTGGTGTTTAGAACTGTCCCTGCACAAAGTGTCATTTGTGCAGGAAAAAAAGTCTTTTAAAATCACTTGCGGCTAAATTGTCGGGTCTCCGTAATACAGAGAACACTCAATGAGTGTTCTCTGTATTAGCCGACAATTCATTCATTCATTCATTAAAAAAAAAAAAAAAAAAAAAAAAGCGTGGGGGTTCCCCTAAATTCAATTACCAGGCCCTTCAGGTCTGACATGGATATTAAGGGGAACCCCGTGTCAAATAAAAAAAAAAAATTGACGTGGGGGTCCCCCCAAATATCCATACCAGACCCTTCAGGTCTGATATGGATATTAAGGGGAACCCCGCATCAAATTAAAAAAAAAAATTGACGTGGGGGTCCCCCTAAAAATCCATATCAGACCCTATATCCGAGCACGCAACCTGGCAGGCCGCAGGAAAAGAGGGGGGGACGAGAGAGCGGCCCCCCCTCCCTCCTGAACCGTACCAGGCCACATACCCTCAACATTGGGAGGATGCTTTGGGGGTCTGTGACCCCTCAAAGCACCTTGTCCCCATGTTGATAAGGACAAGGGCCTCATCCTCACAACCCTGGCCGTTGGTTGTGAGGGTCTGCGGGCGGGGGGCTTATCAGAATCTGGAAGCCCCCTTGAACAAGGGGACCCCCAGATCCCGGCCCCCCCCTGTTTGAAATGGTAAGGGGGTACAAAAGTACCCCTACCATTTCACAAAGAAAGTGTCAAAATGGTTAAATAAGACAAACACACTTTTGAAAAATTCCTTTATTAAAAATGAAAAAAATAAAAAAAAGATTCCAGCGGTGCTAATCCACTCTTGCTATCCAGCGACGGATCTCCGGGGTCCAGCGATGGATGATCATATCCAGCGACGGGGGATCTCTCAGTCCAGCGCTGTCCATACATCCGTCTTCTGTCTCCACTCCGGAGACACTGCAGAGAGCCCAGTGCTGACGTTTCTTATATTAGGAGGGCGGGCCACCCGTCACCTGACCCCACCCCCTCTGACGCTGGTGAAGGGAGCCAGGGGTTCCCCAGTGACGTGTGGGTGACCCCGTCCCCTCTGATGTAACGGAAACCTGCATTACATCAGAGGGGGCGGGGTCACCCACACGTCACTGGGGAACCCCTGGCTTCCCTCTCCAGCGTCAGAGGGGCGGGGTCAGGTGACGGGTGGCCCGCCCTCCTAATATAAGAAACGTCAGCACTGGGCTCTCTGCAGTGTCTCCGGAGTGGAGACAGAAGACGGATGTATGGACAGCGCTGGACTGAGAGATCCCCCGTCGCTGGATATGATCATCCATCGCTGGACCCCAGAGATCCGTCGCTGGATAGCAAGAGTGGATTAGCACCGCTGGAATCTTTTTTTTATTTTTTTCATTTTTAATAAAGGAATTTTTCAAAAGTGTGTTTGTCTTATTTAACCATTTTGACACTTTCTTTGTGAAATGGTAGGGGTACTTTTGTACCCCCTTACCATTTCAAACAGGGGGGGGCCGGGATCTGGGGGTCCCCTTGTTCAAGGGGGCTTCCAGATTCTGATAAGCCCCCCGCCCGCAGACCCTCACAACCAACGGCCAGGGTTGTGAGGATGAGGCCCTTGTCCTTATCAACATGGGGACAAGGTGCTTTGAGGGGTCACAGACCCCCAAAGCATCCTCCCAATGTTGAGGGCATGTGGCCTGGTACGGTTCAGGAGGGAGGGGGGCCGCTCTCTCGTCCCCCCCTCTTTTCCTGCGGCCTGCCAGGTTGCGTGCTCGGATAAAGGGTCTGATACGGATTTTTAGGGGGACCCCCACGTCAATTTTTTTTTAAAATTTGATGCGGGGTTCCCCTTAATATCCATATCAGACCTGAAGGGTCTGGTATGGATATTTGGGGGGACCCCCACATCAATTTTTTTTTTTAATTTGACACGGGGTTCCCCTTAATATCCATGTCAGACCTGAAGGGCCTGGTAATTGAATTTAGGGGAACCCCCACGCTTTTTTTTTTTTTTTTTTAATCAATGAATGAATGAATTGTCGGCTAATACAGAGAACACTCATTGAGTGTTCTCTGTATTACGGAGACCCGACAATTTAGCCGCAAGTGATTTTAAAAGACTTTTTTTCCTGCACAAATGACACTTTGTGCAGGGACAGTTCTGAGCACCAGAAACATGCGCCCCTTCACAGGCATACTATAGATACCCCCCAGCTACGAAATTTAAAGGAATATTACACTTTTATTGTTTCACTTTAATCATTATTAAAATCACTGCTCCTGAAAAAACGGCCGTTTTTAAAACTTTTTTTTGCATTGATCCATGTCCCCTGGGGCAGGACCCAGGTCCCCAAACACTTTTTAGGACAGTAACCTGCATATTACCCTTTAAAATGAGCACTTTAGATTGTGAACGTTCGAGTCCCATAGACTTTAATAGGGTTCTAAAGTTCACACGAAGTTTAGGTCTGTTCGCAGGTTCTGGTGCGAACCGAACAGGGGGGTGTTCGGCTCATCCCTACTCAGGACCACAAATCACATAAAGCAACGCAACCACTGCACATGAGCACTCCATATATTCCTCTATGGTTGCCTGTGTGTACTGAAGTAGCACATAAATAAAGTTGGCTCCATAGGAATCTGGAAGGCGTGGGCACACCCCCAAAAAACTAAGCAGGAACTTGGGGCAGTAAAACTTGGTCTGGCTCAACAAAGAGGAAAGGCGCAATAAAAAAAGCAGCAGACAAGGTAAGCACTGAGGTCAGCAGCTGTATTTTGTTTGAAATATTTTTGCTAAAACTGTTTTGCTGTAAACTTTGAAATATTGTGAACCTAGGCATAGGGGTACATATAATTTTAAAAATAAACATTGGGGGTTATTTACGAACGGCAAATCCACTTTGCACTGCAAGTGCACTTGAAAGTGCACTGAAAGTGCACTTGGAAGTGCAGTCGCTCTAAATCTAAGGGGTAGATCTGAAATGAGTGGAAGCTCTGCTGATTTTATCATCCAATCATATGCAAGCTAAAATGCTGTTTTTTTATTTTCCTTGCATGTCCCCCTGGGATCTAAAGTGACTTTACTTCCAAGTGCACTTGCAGTGTAAAGTGGAGTTTCCTTTAGTAAATAACCCCCATCATGATATTAAAAGAGCAGGAACAAAGAAATGACACTGGTGCGCAGTAATATTGTAACAGGAAGGGGCCACCTTAAGAGTTCCCTTCACTGGAACTAAGGGGCCAAGCCGAACTCCTGAAAAACAACCCCACACCATAATCCCCCCTCCACCAAATGATTTGGACCAGTGCACAAAGCAAGGTCCATAAAGACATGGATGAGTGAGTTTGGGGTTGAGGAACTTGTCTGGCCTGCACAGAGTCCTGACCTGGATAGAACACCTTTGGGATGAATTAGAGCAGAGACTGTGAGCCAAGCCTTCTCGGCCAACATCACTGCCTGACCTCACAAATGCGCTTCTGGAACAATGGTCAAACATTCCTATAGACACACTCTTAAACCTCATGGACAGCCTTCCCAGAAAAGTTGAAGCTGTTATAGCTGCAAAGGGTGGGCCAACTCAATATTGAACTCTACGGACTAAGACTAGGATGCCATTAAAGTTCATGTGCATGTAAAGGCAGGCATCCCAATACTATTGGTAATATAGTATATATACATATGTGCTCATAAGTTTAAAGTAGAATTTATGATTTCTTTACCATTTTTCAGACAATATGAATGATAACAAAAAACTTTTCTTTCACTCATGGTTAGTGTTTGGCTGAAGCCATTTGTTATCAGTCAAGGGTGTTTACTCTTTTTAAATAATTATCACAGCAGAAACTACCCAAATTACCCTGATAAAAAGTTTACATACCCCAGTTCTTAATACTGTTTATTGCCCCCTTTAACATAAATGACAGCTTGAAGTCTTTTGTGGTATTTGTTGATGAGGCGCTTTATCTTCTCAGATGGTAAAGCTGCCCATTCCTCTTGGTAAAAAGCGTCCAATTCCTGTAAATTCTTGGATCGTCTTGCATGAAAATGCACATTTGAGATCTTCCAAGAGTGGCTCATGGATATTGAGGTCAGGAGACTGAGTTGGTCACTCCAGAACCTTCACTTTATTCTGCTGTAGCCAATGACAGGCCGACTTGGCTTGTGTTTTGGATCATTGTCATCTTGGAATGTCCGAGTACATCCCATGCGCAGCTTCCTGGCTGATAAATGCAAATGTCCCTCCAGTATTTTTTGGTAACATGCTACATTCATCTTGCCATCATTTTGGACCAAATTCCCTGTGCCTTTATAGCTCACACATCCCAAAAACATCAGTGATCCACCTCTGTGTTCCAGAGTAGGAATGGTATATCTTTCATCATAGGCCGTGTTTACTCCTCTCCAAATGAAGCGTTTATGGTTGTGGCCAAAAAGCTAAATTTTGGACTCATCACTCCAAATGACTTTGTGCAAGAAGATTTGAGGCTTGTCTCTGTGCTGTTTGGCATATTGTAAGTGGAATACATTGTGGCATTTCTTCTGGATTTCTTCTGGAGACCCGGCCATGCAGCCCATCTTTCTTCAAGTGCCTCCATATTGTCCATCTTGAAACAGCCAAACCACATGTTTTCAGAAAGTCCTGTATTTCACCTGAAGTTTTTTGTGGGTTTTTCTTTGCATCCCCAACAATTTTCTTGGCAGTTGTGGCTGAAGATTTAGTTGGTCTACCTGACCATGGTTTGGTTTCAACAGAACCCCTCATTTTCCACTTCTTGTTTAGAGTTTGAACACTGCTGATTGGCATTCTCAATTCCTTGGATATCTTTTTATATGCCTTTCCTGTTTTATACAGTTTCATAGTTTCATAGTTTCATAGTAAGTAAGGTTGAATAAAGACACCAGTCCATCCAGTTCAACCTACAATTGTCCCTATCCCTGTACATTGCACACTCACATTGGTCCCTACTCACAAGGAGCCCACAATCCAAGATCCCCATTCATATACTAGGGCCAATTTGGGACAGAAGCCAATTAACCTACCGGCATGTCTTTGGATTGTGGGAGGAAACCGGAGTACCCAGAGGAAACCCACGCAGGCACAGGGAGAACATGCAAACTCGAGGCAGGTAGTGTCGTGGTTGGGATTTGAACCAGCGACCCTTATTACTGCTAGGTGAGAGTGCTAACCACTACACCACTGTGCTGCCCAGTTCAACTACCTTTTCCTGCAGATCCTTTTACAAATATTTTGCTTTCCCCATGACTCAGAATCCAGAAACGTCAGTGCAGCACTGGATGAAAGGTGCAAGGGTCTGTCAGGAGTCCAGAAACTCATTGACCTTTTATACACACACTAATTACAAGCAAACAGATCACAGGTGAGGATGGTTACCTTTAATAGCTGTTCAATCCCCTTTGTGTCAACTTGTGTGCATGTTATCAGGCTAAAATCACCAAGGTATGTAAACTTTTGATCAGGGTCGGTTGGGTAGTTTCTGTTGTAATTGTGATTTAAAAAAAGGAAACACAGTTGATTGATAATAAATGGATTCAGCCAAACACTAACCATGAGTGAAAGAAAAGTTTTTGTGCTATCATTCATATTCTCTGAAAAATGGCCAAGAAATCATAACTTCTGCCAGGGTGTGTAAACTTATGAGTACAACTATATACATAGTATACACAGTTTCTCAGAAAAAAAGTAAATAAGCCCCTTACATGTTTGTAAATATTTTATTATATCTTTTCATGTAGCAACGCTGAAGAAATGACACTTTGCTAAAATGTAAAGTAGTGAGTGTACAGCTTGTATAACAATGTAAATTTGCTGTCCCCTCAAAATAACTCAACACACAGCCATTAATATCTAAACCACTGGCAACAAAAGTGAGTACACCCCTAAGTGAAAATGTCCAAATTGGGCCCAAAGTGTCAATATTTTGTGGGGCCACCGTTATTTTCCAGCACTGCCTTAACCTTCTTGGGCATGGACTTCACCAGAGCTCCACAGGTTTTCACTGGAGTCCTCTTCTACTCCTCCATGACAACCTCCATAGGTTTTAGGTCTGGAGGCATGCTTGGCCAGTCCATCACCTTTAACTTCAGCTTTTTAGCAAGGCAGTGGTCATCTTGGAGATGTGTTTGGGGTCATTATCATGTTGGAATACTGCCCTGCAGTCCGGTCTCTGAAGGGAGGGGATCATGCTCTACTTCATTATGTCACAGTACATGTTGGCATTCATGCTTCCCTCAATGAACTGTAGCTCCCCAGTGTCAGCAGCACTCATGCAGCCCCAGACCATGACACTCCCACCACCATGCTTTACTGTAGGCGAGACACACTTGTCTTTGTACTCCTCACCTGGTTGCCACCACACACGCTTGACACCATCTGAACCAAACAAGTTTAACTTGGTCTCATCAGACCACAGGACATGGTTCCAGTAATCCTTTTCTTTAAGCTGCTTGTCTTCAGCAAACTGTTTGTGGGCTTTCTTGTGCATCATCTTTAGAAGAGGCTTTCTTCTGGGATGACAGCCCTGCAAACCAATTTGATGCAGTGGTCTGAGCACTGACAGGCTGACCCCCCACCCCTTCAACCTCTGCACCAATGCTGGCAGCACTCATACATCTATTTCTGAAAGAAAACCTCTGTATATGACACTGAGCACATGCACTCAACTTCTTTGGTCGATCATGACGAGGATTGTTCTGAGTAGAACCTGTTTTAAAACACCAAATATTGAGTTGATTTGAATTTCTCTTCTGTTCATTTACTTTTTATTTTGTTATTTGCTTTAAAAAAATTACTTTAAATTGCTTTAAAAAAAACTACTATCACAAGCATTCCTCATTTACAGCATATCTTCGCAGCTGTCTAGTAGTACTGTGTATATATATATATATATATATATATATATATATATATATATATATATATATATATATATATATATATATATATATATATATTTATATATATATATATATATATATATATATATATATATATATATATATATATATATATATATATATATATATATATATATATATATATTTTTTTTTTTTTTTAACACATTAAAAAGGGGAAAAATATGCACCATGTGCATGTTTTATTTTATTTTTTTTAAACGTGAACCTTAAATGCAAAAATTCAATCATTAGAAATATTGTGGACAATGCGATCATACATCATATTTGAATGAAACCATTGTTCAGCTGTTCTCTGACTCTTCGTGTGCCCATCATATGGCATCATGTGAACTGAATAGGTATTTCAGAAAAATAACAGGAGTCAATTTCAGTTCATGTGAATACATTATGCCATTATGCTTCTAATTCTTACATCATGATGCATAACAGTAGTATCGTTTAAATCGATTTGCATTCAAATATAGCTTACTGTGATAAAATTCAGCCTTCAGTACACAATGGAAGGAAATATGGAATGTAATAAAATTTGCTCCTCATGGTGTATGAAGGCCAAGGTTTTCTTGTGTAAGTGTAATCTTTAGTAATCTTTAAGACTGATGTTTTAATAAGTGTTATAAGGAGTACCCATTGCTATTCATAGAACTAAACCTCTTCCAGAAGGCTGAGCATGCTTTGTTATGACAAAGCCTGCATAACTCATTCCCTATTCCACACCATCCTAGAGTTCATTTAAGGCATCACTGAACTCATATGACCTCACTCCAAGCTGTCCGTTTTACTTTCCTGTAGTGGTGACATATGTCCTTGACCGCCTCACTTAATGGTAACAACATTTCTAGTACAATGTAATCTTTTCACATGTTTAGTGATATAGTTCCGTTTTACTAAGAAAAATCTGAAGTGAGCTGTCATATTAATACCAATGTCTACCTTGAATTTAGTAGCCATATTAATCACTTGCCTACTGGGCACATTTACACCCTTCCTGCCCAGGCAAATTTTTAGCTTTCAGCGCTGTCGCATTTTGAATGACAATTGTGTGGTCATGCAGCACTGTACTCATGTGAACTTTTTTCATTTTTATCGCACAAATAGAGATTTCTTTTGGTTATATTTATTCACTACTAGGTTTTTTTTTTTTGCTAAAAAAAATGTGAACAAAAAAAAACAGCTTTTCTTTCTTTCTGTTATAAAATTTTGCAATGTGATGGAAGATGAAAGTGATGGAGGATAGAAAAGGTGGAGGGATATAAGACACACAGATTGTTGGATGGACAGTATGATGGAGGGAGGGATGAAGCAAGAGATAAAAGGATGTAATTAAAGGGAGGGATAGAGTAACAGAGGGATGTAAGCAATGGAGGGTGAAGAGATTAAAGGGATCTGCAACAGAGGGAGGGATGGAGATGTGAAAGAGGGATGGAGACAGGAGGTGAAGGAGGGATGGGGACGGGAGAGGAGGTAAAGGCGGGATGGAGACAGGAGGTGAAGGAGGAATAGGGACGGGAGGGATGGAGACAGGTGGTGATGGAGGGAGGGATGAAGACATAAGGTAAAGGAGGGATGGAGGCAGGAGGTGAAAGAGGGATGGAGACAGGAGGTGAAGGAGGGAAAAAGTGATAAAGACAGGAGGTCTTTAGAATTTGGGACATTCTTGTGATCCTGGTGGCTACCTGGGATTTCTGCTCACTTTCTGTGGTGGCTATGGAACAGAAATTAAGAAGTGGAGTGTTTTGGGTTATGGGAGTAGTAGGGGAGCTGTACATTCTAACCTCCTTCTACCAAACCCAGACCCAAAAGAGGTAAATGTTGGACTATACCGGTACTTTTATACATACATAGTAAACAAAAGAAAAAAAAGTTGTAGAATAAAATTTCATATAAAGTTTAATAAAGAGCAGAAATAGAAAAAGATACAAAAATAACAATTAAAAAACGAATACACCCCAGATTCACATGTACAGTTTACTCATGGTGGCGTTCCATTCTGGTGGTGTAGGTGGACAGTTCCTCAACTAGTTTCGCGGATTGTCCGCTTCTTCAGGAGGGGGTCTAGTTCAAATAAATATTTAACAATTCATAACCATTAATACATATAATTATACAGTTACAATATGTATAAAACCTATAAAAATAATATTTAGGTTGAAGGGCCATATTAATCAATACATATTGTAACTGTATAATTATATGTATTAATGGTTATGAATTGTTTAATATTTATTTGAACTAGACCCCCTCCTGAAGAAGCGGACAATTCGCAGAACTGTCCACCTACACCACCAGAATGGAACTCCACCATGAGTAAACTGTACATGCGAATCTGGGGTGTATTCGTTTTTTAATTGTTATTTTTGTATCTTTTTTTGTATTCATTTCTGCTCTTTATTAAACTTTATATTAAATTTTATTCTAAATTTTTTTTTTTTTTTGTTTACTATGTATGTATAAAAGTACCGGTATAGTCCAACATTTACCTCTTTTGGGTCTGGGTTTGGTAGAAGGAGGTTAGAATGTACAGCTCCCCTACTACTCCCATAACCCAAAACACTCCATTTCTGAATTATTAATGGATGATGGTACATTTTCTTTAAAAAAAATTCTCTTAACTGAGGCCATACTTCCAAATTCCTCGGAACAGAAATTAAGGGGAAATCTCTCCAGTTGGACACACGTAAGAAAAATCAGATGGGTTATAATAACCCACTCTTACTATATTAAAAATAACATAAGAAATATATATTTTTTTACCTTAATATCTATCTTAAACCACATTGCTAATTGTAAGGGTAGGGTGAGTCACCCTTTAAGTTTATGCTCATTTTTATTATACTAGAAACTGCTTGCAAAGATATATACATAAGGAAATAGCTTCACCTGCAAAGCTTTTTCTTCTGAAGTGCAAAATCGCTCAGAAAACAGGACGCGCTTGTGGTCGCAGCTGGCATTTAAAGTTTTACAGACTTAGAACATTGTAAGGCGAAATGAAATATTCTGGTTTTATGTTCAAATTATGATAGACAGCTTAAGGTCATGAAAACATATTTTTATATATATGTCTGGGTACATTTTCTTATCAAAAATTCCCCAAAAAAATTCTGCTTAATGTATGACGAACATAAATGTGGATGTATATGATTGGTCATTCAAAAGGCCATTGTGTCTTGTGTGTCTTGTAAAATTTTGATTGGCTGACAAGAGGCCTTCCCTCTGTCTCTATGCAATGTTTGAAGCACATAAAAGTGGTATACAGGAAATAAAGAATTCATAGTCATGATAATCCATTTAATGCGTATGATTGTCTGATTTACCCAATCGATTAAGAGGGCTTTCCAGTGACCACTAAAGTCCAGCTCGAGCTAATCAAAGGGGGGCGCACCTTACAGAATCCTCTCTTCTAATAACCTTTGCCTTTCTTCTTCCTTAATTTCCTTGACGGTGCCTAGGGGCAAGGGAATTTGTACTTGGGTAGTACCCATAGTAATAAGGGGAAACTTAACTTATGTTCCCACCTTGGTAATTAACTTTTTCTCTTCTCATTGGAAAATGCTTCCACAAGTAGTTCTAAAAGTTGAAGGACATATGGTCACTTTTTTAATAGATTCAGGGGCATCGACTTCCTGTCTAAATGACCCCAGGTTTATCAATGAGAATTGTACCGAGGGTTGCTCTGTGGGAATAAATGGGACTGATGTTACACACAAAATCACTGAACCTCTAGAAGTGACCGATCTAGGCGATAAGTTACTGACCAAACAAACCTTTGCCATCTTGACTGAATGTCCCTTATGTCTGATGGGGAGAGACCTTATGTCATCTTTGGGACTGACCATCAAATTTGACCTACAAGGGGGTATGACGGCTAAAGCAGTTAACTGTGACTTAACTATGCCCAAACGAAGGGACCTGACATTTTACTTCATGTCCATACCAGCCCCCTTGGAGACTCATCCATCCTACATCTGTCTTGGGCAAAGTCCAAGACAGATGTAGGACATATCAAATGTACTCCATATGTCCCTACTTTCAAACCCAACACCTCTCCCATCTTTCAGAAACAATACTCATTACACACTCAGAAACTACAGGGTATACAGCCATAAATTGAAGATTACTTACAAAAGGGAATCCTCAAGCCTATCATCAGCCTCTGGAACACCCCCATAAATCCTATTAGAAAGGCCAGTGGGGAGTGGAGGATGGTGCAGGACCTACGGGGAATAAACAAATGCATACAGCCCCTCCCCCCTTTAGTTTCAGACATCACATGGATTTTTGTTTACATTCCTGCCACATTCGCCATTTATACGGTACTAGACTTATCCAGTGCTTTCTTTAGCATTGATGTACATGAGGATTTTCAGGAAATCTTTGCTTTTACCTGGGGCCCTGGCCAACAGCTGACCTGGACACGTCTCCCTCAGGGATATGTGGACAGTCCGGCAGCCTTTTCAATGGTTTTGAAAGTCACCTTGGATGACTGGGTGCCACCCCAGGGATCTGTCCTACTACAATATGTAGATGACCTACTGTTGTGTAGTGAGAGCGGGACAGAGTGGGAAGAAGACTCTGAGAGACTGATGACCCATCTAGCCCTCAAAGGCCACTTGGCATCTTAGAAAAAGATCCAGTGGTGCAGGGACAAGGTGGAATACCTAGAATGTATTTTCTCAGACGGGACACGACAGGTGTCCCCTGAACGAGTCAAGACTCTGACCTATCTCGGTCCCCAGAAGGATAAGGCAGCGCTCCTTTCCTTCCTCGGCTCTATCGTCTACTGTAGGCAATTGATCTCAGACTGCTCATTTTATGACTCAGTCCTACGCCCTGCCACTGCATTGACTGCCCCAAAACAGGTCACATACACTGAGGAAATGACACAAGCCTTTAACTCTTTGTTACAGTCCTTGGCCAGTGCCCCAGCATTGGGCTTGCCAGATTACAAAAAATCCTTTGTGCTATACTGTGTAGTCAGGGGCCCTGCATTTTCTGCGGTTCTAGCGCAATTGCATGGCACCTACTACCGCCCCGTGGCCTACATTTAAAAAAATACCAATTCAAGTCCAGGGCATGCCTGCCTGTCTACAAGCTGTGGCTGCTTGTGCAATGACCATGAAGGAGGCATTTAAAATTACTCTCGGCACCGACGCCACTTTGTATACCACACACACTGTAGTGCATCTTCTACAAAACATGTCAACTCAACACATGACAGCTCAAAGATCCAGTGGTTATGAGATTGTGTTATTAAACACACACGGACTCACAGTCAAATCATGCTCTGAAACTACCCCAGCAGTTAGATTGTTACACTCCTTACTTAGACTTCCCATTGCAATCACTCCCACCCATGACTGTTCTAAAGTATTGACAAATACAACTTCACCAAGACCGGACCTCACTGACACTCCCAACCCTGAATTTCTGAACATTTTTGTTGACAGAAGTTGTTCCAGACCATCAGATAATACATACAGAACAGGGTACACAGTAGTTACTTTGCCTGACGTAATTATCGAAGCAAAACCACTGACAGCCACTTCTGCACAACAAGCTGAACTCCATGCCTTGACTAGAGCATGTCAGCTGTTTCAGGGTCAGAAAGTGAACTTTACACTGACAGTAGATACGCTTTCGACGTGGCCCATAATTACGGAATGATATGAATTAATCAGGGATTTAAAACCGCAGACAACAAACAAATTACCAACCAAAAATGGGTGGAGAACCTCCTACAAGCACTCCATTTACCATCCAAGGTTAATGTTATAAAAGTGAAAGGCCATTCTTATAACAAGTCAGAAACTACCAAAGGTAACAATTTAGCTGACAGAGCAGCCAAAGCTGCCGCTAATGAGATACCTGTGGAGAAAACTCAAATGTTGTTCTCAACAGATTTCTTATCTCCTGATTTTCCCTCCACAGTTTCTGAATACAGACATAGATTTCTGGGTTCACGCAGTTTTGACACGCAACCCAGATGGATTGTGGTCAAACAAGGAGGAAGTCATAGGGATCCCAGAAGCTGTTGCTCCCTTAATTCTGTCATACCTTCATGGTCCTGGACACATAGGAAAAAAGGAAAAAAGCCCCTTTTACAACTGTATAACCAAAGCTATTGCTCACAGAAAGCGCATTCTCTGGTCAGTCAGCTAGTGGACTCATGTCTCACCTGTGCACAAAACAATGTCCAAGGTCCAAAACATGGTTTACATGGTCATCTCCTACCCCCCTTAGGTCCCCTGCAAGATATACAGATAGATTTCACACATATGCCAAAACAAAAGGGAAACATCAAATATCTTTGCGCGATGGTGGACAAATTTTCTTCCTGGCCGGAAGTCGTTCCTGTTACAGGAGAGATCGCAGGGATAGCCACTAGATGCATAATCAATTATTGGATCAGTTGGTTCGGTTTACCTGCTACCATATACTCTGACCAGGGGCCCACTTTCACAGCAAAAATCACCCGAGAATTAGTGAAAGTTCTGGGGATACAATGGAAACTCCACATTCCTTACCATCCCCAGAGTGCAGGAGTAGTGGTGAGAATTAACAGGAACATTAAGGACAAGCTAAGGAAGGCCACACACTGTACTATGAAGAACTGGCTTCATTTCTTGTCAGGGGTACTCTTCCAGATAAGGACCATCCCCCATGCCAGGACAGGACTCTCCCCTTTGAAATCCTAATGGGTAGGCCAGCACAAAAAGCCCCTAAAATAGGTGAGGAGTCTAACTTATATTCCTTACAGGAAGAACACGTGAAACATTTGGTAAGTAGCCTTACTGAAATCTATGACAAGGTTGCTGTCACCGTTCCTCCTCTTTCCACAGAACCAACACATCCCTTCATACCAGGAGACAAAGTGTTGATCAAACAACTTGCAGTCCGCAAGCAACCAGGTCCCGCCTTTCAAGGTCCATTTGAAGTCCTCAAATTCTCCAGGACAGCAATTCTGACTGACCAAAGCCCGCAATGGATCCACGCATCAAGGATGCCACAGCAGCAAGAACCAGAGATGGACCCAAAACCAGGACCAAATGGATCCGAAGAGACTCTGATCCAACCACTCCCTGCCACCCCCCCCCCCTGGATCCGAAGAGACTCTGATCCTATCACTCCCTGACCCTCTCCCCTCCAGCCCCACAGACCCCCTTTGTCCCACAGCCAGGCTGCTTTCCTTCTAGGTTCCCCCAAGCCCCAATCCACAAAGCCCAGAAGGTGCAATATTAGAGTTATTTTTATTTTGTCAATTGTAGTAACCATGAAGGTATTCTTATTAACTGTTTTTGGGTGCTGGCTTACATCTTCATGCGGAATGAGTAGGAATGACAGTATAGGGGTCAAGGGCAGAGTAGCATTTACGGGGATGAGTTATAATTATCCCTGCCGTACACAGACAGGAGCTAAGATGTCAAAAGCACAAGCTGCAGCAGTTACTGAGTATCACATCCAGAGGAGGGATGGGACATGTAACATAACAGCAATCATATTGTTAGCAATAGGAGAGAACAAAACGTGGTGCATGCATCCCAATAATCTACTAGCACAAAAACTTGTGAGTAAATTTAAAAAACAGAAGATGGAAGCCAAGGGTATCAATAGTGTGATGCAACATAGGAGATCCCACAGGCAATCTGAATACCCCCTGTAATTAGTGATGGACGAACTTCCGACGGGACGTTTCGCGGCGGGCCCCATTGACTTCAATGGGAGGCGAACTTTGCAAACCTACAGGTCAAATTTGCAGCCACAAAATAATTACTAGCTGTGCAAACATAGTCCCACCACATAGCCAATGACATAACACATGTATGAGGTGAATCTGGGATCGGCAACTACAAGCATTCTTTTTTTATATGGGAAATTGTTGTGACAATTCAGGACTGTGGAGCGCATGAAGGCAATGGAGGAGAGGGAAGGTCAGGGTAGGCAAAGAAGAGGGTTCAGGAGATGATCACCAGCAGCGTGACATACAGCAATGACACCTGCACCGTGATAGAGTCATCTGACACCAGCACCGTGATAGAGAGCACTGACATCAGCAGCATGACATTAAGCACTGACACCAGCACCGTGATATACAGCACTGACACCAGCACCGTGATAGAGAGCACTGACATCAGCAGCATGACATAAAGCACTGACACCAGCACCGTGATATACAGCACTGACATCAGCAGCGTGACATACAGCAATGACACCTGCACCGTGATAGAGTGATCTGACACCAGCACCGTGATAGAGAGCACTGACAACAGCACCGTGATATACAGCACTGACATCAGCAGCGTGACATACAGCAATGACACCTGCACCATGATAGAGTCATCTGACACCAGCACCGTGATAAAGAGCACTGACATCAGCAGTGTGACATAAAGCACTCACACCAGCACCGTGATAGAGTGATCTGACACCAGCACCGTGATATACAGCACTGACACCAGCACCGTGATAGAGAGCACTGACATCAGCAGCGTGACATACAGAAATGACACCTGCACCGTGATAGAGTGATCTGACACCAGCACCGTGATAGAGAGCACTGACATCAGCAGCGTGACATAAAGCACTCACACCAGCACCGTGATATACAGCACTGACACCAGCACCGTGATAGAGAGCACTGACATCAGCAGCATGACATACAGCAATGACACCTGCACCGTGATAGAGTGATCTGACACCAGCACTGTGATAGAGAGCACTGACATCAGCAGCGTGACATAAAGCACTGACACCAGCACCGTGATATACAGCACTGACACAGCACCGTGATAGAGAGCACTGACATCAGCAGCGTGACATAAAGCACTCACACCAGCACCGTGATATACAGCACTGACACCTGCACCGTAAGCAGCCCCAGGAGGATGTCAGCATAGCACAGGGATGGTGGGAGCCCCTCATAATATGCACAGCAGAGGTACAGCCCCAGGAGGAAGTCAGCACAGCACAGGGATGGTGGGAGCCCCTCATAATAAGCAGCCCCAGGAGGAAGTCAGCACAGCACAGGGATGGTGGGAGCCCCTCATAATAAGCAGCCCCAGGAGGAAGTCAGCACAGCACAGGGATGGTGGGAGCCCCTCATAATAAGCAGCCCCAGGAGGAAGTCAGCACAGCACAGGGATGGTGGGAGCCCCTCATAATAAGCAGCCCCAATAGAAATATGACACCGCTCAACCTCTTCAAACAGGAGGGTACGGGCATATAGTACGGTGTGCTTTTTTTGGACAAGGAAGTGAGCCAAATGAAGAAAGAAGGTCTGTGTGCTCGATTAAAAAAATCGTTTATAGACATATACATGGTCTACTGGTCATATGTGTTGAATTCCTCCGAGATCCATGCCTCATTAATTTTTAGAAATGTAAGGTAGTTAACACTATTGTGAGCTAGGCGAGTACGCTTATCGGTCACGATCCCCCCTGCTGCGCTGAACGTCCTTTCGGTCTTTTACTGATAAAGGACTGCTGCAGCAGTAGGGCAGCAGTCAGCAGTAGTGCACCTCAACCCTATATATTGTGGACCTATACCAGTCCTTAAGGAATAGCAGACTGTACCTCACTCAACCCTATGTACTGTAGTACCCTAGACCTTACCAGTCCTTATAAGGACCTTTGTGCAACTAGTAGGTTGTGAATGATTAGCAGACTGTACCTCAGTCCCTATACTGATAAAGGACTGCTGCAGTATAGGGCAGCAGTCAGCAGTAGTGCACCTCAACCCTATATATTGTGGACCTATACCAGTCCTTAAGGAATAGCAGACTGTACCTCACTCAACCCTATGTACTGTAGTACCCTAGACCTTACCAGTCCTTATAAGGACCTTTGTGGAACTAGTAGGTTGTGAATGATTAGCAGACTGTACCTCAGTCCCTATACTGATAAAGGACTGCTGCAGCAGTAGGGCAGAAGTCAGCAGTAGTGCACCTCAACCCTATATATTGTGGACCTATACCAGTCCTTAAGGAATAGCAGACTGTACCTCACTCAACCCTATGTACTGTAGTACCCTAGACCTTACCAGTCCTTATAAGGACCTTTGTGGAACTAGCAGGTTGTGAATGATTAGCAGACTGTACCTCAGTCCCTATACTGATAAAGGACTGCTGCAGTATATAGCAGCAGTCAGCAGTAGTGCACCTCAACCCTATATATTGTGGACCTATACCAGTCCTTAAGGAATAGCAGACTGTACCTCACTCAACCCTATGTACTGTAGTACCCTAGACCTTACCAGTCCTTATAAGGACCTTTGTGCAACTAGTAGGTTGTGATTAGCAGACTGTACCTCAGTCCCTATACTGATAAAGGACTGCTGCAGTATAGGGCAACAGTCAGCAGTAGTGTACCTCAACCCTATATATTGTGGACCTATACCAGTCCTTAAGGAATAGCAGACTGTACCTCACTCAACCCTATGTACTGTAGTACCCTAGACCTTACCAGTCCTTATATAAGGACCTTTGTGGAACTAGTAGGTTGTGAATGATTAGTAGACTGTACTCATAAAGGACTGCTGCAGTATAGGGCAGCAGTCAAGTATAATATTCTTTCTATATTTGGAAGAAAGAATATTATACGTGTACAAGCCTATTACCATACCAGTCCTAAAAAGAACCTTTGTGGACCTAATAGTAACAGCTAATGATTAAACTGACTGTCCCTGCTGCACACAGCGTCCTGTCCCTTTCTCTACACTGACAAAAGACACTCAGGCTGCTACAACGATCACTAGCACAGCAGTGCCTCAAACCTATATCCTGAACTACACCTAACACCTATACCATAATACCAGTCCTTAAAAGAACTTTTGTGGACCTAATAGCTAGCGATTTGGGTCACTGAAGTCTCTCCCTGCTCCACACAGCAACCTCTCCCTATAGTGACAGTAGAAAGAATGTAAAATGGCCGTCGGATCGGGTCTATTTATAAGTTAGGGGGAATGTCCAAGTGTCCATGTGCTGTAATGTCTCAATTGGCTGTCCTGTACCCCATGATGGATGTGTCATCATAGGTCAAAGTTCTTTTACACAGTAAACATGGAAGTCTGCCGGGCGAACGGCGGCAATAGTCCGCCGATCGGGTGGACGGCGAACAGCTGAAATTCACCGCGAAGCGACCGCCGGGCAAACCGTTCGGCCATCCCTAGTCACAATTACAATTAAAATTATTGTCTTTCTCAAAGGCAAGGAAAGAAATCCTAAAACCAAATTTGGAAAGTGATACAAATGGAGCTCAATTAGACCCAGAGACCTATTCAGTTCCTGATACCATCCCACATCACTTTATAATGATGCATGCTTTCGCAAGGATGCAAAATCATTCTGAATGTTGGGTATGTTCTCATATGGGCATGGGCCGACACTCAGTTCCCATGGTTGGAAGGCCCATCACCCTAGAACAGCTGCTAAATATCACCAAGCAGGTCCCTTTAGCAAATACTACTACAATTAACAAGCCCCTGTTATTTACTGGATACACCAGGAAACCCCAATTCTGCTTCTTAAATGGAGCAGGGAGAGATCTCTATAATGCCCAGTTCTGTAGAGATACTTTGGTAAATTTCACCATGTTAGACTTGCCCCTAGCTCTGAATGGTACAATAGAAGTAGAAGGACTACTTACACATAATATCCCTAACCTTGATGATCGAATATCCAATATGTCCTGTTATAATATATCCAAATGTGCCAGAGGATATAACTTATCCCGAGCACTTGAATGGTTACAAGACACACATATGAACAACCCTTGGATGGGGGAAGAGGAAGATGATACCCCCTCATTGGGAGATTGGTTGTTCCTTGTAGGACTCCGATCTAAACTAAGTTCCCCCAAGATAGTACCAGCACCCCATGTTCTACATGGATGCATGGTTTGTTGTAGCCTCCACTATTCCCTACCCCATGGACAGGAAAACAGCAGGTTGGTGTACCCTTGTAGAAATTATACCCTTCATGGGAACCACGACAGGAGATTCTCCTGTCTCAATGATACCAGCATATGGCCACTTCGGGAGACACAAAAGGGAAGTTACTACCTGGTGGGATAAAGTGTTTGCATCATTCGGTGGAGCAGGTATATACAATGCTCTCACCAAGGTGGATCAATTTGGGATGTTAGTATTCTTAGGATTCTTGGATGAATGAAACCGCTACAGACATAGGATTGCTAAATGAGGAACTGAGAAAGATTTTGTTTTTATTAAACAGAGACAGGAAATAATGATGATGGTCCTCACTGGACTTTGTGACGTTACAGGAGACAAAAGCCTGTGCTGCACATATATGAATAATCTAACTAAGCCATCTGAGGACCTGGAGGTAACTGATTACTATGAAATTATAAAAGGATACAATGATGAAAGGGCAAAATTACAGGACCGAATGAGACGTCTGGGAGATTCCTGGAATCCATTCTCTGGAGTGGGAGGTTGGTTTGGTTCGTTCTGGGATAGTATCATGAATTTCTTTAAGAAAGTAGGAATGATCCTCATCATCATACTTATCCTGGGAATTGCAATTTATGCCACCATTAAGATTGTATTTTGTCTAATGGGTAGAATTACCAAAATCAAACCTTCCGCTTCAGACCCAGACACAACCATGACTGTGTTCTACTCAGAACATAAGTGGTACTAAGAAAGATCAAGAGAGGACTTCATCCTTCCTGATCAGAGGAGGGATTGTAAGGGTAGGGAGAGTCACCCTTTAAGTTTATGCTCATTTTTATTATACTAGAAACTGATTGCAAAGATATATACATAAGGAAATAGCTTCACCTGCAAAGCTTTTGCAAGTTTCTTCTGAAGTGCAAAATCGCTCGGAAAACAGGGCGCGCTTGTGGTCGCAGCTGGCATTTAAAGTTTTACAGACTTAGAATATTGTAAGGCGAAATGAAATATTGTGGTTTTAAGTTCAAATTATGATAGACAGCTTAAGGTCATGAAAACATATTTTTATATATATGTCTGGGTACATTTTCTTATCAAAAATTCCCCAAAAAAATTCTGCTTAATGTATGACGAACATAAATGTGGATGTATATGATTGGTCATTCAAAAGGCCATTGTGTCTTGTGTGTCTTGTAAAATTTTGATTGGCTGACAAGAGGCCTTCCCTCTGTCTCTATGCAATGTTTGAAGCACATAAAAGTGGTATACAGGAAATAAAGAATTCGTAGTCATGATGATCCATTTAATGCGTATGATTGTCTGATTTACCCAATCGATTAAGAGGGCTTTCCAGTGACCACTAAAGTCCAGCTCGAGCTAATCAAAGGGGGGCGCACCTTACAGAATCCTCTCTTCTAATAACCTTTGCCTTTCTTCTTCCTTAACCACTTCAGCTCCGGACCAATAAACACCTTAAGGACCAGAGGTCTTTTTGCAATTTCGCACTGCGCTGCTTTAACTGGTAATTGCGCGGTCATGCAATATTGCACCCAAACGAAATTTGCGTCCTTTTCTTCCCACAAATAGAGCTTTCTTTTGATGGTATTTGATTGCCTCTGCGATTTTTTTTTTTTTGCGATATAAATGGAAAAAGAGCGAAAATTTTGAAAAAAAAAGATATTTTCTTCTTTTTGTTATAAGAAAAATCGAATAAACAAAATTTTAGTCATACATTGAGGGCAAAATTTATTCAGCCACATGTCTTTAGTAAAAAAAATGTCAATAAGCGTATATTTTTTGGTTTGCGCAAAAGTTATAGCGTCTACAAACTAGAGTACATTTTCTGGAATTTACACAGCTTTTAATTTATGACTGCGATCTCATTTCTTGAGGTGCTAAAATGGCAGGGCAGTACAAATCCCCCCCAAATGACCCCATTTTGGAAAGTAGACACCCCAAGGAAATTGCTGATGGGTATGTTGAGCCCATTGAATATTTATTTTTTTTGTCCTAAGGAATTGAATAAATTTTGTTTACAAAAAGTTGTCACTAAATGATATATTGCTCACACATGCCATGGTTATATGTGGAATTGCACCCCAAAATATATTCCGCTACTTCTCCCGAGTATGGGGATACCACATGTGTGGGACTTTTTGGGAGTCTAGTCGCGCACGGCACCCCGAAAACCAATCACCACCTTCAGGATTTCTAAGGGTGCAAATTTTTGATTTAACTCCTCACTACCTATCACAGTTTCGAAGGCCATAAAATGCCAAAATAGCACAAAACCCCCCAAAATGACCCCATTTTGGAAAGTAGACACCCCAAGCTATTTACTGAGAGGCATGTTGAGTCCATGGAATATTTTATATTTTGCCACAAGTTGCGGGAATATTACAAACTTTTTTTTTTTTGCACCAAGTTGTCACTAAATGATATATTGCTCACACATGCTATGGGCATATGTGAAATGACACCCCAAAATACATTCTGCTGCTTCTCCTGAGTACGGGGATACCACATGTGTGGGACTTTTTGGGAGTCTAGTCGCGCACGGCACCCCGAAAACCAATCACCACCTTCAGGATTTCTAAGGGTGCAAATTTTTGATTTAACTCCTCACTACCTATCACAGTTTCGAAGGCCATAAAATGCCAAAATAGCACAAACCCCCCCCAAATGACCCCATTTTGGAAAGTAGACACCCCAAGCTATTTACTGAGAGGCATGTTGAGTCCATGGAATATTTTATATTTTGCCAAAAGTTGCGGGAATATTACAAACTTTTTTTTTTTTTGCACAAAGTTGCCACTAAATGATATATTGCTCACACATGCTATGGGCAGAAGTCAAATTACACCCCAAAATAAATTCTGCTGCTTCTCCCGAGTACGGGGATACCACATGTGGGGGACTTTATGGGAGCCTAGCCACGTACGGGACCCCGAAACCAAGCACTGCCTTCCGGATTTGAATATAAAATGCTACCAAAAAACCTGTTAGCGATGGCAGGGATCAGGCCTGACTCTGCGATCGCTGCAGTTATGTGTTTAGTGTTTTGTAAGTGACAGTGATCGATCGATACTGCACTTGGGTGGGCTGGGCAGAGGGGCAAAACGCAGGTGCTAGCAGGTATTTGGGCTGATCCCGCTAACAATGCGTTTTTTTGGAACCCTAAACTGCTGGGGACGCTAGTATAGATCTGATCAGATCAGATATTGATCTGTTCAGATTCTATACCACTACGGGAGGTGTATGCTTTGCGTGTGGGTGTTAGCGGTACTGGCACTAACCTAGCGCTGCCTGGGGCGACGCAGACCCTGACCCTAAAACCTAATTGATATCACCCGCCGGGTGATCAGGGGGTTAAACCTTTATTGGGTAATAAATGGTGGGTGCCCTGATGCTATAAAAAACAAACTAACCAGAGTCACCCGTAACACTTATACGGTGATCAGTGGTGAAAGGGTTAACTAGGGGCAATCAGGGGGTTCAAATTTTTATTAGGTAGTATATGGGGGTCCCTGGCGCTATATAAAAACCTGACGGGGAACCTAAATAACTAACTGGCTAACCAGCGTCACCAGTGACACTTATACTGTGATCGCTGGTGAAAGGGGGTGAAAGGGTTAACTAGCAGCAATCAGGGGGTTAAAACCATTATTGGGTAGTATATCGGGGTACCTAGTGCTATAAAAACCTGGCGGTGAACCTAAAAAAATAACTAGCTACCTAGCGACACTAGCGACACTGATGCAGCGTTCAGAAAAATTATCGCTTAGTGACACTGGCAAAAGGGGGTGAAAGGGTTAACTAGCGGAAATCAGGGGGTTAAAACCATTATTGGGTAGTATATCGGGGTACCTAGCGCTATAAAAACCTGGCGGTGAACCTAAAAAAATAACTAGCTACCTAGCGACTGTAGCGACACTAATGCAGCGATCAGAAAAATGATCGCTTAGTGACACTGGCAAAAGGGGGTGAAAGGGTTAACTAGCGGCAATCAGGGGGTTAAAACCATTATTGGGTAGTATATCGGGGTACCTAGCGATATAAAAATGCATTGATCAGTAAAGAAATGATCAATGCAATCAGTGACACTGTGACTGGGGGGGGGGGGCGGGGGGGATCGGGGGGGGGGTTTGTGTGCCTGTGTGTACCTACATGTCAGTGTAGTGTTGGTGCACACTTACTATTAGTCTTCTCCTCGTAGTCCGGTCAAAAAGACCGCCCCGAGGAGAATGACATCACTTCCTCCTTCCTGTGTAAACAATACACAGTGGGAGGAAGCTTCTCATTGGCCAGGAGCGATCCAGAGGGGGTGGCCGAAAACCAACGGCCATCCCCTCATCACGGAGCGCTCCTGGAGCGAACCGAACCGCCGTAACCAGCGGGAGGGGGTCCGATCGGACCCCCCACCCGCTGGAAGGCAATCACGTACATCTACGTGATTGTGCCTGCCTGTGCCATTGTGTTGACGTACATTGGCAATACGGCGGTCCTGAAGTGGTTAATTTCCTTGACGGTGCCTAGGGGCAAGGGAATTTGTACTTGGGTAGTACCCATGGTAATAAGGGGAAACTTAACTTATGTTCCTACCTTGGTAATGAACTTTTTCTTTGTCTGATTTACCCAATCGATTGAGAGGGCTTTCCAGTGACCACTAAAGTCCAGCTCGAGATAATCAAGGAGGGGCGCACCTTACACTAATTGCATATTTTAATTGTTTGTAGCTTAAGTACTGAAATTTGCACTGAAAACCGTAATTTTGTTACTTTTAGAAAAGGCCAGTAAAAACTTGGCTGTGCCAGTAAATTTTGAGTTTCATGTCAGTGAATTTTAGTCTTGTAGGTTGGCAACACTAGTATGTTGGTTGAACTGGGTGGACTTGTGTCTTTTTTTCAACCAGATTAAAGTGGTAAAGAGGTAAAAAAAAAAAAAGAGGTACCCAAAGAGGTAAAATCACTGCCAGCCCCTCTCTTGTATACAGTGATAACATGCGCTGTAAGTGTTTTTTAAAAATGCTACCCTGATCCAGGGCTACAGCAGGAGGGGCCGAGATCTCCCTCTGACCCTGCTGTAGCCCTGCTGTAGATCTCCCGCTGTATCCCTGGATCTTAGTAGCAGAGCAGCCGGAAGTCATGTGACCAGCCTAAAGATAACAGAAAAAGGGTATTTAGGGCCACCATTTAAAAAAAACACTTACAATGTGTGTTATCGCTGTATATAAGAGAGGGGCTGGCAGTGACATTTTAAGAACTTTTATATTAATAGTGGAGGGGGATGGGGGTGAAGACAGCTTATACAGACACAGAGCTGACAGGCAGGGAGGAGGGAAGAGGTTAGAGATGGACAAGGGAGCTGCGGATGACGGAGGCATGTAAACTGACCATGGTGTCAGGGCTCAGCAGCCATGATAAACAATGGTCAGTTGACAGGGGGGAGGGCAGACCAGGCAGGATCAGCGAGGTATTTTACAGCTTCCAGGGGGGCAGGTTAGACAGCACAAACACTGTGCTGTTTAACTTGCTATAAGGGAACAGGATTTCACTTTTTTTTTCTCTCAGTGTCGGTCCTCAATTTAAAATGCACCAAATACCACTTTTCATTCAAAAAAGTGCACTCAATCACACATTTCCTAGTTTCTATCATATCTCGGTAATAAGCACCCCCACCCATCCTGTCGGGGAGGCCAATAAGGAGAGACAGATGTTTCCATGCCACTGTGAGGGGGCCAGCAGCGTCTGTGTCTATAGGCAAAGGTGAACGTGGTCCCTCCTCAGGCAGGGCACTTTTGTTATTTGTCTCTGTTTAGTGCTGTTGCCCATGCTATCCAGCCACAGCATGCAGAGGAAGTGGTGGACTTGTTTACTAAACCATCCTCGTCCTCCTAATCCTCTATGACCCAAGCTGACACTAGTGCACAGTCTACCACAGCTGCCAGAGTGGCTTATTCTGCCTCCTTGTCCACAGCTACCCCTGCCATAGCTCCAGCATCATCCATGGAGGAGTCAGCTGATTTATTTGAACACAGTGTCAGCCACTTGCATCTTTAGAATTTACAGCTATTACTTGATTCTGATGTTGGTTCTGAGGAAGGAGTAACATGAGCCTACAGAGAAGGGAGAACACTGACAAATTACAAATTTGCAGTCACTCTACCCCGGCCACAGCATATTGCCAATTTGGCTCAAGTGATGAAGAGGATGGAGGGGGTGAAGATGATGAGGTCACTGACATGACATGGGTGTCGGATAGAGCAGAGGAGGAAAGTGAGGGGGAGAAACAACCCCAAAGTGGCAGGATGTCCTCCAGAGGCAGCAATCATGAAAGAGTAGAGAGCAGCCACCCTATTCCACCAGATTGTGGAGCTGTTATCTCCCAGCCCACTTCCCACAGCTCAGCATTTTTTAGCACATGTGCAGTTCAGTTTTGGACACCAGTTCTTAAAAAGGATATTGGGGGAACTGGAGAAAGTTCAGAGAAGGGCAACCAAACTGATACTAGGGCCCCTTAGTGGCACTGCCCGAGGGCCCCATGCCACTAAGGGGCCCCATCAGGGTTGCCAGCCTCAATAAAACCAGGGACAGTATGCAAAAATCTGTGTTTTTTAAAAATCCCAAGCCTCTCCAGTACCTTTTCAGTGTGCGTATATGTATTCCGTGTGTGTATAGTGTGTGTATACGGCATGTGTGTGTGTGTGTGTATATACAGTGTGGCCCCATAATCTATTGCCTGGGGGCCCCATAATCTCCTATTACCCAGGGGCCCGATAATCTTCTCCTATTTCCTGGGGGCCCCATAATCTCCTATTACCCAGGGGCCCGATAATCTTCTCCTATTTCCTGGGGGCCCCATAATCTCCTATTGCCCGTGGGCCCCATGAGTTGTCAGTCCGCCCCTGGCGCAACCTATTGCATTAGGGTGTGCACCACAAAGCTCAAACCCTCTCACTTGTGAGACAAAGAAAGGGACTGAAATTCCCCAGTCCCTTCTCTGCAGCCTCAGCTGCACTGGACAGTGAATGAATGGGAAGTGCTCTGTGCTGATTGTCTCCCTTTTCATTCACAATCTGAAGCATAGAAAACACAGTTTACTATGCTTCAGTTATAAATGATCACAGCGAGTGATCTGTACCAATCACTCATTGTGTTTATTTAGAAAAGGAAGGGGCAGGTAAATTACATGTTTAGTGGCCCCTTTCCCTGTTCTTCATGCTGAAACGATCCGCTGCAGCATTCAGCAGGGAAGCCAGCAGCCCAGGCAGCAAGAGCAATGTGCACCACACAGGGTGATTACGGTGTGCTCGGGTACATCCGGCACAGCCTGTGTGCATGCCTATGATCACATCACCAACATGCATGGAGCGGTTAAAAGGTCTGCCTAAAGGAAATTTTCCTAAAACATGGAAGTCACCATTGCTGCTTTCTTTTTCTCTGAAACATGCTAGAAGTTTGGCTGTCCCTCTGACTTCAATGCTTTGAATTAATCACCCAGAACACTTACAGTGTTTATATTAAAAGTGTGACTTCACTCTGACTTTTCTGGTTTGCATACTTCTTCTTGGTCAGTGTTAGCCCTTGTACACACGGTCGGACATTCTGACGGAAAATGTCAGATCGGACCGTGTTGTCGGATAATCTAACTGTGTGTGGGCTCCATCAGACTGTTTCCATCGTAATATCCGACGGACAAAGTTTTAGAGCTGGGCTATAAAACTTTCCGACAACATGATCCGATTGGACATACTCCGATCATGTGTAGAGAATTCCGATCGGACAAAGTGCCACGCATTCTCAGATCAAATTCCTAGACCAAAGCTATTGGCTACTAGCCTGAACATAGTCCCGCCGTAACGAAATAACGTCATCACGTTATGTACGATCGGATTTTCCGACAACTTTGTCCGACTGTGTGTATGTAACACAAGTTTCGGACGAATTCCGACGGACAAAATCCGATGGATTTTGTTGTCGGAATGTCCGACCGTAAGGGCTTAGACATGTGCGGTTCGTTTCATTCCGGATAAATTTTCAGAAAAATTTTTCATTATTCAGAGATTCGGAAATATCTAAATACCCAAATTACAGTATAAATTAAGTTTACTGAATGCTCCGAATAACTAAATGAAATTCGTCTGAATTTCCAAAATTTTAATTTGAATTGAGCTTTACATCGAATTGCAGTCAAATTCAAACTCTAAACATGTTTTTGAATTCAAAGACTGTGTGTTAGATTAGAGTACTATTTCGAAATAATGATGTTTTAGTTAACCCAAAGGTGATTTAAAGAGTGATTGTAATCATTTGATGAAGATTTTTCTTTTGCTTGTTTACTTTGCCACTTTGGATTTGAAAAAAAAAATCTAAAGTTTTCGATTCATCCGATTCAAAATGTATTGATTTCTAATAAAAAAGGCTGTAAGTTCGAAGAAAATTTGAAAAAGACAAAAATGCAAATTCTGAATACGAATTCCGAATTCGGCGAATCAACCGAATTTACCTAAATGAAATAACTAGATTAACTAATCTAAATGAAACAAAACTAAACCCATTTTTTCATCATGCACATGTCTAGTCAGTGACTTAATGTATTGAAGCAAGAAGGGGCCAGAATTACAACCAGGCCACTTGCAAGACCAGCAGTGGCAGTCTCCATAGTTCTTTTAGAAATTGTTTGCTTTAACAATTGCACTTACATTTATTGATGCTTGGATTAGCTAAAGGATTCCAAATCAGGTGTGTCTGTCATAAGGCCTCATACAATTGGACATTAGATGCTGAATTTCAACAACCACATATGAATACAGAACTATCACTTCCCCTGCTGTCAGAGACTTCACCAGCAAGGACAAGGCACCAGGGAGAGCAAATGAAATGAACCAGACTGGAGCATCACACTTCAGCTCCACAGTCGATTAACCTACCTCACCCCAACCACCTGGTTCACAGCATGAATATCTGGGGAAGGTCATACATTTTCCTTCTATTCTATAGACTGTTTTTGAGTTATATTTAATTCTTCTGGATCAGTAAAGAAAAAAAGTCCCCTGCCTTGTTCCCATAGAGGTTCTTCCTTCTTTAACCACTTAAGGACCGGAAAGGATTTTCCCCCTTAAAGACCAGGTCATTTTTTGCGATACAGCACTGCGTCGCTTTATCTGACGCTGTACCCAAACACAATTTATGTCCTTTTTTTCCCCACAAATAGAGCTTTCTTTTGGTGGTATTTGATCATTGATTTCTTTTTTGCGCTATAAACAATGAGCAACAATTTTGAAAAAAAAGCAATATTTTTTGCTTTTTGCTATAATAAATATCACCAAAAAAATATAGAGGACTAATTTCTTACTCAGTTTAGCCGATATATATTATTTTACATATTTTTGGTAAAAAAAATGCAATAAGTGTATTTAGATTTATGGCATTTATATATATATAATATATATATTTATATATATATATATATATATATATATATATAAGAGGGCCAGTATGGTGGCCCGTAATTATGGGAGGAGCCCGGAGGGTATATAACCAGACCTCGCACACCGTTCAGTGTCGATTCCAGTGCGCGGTAAAACGTCACCAGGCCGACCGTTGCTTCTTACTTCGTCTTCGTAAGTGCGTACATACACCATCGCTATCCCGTCTCCATTCGCAAACTTCGTCGACCGTTACGCCTCGTCGTCGCAGGTAGGACTATTCTCGTTATTCTTTACTCAAGTTGGTATCAGTTTGTTAGCTTGTTTTCTTTGCTAAAGTTGTCGCACCTTCGGCTAGTATCTCTTTTACGCTATCTTTCACGTATATTTTCTTCTACCTGCCGTATTCACCCGTATGTTCTCATTCTGTACTCGTTCACAGCTTTCGTTAAAATCGGCACGCACTTCCGTCACAGGCAGGGTCATCTTGCTTCCTTTACTCTGAATTTATATCGATTCGTTACCATGTTTACTTTTTCGAAATCGTTCGGCCTGTAAGTAAACCGAAACCAGTTGCTACCCTTACACGGTTTCAAACATGCACCCCGCCTCGAGTTGGCCTTCTACTCGCTCGTTCAGATCACATACGCACTCCAGACTGCCGATTCAAAATCCGGTAGTCAAACTGTACGATTCGAATATTTTTGCATTTTGTCAAATACCCTTAAATATAAAAAATACACTTAGGCAGTCCGAACCCTTGTCATCGACTGACTCACAACTGGTTACGTGGAATTCGCACCTAGTCGCAGCTATGTTTCGAATCCGCACGGAACCAATTCTAAAAAATACCACACCGAGTCTTATCACATCATCGACCAACGGGCCAAATCTTTCACCAACCGTTCTTTCAGGGCTCGCATCCAGCCCGGTTCTAATAGTCACAGCACAAGCTCTACGATACTTTTTCACCTTTCTCGGACCTAATTGCATGTTCATTCACAACTTCTGCACCAAATCGCTCGTAGTTACGCACGGTCAACCCCACATAATCATTTTTCTTACCTTTTATCTTTCTAAACTAAACCGTCTTGCAACCACGGCAAGTCTTTCTGCATTTGGCTCACAAAAACAGCCGAACGTCTCCAGTAGCAACACGGCTACTCATACGTTTTCTCTATCCCTGTTCCTCTTTTAGGTCAGTAAGTTTGCCACTTGGTCCATCCTGCAACAGGCTCGGACCACCCATTCCAGGTAAAAAAAAAAAAAAAAGAAAAAAAAAAAAGGGGGTGGGGGGGGGGGGGGTAGAACACAGGGTAACCTGGTTAAAGTTTTGCATTTCTTCACCAGGGGGTCGGCTATGGCCCCGAAACAGCTTGTAAACCCACCTTATTACTACTCCCGTATCACTCCGCTGTAGGTTTTCACACAAATTCAGTCCTTGACCCCAACAAAGTCGCCAGCACCAGGGCTTCAAGGCAGGTGCATCGTTAGAAGGTATGGAAACGTTAAGATAAAAAATAAAAAAATAAATTCCTTTCTCTTACACACTTTCACGACATATTTAAACTTCACACGCATAATTTTATTTTATCCGAGGCGTTAGCAACTGTCACATACTTCTACGCATCTCACTCTGTTTTCGGAGCACAAGCCTCCACTACGCAGACAAGGTCGCCTAAACCCCCATTCTTGCTGGCAGTGCAAGCATTTAGCCGACCGAACACACATCAAGTTTATACAGACCGCAACATTCCTACTTAGCACACCAGACTTCCGTTACCCTCCCCGGTCCGCCCCGGGGATTCTGGTGCACTAGTCTGTGCCGAGCACAGTCAGACACCCAAGCTATCGGTTACCTAGCCAGTCACCTCCTGGCTCACCTCGGTTGTCACGCATTCTTATGAGTTTTAAAAAATTTTCACTCAAACAGCGCTCAAGCGCAAACCAACTGTCGCTATGGCTGTCACTCCCCCTGATTTTTCCTACTTCATGCTTTCCTCGAAATACCTTTCTGTCCCCTCCCGTATCCCCAACCTTTTCTTAAAACATATGCATTTCCCCTCTCGTTTAGCGGACGCCATGTCGTTGGCCGGCAGCGACATCTCTTCCCCCGACCCGTCATCACCTGGGGCGGGTTCAACCAACGATGACGGACAGCTCTACAGAGCCTGGACCATCCCGAAACTCACGGCAGAACTGCGACGTAGGGATATTCCCTTCCCGGCTACAGCAAGAAAAGCCGAACTCTTCAAATTGCTATTTCCACCATCTACGCCAGCCCCATCAGACTCCCAGGCGTCCCTACACTCCATCGCATCAGCAGTTGCTCAGCTGCACTCCCTAGTGGCTTCACTCTCATCGACAGTCTCTGATGTCCAGACCAGAGTAGTGTCTCTGGAAGAACGACAAGTGCTCCCCACGTCACCCGCCACTACCACCCCCATGCCAATGCCGTTAGGTACGCCCCAGTACAGCTCCACCATCTTCCCGGCACATCTCGTCCCAGCTAACATTAGGAAGGACATTTTAGATGGCCGGGACGTCAATCTCGCGTCCCTCCTTATTTTGGTACACGACGCAGCGGAGAACAAAGCCTATACATGGGGGGATGTCTCCGTCGTCCTAAAAGCAAAAGACCGTAGGTTCACACGTAAGCTCACAGTCACTGAGTTCGTGCTTGTCTTTGGCATGGTCAGAGACATAATTTGCTCCCTCAACCCCAACAAAAGGGAAGAACTAGATCTGTATTTACACGCAGTGACGGATCTAGGTTATAGGTATGGAGGGAGCGCGTTCTATGACTACCACCGCTCCTTTTCAGCCAAAGCAGCTGCCAGGCTCAGCCAGTTTCAGTTGGCTACCGATTGGAGCGCAGTCGATACAGAACTATTCTGTCGCCATTTCGCGGGACTACGCTCCCCACTGTGCACCAACTGCCAGTCGGCCACCCACACAGCTAGCTGGTGTTCAGAAAACGAGGGCAGACACCCACCCGTACTTTCCCCCCTTCTCAAACACAGCTCAGAGCTCAGGTACATCCACACAGCGCCCACAAGAAGACAAGTTAGGTCGACCCATTAAAACGCTAGGAGGAGCTCAAATTTGTAACAACTTCAATATCGGGGGTTGCCATTTCCCTCAATGCAGACTCCTCCACGTCTGCCTCGCTTGCCACCAAGCTCACCCCAGAATCGCCTGTGGGATCAAAAAACCTAACCACACATGACTGAGCCGCATACACATCGGATGGCTGCACTTCTACCTTCTTTCACACCCATCACCTTCACTAGCAGCCTTCCTACTACAGGGTTTCACTGTAGGTTTCCACACAGGGTTTATCACTCTTCCAGACACCACCCACGAATGCAGAAATCTTCGGTCAGCAGCCACAGACGAAGAAGCGATCAGCACCTTGCTGCAAAATGAACTTGATCAGGTATACATGATCGGCCCCTTCTCACACCCACCTTTTTCTGTTTGGAGAGTCAGCCCTATCGGGCTTGTGAAAGGGAAATTCTCAAATAAACTTAGTTTAGTCTATGATTTGTCCGCGCCTCATTTTTCTCACGTACCTAGTTTAAATTCCCTTATATCCTCAGAGGAATTCGGCCTCAAATATTCCTCCGTAGACCTTGCCATCCAAACCATCCTCAGCTTAGGAGCTGGCGCCTGGCTGTCCAAAGCCGACATCGCGGACGCTTTTAAGTTATTACCGATCCATCCATGCCTATGGCAATGGCACGGTGTCAAATGGAAGGACCAGTACTATTTCGCCACAAAATTGACCTTCGGCTCCAAAAGCAGTCCGTGGCTCTTCGACACGTTCGCCCAGTGCCTGTCCTGGATTCTTTCACACCACGCGTCCTGTCAGAAAGTGATCCACTACTTGGACGACTTTCTGCTTATTGAGGAACCTGGGGAACCTCCAGTAGATCTAAATAGCCTTAGAGAAGTTTTTGCCAAACTCAATATACCCATAGCGGAGAAGAAGGTGGAAGGCCCCGCACAACGCATCACCTTCTTGGGTATCATCCTCGACACTCAAACCATGCAGGCTAGCTTACCTCTCGACAAACTAACCCGCATCAGGGAGGTCATCCATACCTTTACGGTTACCCAAGGGTGCACCAAGAGACAACTTCAGTCTTTGCTCGGGATGCTCAACTTCGCGGTAAGGATCATCCCCCAGGGTCGATCTTTTGTCTCCCGCCTCTTGGTATTTCTTTCCCAAGTCCAAGACCCCGAACGTGTCTTCAGGCTAGATCAAGCAACGACAGCCGATCTCAACATGTGGGACGATTTCTTAGCAATTCGGAACGGCATCTCAATGTTTATCCCATCAGTATCCCCCTCTTCACCCCAGATATTCACTGATGCTGCAGCCTCCACAGGCTTTGCAGCGATCTTTGACCGTCACTGGTTCGCAGGCCCATGGCCGCCAGAAATTCTCGCAATCCCCGGCTTCAGTCTATCATCCTCGCTATTCGAGCTATATCCTATAGTGGCTGCAGCACAAGCCTGGGGCAGTAGCTGGGCAGGACAGACAGTTACGGTTGTCACAGACAATCAAGCCACAGCCAACATCATAAACAAAGGCCGTTCTAAGTCACTGGCCATAATGGCATTTCTTTGCAGGCTGGTACAATTGTCCCTTCAGCACCAATTTAATCTTCTCTGCATCCACATCCCAGGCAAGTGTAATACCTTAGCTGATGCCCTGTCCCGCCTTAATTTCGAATCATTCTTTTCACAGGAACCTGGAGCCGACCCAACCATGACTACTATCCCACACTGGTCTCAGCTAACTCTACATTGAATCCATACCTACGCAATGCTACCAAGCTCATTAACCTTTTGTTATCTCACAACACGATCAAGGCCTATCGTGCTGCCTGGAAAATGTACAACAGATTCCTAGCAGCCTTTCCCGGGGCGAGCCCAGGCGATCTCCATCATATCCTCGCTTTCATTTCATACTGCCACACGCAGATGACTTTGGCTCACAATACTATCAGACTCTATCTGGCAGGCATCCAACACTTTATTTCTTTGCAAGACCCCGCCAAGCCGTCCTTATTCGCCGCTCATGCAGTCAAGACAATTCTGCATGGTATTCTCAAACAGCAGCCGCCAGTCAGCAGCAAACGTCTTCCCGTGACCGGTGCCATCTTTCGTGAGATATCGCTCTTCCTCTCTCGTTCCCCTTTTGGCCCCTTTCCTAGCCTGGTCATTAAAGCAGCCATTTACCTAGCCTTCTATGGTTTTCTGCGCCCCAGCGAATTTACAGTCACCAGCTCCAGCTGTAAGACGCTATGCAGACGGCACCTCACTCGCCCCCAAACCTTCTTCACTCTACATCTAGAGGTATCTAAAACACAACAGGTGGGCCCAGGGACGGACATCAAGTTTTTCGAAACCTTCAATACCTGGTGCCCCGTGGCCGTCTTGGACCAATTACTAGCGCACTTATCCGATCCATCACCCGACAGCCCGTTATTACCATTCCCGGTTAAACCTCTTAGCTGTAATCAGTTTATCAGCCGTGTCAAGATCCTCCTACGCAATATAGGCCTCGACCCAGCTCGTTATTTAGGACATTCTTTTCGCATCGGAGCAGCATCAGCAGCCTCACGCAACGGAGTTCCAGCACACGTAATCAGGAAGTTGGGAAGATGGAAATCCACTTGCTTCGCTCAGTACATTCCCGACCCACAGTCAGAAATGGCTCAAGCCTTCTGCGGCCTTGCTCTCTAAGCATATTGTCTTACTATAATAAACTACTTTATCCCTAAATCAAGTCTTTTGCGCCCTTCTCTTAGCATACCGCCTAGTAGCACAGGGCTCACTGCCCAGCTCACCTGGGTTTACCTTACCGCAGACCAGGGCACACTTCAGGTCTATTTTATGTTGTTCGTCATGTGGCGTGTTTATGTTTTCCTTCCAAATCTTTGAGGACGAAGGGTTTTGACCATAAATAAGAGGGCCAGTATGGTGGCCCGTAATTATGGGAGGAGCCCGGAGGGTATATAACCAGACCTCGCACACCGTTCAGTGTCGATTCCAGTGCGCGGTACCCTCCCACCCATTTCCCTTTCTCACAGCACTCAAAAAACAAGTTTCTCTACAGGAACATCCATTACTTTCTTCAGGTATGCGCCCTTCTCTTAGCATACCACCCAGTAGCACAGGGCTCACTGCCCAGATCACCTGGGTTTACCTTACCGCAGACCAGGGCACACTTCAGGTCTATTTTATGTTGTTCGTCATGTGGCGTGTTTATGTTTTCCTTCCATATCTTTGAGGACGAAGGGTTTTGACTATATATATATATATATATATATATATATATATATATATATATATATATATATATATATATATTTTTTTTTACTAGTGATTTTTTTAGCAGGACTGCGACATTGTGGCAGACAGATTGAACACCTAACTAACATTTTTTTACACTTTTTTGGGGAACCAGTGATATTATTGCAGTAATCAGAGCTAAAAATATGTTATTGTACTAATGACACTGGCAGAGAAAGGGTTAACATCAGGGGCGATCAAGGGGTTAAATGTGTTCCCTTCAGTTATTTTCTAACTGTATGGGGGATGGGCTGCCTGGGGAATCACACAGATCCATCTTCCTGCATAGCAGAAAGACAAGATCTGTCTGATCTCCCCTGTCAGAACAGAGATCTGCCTTGTTTACAAAGGCAGATACCTGTTCTGTCACTGCGGAGAACGATCGTGGGTGGCCACGTGGAAGTCCACTCCACCCGCTGATTGGCTCCCCCACTGGCCAGTGGGCGCGCACGTGCCCACAATATAGAGTTCCCGAGCCAATGTACAATGACTGCGATTCATGGGAATGAGCCAACCTGCCGCAGTACAATGACGATGGCTGATCGGCAAATAGTTAACCTGCCCACATCTATGTAAGTGTCTAGATGAAAAACATAGGGTTCTTGCTAAGTACATGGCCTATTGCATTGGGATTAGGCATTTTAAGAGCATGAGGAAAAAAATGTGTTCCATTATTTTCTTTTTCAAAACAGTAGCAACATAAAAAATACAGTTACAATGTTTGGTTTAACCACTTGCGAACAGCCCCACACACATATACTGTGGCAGGGCAGCCGCTCTGTGCCATATCACGCTTCCAGGTCTGGGGCGTGTGCCACCTGCTCCTGCTGTGACTGGACACTGCCAGAGCCAATCAGCGGGACCCGCCGATCGTTCAGGAGACAGGCAGAACAGAAAGGCAGTCTAGGCAGACCGACCACCGATCTGTGGGTGGGGAATGTACTCATCCTGTGTTTCTGCTAAGCAGAAACATGGATATTTACCTTCCCCCAGTCAAAGCACCTCCCCAAAAATAAATAAGAATTCCCTAGGAACACATTTAACCCTTTGATTGCCCCTGATATAACCCCTTCCCTGCCATAGTACAGGGACAGTGCATACTTTTTAGCACTGATCACTGTATTACTGTCATTGGTCCCCAAAAAAGTGTCAAAAGTGTGTTAGGTGTCCGATTTGTCTGCCGCAATATCACAGTTCCATTGTAAGTTGCTGATCGCCGCCATTACTAGTGAAAAATAAAAATTTAAATAAATAAAAATATCCCACAGTTTGTAGACGCTCTAACTTTTTCGCAATCCAATCAATAAATGCTTATTGGGATTTTTTTTACCAAAAATATGTAGCAGAATACATATTTGCCTAAATTGAGGTAGAAAATATGCTTTTTTATTGGGTGTGTTTCATAGAAGTAAGTAAAAAATATTGTTTTTCTTTTTCAAAATTGTCGCTCTTTTTTGGTTTATAGCGCAAAAAACGCAGAGGTGGTCAAATACCACCAAAAGAAAGCTCTATTTGTGGGGGAAACAATGGCCAAACATTTTATTTGGGTACAGTGTTGCATGACTGCGCCGTTGTCAATTAAAGTAATGCGGTGCCGTATCCCAAAAAATGGGCTGGTCGTTAAGGGGGTAAACCTTCCGTAGCTGAAGGGGTTAAGGGACTGCAACATATCTTGCACAATAGGACACAATGTATAAAATACATACATTATATACTACAACCTATATACAGTGTATATGAGTGATAGCAGTTGCTTCCTTTAGGGGATGATCTATTAGCAGATATTGGCTGAGTTGTTTTGAGAAAAAAATTAAAGTAGCTAATCCCAATTCAGGTTTTTATTACTGTGTCCCTATTGGGCAGAGTCATTCTCCCTGTTTGTCCTGGTGACCATTTTTCTAGGTAATAAAATTATAAAAATTCCAAAATACTACAGCTTTTATTGGGAAAAAAGTAGAGAGGATAGCTTCCAAAGGGGACACCTATTCAGAGATAGAATTTACTCTTACTTTGGGGAGATCTAAAATCACTTCTTATTTCTCCAAAACAAGTAAAAGGGCATCTTTCCAACAGGAATGCGGCATATAAACGCGCCAAAACAGACGTTCTGTCAACTTAAATCTTTCAGGAGAGGTTGTAAAATATCCCGTGTACATTAAGCCTTAGGCCGCGTACACACGGGCGGATTGTCTGCCCAACTTAGTCCGCTGAACCGTGTTTCAGCGGACAATCCGCTCGTGTGTGGGCTTCAGCGGACTTTTTCAGCGGACAGTCTGACGGACTTTGTCTTTCGGAATTTCCGTAATTTTGTCCGCTGAAACTTGGTTTTGTCCGTCCAAACTTGGTTTCAGCGGACAGTCCGCTCGTGTGTAGGCAAGTTGGACGGACTAAGTATGGCGCATGCTCAGAAAGGATTTACACGGCCGAAGGTTGCATTGCAGTGTATTGGACGTCGTTTTTCTAGTACCGTCGTACGTGCTGTACACGTCATCGCGCAAGTTTTCAGCGGACTGTCTGTTCATCGTGTGTGGTCAGGTCCGTTCATTCAAAATTTGGACGGACTGTCTGTCGGATTGTCTGACGAACTTAGTTGGGCAGACAATCCGCCCGTGTGTACGTGGCCTTAGGGTGCTAAAGGCAAAGTAGATCAATATTCTAAAATGAAATAAATGTTAGCCTACATATTAAAAAGTTAACATCAAACATTTTTATATAAAACCAACAATGACAATTTCATAGGGTCAGCATATATGTACAGAGGTTTCCGCTCTACATGTTTCACCAGGAATGTGTCTTCTTCAGGATACTCATGAAGCTCTGTACACAATATCACTGTAAATAAATAAGAAAATACATTGTAATTTCGTTTTAGATACTGATATAAATATGAATAGTCTGCAAATTCATACAAAATCATCCCATATATATTTATACAAACAGCATCATGATTTAAACAGATCATCTGATAGAGAAACCGTAACAGCATGCATGGAAAGTTACCTTTGAGTGTATGAGATCGTACATGCGCGAGATGTCATCCCCAATCAGCTGGAATTACGTTGGCTAAAGTGGGCATTAAATGGCTATCCGCACCCTAGCAGTGACATTATATGCCACTGGGATGGAAGGAATAAATAAGGACCCATATGGCAGTGGTCTATTGCTGCGGCCATTTATTCTGCTGGATACCTAGAAGCAGTGTTTTACGATTAGCTGGGTTGGTGATTATTCACTCTGAATGTTTATAAAATGAATTGGGGTTTAATATCCTTAGCTATACCTTTACATGGTGGCTTGGCTGTTTATTTCAATAGATTGCCCCATCTCCTGATGTTGACACTGATTTTGTATGTGATATAGCTTGACTGACCCCTGTGTGGCCATTTGGAGGAAATCACTTAAAGTGAATGTAAAGTCTCTTTTTTTTTTTTTTTGAAAATAACAAACATGTTGTTCTTACCTGCACTGTGTAGTGGATGTGCAGAAGGCAGCCTGGACCCTCCTCTTCTGGGGTCACTCTTTGGTATTTTTGGCCCCTCCCTCCTGACCAGTGGCAGCCTGTCCATATGCGGCACAGGGGCACCGCCCCCTTATCTATGCGTTCGGCCCCTAATCTACATGCAGACCACCAGACCCATGGATTTCAATAGGGGTTTTTTTAAGCATGTGATTAGAGCCAGAGGCTCCAATTGGCTTAAAAAAGGTGGGCTTGGGGGACAGAGCACTGCGCCCTGAGTAGCAGCCCTACCCCGGATCCTCCTCACCTGCCTCCTAAGATAAGAAGGCCTCTTATCACTGCCTTTCCGCCCATCTCCACAGGGGGGATCACGGCCTTACCTTACTCTCCCGTGGAGGGGGGCAGCCTTCCCGTCTGTCTCCTGTGGGGGGGATTTGTTTGCCGCCCATTCAGACACAGAGCTGTGGCCCAGCCCCACCCCTCTTCTCTCCTCATTGGCTGGCCTTGATTGACAGTGGCAGGAGCCAATGGTGCCACGCTGCTGTCTCAGCCAATGAGGAGGGGAGTCCCAGGCAGTCAAGACAATTCTACAACATTGATGGATAAAGAGGAACCTCAGGTAAGTATTAGGGGGGTTGAGGGGGGCTGCTACACACAGAAGGTTTTTAATCTTAATGCATAGAATGCATTAAGATAAAAAACCTTCTGCCTTTACAACCACTTTAGCTTAAAGTGATTGTAAAGTCTCGTTTTTTTATCAATAAACATAATAAACATGTTATACTTACCGTATATACTCGAGTATAGGCCGACCCGAATATAAGCCGAGGCCCCCAATTTACCCCCAAAAAAACTGGCAAACTTATTGACTCGTGTATAAGCCGAGGGTAAGACATGCCTGTCCATCCCTGTGTGTGTGTCCGTCCATCCCTGTGTGTCCGTCCATCCCTGTGTGTCCGTCCATCCCTGTGTGTCCATCCATCCATCCATCCCTGTGTGTGTGTGTCTCCATCCATCCATCCATCCCTGTGTGTGTGTGTATCCATCCGTGTGTGTGTGTGTGTGTGTGTGTGTGTGTGTGTGTGTGTGTGTGTGTGTGTGTGTGTGTGTGTGTCCAGCCTACCTGTGTCCCGAGCCTTTGTCCCGAGCCTCCGTCCCGTGCCTTGCCTCCTTGCCTCCGTGCCTCGCCGCCGTGCCTTGCCTCCGTCCCGTCCCGTCCCGTCCCGTGCCGTGCCTTGCCTTGCCTCCGTCCCGTGCCCTCTTCGTCGGCGCCTCGGCGGCCATTGTAAAATTCAAAAGCTGCGCCGCCGCCTTCGCCTGTGATAGGCAGAACACTGAATTTCCCAGCAGCCTGTGTTCCGCCTATCACGTACATCGTATCATCCTCGTCCGTAGTACGAGGATGATACGATGTCCGTGATAGGCGGAACACAGGCTGCTGGGAAATTCAGTGTTCCGCCTATCACAGGCGAAGGCGGAGCCGGAGGCGCGGCTTTTGAAAGGTAGAATGGCCGCTGTCTGTCTGCTCGACACGCTGTTCGGGCAGTCAGACAGCGGTGACTCGAGTATAAGCCGAGGGGGGCACTTTCAGCCTCAAAAAAGAGGCTGAAAATCTCGGCTTATACTCGAGTATATACGGTACCTGCCATGTGCAGTGGATTTGCAAAGAGCAGCCCAGATCCTCCTCTCCTCGTGACCCTTTTCTGTGATCCTGGCTCCTCCCTCCTCTTGAGTGCCCCCCCAGTAAACAGCTTGCTATTGGGGCACCCAAGCCGAGTCACAGCTGCCTGTGTCCATTTTGGGAATGTCAGCACAGATTCTACAGGTTGATGGCGGATACTAATATGGACCATTCAGGTTCAATGCAAAGGTTTCCCAACTGAATTATCTATAGTTTCAATAATGTACTTTTCTACCATTAACCACTTCAGCCCCGGACCAATAAACAGCCTAAGGACCAGAGGTATTTTTACAATTTTGCACTGCACTGCTTTAACTGGTAATTGCGCGGTCATGCACTGTTGTACCCAAACAAAATTTGCGTCCTTTTCTTCCCACAAATAGAGCTTTCTTTTGATGGTATTTGATTGCCTCTGCGATTTTTATTTTTTGCGATATAAATGGAAAAAGACCGAAAATTTTGAGAAAAAATGATATTTTCTACTTTTTGTTATAAGAAAAATCGAATAAACGAAATTTTAGTCAAACATTTAGGGAAAAATTTATTCAGCCACATGTCTTTAGTAAAAAAAATGTCAATAAGCGTATATTTATTGGTTTGCGCAAAAGTTATAGCGTCTACAAACTAGAGTACATTTTCTGGAATTTACACAGCTTTTAATTTACGACTGCCTATCTCATTTCTTGAGGTGCTAAAATGGCAGGGCAGTACAAACCCCCCCAAATGACCCCATTTTGGAAAGTAGACACCCCAAGTAAGTTGAGGAGAGGCATGTTGAGCCCATTGAATATTTTTTTTTGTCCCAAGTGATTGAATAATGACACAAAAAAAAAAAAGTTTACAAAAAGTTGTCACTAAATGATATATTGCTCACACATGCCATAGTTATATGTGGAATTGCACCCCAAAATATATTCTGCTGTTTCTCCTGAGTACAGGGATACCACATATGTGGGACTTTTTAGGAGTCTAGCCGCGTATGGTACCCCGAAAACCAATCACTGCCTTCAGGATTTCTAAGGGTGCACATTTTTGATTTCACTCCTCACTACCTATCACAGTTTCGAAGGCCATAAAATGCCAAAATAACACAAAACCCCCCCAAATGACCCCATTTTGGAAAGTAGACACCCAAAGGAAGTTGTGGAGAGGCATGTTGAGCCCATTGAATATTTTTTTTTGTCCCAAGTGATTGAATAATGACACAAAAAAAAGTTTACAAAAAGTTGTCACTAAATGATATATTGCTCACACATGCCATAGTTATATGTGGTATTGCACCCCAAAATATATTCTGCTGCTTCTCCTGAGTACGAGGATACCACATATGTGGGACTTTTTGGGAGTCTAGCTGCGTACGGCACCCCGAAAACCAATCACTGCCTTCAGGGTTTCTAAAGCCCCGTACACACGAGAGGACTTATGTCCGACAGACTTCCGAAGGAGTTCCGTCGGAGTTCTGCTGGAATTCCGACGGAGTTCTGACAGACTTTTCGGCTGAGCGGACTTGGCCACACATGATCACACTAAACTCCGACGGATTCGAACGTGATGACGTACGACTCGGCTCGTATAAGGAAGTTCATAGCCAGTAGCCAATAGCTGCCCTCGCGTCGGTTTTAGTCCGTCGGAGTAGCATACACACGAGCGGATTTTTCGAAGGGGACCGGGTCCGGCGGAGTTCCTTCGGAAAAATTTGAAGCATGTTCCATATTCTAAAGTCCTTCGGACTTTGGCGAGTCAAAAGTCCGTTGCAGCCCACACACGATCGGATAGTCTGACGAACTCAGTCCTTCGGACTTTGGATGTTGAAAAGTCCCCTCGTGTGTACGCGGCATAAGGGTGCAAATTTTTGATTTCACTCCTCACTACCTATCACAGTTTCGAAGGCCATAAAATGCCAAAATAGTACAAAACCCCCCCAAATGACCCCATTTTGGAAAGTAGACACCCCAAGCTATTTACTGAGAGGCATGTTGAGTCCATGAAATATTTTATATTTTGCCACAAGTTGCAGGAATTTTACAATTTTTTTTTTTTCGCACAAAGTTGTCACTAAATGATATATTGCTCACACATGCTATGGGCATAAGTCAAATTACACCCCAAAATAAATTCTGCTGCTTCTTCCGAGTACAGGGATACCACATGTGGGGGACTTTTTGGGAGCCTAGCCACGTACGGGACCCCGAAAACCAAGCACTGCCTTCCGGATTTAAATATAAAATGCTACCAAAAAAACTGTTAGCGATCGCAGGGATCAGGCCTGACTCTGCGATCGCTGCAGTTATGTGTTTAGTGTTTTGTAAGGGACAGTGATCGATCGATACTGCACTTGGGTGGGCTGGGCAGAGGGGCAAAACGCAGGTGCTAGCAGGTATCTGGGCTGATCCCACTAACAATGCGTTTTTTTGGAACCCTAAACTGCTGGGGATGCTAGTATAGATCTGATCAGATCAGATATTGATCTGTTCAGATTCTATACCACTACGGGAGGTTTATGCTTTGCGCGTGGGTGTTAGCGGTACTGGCACTAACCTAGTGCTGCCTGGGGCGACGCAGACCCTGACCCTAAAACCTAATTGATATCACCCGCCGGGTGATCAGGGGGTTAAACCTTTATTGGGTAATAAATGGTGGGTGCCCTGATGCTATAAAAAGCAAACTAACCAGAGTCACCCGTAACACTTACACGGTGATCACTGGTGAAAGGGTTAACTAGGGGCAATCAGGGGGTTCAAATTTTTATTAGGTAGTATATGGGGGTCCCTGGCGCTATATAAAAACCTGACGGGGAACCTAAATAACTAACTGGCTAACCAGCGTCACCAGTGACGCTTATACTGTGATCGCTGGTGAAAGGGTTAACTAGGGGCAATCAGGGGGTTAAAACCATTATTGGGTAGTATATGGGGGTACCTAACGCTATAAAAACCTGGCGGTGAACCTAAAAAAATAACTAGCTACCTAACGACACTAGTGACACTAATGCAGCGATCAGAAAAATGATCGCTTAGTGACACTGGCAAAAGGGGGTGAAAGGGTTAGCTAGGGGCAATCAGGGGGTTAAAACCATTATTGGGTAGTATATCAGGGTACCTAGCGCTATAAAAACCTGGCGGGGAACCTAAAAAAATAACTAGCTACCTAGCGGCACTAGTGACACTAATGCAGCGATCAGAAAAACGATAGCTTAGTGACATTGGCAAAAGGGGGTGAAAGGGTTAACTAGGGGCAATTAGGGGGTTAAAACCATTATTGGGTAGTATATTGGGGTACCTAGCGCTATAAAAACCTGGCGGTGAACCTAAAAGATAAACTAGCTACCTAGCGACACTAGCGACACTAATGCAGCGATCAGAAAAATGATTGCTTAGTGACACTGGCAAAAGGGGATGAAAGGGTTAACTAGGGGCAATCAGGGGGTTAAAACCATTATTGGGTAGTATATTGGGGTACCTAGCGCTATAAAAACCTGGCGGTGAACCTAAAAAGATAACTAGCTACCCAGTGCCACTAGTGACACTAATGCAGCAATCAGAAAAACGATCGCTTAGTGACACTGGCAAAAGGGGGTGAGAGGGTTAACTAGGGACAATCAGGAGGTTAAAACCATTATTGGGTAGTATATTGGGGTACCTAGCGCTATAAAAACCTGGCGGTAAACCTAAAAAATAACTAGCTACCTAGCGACACTAGCGACACTAATGCAGCGATCAGAAAAATGATCGCTTAGTGACACTGGCAAAAGGGGGTGAAAGGGTTAACCAGGGGCAATCAGGGGGTTAAAACCATTATTGGGTAGTATATCGGGGTACCTAGCGATATAAAAACCTGGTGGTGAACCTAAAAAAATAACTAGCTACCTAGCGACACTAGCAACACTAATGCAGCGATCAGAAAAATGATCGCTTAGTGACACTGGCAAAAGGGGGTGAAAGGGTTAACTCTAGGGGCAATCGGGGGGTTAAACCTTTATTGGGAGGTGGTAGGGGGCTACCCTGGACCTAACACTAACTGCCCTGACAGTTTTTACTGTTACAACTGACACTGAATGCAGTGATCACTAAATAAATGATCACTGCAATCAGTGACACTGTGACTGGGGGGGGGGGGGGGCGATCAGGGGGGGTTTGTGTGCCTGTGTGTGCCTACATGTCAGTGTAGTGTTGGTGCACACTTACTTTGTCTTCTCCTCGTAGTCCGGTCAAAAAGACCGCCCCGAGGAGAATGACATCACTTCCTCCCTGCCTGTGTATACAATACACAGTGGGAGGAAGCTTCTCATTCGCCAGGAGCGATCGAGAGGGGATCCCCTCATCTCGGATCGCTCCTAAAGCGAACCGGACTGCCGTATCCAGCGGGAGGGGGTCCGATCAGACCCCCCCACCCGCTGGGAGGCAGGCACGTACATGTACGTGCTTGTGCCTGCCGGTGCCATTGTAATGACGTACATTGGCAATACGGCGGTCCTTAAGTGGTTAATGAATGACTTATTGTTTTTAAATGTATGTAGCACTGACCCCCGAAGGAGCTGCTGATTTTATCGGGCTTACCGTTACCTTCTTCAAAGTGGATTTGCTTTTTGTAAATAACCCCCAATGTGTCTAGAGGATCTAGAACTAAAGAAAATAGCACCAATAATAAAGTATAAATGGCCACCATCGAGCTAAGACAGAAAGCAGCTATAGTACAAAAAAAGGAAATAATAAGTAAAAATAAAACTCACCAGGCAAGGGATAGCACTAAAAATGATTAACATACGAGCGAACATACGAGCCAAACAAACGCTAAATGAATACCTCAATAGAGGGTCAATAAACCATGAGACCTCTGATAAGGGTAAAAATACCCAATAATGTCATAGAAGGCTGCGATAAATGACTATCATACCGATGATATAAGTCTGGGAACCCAGTGCATAAACCTATTGGAAGTAATAAGGAGAGAGAGGAATGGACCTAATGAATAACTATTATATAGTAATCGCCAGAACAAGAGAATAGGAAGCCAATACATAGTACTTTATTGTGGACACCAAAACGAGTATCCCTGTTGAAAGCCGGCTCAGGAAATAACACCTAATGCAAATGGTAAATATAGACGCTGAATAGCGTGCTTAAGTATACACGCCCCACCTGTAGTCACCCAATCGTCTAAGCCGATGTGATATCATCCAGACTGGCCGTTAATCACACCTGTGCATGAGCCCAAAGAGGTCCCTGCCTGCGCAGAGATGTCAATGCGGCGCTCGGCGGGGAAGAGGGTGCCGGCAGACACGAAACAGAACCAGAAAAGAGTACGACACCCTCTATCTGGTTCCCATGCACCACCACAGCGCAAAAAATTGCAGAGTGTGGTGCTGGGCAGCCGCATAGGACTAGAGTAGGAGCCCCAACCCCTCCTGTCTCCAGAATGCACCCACCAGGGAAAGAGGATCAAAAAACAGGATGCCATCTTAACACAGATAAAAACATACATAAAATAGCAATAATAAAATACATAGCGGTATACTGGTAAATAGGTACCCAATATTGTGACTTGAGCAAAGAGAAAGTCACATATATTTATGTCACATGTATTTATGGTCATCTGTGAACACCTGATCAGCATATAGTTGGTAAGGGATGAAGGGGGACTCTGCACGGTGAAGGAACATAATAGAACCAAAGAAATTGTCATTTTGATTAGAACTAGACGCAGGATCAGAAAAATCCTGGGAGAGCCCTGGATCAGAAATGATCACAAGAATGGTTTGAATGTCTGGACCTCATTAATCCCAGGGGCATGAATAGAATTAAGGTGCTTGATCCAGATTGTTTCCCTTTGTAGGATATGTTTGTCCCATTCACCGCCTCTAGGGTCTTTAGGGATGACAGCCCGTGCAATAAACAATACCAGAGAAACATCAAATTTATGATAAAGATCTGGATGTCTACTGACGGCAGTCACCATTTTGCCATTAGCAGAGTAATAATCATGATCTTTAATTCTGGAACGGAAGTGCCTGGCTGTCTTCCTCACATAGAAGGCACCACACTGGCATGACATGAGGTAAACTATCCATTGAGTGTCGCAATTAGCATGGAAATTGGGGACAAACTTTTCTCCATTTGGAAGCACAAAACTAGTGCCTATATTGATCCAGGAACAGAACGAGCATTTGCCACATCGGGTAATACAATTGTGGGATTGCCTAGTGTTGAAAACAGAATAATGACTCAATGACTATTGTTCAATAAGAGAGGTTTAATCACACCCTCATATAATTTCTGAGTGGCTTAGCTTTCAGGAAACAAAGTTAAAGTTACTCCCTGTCTGATCTTTCAGCCGATTACCCGTTTGGTTAAAGATGTAAAATCACATTATATGCATTGTACTAAAAAAACTGGTTTCATCACTCTGTCAAAGCATTACAGACAGAGTTTTATACATGCCTTCACAGCATTACATCGTTTTATACATGTATTTATTTAGTAAAGCCAGAATAATGTGACAATTTTATAGGATTTTTGTTTTTAATGAATAATGTATTCCCTGGCATCCTTTTGAAAGTTGTCTCGGTTGTGAAATAAAATACTTGACATTTTTTCTAGGGGTCATGAAATCCTGGCAGAAAATCTTTCTCCTAATACAGCAATTTTCAAATAATGTTCCCTGAATGTGTAAGCAGAGGTCACCAAAGTCTTTGAAAAATTCACTTTGGGCTATTCTCTTTGCAGCCAGTGCATTTTTATCACTACTAAAGGCTTAAAACTGTTGCCCTAGGTTTTATTGAAGAAATGTAATAGGTGTATGTTTTATAGTAGGCTTCTAAATAATTTAGAGTTTATTACAAAGTAGAGCACCTATTTACATAAAGCAATCTGGATATCATAATAAATACAATTTAAAGGGAAATAGACAACCTCTGAATCTTCCAGAGCAGAAAATGACAGTAGAGAATAACATGTGTGCCCTACTTGCAGTTTTCCCACTCTCCTACAACAATATAGACATGGTAATCCAAAAAAAATCTGTCTGCAGCAAATTTAGAAAATAAATGGTATACTAAATAAAAATGACTCCCAATTATTTACGACTTCCCAACTGCCTGTTATTCCTTCTGTCAGCTCCCATCAGGAGCAAGTGATTATACCAAGATCATAATAGGTGTATGTTTTATAGTAGGCTTCTAAATAATTTAGAGTTTATTACAAAGTAGAGCACCTATTTACATAAAGCAATCTGGATATCATAATAAATACAATTTAAAGGGAAATAGACAACCTGTGAATCTTCCAGAGCAGAAAATGACAGTAGAGAATAACATGTGTGCCCTACTTGCAGTTTTCCCACTCTCCTACAACAATATAGACATGGTAATCCAAAAAAAATCTGTCTGCAGCAAATTTAGAAAATAAATGGTATACTAAATAAAAATGACTCCCAATTATTTACGACTTCCCAACTGCCTGTTATTCCTTCTGTCAGCTCCCATCAGGAGCAAGTGATTATACCAAGATCATAGATGCAGCTGCAGCCATTATCCTGGTATCATTTGTTAGAGCCATTGATCAGCTTTTAGGTAACAGTGATCCAAGTGGCTCTACAACTGCCTAATCACTTTTACAAGGCTCGGAACAGTAGAGAGCCCACTTTAACAATCTTCTCTGTGATGAAGCCAGAAGCAATAAGAATCTTGTTATTTCCATGTTCAGTGTTATGTTTCCTTGTCTGCTATGGCCAGGGAAGCAACGGCTTCATCAGATCTCTGCTTGGTTGGCTTGCTTGGGTTGTAGAGGAAGAATCAAGGTCTAATAGATCCCAGATCTCTCCATGAAGAGTACTTGTCACTGCCCAAACGTTATCACAAATTAATGTAAATAAAAAATAGGCTTAAATAAAAATAATTTAATTTTTTTTCTAAAGCACCCCCATGCTCACACGCAAATATACATATAGATTCTGCATATGTAAATGGGGATTTTGCCACACATGAGGTATCACCATAAACATAAGAGTGAGAGCAATAATTCAAGCGCCAGAGTTATGTTTAACTCTAAATGGGTAACCTGTAAAGGCTTTTAAAATGTCACTTATGGATAATTGTAGGTACCATAGTTTGTCGCCATTCACAGGTGTGCACCATTTTAAGTCTTTACATGTTAGGTATTTATTTATGTGACACAACAATCTTCTTTTATATTTTACAAAAAAGCTGGGTATTATATTGTGTTTGTGTGCACTACAATTATGAAATTAAATGTATTTATTCCTGAAAATTTGCATTTATAAACATCTGTGTAAATAGTGTGTAATATAAAAAGTTGTAGAAGTCGCTATTTTATTTTACAGGGCCTTTTCTTTCAGGAATATATCATGTTTGAGGATTCTAAGTAATTTTCTAGCAAAAAAATGACTTCTTTAACATGTATGTTAGAGAAGTCAAAATTGCTCTGGAGGGAAATGGTTAACAAATGTTAAAATGATAATCCAAAGGGTTTTCTTCATTTCACTGCACCAGGTCTCCTTCTCATGCAAAAGCATTGGCTAATGATCTAAATCATCATTCTGCAATTTCTAAACGCAAAATTACTTAATATAAAGAGTCATTATTGTAACTGGAGCTCCCACATTTCAGTTACAGTGCTTGTTAGCTACAGTGATTGTTTGTTCCATTGTAAAAAGCCTTGCAATGCCTTACAGGTTATAATGCTTCCTACCGCAAGCACTTGGGATTCTCCTAGAATTCCATTTTCTATTTATATTAATGGTATTCTAGTAGATCAATTGATTCTGCAGCAGTAAGCCCTTTTTGGAGTTTACAGGGATAGGGATGTAGGAGCATTAAAGACTGTATGAAGCTCATGTACAATTGCTGCACTTTGTTTTTGGAGCACCACAGAATCTGTCAGCTTTGGGTTTGTGTTTTGAGAAAGCCCCCCTGCAGAAACACTCATCTTGCAGTCCATAGGAGTCTGGAGAACTACCAATTCCTGGGGAATGCCAAGTATGGAATGCTCACCTTATGGAGGTATGCCTGGGCAGCCTGCTGGAGATACAATAATTAGGGACATTTTCATTTTACTGTTCATGGTGGTAGTCCATCACTATTCTTTAACAAATATGTAGCAAATAAATTGCTCTTAATAACTCCCTCGCGTACTAGTGAAGGCCACCCAGTAGATAAATGAAGCATGCAGAGCTAGCCATAAAGAAACCTCAAAGTTTCAACTTCCAAGTTGTTATTACCAAACATTGGCCACCAGTGGCGGCCGATCATTCCGGATGCCAGGAACACCATCCATCATGGGACCCAGGATGTTCTCAGTGGGAAACATCATAAGCGTGAGACTGCCTGGGACTCTGCTTATGGATACAGGAATTCGCCTGAGACCACAGGGGTGTTTTGTACTGTATACGACGGGAGATGGCAATGCTCTGCAACAAGTGTGAGGGACTGGTCGCAAGTCTCCAGCCATTTGTCCGATGCCTGCAATGCGGAGAATACTTATTTACAGTGAAGCAACCCACTGTGCCGCCTTGTGCATATCGTATAGACTGGGCCACGGGCATCGCCACCGAGGAGTCTGCTGTATATGCTCCTGTGGTGAGGCCTGCATCTTGTAGACCGACTACTACAGCCAGTGTTCTGGAGGGAGATGCTGCTGCTACCATCACCAGAAGAGTCACTCCGGACATCATGGACACTGCTTCGTCCACTCCTACTAAAATCCCAACACCTGCCCGCAAGAAAGTAGGGTACGTGAAAGCCTCCTGCGGCCACAGTAGAGACCTACCTCAGATCTTGCCTGGAGCGGATCGGGGGAAAGTGATCGCAACCAAGGAATCCGCTGCAGATATGGGTGAGAACTCTGGGGAAATTGTAATGAGTGGGACTGTGTGTAGATATTTGCCAGCAGAAGAGTTGTGGGACTCAGAAATAGATCTGATTTATCAGGGGATGATGAACTGTTCGAGACTATGTCCCAAGAAATTTTATGGGCCAATGCAGACGATGTGGCTGCAACATGCAATGTGTCTGGCTGGTTAGCCTTGAATTTTGGGAGTGCATCGCCTTGGGCGGAAACCCCTACAACCATTAACGAGACTTTACCCAAAAATGTCAGTCTGTCCAAGAGATTGCCTTTTACCATGGTACAGAAATCATTTAACTCTTGTGTGCCTCCCGGGGATAGAAGTGCCCGAGCTCTGCCTAGGCTCACAAGATCCCAGCGGCTGCTGACCAAGCGGGTGGCTACAGAGTACGATTTGGAATTTCCCTATGTTCCCAGGGAAATCATGCAGGAGATTAAGCAAAACTGAGAGCATTGGTATGCCAGTGATGTGTGGGACTATCTGAAGGTACCAAAGCTCTTTAGGAAACAAGGATGTTCCCCCAGTATGTACGAACGCTTCACCGGGTGTCTTCAGCACTGGAGCTTTGGGAGACATATATACTCCGACAAAGTTGTCATTTGCCGGCCGGGAAAACGTTATATACTTTATTACCACCATGGATGCCAAGGGGAAAATGTTAACTTTTACAGACCCTTGGTTTTATTGGTAAAATAATCACAGAGACTGCTGTTTTTTTTTTCTGCTTGAAAAAAGTACAAAGACTGCGGGGCTAGTTAGATAGTGTTAGGTTTATCAGATGAAAGATCTGTGTCAAGGTCATCTACCGGCCACAGCACTTGTATCAAGGACTTGCATTTCATCGCTCTTGCCACTAGATGGTGGGAGTTTGCACAAAAAGTTGGACAATTGCACGTAGACACATAGGTCAAATACACTGGAGAGAGAGTCTCATTTTCTGCTGGAAATGGGATTTTGCCTCCTATAACTGTACAGTTAGTATGTTTTTGTGTGTTTCGTTTCAGGAACCACCAAGATCGCCTATCAAGCTGCCGGAGAGTGGGTGGTGTAGATAGTCAGGTTTGTGTGTGATGTGACTTGTTTTATGTCAACTGTTCAACATATTGTATGTTAATCTTTTCCCTTTCCTTTCCATCCGTCATCCCCATTTCGAGCTCAGGTACCCGACTTTCAGGACTGAAAGTCTCTATTTTTTTTCTTCCCAGACGATGGGGACATTGTCTAAATGGGAGGGGGGAGCATGTAGTGCTGGCTCCTGACGAGCAGGCGCTATTGTTTTTGTAAAGTTAAGTTGCCTGAAGCCACAGTTGGGCTTTGGGATTATTTCTCAAAATTTCTGGTTTCATTACCAGTCCAGCTGGGTTGCACTGGGTTCTCCTTGACCGCAGGTGTCCATGTCACCGCTGGCAAAAGTAGAAACGCAGTCTAGCTGGATGCATTGGAACCAGCACAGTGGGAGTGTTTTCCTGCTGTGCATTCTGGGGGTGGTATTTAAGGTACCGACACCATGTTGGCGGAGGATTATTTTCTGTCTGTTTGGTTCTGATGGTCCTCCTGACCCAGTCCCCATGGCCCTCCTGGCCAGGGTGCAGAATTATGCATCCTGTGCCTCGGGGTTGGCTGGCCCGAGGCGACCCAACTGAAGGGATAGTCCAGAGAGAATTTTGGGGCCTACTGATCCAGGGATGGTCCGGTGCTGTCTCATCAGAAGGGAGAGGCTCAGCAACTGAAGAACCCCAGGGGAGGACTCTTTCAGGAGAAGAGCATGCGCAAGGCTTGTTTCTCTGAAGGAGCCTGGAGACTTTGTTGAAGGATGCAACCTGGATCAACACTCATACAGTATCGCCGGATCGGCTGAGAGAAACTGGTACCGTATATCAGTTCTTTAAATTTATCCACATCCCTCAGTAATGCTCAAGTGTATCTCACAAGTCTGTTGCAGAGACTTTATCGAGCATTCCACCGGCTGCTAGGCCTAGTGAGAGAAGTCTATCCGGGGGTTGTTGAATCTAGTTGTGGAACAGTTTTATTTTCTGGATTCTCTTAATACTTTCACCTTGCAATTTAAGTGCCTGAACTCACCCCTAACCCTCTACCCTACATTAAGAGACTTTGTTTTTTCTAAATAAATAACTCAAAAGAGGATTCAGTGTCAGTTTCAAGATTCTTTGGGCCATTTACCACGGGATCCCCAAGACGGAGAAGCAAGCAGGTGAGGTAACGGTAAGCCCAAATCAAACCAGCAGCTCTTTCGGGGGTCAGTGCTACAAATATATAAACATAAAAGTCCAAATGAATGTGACTGAATGTGACTGAAGTATTAATCCACAGTCAGGTAAGTGTAAAGTGCTTCACAAACTTTAAGGTGTACAAAAACACCCCATTATGTGTCCCCACTCACTGGAACAGAACGAGCCCAGCTTTGCAGTCCAGGGGTCACTTCAGGCTTATAAAAGAGAATGGTGGATAAGGTCATAACATCAGATTTCAGATTTCCAGATAGAGGCTCTCATCCAGATAAACAGGCACACAAAAATAATAAGAAGATAGACCAATAGTGAAGTACTGTTATAGAAACGATTTATTGCGCAATAAATACTAATGTAACACTAAATGCTGCGACTGCCTTTAGTCGCATACATGAGATCACAAGAATACCATTTTACAATGGAAGCATTATGATAATTCATAACTGATAGATTATTAAATGTATACTTCTGTAACGTTAAATGCTGCAGCTAACTTAACCTCCCTGGCGGTATGATTCAGTCTGAATTTAGGTGCTGAAAGCGGTACAATTATTTTGCATGGAAATTTGGCGTTTTATATTGTAATCCTGTAATTCTTAGGAATAACTCTCTTAAATCTGTTCAAACCAGAGTCTAGCAGACATCCCAGGTATGAAGTTTATAATATAATAAAGAATAATAAAAATTGCTCAATAATGTAATCATATCCTAAAACACTGAAAAAGGGATACTTTTTGGTTGCTATGGACAATCTCCAAATTTCAGGCAGAAAAAACTGTATTTATAATATAAAAGTGCATGCAGGGCATTGCACAGACCACTAGGGACAAAGGGGGTGTGTATTTTTTAATACAGTACTGTAATCTGTAAGATTACAGTGCTGTGTGTGTTTTGTGTGTTTTTACATTTTTTAATTTGTCGCCGTTCTCCGCTCCCGTGACCCGTAACGTTGCAGGGAACGTAGCTCGGTGGCATTCGGCACTGTGAATCGAGCGGAGGACAGCTCGATCACACAGCACGGAGGACATCGCTGGATCCAGGGGACAAGGTGAGTAACTCTCCCTGTGTCCTCCCCGGCATCCAGCGTTGCGATCTCGAGTCTGGCTCGGGGTTACCGCTCCTGTCAGTAAAATCCCAATCCGAGCCAGACTCGGGATTACCGCTAGGGGGGTTAAGTTGCATACATATGTAATATAAATGGAATTTTACAATAACATTATTTAAACTGTCTTTAAAATGTTAAATGTATGTTAAGAGGAAGAAAGAGGAATGTCAATAATATATAAAAATATGCCTACAGCTAAAATAATATTTAGGCATCGCTAATAAAACAAATGATGTCTAGCTCTATGTCCAGGCCTTTTGGTGAAAGAGTGTCTGTGAGAAAGATCCACTGAGTTTCTCATTTTGATAAGTCCCTCACAATATTGGAGCCTCTACCTGACGGTTTAAGATACTCTACACCCCAACATTTGAGGCCAGAGGTGTCCTGCTTATGTTTTAATTTAAAATGTAGAGAGACATTGTGGTCTTTAAAACCAATCTTTATATTTTGAATATGTTCAGCTTATCTCACCTTCAGAGCTCTTTTAGTGCGGCCTATGTATGCTAGCCCACATGGGCATTCTATAGCGTACGTCACATGCGTAGTGTTACAGGTGATGAATTGCTGAATATCAAAACTTTTATTGTTAGAGACTGATCTAAAACGATCAAGATCTCTAATTGGTCTGTTGACCTCCCTGCAGGCCTTACACCTCCTACACACGTAAAAACCATCCCTGTCCCAAAAGGATGGATGTCTACTGGGAGGATCAAGTATATTTTTGACCACAAAATCACCATAACTGAAAGCTTTTAGATATATGAACTTGGGAGCCTGGGGAAGTACATTATGAAGTTTTTTTTGTCTAGAAGTAATATATGCCAGTATGCCAGTGCTCTGAATTGTGAATGGAAACCAGAGATAAAGCCCCAGTCATAATTTGTATTTTGTATGTTTGGGACTTTTTCTTTTAGGCAGTTTTCTCTAGGAATCACGCAAACCTCTTCCACAATTTTATCCAGAAACTGTGGATTATAGCCTTTGGCTTTGAACCTCTTGTGAGCACTTTTAATTGTGAATTAAATATGTCCATATGGGAACAATTTATTTTCACCCTCAATTTCATTCACCCTCATAATCTGACCTTTGGGTATGATCTTTAGCCAAAGTGGGTGGTGTCCCCTCTGAGTTGGGAGATAACTACCGTATATACTCGAGTATAAGCCGAGATTTTCAGCCTCTTTTTTGAGGCTGAAAGTGCCCCCCTCGGCTTATACTCGAGTCATCGCTGTCTGCCCGCTCGATCAGCGTGTCGAGCAGACAGACAGCGGCCATTCTATAATTCAAAAGCCGCGCCTCCGGCTCCGCCTTCGCCTGTGATAGGCGGAACACTGAATTTCCCAGCAGCCTGTGTTCCGCCTATCACGGACATCGTATCATCCTCGTACTACGGACGAGGATGATACGATGTCCGTGATAGGCGGAACACAGGCTGCTGGGAAATTCAGTGTTCCGCCTATCACAGGCGAAGGCGGCGGCGCAGCTTTTGAATTTTACAATGGCCGCCGAGGCGCCGACGAAGAGGGCACGGGACGGAGGCAAGGCAAGGCACGGCACGGGACGGGACGGGACGGGACGGGACGGAGGCAAGGCACGGCGGCAAGGCACGGCACGGGACGGAGGCAAGGAGGCAAGGCACGGGACGGAGGCTCGGGACAAAGGCTCGGGACACAGGTAGGCTGGACACACACACACACACACACACACACACACACACACACACACACACACACACACACACACACGGATGGAGACACACACACACAGGGATGGATGGATGGATGGAGACACACACACACAGGGTTGGATGGATGGAGACACACACACACAGGGATGGATGGATGGATGGATGGAGACACACACACACAGGGATGGATGGATGGATGGACACACACACACACAGGGATGGATGGACGGACACACAGGGATGGACGGACACACAGGGATGGACGGACACACAGGGATGGACGGACACACACACAGGGATGGACAGGCATGTCTCACCCTCGGCTTATACACGAGTCAATAAGTTTGCCAGTTTTTTTGGGGGTAAATTGGGGGCCTCGGCTTATATTCGGGTCGGCCTATACTCGAGTATATACGGTATTGTGAAAAGAATTTGTTTGCATCCCAAAAATTGTTGTGGGATAAACAAAAACCAAGGTTATCTCTCAAAAAAAACTTTTTGATTATGGGGTAGGTCATCTCGTTGGCTCAAAGCCCAGTTCAAGGCCAGAAGAGCATCCTTGTGTTGTATTATTGTGTAAACGGATGATACATCTGCGATGACAAGTAATACCTCATCCTTGCCAGTTAGAGCTACACTTTCTATACAATTTAGTACATTTTTTGGTGTCTTTGAGATAAGATCTAGTTCTAACTACACTCTTTTTATTTTTTATTTTTTTTATGTATTTTTATTGAAAAGAAAAAAAAGGATTTTCGTACAACAGATGAATTCGTACATATTGATACAAATAATCAAGATTGATAATGTAACATCATCAAAGAAAACCGCCTCAGGCGGGAAATAGACTGTTAACATTTCAATACAGCACATCAAAAGGTAAAAAGAAAAAGGACACACCACAAGTCTACCAATAAAGATACATAGAAAAACCAAGAGATATATTTGTCAGTGTGGGAGGGGTTGTGGAGTATAAATCCCAAGGCCAAACCTGAGAAAAACATTCCCGAGAGTAAATGGCTAAAAAAAAAAAAAAAAAATTAAGGTGTTGTCTCAGGGTTAAACGTGGAAGTGTCCCACTTGTCCCATATTTTAGAAAACTTGGGTAGAGAATCTTGTACCAACGTAGTCATACGTTCCATCCTGCGTATATATGCAATAGCAGAGATTAGCTGCGGTTGGGACGGAGGGGAGGTGGACAACCAAAGAGTAGGAATCGCTCTCTTGGCAGCTAGAAGAATATAGGCTGTCAATTTCTTGGCGTGTTTAGATAACGCCGCGATAGACAGGCCGAACAAGTAGTGTTTAGGGTCTAATGGAATATCTACCTCCAGAACAGATTGTATTAGGGATTGGACCATGGACCAAAAAGGCACAATCAAAGGGCAGCTCCAGAAAATATGGTAATGAGTGCCCTCATCTCGTTGGCATCTCCAACACAACTTAGATACGGAATGATCATATTTATGTAGCATTTCAGGGGTTTTGTACCAAAACATTAGTATCTTATAGGCCGTCTCTCTCTGCTCCACACATCTGGAGACTCTAGAAGTAGAGGTCCAGATGTCCTGCCATTGGGAAATGGTTAAGGGGGGTGGTAAAATTGTAGCCCATCTTCTCATGTAGAGATGTGTATCTGTGGTGGGCGAGATTGAATTGTGGAGGACACTATAAATAGAGGATATAAGTCCTTTCTGGCATGGGCCTTGTGAGCACAAATTTTCAAAGGTGTTAGGGTTGGCCAGAGTCAGGTCAGGAGATCTAGAGTGGAAATAATGTTTAAATTGAATGTAAGAAAAAGAGAGTCGATCTGGGATGCCAAATTTGTCCTGAAGCTCAGGAAAGGATAGGAATTTGCGAGATACTGGATGCACCAGATGGCGGAGTTGGAAGACGCCAGACCTATACCAAGGAAGCATATTCTTCACCGAGAGGCTGTCAGGCATATCCGGATTAAAAATGACATTCAGCAGGGGTGAGCATGGAGAGGAGAGAGAGAACCGTTTGTGACACTGTTTCCATATGGAGAGAGTAAAAAGCATCAGTCCCAGGCATATGCGCCTAAGCTGAGCCATAGAGGAGGTCAGATCAGACCATAGCATGGAGCATGGATGGACCGGGGTGACCACACTCATTTCTAGCTCTGACCATCTACTGGTAGCAAAATACGACGACCAGGAGACAGCCGCTAGAAGGTGCGATGCATAGTAATACTTCACGATATCGGGGGCTCCCAGTCCTCCATGAGATCGTGGAGCAAAAACCTCTGTTTGGGCTATCCGATGCCTCCTATTCCCCCATATAAATTTAGCAAAGGCTCGTTGAATATTCCTAAGCTGAGGCATGGAGATAGCAACTGGTAATGTTTCAAAAAGATATAAAAACTTAGGGAGTATGGCCATTTTCAATACGTTAATCCTGCCCAGGAGAGATAGGGGACATGACGACCAACTTCTGAGTAGGCTATGCGTTTCCGCTATTAGGGATATATAGTTAGCTTCATAGAGGGAGCCGTACTTGGCGGTCAGGTTAATGCCGAGATATTTGAGAGAAACGGGGCACCAACGGTAGGGGTACGTGGATTCCAAGGAAGCTTGAAGTGTGGGGGGAATATGAATAGGGAGCGCTTCGGTTTTAGTCGTATTTACCTTATAACCCGAGAGCCTACCGAAGGAATCTAAAAGAGTGTGAAGTTTGGGAAGGGAGGTTAGGGGTTTCGTCAGCGTGAGGAGAATGTCGTCCGCAAAAAGAGACAGCTTGTATTCTTTCAGTCTGAGGGAGACTCCCCTTATGTCTGAATCCACCCGTATAGCTGCAGCCAAGGGTTCTAAGCATAATATAAACAACAAGGGGGATAGGGGGCATCCCTGTCTGGTACCATTACTATGTGTGAATAGCGGGGATCTGTAAGATGCCAGTTGGACTTGGGATGTGGGAGACGAGTATAAGGCTTGCAGGGCTGATAGGAAAGAACCAGAAAGGCCAAAGCGATGGAGCGTTGCAAACATGTAGGGCCATCCCAGCCTGTCAAAGGCTTTTTGTGCGTCTAAACTCAAAACAATAGCCGGGCGAGACATTTTATCGAGTAGATCTATGAGGTCAATGGTACGCCTGGTGTTGTCCCCAGCCCGTCTGCCCAGTACAAATCCCACCTGGTCATTATGAACCAGGGCGGGAATCAATAAGGAAAGCCTATTAGCTAAAATTTTGGTGAAGATTTTATAGTCGGAGTTGAGTAAGGCTATGGGTCTGTAATTATCTGGTAGTGTAGGGGATTTACCCGGTTTCGGGATAACTGTGATATGTGCGTGGAGAAACTGAGAATGCGGAATAATGCCCTTCTGCAGGGAGGTAAAAAGATTAAGCAGATGGGGGCTCAGTGTCGGGAGAAAAGTTTTATAATAAACATAAGGAAGCCCGTCAGGACCCGGGGATTTATGGGACGGAAGATCTTTTACAACCGCAGCCAGCTCCTCTGGTGTAACGGGTGCATTTAGGGTGTCCACTTGTGGGGAAGACAACACTGGTAATTTCAAGGAAGTGCAGAAATCATCAAAGCTACCTTGGGAGAACTCATGGTTAGGGTCAGAAGCTAGGCAGTTATATAATTTTTTGTAAAAAGTGCCAAATACTTTAGACATCGTCAAGGGGCAGTAAGTCGGAGTGCCGTCCGGCTGTAGCAGGAGGTCAGGATAGGAGTGAAATGGACGGGGCTTAAGCTTGTTCACCAACATCCTATGAGGCTTGTTGGCAAATTCATAGAACCTCTGTTTAGCCCAGAGCAGAGCCTTAGAACACTTGTGCATATCTAAGGATTTTAACCGTTCGCGGAGAGAGGTCACTGTGCGAAGACGCGGCACCGATGGGGAGGACACAAGCAGAGCTTCAGCTTTTTGCAATTGCGAAAGGAGGTCTAGTCTCTGCGCTGCCGAGTCCCGCTTAAGGCGAGAGTCAGCCGAGATACATAATCCTCTAAAAACGGCCTTGTGGGCCTCCCAAAGGGTGGACACGTCCCGCACCGACCCTTCGTTAAGCTGAAAAAATTCGGCTAACCCGTGGGATAGATGGGTTTCGGTAACCGGATCACGGAGGAGAAACTCGTTGAATCTCCAGTGGCAGGTCTTAGGTGTAGAGAGGGTGAGGACGAGGTCGAGCTGGACCGATGCGTGATCAGACCACGTTATGGGATTTAACTCCGAGGCCACTGCCGACGTTAGAAGAGATGCCGAAACAAAGATGTAGTCCAATCTAGAGTACATCTTGTGTGGGGGTGAGTAGAAGGAGAATTGCCGATGTGTAGGGTGTTTAATCCTCCAGGTGTCTAAAAAGTTATGAGACCTAATGAGCTTGCGAAACGCAGCGGATTGACGTTCCGTTTTTAAGGAGGGATTGTCTGAAAACAGGGTCTGCCTATCCTTCCTAGCAGACATGGCCATATTAAAGTCCCCGCCAAGGATCATGAATGGCTGGGCATAGGTGCCCAGGCTGTCCAAGACCTCAGTAAGGAAGTGAATCTGGCCTGAGTTGGGAGCATAAACATTGATAATAGTAAGAGAACGAGATAAGTGGTCACAGTCCAAGAGGATGTATCTGCCCTGAGGATCAATAAATGAGGACTTAACCCGTAGCGGGCATGTCTTTTTAATCAGTATTGCCACCCCTGCTTTACCAGAGAGGTCGGAGGCCATAAAAGAGACCGGAAAATGTTTGGCTGCAAATTTAAGAGATCCCCCTGGGCGAAAGTGGGTCTCCTGGACTAGGACCACATCCGCGTTGGAGGACCTGAACTCCTTCAAAGCCAACCAGCGCTTATGGATTGAGTTCAGGCCCTTAACATTGTAAGTAAGTACCCTCAAAGCCATCGTATAGAAATCAGAGAAAGCTTAAGATACCCGTAATATACATACAAAAAACGGACATAACCATACCAACCATGAAGATATTGGGACTCGCGGTGTGTCCTAGAAGTGAAAGGCAAATAAAGACATATAATAACAACAATGTGATTATAAAGTGTAGTAAAGTGCATCCAAATTGAACAAAAGATGAAAAAAAGGCAGAAAAATAGGCAGAAAAAATAGAAGAAAAAAAAAACATTACTAATAGAAAAAAGGCCTGGGGGGTAAAAACCACCCAGGAGTCCACAGCCGTAGCTGTGGAACCAAAGAAGGCACATCAGGGGTTCCAGCTCATCTGGAGAGACCCCGCCACCTTCCAGCAAAAGGTACAGGAAATAAGAGCAAAACACTGTAGTCCCAACAACCAAAAAAAGAACAGGGGCAGTGGAAAATATAACCTGTAACTAAAGTTGCAAATATCCCTTGTTAAAGAGGAAACATGGTGAGATAGGGGCCGAGGCCGAGATCAGCCAAACACTACACATTGAAGCTTCCATCAGGGAGGGAGTCTAGGATGCAGGTTACGCTGAGGGGTAGAAAAGGATTTCTGCGACTTCTGGCATGCAGGGGTCCAGATCCGAGCAGGAATGGAGGAGGGTCTGGGCGTCGTTGGAAGCGGCATGGGATCCTCGTCTGGAAGCGGTGGTAGGCCCAGGTTACGTATGAAAGCTTCACTCTCCTGAAGATCTCTCATAGAGTATTGAATCCCATCTTTAGTAGCAGAGAGGCGGAAAGGAAACCCCCAACGATATGGGAACTGATGGTTTTGCAGATGGGCAGTCACGGGGCGAAAGCTGCGACGTTTGGCAAGAGTAATAGGGGATAAGTCACTAAAAATTTGTATCTTGGCTCCTTTAAATTCCAAACGGGATTTGTTCCGGGTGGCCATGGTCAAAGCCTCCTTGCTATCGTAGTAATGAAAGCGTACGATAATGTCTCTAGGGTTGGCCCCGGCAGGCGGTTTTGGGGCCAGGGATCTGTGGGCCCTATCCATTCTCCAGTCTATGTCCGGGATTTTAGGGGCAACAACATTAAAGAGGCTGAGTAGGTATGGTTTGATCTCCCCCTCACTAACGGCCTCTGGGACGCCTCTGATCCGAAGGTTTTGGCGACGTTCCCTATTCTCCAAATCTTCCTGTTGGGATTGGAGCTGAGAGACCGATTGTTTCAGACCGGCGTTGTCTTCTTCCAAAACGTGGACATATTGTATCAGGTCATCAAATTTGGTTTCCAGGACATCAGTCCGTTCTCCAATCTGGGCAATCTCCCCCCGCAGTTCATGGGCCAGCTTACCCATTTCCTTCGAAACATTACTCGTCAAGTCTTGTAGGAGAGCTCGCAGTTTATCATCAAGTACATCAACTGTGACCGGGGCGGACATTGCGTCTGAGTGGCTATGTGACAAGGAATGTGGACTGTCGTGCGCCGGTGCTTGGGATGTCACTTGTGCGTATGTGAAAGAACCTGGAGAAGGGGCTGGGGAGGCCGGCCTGCTTAAAAATCGATCCAGAGTCTGTGTCTGTGAGGGCCGCAAATCCGGGGATGAAGACTGAGGAAGGTGTTTCGGCCCGTATTTCACCATGAGGCGTTGGGACTAGGCGTATATTCAGTTACATGCGGTGTTTCCCATAGAGAAGTAGCGACTGTGAGCAGCACGGGAGCATTGGAAGGCGGCTAAGGCCTACGTAGGATGATCACATGTCTGTCAAACAAGTGGGACCCAAGATGAGACCCCAAGATAGTATGCTGTCGTTCAGAAGGCACAAACCAACCGTGGGGGGAGGGGGGATAGAGCAGGAGTGCAGGCCGCAGCAGTTCCAAACAGCCAGGGGGGGGAGATCCAGACACCACTGCCCCACTGGGTTAAATAAGGGGAGAAGGCACAAGGTAAGGCAAAAACCGGGGTGAGTAGCAAGCAGGTGCAGGCCACAGGCAGCAGGAGAAGGGGATGGGTGAACCAAGATGGCCGCTGAGCAGGCCAGGGGCAGGTGCAGGGCAGGAGGATGTGACCGGTGAATGCAGGCGGACACTCAGGAGGGTTGGCAAACTGAACTGAGGCAGAGGCAATGCCTGTGCTGGCTGGGGTAATAATCCGGCCACAGGAGAGGGCAAGCACGCTGCTGGAGGCCTCGGGTGTAGCAAGATGGCCGCCGGAGCTCACCTGTCCAGCTGGGGTCTGGGAGTCCCTTTAGGCATCCGAGCGGCGATCAGCGGTGGTCTGGCGCAGGAGAGGCTGTCCCGAGGGGTCCACGTTGGGCGACTGCTGCAGTCCCGGCTGAGGGGGGACCCAGGATGCACCGTCCGGAGGCTCCGGGTAGCGATGTAGGCCGCAAGATGGCGGCGTCCGGCCTGCCTCGTCGCCCACCGCCGCAGGGCGAAAACGGCGGCGGATCCGACAAAAATAACGGCTCCGTCCGGAGCTCCGATATCCCACCGGCGGGATGGAGAGGTCGGCGGGCAAAACAGGGATGCGGTGGACGAGGATGGGGTAAGATTGAGCTAGGCCTCGGCGGAGCTCTCCCCAGACACGTCCGACGTCCTCGACTTCCGGCCACGCCCCCCCAACTACACTCTTTTGAAGAAAGTGGTCTAAGTATTGTCCCATTCTAGACGCCAAGACGCCTATACTATTAACGATAGGTATCGCTGGGGGGTGTGTAGGGTCTTTATGTATTTTTGGATGAGTATAAATCATCGGAATTCGACTGCTACTGGTATTTTCTTTGTTAGACAAAACACCAGTACTGTAGCCCTTATCCACAAGAATTTCTAGCTCATTCCTATATTTTTTGAGTTGGGTCCTGGTCCAATTTTTTGCACGTCTCGGTATCAGCAAGCAACTCCAAAATCTAGCCATGATAGAAGTCTTTAGACAAGATGACAACTCTGCCACCTTTGTCCACAGGCCTTATTATAATCTCTTTTCTCTTTCTGAGCATCTCTATACCAGCCTGTTTATTTCTGAAATCAACATTATTCTTTGGAGTCAATTCATCTAGGTCTCGCAATACTAAACCTTTAAAAAGTTCCAACTGATGGTTATCCGCATTCAGTGGGTTGAAGAGGGATTTGTTATCAAGGTCACTATTTATTGCTTCAGAAGAATTGGTATTGGTATGTACAGTATTCAGAGTGCTGCATTAGAGATTTTTTTTATATTAAGCTTCCTTATATATTTGTGAATGTCTGTGTATACATCAAATTTGTTAATTCGCTTTTTTAGGACGCAATTAAGGCCCAAATTCAATATATTTGTTTCTTTATATGTCAGAGTTACTTCACTTAAATTGTATATACCTACTAGTCTACAATGGGAGAGGCCATGATCCCTCTCCCATTGGGGCTGTAATCTCCACTGTGGCTCTCTTTGTTGAGGTCCTGTTTGTGAATACACAGTGGTCTCCCTCTGCGTGGTGGGTATCCATGCCCCCTCCTTTGCACTCCATTCCCCCTCCCTAAAAAAGGATGGGGGTGGTGGACCATAATTTACATCTTGATAATTCCATAATGGTTGGAATTTATTGTACACCAAAATTTGTTGTGTATATGTTGTTGGTTCCTCATTTGGCCTCCCGTACCCCTTTGACCTCTTCCTTGATTCCTACCCATTCTATTAGGAGTGGATTAGATTATTGGAGAATAAATTTGAGATGACTCCTCTCTCTCTAAATATTCATATCCTCTCACATTTTTTGGAGGGGATATAGGTTGTTGAGACCTTATGTTAACAACACTGTATCTGCCATCTCATTACTCATCGGTACACTTTGTTGCCACAAATAGATTGAATTCATTTTAAAATTCCCCATATCTCTATGGTATTTTTTTTATCTTTTTCTTTTGTGTCTTTGTCTACTTTTTCTAATCTCTAATCTGTTGTGAATCTTTAATCGGAATTAACTGTTGCTGAAGATCATTAATTTTCATTTCTAGACTATTCATTTTCCTCTTCTTCCTTTGGAGTATTAATTCTTGTAGTTTTAAACCCAACCCATTAAAAAAATCCAGCCATTCTTGCATGGAACCTGAATCATCTAATCCATCCTGTGGTGTTACCTCCCATTGTAAATTTCTTATGATGATTTTATCCTTACTGTAGTGTTCCAAAGTCCAAATATCCCACCAGGTTTTCACCTGTTTATCTAATGCATAAAGTGCAAATATCCCACCAGGTTTTCACCTGTTTCTCTAATGCATTACCTAATGCATAGCCCCATTAAATTTCACTTGAACCAACTGCTGCTCAAGTGAATTTTAATGGAACTATGACTGCATTAGGTATAGTGAATAGTCTAGAAATGAAAATGAATGATCTTCAGCAACAGTTAAATCTGATTAAAGACTATTACAGGAGACACATCTGTCACACGATTCCAACCTTAAAATAATCTCAAAAGACTACCCAGTTTGGTTCTATGGGAATTCCCCAACAAAAAGAGCTAAGGGAGTAGCTATAGGATTTGTCAGAAGGGTAAGGCTCACCCTGAAAGACAGAATGACAGACCCCGAAAGGTGATATTTATTTTTGCGGGGTAGAATAAATGAGGTGGAGTACTCCCTGGCAAACATCTATTGCCCAAATACTAATGCTATAAAATATGTAATAGCTATTATAAAAAAAGCATGGAATTTAAAAGAGGAGGAGCCATTCTGGGTGGAGATTTTTACTTCTGTATCGTACCAGGGTATGACAGTACGTCCAGTGAACAGAGGACTGGGAAGGTATAGAGTAAAATACAAAAAAAGTATCATAAAAAGTATCATCATACAACTGATGGATGTATGGAGAATACAACATGCTAAATGCCAGGATTATATGTTCCACTCCTCTGTGCACGGGATGTACTCAAGAATTTACCTTTTCCTGGTGAAGCATAGGTTGCTTGAGACAGTAATTAGTATGAATTTTGAAATCTCAACTTTCTGACCATACCCCGGTTATTATGAGAATAAAGACTCAGGGGAGCTAAAATAGACCAACCTCCCGGAGAGTAAATGAAGAATTATTACGGGATAAAGCAGCTGAAGAAAGGATCAGGAGGGAGTTAGAGCTGTATTTTAAATCCAAATTGTAGCACTTACCCCTGAAGGAGCTGCTGAATTTTGTTTGGGTCTGCATTCTGCTATTACACCCCTAATAACTTGGCTCAATCCCCTTGACACATCTGAGGTGCAGTGTTGGTGTGACGCTAATAACAAAGGATGACCCCACAATGTACAATGCAACAACAGTGTACCTTTATCTGTACCTGGGTATCTGTTTCTCCACCTGTAGGAAGAGGAACAACACTGCACACCATTTGTAATTAACCAGAACTAACCAAAATTGGTATAAACAGTAATTACAATATGTACACTGTCACACAAATGTAATGCAACAGCACAATAAGTATTCATGTTAGAATCTTCAGAATCATTCAGAACGCTCACTACTTCTTCCGTTCGGACATACGTACGGCAGCTATTAGCTTTACACTGCGCATGCGTCAAGCTCCGCCTGCGACAAAATTTGCGTAAGGATCAAATAATGTCTTCAGCTGTGAGAACTCTGGAGCAGAAATTTGGTGTACGACAGGCTAAAGACCAATTGAGGAAGCGCTGGTCAGATATAAAAATGAGGGAGTCGGATCAGTATAGAAGAATCAAAAAGGCGCTTAAATGTACTTGTTGTGCGCTCTTATGCTAATACTTAACTTGCTTGCTGATCCATGGACTTTTCGTTTATACCGTCCGTGATCGTTCGTAAGTATAGTTCGTATAGACAATTGTATGTAAATAGCGTTGATTTGCAGATAATACATACGGTGTTTGATAAATATCGTTCCTTTGTAATAAATAAATTCGCTATATTTAGCTGGTACAGGGTTATATTTTCATTATTGTCAGGATAAATTGTATTATTACACTCAGTTTAGGATATTGTTGTGTAGATGTCTTTAGAGCTAGCATGTTTTAGAACTTTATTCAGGGTAATGTAAGGAGAGGACACAGCAGCTATTTCAACATCTGGACTCAGGAGCACTAGTGTAGTGTGGGACATCATAGAACATTGTTTAGGATAACCCACATAGGGACTCCAGGGGATGATTTGGGTGTCTCCATCTGTGAAACTTGGCCAAAAAATGTAAAGTATTGCAGTTTGGTTAAAAGGGAACTTTAATTATGTCTTCTTCAACTAGGATCTTGTAACAAACAGCTAATAATTGGACACCACTTTGAACCAATGTTTCATATTCCTATTTCTGGACTCAAATATCAGTGTGCTTAAAAGTATACCTTTTGTTTCATTCTCATAGGGGAACAAAGACTCAGACATGAGTCAGAGCATCCCAGGACACCCTGACCTCACCAGTCTGATTGGGCAGCTAGCCCAAGCCCACGTGAGGATGTGGAGGAAGAAGAGGTGGTGGAAGTGGCTGAGATATTCACGCCACCAGGTGAGTGTCTGACAACCCAGCTTAAGGTAATCAATTAATGTCTGCATATTTTTACACAATTTTTTCTCAAAACATCTTTTAGGTGAGGATGTGGTTGTGGAAGGGCAAGCCACAGAGCCATTTTCAACTGACAGTGCCCAGAGACTAATTAGGCAGATCGTGGCCTGGAATGAGGACATCAACGGTATGCGCAACCAGCTACAAACCATGCGCAACCAGATGGACACTATGCAGATTCAGTTGGACACCATGCAGCAGGAAATGAACATGATCAATGTTTTGGGGAGAATCGAATCCCCTTTTCCCTAAAACACAATTGATCATGTTCTTAATTTCCTTGCGAAATACGAAGAATATTTGTTTCTTGAATTGTTGACAGATTTTACAGGCCACATTTTGAAGATGCACACGGTGTGTTAACATGTGCTATGTGCCACCAGGGGATCTCAATGTACGCATTTTGTGTTTGCAACCCCTTCCTCATAGGTGAGAGTGTTAACCTTTAAAATCTATACTTCTGATTTATTAATCACAAGATATGATATGGGTTAAATGAGAATTCTAAAGACGAGGAGGAAAAGCTTTAAATATAATAACATTTATTAAAAGTAGTTGAAAGTCTAGCTAACACACAAATCTCTATCTATGGTCTTACATCAAGGAAGAAAATACTAGGTTGAAATATAATATTTACATGCAGGAATACAAAGTATATTCTCTAAGACAGTGATCTACGATGAAACCTGGGGGTGTGGCTTAGCAATGGCCGAGTGAGGACGCGTGTAGTAAGTGCTCCGGTCCTCCTTACCTCTCCCTTACCTTGCAGACAGCATTACAGACAGCATTACAGCATTACAGCGCTCTCTAGGAGGGATGTGCCCCGTCAAAAGACACGGACCTAGATCCAGACCTCCCACCGGCGGATCCCGTACGAGAGCACCGCAGCGATCCATGCAGCAGTATCTACGGGACTCCCAGGATCTGTTAGATCAACAGATCGAAATGCCCGGCAGTACCGCAGAATCACCACGTGCACCCCGCACCAGCGAGACACCTCCTCCCGCTCCTCCCGCTCCTCCCGCTGAGTCGGTCTCCCCTATAGACGGAGAATTACATCCGGCACCGCCGAACCACTTGCTTCCTGCAATGACTGCAATGACTGCAGTGTCTGCTCCGTCTCACCTACTGCTGCCGCCTCCGCTACCGCTACCGCCACTGCCGTTACCATCATCCGCATCCGCATCCGCATCCGCTCTGCCTGATGAGCTACGGAGGATCCTACAGGCATTGCCAACTAGGGCGGACTTTGAGGCTTTACCCTCTAAGGCAGATATGGAATCCCTCATCTCACGGGTGGAAGAAGCACATATACGTGACATGCAGGAGGTAAGAGGGGATATCCTGGCTTTGTCTAATAGAGCTGAGTCTGGAGAAGCAGCGATACAATCTCTCACACAGCGGGTGGGTGAGCTGGAGCAGTTGCGGGTCGAGCAACAGGCTGCGACCATAGGTCTCCAACTCCATTTGGAGGTTGTGGAAGACCACGGCCGCCGTAATAATTTACGATTACGGGGGTTGCCAGAGACTATGGGAGCAGAGGACCTAGCTGGGATGGTGGGAGAGATATTTCATAAGATCCTTGCTGTAACCCCCGCTGTAACCCCCGCCATGACGGTTGAACTGGACAGAGTTCACCGTACTCGGGGACCCAAATCAACAGACCCTGGGAGACCAAGAGATGTGCTCTGCAGACTTCTCAGGTACTCCCAAAAGGAATTGATCATCAGGAAGGCATGGGAGCATGGAGAAGTGAGTTTTAATGGGACTATGGTTAAAGTATTACCAGATCTCTCCAGAGCTACGTTGCAGAGGAGGGCATTGCTGCGACCGGCATTAGAAGTGGCGAAAAGACAGGGGTGCACTTATCGCTGGGGTTATCCCCTGGCGGTTACATTTCGGAGAGAAAATGGCTCCTTCACTCTTCGCTCTACTGCGGACTTGCCAGCTTTTTTTGCCTTTGTGGGAGCAGACCCGGTACCTGTCCCTGATTGGCTAGAGTTGATTCCACATCGTTCATCTAGTTAAAGACTCCTTCATCCCTAGCTTCAGCCTTTTATCTCCTCATCTGCTTCAGTGATAAGATTAGAGCAAGGCAAGGAAGTGACGGTGGTGACAGTAGGAGACGGGGTCACGGGGTCTTGTGAGCTGTAATCGCCATCCGCCAGGACTATATTGGACTATACTGGATGCTGAACCAGACTGTTTGGTGTGGAGATATCCCTGAACTGCTATATCTATAATCCTATTTCCATCTCCTCCATCCATCCATCCATCCCTTCCCCCCCCCCCCCATTATTATGATGATGTGATTATTTTTGGAGGCTTCGCCCTCCCCTGGGAACTCCCCTATATGTTCACCAAGGTTTTCCCTTTTTTTTTTTTTTTTTTTTTTTTTTTTTGACCATATGGGGATATATGGGGGTTCCCTAAGGTAATAATAAATTTTGGGTAAATGGACTATATAAGGGGGATTTATTTAGATTGCCTGGGGTTCCCCCCTCTTTATCAACGGAATGCCCCCTAAACCTAGGTGAAAGAGGATTTTGTGGTTTACCAGACTTAGAAAGGGATTAGACTATCATTGTATGTGTAAAGGGCGGAGTTCTGGTAAAAGGGAAAGGGGGAAGGAAAGGGGGAAAAGAGAAAAGGGAAGGAAAGGAAAGGGAAAGGAGAAAGAAAGAAGGGGAAGGAAAAGAGGGGGAAAAAGGGGAGGGAAGGGAGAGAGGGAAGGAAAAAGAGAAAGAAAAGGAAAAAAAATTTTTTTTTTTTTTTTCTCTCTCATGGGGAATGGAGGGGGAAGGTGGAAGGTGGGGTGGTGGCTGGTTCTATTTTGTAAAAATGGGGAAAGGAAAGGAAACGTCTGGGGAAATGCCTACTTGATTTCAAATTTTTCGTTGAGGTATGGGAGTACTTTTGAGGTAAGGGGGCCAGTCTAGTTTTTTGAGTGGCACTAGGCCCAGTGTCTATAAACAATGTTGCAAAGTAATTCGTTGTTTGTTATTGGTAAAGTGTCTGCACTAATCTTTATCTTTATCTTTATTTTCTTTTTATTTAGGGGCTGTATATTTGGGTTGCTGTAGCTGTCGATATAATTAGTTTATTATTGTTAAGGTTTGGGGAGGGGGAGGACTGGCTGCCTGTTTCTCGGTCACTGTTTTCTCCAACCCCCACATAGGACTGCGCCCGATTACCAGCTCTTCGCTGGTGGGCGTAATAGCACTTTTGTGCTGTAAATTTAGTAATGTGCTGTTCTCCTTCTGAGAACTAGCTCTTGGGGGTTTTTTTTTTTTTTTTTTTTTTTTTTTCTCTTTCTCTGTTTTGGGTTTTTTTTTTTTCCTACTGGATTACAGTCCCTGACTTGGGACTTTTACCTGGGATCCATGGAGACAGTTAAGATTCTCTCCCTGAATGCGAAGGGTTTAAATGTCCCGGAAAAGAGGCGCATGCTGCTGCAGGACTTACGCCGGCTTAAAATAGACCTGGCTTTAATTCAAGAGACCCATTTTCGGAGTGGGAGTCTGCCCCTCTTGCGCAGTAACCTGTACCCAACTGTGTATCACTCTACTAATGCGACCTCTAAGTCCAGAGGTGTCTCTATTTTAATTGCCCGACATGTCCCCTGGAAATGTTTAGAAGTAAAAATGGATCAGGAAGGGAGATCTTTGTTTCTTAAAGGTTTAATTGGGGAAGTGGCTGTCACGTTTGCGAACATATATGCACCCAACTCTAGCCAAGACCATTTTATCTCTAAGACGTTGTCTACTTTACAGATGTTTGCCTCAGGCCAATTGATAGTTGGAGGAGACTTTAACATACCACTGATACCTACGGAGGATACATCTTCCGGAGCCTCCTCCATTACCCCAAGAGTCAGGCATCGTATTGTACGCTCCATACATAGAGCACAGCTGATTGATGCGTGGAGGTTACTCCACCCGTCCGAGAGAGACTATACATTCTACTCTTCGCCCCATAGACAGTATTCAAGAATTGATTACTTTTTTATCCCTCACGACTACTTGCATGCTTTGAGAGATGCTTCAATCGAACCAATTACGTGGTCAGATCATGCCCCCATTTTAATATCCTATTCCTTAATGGACGGTGGCACTGCTAAGACACGGAATTGGAAGCTGAATGAAAGTTTGTTGCAGGATAAGGAGGTGCTCGAGGACGTTGTCAGGGAATTAGATCAATATTTCGTATTTAATGATACCCCTGACAGTAACCCAGGAATAGTGTGGGAGGCACATAAGGCGGTTATTCGAGGGGTACTGATCAAGCATGGGGCCCGTATCAAGAAGATACGCATGGCAAAGATGAAAGGTTTACTTTGTGACCTGCATAGAGCTGAGGCTAGGCATAAGCATATTCAGACTTTAGCAGGCGAAACAGAAATTAGGATCCTGCGGAATAAAATTACTGACTTAATGCAATTTCAAGCGAAAGCAGCCTTACAAAAATGCCAACGAATTACATACGAGTCTGGTAATAAGTGCGGTAGAATCCTAGCTCAAACGTTAAAAGAACAAGCACTTGCTAATTACGTGCCCCATATTAGGACCCCCCATAACCAGAAAGCCATTCTCCCACGGGAAATAGCGGGGGAATTTAAAGAATATTATGGCGCTTTATATAACCTACAAACCCCTGTGCCTCCTCACACCCACATCGAGGACTATTTATCTGCCTCCAATATGCCCAAGCTGTCCGAGGAGGATAGAAGGGCACTAGATGAACCTGTCACCCAGAAAGAGCTGCAGGAGGTGGTAAGAGGGATAAAGATAGGGAAGGCCCCGGGACCAGATGGGTTTACGGCCCTATATTATAAAATGCTACTACCGTCATTGGGGAATTTTATGCTTAAATTCCTCAACTCGTTGGGGATAACACAGTTACTCCCAAGGGAATCCCTGCTTGCTCATATTACAGTAATCCCTAAGGAGGGCAAGGATCCCTCACAATGTAGCAGTTATAGACCGATCTCACTACTTAATACAGATCTAAAGATATTTACGAAATTATTGGCATCAAGAATACAAGGCCTTCTCCCGTCACTGATCCACTTGGACCAGGTGGGCTTTGTGCCCACCAGGGAAGCACGAGACAATACGATTAGAGTGCTTAATCTTTTACATATAGTTAACGATACCAAGACCCCCTGTGTTTTTCTAGGGACGGACGCGGAGAAGGCCTTCGACAGGGTGAATTGGAGATTCATGACGTCTGTTTTGCGTTATGTGGGTTTCGGCGAGAGGCTATTGGATTGGATTGGCTCTATTTACTCTAACCCGATAGCCCGGGTTCGGGTTAATGGAGTTCTGTCCGAACCTTTCGAGATACATAACGGCACCCGTCAGGGATGCCCTTTGTCCCCTCTCCTTTTCGCCCTGTCGTTGGAGCCTTTTCTATGCAAGGTGCGAGCCAATTCTAACATTATGGGGATTTCAGTGGGAGATAAACAATATAAAATCGCTGCATATGCAGATGATATGTTATTTTCCTTGATTAACCCAACGATATCTCTTACCAATCTGATGCAGGAATTCAGGGAGTATGGCGATATCTCTAATATGAAGATTAATTTCCATAAATCTGAGGCAATGGGTATAGGTCTTCCCCAGGGCCTTATAGTAAGACTTCATCAGGATTTTAATTTTAAATGGACCCGGACAGCCCTGAAATATCTGGGAACGTATATTCCGCCAACTATATCCCAAGTGTATGCTTTAAATTTTCCACCACTACTACGGACAATTCGGGCCCTGTTGGTTAAATGGAATAAAGGTCTGCATTCTTGGCTGGGTAGATGCAACATCGTGAAGATGTGCATCTTACCTAAGTTTCTTTACCTTTTGCAAGCATTGCCGGTCAAGATCCCTTCTCATTATCTTTTACAGACTAGGAGGTTGATATCTAATTATATTTGGGCTTATAAACGACCGAGACTTAACTATCAACAATTGACCCGTCCTAAACAACAGGGAGGCTTAGCGATACCGGATCTCCGTAATTACTACCAGGCCATTCATTTGACTAGATTGATTGACTGGAACAGACACTACGATAGCAAATTGTGGACCCAGCTGGAGCAGGCCCAAATAGGAGTAGCATTGAACAGGGCTCCTTGGTGCCATAGTAGATTACCAAACAAGGTGAAAAACCATCCTCTTATAGGAATAACTTCAAGTATTTGTGCGTCTCTCTTTACGAGTGCTGGGCTTGTTTCACGGACTTCCCCACTTTGCCCAATTTTAGGCACCCCGGAGTTTTCTCCCGGGGTCACGGAACCAGTATTCCGCTCCCTTAGGATTTCTGGGATTTATCAGGTATCCCACTTTTTGAAGGGGGACAAATGGGTGACTACCACTGATCTAATGGACCCGGCGGGTCCATTTAAATTAGATTTTTGGAAAGCAATCCAACTGAATCACTTTTTAGGGTCCCTGGCTCCCCCTGACAGCTATAACCAAAGTCTGACTTGTTATGAAGCTTATTGCTCGGAGAGAGGGGCTATGCCCCATGCCTTATCTGCCACATACCATATATTGACCGTTGCACCGGACGATAGTGGACCGAACTGCCTGAGGGCCTGGGAGAGGGATATGCGGTGCAGATTCTCGATACGCCAAAAACAAAATATCTTATTTTTCACACATAAATCCTCCATTTGTTCAAGAACACAGGAGACCAATTTTAAAATCGTAACCAGGTGGTACAATACCCCGGCGAAGCTGCATCGGGCCTATCCGACATCTTCAGACAGATGTTGGCGATGTCGGCGGGAAGAGGGTACGATCCTCCACGTCTTCTGGTCATGCCCACTTTTAGAGCGGTTCTGGAAGACAGTGGGGGATACGATCACTAAGTTTACCGATATTCCGGTTCCGGAGGGCCCTGCCTTTTATCTCCTTCATGCCACGAACATGTCCCGCAAGAAATATCAGACCTCGGTGCTTCGGCATCTTTTAGATGCCGCTAAAGCATGTATTCCACTGCGTTGGAAGAATACTCACCCACCAACTATTGGTATGTGGTTGAGAAGGGTAGAGGACATTAAGAGAATGGAAGACTTAATTTTGACGTACAGGGGACAGAACGAGCAATTTATTAAGACATGGTCAAAATGGAATAAATTTATATCCTCGCGTGCGGGTAGGGCACTTCTGGATGGGGATGCCCTGAGTGATGCCCCGAATGGTGGAGGACACCCCTTGGGTATAGATTATTGACAGAATGTACAGATTATCATGGAGAATTAGGTGCCCGGTATAGGCTGTTTGATACAGGGGGACAGTCCTGCCTACATGGATCTCACGGATCTTTTCCCTTGAGTTACCCTTTTCTTTTCCCAACCCCCCCCCCCCCCCTTTTTTTTTTTTTTTTTTTTTTTTTTTTCCATTCTCCTACTCTTCTCTGCGTTTAATTTTCCTGCTGTTTTTTGTTTTCCTTTTAACAGTCTCCTTTTTTTTTTTTTTTTTTTTTTTTTTTTTTTTTTCTCCTCTTTTTTGTCTAAGGCTTTGGGCCTGGGGGGTACGTCAGGGTGCCCTCCACGCCCAGGACTTTTTTTTCTATATATAGGTTTGAAATCTGGATGGGTTCTATGGGGCTGATTAGTGTTTGTGGAATAATTGTGCCAAGGGCATTTGGCCTTCCTGGTATGGAACTGGAGACCCTACTATGAGAAGGCTCTTCCTTTGGGAGCTATGGAAGGAGTTGTCTAGATGGGTTAGAGATGCTAGATGTTCTATAGTGGCATGATGTATGGCCATTTGCTATAATATCGATTTACTTTGTATGCCGATTGGTTCATTGTTTTATTTACTTGTTTTGTTCCTTATTTTCCTGTCCTATGAATAAAATATAAATTTGCAAAAAAAAAAAAAAAAAAAATGAAACCTGGTAGACGGATAATACTCTGAAATTCACAAAATAATTTATACTCAAATTAATGTTTTTTCCCACCAGACATGAAAATTGTTCTATCTTTCCATAGCAAGTGATTAAAATAACCCATGTAATTCTAAAAAAAAAAAAAAAAAAAAAAAAGAAGACAGTGATCTACAAGCATATTTAGTTACAAGCAACACCTTTAACCATAGCCTAGAGGCGATTCAGTTCACATTGTGCGCTATATAATTATTTCATTCATTCATTCATTCATAATTACCCATCCTTACATACGTTCCACTCTGAGAGCTGGTTTCCCAAAAAGAGACCTGTTACCTCCGCTTTGCTCTGAGTATATGCCTTCATGCTGATGCCCCATAGGCTGCCTTAACTTGATCATGATTGGAGGGCTTACTACAAAAGTCGGCCCCCTTTCATGCAAATCCTTGTGACTATTCTTAAACAGAAGATTTAATTGGATTTCCCCAGGAACTTATTATGGTTGGGCTCTCTTCATTGTCTACCCCAGCATGGGGTCCTTTGAAGTGAGTAGGTGTAGAACAATGGGAGTGGCTCTCCATTGTCTCCAAGTCTCGGCCCTTAACAAGCACCTGGGGGAAGGCATTATACCTGGCTTTCATAGATGCCAGCCAAATGAGATCTATTTCTAATTACAATATTTTACAGATATTAATGAAGATTTCACATAAACTCATAAGGCAACAAGAGGAAGGGATTTCACTCACAAAACATGTCCATTGATCCCCCATGATGGGAGATAGCACATGTTGACATTACCCATTTGGACAATTTCTTCAAAATTTGGCTTTTACATGGGTAACATCACCTTTTTTACATGTTGTTTTTTACATGTTGAACTTTGTAAGTTCCAGAGTTGTGCATTTTAGTTTTTTTATAACAAAAATCCTGTTTTAACTGTTAACCCTGTTTTAAAACTTCCCCACAGTTTTAAATATTACCAAAAAAACTAATATATATATATATATATATATATATATATATTGTTTACCCAAAAAATATATATATATTGTTTACCAAAAAAAATATAGTTTACCAAAAAACAAATATGTATATTTTTGATTGATAAAAAAAAAGAAGACGCACATGTTTGAATGTGCACTAATAAAAATGTTAAACAACAATGTGTGTGGCTTCTTCTTTCAATACTCAATACCAGCTTGGGAAGTCATTTTGTGTTTTCAGTGACAAAGGGGCTTATTTACTAAAGGAAAAATTACTTTTCACTAGAACAAATGCACTAGGAGAACCTAGGAGACAGACAAAAAGAAAAGCAAACAAGAAGAAAAACTCAAGATTTTTTAAGACAAAATTTTCTTTTTTTAAGAAATGTAAAGTGTTTAAAGGTCAGCTGCCATTTCAGTGGCCCCCCTACCATTAAAATAGTTAACATATTGGTCACGCACTTGATGTGCTGTTTGGGGGACCAAGCCAGGACAGCCAGGATCCAGGCCTGTGAGTTGTGGTGATTGTGTACCAAGTCCGGCCTCAGGCCCAATTGATTGTAAGTAATAAGTGCCAGAATGTCTCCTTAAAAAGTTATGAAGAATACAGTAGCAGAGGATTACATAGTTTAGTTTGTACTCTGCAAGGTTTATGGATGTTAAAAACAGATGGAACTGGCTGGCCATAATCCCGAAGGCATTCTCAACAACTCTTCTTGCTCTGGTCAGCCGGTAATTAAAAACCCTCCTCTCCAGGGTGAGGGTCCTTTGGGAGAACGGCCTCATCAGGTGGTCATCCAGACCGAAGGATTCATTGGTGATGGAAACAAAATCCCTCCACATTATCCGCATCTGGTGGCACTCCTCCATCTGACATCCGGCCGTTCTTCCCCACATCCACGTATAGGAAATCGTATTGTGCCGACACCACCGCCATCAACACTACACTATGAAACCCCTTGTAATTCCAGTAGTAAGACCCCCAAATGCGGTGGTGGCACAATCCGCACATGTTTCCCGTCGATCTCCCCTCCACAGTTGGGAAAGTCTCAACGGGCAGCGAACTGGCAAGCCACAGTCTGCCATTCCTGTGGTGTGGAAGGAAACTGTGGAGTCAAACACAAAGAAATAATTATAAGTACTTTAAAAAAAAATAATTTAAATTGCTAACATTAAACAAAAACATTTTTTGAACAGTATAACATTTTTTATAAGTACCGTAGTCTTTCAAATAATCAAAGATAAGGCCCAATTCTCAGATTCCTCACCCCTCTAATGGCCCATGGAATATAATTTATGTTGGTGGGTGGGAGGGTTCTAATTAATTTGAAGACCACACATTACAACTGAAGACATTTAAAAGAGGGTGGGGGGGTTCCAATTAATTTGAAGACCACACATTATACCTGAAGACATTTAAAAGAGGGTGGGGGTTCTAATTAATTTGAAGACCACACATTACACCTGAAGACATTTAAAAGAGGGTGGAGGGGTTCTAATTAATTTGAAGACCGCACATTACACCTGAAGACATTTAAAAAAGGGTGTGTGGGGTTCTAATTCATTTGAAGACCCCACATTACACCTGAAGACATTTAAAAGAGGGTGGGGGAGGGTAAAACAGTACAATGGAGCTGACAATGTAAATTGTTAAACAGGGACTAGGCTATGGGTGTATATGGGTACAGGATTGCATGCTGAGGAGGTTAGTGAAGGCAAATATGCATGTAGGCCACAAAAGGAGAAATTAAAAATAAACTAATTTGAAAAATGCATGCATGAATATAAAGGGACATTCACAGCATATTCCTATCATAGTAATTAGGTAATGATGAAATGAATACAATACATTAGCAAAAATACAATACATATAATGTAATGTTAAAGGAGAAAACTTGAGGGGCGGAGCCAGCGCGCGAGGAGCATGGATGTGTGATACTCCAGCTCCTTGCCGAACGGGACCTCCAGAAGCAGCCACAGCAACAAGGGATGCAACCGGACAGCAGGGTAAGCCACCGGAACACCCCGGTTACATTCCAAGCATGTCGCGGAGAAGGAGAGTGAGGGCACAACCAGGGAAGGGAGATTTTTATCCGCACACCTGAGAAGCCAAGATGGCGCCGGCGGAACACAGGGCTCTCCCCACATGTCAGCAGGCAGCGCAGCGGAGGAATGTGAGACAGTTATGTCACACAGGGACAGACATAAATCACAGCATACAGCCTCCCAGTCATCCTCAAATACCAACAGCCCTGCTAAATCAAAGGAGAGACTGATGCAGAACACAGTTCTCCAGGGGGAAAGGGATGCAGACACAGCGCTGGACGACACATTAGAGTTTCAAGATGCCATGGCTGCATTTCCTACAAATAACCAGCCTGTCATGGACTCTACCTTAACCACTTGCTTACTGGGCACTTAAACACCCTTCCTGCCCAGACCAATTTTCAGCTTTCGGACACTTTGAATGACAATTACTCAGTCATGCAACACTGTACCCAAATGAATTTTTTGTCCTTTTTTTCCCACAAATAGAGCTTTCTTTTGGTGGTATTTGATCACCTCTGGGGTTTTTATTTTTTGCGCTATAAATGAAAAAAGACCAAAAATTTATTTTTTAAACGCATATTTCTTTGTTTCTGTGACAGAATTATGCAAATGATTAATTTTTCTTCATAAATTTTGGCCACAATTTATACTGCTACATATCTTTGGTAAAAAATAACCCAAATTAGTGGATATTATTTGGTCTTTGTGAAAGTTAGAGAGTCTACAAGCTGTGGTGCGAATCGCACAAAATTGATCACATCTGATGTACTGGTGGCCTATCTCGCTTCTTGTGACCCGAACAAGTCAGGAAAGTACAAATACCCCCCCAAATGACCCCTTTTTGGAAAGTAGACATTCCAAGGTATTTAGTAAGAGGCATAGTGAGCTTTTTGATGTTGTCATTTTTTTCCCACAATTCTTTGCAAAATTAAGATTTTTCATATTTTTTTTTTCTCCACAAAATTGTCATTGTAATAGGTTATTTCTCTCACATGGCCTGTGTATACCACAAATGACACCCCCAAAAAATTCTGCAACTCCTCCTGAGTATTACAATACCACATGTGTGGGACTTTTTCACAGCCTGGCCACATAGAGAGGCCCAACATGCAGGTAGCGCCATCATGTGTTCTAGGAACATAAATTACACATCTAACTTGTTGACTATTTATTACACTTTTGAAGCACCAGGACAATGACACGTGACACTGATGACAGATGGCACTGATACGTGGCAATGATGACACTTATACGTGGCACTGATGACACGTGGCACTGATGACACGTGGCACTGATGACAGATGGCACTAATATGTGGCACTGATGACAGATGGCACTAATATGTGGCACTGATGACACGTGGCACTAATATGTGGCACTGAAGACACGTGGCACTAATATGTGGCACTGATGACAGATGGCACTAATACGTGGCACTAATACGTGCCACCGATGACAGATGGCACTAATGCATGGCACCGATGACGCGTGACACTGATGACAGATGGCACTGATAAGTGGCATTGATGACACGTGACACTGACAACAGATGACACGTGACACTGACAGGTGGCACTGATGACAAATGGCACTGATACGTGGCACTGATGACAGATGGCACTAATACGTGGCACTAATACGTGGCACTATGTGGCACTGATGACACGTGGCACTGATGACAGATGGCACTTATACGTGGCACTGATGACAGATGGCACTGGGGACAAATGGCACTGACAACAGGTGGCACTGGGGGCAGGTGGCACTGGGGGCAGGTAGCACTAGGGGCAGGTGGCACTGGGGGCAGGTATCACTGGGGTGGATGGCACTGGGGGCAGGTAGCACTGGGGTGGATGGCACTGGGGGCAGGTAGCACTGGGGTGGATGGCACTGGGGCAGATGGCACTGCTGGGGGAGGATGGCACTTTTTACTTTTTTTTTTATCAACTCAAGGCAGAATGGCTGCCGCTGCAGCCGTTCATCTCTCCCCTCTCACACTCTGTCTGTGTGAGGAGGAAGAGCGGCACTGAGAGATGATCTCATATGTTTACATATGAGATCATCTCTCATTGGACACGCCGATCACGCTGTAAACGGCCGCTGTGATTGGCCGTTTACAGCGATCTGTGTTTGCCTGTCCCCGGGGGACACGACGAACACAGAACTTCCGCGATGTGCACCCGCGGCGGCGCGCATTGCGGAAGTAAACATTAGGACGTCCAGGGATGGCCTCCCGGACAAACGCGCCTGCTCTACGGCCGTCATTCGACTATAGGGCGGGCGCGAGGTGGTTAAAGGAGATGCTCGTGTCACTTAGGAGTGCTATACACACTGACATGCTGCAACTAATGAAACAGTGTAAGACTGAAGTGATGGAGGTTAGCAACAGAGTCACCCATTTAGAGAACAAAATGGGGGAATTCACTGAAACATTCAATAGCATGGTGGACACACACAACGAGCATGACAATGACATAACATGTCTCATAGCAAATGTCGCCGACCTAGAAGACCGTTCCAGAAGGAACAACATCAAAATTAGAGGCATACCTGTAACGGTCAAACCCCACGAGCTGATGACATACCTGACTAACATCATGAAGGAAGTCCTGCCAGAGCTACCCCTGGAGGAGTTGGTCATTGACCGCATATATAGACTGCCTAAGCCACAACATATATTGGCTAAACTTCTTAGGGACACTATAGCCAGGACCCTAACAGGCCTCCAAAGATTTTACAACCCCCAAAGTTAGCAGTTGTTTGTCTGCTCAGACTCTAAAGAATCGTACAGTTTTTACACCATACAGCACTGAAGCAATACAGAGCTGAAGTTACTCTATAGTTAAGTAACCCGTACACCATTAACGTTTATTCTCTCCTTGTAGCCTCATATTTCGATTGTCTCCACACAGCATTCTTTGTGAACGCCTCTTGCAGGGACAACAAGATCTGACTTAATTTGGGACTGTTTGGACTGCCCGGACATTAACCATCTCAAGACCCAACAAATCGCATGAAGGTAAGCCTCTTTACTCATTCTAAGAAACACCCCAGCCTGATATAAAACCGACAGAGGCAAGTTAGTCTCAAAGATTTCATTTAAAATCACCTCGTTGAATGTCAATGGCTTAAACAGCCCGCAAAAAAGGCATTCGTTATGGAGGGAAGCTATCTCCCAGGGCTGCGATGTCCTCTGTTTACAGGAGACTCACTTCAGAGAAGGCAACCATCCCACTCTCACCCATAAGAGATTCCCTCATTCATTCTTTTCTAATGCCCCCTCAAAAAAAGGAGTAGCCATCTTGGTTAAGAACTCTATAACCTTCAAACATGTGGAGCATCATTGTGACAAAGATGGGAGATACAACATCTTGGTATGCAAACTTAACAATGTCATGTACACAATAATCAATACTTATGCTCCCAATACAAGGCAAGTGCGTTTCTTAAACAAGCTCTGGAAAAAAAAAGAAAAAGGTCACACAATTCTATGTGGAGACCTAAATGCGATCTCAGACTTACAATTGGATATATCCAATAGCTCGTCAAGGGTTTCTAGCAGGCCTACCATATCCAGCTTCACAAAAGCAGCCAATTTATATGATGTATGGAGATGCCAGCATTCCACGGAGAAAGACTTTTCATTCTTTTCACAGGTCCACCTATCGTATTCTAGGATAGACAGTTTTTTGATGGATAAATTGCAAATTGGCGGATGCGTGAAACACCCTTCGTGCCTTGCTAATAACCCAACATGCCCGCAACATCCACAAAATTAAAGCAAACTCTTACACACATGGCAATAAAGCAGGGAAATTTTTAGCTAACCAAGTCAAAGACAACGTTTTCCAACAAAGAATACCTTACGTAATTCACCCTACAAATGGCACTAAACTCACCAACTCAAAGGACATAGCTGACGCCTTTAGCACATATTACAGTAGCCTTTACAACTTACATGTAGACAACACTACACACCAACCCACACCAGAACATATAGGAAAATTCCTCCAGTGGATTAAGCTGCCCATTCTATCACCAGCTGAGTTAGATGAATTGAATGCCCCATTTTCAATCGTAGAATTTCAAAAGATAGTGGCAGGTATGCCTACTAATAAGGCACCAGGCCCAGACGGGTTCTCTTTGGAGTATTATCAACATTTTTCAGAAATTCTCACACCAGTATTGGAGAGGGTGTTTCACACTGCTGTCTCCTCTGCCTCATTTCAACCGGAAATGTTACAAGTGACAATAATTACTCTACCCAAGCCAGGAAAGGAGCTGGATAAATTTCAAAATTTCAGGCCCAGTTCAATTTTAAATGTGGACCTGAAGGTTTTTGTCAAACTTTTGGCAAATAGGATAGCCATCTGCTACCGTCACTGGTTAAACCTGATCATGTGGGATTTGTGATGGGCAGACAAGCCAAGGATGCCACAAGGAGGGTATTAAATTTGATCCACTTGGCGTTCCGGGACGGAGGACCTGCGATCCTCTTGTCTCTGGGCGCCGAGAAAGCTTTCGATAGAGTCCACTGGGGCTACCTGTCGGCGGTCCTCTCGAAATTTGGCTTAACGGGCCAAGTCCTCTCCGCCATTACGGCTCTGTACTCTGACCCCTCTGCTCATGTGTTTGCGGAGGGCTTGTTCTCTGAACAATTTTGTATTTCAAACAGAACAAGACAGGGGTGTCCTTTGTCTCCCCTGATCTTTGCCCTCATGATGGAGCCTTTGGCGGAGAGGATCAGGACCCACCCTCACATAGAAGGTATCACCACTGGTAAATCTAAACATACCATCACATTATTTTCTGATGATGTCATATTGTCACTTACCAATCCAGCTCTGTCCCTGAAAGCAGTACATGAGGTGTTGGAAAGTTTGTTTTTTAACTCAATATCATACTACAAGATCAATGCTTCGAAATCCAGCATTCTGGGTATAGGGGTAGACCCTGGAGATCAGAAACTGATTCAGCAGTCAATTGCCTACACATGGTCCAATGGAACTATACAGTACATGGGAGTAGTGTTATCCAGCTCCCTCACACACCTCTTTAAGTATAACTTTAACCACTTTCAGACCGGACCATTTTGCTGGTCAATGACCAGAGGTCTTTTTACAATTTGGCACTGCGCTGCTTTAACTGGTAATTGCGCGGTCATGCAATGTTGTACCCAAACAAAATTTGCGTCCTTTTTTTCCCACAAATAGAGCTTTCTTTTAAAGGTATTTGACTGACTCTGCGATTTTTATTTTTTGCGATATAAACGTAAAAAGACCGCAAATTTTGAAAAAAAATGATATTTTCTACTTTTTGTTATTAGAAAAATCCAATAATCTCAATTTTAGTCATACATTTAGGCCAAAATGTATTCAGCCACATGTCTTTGGTAAAAAAAAAGTCAATAACTGTATATTTATTGGTTTGCGCAAAAGTTGTCACATCTACAAACTAAGGTACGTTTTCTGGAATTTACGCAGCTTTTAGTTTATGACTGCCTATCTCATTTCTTGAGGTGCTAAAATGGCAGGGCAGTACAAAACCCCCCCAAATGACCCCATTTTGGAAATTAGATACCCTAAGGAAATTGATAAGAGGCATGTTGAGCCCATTGAATATTTTATTTTTTTGCCTCAAGCGATTGAATAATGACAAAATTTTTTTTTTTTTTTACACAAAGTTGTCACTAAATGATATATTGCTCACACATGCCATGGTTATATGTGGAATTGTACCCCAAAGTACATTCTGCTGCTTCTCCTGAGTACGGGGATACCACATGTGGTCGACTTTTTGGAAGCCTAGCCGTGTACGGGGCCCCGAAAGCCAAGCACCGCCTTCAGGATTTCTAAGGGCATACATTTGTAATTTCACTCCTCACTACCTATTACAGTTTTGAAGGCCATAAAATGCCAAGATGGCACAAAACCCCCACAAATGACCCCATTTTAGAAAGTAGATACCCCAAGCTATTTGCTGAGAGGCATGTTGAGTCCATGGAATATTTTATATTTTGACACAAGTTGCGGGAAAATTACAAACTTTTTTTTTTTTCACAAAGTTGTCACTAAATGATATATTGCTCACGCATGCCATGGGCATATGTGAAATGACACCCCAAAATAAATTCTGCTGCTTCTCCTGAGTACGGGGATACCACATATGTGGGACTTTTTGGGAGCCTAGCCGCGTACGGGGCCCCAAAAACCAAGCACCGCCTTCAGGCTTTCTAAGGGCGTTACAGTTTTGAAGGCCATAAAATGCCAAGATGGCACAAACCCCCCCCAAATGACCCCATTTTGGAAAGTAGACACCCCTAAATTTAGGGGTACACTAGTAAAACTAGGTAATAAATGGCGGGTGCCCTGAAACTATAAAAAAAATAACTAACCAACCAGCGTCACCTGTAACAGTTATATGGTGATCACTGGTGAAAGGGTTAACTAGGGGGCAATCAGGGGGCTTTATGCGGTAGTATATGGGGGTCCCTGGCGCTATAAAAAGCTGCGGCGAACCTAAATACCTACCTGCCTAACTAGCGTCACCTGTGACACTAATACAGCGATCAGAAAAACGATCGCTTATTAGGCTGGGTTCACACTGGAGCGATGCGGGAACGCTACGAATCCGCGGCGGGTTCCCGCATCGCACGCCTCCCGGCGGCAGTTCACACTGCCCTATGCGAACTGCTGGGAGTGTCAGTGAAATGTTAATGACACCCCCAGATCAGTTCGCATATCGCAGTGCGATCTGCAAACTCAGATTGCATGGTGTGAACACCCATGCGATCCGATTCTGCTGCGGACCAAAAAAAGGGTCCCGTGCGAATTTGCGGCGGGTGCGGCGCGAATTCAGCCATACTATCTGTATGGCTGAACTCGAATCGCACAGAGATCGGATGCGATTTGCACTGCAGTGCGGTGCGAATCACATCCGTTCTCATAAACCGCTGCAATGTGAACCCAGCCTTAGTGACACTGGTGACGGGGGGTGATCACGGGGTTAAACCTTTATTGGGGGGGTTAGGGGGGTACATTAGAACTAAAGGGGGCTAACCCTAACTGCCCTAACAGTTATTACAGTCACAAATGACACCAATGCAAAAAAAAAAATGCAATTGGTGTCACTGTGACTGGGGGGGCAGGGGTAATTGGGGGGGTGATCAGGGGGTGAAGGGGGGTGTGAGTGTGCCTGGCATGTTCTACTGTGTAGTGTCATGTTGGTGCAACTCACCGATTCCTCTCTCCTCGGTGCCGGAACGAAAAATACCGACACGGAGGAGAGATTACATCACTTCCTCTGCCTGTGTTTACATTACAGGAGAGGAAGTGATGCAATGCTTCACTTCCATTCGTCAGGAGCGATCGCGAGGGGGTGGCCATGAATGAATGGCCGCCCCCTCATCCCTGATCGCTCCTGCATGGATACCGACCGCCGCTGGCACCGGGGGGGGCCCGATCGGGCCCCCCACCCGCGGGAAGGCAGGGACGTACAGGTACGCCCATATGCCTGCCCGTGCCATTCTGTCGACGTATATCGTCGTGCGGCGGTCGGCAAGTGGTTAAAGCCTTCATTTTAAACCTTCAGAAGGAACTAACCAGACTGAAAAAGTATTATCTTTCATGGTCAGGCAGACTCGCAGCCTATAAAATGTTCCTACTCCCTAAGCTGCTTTATCTGTTCAGGGCCCTTCCAATTCAACTGCCAGTAACGTACTACAAAAACATGCAAAGATTACTAACTAAGTTTATTTGGGAGGGTAAACAGGCGAGATGTCCTCACAGCATCTTAATTAAGCATCGGAAAGTGGGAGGCATGGGGTCCCCGATACCAATAACGACGTTGTCATTTTTTACACCTGACTTAAAAATAAACCACTGGGAAAAACATGGGATTCAGTTCCTCCATTAAATAATAGGGGGAGGATGAAATTGTTTGAGACACTACAAGCACACACTACGCTGCCAAAGACGGACTTCTTTAACTACGCCAGAATGACAAGTTTAATCTCTACAACTAAAGCACATTTTCTCACAGTACCGGAGCAAATCTGGGAAATGTGGCAACCTAAATTTAAGCACAAGCAGGGAATCACGAGAATATATAACATTCTCCATAGTAAACTTCATCTTGAAGTCACAAAACCTCTATCTAATTTCCCCTGAACAATGGGCAAGAGCAGTTAAAACAAATTACATGCATTCCAGATGTTCAAATTTTAGGGAATCGGCCCAAAAGATTCACCTGCGATGGTATAGGACACCTTATACAATAGCAAAATACACGCATAAAAATTACAACCTGTGCTGGAGGGGATGGGGTCAGGTGGGAAATTTGGCACACATGCTTTGTTACTGTGTAGCTCTTCGCAGCTTTTGGAGGGCTGTAGGTAGACTAATAGCGAGAGTAACTGAAATCCTGAACCCACTCAAACCGGAACAGGCCCTTTTGAGTGTAAATATAGATCTTTACCCCCCTCAAGCTGCACTATAGTGATGCACAAGTGGAAGGAAGGAAGTGGAAATCAATTTTTTCTCCTTCTATGAAAGAAGTAGTACATTTAGTGGATGACTTAAAGTGGTTGTATACCCACATTTTTAACTTTTACCTACAGGAAAGCCTATAATAAGGCTTACCTGTAGGTAAAAAAAATATCTCCTAAACCTGTACGGTTTAGGACATACTCCCCTCGGTATGCGCCGCTGACTGCAGCGGCGCATGCGCACAAGGGGTTTCTCGCCGTCAAAATCCGGCAGCAGCCGAGTGGCCGGACTGAAATCTCCCGCGCGCACGCGCGGGAGTGACGATATCGCGGCTCCGGCCACTCACAGCGCCAGAGCCGCTATACCCAGAAGAAACGCCGAGGGAGCATGTCAGCTCCCTCGGCGTGGATCGGGCCAGATGTTGGGGCCTCGTTCTAAGGTAAGTATTTCATAATGAGCTAGTATGCGGTGCATACTAGCTCATTATGCCTTTTGCTTTGCAGGTTTAAAAAAATAAATAAAAAATGTGCGGGTTTACTACCGCTTTAAGAGTTATTGTCTACACCACATATATAAGAAGAGTTTTAAACAAGTTTGTAATGATAATTTTGGAATTGATGGATTTTCAATATAAATGAGACGCATGGAGAGCGGGGTCTGCGTACCCCTCTTTATTACCACTTTTGCATTTGTTGTTCTTTGTATTGAGATCTCTTTTGTAATTTGAGAAAATTAATAAAAATTATTTTGAAAAAAAGGGAGAAAACTTACCTTAATATAGTCCTTCTGCAGGACCTGAATAATGGCAGAACAGGTCTCTGGAATAATGATCCCCAGAGCCTGGGGGAGATGAGTATCATGAGCTTGAGGTCCTGCAAGCTTCTCCCTGTCGCCAAGTACCAAAACATGGTGACTAGCCTCTGCTCCGGAGTGATGGCTTGCTGCATGCAGGTATCCTGCCTGCTGATATAAGGGGACAGCAAAGCCAGCAGACGGTGAAAAACGGTGTCCGTCCTCCTGAGATAATTCCTGAAATCCTCAGGATTATTCTCATGGATTTCACGGAGCAAAGGCATGTGCAAGAATTGGTCATGCCAATTCTTCGTCCATGAACTCCTCCTCGCCCTGCTCATGGACTGGGCTCAGGTCAAAGTATTAACCCCAACACCAAGCCTCCATACAGCACAAACTCGAGAATGAGTATGTCCACACTCCATGGGTTCAAAATGGTCAGCTGGTCAAACAAACTTAACCAAACGCCTTAAGTCCGCCGGATAGTCCGATCGTGTGTGCACGGCATTAGGGAGCACTCTGAATACTGTACATACCAATACCAATTCTTCTGAAGCAATAAACAGTGACCTTCATAACAAATCCCTCTTCAACCAACTGAATGCAGCTAACCATCAGTCGGAAGTTTTTAAATGTTTAGTACTGTGAGACCTAGATAAATTGACTCCAAAGAAGAATGTTGATTTCACACATATACAGGAAGGTATAGAGATGCTCGAAAAGAGAAAAGAGATTATAGTAAGGCCTGTGGACAAAGGTGGCAGAGTCATCATCTTGTCTAAAGACTTCTATCACGGCTAGATTTTGGAGTTGCTTGCTGATTCTGAGATGTACAAAAAATTGGACCAGGACCCAACTCCGAAATATAGGAATGAGCTAGAAATTCTCTTGGATAAGGGCTACAGTACTGCTGTTTTGTGAAAGAAAATATTTATTTGATACCCAGCAGCAGTCGGATTCCGATGATTTACACTCTTCCGAAATTACATAAAGATCCTAAACCCCCCCAGCGAGACCTATCGTTAATAGTATAGGCACGGTGGTGTCAGGAAAGGTTCCCTCCGCTGGTAATATCAATCATTTGGCATGCAGTACTGCGATCCACCAGCAGGTGTCTCCTGCTGGAATTATGTCATCTTTGGTCCGCAGTACTGGTGTCCACCAGCGGAGGGATCCTGGCAGTATGGAGCAGGTATTGCCCTCTGCAGTCAGGCGTCACATGACTGACAGCAGCCATTATAAATACCCGGCAAGTTCATATACACTTCGCCTTGGTATTGTCCTTGAGCCCTGACCTGCAGCCTGTTTGATCCCTGTTACCTGTTACCTGTTACCTGTTACCTGTTACCTGATACCTGATACCTGTTACCTGTTACCTGTTACCTGATCCCCGATCCTTGTTTCCTGTATCCTGCCTCTTGTACCTGTTCCCTCTCTCCTTGTCCCCCTATTCTGCTTACCTCCTATTTATGACCCCGGCCTGGCTTGACTACGATTCTGGTTCTCCCTTTTGTTACATTATACTGGTTTACTTGCTTATCTGCACTGTTTGGTTGTTAGTTTGTTCACTTAGTTTGTATTGGTGGTGTGTTCACATTTATATGCGTTTGCTTAATAAATTTACCTTCACTTATTTGTGCCTGGTTCACTTGTCGCAGTCACACAGTTCTTGTCACATCTTGTTCATGACAGAATACCAAGGCCATTCCTGACCAGAAGTGGCTGCACAGGGGAACCATTTGCTTTAGTTTGGTTGCAAACATGAATGCTGATGAGATCTTTTATTTTTCTCTGCTGGCATCTGAGAGTGGTGATTATTGCCGCCAGGTTTTGAAAGAATGGTCTAGTGACCAGTTGTTTGCAGCTATGCGTTTGGCTCACTCCCTGGTCGATCAGGGTTATACATTGTTTGAGGAGGTGCAGCCTTTGATAAAGATCTGTACTGAGCTAGCCCTGCCCTGTATCCCAGATGGCCGTGATGATTTCACTCCTCCTTTTGATATGAATCAGGTTGTATCTTTAGTATGGCTTTTTGAAGATGATCCTTCTGATTTTTGTGAACACTACTCAGCCTGTTCCCCACAGGTGATTGCTGAGTGCATTGTATCTGCTCAGTCTTTGGTTAGACAGGGAGGCTTAAAACTTCAGTTTGTACAACCCATACTTTCAGCATGGTCTGACATGGTGCAATCAGCCCCAGCCAAACAATCCACCTCTGCCATCAGGTATGAGCCTACCCAAAAGTATGTTTCCCCACCAGCCATGTCAGCCTCAGTTGCAGCCCAGTACACGCTGCTCCCAACCAAATACTCCTATCCAGTCTCTACTCCCTGTACTTATCCTGCATTCAACCCACCTGCTTCCTCTCCGCTGTCTACAAACCCACAAGTTCTTTCCCCAGCTACTGGTACCTCTTCTCTGCCATATCACAATCCTCCTTTCCAGTCTGCTGCACCCCTTATTTACAGTCCTGTAGTCACCTACAGAGCTTCAGTGGCTAAGCCAAAGAAAAAACGAAAGTTTTTCCCAACCAAAATGGTCTTACCATTAACCCAACCTGCCTCCACACCTACCAATCTGTCCCAGCCCGGAGTGCCAGAGCCAGAGCTCCAGCCCGGAGTGCCAGAGCCAGAGCTCCAGCCCGGAGAGCCAGAGCCAGAGCTCCAGCCCAAAGCGCCAGAGCCAGAGCTCCAGCCCGAAGCGCCAGAGCCAGAGCTCCAGCCCGAAGCGCCAGAGCCAGAGCTCCAGCCCGAAGCGCCAGAGCCAGAGCTCCAGCCCGGAGCGCCAGAGCCAGAGCTCCAGCCCGGAGCGCCAGAGCCAGAGCTCCAGCCCGGAGCGCCAGAGCCAGAGCTCCAGCCCGGAGCGCCAGAGCCAGAGCTCCAGCCCGGAGCGCCAGAGCCAGAGCTCCAGCCCGACGCCTTCCAGCCTGATGTCCCGGCCTTCCAGCCTGACGCCTTCCAGCCTGATGTCCCGGCCTTCCAGCCTGACGTCCCGGCCTTCCAGCCTGACGCCTTCCAGCCTGAAGTCCCGGCCTTCCAGCCTGACGCCTTCTAGCCTGACGTCCCGGCCTTCCAGCCTGACGCCTTCCAGCCTGACGTCCCGGCCTTCCAGCCTGACGCCTTCCAGCCTGACGTCCCGGCCTTCCAGCCTGACGTCCCGGCCTTCCAGCCTGACGTCCCGGCCTTCCAGCCTGATGTCCCGGCCTTCCAGCCAGACGCCTTTCAGCCTGATGTCCCGGCCTTCCAGCCAGACGCCTTCCAGCCTGATGTCCCGGCCTTCCAGCCAGACGCCTTCCAGCCTGATGTCCCGGCCTTCCAGCCAGACGCCTTCCAGCCTGATGTCCCGGCCTTCCAGCCAGACGCCTTCCAGCCTGATGTCCCGGCCTTCCAGCCAGACGCCTTCCAGCCTGATGTCCCGGCCTTCCAGCCAGACGCCTTCCAGCCTGATGTCCCGGCCTTCCAGCCAGACGCCTTCCAGCCTGATGTCCCGGCCTTCCAGCCAGACGCCTTCCAGCCTGATGTCCCGGCCTTCCAGCCAGACGCCTTCCAGCCTGATGTCCCGGCCTTCCAGCCAGACGCCTTCCAGCCTGATGTCCCGGCCTTCCAGCCAGACGCCTTCCAGCCTGACGTCTTGCAGTCTGATGTCCCGGCCTTCCAGTCTGACGTCTTGCAGTCTGATGTCTCGGCCTTCCAGTCTGACGTCTTGCAGTCTGATGACTCGGCCTTCCAGTCTGGCGTCTTGCAGTCTGATGACTCGGCCTTCCAGTCTGGCGTCTTGCAGTCTGATGACTCGGCCTTCCAGTCTGGCGTCTTGCAGTCTGATGTCTCGGCCTTCCAGTCTGGCGTCTTGCAGTCTGATGTCTCGGCCTTCCAGTCTGGCGTCTTGCAGTCTGATGTCTCGGCCTTCCAGTCTGGCGTCTTGCAGTCTGATGTCTCGGCCTTCCAGTCTGGCATCTTGCAGTCTGATGTCTCGGCCTTCCAGTCTGGCGTCTTGCAGTCTGATGTCTCGGCCTTCCAGTCTGGCGTCTTGCAGTCTGATGTCTCGGCCTTCCAGTCTGACGTCTTGCAGTCTGATGTCTCGGCCTTCCAGTCTGACGTCTTGCAGTCTGATGTCTCGGCCTTCCAGTCTGACGTCTTGCAGTCTGATGTCTCGGCCTTCCAGTCTGACGTCTTGCAGTCTGATGTCTCGCCCTTCCAGTCTGACGTCTTGCAGTCTGATGTCTCGGCCTTCCAGTCTGATGCCTTCCAGTCTGATGCCCCGGCCTTCCAGTCTGACGTCTTGCAGTCTGATGTCTCGGCCTTCCAGTCTGATGCCTTCCAGTCTGATGCCCCGGCCTTCCAGTCTGATGCCTTCCAGTCTGATGCCCCGGCCTTCCAGTCTGATGCCTTCCAGTCTGATGCCCCGGCCTTCCAGTCTGATGCCTTCCAGTCTGATGCCCCGGCCTTCCAGTCTGATGCCTTCCAGTCTGATGCCCCGGCCTTCCAGTCTGATGTCCCGGCCTTGCAGTCTGATGCCTTCCAGTCTGATGTTCCGGCCTTGCAGTCTGATGCCTTCCAGTCTGATGTTCCGGCCTTGCAGTCCGATGCCTTCCAGTCTGATGTCCCGGCCTCGCAGTCCGATTCTTTCCAGTCTGATGTCTCGGCCTCGCAGTCTGATTCCTTCCAGTCTGATGTCCCGGCCTCGCAGTCTGATTCCTTCCAGTCTGATGTCCCGGCCTCGCAGTCTGATTCCTTCCAGTCTGATGTCCCGGCCTCGCAGTCTGATTCCTTCCAGTCTGATGTCCCGGCCTCGCAGTCCGACGCCTTCCAGTCTGATGTCCCGGCCTTGCAGTCCGACGCCTTCCAGTCTGATGTCCCGGCCTTGCAGTCCGACGCCTTCCAGTCTGATGTCCCGGCCTTGCAGTCCGACGCCTTCCAGTCTGATGTCCCGGCCTTGCAGTCCGATGCCTTCCAGTCTGATGTGCCTGCTATCCAGCCTGATGTGCCTGCCTTCCAGCCTGACGTGCCGCTGCCCGCCTTCCAGCCTGACGTGCCTCTGCCCGCCTTCCAGCCTGACGTGCCGCTGCCCGCCTTCCAGCCTGACGTGCCAGCTTCCCGGCCCGATGTGGTTCTGTCTGCTGCCCTGCTTGAAGTGTCTGTTACCCAACCTAATGTGACTTTGCCCATAGCCCAGCTTGACGCAGTGGACTTTCCCCAGCAACTGCTAGTTGGAGCGTCCAGAGGTCGCTCCTTTGAGGGGGGGTACTGTCAGGAAAGGTTCCCTCCGCTGGTAATATCAATCATTTGGCATGCAGTACTGCGATCCACCAGCAGGTGTCTCCTGCTGGAATTATGTCATCTTTGGTCCGCAGTACTGGTGTCCACCAGCGGAGGGATCCTGGCAGTATGGAGCAGGTATTGCCCTCTGCAGTCAGGCGTCACATGACTGACAGCAGCCATTATAAATACCCGGCAAGTTCATATACACTTCGCCTTGGTATTGTCCTTGAGCCCTGACCTGCAGCCTGTTTGATCCCTGTTACCTGTTACCTGTTACCTGTTACCTGATCCCCGATCCCTGTTTCCTGTATCCTGCCTCTTGTACCTGTTCCCTCTCTCCTTGTCCCCCTATTCTGCTTACCTCCTATTTATGACCCCGGCCTGGCTTGACTACGATTCTGGTTCTCCCTTTTGTTACATTATACTGGTTTACTTGCTTATCTGCACTGTTTGGTTGTTAGTTTGTTCACTTAGTTTGTATTGGTGGTGTGTTCACATTTATATGCGTTTGCTTAATAAATTTACCTTCACTTATTTGTGTCTGGTTCACTTGTCGCAGTCACACAGTTCTGGTCACATCTTGTTCATGACAGGTGGCGTCTAGAATGGTATAATACTTAGACCACTTTCTTCAAAAGAGTGTAGTTAGAACTATATCTTATATTAAAGACACCAAAAACGTACTAAATTGTCTAGAAAGTGTAGATCTAACTGGCAAGGATGAGGTATTACTTGTCACCGCCTGCGTATCATCCCTTTACACAATAATACAGCACGATGATGCTCTTCTGGCCTTGAACTGGGCTTTGAGCCAACGAGATGACCTGCCCCATAATCAAAATGTTTTTTCAAGAGATATCCTAGATTTTTGTTTATCCCAAAACAATTTTTGGTATGCAAACAAATTCTTTTCACAACAGAGAGGCATAGCCATGGGTATGAATTTTGCACCGAGCATCACTAATCTGTTTATGGGAGAATGGGAACACAAAGTTATTCCTAGAGTAAAAAGAGATGAGCTAATCTTTTACAAACGGTATATAGATGATTTATTCTTTATTCGGGCAGGATCAACAGAATCTCTACAACAGTTTATCGCACAACTAATAGCGAATAATAATAATATCAAACTCACTTTTCAATGGAGTAGTGAGGCAATGACATTTTTTGGATGTTAATTTATATCATCAAGATAATAAATTGGGGACAAAAGTGTTTTTTAAGCCAACAGACCACAATAGTTATTTCCCAACTCAGAGGGGACACCACCCACTTTGGCTAAAGAACATCCCCAAAGGTCAGATTATAAGGGTGAAGAAATTGTTCCCATATGGACGATTTTAATTTACAAAGTGCTCACCGAGAGGTTCAAAGCCAAAGGTTATAATCCAGTTTCTGGGTAAAATTGTGGAAGAGGTTCAAGTGATCCGTAGAGAAAACTGCCTAAAAGAAAAAGCCCCAAACATAAAAAAAATCATGAGCGGGGATTCATCTCTAGTTTCCATTCACAATTCAGAGATGTGGAGTCCAGTTTTAAAGAGCACTGGCATATATTACTTCTAGACAAAAAACTTCATAATCTACTTCCACAGGCTCCCAAGTTCATATATTGAAAAGCTTTCAGTTATGGTGATTGTGTGGTGAAAAAGATACTTGATCCTCCCAGTAGACCTCCATCTTTTTGGGACAGGGATGGTTTCTATGCGTGTAGGAGGTGTAAGGCCTGCAGTGAGGTCAACAGACCAATCAGAGGTCTTGATAGTTTTAGATCAGTCTCTAACAATAAAAGTTTTGATATTCATCAATTCATCACCTGTAACACTACGTATGTGGTGTACGCTATAGAATGCCCATGTGGGCTACTATACATAGGCCACACTAAAAGAGTGCTGAAGGTGAGAACAGCTGAACATATTCATAATATAAAGATTGGTTTTAAAAACATAATCAGGACCCTTCTGGCCTCAATATTTGGGGTGTAGAGTGTCTTAAACCATCATGGAAGGATCCAATATTGTGAGGGACTTATCAAAATGAGAAACTCAGTGGATCTTTCTCACAGACACTCTTTTCTCCAAAAGGCCTGAACATAGAGATAGACATCAATAGTTTTATTAACAATGCCTAAATATTATTTTAGCTATAGGCGTATTTTTATATATTATTGGCATATCTCTTTCTTCCTCTTAACATTCATTTAAAATTTTAAAGATATTTTAAATATTGTCATTGTAAAATGCCATTTACATTATATATGTATGCGACTTAAGTTAGTTGCAGCATTTAACGTTACAGAGGTATAAATTTAATAATCTAACAGTTATGAATTATCATAATACTGCCATTGTAAAATGGTATTCTTGTGATCTCATGTATGCGACTAAAGGCAGTCGCAGCATTTAGTGTTACATTAGTATAAATTTGACTGATATGATGCTGTAATGAATTCCATTTAATGCACTATGTAGGTTTACAACTTTACAGTTATCTTCCATATACAAAATATTAAAAATGTGTGTTTTTTAATATTAATATGTAGTAATATTTATTATTTTAATACTATCAATTTCATATTTATTAGTTGATTTGAAATTAATTTATTTATATTTGTCCTGGTGTGTTTTATGAAGTATCTCATGAATTTTTAATCAGACGCCATTCATTATATATGACTAATATTAATTTAGATCTTGCAATGGAATGGTGGCTGGTTTACCAATGCACATTTGCATAACAAGATGTTAAGTTACATGGCCGCAATGTGCAGATTTTGCAAAATGTGCTTTAAATGTGTCTCTTTTATTGCAATGTAAATTGACTCCTAATTTTAGCAAATACTACTCAGAAAATACTAGGTACTCCTGAACCCAGCACTCAATGTATAGGAATTAAACTACACCTACAGCTATTATACCAAAATTTGATAGACAGATCACCCGTCCAACACGGGATGAGTGGGGGGCGGGGCTGTATGGGACGCTGAGCGGCGGGAACACACGGCAATTTAAATCAAAGCTGTTCCAGTAGTGTCCCTCGCCGCTCATATCATCCGGCCAGCAATGCTCTTTTTCTCCTCTGCTCCCCTTGATGATGGACACAGGTAGGCTGCATTGGTGGACAAGTGTTAGGCTGCATTGGTGGACAAGTGTTAGGCTGCATTGGTGGACAAGTGTGAGGCTACATTGGTGGACAAGTGTGAGGCTGCATTGGTGGACAAGTGTGAGGCTGCATTGGTGGACAAGTGTGAGGCTGCATTGGTGGACAAGTGTGAGGCTGCATTGGTGAACAAATGTGAGGCTGCATTGATGGACAAGGGTGAGGCTACATTGGTGGACACAGGTGAGGCTGCATTGGTGGGCAAGTGTGAGGCTGCATTGGTGGACAAGGGTGAGGCTGCATTGGTGGACAAGGGTGAAACTGCATTAGTGGACACGGGTGAGGCTGCATTGATGGACAGGGGCGAGGCTGCATTGATGAGCATGGATAAATTTGCTTAATTTTGCATAAAACATTTAAGGGTAATTTCATGATATAATTTATGAGGTTGTGTTTAGGGGTGGAATTAGGGGTGGAGTAGGGTAGGGTTTGGGTGGGGCAACTGGTGGCGAGTAACCCTTGAGGCCTGGCTAGTAGCTCAGGACTTGAAATTTATCAAAACTGATATACGTATATAGCGTTAAACATAAAAGTGGTAAATTTATGCATTCTATGCATGAAGGTAAAAATTCTTCTGCATGCAAGCCGCTTGCTATGGCACTCAGCAAGCTAAAGGAACCCAGAGCGCCAGCAGGTGATCCAAGAAGAAGAGAAGCATCAGGGCTGTTGCGTGCAAAACCATTGCACAGAGCAGGTAAGTATATGTTTGTTATTTCTAAAAAATTTAAATTGTACCTTCAATATCACTTTAAGGTACAACAATCTTTCAATATTGGCTCCCCTCAGCCCCCCTTAAACACTTACCTGAGCCAAATCTCGATTCAGTGCTGTACCCATCTGCAGCAGCTCCTATACCCTCGCTCACCATTTTACAATCATTTGCTGCTCAAACATGATAGATGATGGTTGTATGGTAATTTCAGGTCCCAGACTGGCATTGAGAGGGGCTGTAAGGATTTACTATATACAAGGTGGTATCAAAAAGTTTAGAGACTAGTTTTGTAACACACCAACAGATGGCAGCACAAAGCTGCATGCACAGGGAGCGCCAACCTTCATAAGTCAGTGTGCCAAAAGGCATTGCCCTATGTACATCGGGAGCTGTGCAACTATCGTGCTTTCATCATGAACAGCAAGTTAAATCAAACGTGAGTTTCTCGTCAGATACAACATGATCTCACTGCCGCACCCACCCTACTCACCAGATTTGGCTCCTGTAGACTTTACCATCTTCCCGAAGATGGAGATCCAGCTCAAAGGTCCCCAGTTTTGGTGCTTGATATCCTTCGAAAAGAAGACTTCCAGGACACATTCCAGAAGTGGCAGGAACACTTGGAGAGCCGTATTGCTGTGCAAGGAGATTATTTTGAAAGTGATAAATAAAATAAATAAAAATACACATCCCAGCATGCATTGGGGTTTTAGTTTTCTGGTTAAACAGGTCTGTTAACAGTGTCAATGGATTATTCCTGTCCACACTGGGGAAAATAAGGCAGGACATCCAGAGAACAGCAATGTTCTGCTCAGTATTGTGCAGCTTCTATTTCCTGGTTAATATACATCACCAGTATGTTACACAGTGGAAGAGGTGTAACTATGCATGTGTTGATACATTGAGGCAGAGGAGACCTACAGTGGGTGGAGCTGGGCAGTGGTCAGCCAAACATGCAGTTGGAAGTGATTTGCTGGCAGGGAGTGGAGAGGAGAATAAATCCCATGAAGGTGGGCCAGGGCTGGCACTCTATGGGACTCCCTAGTCTCTCATCATACACCTTTAGCAGTGATTTATTCTATTGTAGAGAGGAGAATAAATACTGAGAACAGTATGGGGGATTTTGTAGCACCATTTTGGACAAAGACTTACACTATATTAACCTGAAAATAAAAAAATACAAGGTTTCGGTGCCTGCTTTGTGAAGAGTCATAGCATGTAGATTACAAAAGCACCATCCACTGTTCCTTCACACTGATATGATAAAGTTAGCAATCTAACAGAGAAAACTATAATGTACTAAGGGACTAGTCACCCTGCAAAAGAGAGAAAGGGTATGACTGTCCAGTCCCCTACACAGGAAATTAATGCAACTTCTGAAATAGGACTTTGGAGGAAGATAACCAAAAAATAAATGGAGGTGTTATTATTTATAGTTCTATAATTGCTATAATCATGCCAAAAAATCTATTTATCTCATAGTGGGGCTTTAAACATTCACCCTTAGACCACCCTATTTCTGTGAAGATCAATTGGGTGAATATGATAGAGGGGTGAGTCTCCAAGGAGGAGATGTGTACTGCCTTGCTTGACTAAATACTTTTGAAAAAAATTATGTAATTGATGTGTGGCCTCCATCTTTTGAATAAGGTCTGAGCAGACCAGCTCAACCTGTAGTTGAGTATTAATAATGTGCCACATTCCCACATTCCTTTTAATGCCAGGGCCGGAATAAGTCTCAGTTCCATAAAGCCTGCATTTTAAATTCCAATAGGTGTATTGGTAACTTCTAAAAGAAATACAGAAAAGTGCAAGTAATGCAATTTATTATCATATTGTCACAACAAGTACTTACTGAGGCTGAGAGCGGTTAACCCTTGCGACTATGTGCACCCCGTCCCCTGGAGGTGGTACAGGCAGTGGGTGGCACGCAGAAGCAGGTATAAGTTCCTGAAGAGGGTTGAGGAGCTGAGCAGAGGATTAACTGGAGTTCCGGAACTGACTGAGGGTCCTGTGCAGAGTTAGTAGACATATCTGGGACGTAGCAAGGGATCAGGCACAAGATAAGTAGCAAGTCCGTGAAGCAGACCAGGGGTCAAATCCGTGTAAGCAGGCAAGGAAGTCCATTAGGCAGGCCGAGGGTCAAACACATAAAGGCAGATCAGGAGAAGTCAGTTTAAGCAAGCCAAGGTTTGGATCGAGGAGAAGAGCAATGTAGTCAAGGACAGTCCGGTTCAAAACAGGGAATTAGGTATAGTGTCAGGAAACAGGCACAAACAGGAAGCTGACAACAAACCAGCAACCCGTTTGGACGCCAGGGCTGTTTGAAATAACCTCGCCATAGCGTTTGCCTCAGTGCACTTCTGTGTGCCATTGCGCACACTCTCGGGCCACTGCACACACACATGCACCATTGTTTACACGCGTGTGCCACACCATTGGGCAATGCACATGCGTGCACCGGAGCGCTAAACCTCCGCGCATGCGCTCAATCACACGGCGAGTATGGATGGAAAGAGACCTTCTCTGACACATATTTAATTTATATATACATTTTTAGGCATTTTGCAGGTGTTTCAGTAACAAAACAAAACAAAAAATCTGTTGAATTACTTTATTTTGAAATCACCGCTTGCTTAGCCGATCCTAGTATGGATGTGTACATGTGAAATCATAGCCCCAGTGGGTGGGGTGAAACATGTCATGGGACATGGTCCGAGGAGTGGCATTGACTGAAGCATTCACATGTACACATCCATACTGGGATCAGCTAAGGCAAGTGGCAGCTTCAAGCTAAAATGTTCATTGCTCACTGGATGACTTTTCCTCACACTGGCATCCCTTTTATACTGAGTGCCAGTGGGGCTCTATGTCTCTGTCTGGAGCAGCACCACCAAGTACGTATTGCCTATCTGTTGAATCACTGTCTTTGATATAAGCATATCATTCAAGGTGTTTTTCCTTTATTGCATAACCAGTGGAGTATACACTCTGTTATATGAGTAGACTAAACTGAAAGGGGTTGAGAATTACTGTCTTCACAGGAATGTCCCTCATGGGGATACTCTTGTGGTGTTGCTATTACCACTTATGCCGCGTACACATGTAGCGGACTATCCGGCGGACTTCCCGCCGAACTGTCTGCCGGACTTTCCGAACGGGCTACTTGCCCACACACGGCACTTTTTCAGTGGACTAATACAGCGTACTAATTCCGCCGGACTATCCGCCGTACTTTTGAAATGAACAGGCTCGCCCACACACGCGGAGGAAAGTCCGCTCATTTTGAGCACGTCTCCAGGTAGGCATGGGGGTCCCCCCCAGGTCCACATCAGACCCTTGTCCGAGCATGCTACCCGGCCGGCCAGGAAAGGGGGGGCGATCGAGCACCCCCCCTCCTGAGCCCTACCAGGCCGCGTGCCCTCAACATGGGGGGTGCCTTGGGGAAGGGGGGGCCGCGTGGCCCCCCACTCCAAAGCACCTTGTCCCCATGTTGATGAGGACAATGGCCATCAGCCAGGCTCCTCCGCTAGCAAAAGAGCTAGAAGAAGATAGCGGAGGAGTCCGGTGAGAAGCCCCCCGAAGACGGAAGACCCTCGGAGCTGTGCAATAAACTATTTTAACCCTTGTGTGCTGTGTTTTTTTTACTTTTTTTTACAGGTGAATGGGTAGGGGTACATTGTACCCCATACTCATTCACATAGGGTGGGGGGCCGTTATCGGGGGACCCCCTTATTAAAGGGGGCTCCCGGATTCCGATAAGCCCCCTGCCCGCAGACCCCAATAACCAACGGCCAGGGTTGTCGGGAAGAGGCCCTTGTCCTCATCAACATGGGGACAAGGTGCTTTGGGGTGGGGGGGCCACACAGCCCCCCGTTCCCCAAGGCACCCCCCATGTTGAGGGCACGCGGCCTGGTACGGCTTAGGAGGGGGGGCGCTCGCTCGTCCCCCCCTTTCCTGGGAGGCCGGGTAGCGTGCTTGGACAAGGGTCTCATGTGGACCTGGGGGGACCCCCACGCCGATTTTTTCAGCGTTGGGGTTTCCCTTTAAGTCCATACCAGGTGACAGGGCTAGCGACGCCTCCTTCGTTGGCCCCGTCTACCTGGAGACACGCTCAAAATGAGCGGACTTTTCTCCGCACGGGAAAAGTCCGCTCATTTCAAAAGTACGGCGGACTGGCATACCAATGGCCGGATTGTCCGCCGAAATGCAAGTCTGGCGGGAAGATTGGAGTGCAAAAATACTTTCTAAGTCTGCCGTACTTTCGGGTATAAAAAGTCTGCCGGAGGCTACACACGGGGGGATTGTCTGGCGGACTTGAGTTTGCCGGACTTTTCCACCCGATTGTTTGATCGTGTGTACGCGGCATAAGAGTTTTGAATGAATCACCTGTGAATCTGTACATAAAGTCTGAGAAAAAGTACTAAAAGTAATTCAGGAAAAAGATTAATGCCATGCAAACAGTTGGACTTTCTAGTAGAAAAAGTCAGATGGAATCATTTCATCTGATATTCTGATTGTGTGTGGGCTTCAGCAGACTTTTTTTTGAAAATTCTGATGGACCTAGAAATAGAACATGTTTTAAATCTTTCCGACGGAATCAATTTCTAATGGGAAAACCGTTTGCCTGTATGCTGTTCCGATGGACTAAATATTATGCAAGGGCAGCTATTGGTTACTGGCTATTGAACTTCCTTTTTCTAGTCCTTTCGTACATGTTTTACGTCACCACGTTCTAAACTATCGGACTTTGGTGTGATCATGTGTAGGCAAGTCCGTTTCAGCGGAACTCCGTTGGAACTCCATTGGAAAAGACATCAGAGTTTATTCTGACGGAAAAAACGGTCGTGTGTACGCGACCTTAAGAATAGAATAGAGGCAATAGAAAGATAAGTGCAGAAACCCATCTGATAAGTACAGCGACTCATTTTAATAACAATAATTTCTTATTAGCAATTAGTGTACTGGGTATACAGATTTTCAAGTACTGACATATATCATGATTCTTTCATACAATTCCCAAAATTTTAACCACACTACACTGATGATAAAGCTATTCCAAGGACAACTCAACAGTGAAAAAACACCAAAAAAATAGCAAATTGCTATACAAGACCTTTATATAAGCTTTGTTTTTTAAAACTAATATTTTCTTGAACAAATACACAATGTTATATTTTTTCCTTTGCTCTCCACTGAAAATAGTCCTCAAATGAATTGTACATTAGACTAAATTTCAAATGCACATCAAAACATTTCCATAACACTTCCTGTGACATAGATGAGGAAATCGGATACCCCTACACAGTCTGTTTAAGTTGTGTCATTCAAAGGCCAGACAATTTCATCCAAATGGAACATCTGAAAATAGCTGCTGCTTATCTTCTCCCAAAGGAGCTTACTTATTCTGACTAATGTGACTGGACATTCCTAAAATAAGCTATTCTGTTTTATCAGAACTGTATAGAAAATTAAACAAGCAAGGAATTCATGTTTTTTCAAGCATACTAAAACCATAAGGTGAACAATTTGTGTGCATTGAAAGATAAAATGTATCTGTTTGGATATCTGAACAGTCAAAGTCCTAAAAAAGTGCAATAGATTTAACCTCAAATCCTTGGGTAGTGACACAGACTTTGGTGATACTTAATTTAACTATTTATCTTTACTTTTCATGATACAAGTTTTAAATGCAATGGAAATATTCAAGCAGGCATGCTGGAGTATAGACATATGCAGAACGGAAAAATTTGTTTAGTCTCATTTCGGATAGATTCATTATATTACTAATTTAGTTTCGTTATGGAACTCGTTTAGTTTGGTTTTGGAATTTTTTTGTTTTGTTTTGTTTTAGTTACATTTTGTTTCGTTTTGATTAAAAAGTGTTTTGTTTATTCATTTTCTGCCGAATTCCAACTTTTCAGAATTTGGATTGGTCGAAAACTAATTGATCGATTTGAATACTGTGTGAAGAATAGCTGGTTGTCAAGCAGCATCCTGGGAAGCCGGCCACCCACGTCCTTAACAACCGATGAGTCATCATCTGTCAGCTTGCTTCCTCATTGACAGATGAATTTAAAGAAAAAATGCTGGAAATGCAAAAATGACCCTTATCCAAGCATGCAGGCCAGCAGGTCAGGAAAGGAGGGGGGGGGGTCGCTTGGTCCTGAACCATACCAAGCCACATGCCCTCAACATGGGGGGGTTGGGTGCTTTGGGGCAGGGGGGCTCTGATCCCACTGGCTTTGGTTGTGGGGATGAGGTCCTTGTCCCCGTTGGGACAAGGTGCTTTGGGGAAGGGGGCAGAAGGTGTGTTGAGGGCATGTGGACTTGTATGGTTAAGGGGGGTTCGCTTGCCCCCCTTTCCTGACCTGATGGGCTGCATGCTCAGATAAGGATCTGTTATAGATTTTAGGGGGGGCCCCATGCCTTTTTTTTTACTTTGGCATGGGGTTTCCCTTAAAATCCATATCAGACCTCAAGGGACACATGATGAGTCATCGGTTGTTAAGGATGAGGGCAGCCGGGTTCCAGGCTTGCAGCTTAACAACCAGCAAGCTACTCTTCACACAGAATTTGAATCGGACAATCGTTTGTCATCTGATCTGAGTTCTAATCGTTCTAAAAAGTTGGAATTCATTAGAAAATTAATAGGCAAAAATCATTACTATTTAAGATTATTTCAGAGATTCGGATACACCCGAATCTCCAAATAACCCAAAATTCATATTTGTATTCGGACCGAAACAAAATGCACTTGTCTACTGGTGTATCTTTGAAAGAGTGGTAGCTTGCTCCAAATACTGCTGGCATTGGTAGGTGGACAGTTTTTATGAAAACAACAGCTTAATTATAGCCTGGAAGTGTGGATATTTTTGTTTGTTATAATTCATTGATGGAAAATAATGAAAGCCATATGCAGCCTTATACTTTTTGTGACTGCAGTGCAGGACCGACACCAGCAGCTGGTGCATTCAGCTTCAAGAGGGTCCTCGGAGCAGTGTTGTGGAGTTCATAGATGGACCATGACTTTTCAGGTTCACTACAAAGGCTATGACTCTGTCAATATATTGACAGCATGCAAAAAGAAAGGTGGAGGAAGTGATGATAATTGCAGCATCTTCACTTAAAACAGAACTTCACCCAAAAAAGGAAGTTCCACTTATTTACATTCTGCCCCCTTCTTTGCCACATTAGGCCCTTTTTGAGTGGAGAAAGTATGTGCTTTTGACAGGTACTCACTACAACTTCTACAACTGGACCCAAAGCCGATTGAAGAATCAGCTCGGATGAGAACAATGCTGAATTCTTGGACAGATAAATGTCCTTATTTTAAAAGTCAGCAGCTACAGTATTTGTAGCTGCTGACTTTTAATTTTTTTGGGGGGGGGAGACTGGAGCTTGTCTTTTTTTGTTTTGTTTTTTAAATAGCAAACATGTTATACCTACTCTGTGCAGTTGTTTTGTACAGACAGTCCATGGGTTGCCTTAGGCTATGGAACCCCCCTGGGGAGAAGGAATCTAACTCTCTAATGCTTCAGACTATTTATCACCTTTCTTAGCCCCCTTCTGGACATGCCTCTCCAGGGATTGGCAAAACAAAATGAGAAGGTTGGGACTTTGAATGAGTCCATGAACAAAGTAGAGGTGACCTGAATAAAAGTACATATTTATTGATTATAGTGAGATGCATAAAACATTTCAATGACAGAAACCAAATATAGAAAAACAACATTGTAATAAATATAATTTCATGAATATTCACAAACACATATGTATGTGCGTATGTAATATGGACATCAAGGGTACATCAAATATATATCAATTTGGCACCATGTAGTGGTCTCAATTTATAGGGATTGGCTGGAGCATGAAAAATATTCAGGCTGTTTTTTTGGTTATCTCTTCTTAGGCTCTGGAAGCTTCTTCCAGATGCAGGGAAAAAGCAATCAAATAATTTGACCTGACACAACCTAATCATAGCAGTGGCAAATCTCCAACCCTAATATATGTTTAAACAAAAAAGGAAGAGGAAAGAATGGGACTATCTAGTTTATATTGATCATTAAATTATTTATTAATTCCAAATCAAGTTAAAAAGTATCAGTAATCTTTGGTAAAAGACATGACATACTGCAAATAACAGTTCACTTGTATTTACATACCATTATACAAAATAGAATACTACATGATTAGCAGTACAATTTCATAGATCATTCATCCATTAATGATAAACATACAGGTAAGCAATTGATCTTAATGAGCCAAACTTGTCTGGGAATCAGTTAAAAGTATACTCGAAAAAACGTTTCATGGCTCACGAGACTCATCAGGAGTAAAATGCTCTCAAATGAAATCAATAACATATTTATAAATATAGGCTGCCCTTTAAAAAGAGAACCATCTATCAAAAAAGGTGGGGTCTATAACTTACAAAATGGTCGAATAGCGACGCTCAACCTATATCCAAGGGAAGACGGGGGACAGGGATGATGATCTCCCCCGGGGCTGAGGTGAGGAATTCCATCCAAACCGGGGACAGCAGCCAGGTAAAGAGCAGGCGACCATATCACAACCATATGAATCTTGTGCGTGCTTGAACCCTCACTGCTCTGCAAGGATATGTAAATGAGACCATGTGGATGAATGTGTTGATAAGGTGAACCTATACTAGTGACTAAATAGTGAAAAGGTGATATATGGTGTGTGCTAGACATGTGCATTCGTTTTCGTCCGAATGCATTTTCGTCCGAATTTCAGCTATTTTCGTTTTGACAAACGATAACGAAAACACAGAATCCGAAAAACAAAAGATCCGACATAAATAAATGCTTTATTTTCATTTTCATTGTTACAACAGTTCGATATAGAATAGGAGATTCGACATGACTCTGACAATAACAATCTGTGTCTATAGAACCTGTGGTCGAATGTGCCTAACCTTACCTTATTAGTCCAAGATTCTATAGAGAAAATATTCGACAGAGAAAAAAGATTCTGCAAGTTACTGTCCTAAAAAGTTTGGGGACCCGGGTCCTGCCCCAGGGGACATGTATCAATGCATAAAAAAGTTTTAAAAACTGCCTTTTTTTCGGGAGCAGTGATTTTAATAATGATTAAAGTGAAACAATAAAAGTGTAATATTCCTTTAAATTTCGTAGGGGGGGGGGTGTCTATAGTATGCCTGTGAAGGGGGCGCATGTTTCTGGTGCTTAGAACTGTCCCTGCACAAAGTGTCATTTATGCAGGAAAAAAAGTCCTTTAAAATCACTCGCAGCTATTATGAATTGTCGGCTCCGTAATACAGAGAACACTCATTGAAAGTCATTGATAAAAAAATAAAATAAATACATTTTAAAAAAAGCGTGGGGGTCCCCCAAATTCAATTACCAGGCCCTTCAGGTCTGGTATGGATATTAAGGGGAACCCCGCATCAAATTAACCACTTCAGCTCCGGACCAATAAACACCTTAAGGACCAGAGGTCTTTTTGCAATTTCGCACTGCGCTGCTTTAACTGGTAATTGCGCGGTCATGCAATATTGCACCCAAACGAAATTTGCGTCCTTTTCTTCCCACAAATAGAGCTTTCTTTTGATGGTATTTGATTGCCTCTGCGATTTTTTTTTTTTGCGATATAAATGGAAAAAGAGCGAAAATTTTGAAAAAAAAATATATTTTCTTCTTTTTGTTATAAGAAAAATCGAATAAACTAAATTTTAGTCATACATTGAGGGCAAAATTTATTCAGCCACATGTCTTTAGTAAAAAAAATGTCAATAAGCGTATATTTTTTGGTTTGCGCAAAAGTTATAGTGTTTACAAACTAGAGTACATTTTCTGGAATTTACACAGCTTTTAATTTATGACTGCCGATCTCATTTCTTGAGGTGCTAAAATGGCAGGGCAGTACAAATCCCCCCCAAATGACCCCATTTTGGAAAGTAGACACCCCAAGGAAATTGCTGATGGGTATGTTGAGCCCATTGAATATTTATTTTTTTTGTCCTAAGGGATTGAATAATGACAAAAAAAAAAAAATTTTTTTACAAAAAGTTGTCACTAAATGATATATTGCTCACACATGCCATGGTTATATGTGGAATTGCACCCCAAAATATATTCCGCTACTTCTCCCGAGTATGGGGATACCACATGTGTGGGACTTTTTGGGAGTCTAGTCGCGCACGGCACCCCGAAAACCAATCACCACCTTCAGGATTTCTAAGGGTGCAAATTTTTGATTTAACTCCTCACTACCTATCACAGTTTCGAAGGCCATAAAATGCCAAAATAGCACAAAACCCCCCAAAATGACCCCATTTTGGAAAGTAGACACACCAAGCTATTTACTGAGAGGCATGTTGAGTCCATGGAATATTTTATATTTTGCCACAAGTTGCGGGAATATTACAAACTTTTTTTTTTGCACCAAGTTGTCACTAAATGATATATTGCTCACACATGCTATGGGCATATGTGAAATGACACCCCAAAATACATTCTGCTGCTTCTCCTGAGCACGGGGATACCACATGTGTGGGACTTTTTGGGAGTCTAGTCACGCACGGCACCCCGAAAACCAATCACCACCTTCAGGATTTCTAAGGGTGCAAATTTTTGATTTAACTCCTCACTACCTATCACAGTTTCGAAGGCCATAAAATGCCAAAATAGCACAAAACCCCCCCAAATGACCCCATTTTGGAAAGTAGACACCCCAAGCTATTTACTGAGAGGCATGTTGAGTCCATGGAATATTTTATATTTTGCCAAAAGTTGCGGGAATATTACAAACTTTTTTTTTTGCACAAAGTTGTCACTAAATGATATATTGCTCACACATGCTATGGGCAGAAGTCAAATTACACCCCAAAATAAATTCTGCTGCTTCTCCCGAGTACGGGGATACCACATGTGGGGGACTTTTTGGGAGCCTAGCCACGTACGGGACCCCGAAAACCAAGCACTGCCTTCCGGATTTGAATATAAAATGCTACCAAAAAACCTGTTAGCGATGGCAGGGATCAGGCCTGACTCTGCGATCGCTGCAGTTATGTGTTTAGTGTTTTGTAAGTGACAGTGATCGATCGATACTGCACTTGGGTGGGCTGGGCAGAGGGGCAAAACGCAGGTGCTAGCAGGTATTTGGGCTGATCCCGCTAACAATGCGTTTTTTTGGAACCCTAAACTGCTGGGGACGCTAGTATAGATCTGATCAGATCAGATATTGATCTGTTCAGATTCTATACCACTACGGGAGGTTTATGCTTTGCGTGTGGGTGTTAGCGGTACTGGCACTAACCTAGCGCTGCCTGGGGCGACGCAGACCCTGACCCTAAAACCTAATTGATATCACCCGCCGGGTGATCAGGGGGTTAAACCTTTATTGGGTAATAAATGGTGGGTGCCCTGATGCTATAAAAAACAAGCTAACCAGAGTCACCCGTAACACTTATACGGTGATCAGTGGTGAAAGGGTTAACTAGGGGCAATCAGGGGGTTCAAATTTTTATTAGGTAGTATATGGGGGTCCCTGGCGCGATATAAAAACCTGACGGGGAACCTAAATAACTAACTGGCTAACCAGCGTCACCAGTGACACTTATACTGTGATCGCTGGTGAAAGGGGGTGAAAGGGTTCAGAAAAATTATCGCTTAGTGACACTGGCAAAAGGGGGTGAAAGGGTTAACTAGCGGAAATCAGGGGGTTAAAACCATTATTGGGTAGTATATCGGGGTACCTAGCGCTATAAAAACCTGGCGGTGAACCTAAAAAAATAACTAGCTACCTAGCGACTGTAGCGACACTAATGCAGCGATCAGAAAAACGATCGCTTAGTGACACTGGCAAAAGGGGGTGAAAGGGTTAACTAGCGGCAATCAGGGGGTTAAAACCCATTATTGGGTAGTATATCGGGGTACCTAGCGATATAAAAACCTGGCGGTGAACCTAAAAAAATAACTAGCTACCTAGCGACACATGCAGCGATCAGAAAAATGATCGCTTAGTGACACTGGCAAAAGGGGGTGAACGGGTTAACTCTAGGGGCAATCAGGGGGTTAAATCTTTATTGTGGGGTGATAGGGGGCTACCCTTGACCTAACACTAACTGTCCTGACAGTTTTTACTGTCACAACTGACACTGAATGCATTGATCAGTAAAGAAATGATCAATGCAATCAGTGACACTGTGACTGGGGGGGGATCGGGGGGCGATCAGGGGGGGGGGATCGGGGGGGGGGGGGGTTTGTGTGCCTGTGTGTACCTACATGTCAGTGTAGTGTTGGTGCACACTTACTATTAGTCTTCTCCTCGTAGTCCGGTCAAAAAGACCGCCCCGAGGAGAATGACATCACTTCCTCCTTCCTGTGTAAACAATACACAGTGGGAGGAAGCTTCTCATTGGCCAGGAGCGATCCAGAGGGGGTGGCCGAAAACCAACGGCCATCCCCTCATCACGGAGCGCTCCTGGAACGAACCGGACCGCCGTAACCAGCGGGAGGGGGTCCGATCGGACCCCCCACCCGCTGGAAGGCAATCACGTACATCTACGTGATTGTGCCTGCCTGTGCCATTGTGTTGACGTACATTGGCAATACGGCGGTCCTGAAGTGGTTAAAAAAAAAATTGACGTGGGGTTCCCCCTAAATATCCATACCAGACCCTTCAGGTCTGGTATGGATATTAAGGGGAACCCCGCGTCAAATTTAAAAACAAAAAGACGTGGGGGTCCCCCTAAAAATCCATACCAGACCCTTTATCCAAGCACGCAACCTGGCAGGCCGCTCTCTCGTCCCCCCCTCCCTCCTGAACCGTACCAGGCCACATGCCCTCAACATTGGGAGGATGCTTTGGGGGGTCTGTGACCCCTCAAAGCACCTTGTCCCCATGTTGATGAGGAGAATGGCCTCATCCCCACAACCCTGGCCGGTGGTTGTGGGGGTCTGCGGGCAGGGGGCTTATCAGAATCTGGAAGCCCCCTTTAACAAGGGGACCCCCAGATCCCGCCCCCCCTGTTTGAAATGGTAAGGGGGTACAAAAGTACCCCTACCATTTCACAAAGAAAGTGTAAAAAATAGTTAAATAAGACAAACACACTTTTGAAAAATTCCTTTATTAAAAATAAAAAAAGATTCCAGCAGTGGTAATCCACTCTTGCTATCCAGTGACGGACGATCATCTCTCCAGGGTCCAGCGATGGCTCATCTGATCCAGCGCAGCGAATCCATCCATCTTCTGTCTCCACGGAGGAGACACTGCGGGGATTCCGGCGGCCTGACATTTGTTATATGCAGAGGGCGGGGCCACCCGTCACCTGACCCCGCCCCCCCTGACGCAAGGGGAAACCCGGGGTTCCCTGTGACGTATGGGTGACCCCGCACCCCTCTGATGTAACACAGGCAGGTTTCCGTTACATCAGAGAGGACAGGGTCACCCATACGTCACGGGAAAGCCCGGGTTTCCCCTTGCGTCAGAGGGGGGCGGGGTCAGGTGACGGGTGGCCCCGCCCTCCGCATATAACAAACGTCAGGCCACCGGAATCTCCGCAGTGTCTCCTCAGTGGAGACAGAAGATGGATGGATTCGCTGCGCTGATTCAGATGAGCCATCGCTGGACCCCGGAGAGATGATTACCACCGCTGGAATCTTTTTTAAATTTTTTTTTATTTTTAATAAAGGAATTTTTCAAAAGTGTGTTTGTCTTATTTAACTATTTTTTACACTTTCTTTGTGAAATGGTAGGGGTACTTTTGTACCCCCTTACCATTTCAAACAGGGGGGGCCGGGATCTGGGGGTCCCCTTGTTAAAGGGGGCTTCCAGATTCTGATAAGCCCCCCGCCCGCAGACCCCCACAACCACCAGCCAGGGTTGTGGGGATGAGGCCCTTCTCCTCATCAACATGGGGACAAGGGGCTTTGAGGGGTCACAGACCCCTAAAGCATCCTCCCAATGTTGAGGGCATGTGGCCTGGTATGGTTCAGGAGGGAGGGGGGCTGCTCTCTCATCCCCCCCTCTTTTCCTGCGGCCTGCCAGGTTGCGTGCTTGGATAAAGGGTCTGGTATGGATATTTAGGGGGAACCCCACGTCAAATTTTTTTTTCAATTTGACGCAGGGTTTCCCTTAATATCCATACCAGACCTGAAGGGCCTGGTAATTGAATTTGGGGGACTCCCACGCTTTTTTATTTATTTATTTATTTATTTTTTTATCAATGACTTTCAATGAGTGTTCTCTGTATTACGGAGCCGACAATTCATAATAGCTGCGAGTGATTTTAAAGGACTTTTTTTCCTGCATAAATGACACTTTGTGCAGGGACAGTTCTAAGCACCAGAAACATGCGCCCCTTCACAGGCATACTATAGACACCCCCTCCCCTACGAAATTTAAAGGAATATTACACTTTTATTGTTTCACTTTAATCATTATTAAAATCACTGCTCCCGAAAAAACTGACGTTTTTAAAACTTTTTTTTGCATTGATACATGTCCCCTGGGGCAGGACCCAAACACTTTTTAGGACAGTAACTTGCAAATTAGTCTTTAAAATTAGCACTTTAGATTTTGAACGTTGGAGTCCCATAGACTTTAATAGGGTTCTAGAGTCACACGAAGTATGCTATATACTAGCTCCGTCGAATCTTCTTTATACATTCGACAGACACCATAAGCCTTCAAAGACAGATTCGACCGTAATTCATGTGGATTTTCGGACTAATGCAATTTTTGAACGAAAAACGAAATAAATAAAAATGAATTTCGGGAGTAACTAAATAAATTAATTTTTTCGGACGAAAACGAAAATCCCAAACAAAATATTTTACTCTGCACATGTCTAGTGTGTGATTGCTGCAGTGAACTGAAGTGTGCTAACTAAAAGGACTGCTACCAAAAAGCATGCGTGTGCATGTACCCACCAAAATTAAATCCATGTCCAAACCCACCATTTGATAACTACCCTGTTTCCCCTAAAATAAGACCTAGCCTGATTGTCGGTGTTGGCTGCAATATAAGCCCTACGAACCCAAATAAGCCCTACCCTGTTTCCTCAAAAATAAGCCCTACCCTGAAAAGAAGACCTACAAGGACTTTAACTAGGGCTTATTTGGGGGGTAGGGCTTTTATTGCAGCTATCACCGACAATCACACTAGGTCTTATTTTAGGGGAAACAGGGTATGTGAACTCCATAACGATGGTGAAATATAATAAGCGTTACTAAAATATACCTGAAAAGTTTTATGTGTGTGATATAAATGAGCATTTGTTACCTTTTGTGTATGATTCTGTGGATGTGAGCATGCCTGGGATCCCTCTTATGTGAATGACCCATGTGGAATAGTCAGCTGACCCACCAAGCCACTCTTATCCCCGAAGAGAGGAGGGTCCCCACCAACCTCATGAAAAAACCCCACCAATGCAGCGGAGAATAGTAACAAGCTTTGGCTTCATCAGCAGCATATGAATAACCAATCAAATCCTAGCCCCAACTAGATGGAAAAGGGGGGGAGGGCCCACCTCATACTCAGGCGTGATGACGCACTGAACAGGGCATCAAACAATGGCGCCGATGCACAGGAAGCAAGGCCCCCACCCCTAAGCTTGTTTTTAAGGGGGTGGGGCCTTGCCTACTATGCATCAGCACCATTGAATTGGAATTAATAAATAATTTAAGGATCAATATAAACTAGATATTTATTCAGTGACATGCCTCATATAAATTCACAATCTTTCCTCTTCCTTTTTTGGGAAAAAGCAATCAAACTTGTGAAAACCTGAACAGAACAGGACAAATGTTCACTGCCAAAATGATTACAGAAGAAGCAAAAAACTAAATCTATCTAGCATCCTATGCTAGGAGGGTTTTGCACTTGTAGTAGGGTATATTTACTGTGGAAAGGTGGCCCCGTGTCACACTGTGGATCAGCAATATATGCCTGGTTTTGGTAGGCATGCTGATTGCACACCAGTGGGTTGGCTTCATAATCCTCCCAGAGTCAAAGCTCAGGGCTCACACTTGGAGACAGCTCTGCCCGGCAGACAGGAGATCTGGCCTAGGAGGTCAGGAGGGTCCCAGTAGGAGACGGCTCCAGGAGAGAGAGAGACAGATCTCAAGGAGTCTAAGGCTGCAGGTGGTAGCCTGAGCGTGCACTTCCACAGGTGGCAGATGTGGCCCACAACCGAACAGCACGAAGCTGACAAAGTAAGAAACTTGACTAAAAAAAAAGATTTGGTCTAAGGAGCAGACCTAAGACCTAGGCATGAGGCCTGAAGCAGCTGTGTAGCCAATTTTCAATCCATGTAATCACTCTATGTTCCATGCCAACGGACCTTACTTTGTACAGTAAACTGTGTGAAATTGAAACTATGATTATGATCTGGTTTTATCTTTACTTCCTATCAATTATTGTGATATGTATATATATATATATATATATATATATATATATATATATATATATAAATATATATATATATATATAATGTAGTGGTGTAGTTGCCACTAGTAACAAACCATATAACCCTGCTGCCCAGTTTCCGAAGGGAGGAGTCATGCTCTGCTTCTGTATATCACAGTACATGTTGGCATTCATGGTACCCTTAATGAACTGTAGCTCCCCAGTGCTGGCAGCCCTCATGCAGCCCCAGACCACGACACTCCCTCCACCATGCTTGACTGTAGGCAAGACACACTTGTCTTTGTGCTTCTCACCTGGTTGCCGCCACACACACTTGACACCATCTGAACTGAATACGTTTATCTTGGTCTCATCCGACCACAGGACATGGTTCCAGTAATCCATGTCCTTAGTCTGCTTGTCTTCAAACTGTTTGCAGGCTTTTGTTGTCCATCATCTTTAGAAGAGGCTTCCTTCTGAGACAACAGCCAAGCAGACCAATTTGATGCAGTGTGCAGTATGGTCCAAGCACTGACAGGCTGACCCCCCACCTCTTCAACCTCTGCAACAATGCTGGCAGCACTCATACATCTATTTGTCAAAGACAACCTCTGGATATGATGCTGAGCATGTGCCCTCAACTTCTTTGGTCGACCATGGCGAGACCTGTTCTGAGTGGAACCTGTCCTGTTAAACTGCTGAATGGTCTTGGCCACCATACTGCATCTCAGTTTCAGGGTCTTGGCAATCTTCTTATAGCCTAGGCCATTTTTATGTAGAGCAACAATTCTTTTTTTCAGATCCTCAGAGAGTTCTTTGCCATGAGATGTAATGTTGAACTTCCAGTGACCAGTATGAGAGAGTGAGAGCAATAATAGCATATTTAACACAACTGCTCCCCATTCACACCTGAGACCTTGTAACACTAACGAGTCAAATGACACTTCGGAGAGTAAATGGCTAATTGGGCCCAATTTTGACATTTTCACTTAGGGGTGTACTCACTTTTTCTGCCAGTGGTTTAGACCTGAATAGCTGTGTGTTGAGTTATTTTGAGGGGACAGCAAATTTACACTGTCATTGCTCTCCTGCACCACGTCTACAGGCTCTGATCATCTCCCCCTGCACCATGTCTGCAGCCTCTGACCATCTCCTCTTGCACCATGTCCACGGCCTCTGACCATCTCCCAGTACCTTCTTATACCAGCATTACTCTCACTTCTTTACATTGTAGCAAAGTGAAATTTCTTCAGTGTTGTCTAATGAAAAGATAGATAAAATATTTACAAAAATTTGAGGGTTGTTCTCACTTTTGTGAGATACTGTATATATATATATATATATATATATATATATATATATATATATATATATATATATATATATATATATATATATATTGTGAGGGGTTAGCTCGGCAGCGGGTGTGTGTGACCCCCTGGATGGGTTCACAACACAAACTCAGGCACAGCAGACAGCGTTGTAGGTGCAAAAAACAAAAGATGCGGTTTATTTATGCTACATGCAGTGATACATATAACAGCCAAACAAAAATAAAACATTAAAATAAATCCTGGTCAGCTTGACCTCTAACTACACACTAAGATTCCCTGTCTAACAACTGAGTGCAGCCTTGTGCTGCACCAGTCCCTGTCTCTGTTGTAGAGGTTTGCCACACAGGCGTTAACTCACCGCACAGAACAGATATCACACTCCCCAGTCTATACAACACAAAACTGGTTCCAGGATGGAGCATCTCCCTAAGCATGCTGGGGTTTTTTGTAGAGGTCTTAATGAGCCCACTTACTTCAGCTGGGCTCATTAACTCTTCCCCTCTAATTGTAAAAGTCTGCATAAAGCCTGAATCTAGGGCACACATATTTCCCATCCTGGATACAACCAGGTGACTTTACCTGCCTGCTGCCACAATATATATATATATATATATATATATATATATATCTCAGTAATAACAAACCATGGGATCTGCACTCAGATATGTAACAATATATTATATATATATATATATATATATATATATATATATATATACACACACACATATATTATATACATGTGTATGCCATCCCTGATCATGCCCCACTGGCGTGGTGAGAAAAAACCGAGCTCCCTTGACCCTGTCCTGGTGCCATAGTCGCACAGGTACTCATTGATGGCCCTCTGCTGCGTGTGCAGCTGCTGCAGCATCGCCAACGTTGAGTTCCACCTGGTGGGCATGTCACATATAAGGCGGTTCTTGGGCAGGTTCAACTCCTTTTGGAGCTCAGCCAGCCGAGCACAGGCATTAAATGATCGGTGGAAATGCACACAGACTTTCCTGGCCTGCTTCAGGACATCCTGTAAGCCCCGGTACCTGCCCAAGAACCGCTGAACCACCAGGTTAAGGACGTGAGCCACACAGGGCACATGGGTCAGTTGTCCCTGTCGGAGGGCGGAGAGGAGGTTGGTGCCATTGTCGCAAACCACCATTCCTGGCTTAAGCTGGCGTGGCGTCAACCACCTCTCGGCCTGCCCCTGCAGAGCTGACAAAACATCCGCCCCAGTGTGGCTCCTGTCCCCCAAACAAACCAGCGCAAGCACGGCATGGCATCGTTTTGCCTGCATACTTGCATAGCCCCTGGAACGCCTACAGAGCACCGCTGGTTCTGAGGACAGAGCATTGGAAGAGGCCATGGAGGAAGAAGAAGAGGAGGGGGTGGAGGAGAGAGGTGTGTCACAACCAATAGTAGCATTTTGGAGGCGTGGTGGCGGAACAACCTCCAACACTACTGCACCTTGTCCTGCATCCTTCCCAGCTGCCAGAAGAGTGACTCACTGGGCCGCGAAAGACAGCTAACATCCATGTCCATGCCTGCTGGACCATGAGTCAGTGGTAATATGCACCTTACCGCTGACTGCCCTGTCCAGCGAGGCAAGGACATTGCCTTCCACATGCTGGTAGAGAGCCGAAATCGCCTTCTGTGAGAAAAAGTGGCGTTTGGGGACCTGCCACTGAGGAACCGCACATTGTACAAACTCACGGAAGGGGGCCGAGTCTACCAACTGAAAAGGCAGCAGTTGAAGTGCTAGCAATTTAGCCAAGCTAGCATTCAACCCCTGGGCATGTGGATGGCTGGGAGTGAACTTCTTTCGCCGGTCCAGCAGCTGGGGCAGGGACATTTGCCTGCTATAATTGGGCGTGGGTGTACTGCTAGCAGAGTGCCCGGAAGCACTTGGCTGTGACACACCTAATTCTACACCTTTATTCCTCTCAGAGCAGGTTTCAGAGAGGACTGAATGTCTAGTGGGGTTGGAGATCCCTGCTGATGAGGAGCAAGGAGAGGTCCGCTTTGTTCTTTAGTGTGGGTCTTTGAGGTACGCTTGCCAATGAGCTGCATGGCAGGTCAACATATGTCTGGTCAAGCATGTGGTGCCCAAGCGGCTGATGTTTTGGCCATGCGAGATAAGCTTGAGACATATGTTGCAAATAGCAGCAGTGCGATCTGATGCACTCGTCTCAAAAAAGGCCCACACCAAAGAACTTTTAGAATAGCGCGCAGAGGCAGCGCCCTGCACAGGCGGAGCTCTGCGGTGTGATTCAGTCAGTGTGCTGCCCCTAAGCTGGCCCCTGGAGGGCATCCTGCCTCTTTAGACATGTGCCTCCTTCTCCTCCTCCTCCTCTCTCCTACCAGGCACCCATGTGGAGTCAGTGCCCTCATCATCCCCTCCCTCTTCATCGCTGGAGCAAACCTGGCAGTATGCTGCAGCTTGTGGAACATGACTGCCAGATTGCTGTCCTTCTTGAGCATCCCCTCTCTCTGCATTCACGCTACTGCCTTCCTCTAGCTGAGTATCATCATCAGAGCCTACAAAACACTGGGCATCCTCCTGGAGCATGTCCCCAACACTGTGCTCAAAGAGTTCAGGAGACTCCTCAGGAGGACGTGGTGGGTCTAGGGAAGGAGTCACTGATGATGACATTGAGAGGAGGGAAAACGATGCGTTGGCAGCTGCTTTGCTAGTACCCAGAGCCTGGGTGAGAGAGGATGAGGAGGATGAAGAGGGCTTGGTCATCCACTCTACCAAGTCGTTGGCATGTTGCGGCTCAACATGTCCAGCTGCCGAAAAGAAGGACAAGCGTGTCCCATGGCCATGTGCTGATGATGACGATGCACCGCGTCCACGACCAGCACTGTTGTCTCTAGACACAGAGCCTGCTTTCCCTGTTTTATCGGCTCGCGCCTGTCTGCCTCTCCTTGCTGGCCTTCCAGACATGGTAATGGCCTTAAGGGAGTTGGAAAAACCAGCAATTGGGTAGTGTATATTGTGCTGGAGGCACACACAACATCCATTAACTCCTGCAGATGGCAGATGGCTCAATTAGAGAAGAGTTATGTAGGTGGATATAATGGTGTATACTGGGTTCAGGGCACGCAGACAGCACACACAATCTCCTACAACTGACTGCAAGCTCTATTTAAAAAGAGCAAGATAGTTAGCTATATAGGTGGATATAGCGGTGTATACTGGGTTCACAGCACGCAGACAGCACGCACAATCTCCTACAACTGACTGCAAGCTCTATTTAAAACGAGCAAGATAGCTAGCTATATAGATGGATATAGCGGTGTATACTGGGTTCAGAGCATGCAGACAGCACGCACAATCTCCTACAACTGACTGCAAGCTCTATTTAAAAAGAGCAAGATAGCTAGCTATATAGATGGATATAGTGGTGTATACTGGGTTCAGAGCACACAGACAGCACGCACAATCTCCTACAACTGACTGCAAGCTCTATTTAAAAAGAGCAAGATAGTTAGCTATATAGGTGGAGGTTTTTATTTTAAAAACTGCTGCCAGTTGTATTACAAAACAAAGACATAAAGTACTCATTCTTGAGAAGAAGAAAAGAAAACCAACTTAAACAGACTTACAAAATAGAAAAGAAATCATGCTTTCTTCACCAGTTTATAAAGAAAAGTCCATCTCAGGACGCGGAGGGAGAGAGGTCACCAGGAAAAGCCCCCTCCGGCCCAAGATTACTCGGATTAAAACGGTTTATCTGTAACAACTTATCTTACAACAACTTATCTATATACACTACACACCCCTTATAGACAGGAACGTAACGAAACCATCAGTGCTTACCATGTTTTTAAAATTTAATTGCCCAAAAAACTAATTGTGGGGGACAGGACAGACAGACCCACCACCTAAGGAAAAGGAAGGGGGAAGATCATCAAGGTGGCCAAAAAGAAAAGCCTCTCCACAATCTGGCACACCTTTCCCTACCCGTTCTTTCTCCCTCAAGATACCTCACCTTCACCAACTCCTGAAAGATATCACCCGCCACCTCATGCACGGGCAGGAACTTGCCCCTAGTGGACACTAAGCACCGCATGTGCCAGGTGTAATAAAGTCAAACTATACTAACTAAAAACAGTGATGACAACTCATAACCCCTCCGGGCCCTGAAGTCGCCGTACACCCTCTCAGAATAGGTAAGGGCCCAGAGACTGGGATAGCCAATGGCATCCCCAACCTCCCCCAGAACCTCCAAGTTGAAAGGGCACTCAACCAAAAAGTGGTCCATGGTCTCCAGTGCCCCTCCACACCCGGGACGAGGACAGCCCCTGTCCACAAGACTCCGGTACTTTAAGTTCGACCTCACATAGAGCCGTCCATGGAACGCCCTCCATGCAAGATCCCAGAACTTGGCCGGAATTCTCTTGGAATTCAGGAGGGCTAACTCCTCCCTGAGAACCCTGTCCGGACAATCCCTTAAGGCTAGTGGTCTCAAAAAGTCAGAGGTCATGACCCGCAGGTACAGTTCGCGCTGACCCAACGAGCCCACCTCCAGGGCCGTTATCCTCCACCGCCTTAGTACCCTTAGGGCAGTTGGAACATAGGCGGGGAGGTACCCATGGGATCTCTGTAGATCACCGGGGCGACCACCCCCCTCCCACCTACTCAGGAAAAACAGAAACCAGTTCTTGCATGAGCGCTCCCACAGAGAGGGTTCGTCCTGAAAAATGGATTGTAGGTTGAACTTAAGAAACACCACAGTAAAGAAAACCGTGGGATTAATCATGTCCAACCCACCCTGCCTCCTCTGTCGGTACGTGACCTCCCTCTTTATCAGATTCAGCCTGTTTCCCCACAAAAGCAGGAAGAACAGACCGCAGATCCGCGCATAGAGCGATCTTGGCAGAAGACAAAGTAGCTGACAAAGAGGAATTCGGAAGCAAATAGGTTTTGACCAAGCTCACCCTTTCCCTTAGTGACAGCTTCCAGCCTTTCCAGGCATTAACTTTTTGGGTGGCACTCACCAGCCTGCGCTCCCAGTTTAGTTTGGGATAGTCACCCTGGCCAAAATGAATGCCCAGAATTCTAATTTCCGGCCGGGGCACGGGGAACACGTCCAGGAGGGCAAAACGCTCACCCTCCCTCCCCAACCAGAGAACTTTGCTCTTAGTCCAGTTGACCAGTGAACCGGACGCCTCGGAGTAATCTCCAATCTGTGTTTCCACAAACTGGGCCTCCTTTCGGCTAGCCACCACTACCGAGACGTCGTCCGCATAGGCCACCACCCTTACCGCCTTGTCCGGACCACTGCAGGGCTCTGCCTGGACCCCCCTCAGGCGTCCGCAGTCTAGCCTCCTTACAAAGGGGTCAACCGCAAAGACGTGGAGCAGGGGACTCAGCGGGCAGCCCTGCCTAACACCAGAGTCCACCAGAAAGGTAGGACCCACCCAACCATTGACAAGAGGGAAGCTCTCAGCCCCCCTGTACAAAACTCTGAGCCAATCAATGAATTGATCAGGCAGACCGTATCTCCCCAGGAGAAGCCACAGGTACTCATGGTCCACCCGGTCAAAAGCTTTTGCCTGGTCTAATGCCAACAGATACCGCCCATCACCCATTGCCCTGCACCTTTCCACAGCCTCCCGGACGTTAAGGACAGCACTAAAGGTGCTGCGGCCGGGAACTGTGCAGTGCTGGGAAACAGTAGACATGTGCAAAAGGAAAAAATTTGTTTAGTTTAGTTTCGTTTTAATTCATTAATTCATTAATTTCGTTTAGTTATATTCGTTAACTTCCTTAAATTCGTTTTCGGATTTTGTTTAGTTTTCTACCGAATTCGAAAAATCGGCCACATTCGAAAATATTTCAACGAAATTCGAAAATATTTCTACCGGATTCGAAATGATTTCATCATGATTCGACATTATTTCAACCACATTCGAAAATATTTTGTGACCCGACTTTAGGGCCATGTATCTCGGGGTCACTTGGTGCTAGAAACTCCCCCCCGAGATATGTGGCACCAAAATCGGGTCGCAAAATGTCATTCTCTGCTCTAATAACTAATAACATTTTGCGACCCGATTTTGGGGCCACATATCTCGGGCTCACTTATAGCTAGAAACCCCAAATTTGGTATGCAAACACAATAATACTAGCACTACAACATATCCAAATTTGAAGTGTCTAGCACCAAGTGACCCCGAGATACATGGCCCTAAAATCGGGTCACAAAATATTTTCGAATGCAGTTGAAATAATGTCGAATCATGTTGAAATAATTTCGAATGCGATTGAAATAATTTCGAATCATGTCGAATTCATTCGAATTCATTCGTTATATTTCTTTCGTATTCGTTGTAATTTGTTATTTTTTTATTCGGACATTCGGATGCATCCGAATGTGCGAAAGATGCAAAATTTGGCCGAATTTCGATTCGTTCCGAAACGAATTGCACAAGCCTAGGAAACAGACAGTAGCTTGCCTGCAACTGCAGACATACGCACAAACAGTATCTTCGCCAGGATCTTTCTATCCGTGGAGAGAAGGGCGATAGAAGGGGTCCCCCACCCACCCCTAGACTGGTGCTAGGTTGGGGGTCCTCGCCACCCTCTTTCCCCAGGCCCTTCCTCTTTCACTTTTTTTTTAACCCAATCTGACTTGGGGGGCTCCTCCCGCTCTCACCATCTGACCTCCCTCTAGACACGTCTTTGGGGCGCTTATTCACCCCCTTACCCACCTCAGAGGTGTCCATTGGGATACCCCCAGGCTGACCTGCCGACCACCCACTATCTCCGTAGAGGCGGGAGGAGGCATAAGAAGGGCTGCCAGATCCGGAGGCGGACGCGGTACATCAGGGGGGGAGAAACGGGTGGGGGAGGGGAAGAAGGGGAGGAAGGGGAAGGTGGCAGGGGACGGGAAGGGGAGGCAGGGAGGGGGGAACCGGGGGAGGGGGAGGATGTTTTTTTACCGAGGGCTTTTTAGGTTTAGCTTGTTTCTCAGCTGGCTTTCCTACCGTCGCCCCGTCGGGCACAGGGCCGGACAGGGCCAGGGAATCTACTGACATGCCTGCCGATGCAGTGCTGCCCCTTGCTCACGCCTGGGGCGTCTGACCCTTTGAGGGAGGGGGGCACCCTCATTCTGTGGCCCAGAAGGATTGGGATCCCCACTTTGTCTAGGGACCCGCCCACCCTCCGGGCCTGGAGCACTCCCCTCAGCCTGGCACCCCCTAAAAGCCTTGGGGCAGCGGCTGAAAGGGTGCCCCATTTCCCCACAGAGGTTGCAAACTATGAGTCTGTAACCCTCAGGTGAGTGGCCGAAGCCATTACACCTCACACAGCGAGGCATAGTGCAGTCTGCACTAAGGTGCGTGGGACTGCCACATTTGAAACACCGACGGGGCTGGCCAGGGTAGAAGACCAGGATCCGGCCTCTCCCTATGAATGCGCTCCCGGGTACATGCGCCACGGTATTGTTGTGGCGCTTGAGCCGGATCCTGACCAACCAAGCACCCGTCCAGACCCCGCGCTCGTCCAAATTCTTCCTCAACCCTGTCTGGAGCTGCCCATACCGCGCCAGCCAGGTTGCGATGTCCTCAGGAGGAAGGGACTCGTTTCTAACCAAGACGGTCACATTTTTTATCTCCTCCTGCTTCGAAAGAGGCACTACACGGAAACCTTTCCATGGATCTGACTTCCTGACGATCTCGGAAAAGCTCCATAGAGACCACGGAGACGAAGCATGTATGACCGCGAACAAGTCAGAAACCTTAAAGCGCAATCCCAGCAGGTAGTCAATTACTTGACCCCTACTGGGACACGCGGACGTCCCCTCCCACCTGAGCTGCACCACATTCCGCCTGCGCCTTTCTGGAACCCCCCCCCCCCCCGTACCCCTTGACCAAGCCTGCGCCTCCTGGAGCTGTTCCTCAGGGGGGGCCCTGAAGTTCTGGGCACCAAACTGGCCATACAGGGGGCCCAGAGGGACAGAGGAACCTGCCACTTGGGCAAATGAGCGCCCAGCTTTCAGGGCACCTAAGAGGTTTGCCTCTTCTTGCGTGCCCAAGATGGGATTCGGGACTGTGGGGGAAGGGCCAGACCCCCGTTGAGATGAGCCCATGGGCTCTGACGGAGCAGTGCATGCCCCCCACCCCCACCCTCTACCCTCCTCCCAACAGGCACCTTGCTCTTAACCACCTCCAAAGATGGAGACGTAGCCACACCCCCCACAGCGGCAGAGGCCTGGGAGGAAGCCACCTCCATCTCCTGAGCCATATCCCGCTCCTGCCGCTGAGACCCCTCCAGCTCCCTGATAAAGCTTAGGGCTGGGCATTCTCCCCCTAGCTCCCCCATGGGGGACTCCCCCCAACTTGTTTGCCTACCGGGTAAAGCTTCACTGGAAGATTCTGGGGCACCCAAGGCAGCAGCCACCAGAGGAGTCCCCGAGGCTCCCAGAGCTCTCACCTGACCCAAGGGAGCAGGAGACTTGGCAGCCGAGGCCCGGTGTGTCCCCACCTCTTCAGCACACATTTCCAGAAACCGGAAGTGACGCATCCACCTCCCCGCCCCCACCTTCCCTAGTGTCTGCAATGGATGTCTGTCCAAAATGTTCCTTCTGAACATAGTCCGAGCTTGCCGGCACCTCCCCCTCACTACATGTGGCCGCGGCGGGGGCCGCCATTACGGCCGGCACCCCTCGCACTGTCTCGGATGCTGTGGGCCACTGGGGGGGCCCGCACAGCATCGCTGTCCACCAACCTCCGGCCACCGGCCTTCACAGGTCCCTCCGGGGTGGCCTCTAGTGAGGACCACCACCAGCTTCCTCCCATGCTGTTCCGTCTGACTTGCCTCTCCCCCGGAGCTTCCCTGCGCATCATGGGGTACCCTACCCGGATCTACCTGCTCCACAGCCTCTGGCAGAGCAGGTGAAACAACAGGGATCCGGGGACCCTCTTCACCTACGGCTCCGGGGGCCACGCTCACCTGGCTGGTCTCCACCTCGGGGAGCTGATCTTCCTCTCCCATCGAGACTACTTCCTCCACCGCGGTTCGCAGTTTCTCCTCCATTTCCAGCAACGCTTTCTGGTAAGAGCCTTTTCTCCTGGCTGCCTGGGATCCCTCCTGGCTCGCTCTCAGGAGCTCTTTTTTCACTTCGGAGAGGAAGCCCCTCTCACCAACTCCGCGTTCGCAGAGACCGCCCAGCAGCCGCCACAGGTCTCTGCACTCATGTTTCAGGCCTTCAATGGCCTCCCGGTACTCTCCCCTTCTGCTACTGGCTGAGCAGTCTCTGCGATTCTGCAGGTCCACTAGCCTCTCCGACTTCAGTACATAGGCCAACGTGGCCTTCTGTACAAGGACTTTAATCCTTGTCCAGCGCTTCTGCATCCTCCCGGGGTCCTCTCCCAGTTGGGCCCGGGTCCAGTCCAGCAGCTCAAACTGCGTTTGCAGGAACAGCCTCTCCTCCCTGGAGAGGTCTTTCGCTCCAGGGGGGTGAACCGTGGGCCCAAGCTGGGAAGAGGGCCCCAGACCTGGGCTGGCCGACGCCATCAGCTCCCGCTCCTCCTCCACCTCTCTGGAAGCTCTCACACTCTCAGGACAGGTCAGAGCACACAGCCAGCATGCACAAGCTCCTAACACTGACTGCAAGCTCTATTTAAAAAGAGCAAGATAGTTAGCTATATAGGTGGATATAGCGGTGTATACTGGGTTCAGAGCACGCAGACAGCACGCACAATCTCCTACAACTGACTGCAAGCTCTATTTAAAAAGAGCAAGTTAGTTAGCTATATAGGTGGATATAGCGGTGTATACTGGGTTCAGAGCACGCAGACAGAACGCACAATCTCCTACAACTGACTGCAAGCTCTATTTAAAAAGAGCAAGATAGTCAGCTATATAGGTGGATATAGCGGTGTATACTGGGTTTAGAGCACGCAGACAGCACGCACAATCTCCTACAACTGACTGCAAGCTCTATTTAAAAAGAGCAAGATAGTTAGCTATATAGGTGGATATAGCAGTGTATACCGGGTTCAGAGCATGCAGACAGCACGCACAATCTCCTACAACTGACTGCAAGCTCTATTTAAAACGAGCAAGATAGCTAGCTATATAGATGGATATAGCGATGTATACTGGGTTCAGAGCACGCAGACAGCACGCACAATCTCCTACAACTGACTGCAAGCTCTATTTAAAACGAGCAAGATAGCTAGCTATATAGATGGATATAGCAGTGTATACTGGGTTCAGAGCACGCAGACCGCATGCACAATCTCCTACAACTGACTGCAAGCTCTATTTAAAAAGAGCAAGATAGTTAGCTATATAGGTGGATATATCGGTGTATACTGGGTTCAGGGCACGCAGACAGCACGCACAATCTCCTACAACTGACGGCAAGCTCTATTAAAAAAGAGCAAGATAGTTAGCTATATAGGTGGATATAGCGGTGTATACTGGGTTCAGGGCACGCAGACAGCACGCACAATCTCCTACAACTGACTGCAAGCTCTATTAAAAAAGAGAAATATAGCTAGCTATATAGGTGGATATAACAGTGTATACTGCGGTCAGGGCACGCAGACAACAACCACTACAGAAGAGTAAGAACGCAAAATCAGCCGATAACGATCGGTGTATACTGTGTTGAAGGTACACAGAACACCCACTAACTCCTACAGACGCCAACACACTACACAAGGCCGCCGTGCTGGCGGCCTTATATAGTGTGGGGCGTGTAATACACAGCCTGAGCTGTGATTGGCCACAGGCATCCTGCCTTTGGCCAATCATGGCTCTCCTCGCTGCCAGCGCTATGATTGGCCGAGCATGCGGGGTCACAGTGCATGCTTGGCCAATCATGAGCTAGCAATGCACTGCGATGGCGCAGTGCATTGTGGGCCATGAGCGCTACACGAATTTGGCGCGAACGCCCCTTAACGTTCGGAATTCGCCGAACGGGCGAACAGCTGATGTTCGAGTCGAACGTATGTTTGACTCGAACACGAAGCTCATCCCTACTGATTACTGCTAATGATACCGTTGTCATTACTAAAATCTTGTATATAGTCCCTTATCATCCCCTCTAAGAGCGTGTATACAATTGATGTTAGGCTAACTGGTCTGTAAATCCAAGGGATGTATCTTGGCCCTTTTTTAAATATTGATGCTTTTCTCCAATCAGCTGGTACCATTCCAGTCAGTAGACTGTTTGTAAAAAATAGGAACAATGGTCTGGCAATTACTTGACTGAGTTCCTTAAAGCAGAGTTCCACCCAAAAATGGAACTTCCGCTTTAATGGAGGTGACTCCCTGACATGCCACATTTGGCATGTCATTTTTTTGGGGGGGCCGGTACTCCCTTTTCAGAGGGTCCCAGCTCCCACTTCCTCCTCCACTGTTAGCCATGAGGGTGCTTCCTGTAACGTGTCATGAGGATAAACATTGCAATTTTGGTTACTGAACCCCCCCCCGATTTCCTCGTGAAGACTGAGGAGAAGAATAAAGTCAATACCTGTGCTATCTTTACATCTTTAGTATCCAGTTTTCCTTCACCATTCTTTATGGGACCAATATGATCTGACCTCCATTTCTTACTATTTATGTACTTAAAGAATTTCTTAGGATTTTTTTTACTCTCCTCCGCTATGCACCTTTCGTGTTCTATCTTAACCATCCTGATTGCACCCTTCAATTTCTTGTTGCATTCTTTGTAAAGATGGGATGTTGATGATGACCCCTCAGCCTTGTATTTTTTGAAGGCCTTCTTCTTTGCTTTTATATGCATTTTTACTTTGGAGTTAAGCCACCCAGGACTTTTAATAGCTCTTTTAAATGTATTTCTCATTGGGATGCATTGGCTAATGCCCTTATTTAATATGCTCTTAAAGCATACCCATCTTTCCTTTGTGTTCTTTGTTCCTAAGCTTTTATCCCAATTATTATCTTCTAGCAAGAATCATAGTTTAGGGAGGTTGGCTCCTTTGAAATTCAGCGTGATTGTATTCCCCTTCTGTTTCATATTTGTGTTATTTATACTAAAACGAATTGACCTGCAATCACTGTTTCCTAAATTACCCCGTATTTCCACATCCGTGATCAGGTCTGTATTGTTAGTACGATCTCTATGCTGATGCATTCTTTCATTTGTAAAGAGTTTGTATTCCTGATGAACAGGTGTCAGCACTTGAGGCCTACATGAAGAGACAGAATTAATTACACTGGTGGTTGTGTCCTTTACTGGGTGTGTCCAGCTGTGCTAGCAAACATAGCTATGGTATTTAAAGGTCTGCATTTGGGCAGGTGTTTGGCCTAAGAACAGGCCTGAATCTTTCATTGCAGTGTGTACATTGGTTTACAAATGTATATGGTTTTTGTGTTTTCTTGGGGGGAGGGGGTACATAATTCCCAACCCACACTCCACTAAGGCTGTAGTTTGATGATTGCGTCTAAATCTCACATGTTAGATTTATAACTGCTATGTAATGGTTTAGATAAAAAGGAAGGTTCCTGCTAATTCATTCTGCTGTGTGTGTCAATGTAGTTTGTGTGTTGCCTTTTTGGCTTTTGTATTGTCTGCTTTTGCTTATAATAATCCTGCCATTTTTTAGGGGTTTGGGGAGAGGACTTCTGAACACCACAAAGTTTTGTCATGGTTGTTATTAGCTTGATTTGTATCCCTGTCATGTAACTTTTTTGGGGTTTGGTGCGAGGACTTTTGATCACCAAAAAGGTTAGTCATGCTTGTTATTAGCTTGATTTGTATCCCTGCTTTGTCTTATTTTTAGTGTCCTACCATTATAGATTGTAAGCTCTTTTTAGCAGGGCCCTTATAACTATATTGTCAAATGCTGCAGCATCATTTCCATGCTTTTTATATTTTTTGGCCCAAGTACATTAATGTATCAATTGTTTATACTAATGTTGAAATAAAAAGTAGATTAGTAAAAGATTTTTTATTTTTTTTTTGCTTTGTTTGACTTTGCAGACTAGAAATACGTATTTTCTAAGTGAAAACTATTCATACCCCTTCAAATCTGTATTAAATCTAGTTGCATACAAAAGTATTTGGTTGTGCACACATGCAAGTCCTTGAGTAGAAAGTGTAATGGGGGGTGGGGAAGAAAAACAAAGAAAAAAAATCCCGGCTCCAATGCTGAATTTCAGGGCTCTATTATAATTTTTTGGACTGGGTAAACTATGTCAACTAAATGTGAATTCTCTCTAAGCACCAAATTAAGAAAAAAATACCTCAAAAACTATTTTTTAAACAACATTTGGCATGGGGTTCCCTGCAAAATCTATACCAGGCCCTTTGGGAACTCCATGCCCAAATTTGAGAAAAAATTTGAGAAAAATTTGAGAAAAAATTGGCCTGGCATCTGCCTAAAATCCATACCAAACCCTTATCCGAGCATGCAACCTGGAGGTTAGGATAGGGGGGAACAACTGAGTCCCCCCCTGAACCATACCAGGCCACTTGCCCTCAACATGGGGAGGTTGCTTTGGGATGCCCCAATGTTGATGGGGAAAAGGGCCTCTTTCCGACAGCCCTGGCCATGCTTGTTGGAGACTGTGGGTGGGAGCTTATTGGAATCTAGAAGCAAGGGGGCCCCCAGATCCCGCCTCACTATGTGAATGAGTATCAGGTACCTTGTACCGTCACCCATTCACCCACAAAGTGTCAAGACATACAAACCACAAGAGACAGTTTATGACAAATCCTTTATTAAGAAAAAAAGTGTCCCACAATGTACATCCATCGTCAATCACGGCGTCCGATGGACCCAAAAAATATTTTTTTTAAACGCTCCACCTCAATAGGAGGGCTCTAATCGACTACTGTCTCTTTGCTTTGAAAGGTGTTATTGGCAAGGGCGGGGCCACCCAGTGATGTAGCCTGGTGACCCTATCCCCTTCTGATGTCACATTATGTCACGTGATGTCAGAGGGGGTGGGGCCACCAGATGACATACCCGAGCGGCCCGCCCTTGCCTATAAAAGAACTGTCAAAGCACACAAATACATACAGCGGGAGCCCTCCCATTGTAGTGAAGCATTTTGATCTTTTCCTATTTTTGGATCTGTCCAGTGCCATGATTGATGGATGTACCTTGTGGGACACTGTTTTTTTAATAAAGGATTCGTCAAAAACTGTCTCTTGTGGTTTGTATTTTTTGACACTTTTTGGGTGAATGGGTAGGGGTACGATGTAACTGACACCCATTCACATGAGGAGGCCAGAATCTGGAGGCCCCCTTCTTAAAGGGGGCTTCCAGATTCCGATAAGTCCCCAGGCTGCAGACCCCAAAGACAACCAACGGCCAGGGATGTCCGGAAGAGGCCCTTGTCCCCATCAACATGGGGACAAGGTGCTTTGGGGGGCACCCCAATGCAACCTCCCCATGTTGAGGGCATGTGGCCTGGTATGGTTCAAGAGGGGGGACTCTTGTCTGTCCCCCCATCCTGACCTCCAGGCTGCATGCTCAGATAAGGGTCACGCCAATTTATTTTTAAATTTTGGCGTGGAGTTCCCCTTAAAATTTATGCCAGACCCAAAGGACCTGGTATGGATTTTGGGGAGGAACCTATGCCAATTTTTTTCTGCATTTTGGTGATGAGTTCCCCTTAAAATCCAGACCAGAAACGAATGGCCTGGTAAGGACTGGGGGGACCCCACGCCGTTTTCTCCAATTTTTTCCCTGATAGCCAATGCCACATCAGCATGAGCATGGTTGTTTCCATAATATTAATGGATTATTTGCAAAACATTATTGTATCGAATTAAAAACATCAAACACTAGTAAATGTATTTTTTATGTATGATCATGCTCAGCCCAATAGGCTAGTGGTCACTACTTCTACCTTGAAAGACTCAGGCCTTGAGGCACAAATCCCATAGAAGGATACTATAAAATTACATTGGACTTAGCAGCATATGCTGAAGATAGGCGAATGCCGATTAGCCAATGCATTTTAGTTTGGTTGGTTCTATTATATTAATTCTTCAAATGCATGTGAAGGTATGTAAGTATGCAATAATATTATGATGTGGAATTTCAAACATCACACACTAGTTAACGGGCAGTTTAAATTTTTTTGTTTGTTTATTTTATTGCACTGGAAAAATAAACACAGCTGGTGGCTGGTAGGTTTGCTGGGATTTGAACTCATAACTTGAGCGATATCTGAGTAGATCACCAAACCATTGTGCTAACTACACTGAGACCTGCATAATAGTGTAGTATGATTAAAGAATGAACACAAATAATTACTGCTTTATAGTCACCTAAATAAAAAAAACATGAAAAAAAGAACACAGATATGTAAGTGTAAATGTTCAATACATGCAACTTTACAGAATAGCAGACATTACTCTGTAATACTCATTCATAACTGCATGCATTCGTGAGCAAAAGAAGAAAAAAAACTAGGAATACGAATTACAATATACATCAATAGATGTACACGAGGTAGAGCACATATCACTTAAAAATGTTTTCTTCACATACATGGATCAAGGTTGCAGTGCAGTGCTATATAATAACTTGGTAGCAATTGGCACTTGCAGATCCACTGAATCTACTAAGGCATGTTTGCCGCTAATAGTGTGAATTTTCATTCATCAGGTTCACCTAGTTGAACTCTTAATTTCCTGAAACAGGCACTATTACATGTAGAGCGCCCAGTACTTCCTGGGAATCTTAGCAAATCAGCCCCATAATGTCATTCTTTTTACAAGTGTATCTAAAAAGCATTCACAATACTATGCATTCCCTCATTCTCTTTAAGCCCACAGAAAACATCCAATCAGGTTCATTCTCAATCCATTTATGGCTCTTTTTTATTTATTATGGACATAATAATGCTTTCTATTATAAGAACGCGTAGTGATCATAGTGATATTCCTTGGATGTATAGTCTATAATCTACTGATGTGAACGGTGCTGTTTCCTTTAAAACTATATATTCTATTACTTATTCCAGAGGTTTCATTACCACTTCCCCAAACTCTCTTGTGCCCAGGCACACACTTTTGCTTCTTTAATACATAAATATAAATTCTATCTGCACAAGGCAGTGATCACAAACTAACATTGGCACTCTATTTTTGATTTGTCAAAAAGAAAGTCATATATTTTAAACATGTGGCTTATTTTGTATAAAACTTTTTCAATTGAAAATATAGTTTATGAAGGCAGCGAGAAGGAACTTGCTGAGCAAATATTCTTCTTCTCTGTGCAAAAATTATTCGATAGTGACATCTAGTGGACATATACTATTATCTCAGATTTAAAAGGTTGAACCTATTTGAATGTTGTTTTCTCCCTAAAAAGCAGGACATGTATAACCTGAAAAATATAGTATTTATCCTGCATTCACATTTAATTTTTGTAGATTTAATTATAGAACATTGTAAACAATAAACAAACATTAAAGATAATGAGCATATTACGGAGCACATTATTTTTCACCTTTTTCTGAAAATGTTAGTTGGGTGGTTGTCTCTGCCTTCAGTACTTTCTGAGACACAATAATGAAATATTCATTGTTTCATTATGGTGTCAGAATTTCTGATCTGCGTGATTGTTTTAGGTCTATGTCTCAGAAAGTACAGAAGCTAAGATTTCAGCGTTACCCAGAAAGCCAATGCACAATTCCACAATGGGAGGCTACCAGCAGTGGCCTCCATATTTCCTCAGTGCAGGTTCACATGAAAACTGTTAAGGCACATTCACAAAAGCCTGCATGCTCTATTGTGCATGCATTGGGGTGTGTTGTGTATGGGCAGCAAGGAGCATACATCGCATTGCTTGCATTTATTTTATTTTCATATTAGCTTTAATGAAGTGTCACAAAATGGCACATCAATCTAATCCTTGCACTATAGCACCCTGTGAAACACTGTGGTGCAGTGACATGTGTTGTCATGCACTGTACAGCATAAAAATTGGGTCGTGCTTGATTTTTATGCGGCACATCACAATGCACTTCAAAACAGTATTGTGATTCAAACAAGGCACATAGAAAAAAACATGTTTTCAATGGGCTCTATGTACGGTACAACTCAGTTAAAAGGACATGGTACTACCAAGCTTTTAATGTTGCCATTTTTTTTCTTTGTCGGATTTGGTTCAGAAATGCATTTGAGGTTTTCATCAATTTTCAAGGAGTCTGGGATTTCAGTGCATTTCTGTACCATTAGCAAGGAAGGTACTACCTCCAAGGTATGCTTGCTCTCAATTTATTCATTGTTATATGCAGACATGTGAAAAAGAAAATACACCCCATGTGACTGTTTAAACACATTGGAAAAGGCAAACAATAGATATTGGTTCTAATACTGTCTACTGATAAAAGGTGATATACTTCAACACAAGGGAGGTTTACTAAAACTGGAGCAGACTGAATATGGAACAGCTGTGCATAGTAACCAAACAGCTTCTAAACTCAATTTGTTAGAGTAAGCTTTGAAATGAAAGCTAGATGCCATTTGGTTGCCATGTACAGCTGCTTCAAATTCTGGCTGCTCCAGTCTTACTAAACTCCCCTTATGGTGTATTCATTTTCATGATCTAAATTAACAAAAATGCTGATTTATTATACTGAAAAAGTAAATACATCTCTACTTTTACCATCATCTAAAATCCATAGATAAATAGGATATACTTGCATAAAAGGCAAATACCGTTGACATGGGGTACTCATTTTTATGATCACATATAAATAAAATGCAGATTTGTCATATTGAAAAAGTGAGTACACAACTAAATTTACCACCACTCCAAATCCATGAAATTTAAACCTGGAGTTTCATGCAGACTAAGAAATGGTTTTCTACAAGAGAGAGTTGCCAACTCACAAATGAGGACTAAGGAAGGCAATTTAGTGACTGAGTATAGATAGAAGAATATCTTTATCTATCTATCTATGGCAGTCTTTGAAGACCCAACAGAGCCAGGTTGAGATTCCACAGAGTCACAGAAGGACATACATGTAGCACTGACTCCCGAAGGAGTGGCTGGTGTGATTTGGGCCTGCACTCTAGTAACAACTACCCACTAACTTGGCACGGTCCCCTTGACACAGCTCTGGTGCAATACAATACAATACAACAGTGGTCATCAACCCTGTCCTCAGGGCCCACTAACAGGCCAGGTTTGCAAGATTACTGAAATACAAAACAGGTGATATCATTTGCTGCTCAGTGATTGTGGTATTCTAGTTTGCATCTCCCCAAGGTAATACATAAAACCTGGCCTGTTAGTGGGCCCTGAGGACAGGGTTGATGACCACTGCAATACAATATAATATATCACAATATACCTGTCTTGTCCCCTCAAGATCCACTGGCTCCACCCGCTGGGAGAAAACAATACTCCACACAATGAGGTACTTAACCAAAGTATATTTTACTATATATAATTGTAAATAGGTGATTACAGAAATTGTACTGTCATCCAACATAGATTGACAGGACAATGAACTTTGATAAAACAGTTGCAAACAATATATATATATATATGAGCTCCCTCTACATTTATAGCTATGCATGAGATCTCACTTAAAGTACTCAGTCTTTATCTTTGGATCTTCGCTAGCAAGGGTGACTCCATATAAATTTGTAATCCAAGGTTAAAGCAGTTAGTTGAATTCAGAATGATCCTAGTCTTGCTTCCACAAATATAATACAGTGCTTGAAGTGTGATAGTAAGTAGGCCTTATGCCTGCCTAGCATCAGTTGCTATACTCCTCCTCCGTGGGACTAAGTATCCCAGCGAGGCCTGTATATAAGTCTGACTAGGTGCAATGGTTTAGCAACCCACTCACCAACTGGATCGGAACCTTGGTATGGTAACTTTGGTCCAGTAGTTGCAGCCTGCCTCTGAGTCAGCCGGCTCCGTCACTCCGTCCCGTTCCGACAGGTGGACCTGGTCTCTGGCACTTCAGGTCACTCACACAACCGAGCAGGGTTGCACTCCACACAGGCAACAAGTCGCTTCCTCCGGGAGGCCTCTGCACAAGTCCTCACAGGCAGGCCATGCATTCCCCAGAGACCTAAATGGCTGCTCAGGGTCCTTTTATCACCCAACATGCAATGCAAGAGAGGGTGTTCATGGGTAGGTCACTCAGCCTCCTGGGTAAAGGGGTCAACTCTCCAATGTAAATAACAGTCACTTCCTGTAAATAGTTCAATGCTTGAAAACCAAATGTCATTTAAGTTCACTTTCAGTATTTGGCCGCTAGATGGAGCCAAACACTAAGCTATAGAACCGTCCATAGGCTTTCATTATAATTAATTTTAATACACATCAGAAGACAAGGGTATCAGCGCTACATACAGTTGAAGCTATATGAGCACCGCCCCACACAAAGGCCTTTACCAAGGAATTAGTGGCAAGTAGTCTTTGAAAACAAATTCCTAGAGCTGAGATATGTCCTTTGATGGTACTCAAGACCAAATGGTGATCTAAAGCAGAAAGAAAAGAGGAAACAATGCATCCCACATGGTATTTTCTGGGATGGAAATGCCTTGCACCTTGTAAAATACACTTTCAAATTACAATAGGAGACTTTGCAGGAGGTGGATTTCCCAGCATTTAGTAGCACAGCAATAAAGGTTTCAAAGAGACATCTATCTCTTGGGACTTGGGCTAAAAAAGCCATATTGTTAAAACCAATGACCAGGGCAGTTAACTGGTCCTTGGGACAGAAGAGCCAGCAGTCTGATATTGATTGTGTGGAGCAGACAAGCAAGCAAATTAAGAGTAGCAAAGTAATAGATCAGGTGAAACTGATCCCACACAGTCACCAGGGCATCCACTGCTATGACTAAATGATCTCTGGGCCAGTTTTGCCAGTTAACCTCTGAAGATCCTGACAGACTTTTGGCTGACTATTCCCACACAAATAGGGGTTATCTCTCTGTGAAGATGACTTCTTTGATTTGACTGTGGCTTTCACCTATTTGTCTGAGCCAATTGGGCCCTATTTGAGATTTTGAATTACTGGTGCTTTATCCGTCATCCATCCATCTTTCACACCTGAGGTATAGTGTGATGAGCCCCTCAATCACAGTACATGCATTACAATCTACTTAGACTTCATCTTTTATTCACTACGATATCATATACATATCAACTCAGACCTTGGTTTACCTGGCCTTGATACTTTAACCTGGTGGTTGCCCTCTCATGGGCCAGCAGGCTATTTTTTTAGATCATAGACCCTTTTTCTTCCATGGACACCTAGTATATTATACTACATCCATTTTAGATCTGTTTTAAATTGTCTGATTTATCTCAATCTCAATGTGCCTAACTCTACTGGACCTGATGAAGCGGATGATTCGCGAAATGCGTTGACCCTTCTAGTAAACCTTATGCACAGATTTGTTTGTAATGTATTATACTGATAACAACATATGCTTTTTATATTGTTTAAAAAAATAGAAAATTCTTTTAGACATAGTGTATGTTAATAGTATCTGTTTCTATGTTATTGTACACACGGCATATATCTAAAGTCCCAACACCCATTCTCCCTCTTTTCTACTATATAGGAGATGATTCCCCTGTGTTCACATGTTTTCAATATAGTTACACTCCTTTCCACAAACACAAATTCCTTGCATATCCCACAATAATAGATTGTCCAGATATCCCACGATGGGGATGCCTTGTGAACTCAGTGGAGCAAAAATAGGGGTTGAGATGTTGGTGAAAACGTAAGGTGCAGTGAACAGGCCAAAAAAAATGTAGTACAAACTGGTAGTGTTGTGAGCCCAGAGCAAGATGGTGACATGCTAGTAAGCATCCTTGATAACAACAGAGGCCAGAAAATCTCCCTGATGGAAGAAGGCAATGACTGAACTGCTGGAATACATGCAGAATTGTTTCACAATGAAGACACTAAGTGCATTTAGATGCAGAATGATGTTCATGCCCCCTTTGACTTTGGAAACTGTACAAACGCTGAAGCCTTTTCTGTTCTAGGACAATGGCAATGACTCTCAGCGTGGAAATTTGATTTGTCATTGCAGGGATGTTGGCAGGTTTGACAACAGGAAGTATGAGTTATAAATTGAAATTTTAGCTTATAGCCCTAGAAAGTACATTCTTTATTCATGCACCAGAGGTGGTCTCAACGGCAACAGTCACCCCCCCCCCCCCCCCCACTTTGCAAAGTGGGATAATCCCTTAATTGTGAGGAGGACTTGTTAGCAGACTTGGAAAATTTTGGACTGCAAGGTTTATTATTATCCAGACTTGTACTTGGATGTAGATGTCTGTGAGAAATGTAGGGAGCTATTCTTATATTCTTAGCCTCAGAAGTAGGTGGTTTGTTATCCTAAGAATTAGGTTTATTTTGCTGGGGCAAAACAAAACTTTTTCCTCTGGTGATATCTTTTATAATGTTTATCAGGGAGGAACCAAAGAGGCATTAGCCATGCAAAAGCCATATTAAGTAGGTGCTTTTTGCACTGTTGTTCAACAGACTAACATTTAAGCCAGAGTCCTATACAAATGTACAGACAGGTGACTCATTTTGGTGGAAGAAATAGGATATCTTCAAGTGCATCAGCACAGTAGTGTGGGGCAACAGGCATGGGTTCTGATTGCTTAATTCCTAGGGTTAGGCAAATGGACATGACAGAAATTATGGTTGCAAAGCAGAGTCTGTCGGGGGGGAGTCAGTGACTTATGGTTTCCAATCTTTTGTCAACCTGATTTAGGGCCCTGATGAACTCATCCTTGGAGTAATGTGTAGGGTAGAGCTTGAAGACACAAATTGATTGAGCCTTTACTAACTATGTCAGCCATGTAGCTTCTTCTTACTATAAAGTTGTCACATCCCAAAGAATAATACAGCAAGAAGATTTCAATAATGGGTGGGACTTTAAAGAGGAAGTAAACCCTGGTGAGTTTACTTCCTCTTTCATTCCCTGCAAAGGCAAAGCATAATGGACTACTATGCATCGCATAGTAGCCCATTATGTGTCACTTACCTGACACAGGAGCCAGCGAAGTCGCCGCTGTCCCCTGTAGTCCGCCGCATCCATCTTGTTGGTGGGGTCTCGCAGCTCCGCCGCTGTCATTTGGCGAAGCCGCGATGACGTCACTCCCGCGCATGCGCACAGGAGCCGACACGCGCGGCAGCTCCGTCGCTGAGAATGCCGCGCTCAGTGCGCCTGCGCGCCTCTGTCTACGTTTTCGGGCAAATATCTCCTAAACCATATAGGTTTAGGAGATATTGCTTGGACCTACAGGTAAGCCTTAATCTAGGCTTACCTGTAGGTCAAAGTGGTTTGTAAGGGTTTACAGCCACTTTAAAGACACCACAAAAAGATATTCACAGGTAAAATACATTAAGTTTATTGCTCAAAGATTAAAAAGAACCACTTGATTCAATTACAAAAAACACATCATATAAAATCAATTTTACATGATTATCATATGAATATCCATCAATCCATTAAAGGGGACCCATAAAGGTCACTAATACAGGAATAGAACCCCAACACATTTTAACTCCAGTTGTCTTCCTCAGGGGGTTAATGAAGTGGGTAATTTAGTATTGGTGATTAGTGATTAGGATAAAGCTATTTGGAGATGCCTCCACTCGGGATTGAACACCCAAATGGACAAAAATTTGCACAAGGGACATTTTGCCACAACACAGAGTTTGTGCAAGAGCTCCAAGATCAAAAAATTATATCTATAGAGGCAACAACACAACCTCTAGGTTGAAAGACGATGTGTGTATATATGTACAATGCCTTGAAAAAGTATTCATACCTCTTGAAATTTTCTACATTTTGTCATGTTACAACCAAAAACAGAAATGTATTTTATTGGGATTTTATGTGATAGACCAACACAAAGTGGCACATAATTGTGAAGCAAAAGGAAAATTATAAATGATTTGCAAAATTTTATGTAAAAGTAAATATGTGAAAAATGTGATGTGCATTTGTATTTATCCCCCCTGAGTCAATACTTTGTAGAACCACCTTTCGCTGCAATTACATTATGTCTCTAACAGCTTTGCACATCTAGAGAGTGACATTTTTGCCCATTCTTCTTTGCAAAATAGCTCAAACTCTGTCAGATTGGATGGAGAGCATCTGCAAACAGCAATTTTCAAGTCTTGCTACAGATTCTCAATTGGATTAAGGTCTGGACTTACTGGGCCATTCTAACACATGAATATACTTTGATCAAAACCATTCCATTGTAGCTCGGGCTGTATATTTAAGGTCGTTGTCCTGGTGAAAGGTTAACCTCTGCCCCAGTCTCAAGTCTTTTGTAGACTAACTGGTTTTCTTCTAAGATTGCCCTGTATTTGGCTCCATCCATCTTCTCATCAACTCTCACCAGATTCCCTCTCCTTGCACAAGAAAAGCATCTCCACAACATGATTCTGCCACTAACATGTTTCACGATTGGGATGGTGTGTTCAGGGTGATGTGCAGTGTTAGTTTTCTGCCACACATAGCGCTTTTGCTTTTAAGCCAAAAAGTTCAATTTTGGTCTCATTAGACTAGAGAACCTTCTGCCACATGTTTCCTGTGTTCCCCACATGGCTTCTCGCAAACTGCAAAAGGGACTTCTTATTGCTTTCTTTAAACAATGGCTTTATTCTTGCCACTCTTCTATAAAGGCCAGATTTGTGGAGAACAAGATAGTTGTCCTGTGGACAGATTCTCCCACCTATGCTGTGGATATCTGCAGCTCCTTCCGGGTTACCGTGGGCCTCTTGGCTGCTTCTCCGATTAATGCTCTCCTTGCCCAGCCTGTCAGTTTAGGTGGATGGCCATGTCTTGGTAGGTTTGCAGTTGTACCATACTCTTTACATTTTCAGATGATGGATTGAACAGTGCTCCGTGAGATGTTCAAAGCCTGGGATATTTGTTTATAACCTAACCCTGCTCTAAACTTCTCTACAACTTTCTCCCTGACCTGTCTAGTGTGTTCCTTCGCCTTCATGATGCTGTTTGTTCACTAAGATTCTCTAAAAAACCTCTGAGGGCTTCACAGAACAGCTGTACTTCAACTGAGATTAAAGTGCACATAGGTTGACTCTATTTACTGATTAGGTAGGCAATTGGTTCCACTAGATTTTATTTAGGGGTATCAGAGCAAAGGGGGCTAAATACAAATGCACGCCACATTTTTCAGATATTTATTTGTAAAAAATCTGGAAAACCATTTATCATTTTCCTTCCACTTCACAATTATGTGCCACTTTGTTTTTGGTTGTAACATGACAAAACGTGGAAAATTTCAAGGGGTGTGAATACTTTTTCAAGGCACTATATATATACTGCCAGACACTATTATACACATATCTGGCCACACTTTCTATCACCAGGATAGAAACAGTAATTCAGGGAAGAGCAAATGAGGTGGCCTTTGTATTTATGTTTTAAATGAGTGGTGCTCTTGAGGACACTTATTGTTCGTCAGATTTGGAATTTATGCTGGTGAAGTATAGACCTTTTTATTTACCCAGAGAATTTATAGTGGTGATCATTACTGCGGTACATATGCCTCCAGATGCGGATACTGCAGTGGCTTTGGATATTTTGTCAAATCTCATAGGCAAGTATCAACGTGCACATCCTGATGTTGTTTTGGTAGTTGCAGGTGATTTCAATAAAGCGAATTTCAGGGCTGCTCAGCCAAAATTACATCAGTTTATAAAATGTGCTACTATCGGTGCTACTAGACTTTTAGGCAAATATTCTGTGGACTGATGAGATAAAAATTTTACTTTTTGGAAAGTGTGTGTCCAGTTACATCTGGCATAAAACAAATACAGCATTTCATAACAAGAACATCATACCAACAGTCAGACATGGTGGAGGTAGCGTCATCGTCTGGGGCAGCTTTGCAGCTTCAAGACCTGGACGACTTACCATAATTGATAGAACCATGAATTCTGAGCTCTATCAGAAAATCCTAAAGGAGAATCAGTTTGTGACCTCAAGCTCAAGTGCACTTGGGTTATGCAGCAGGACAATGATCCGAAACACAACAGCAAGTTCACCTCCAAATGGTTTAAACAAAGCAAAGGTTAGGTTATGGTGTGGCCTAGACAAAGCCCGGACTTAATTCCAATTGAGATGCTGTATCATGACTTTACACAGGCCGTTCATGCTGGAAAACCCTCCAATGTGGCTGAATTAAAACAATTCCATAAAGAAGAGTGGGCCAAAATTGTTCAACAGCAATGTGAAAGACTCATTGCCAGTTATCGCAAATGCTTGATTGCAGTTGTTGCCGCCAAGGGTGGCACAACCAGTTATTAGGTTTAAGAGGCAATTACTTTTTTCCCATAAAGCCAGGCAGGTTTGGACAGCTTTTTTGCCTTAACAAATGAAACCATCATTTAAAAACTGCATTTTGAATTTACTCAGGTTATCTTTGTGTAATAATAAAATTTGTCATTTAAGTGTGACAAATATGCAAAAAAAATAAAAAATCAGAAAGGGGCAAATACTTTTTCACACAACTGTATATAAAAATATATATAATTAAGAATCAGAGTATAAAGGTTGATCTCTCTGAAGACTTCCTTTGGGAAGCTGACTGAAAGCTATGTACTCGACCTGGGAGTTGCATTTTACAGTACCTGTGACCATCTTTTTGTGGTGCCTTTAAAGTCCCACACATTATTGAGGTTTTCATGTTGTGTTTTTACTACACAAATAAATCAGTGAGAGTACACATCAGGACTGACAGCGGTGGTGCAGAACTGTTTGTTTTTAAACCCACATCAGTGTTCATTCTTGAATCGTATGCACAATTTGGACTCACTACATTATGTGAGTGTTTTATATATTTAAAAAAAAAAATACCCTTTATGTGATGCAGAGCAGATGTAGTTTTTAGTTTTCTATAGAATCAAACTTTGAGAAAAGGAGGACAGATATAAAGGAAAGATGCTATCAAGGAGATTAATAATCAGTGAAAGCTGTTCCCAGCTTAAAGTAAATTGCTGGCATTAGACATTTTATAATTTTAAGATCTAAACACATAAGGTAAGAATGTTCTACTAGAGAGTGGTTGTGACAACAATGAATATAATAAAAAATATTTCACACATGATTTTAACACTTATTAATTATGAAGTTTGTGAATGTATTTTTTGCACATTATTGAAATTTGGCATATGATTGATTTTTAGAACTGTTCTACTATTTTTATTGCCTTGTTAGCATTTTTGCACTTTTTTATGATATGAGCACTGTGCAAATGCTGTGGATGAAGTTTGTAGTGTCGTGGCTGATCAGTTTCCCAATGCACATGGTTTGCTGCAGCTCGCCTGTCCTTAATCGCTTGAGGGACAAGACAATTTCCTGTACTAGTTCACATGGTATCCAATGCATGCATTGCAATCCCCTCTGTGCCTTGTCACAAATTTGGGAGTGCTAATGTAATAAGAATATAGAATGGTAATGTAGTCAGCAGAGTTCCCCTTTAATAGATGACGTTGAGGGTGAAGATCACTTTAAGAATATTGAATGGTTAAAAAAAGTTACTTTATTAGAAGGGGGAGGGGTAGAATTGTCAGATGTACAGTGCCTTGAAAAAGTATTCATACCCCTTGAAATGTTTTCACATTTTGTCATGTTACAACCAAAAATGTAAAATGGATTTTATTGGGATTTCATATGATAGACCAACACAAAGTGGCACATAATTGTGAAGTAGAAGAAAAATTATAAATGGTTTTCAAAAATTGTACAAATAAATACCTGAAAAGTGTGGCGTGCATTTTGTATTCAGCCCCCTTTACTCTGATACAATTAACTAAAATCTAGTGGAACCAATTGCCTTCAGAAGTACCCCAATTAGTAAATAGAGTCCACCTGTGTGTAATTTATTCTCAGTTTAAATGCAGATGTTCTGTGAAGGCCTCAGAGGTTTGTTAGAAAACCTTAGTGAACAAACAGCGTCATGAAGGCCAAGGAGCACACCAGACGGGTCAGGGATAAAGTTGTGGAGAAGTTTAAAACAGGGTCAGGTTATAAAAAATATCCCAGGCTTTGAACATGAGAGAACTCTAAGTTTGTGTAGAACTCATTTCCAAACTGCTGGTTGTAAGCTGAACAGTGGAGGCTTGAGTAGAGTGTGAATAAGTATTGCTTTTTGACTGCTGGTGACTGCTGGGTTGCATTTTTAGGTTCTTTTGGGGCTTTTCCTTGTAGCTTTTAAATACCCTTTTCTGACACTTTTTAAATAGTTTTTTTTTCTTTCCTTCCTTCAGCCTATTAATTAAGGGGAGAGTTTAATTGGGCACAGGTGCTTGAGGTCTATATAAGTTTGTGTAGAACTCATGTGAAATTGCCAAACTGCTGGTTGTAAGCTGAACAGTGGAGCCTTGAGTGGAGTGTGAATAATGGCGTGTACACATGTAGCAGACTATCCGGCGGACTTAGACTGGCGGACTTTCCACCGGACATTCCGAACGAGCTACTTGCCCACACGCCCACACACACTTTTTCAGCGGACTAATATGGCGTACTAAGTCCGCCGGACTATCCGCCGTACTTTTAAAATGAACGGACTCGCCCACACACGCGGAGGAAAGTCCGCTCATTTTGAGCGCGTCTCCAGGTAGCCGGGGCCAGCGACGCCTGGTATGGACTTAAAGTGGAATCCCTATGCCGAAAAATCGGCGTGGGCCCCCCCCCCCCAGGTCCATATCAGACCCTTATCCGAGCACGCTACCCGGCTGGCCAGGAAAGGGGGTGGGGATGAGCGAGCGCCCCCCCCCCTCCTGAGCCATACCAGGCCGCGTGCCCTCAACATGGGAGGGTGCCTTGGGGAAGGGGGGGCGCGCCCCCCCACCCCAAAGCACCTTGTCTCCATGTTGACGAGGACAATGGCCTCTTCCCGACAACCCTGGCCGTTGATTGTCGGGGTCTGCGGGCGGGGGGCTTATCGGAATCCGGGAGCCCCCTTTAATAAGGGGGCCCCTGGATCCCGGCCCCCCATCCTATATGAATGAGTATGGGGTACAATGTACCCCTACCCATTCACCTGTGAAAAAAAGTTTAAAAAAACACAACACACAAGGGTTAAAATAGTTTATTGCACAGCTCCGGGGGTCTTCCATCTTCGGGGGTCTTCTCGCCGGACTCCTCCGCTATCTTCTGCTAGCTCTTTTACCAGTGGAGTAGCCCGGCTTTCTTCTTCGTCGCCGCCCTCTTCTTTCGACTTCGGGGGTCTTGTCCCTCTCTTCGGGGGTCTTGTCCACCTTGTCCCCCTCTTCAGTTCTTCTTGCCAGGCCACTGTGCCTTCTTCAAGCTCTTTTACAGGCGGTGGCCCGGTCTTCTGTCGCTGCTGTTGCCGTCTTCTGTTCTTCTCTTCTCTCCAGATGTTGCCTCGTCGCTGTCTCTGCTCACAATGACGGGGACGCGGCGCGCGGCGACTTATATAGGGACATCACCGGATGATGTCCCCGCCCATTATGATGTCACAGTCCCAGAGGATGCTCCTCATCAACATGGGGACAAGGTGCTTTGGGGTGGGGGGCGCACGGCTGCCCCCATGTTGAGGGCACGCGGCCTGGTACGGCTAAGGAGGGGGGGCGCTCGCTCGTCCCCACCTCCTTCCCTGGCCGGCCGGGTAGCGTGCTCGGATAAGGGTCTGATATGGACCTTGGGGGGACCCCATGCCGATTTTTCGGCGTAGGGATTCCCCTTTAAGTCCATACCAGGTGACGGGACCAGTGACGCCTCTTTCGCTGGCCCTGGCTACCTGGAGACGTGCTCAAAATTAGCGGACTTTTCTCCGGGCGGGAAAAGTCAGTTCATTTCAAAAGTACGGCGGACTGGCACACACACAGCCAGATTGTCAGTCGAAATGCGAGTCCGGCAGACAGATTGGAGTGCAAAAAGACTTTCTTAGTCCACCGGACTTTTGGGTAAAAAGTCCGCCGGAGCCCATACACGGCGGGATTGTCCGGCGGACTTGAGTCCGCCGGACTTTTCCACCGGATTGTTTGATCGTGTATATGAGGCATAAGTATTGCTTTTTGACTGCTGATGCCTGCTGGGTTGCATTTTTAGGTTCTTTTGGGGCTTTTCCTTGTAGCTTTTTAATACCCTTTTCTGACACTTTTTAAATAGTTTTTTTCTTTCCTTCCTTCAGTCTACTAATTAAGAGGAGGGTTTAATTGGACACAGGTGCTTGAGGTCTATATACGTTTGTATAGAACTCATTTGAGCCTGCTCATCTTGAGTATGTGAGAACTCTAAGTGGAACTGGTCCAAGTGGTGAGTTAAAACCCAGAGTTTAAAACAGGAGGTTATAACAGGGGTCATAGTAGCTGTGTAGTGTGAGTACCTAAGTGTTGTCTGAGTAGTGTGTGTGTATCATTAGTACTTGTGTATTGTGGGTGCACAGTGGTCTGTGAGTACCTGTGTACTGTCTTGTTGAGTATTAGTGTCAGGAAGCTAGTTGTTAGGTAATTTGGACTGGGTATAATCCTCATTAAATTAATAGGTACGATGATTGGCGGGTGTGGAGAGGCGACTCGGTGTACATCTTGCGGCATGTATGCGTTCCTTGATCATCTGATCGAGGGTGAATACTGCTGTGCAAAATGTAAGCACATTGTTTCCCTGGAAGCCCAGGTTCTGAATCTGGGGAAGCAACTGTCAGCACTGAGAGGACCCTCCACCCTAAATGAGAGCCAGGAACGCACATGGCAGGTGCCGGCAGGGGCCAGCACAGAGGTGGTTGGAGACAAAGAGGTGTAGGCACTAGCAGAGAGTAGATGGGTGACAGTCAGAAAGGGTAGAGGGGCAAGTGCCAGGGAGGTCGATCCAGGGCTGGAGCATCCCAATAAGTATGCTCCATTGAGTGACACTGGTGATCCCAGTCAGGGACCAGCACTGCTGGAGCTGAGGGATTCTCCTAGCTGCCAGGAGAAGAACTCCTCCAGTGAGAGTGGGGGGGGAGCGAAGGGAAAGGAAAGACATATTCTGGTGGTAGGGGACTCAATTCTTAGGAGGACAGAGAGGCCAATCTGTCACAACAACCTGAAGTGCCAAACTGTATGTTGTCTGCCGGGCGGTCGGGTTCGTCACATCACGGATCTGGTGGACAGATTACTGGGAGGGGCTGGCAAAGACCCAGCTGTCATGGTGCACGTTGGCCCCAATGACAAAGTCAGAGGCAGATAGAGTGTCCTAAAGAATGATTTTAGAGGCTTGGGAGCTAAATTGAGGAAAAGGACCTAAAAAGGTAGTATTCTCAGGAATACTACCAGTACATTGAGCCACACCAGAAATGAAGAGGGAGATTAGGGAAGTAAACAAGTGGCTCAAAAGCTGGTGTAGTAAGGAGGGGTTTGGGTTCCTGGAGGACTGGGATGACTTCTCAGTCGATAACCAGTACTATAGAAGGGACGGACTGCACCTAAATGAGGAGGGTGCAGATCATCTGGGATTAAGGATGGCCAAAAAGTTAGAGGGGTTTTTAAACTAGGCGATGGGGGGGAGGGTTCAGAGATAGAGATAGTCAGCGTGGAGCATATTCCAGAGGGTAATATTAGCGGCATTAGTGGTGGGGTAACCAAAGCACATAAACCCAAGGCAAATATAGTAGCAAGTCCTAGATGTAATCTTGGAACACCCAAGAGGATAGTATGTGACCGGTCAAAATATATTAATACATTAAAATATTTGTTCACCAATGCCAGACGTCTGTCAAGCAAAGTAGGCGAGTTGGAAGCTATGGTGTATCAGAAGAGATATGATGTAATCGGTATTGCTGAAACTTGGCTTCATTCCTCACATGACTGGGCTATTAATATTCCTGGCTATGCACTCTTTCGGAAAGACAGAGTAAAAAGGAAAGGTGGAGGGGTCTGTCTGTATGTGAGAAGTGATCTCAAAGCGAGTGAGAAAGAGGATCTGGTGGACGGAGAGTGTGATGAGTCCGAAGCATTATGGGTGGAACTGCATACAGATGTGCGTAGTTCAAAGTTAATCATTGGAGTTTGTTATAGACCACCCAATGTTAATGAGGAGGTGGAGACTCAGCTCCTTGCACATATAGAAAGGGCTGCAAGGGCTGGGACAGTGATAATAATGGGGGATTTTAACTACCCAGAAATTGACTGGGGTAATGGCACTGCTGGAACAGTTAAAGGGCAAAAATGTATAAACCTATTACAGGACAATTTTATGGTCCAGTTTATTGAGGCCCCAACTAGGAATGATGCTCTGTTGGACCTGGTAATCTCAAACCATGCAGAACGTATTATTAATGTTCAGATAAAGAAAAATCTGGGTAGCAGTGACCATAACATGATTTAATTTGATGTTAGCTGTAAGCAAAAATCACATACGGGAAAGATAAAAACACTTAATTTCAAGAGAGCACATTCTCTAAGGATGAGGGCTGCTCTCCAGGACTTAGACTGGGAGAGAATATTGGCATCAATGGGCACAGAACAGAAATGGGAATTCTTCAAAAAGACTGTTTGTGATCTCATGGCAAAATATATTCCCATGGGCAATAAGTTTAAAAGGCTAAAAATAAAACCGATGTGGCTCACGGCCAAAGTTAAAAAAGCTATAAACTATAAAAAGAGCTTTTAAAAAATATAAAAATGAAGGAACGCTAGTGTCATTTAAATGTTACAAAGAATATAACAGAATATGTAAAAAGGAAATCAAGGATGCAAAAATTCAAAATGAACGACAGATTGCAAAAGATAGTAGGACAAACCCCAAAAAATTATTCAAATATATTAATAGTAAAAAGGTTAAATCTGAGCATGTAGGCCCTTTGCAAAATAATCTGGAGTGGGTGACTGGGGACAAAGAGAAGGCTAACTTCATAAAATACTTTCTTCAGCTCTGTGTATACAAAGGAGCATGGGGGAGCTCATGTCCATAATGGGGGTGGTAGTGACGCAGCCCCAAATCCACAATGACTCAAAAGTGATATGGTCCAGAAATATTTGGACAGAATAAAGGTGGATAAAGCACCTGGACCTGATGGCATCCACCCACGGATCCTAAAAGAATTGAGCTCTGTAATTTCAAAGCCATTGTATCCAATTTTTAGGGACTCATTAATAACAGGAATAGTACCACTGGATTGGCGCAGGGCCAATGTGGTGCCTATATTTAAAAAGGGAACAAAGTCTTTACCAAGTAATTATAGACCCGTTAGTGTAACTTCTATAGTTGGAAAGATACTGGAGGGATTAATAAAAGACCACATAGATGAGCTCTTGCAGGAAAGAAATATGTTAAGCAACAGACAGCATGGATTCATGAAAGACAGAAGTTGTCAGACAAACCTGATTTCTTTTTATGAGGTGGTAGGTAAAACCTTGGACAGAGTGGTGGCGGTGGACGTGATATACTTGGATTTTGCAAAAGCGTTCGATACAGTTCCGCACACACGGCTCATGTGTAAAGTAAGGTCTATTTTGGTGTGGGGACCCCACACAGTTTTTTTTTTTTTTTCAATACGCAGATGCCGGCAATTGCAACTGTGTATTTTAAATGGGATTTGACTTGTTTTTTTTTCTTTGGACATTGACAAAACACAAGGTGCAGGTAGGAAAGTTTATAATGCCTTTAAATGTGAAATGTGAAATAAATTAGTATGCACATACCAGCTGCAGAAGCAGGGGAGCTTTTACGGCCAGATAGATCAAATGCTACCATCAAATTGTACATGACATAATTTGGCTTTCTAATTCTGTATCACGTATAGTAACCCAGCAACTGATCATAGTAAGCGAGCAGTCAGTTGTCCTGATGAAGATATGGTATGCCTATATGGTGAAACACATTGATAGCATAGGGATGTACATCTGACCTCACACTGTCCATGCCCTTGGCATTATCGAGCATTGATGAGCCAGCTATATGGCTGGTATGGGAGGCGGAACTATAGAGCACTAGGAAGTGATCCCTGCAGATCTGGCAAGGAGAGATGGATGGCTGAGCCTGATGCTGCTGGAGTACTTTAGTTGGTAAGATGAACAGGAGAAGTGCCAATAAGGCCAGAGGATTGCTTCAAGCATCCTTACCAACCTGATACTGAACTTCTTATACTCTTTGACCAGTCTGCTTGTTCTAAATCTCTTGTTTGAAGCATTTCCTGCTTCCTTATTACTCCAAGCTTCCTTATAGACTTCTCGCTTACCGTCATCTGTCGCTTATAGTAGGATTGCTATGCATGATACAAAATTAAAAAGCCAAGTGATGTCATGTGCACTTTGATGATAAAATTTGATGTACTGTATCTAGCAGCAACCCCCAAAAAATGTATTTACATTATAGCCGCTATTTGATCTATGGTTCTGAGCAGTGACCAACTTACTATCAGAACTTTGTGTTATTTACCAGGAATTATACTTGCGAACGAACTGGGACTGTTTGGTCAATCTACCAACTTTTCAATTCGGAAGTTGAGGAGACACAGCACTTAGTTTTTGCATGTGCTTTTATGTATTAGGTAGTTAATGACAATATAGGGACTATGGGGGTTATTTACAAAAGGCAAATCCACTTTGCACTACAAGTGAAATCTTTTGTAGTTTAGTTTGTTTATCGATTCTAGCTTTCCAGATTCTGCAATCTGCTTTAAATTACCTTGTTTCTTGTACGCAAAACATTCACAAGTTTCTTGTTGAACGTTGCTGTTTTTACTCCTATTTTTCATCTTTGACCACTTCAGCCCCAGAAGGATTTACCCTCTTCCAAGTCCTTTTTTTTGAGATATGGCACTGCGTCGATTTAACTAACAATTGCATGGTTGTGCAACGCTGTACCCAAACAAAATCCTTTTTCCCTCAGAAATAGAGCTTTCTTTTGGTGTTATTTGATCATCTCTGCGCTTTTTATTTTGCACTATAAACAAAAAAAGAGTGTAAATTTTTTTAAAAAAAGCTATATTTTTTACTAAATATTCCCAAAGAATACATTTCTTCCTTAGTTTAGGCCAATATGTATTCTTCTATATATTTTTGATAAAAAAAAATCACAATAAGCATATATTGATTGGTTTGCACAAAAGATATCGTGTCTACAAAATAGGGGATAGATTTATGGCATTTTTTTATAATGACAGATCAGACACTTTTGACATAATTTTGGGACCATTGACATTTATACAGAGATCAGTGCTATAAAAATGCACTGATTACTCTAAATATCACAGGGCAGGGAAGGGGTTAAACACCAGGGGGCAATCAAGCGGTTAAGTATGTTCCCTCAGTGTGTTTTAACTTTGGGGTGATGGGCTCACTAGAAAATGACAGAGATCCCTGCTCCAGATCACTGGGAGCAGTAGAACCCTGTCATGTTGCTAGGCAGAACAGGGAAATGCCTTGTTTACATAGGCATCTCCCTGCTCTCCCTCTCCGTGCCATGATCGCGGGCCACAGGCAGACATCAAATCCGCAGGACCCACGGGGGCACTCATGGTGCCGGCAGCATGCACATGCCTGCTAGCCGCCAATGACGGAGTGACGTATGGGTATGTCATTTTGCGCACCCATGCCATTCTGCCGACGTATATTGGCATGAGTCGGACGGCAAGTGGTTAAAGCAGATTCTGCGACAGAAGCATCACCATTATTAATGTTTTCAGTTCTACGCTTATATTCAGCTATAAGCTTGCCCTTAACATATTTCAAAGTTAGTTCATCATCCGGATGTGTATAAGTGTTCTGAAAAGCATTTCATAATGTTCTGGTAAACCAATAAGTAATAGTGCTGTGACATGAAAATCTTTTATTTCTTCTCCTATACCTCTCAGGCGTTTAACCATTTCCAAGGTGTGCCTTGTGTAATCCTGCATATCCTGGCCTTCCATCAGCTTGGTTTGGTATAGCTTTCTAATCAAATACAGTTTATTGCTGAGATAAGCTCTTTCATTCATCTAAAATCCTTCCCACATTTCTTAAGCAGTTTTACACTAACATGTATGTATAATTCGATCATCTTCCATGCTAAGAGAGATTGTGCTCTGAAATTGTTGGTCTTTATCTACTCATCTGAAGGATGTTCTAGCTTAACTTAATTCATACATCTCCACGTACCTTCTGTTATTAGCAGCATTTTCATCTTAAATTTTGGTTTGACACATTTGCAAATGAAAGCTTTGTTGCACTTTATGTTAGACCCTTTATGCATGGGATAGCCTTCATTAGAGTCTGCCCGCTCAGCAATATATATATATATATATATATATATATATATATATATATATATATATATATATCAGCACAGTGGTGTAGCAGTAAGAAGCGTTGCTGGTTCGAATCCCAACCACGACACTACCTGCCTGGAGTTTGCATGTTCTCCCTGTGACTGCGTGGGTTATCTCCGGGTACTCTCGTTTCCTCCCACACTCCAAAGACATGCAGGTAGGTTAATTGGCTTCTGTCCAAAATGTACCCTAGTATATGAATGGGCACCTTGGCTTGTGGGCTCCTTGAGGGTAGGGACTGATGTGAGTGTGCAATGTACAGGGATAGGGACAATTGTAGACACTCACTCAGGATGGACTGGTGTCTTTATTCAGCCTTACTAACTATATATATATATATATATATATATATATATATATATATACATACACACACACACACACACACACATTTAACACTTAAATATTAAAACTCCAATGAAATTTTATGTGACAACTGAATCATTTACATCATCTGTATATTAATTGCTCGACATGTTTCACGGGTCACATTCACTGCTTCTTCAGGAGCTTTATTGTACATAATATACATGAAGAGTTTAAGAGACGATTATCATATAACTATGGGATAAAATAGACATGTGTTATTTAAATAGAAACCAATAATAATACTTGTGATGAACATGATAGTTTAAGTTTAGTGTAAAAAAAGATAGCATCTGCTGTGTTTAACCCCCGAAACCGATACCTTACCCAGAATATGAAGTTGCCGGAGTCCCAAAGGAGGATGACACAACCCAGAGGGCATGGGAGCCCCTGACAGGGTACAGGACACCAAGTAAAGGTTTATCAAAAAAATTGGTATAGTTAACCCAGCCCCAGAAGGATTTACCCCCTTCCTGACTAGAGCACTTTTTACAATTTGGCACTGCGCTGCTTTAACTGGTAATTGTGCAGTCATGCAATGCTGTACCCAAACTAAATTAGCCTCCTTTTTTTCTCACAAATAGAGCTTTCTTTTGGTGGTATTTGATCACCTCTGTGGTTTTTATGTGTTGCAATATTAATGAAAAAAAAAAATTGGAAAAAATTAACATTGCCTACTTTTTGCTATTAAAAGAAATTACAACAAATTAAATTTTAGTCATACATTTAGGACAAAAATCATTCAGCCACATATCTCAGGTAAAAAGAAAAATTCAGTAAGCTTATATTTACACGTTTTTTTTAAAAAGAACAGTGTAAAAATAAAAATAAAAAAGGTAAAAAAAAGATAAGAACATTTTTTTTAAAAACACCCTGTCCCGCCACGCTCGCATGCAGAAGCGAACACATACGTGAGTAGCGCCCACATATGAAAATGGTGTTCAAACCACACGTGAGATATCGCCGCAATCGGTAGAGCAAGAGCAATAATTCTAGCCCTAGACCTCCTCTGTAACTTGGGCCGCCATCAGAAGGGTACAGCTGTAAACCGTAAGGGGCCCCGGCATCCCTAGAGGCCAGAGCGGGAACAGCTACCTTGGATACTTTCTCGCATATCCTCTGTGGACCGGCATGGCAACGAACCTCTCTGTGACAGGTGTTGGCTGCTTATCACAGCAGAACACCATCACCTAGCCGATGGAGCCAGTCTCCTCTATTCTGACCAGGGGCAGACTGAGGGCCCAAGGTAAGTAGATGGGGGGGTACAATTGCCACTGTGGAGACAGCAGCTTCTAAATACATACACTGTGCCAGCGGTACAGCGGTAATTTCCATACCAAAACCTGAAGGGCGTGGTAAGGATTTTGGGGGGAACCCCCACTGAATTTTTTCAAATATTTTTGGTTTGGGGTAATATTCATACCAGACCCAAAGGGCCTGGTAATGGAATGGGGAGGTTCAATGAGTTTTATCTATATTGCCGAGTCCCGGCAATTCATTACAGCTGCGGTCAGTCTTCAATTACTTTTTTCCTTTAGAAAACTGCACCACTTTACAGGCATACTATAGATACCCCCAGGCACGATATTTAAAGGAATATTTCATTTTTATTGTTTCAATTTAAGCATTATTAAAATCACTGCTCCCGAAAAAACTGACATTTTTTTTAAAAAATGTTTGCATTGATACATGTCCCCTGGGCAGGACCCAGGTCCCCAAACACTTTTTATGACAATAACTTGCATATGAGCCTTTAAAATTAGCACTTTGATTTTTCATGTTCGTGTCCCATAGACTTTAACTGTGTTCACGTGTTCATCAGAATTTTTTACATATTCTGGTGAGAACCGAATCGGGAGGTGTTCAGCTCATCCTTATTAATGAAAATAAGACTTTTGTCTTTCAACATACTCCAAGTGATCATTTGTATTTGTAAGCATGATACCTGACTGTGAAATACATATTTTAGGGAAAAAATAACTTCAAAGTATATATAAATATTCAGACCATTCTAAAACTGCATATGACAGCACATTGGTATGCATAGACCAGCTGGGAAAGTAAGAAACTGAAATTGTTAATAAGGCAACCGGCTTATATGCTTGAAGAAAATAATTTGGTAAACATGCTGGGATGTGTAAGTATCTATCTCCCTAAGACACCAAAGAGATACAAGTGGTATTATAAGAGTGCTATGGGGAACAGCAGTTACATCATTATTAGCAAAGCTGAATAGTCAGGTGTGCCGCTGGAAGCTATGGTAATATTACCAATATATACCAATTCCAAACAAAAATATTAAAATACTCTCATATTTCATTTATGCTAGTTTGCTTATCTTTTCTTTAGAAAGGCATGATTCTGTTTTTAATAGATACTATAAATATACAGATTTTGCTTTTATACTGAGTTGCCATATATGTGTATTCAATTTTAAAATCAAGTATACAGTTAGAAAGCCTGATCTGTAAACGCACGGGGGGAAGGCAAAGGTAACCAAAGGGACTTTGTCGCTAGATAACAATTATTATTAAAGTGGAACTACACTGCATCGAAACACCACAAACCAAAAACACAATTTTATATATTTTTAATATTCAAAGCAAACTCACTCATCCATCCATGTCTCCATGCTTTGTTTTGCTGAGGAATCACTTGGAAAAACACTCAATCCCCAGAAATTCTGGATGTGGCCATCTTGATTAAAGACAGATGATTTGTGTAGCATTTACTTCTTGCGATCCATCTATCCTTAGCTCAGCATGCAGGCAGGGTGTGCTTAGCTTAGAAAACCCCTCCTTAACTATTGAAGACTCCTAGGATGTATGACATCATTTGCCTAGGCCAGGAAGTAACTGAAAATATGTAAAAAAAAAAAAAAGTTACATATTTTACATATTATAGTTACATACTTTCCTATCTATTTACTAATGCTAGCATTATAGGATTAAAAATAGTCAATGTTGATTGAGAGAATGAAGTTTCATTTTAGGCACCTGTAAAGAAAAGGTTTAATACCCTTCCTGTTGCCTACACTGTTGTCCTGCTGTATACAGCGCTCCCAAATCGCCCCTGCCCATTGCAATGAAAAGGCAGTGATTCCGAAGCATCTGAAAAGCGCCCCGCTAATGGCCAAAAAGAGCCGCTTAAACAATGGTAAACCCCCATTAAAACGAGCAGCTCTTTGTATAATTATATACACATAATTGGTAAAATAAATTCATATTGTGCTGATACGTGATGGTATATGCATAAACAAAAACATGATGGATGTAAATTGTAAGAAACAGGCTGTCTTGACATCCAAATAACTCTACGGTTTTCATGGATCCTGTCCACTCATCAGGAGTATGGTATAGGAAATATCCATAATTGTGAATGAGTAAACAAAAAAAATATATATATAAAGGCACATAGTAAAAAATAAATAATTTCCTACAAGGGGAAAGAAAAAAATGATCTTAAAGGGATAAGAAATCTGATACATATAAGTCAGCTTTAGAGAAAAGCCCAGCTTCTAAAAAGGGGAATAAGGGTGTCAGATGCAGTGTCTGACCTGAGGCTGAGACAGGAAAAACCCATCCAAACCAGGGGAACAGCCAAAGAAAAAGCCAGGGAACCATAGTGTAGTCCATGGGAAAGATGGACTAGAGGAACAGCTCACAGGTCCACACTAATCTGAAAAAATATATATATGTGTAAGGATATATAGATAAGAGTATAAAATATACACTTCCCTCTTCTGACCAGCTTTATTGAGATGCTTATTTCATTTTCCAGCAGGACTTGGCACCTGCCCACACTGCCAAAACTACCGATACCTGGTTTAATGATCATATTATCACTGTGCTTGATTGGCCAGCAAACTCGCGTGACCTAACCCATAGAGAATCTGTGGGGTATTGTCAAGAGGAAGACGAGAGACACCAGACCAAACAATGCAGATGAGCTGAAGGTCGCTATCAAAGCATCCTGGGCTTCCATAACACCTCAGCAGTACCATAGGCTGATCGCCTCCATGCCACGCCACATTGATGCAGTAATTCATGCAAAAGGAGCACCGACCCAGTACTGATTGCATACTATATGGTACATGGACATACTTTCCAGTATGCCAACATTTACTGTATTAAAAATTATTTTTTTATTGGTCTTATGTAATATTCAAATTTTCTGAGATACTGAATTTTGGGTTGTCACTCAGGATGGGTGAACGGTTCAGCCCGAGCATAAGTTTGGGCCGAACTTTCGCTGTTCGGACGTTTGGCGAGCAGCCGAATAAATGGGTAGTTTGACCATTTGTTCGCCCTCCCCCCTCCCCCAAACCAAACAAAATGCATTGCAGTGCCGAACAGTGCATTGCAAGCCCTGTTTGGCTGAAACAGTGAAAACTTCAGCCAATCAGGGCACAGAGCACTTTCAGAGTCATGTTTGGACACTGTCATCATGACTTTATCCAATCATGGCTCATTCCCACCCCACTGTATAAAAGTATTATTTTAACCACTTACTGACCAGCGCACGACGATGTACGTCCTATTTTTGAAGAGGGATATCTCGGTAACGACAGCAGCTGCTGCCACAACCGAGATATCCATCTCTTCAGGCGCCGGTCGGCTGTACGATAACGGTGGTCTCCGCGGCGGATTCGCCGCAAGATCACCGCTATCGGCGGCGGGAGAGGTGCCACCCCCTCCCGCCGCCCTCCCGCACCTTCCGCCACTTACCGGAGCCGTCGGTAGCGGCGGAGGCGATCGTGTCCTTTCGTTAGCTGGGTATGGAGACGAGCGAGGCTAAGATGGCCCACACTCGTCTCTATACCATAGGAGGGGGGAAGCGACGTCAAAACGTCACTTCCGCCCCCACACCTCTTAAAGGTATATTTTTTTTTAAATGTCATTTTTTCTTTTTTCTTTTTTGTTGCATTTTAGTCCAAATATGAGATCTGAGGACTTTTTGACCCCAGATCTCATATTTAAGAGGACCTGTCATGCTTTTTTCTAATACAAGTGATCCATTTTTTTTTTTTTTTTAAAACAGTGTAAAAATAAATAAAGTGAACAAAACAGTTGAAGTTCAACTGTTCAAATTCCGTGCCATATGAAAAAACCACAGATAAAAATAAACACAAAAAGCTGCTCCCTGAAAAAGTGAAAGAAACACCTATAGAGTGATAACAGTAATTAGGGGCGCTCTGCAAAAAAAAATGTTCCCTAAACCACTAGTTTGCAATGACTGTGGCAAAAATGTTTAAGACAATATGATAATCACTAGAATAAAAATATGCACATATATGATGACAATAATTACACTGAAGAAATAGTGAACATTGGTGAACCACCAAAAATAATTATAATGATTAGCAATGTAAAGTCCAAATGACGTGTCTCTACAATAAATTCTGCTGATCCAGAATGTGGAAAACAAATATTAATCGTGATATAACAGCAAGTCGGGAAAAAGGCTTGCGACTCCCTCCACCATAAAACGCAGCACTACACCAGTTGCGAAGATGCAAGTCCAAACTGCTTACCAGATCCGTTTGACCACTTTAATTAAAAAGTAAGTCAAATAACGCTTGTACAGGATAATGCCTGTTCATATGGCTATTGATGCAAATGATAGTAGCTGGTATGTCTCTCTTCACAGACTCAAGCGGCAAATGTGGAAAAATAAAAAAAGATCCATAGCATAATACTGACTTTAATAAAAAAATAAGTAAAAAAACAGACAGCCAAAAGGCTCCTTACATGGTTATGTGCCCGACTTGGCACTGGGACTGCTCGCTCTGACCAAAAGACTCGCTCTCCGAATCATGGAAGAGGTCCTTCCGCATTCGATATTGGCGTGCGTTCCAGGCCTGCAGACCGACGAACCAGAGGGCCGGAAGTGGTGTCGAATAGCGTGACCAAGTACCGCTCCGACGTACGTTTTGTTGTTAATGTCTTCAGGAAGCGCACTGGGTCACTCGTAATTACCGCTTATATCGAATCACTCATCGAATTATAGCGAATGAGGAAACAGATCGTGCGCAGCCTCAGTACACTCAGGCAACACAACGAACACTAGTAATTAAAAATGTATCGAAAACTTTATCGAATTGTAACGAATACAATTGGAGACTATATCAAATCCTTATCGAATTGTAGCGAGTATAGTAGGCAATTATATCGAATCCCTAACGAATTCTAGTGAATGAGAAAATGGGTCGTGTGCAGCCCCAGTACCACCCAGGCAACACAACGAACAGATACAATCATTGACATTCATGTCCTCAATAATAATTTGTAGTACAATGCACCAACAATACATTTTCCATTCAAAAGTAAAAATATATACAAAAAGCACATGATTAACTAATCATAAACAAATGGCAGATAAGTTTCTAATCTTTTGCATAATTCTAGCACAAAAAATATATATATAAATGATATAAAAATATAACAATAAAAAATTTGAAAAGAATATATATATTGGAAGGGATATAAAGGAAAAAAGCAATATACATGTTACACCTCCCAAACCATTGGGAGGAAACATGTACAAAAGCATATACCAACCATAAAATAAAACAGATGAATGTAAATATGCACAAGCGCCTATCATATAGGAGGGCGCGTGCCTGCCTTAAAGAAACAGAAAACCCTATAAAATAACACCCGAGTGTAATCAGAAAAAAATGATTAACCACTCGATAAAAAATATGAATTTAAAACTAAAAATATCATAGGAAATGGAGAGAGGATAAAGGGCCAAGATTGGAAAACAAGGTGGGCCTTACTTCATGTGCCTCTAAAACCAGAGGGATTCCCAAAATTATTTCCAGTCCGTTAATCATTAGATAAGAAACAATTTAGATCAAGTTCGATATTCATTCCCAATGGCTGCAAAGTTTGTAATTTATAAATCCATCTAGTTTCATTTTTCGAAATTTCTCTTTTCATATGTGTTCCTCTCCAGTGTCTCGTGATTTTATCAACTCCCATAAAACCTACATAAAGAAGGATCACTATTATGGTACTGTTTAAAATGTCTCGAGACACTGTGATTGGGGAAACCTCTCTTTATTTTTGCAAGATGCTCATTTATTCTGATTTTTAGTTGTCTAGTGGTGCGGCCTACATATTGCAATAAACACGGACATTCCAATACATATGTTACGTGATCTGAATTGCAAGTGATGAGTGGTTTAATCTTGAATTCCTCTCCCGTTACACGTGATGTGAAATTCTGCATTTTTTTAGGTGTCCCAGGACCCCTAGTAATTTTTCATGCACGACACCTGGTACAGAAATGAAAACCAGAACCATCCAAGAAAGTGACCAATTTCTTTGGGGGGGGTCTGGTACATTTCTATAGATCTGGTCTGGTATGGATATTTAGTGGGACCCCCACATCAAATTTTTTTTAAATTTGACACGGGGTTCCCCTTGATATCCATAGCAGAACTGAAGGGCCTGGTAATTGAATTTAGGGGAACCTCCACGCTTTTTTTTATCAATGAATGAATGAATTGTCGGCTAATACAGAGAGCACTCATTGAGTGTTCTCTGTATTACGGGGAGCCGACAATATAGCCGCAAGTGATTTTAAAAGACTTTTTTTCCTGCACAAATGACACTTTGTGCAGGGACAGTTCTAAGTACGGGAAACATGCGCCCCTTCAAAGGCATACTACAGACACCCCCCCAGGTACCACATTTAAAGGAATATTACACTTTTATTGTTTCACTTTAATCATTATTAAAATCACTGCTCCTGAAAAAACGGCAGTTTTTAAAACTTTTTTTTGCATTGATCCATGTCCCCTGGGGCAGGACCCAGGTCCCCAAATATTTTTTAGGACAGTAACTTGCATATTAGCCTTTAAAATTAGCACTTTAGATTTCTCCCATAGACTTTGCCGTGAACAGCCCAAATTGTTCACTGTTCGCTGAACAGGCGAACAGGCAATGTTCGAGTCGAACATGAGTTCGACTCGAACTCGAAGCTCATCCCTTTGCAAGGACTGGTGGCTGCAGATGACACCATTATGATTACAGTAGACATTGAATCCCTTTATATTAACATCCGGCACAATGATGCATTGGATGCACTAAAATGGGCATTAAATAAAGAATCTAACCTTATAAAGTTACAGATTTATTTTTTACTAAAAGGGTTAAAGTTAGCTATGACTAATAACTTCTTTTGGGCAAATAATGATTTTTATAATCAGATAGGGGGGGTGGCCATGGGGGCACGGTATGCCCCGAGTATAGCCAATATTGTACTCAATAAATGGGAATCTGAGAGCATTTTTCTTAATATGAATGGTTGTTTGGTGTTCTATAAAAGATACATTGATGATGTGATCCTGTTTTGGCAGGGTGACCAGGCCAGTTTTGTTTCTTTTCTGGGGACAATGAACAGGAATAAATATGGTTTGAAATTTACAGCAGAATCAAGCATGAAAGAGGTTAATTATTTGGACCTCACCATCACCAAACTAGATGGGGGGTTCCAAACCAAAACCTTTTTTAAGGCTACTGACAGGAATGGCTATGTGCCGACGCACAGTTGCCGCCACCACCCCCAGTGGATTGGAGCAGTCCCTAAGGGACAATATATGAGACTCAGGCGAAACTGCACTAATGAGGCTGATTTTTCCACACAGGCGGGAATTCTCACAGAGCGATTCCTAGAAAAAGGGTATAAGTCAGAGATCCTAACTAGAGATCTTGACAAGGTGTCAAATATGGAGAGACAATCCCTATTGACCCCCAAGCCCAAATCCACATTTAAGGGCGAATTAGCTTTTGTGACAGGATTTAATAGACACTATAAACAAGTAGAGACCATTTTTTAAAAATATTGGCCCATTTTATTGAAAGATAAAGACCTTGCATCTACCATTTCAAACAGGCCTAGGTTTATCTATAGGAGGGCCCCGGGCCTTAGAAACCGGCTAGCCCGAAATGTACCAGACTCCCCAAAGAAATTGGTCACTTTCTTGGGTGGTTCTGGTTTTCATTTCTGTACCAAGTGTCGTGCATGCAAAATTACTAGGGGTCCTGGGACACCTAAAAAAATGCAGAATTTCACATCACGTGTAACGGGAGAGGAATTCAAGATTAAACCTCTCATCACTTGCAATTCAGATCACGTAACATACATATTGGAATGTCCGTGTTCATTGCAATATGTAGGCCGCACCACTAGACAACTAAAAATCTGAATAAATGAGCATCTTGCAAACATAAAGAAAGGTTTCCCCAATCACAGTGTCTCAAGACATTTTAAACAGTACCATAATAGTGATCCTTCTTTATGTAGGTTTTATGGGAGTTGATAAAATCACGAGACACTGGAGAGGAACACATATGAAAAGAGAAATTTCGAAAAATGAATCTAGATGGATTTATAAATTACAAACTTTGCAGCCATTGGGAATGAATATCTAAATAGTTTCTTATCTAATGATTAACGGACTGGAAATAATTTTGGGAATCCCTCTGGTTTTAGAGGCACATGAAGTAAGGCCCACCTTGTTTTCCAATCTTGGCCCTTTATCCTTTCTCCATTTCCTATGATATTTTTAGTTTTAAATTCATATTTTTTATCGAGTGGTTAATCATTTTTTTCTGATTACACTCGGGTGTTATTTTATAGGGTTTTCTGTTTCTTTAAGGCAGGCACGCGCCCTTCTATATGATAGGCGCTTGTGCATATTTACATTCATCTGTTTTATTTTATGGTTGGTATATGCTTTTGTACATGTTTCCTCCCAATGGTTTGGGAGGTGTAACATGTATATTGCTTATTTTCTTTTATATCCCTTCCAATATATATATTCTTTTCAAATTTTTTATTGTTATATTTTTATATCATTTATATATTTTTATTTTATTTTTTTGTGCTAGAATTATGCAAAAGATTAGTAACTTATCTGCCATTTGTTTATGATTAGTTAATCATGTTCTTTTTGTATATATTTTTACTTTTGAATGGAAAATGTATTGTTGGTGCATTGTCCTACAAATTATTATTGAGGACATGAATGTCAATGATTGTATCTGTTCGTTGTGTTGCCTGGGTGGTACTGGGGCTGCGCACACGACCCGTTTTCTCATTCGCTAGAATTCGTTAGGGATTCGATATAATTGCCTACTATACTCGCTACAATTCGATAAGGATTTGATATAGTCTCCAATTGTATTCGTTACAATTCGATAAAGTTTTCGATCAATTTTTAATTACTAGTGTTCGTTGTGTTGCCTGAGTGTACTGAGGCTGCGCACGATCTGTTTCCTCATTCGCTATAATTCGATGAGTGATTCGATATAAGCGAGTGACTCAGTGCACTTCCTGAAGACGTTAACAACGAAACGTACATCGGAGCGGTACTTGGTCACGCTATTCGACGCCACTTCCGGCCCTCTGGTTCATCGGTCTGCAGGCCTGGAACGCACGCCAATATCGAATGCGGAAGGACCTCTTCCATGATTCGGAGAGCGAGTCTTTTGGTCAGAGCGAGCAGTCCCAGTGCCAGGTCGGGCACATAACCATGTAAGGAACCTTTTAGCTGTCTGTTTTTTTACTTATTTTTTATTAAAGTCAGTATTATGCTATGGATCTTTTTGTATTTTTCCACATTTGCCGCTTGAGTCGGTGAATAGAGACATACCAGCTACTATCATTTGCATCAATAGCCATATGAACAGGCATTATCCTGTACAAGCGTTATTTGATTTACTTTTTAATTAAAGTGGTCAAACGGATCTGGTAAGCAGTTTGGACTTGCATCTTCGCAACTGGTGTAGTGCTGCGTTTTATGGTGGAGGGAGTCGCAAGCCTTTTTCCCGACTTGCTGTTATATCACGATTAATATTTGTTTTCCACATTCTGGATCAGCAGAATTTATTGTAGAGACACGTCATTTGGACTTTACATTGCTAATCATTATAATTATTTTTGGTGGTTCACCAATGTTCACTATTTCTTCAGTGTAATTATTGTCATCATATATGTGCATATTTTTATTCTGGTGATTATCATATTGTCTTAAACATTTTTGCCACAGTCATTGCAAACTAGTGGTTTAGGGAACATTTTTTCGCAGAGCGCCCCTAATTACTGTAAAAATAAATAAAATCAATTAAAATAAATAAGAAAAAAAAAGGTTTTTAAAAACACCCCGTCATGACGAGCTTGCGCGCAGAAGCGAGCGCATACGTGAGTAGCGCCCGCATATGAAACCGGTGGTCAAACCACACATGTGAGGTATTGCCACGATCGGTAGAGCAAGAGCAATAATTCTAGACCTAGAATTTTTTAAATGTCGCTTATGGAGATTTTTGAGGCTAAAAGTTTGACGCCATTCCACGAGCGGGCACAATTTTGAAGCGTGACATGTTGGGTAACAATTATACTCGGTATACCATTATCTTTCACAATATAAAAAAAATTGGGCTAATTTTACTGTTGTCTTATTTTTTTATTCAAAAAAGTGAATTTTTTCCAAAAAAAGTGCGATTGTAAGACCGCTGCGCAAATACGGTGTGAAAAAAAAGTATTTTAATGACCGCCATTTTATTCTCTAGGGTGTTAGAAAAAAACAATATAAAATGTTTGGGGGTTCTAAGTAATTTTCTAGCAAAAAAAATGTTTTAAACATGTAAACACCAAATCTGAAAAAGAGGCCTGGTCCTTAAGTGGTTAATGGCAGCCATTTTTAGTGTGATTGTGGCGTGGAGATAGAACAGGGCTCTGTGTCAGTGTAGGGATAGTGTGAGTGTAGTGAGGACCATCATTCAGCTTTGCATAGTGTGCAGCTAGAGTAGGGATAGCTCAGAGAGTTTCACTTTAGCATAGTGAGACTGTGTCATTCATACATACATTAGTGTAGAGTAGGAACAACTCCTATAGTTTCAGTGTAGTGTAGTGAGACCGTGTCAGTAATCTTTACATTAGTGTATAGCTAGAATATGGACAGTTCAGACAGCGCCAGTGTAGTGATGGTTGAACACCGTCTATTTGATTGCGTTACTGCTAGTTTAATGCCATTTACTTCTGTGTGCGTTACTGCCAGTTTAATGCCATATTGTTTTGTGTGCGTTACTGCCAGTGAAACGCCATTTACTTTTGTGTGTGTTGCTGCCAGTTTAACGCCATATAGTTCTGTGCATCACTGTACATTTGGCGCATTATATTGCAGGATATTATTGTGTATTCATGGAGTGTGTCTGTGTAATGTTAGTAATCAAATTAAAGTGCACCAAACACCCCTTAACACTGATTAACGTGCATCTATGTACAGATTTCAACTTCTTCTTTACATATGCTTATGCACCACTCCCTCCCTCACAATATTGTTTGGGAGGACAACAAGGAGAGGCAGATGTTCCTTTGGCACTGTAAGGGGGCCAGCATCAAATGTGTCCACAGGCAAAGGTGGATGTGGTGGTCAGTCCTCAGGCATGGTATGATTTCCTCTGTTTAGTGTGTTTGCTTGTGATATCCAGACACAGCATGCAGAGGTGGTGGTGGAACCTTCCTTATCCTGCTATCCTCTCTCACGCAAGCAGAGACTAAACCTTCCTTATCCTCCTATCCTCTCTCATGCAAGCAAAGACAAGTGTGCAGTGCCCTGCAGTAGGGATGAGCTTCGTGTTCGAGTCAAACATACGTTCGACTCGAACATCGGCTGTTCGCCCGTTCGGCGAATTCCGAACGTTATGGGCCGTTCGCGCCAAATTCGTGTGGCGCTCACGGCCCACAATGCACTGCGCCATCGCAGTGCATTGCTGGCTCATGATTGGCCAAGCATGCACTGTGACCCCGCATGCTTGGCCAATCACAGCGCCGGCAGCGAGGAGAGCCATGATTGGCCACAGGCATCATAGCTCAGGCTGTGTATTACACGCCCCACACTATATAAGGCCGCCAGCGCGGCGGCCTTGTGTAGTGTGTTGGCGTCTGTAGCAGTTAGTGGGTGTTCTGTGTACCTTCAACACAGTATACACCGATCGTTATTGGCCGATTTTTCATTCTTGCTCTTCTGTAGTGGTTGTTGTCTGTGTGCCCTGACCGCAGTATACACCGCTATATTCACCTATATAGCTAGCTATATTTCTCTTTTTTAATAGAGCTTGCAGTCAGTGGTAGGAGATTGTGCGTGCTGTCTGCGTGCTCTGAACCCAGTATACACCGCTATATCCACCTATATAGCTAACTATCTTGCTCATTTTAAATAGTGCTTGCAGTCAGTGGTAGGAGATTGTGCGTGCTGTCTGCGTGCTCTGAACCCAGTATACACCACTATATCCATCTATATAGCTAGCTATCTTGCTCGTTTTAAATAGAGCTTGCAGTCAGTGGTAGGAGATTGTGTGTGCTGTCTGCGTGCTCTGAACCCAGTATACACCACTATATCCATCTATATAGCTAGCTATCTTACTCGTTTTAAATAGAGCTTGCAGTCAGTGGTAGGAGATTGTGCGTGCTGTCTGCGTGCTCTGAACCCAGTATACACCGCTATATCCACCTATATAGCTAACTATCTTGCTCGTTTTAAATATATATATATATATATATATATATATATATATATATATATGTATAGAGAGAGAGAGAGAGAGAGAGAGAGAGAGAGAGAGAGATAGATAGATAGATAGATAGATAGATAGATAGATAGATAGAAAGATAGATAGATATATATATATATTTATATATAGATAGATATATATAGATAGATAAATAGATTGATAGATAAATAGATAGAAATAGTTTTAAACAGGCTCATTCCTGCACTAAAACTAGAGTATATAGGAGAGGTTGCAGTGTCGTGGCACCAGCACCAGTGCCAGCAGCCCAATTTTTCTGCCCCTGTTTAACAGGGACATGTAATTACAATTCTTGATATAATATTTCACAGGAGGGCCCATTCCTGTGCCCACCCAGAGTAACTGTGAGGACTTATAGTGTTGTGGCACCAGCACCACAACCACCAAAGGTCAATTTTTCTACCAATGTTCAACAATGGCATGTAATTATAATTCTTGATATAATCGTTCACAGCAGGGCGCTCCAGCGCCCACCAAGAGTCACTTTGAGGGCTTACAATGTTGTGGCAAAACCAACACCTTGTTCCGCCATTTCTGCAGAGCATATAGGGCAGGCCCCTACTTTCAAACATCCAACTTACAAACATCTCCTACTTGCAAACGGAAGGAGACAACAGCAAGTGAGATGAAAAAAGACGGACGGCAAAACAAATTATACAGGGGTGATAACCCTTCCCTATGTTTTCCAAAAAGCTTAAAAATTGTTTTTTTGACTGGAGCTACACTTTAAAAATGTACCAGTTGAAAATTACAAACAGATTCAACTTAACACAACAAATCTACACAGTCCCTGTCTTGTTTGCACCGCCTGTATACTGCTGTTCTGAGTATATAGATAAATGTCATTTTGTGCAGGGACTGTTCTAAACACGGGAAACACGTGGCACTTCACAGGCATACTATATACACCCCCCAGGCACGATATTTAAAGGAATATTTCACTTTTTTTTTTCACTTTAATCGTCATTAAAATCAGTGCTCCCGCCAAAACGGCCGTTTTTAAAACTTTTTTTTGCATTGACCCATGTCCCCTGGGGCAGGAGCCAGGTCCCCAAACCCTTTTTAGGACAGTATCTTGCATATTAGCCGTTAAAATTAGCACTTTTAATTTCGAACGTTCAAGTCCCATAGACTTCAATGGGGTTCTAACGTTCGTACGAATTTGGGGTCCGTTCGAAAGTTCTGGTGCGAACCGAACCGGGGGGTGTTCGGCTCAACCCTACCCTGCAGTTGCCAGAGTGGATAAACCTTCCTCCTTGTCCACATCTATTCCTGCCATAGCCCCAACATCAGCCATTGAGGAGTCAGCTGAATTATTTGACCACAGCATCAGCCACTTGCCCCTTGATGATGCCCAGCCATTACTGGATTCAGGTGTTGGTTCTGAGGTTGAGGATGACAGGAACATGAGCCTAGAGAGAGGGAGGAACACCGGTAGAAAAATTGGCATTCATGTTCCCCTAGCCACCTTGGGTGCCAGATAGAGCACATGAGGAAACTTAAGGTGAAGTGGCACAACCCCAAGGAGGCCAACATCAAGAAAGAGTAGAGAGCAGCCACCCTATTCCATCACATTCTGCAGCTGTTATCTCCCAGCCCACTGCCCAAAACTCAGCTGTCTGGGCCTTTTTCAGCACATCTGCTGCAGATCATACTGTTGCTATCTACAAACTGTGTCTCAGGCACATCAGACATGGCAAAAACACCAACCATTGGGTACCACATTCTTAACAAGGCATTTAACGTCCAACCAATCAGCCCATTGGCAAGAGCACCTAAAAGGAACACAAAAGGGGCACAAATCTGTCCCTCCTCATCCTTACCCACTTCAGTCTGCCCCTGCTATACCGAGTCATTAGCTCTCAGAAGCCTCCACTGACAGGAATGATGGTATAGCACAGGGTGTCCCAGGTTCTAGCAGCACACCATCAGCTGTAGATTGTAGCCAGCAAATTTCTCTGCCCCATCTGCTGCAGCGGAAAAAAATACTGTCCCTGCCAACCACATGCCCAGTGTCTAAATGCAAGCTTGTCAAAGCTGTTGGCTGTCCAACTTCTGCCGTTCAGCCTGGTGGATTCTGCCCCCTTCATTGAATTCGCACAATGTGCTGTACCACAATAGCAGGTTCCCAGTCGCTACTACCTTTCACATAAAGCCGTTCCATCCCTCAACCATCACATGGAAGGGAATGTTCTGGCATCATTGGGCAAGGCAGTCAGCCATAAAATCCACCTTATTGCTGACACGTGGTCCAGCAAGCATGGATAGGGACGATATATTTCGTTCACAACACATTGGGTAATGCTGCTTGCAACTCAAATGGATGCAGGGCAGGGCTCAGTGCTGCAGCTTGTTGTGCCTCCACGTCTCCATAAAGCTGGTGGTGATGATGCCAGACCTGTGAGCTCTACCCCCTGTTCCTCCTCTGCCACCTCCATGCCATGTTCTGTAGAAATGTCCTAAGATCATCAGGTACCCCCTAAGTGTTCAAAGGACTACTCCCTGAATCAGGCTAAAAGGTGCTATGCAGTGCTTCAGCTGGTGTGTTTAGGGGACAGGAACCACATTGGAGTAGAGATTCTTGCAGTTCTGCAGGGACAGACCCAGAGGTGGTTCACACAATGCTAGCTGGAGCCAGGAATGGTGGTATGTGATAATGGCTCAAACCTCCTGTCCACCCTTAGACAGGCAAATTTGACACATGTGCCCTTGCCTTGCACATGTCCTCAATTTGGTGGTGCAGCGTTTCCTAAATACGTACCTAGGGATGCAAGATGTGCTAAAGCTGGCCAGAAGAGTCTGTAGCCATTTCAGGCCGTCATACACAGCTAGTGCTCAGTTGGCTGAAATTCAGTGGGAAATCCACCTGCCTGTAAACCGTCTGATTTGTGACATGCCCACCAGGTGGAACTCGACTTTGTCAATGCTGCAGCACCTATACATGCAGCAGAATGGCGTCAACAAGTACCTGTGCGAATATGACACGTTGACAGGCTCAGGCCACCTCGGCTTTTTCCCCACGCCAATGGCTGTAATGTCACCATTTAAAGAGGCCTGTAAGAGAACTAGTAGTTCCCATCCATCCATTGCGCACTTGCGCGTGCCCGCGGGTGCCAGTAAATGCCTGTGCGCATCAATGAGCGGCGGACTGTGTGCATGCGCAGGCGTGTGCCCATGGCACTAATTAGCGTCAGATGGCCTATTTAAAGAAGTGCTCTGACTCCAGGCGGTTGCTGATTGATCTTCAGCTTTTCCTGAAACCTTGCATCCTGCTATTCTCCTTCCTGATATCTCCTGGCGAACCTGGCTTGCCTTGACCCTGCTCCTGGATCCTGTTCTTGCTCTGACTCTTGGTTCCTGATCCTGGCTATTCACTGGACTCCGCTTCTGCCTGAGGCTCGGTACTGAACCACCCGCTTGTTAACCAACCTAGCTATCCTTGTGACCTCGCTTCTGCCTGCTGCCTTGTACCTCACTGCCTGCCTGTTTCCGAACCTGGCTTCCCTCAAGACCCTGTTCTCGCTTTTGATCATTCTGCAAGTGCCTGCTACCTCGGTCCTGCGACCCACTGTGATCTCCTGCTGCAAGTCTATCAGGGACTTAACTACACCTTACATTCCAGTGCCACTGTTGCAGCGGAGTTCCTCTTTAAACCCAGTTGATCTTTGGTGGAAGACAACCCATCCTGTTCTGACTCCTGCCTGTCCAAGATTGCTTCCTCTGCTGCAAGGCTCCGGGTCCACGTGTTCCTCTTGGCCCCTGGTTTCCTCTGTTCCACTTCCAGTGGGACTTGGGCAGGAGATACAAGAGAGGCTGACCTTGTCAATTCAGTCTACACCCAGGTAGGTGACAAGGCCACAAGGATGGTGAGCCGTGACAGTGCATGCATCAGGGACACAATCCCTGTTGTGTTCCTGCTAGAGCAGACTCTGCATGGCATTATGGACAGGGCATTGGAGGCAGAGCAGCAGGAAGAAGAGGAGGACTTCTTTTCCTCTCAAGGCCCACTTTAGCCAGACACCATTATTGCTATGTCACAGAACACACAGGAGAAGAGAGGGGAGGAAAATGAGGAGGAGGATTCTGACACTTTCATAGGCTTCGAAGAAGAAGAAGACATACGTCAATCTGTAAGCAATGACTTTATAACCCCTGGACCCTTGAGAGTAGTATGTGGCTGGAAGGAGGAAGTTCCAGATGCTGTCATCCTGAGTGACCCAGAGGAGTCTGCTTCTCAAGATTCGGCAAATTCGAGGCGCATGGGCATCCTCATGCTTCAAAGTCTGCTAAAGGACCCAAGAATACGTGGCATAAAGGAGAAGGATGCTTACTGGTTGGCAATCCTCCCTGATCACCGTTATAAGGGGAAGATCTCAGAACTCATCCTCTCCCCACAGAGAGTGCAGAAGATAAAATATCTTGAGGACACGTTAAAAAGGATTTTATTGAATGTTTTTCCTGACTCCAGTAGGTTAAAGTGTCATGGAAAACATTGTTTTGAGTCTTGGGTTGGTCAAGAGAGGAGCGTTGGAGAAGGCTGCCTAAGTGAGGCATTTCTGAATTTTTTTAGTCCTCGCTGGCCCAGGGCTGTCAGCTTCCACATTCCGTTGGCAACGTCTGCATCACATGGTGGATGATTACCTCTGGGCCAAAACAGAGATGGAGAGCTTTCCAGCTGACGATCCACTGACTTACTGGGTCATGAGAATAGACCACTGGCCAGAACTTGCCCAGTATGCTATTGAGTTTTTGGGCTGCCCTGCATCCAGCGTACTTTCAGAACGGACATTCAGTTCTGCAGGAGGTTCCGTTACTGATCATAGAACACGTCTGTCTACAGACTCCATGGACCTTTTGACTTTTATATAAATGAATCAGTCCTGGATTACCAGCAATGAAGACCCTGATGCCGATGTCACTGATATTTTTGGGATGTGGAATCTCTGCAGGACTTTGAGGCTGCCTAGCTTTGGGAGTGTTCAATCATTTTATCTGGAAGAATGTTTTTTTGGTATATTTCCTGGGCACAATTAACACCCAAATGACCAATTTTTCAGCACCTGTTTTGCAATTTGTTTTTGCCTTCATCAAGACAACCTCTATAGGGTTACGATGGGAAAGCGCCCCAGACACCCAAAGAGTAATTTTTCTGCACCTGTTTGACAGGTGCATATCATTGTAGTTTTTTTACAGCAAGGCTAATTCTTGCTTTCATCAAGAGTACCTCTATAGGGTTACAGTGGGAAGGTGCCACCGACACCCAAAGAGTCATTTTTCTGCATCTGTTTGACAGGTGCATATCATTGCAATTTTTTTACAGCAAAGCCAATTCTTGCTTTCTTCAAGATTACCTCTATAGGGCTACGGTGGGAAGGCACCACCGACACCCACATTTTTATGCACCTGTTACTTCTATGCAAAGTCAAAGTGACACACGAATGTATCCAAAAAATCTCTAATCTTGTTTTCAGTGCACTACATTGTGGCCCCATCATACACACTGGCTTCCCAGCTGTTGCTGAGCAAAATAAAGGCAGCCTGCAGGGAATTATTTATTTTTTTGGCTTTATAAATGCAATTATTGCAGCAGATTCTAGATATGGTACAGATCTGCCACTTTAAGGGGACCCTCAGGCACTATATTGGAAGGAATTTTTGATTTTTAGGCTTTCACTTTAAAAATCAAAAAAATCACTGCTCATTTAAAAATGACGCTTTTCACAAACTTTTTTTTTTCTTGATACATGTCCCCCAGGGCAGGACCTGGACCCCTATAACCATTGTATGCCCAATGACTTGCATATAAGCCTTCAAAATGGGCACTTTTGATTTTTTGACGTTCAGATCCCATTGACTTTAATGGGTTTTGTTATTCAAATCCAAACTTTCAAGGTGTTCGGAAGTCTCAGTGTGAACCAAACAAGGGTCAGTTCAGTCTATCCCTAGTTGTCACTAGCTGCAAGCCATAATCATCACAATTAAAAGAAATAAATGCTTGAAATATATCACTCTGTGTGTAATGCATCTATATAAAATTTACAAGTTTCACTTTCTGAATTGAATTACTGAAATAAATGAACTTTTTAATAATATTCTAATTTTATGAGACACACCTGTATGTATATATATATATATATATATATATATATATATATATATATGGTTGGAGCTCTCCAACTGAGATAGACGTGAAACCACATAAAGACGCCACAAGACTCACAACATAACATAGACCTGAGGTGTGCACTGGTCAGCTGGTTCAGTATGCCAAAAACGGGGACAAAAATACCAGGATAGGGAAAGCTGTTTTATGGGTATGCATGACATTTATTGGGCAAGCTTGGTGAAGGCTTGTGACATCTCAACTTGGGGATTCGTAAGGTACTGTGTAAAGCAGGTGGATTTCCATCTGCCTAACCTGATAACAAGACCGAATGCAAACATGTCTGATGAACTGGATAGCTGTTAGTGGGCTGGAAGGAAAAGGCAACAATAGGCTGGAGCTAGACTGGCTCAGCATGTGTAATAACAACTAGTCCAGAACCGCTACTGGACAGCATTCATTGTGTGTCTGGAAGAACTTGATGTCGACCCCAGTGCCTGACTGATGAGTTTTGGACACTGCCAGATGTAGGACAAAGTTGAAGGTGGGCCAAGTGGCACCTGCGCAGCACCTGGCAACCGGGGCCATTGTAAGTGAACTCACCGGGCCGTAGGAAGCCATTGAAGGCCAGGTATATACCTGCTTGGATGACCAGACTGTGCAGTAACACCAAAGGGGACCATGACAGGATGGCTGACATATCCCGGAATGTGGAACTTGATATGGGCAAGCCCGTAGCCGGTTTGCTACTGGGACCACGGTTTCTCCCTAACCTGAGGTTCTGCAACAATAGGGTAATGCTCAAACATTGTGGTTATCTTGTGGTTTATTTGATCTCAATATCATTGTTGTGTGCTTAATTGGTCACTTTATATTTCATTCAATATTATTAATTATCACATAGTTGGACACAGAAATTAGCGATCCATTCATATTATTACAAACAATGAGGGCATCTGGCTGAACCCGGGGACCAGGAAGATTTCCTGCGGCCATGGACCTGCAAACCAATGGGTGCCAAAAATGGCAGCGAAGCCTGTGGAGGGTTCTGCATCTGTTATTATATGAGATGAGGAGGCTGAAGCTTCTAGGATGAACATGGATAAACCATTCCAGTTCTCAAGGAAATTGTCCCACATTGCTAGATCTGCAGGAGCTGCCTGGTCTACCCTGATGGTTTGATCAGGATCCTGTGCATGGGAAAGGAAAACCAGGAGTCTAGAAAAGAAGGAACGCCCCCCGAGGGATAATCCTCATAGCAAAGTTCAGCATGCCTAACAGGGACTGCATCTGTCCCTTGGTGCAATTTTGTGAGGTGGTGAAGGCATGAATGACCACCCTAATCTGGTACAGCTTGTCAGGAGTGAGGCTGGCCTACATAGAGCAGATGTCAAAGGTGATTCCTAGGAAGGTGATGGACTGCATGGGGCCTTCCACTTTACGCTCCACTATTGACACGTTGAGGTTGAGGGGGGTTGAGGGGGCTCGTCGGGTTGTTCAATCAGCAGGAAGTCACCCAGGTAATGGATGACTTTCTGGCACTGCACCAAGTGAGTTAGGATCCAGGTAAGGGACTGAGCGAACGTATCGAAGAGCCATGGACTGCTTTTTGAGCTGAAGGTCAGTTTGAAAGCAAATTGGCATGAATCTCTCCATGATGCTGTGCCACTGTCACAAGGAAGGTTCAATGGATAAGAGCTTAAAGGCATCTGAAATTTCCATCTGGGACAGCCATGCACCTGTTCCTATGCGAATGATGGACTGTATAGCCAAGTCAACAGACGCATATTTGAGAGAGAACTTTTCAGAAGGAATCAGTGACTTAAAACTGGGGATGTGGCAGGAATGAGGCACGGACAAGTCATACACCAAATGTAATTTATTTGAGAATTTGCCCTTGACAAGCCCAATAGGGCTAACCCTCCTGTCTCAAATGGCGACTCAGCGAAGGGGCTGATAATAAATCCAGCTCAGTCTGCAACAGATTGTCAATAGCCTGCTTGTCAGTGGAGGCTGAGTGGAGGTTCCTGCACTCATGGGTCGTGTGAAGTAGGGTGATGAGCCCCATGTGGAATCCGGAGACAAACCGGCGCACCAGGAATAGTGCATATGTAGGTGACTAGTGAGAACAAAGGAAGAACTCCAGCCACCGTACATTCACCCAGCTCAGTCAGGATGAGTTGGGGCACTAGACGGTGCATGTGCTTTTGGGATGAGCTCTATGACAATTGATACAAATGTGGAGCAGTTGGCATTGGTTGAAACTTCAAGAAACTATATAAGAGTGGTCTCAAACCACAGCCACGCTAAATGGTATATATAAGTAAACCAGACACTACAGCTATCGAAAACAGGTGTCGCCGCCCCTATATCTCACAGACCCGAAGGAGTGTGAGATGTGACATAAAAACAAATAGGAAGGAAAGGGAGAGGCCCAGGCGCTACCTGAAGTAGCTAAATGAAATATATGAACTGTATATGTGTGAGCAAAGTAATACCTCCGGGGGCGTGGCCAAGAGCGGCATGTGAGCGGACGTGTCTCACAGAGCTCCCTGTGACCATCCTGGAACCGATCCTTTTCCCGACCGAACCGGGGCTTGTGCCGGGCGCTGAACTGTTCCGCCGCCTCCGGGAACCCTACGGGCATCATCCGGACTATTCGTCTGTTGCGGAATCGCCATGCCGGCCCGCAAACCATGAGATGAAGGCCCTGTGCTTGACTCCCAAGATGGCGCCGCGTCATCTCAGCGCGCACGAGGGGACAGCAGAGAGAAGGGTAAGGCGCTCCCTAAGACACCTAAAGCCCAGGGGAAAGACATGTTGTACTATGCACAGAAGCTGAAAGGGGTGGAGGGACCCCGGGAAGATGCAGCGATGGACGCTACCCCCGCTATTTTTCACACACAGCGGACGGGGGAACCCTCTGGCCGGGCGCAGCAGGCTGTGGAGGAGCACCATGTCCCTGAGATGGATGAGTTGGAGGAGGGGGACACTGTGGAGCAACCCACTTTGGCTGACATACTGCGAGCGGTGCAGAAATGCACCGCCACGGTGCAGACTCTGCAGGAGCAATTTGGAAGCTTGAAGGAGGAGGTTGGACTGATCAGGCATGATATGCAGAAAGTCAGAGAGCGTACGACGGCGGTGGAGGGTCGGATCAGTGAAGTGGAGGATAGAATGGTGCCCATGGTCAGGGAATTGCAGATCACGGCCAGAATCGCGAACGCTAATGAGCTCAAACATGAGGACATTGAGAATCGCTTGAGAAGGAGCAACATTCGCATTGTTGGATTGCCAGAAAAAACGGAAGGTAGAGATCCTACTGACTTTGTGGAGAACTGGCTGGTGGAAGTTTTCGGCCGTGAGGCGTTTTCCCCTTTCTACTCAATTGAGCGGGCTCATCGGGTCCCCCCTAGGCCCTTACCACCGGGCAATCCGCCCCGCACCATGCTGGCTAAGTTGCTTAATTATAAGGACAAGGAGATTATACTGCGTCTGGCCAGGGAGAAGAGGAGCGTTCAATATAATGGGGCGAGAGTCTCCTTTTACCCCGACTTCTCAGCAGAAGTTCAGAGGCGCAGAGCGAAATTTGGGGATGTGAAAAGAAGGCTGCAACGTTTGGGAGCTAAATACGCTATGTTGTACCCCGCTAAGCTCCGCGTGATAGCGGGGGGACGGGCACAATTCTTCGAATCTGCTGCAGAGGCTTCTGCGTGGCTGGAGGCGAATGAGCATCTCCTCCGCCAGGATGGAGGAAACGAGGAGGGGGCGGATTGATCCTGCTACATATTTGTTTGTGGCCCATGATGGAACCTAGTGGATTACAAATCAGTGACGCTCCTGTTTGAGGGCTCTTGGAACTATTGACTGTTCTGCGGTTGGCAACAAGTTCGGTCGGGAGCCATTTATACAGGATTGGCAAAATGGAAGCACTATCCATGTTTTTGATGAAGGTGCCCTTACCGATGGAGCACAACTTATGTGCAGAGCCACTGGCCATGGTATGCTTGTTGCAACATGGACTGGTGAGGGGTTTTGTTTATACCCTCAGGTTTCTTTGTGTTCAGTTTTTGAAGCTTGTTTTTTTCCTTTATAACACTATCCTCACCCCTGCGGGGTGTGAGGGGTCATCACAGCAGCACTATGGAAGAATCACACAGATGAGTACACCGGGTCAAGCCCAACAGAAAGACTGCCGTACGGTATTTGGGTGGGAGAGCTCGGGTTCAGCTATTATCTATAAATGGGGGTACTATTTGATCTTTGAGCTTCTCCGGGACTGTATATTATGGTATCCCCACACCGGGGTTGGGGGAGGGTCAGGGATGTGTAAGAACCGGGGATGTGGAATACAGTGTAAAATGTTTATGGAGGAAATATTCTGTATAGCTCATTTAGTTGATATGACAGGATGACGTGTATTCCTATATTGTCCTGGAATGTGAGGGGCCTTGGGGACCCCCTCAAACGTACTATGGTCTCCACGGCCATTAGAAAACATCTGCCGGGCATTTGTGTGCTGCAGGAGACCCATCTGACTCCGGGGGCGGTGTCGTGCCTGGGGTTTGCATGGGCGGGGTGGGCGTACCACTCCACTCACACTTACTATTCAAGGGGGGTGAGTGTGATGGTGCATCGTACCCTCGACTTTCAGATACTTGATTTGGAGGTTGATCAGGAGGGAGATATGTATTTTTGATGTGTAGAGTTTCGCGATTGCAATTTATTCTTGCAGCGGTGTATATACCCCCTCCATTTAGTCCACCGGTTTTACGTGCCCTGTTGACATTTCAATTAGCTAACCCGGGGACCCCTTTGGTGTTGGTGGGTGATTTAAATGGTGTTATAGACCCTAGCTTGGATAAACACCCTCCTCCTCTAGGGGGTGGGGGTACACATACTACGGCCTTGGCAAGGTTTCTGGGAGAGGTGGGCTGGACAGACCCGTGGACACACAGGAACCCGACCGAACGACAATTTTCATGCTTCTCTAAGACGCACTTTTCATTGTCTAGGATTGACATGTGCCTGTGCTCGACCGCAGCGCTTCAACATGTGGAAGGGGTACAGTATTTAACTAGAAGTATCTCTGATCATTCCCCCTTGTTAGTTCATGTAACGGTTAACCCGGCTTCCACTTTACAGAGGGCCCCATGGAAACTTAATGCTTTTTGGTTGCACCTTCTCCCTCCCACTAACACGATTTAAGCGGACGTGGTGGCCTACTGGCAGAGACATGCTGAATACCCTGATTCAAACGCCGCCTGGGACGCTTTTAAAGCCTTTCTCCGGGGGCTGTTCATAACTGAGGTTAATGCCATTAAGCATAATACGTCTGACCAGAGGGATCAAGCTGACCAGCTGGTCAGACGGCTGGAGGCGGAGTATATTGCTGGTTCGGGTGGGACCACTCGGGAAGCTTGGATAGCTGCTCAGGATGCCATTAATAGAATGGATGCCTCCAAAGCAAATCAAAAGAGATTTTTTAATAAGTTGGCTTTTTATGAGGAGGGTGAGCAGACGGGTAAGCTGTTGGCGACGTTAGTGCACTCTCAGCGGTCTTCCCCATCTATTGGGGCTTTGCGCAACAGGTCGGGCAGGCTGGTTAATACCCCTGATTTGGTGGTGCGCGAGTTGGTGGACTTCTACTCTGAACTCTATGAGTCCAAGTTGACACGTACTATGGATGAGGTTCGGGAGTTTCTACAGGGGATAGAGCTACCGTGTTTAGCGGCATCCCAGGTGGAATTTCTGGAGGCGCCCATTATGATGGAGGAGATGTTGCTGGCTACCAACTCGTTCCCCAACTCTAAAGCCCCGGGGGATGATGGCATCCCGATGGAGGTGTATAAACAGTTTGGTGATGTATTACTGCCTCAATTGCTCCGCATCCTAAACTTGGCCAGGGAATCACACTGCCTTCCAGAGTCGATGAGAAGAGCCAGCATTGTGCTGCTTCTTAAGCCAGGGAAGGACCCGTTGGACCCTGGTTCGTATAGGCCGATTTCGTTGCTACAGAATGATATCAAGATCCTTGCTAAAGTGCTAGCCCGGAGATTGAATTCGGTGGTCGCCTCCCTCGTCCATCTGGATCAATCGGGTTTTATACCTGAGCGGTCCACGGCAATTAACCTCCGCCGCTTATTTCTCAATATGCAGTCCCGCGCAGATAATGTGGGTGACAGGGCGCTGTTGTCGCTCGACGCCCGTAAGGCTTTTGATAGCATTGAATGGGGCTACTTGTGGGCGACTCTCGAGAGATTTGGGTTTGGGCCTGGCTTTTTATCATGGGTACAACTATTGTATAATTCGCCTTCTGTGGTAATAAGGGAGGCGGGAAGGGTGTCAGCTCCTTTTCCCTTGTTTAGAGGGACTAGGCAGGGATGCCCTCTGTCCCCTTTACTTTTTGCTCTTGCCATTGAGCCTTTGGCAGCCCTGGTGAGATGCAACCCCTTGATAACGGGTTTTAAATATGGGCAGCTGCATGAAAAATTAATGTTATATGCGGATGATGCTATGCTGTTACTGGGGGATACATCCGGGTCTCTGGTTGAGGCCATGAAAGTGGTTCAGCACTTTGGGTCGTTCTCGGGTCTGGTGATTAATTGGACCAAATCACATCTTATGTTGCTAGATTCTCCCTCCCCTCGGGATCCTGCGCTACAGGATATCCCGGTTACTGACAAATTTAAATACCTGGGGATCTGGGTTACCCCACGACCATGTGACTACTTATCACTGAATCTCTCCCCGTTACTAAGTAGGATCAGAGATAAAACGAAAGTTTGGGCTAAATTGAAAATGTCGCTGATAGGCAGAGTGAACCTTATTAAAATGATTTTTATGCCACAATTACTGTATATTTTACATAACACGCCCATGGTGATTCCGCTTAAAATGTTTAGAATTATTAACTCCTTGTTTAGAGCATTCATTTGGCTTAACAAACCTCCTAGGATACGACTGGAACAGCTTCAGAAACCCAAGGAGGCGGGGGGGCTGGCCCTGCCCAACCCGTGGCTTTATTATATAGCGGCACAGTTACAGCATATTGCCCGAGCCATAGCAAACGGCCGGGACACTGGGGGAGGGATGGGTAATCCCGCCACTGCTCTCCTGACACATGGTGCGGGCTCGGACGGGGTGGTGGCTGGCCTGGAAGCCCTGTCGTTCGCCAAGTCTAACAGGCTCTTTCCAACGTATGCCCTACTTCAAAAAATATGGAATAAAACACGTCAATTGCAGAATGTGGAGGGCTTTACGGAGTATAGCCCGATATGGCATAACAGGTATTACGGGGAGATGCTTGGTTTGACTTGTGCTGAACGGTGGAGGCGATGCGGAGTGACTCTCATGTCTCAAATTTTTTCCGGGGGAACACTGCTTTCTTTTGCAGAACTGAGGGAAAGATATGGCGTCCCTCAGGGTATGTACTTCTATTATTTGCAACTGAGCCACTCTGTTACGGCTCAGGCTGGAAATAATCCCTGGAGGCAGTCTCCCACCCCAATCTTTCGGTTTGTGACCGAAGTTACCAGTCTCAAAGGTTTTATATCCAGTTCCTATAGTATGTTACTAAATGCATCTATGCCGGGTTTTCCCGCAAGGGTAATTGCCTCATGGGAAAGGGATGTGGGAGTATTTGAGGAGGACCAATGGGCGGAGGCCTTACAGGCCATACAGGGTTGCTCATTGAATATCGCACAGCGCTTATCGCAACTATACATTGTCATGAGGGTGCACCACACGCCGGCTAGACTGTATAAGATGGGGATTGGGGAGGGGGACCTTTGTACCAGGTGTGCCAGGGATAGGGGCGACCTCATACACTTACTCTGGCGCTGTCCCAAATTGCATTTATATTGGTCAGGGGTCATTGATACTCTCAATGGGGCCTTCCGGGTACGGATTCCACAGGATCCAAAGGTGTGCCTTTTGGGTGTGGTGGATGATCTCCCGTGGGAGGCGCCAGGTAAGGAGGCCTTGGGGAGAGCTCTTTTTCAAGCACGCAAACTTATCCTTCAACACTGGAGAGCGAGTGACCCCCCGAGGTTGAAGGAATGGATAACTCAAATGGGGAGCATGTTAAGCCTGGAAAAGTATATTTACCAACACAGGGGCCGGGCGGGACGATTTGAACGACTGTGGGGACCCTGGCTTGATACCCCCGGGCTGTCACCCTTGGAGCTGGTTATGGGACGGTTGTTTATTTAGGGTGTGTAAGGGAGGCTTAGAGGGTGGGCAAGCGGGCAATGGGGCTGCGCCCCAACTGGTCAATCTTGATCTGTCCATGTGGTGTGATGTTAGAATAAGGAGATGCCTTATATCGCTTGTGGTGTATGACTTTGATATGTGCAATGGGCCTTTATGTGTACGATGCTTGAATATGTATATTGCGCTGATGATGTGATGACCTGTGTGTGTATTTTTGTACCAATAAAATCCGTTTTGATTTAAAAAAAAAAAGTAATACCTCCAGCAAGAGGGAGAGAAGGGGAGAGAAAATTCCAGGTGAGTAATAGTTATATCAACACACACAGAAGATCACAGTAAGAGAACTTATAGAGAATGTCTCTTATAGAGTTATATCCAGAGCAGGCTGCACAAAGGTATTAAAGGCAGATGACTCTCACGGAGGAGCAAGTTATGCCCAGATTATCCGTAGATGTATAACCAGTAAGTAAATAATAAATGTAAAAGATTCCGATTTACAATACTAACTACGCAGTGTATAGGTACAGTCCAAGTGCCGCTATAGGAGGTCATAGATGTATTTAAATATCAGAATGTAACTATACTCAATGTCCCATAAGTGCTGTAAATATGTATAGGAGAAGTGAAAACAATTATATATCTGTGCAACGATTATAAAACATATATACCAAATAATGTATATTATGTGCAAAAATAGCAGACAGTATGCACTGTTGTGCAAAGAATGCGAGAATTGTGCAAAAAACAGGCAAGAATTGTGCAAAAAGCAGGCAAAAAAATGTGCAAAAAAGGAGTGCAAAAAAATGTGCAAAAAAATGTGCAACAGTTACGCTGAATACATAAATTAATCAGAGAAAAGTCCTCCACAAACAATGAATGCAGTCCTTGTGAAAAACAGAAAACCTAAATCCAAAAGAAGGCCAAAAAAGGGCAAAAGATATATATATATATTATTATGTAGAACCTGGAACAAATCCAGGAACAATATCAGAGAGCAAAAACATAACAAGAAACAGACTAAAAATAAAAATAAAAATAAATAAATGAATAACAAAATTGCAGTCCAAATTAGGTTTCAAAATCTTCCAATAGTTGCAGAAAAAAGGTGACTGGTGCTCAAATATGATATAATTCAGGTGACTTCCGTGCTCGCCCCCTCAGGTCCCCACTCACCAGAACTCTATGCCCACACAGGGCGATCAGGCCTTCTATATTGCACAATGCAGGATCTGGTTGTTCCACGGGTAGGCACGTCCGAAGGGTACACCTCCAGCGAAGAAACCCCACTTTCCAGCTGTATCACCTTCCTTAGTGTGTGGACTTATTTGTACTCAATAGGTAGTGCTGTACCAGAGGATCTTCAGGAAAATAAAAAGGGTCTCATAGTGAAGTATCTTCAGACTTTCAAAAAAATATTTTGTATAAAAAATTACGAAAGTACGTTCAAAATTTCTTTGTAAGCTTTATTACGCCAGCAGAGATAAAAAATAATAAAAATAAAAATATATATATATATATATATATGGCAAAAATATAAAAAAACTTGTTAAAAAATCAATAACAGAACAGAAAAAGACAAAAAACAAAACCAACACCAAAAAGTATTTTTTGTACAATGTCCCAGGAGTCACAGTCCCAAGTAGGTGACTCAAAGCATAAAAAGTCTATTTGTAGGTTAATAAAAAAGGTTGTTTTTTATTTTTTGTCATAGACCAGAGCGGGAGCATTTGCACACCCCTCTGTATGGCCAATATGACTGAAGGAGCCCTAGAGTGGGATATCCCCAGGACCCTTGGGGTCACTATGTAGCTGTAAAGCGTAACACCCCAGGGAAAGGGGGGTTTTACTCACCGCTGGTCTATGTCAGAAGGTACAACCTAAAGCCGACCTGATCGGTCTGCAAAATGCCGGTAAAACGAGCGAGGAAACGAGCGGGGATCTGGACGCGGAACTGGTGTGCGTCCCAGCCTGCGCTCCGTCTCGACTCGTCAACCCGGAAGTATGCGTGGTACGTCAGACGCGTTTCGTCATAGGACGTCTTCAGCGACGATCCATTGGTTGGTTGAAACCATTGGCATTGGTTGAAACTTCAGGTGCCATAGTTGAAGTTGTTGCAGCTCAGTTGTCGGCTAATTGGCAGCTCTCATCTCTCTGCACAGTTACCCAGCTGTTCCTGATCCTGCTTGTCTGACCTGCCTACTTAAAGCTGTCCAGCTCACTTCATCTCTGCCTTCGCCTTGGTCACATCACAAGAAACCATCTCCTGTGTTCCTGTTTAAAGACTGGCTAGGCTGACATCCCTTCTGGCTCCTTATCCTGTTTGCTGTTCCTCTGACTTTTGGCCTGGCTGTTTGCCCGATCTGGTTACTCAACTCTGGCTTGGTTGACTACCCAATTTGGTTACTGGACTCTGGCTGTGCTTTGACTATGCTTACTGTATTTACCTTTTTATTTTTGTTAATAAACAAGTGTGATTTTACTGTACTTCTGTCTCGGTCTAGTTCATGGTTTCTGACACAGGCATGCCTTGATCGGCACTAGTGGTGGGGGGGAGGCGTCCGTGTTAGAGCACCAATTTGCTGTGTGCGTGGAGGACTAGGAAAAGGCACAAAGCAGGAAATGTAGACCCATATTGTGGCAGCAGAACAACTCTGTGTCCACAATGCTCCAATACATGCTGGTTTAAAACTGGGAGAGTTTGGCTGCGGCTCTGGCTATGAACGAGCAGTGGTGGTAGTCGTAAAGCTATTTGTACACTAATTGAACCACCGCATGTAGGTACAAATCCATCTCTTCCCTTCTACCGAGGTTGGCCAAGCACAACACATCTCTAAACATGGCGAAGGCCAGCATAAACACGGTGATCAACAGTTTGTCTTTGACCTTAAGAACCACGGACACGCCCCCCCCAGGCGTAGGACTTATTCTCGGTCAGATGGTGGAGGGCAGGTTAACATCCTTTCCCTTCAGGATGTCCATCCCTGACAGGGATGAGGTGCGCAGGAAAAATAGTGGAACTAATCTGCAGTGTACCTGTGGGTGGTAGTGTCAAGACTAGGACTCCTACTCTCGCCTGCACGTTGAAAATTGCTGTGGTCAGCGTGCTGATCATAGTGTGCAGCTGGGCCAGAGCTGAGGAGAGGGACTGCAGGGATGCCTGCTGGGTGCTGGGTGCAACTGCTGCTGGTGTTGGGAACAGCAGCCTGAATAATTCAGCTTTCCTGGCCGGAGCGCGGTATGGAATGGCCCTATGCCACAGCTCTGCAGTGAGCTTGGGGATAGTTCATTCCCTGAGGGACTCGGTGCTGCCTGGCTCTGATCCAGCAGTGGGTGACAATGGGGCAGAGGCAAGGTCCTCGCTACCGGACTGTGACATGACTCCAGCTATAAAGAGAAAAGAGGGGAGGGGGAGGGTGTATGTTTAAGAAGAGTTTTTGGAAAATGAGAACAGCAGAGGAGAGACGGAGTACGTAAGAATAAGTAAGAAGCAAGGGGGGACAGCAAAGAGAAGACAGGCATAGGGAAGAACACAATGAGTTCCAGCGAACTCTGAAAAGTGGAAATTTAGAAAACTCAAAGCGTGCAGGTGGTCGAGTTTAGCCAGAAGGTGACTGGCCAATAACCGATAGCTCGGGTACCTGGTCAGTGTCATGCATGGACCTGTAAACCAGAGCCAAGTTGCGTTCTAAAGTAGGTGATGTATCGTTAGCCTGCTAACGCCTGCGCTGTCAGCAAGCAACTGTTTAGGCATAGTTTGAAGGTGATGTCCTTTCAGAAAAAAGGTAAGAAAGAAAATGTGACAGTAGCTAAGCGCCAAACCAGCAGCCCAATTTGTGTATATAAGGTATCGAGATGAATAAATGGTGCTGCAGGTTGATGTGGGAGAGTGTCCCGTGTACTACTCACCCGACTCATGCCATGATAGAATAGAGGTCCTGGTTGTGGCCGACCAGGAACCTGAAAAAGGCGTAGATCGAATACATAATATTCAAAATTGCACACAATAAGGTTCAGCAAGTTATACAAAATAATGAAAAAAATGTATTAACAATTTTATCACCAGGCTGCAAAGATGGCCTATGTGTAAAACCACTAGCCCAAAATGGAGGCTCCCACCGCAGCGTACAAGGGGGATGTATGTGAGTATGAGTCTAAATGAAAAGGTAATATATGAAGATAATACACAAAACTGATATAAGTCACAATCCAGGGAGGGAAAAGGGAGAGGGGGAGGGAGGAGTGGGGAAAAGGGGGAGGGGGGGAGGGGAAGGGGAGAAGAGAGGGAAACAAGGAGGAGGGTGGGCGGGGAGGGGGGGAAACGAGGTTGGAAGGGTGGTGGGGGAGGTGGGGTTGAAAGGGGGAGGGGTGGAAAAAGGTGAAGGGGGACAGAAAGGGAAGGATGGGAAGGGGGGGGGGGAAAGGGGAGGGGCAGGAAGGGAAAAACAGGGGGGGGAGGGAGGTGGCAAGGGGGAGGGGGGAAAGAAAGAGAGCGGAAAACAAAAAAAAAGGATGAAAGTGAGAGGTAAACATGGGGGGTAAATGGGTATGTCGCATACATTAACACGGGAGCAATAATTAAACAGCTCACCTGTGAGTGATTATAACCTTATATGGTAATTCTTGTATCAAACCTACAGGGGACATAACAGAACCATTGGGTATTGGCAAAGGTGTTTGATCAGACAAAAGCATTAGGCAAACTGATTCAGAGCTTAACAAGCTCAATAGATGCTAAAGACTTGTGGATAGACATTGGTGTTCAATGAAATCCTGGTGTTTGTGCACCATGTCATAACGATGGTAAACGTCAATGTGTCTACCCACAGTGGTCAATTTACAGTTACCAGAGTGGTAGAGGTGGTCCCCAATATGCTATCTTAATTCTCTGATGGTTTTACCCATGTAAAATGCTTGGCATTTGCATAGCATAAGGTATATTATACCTCGAGTACCGCAATTATAGAAATTTCACGGGGAGAAATTCTCCTCGTTGGGTAATAGAAATTTCTTTCCCTCACAGATCCAGGGACAACATGGGCAATCCCCACCCCTCCCCTTATCCCTTTCCACCTTCCTTCCCCCTGCCTCCCCTTCCTCCCTCTTCTTCCTTTCCCTTCCCCCCTTTCACCCCGCTCTTCCCCTTTTTTCCCCCGTTTCCTCCTTTCTTTCTTTTAGTCCCTTTCCTCCTTTCTCCCTTCCTCACAAGATCACTCAATGGTGTTGGCTGGGTCTTCCTCACTATTCTTTTACTCCGTCCTTATAGTTATCTTACCATCCTTAACCCTATTTATCAACTCCTTACCAGAGACAGTCACTTGCAATCCCCCTTGTCCACCTTGGGGGGGGGGGGGATTTTTGTTGAGCCCTGTCGCCTTTGATTACGTCCAGACGGGTGAGCATCTTTCCCTTCTTCAATCCTATCTATCCAATGTTTTTTTCATTGTTTTTATGCCTTGTATCAATGCATTATCTGTTTCCTAGACGTTCTACTCCTGAAGAAGCGGTTTATACCGTGAAACCGGTAGAGGATAATCTTATACTACTTTACGGGGAAACTCGTTAGTTGTCAGTGATTTGTGGGGTATTTTTTAATATGTTTTGTTTATTTCCTGAATTGTATTAAAGTTTTATTTTTTACTACAACCACTGGGTCATTGTATCAGTACCGTGATAGTCCATCAACCATTCTAGGTGTCCTTGTATATTGGTCAGCATCAGCAACTGCCCCTACATTTTCACCTTCCTAATTTCCCCTTGATTTAAGGTATGTCGTGTGAATGGAAACACATAAACATATAGTGGGGCTTTCTCAAATTGTAATGCACAAGTGGAATTATGCTTTAGGCTCTTTTTTTTCCCATATACTGATGTGGAGACAAAACCAGTTCTTAAGCAAACAAAAGACTATATACAGTACACAGGCCATTAGATCCTCAGTCTTCCCAACAAGCACAGTAAGGCCTCTTTTTAGATCTAGTCTACAACTGGGGTGTTCAAAATAGTATTTTTCCAGCAATACAGAACTACATCATGTAAACCCATTTACCTAAGGGTTTGCCCTTTATTACTTGACCACCTGGATATCGTTAGGTTGTAGAAAGACGAGTAACACACGAGTATTTTTAGTCCAGATAAGGTTTATTGGTCACAGTGTTTTTCAAAGATTCAAAGAACTCCCTTCATTAGAACTAATCTGGATAGAGACAAAGTTTTATCAGAGAATGCTAGATCAGTGACCAAGGCAGTATATATACCTCTGAAGTGATTTCAATTACATTATATAAATTATCTGTCCAAAAGTCTCCACAGTTCAAAAATGTTTTGTAAGACACGATCAAGAGGGTCTCCAGAACCCTCAAACACTGGCTGTTCTGTTACCCAATAACCAATAAACCATTTTTGAAAAGTAAAAATAGTGCTGCATGCTTCTTTCTACAATATCTTTAAAAGTTAACTAAACCCAAGTGCAAAAATAAAATATATTGCAACTTACAAGCCTTAGATGTAATGGTTGCATTAGTTGCACAGAATATCATCTTCCTTCCTAAGTAGGGATGAGCTTCGTGTTTGAGTCGAACATACGTTCGACTCGAACATCGACTGTTATGCCGTTCGGCGAATTCCGAACGTTATGGGCCGTTCGTGCCAAATTCGTGTGGCGCTCACGGCCCACAATGCACTGCGATTGCGCAATGCATTGCTGGCTCATGATTGGCCAAGCATGCACTGTGACCCCGCATGCTTGCCCAATCACAGCGCCGGCAGCGAGGAGAGCCATGATTGGCCACAGGTAGGATGCCTGTGGTCAATCATAGCTCAGGCTGTGTAGTACACGCCCCACACTATATAAGGCAGCCAGTGTGGCGGCCTTGTGTAGTGTGTTGGCGTCTGTAGCAGTTAGTGGGTGTTCTGTGTACCTTCAACACAGTATACACCGATCGTTATCGGGCGATTTTTCGTTCTTGCTCTTCTGTAGTGGTTGTTGTCTGCGTGCCCTGACCGCAGTATACACCACTATATTCACCTATATAGCTAGCTATATTTCTCTTTTTTAATAGAGCTTGCAGTCAGTGTTAGGAGATTGTGCGTGCTGTCTGCGTGCTCTGAACCCAGTATACACCGCTATATCCACCTATATTGCTAGCTATATTTCTCTTTTTTTAATAGAGCTTGCAGTCAGTGTTAGGAGATTGTGCGTGCTGTCTGCGTGCTCTGAACCCAGTATACACAGCTATATCCACCTATATAGATAGCTATATTTCTCTTTTTTAATAGAGCTTGCAGTCAGTGTTAGGAGATTGTGCGTGCTGTCTGCGTGCTCTGAACCCAGTATACACCGCTATATCCACCTATATAGCTAACTATCTTGCTCGTTTTAAATAGAGCTTGCAGTCAGTGTTAGGAGATTGTGCGTGCTGTCTGCGTGCTCTGAACCCAGTATACAACGCTATATCCACCTATATAGCTAACTATCTTGCTCGTTTTAAATAGAGCTTGCAGTCAGTGGTAGGAGATTGTGCGTGCTGTCTGCGTGCTCTGAACCCAGTATACACCGCTATACCCACCTACATAGCTCTTCTCTATTTGAGCCATCTGCCATCTGCAGGAGTTAGTGGAAGTTGTGTGTGCCTCCAGCACAATATACACTACCCAATTGCTGGTTTTCCTAACTCCCTTCAGGCTATTACCATGTCTGGAAGGCCAGCAAGGAGAGGCAGACAGGCGCGAGCCGATAAAAGAGGGCAAGCAGGCTCTGTGTCTAGAGACAACAGTGCTGGTCGTGGACGCGGTGCATCGTCATCATCAGCACGTGGCCATGGGACACGCTTGTCCTTCTTTTCGGCAGCTGGACATGTTGAGCCGCAACATGCCAACGACTTGGTAGAGTGGATGACCAAGCCCTATTCATCCTCCTCATCGTCTCTCACCCAGGCTCAGGGTACTAGCAAAGCAGCTGCCAATGCATCGTCTTCCCTCCTCTCAATGTCATCATCAGTGACTCCTTCCCTAGACCCACCACGTCCTCCTGAGGAGTCTCCTGAACTCTTTGAGCACAGTGTTGGGTACATGCTCCAAGAGGATGCCCAGTGTTTTGTAGGCTCTGATGATGATACTCAGCTAGAGGAAGGCAGTAGAGTGAATGCAGAGAGAGGGGATGCTCAAGAAGGACAGCAATCTGGCAGTCATGTTCCACAAGCTGCAGCATACTACCAGGTTTGCTCCATCGATGAAGAGGGAGGGGATGATGAGGGCACTGACTCCACGTGGGTGCCTGGTAGGAGAGAGGAGGAGGAGGCACATGTCCAATGAGGCAGGATGCCCTCTGGGGGCCAGCTTAGCGGCAGCACACCGACTGAATCACACCGCAGAGCTCCGCCTGCGCATTATTCTAAAAGTTCTTTGGTGTGGGCCTTTTTTGAGATGAGTGCATCAGATCGCACCACTGCTATTTGCATCATATGTCTCAAGCGTATCTCGCGTGGCCAAAACATCAGCCGCTTGGGCACCACATGCTTGACCAGACATATGTTGACCTGCCATGCAGCTCGTTGGCAAGCGTACCTCAAAGACCCACACCAAAGAACAAAGTGGACCTCTCCTTGCTCCTCATCAGCTGGGATCTCCAACCCCACTAGACCTTCAGTCCTCTCTGAAACCTGCTCTGAGAGGAATGAAGGTGTAAAATTAGGTGTGTCACAGCCAAGTGCTTCCGGGCACTCTGCTAGCAGTACACCCACGTCCGATTATAGCAGGCAAATGTCCCTGCCCCAGCTGCTGGACCGGCGGAAGAAGTTCACTCCCAGCCATCCACATGCCCAGCGGTTGAATGCTAGCTTGGCTAAATTGCTAGCACTTCAACTGCTGCCTTTTCAGTTGGTAGACTCGGCCCCCTTCCGTGAGTTTGTACAATGTGCGGTTCCTCAGTGGCAGGTCCCCAAACGCCACTTTTTCTCACGGAAGGCTATTCCGGCTCTCTACCGGCATGTGGAAGGCAATGTCCTTGCCTCGCTGGACAGGGCGGTCATCGGTAAGGTGCATATTACCGTTGACTCATGGTCCAGCAGGCATGGACAGGAACGTTACCTGTCTTTCACGGCCCATTGGGTCACTCTTCTGGCAGCTGGGAAGGATGCAGGACAAGGTGCAGTAGTGTTGGAGGTTGTTCCGCCACCATGCCTCCAAAATGCTACTATTGGTTGTGACACACCTCTCCTCCACCCCCTCCTCTTCTTCTTCCTCCATGGCCTCTTCCAGTGCTCTGTCCTCAGAACCAGCGGTGCTCCGTAGGTGTTCCAGGGGCTACGCAAGTACGCAGGCAAAACGATGCCATGCCGTGCTTGCGCTGGTTTGTTTGGGGGACAGGAGCCACACTGGGGTGGATGTTTTGTCAGCTCTGAAGGGGCAGGCCGAGAGGTGGTTGACGCCATGCCAGCTTAAGCCAGGAATGGTGGTTTGCGACAATGGCACCAACCTCCTCTCCGCCCTCCGACAGGGACAACTGACCCATGTGCCCTGTGTAGCTCACGTCTTTAACCTGGTGGTGCAGCGGTTCTTGGGCAGGTACCCGGGCTTACAGGATGTCCTGAAGCAGGCCAGGAAAGTCTGTGTGCATTTCCGCCGATCATTTAATGCCTGTGCTTGGCTGGCTGAGCTCCAAAAGGAGTTGAACCTGCCCAAGAACCGCCTTATATGTGACATGCCCACCAGGTGGAACTCAACGTTGGCCATGCTGCAGCGGCTGCACATGCAGCAGAGGGCCATCAATGAGTACCTGTGCGACTACGGCACCAGGACAGGGTCAGGGGAGCTCGGTTTTTTCTCACCACACCAAGTGGGGCATGATCAGGGATGCATGCACTTTCCTGTCACCGTTTGAGGAGGCCACAAGGATGGTGAGCAGTGACAGTGCGTGCATCAGTGACACTGTCCACCTCTTGGAGCATACGCTGCATGGAATAATGGACAGGGCACTTGAGGCAGAACAGAGGCAGGAAGAGGAGGACTTCCTTGCCTCTCAAGGCCTTCTTTATCCAGACAGTGTTCCTGCTGTGCCACCCATCACACAGGAAGAGGATGAGGAGGAGGAGGAGGAGGATGATTGTGTCAGCATGGAGGTGGAGGCTGGCACTCAGCATCAGCAGCAGCAGCAGTCTTGTAGGGATGATTTACAGTCCCAAGAAACCCGTGGACTTGTACGTGGCTGGGAGGAGGTAGCTGCGTATCATGTTGTCCTTAGTGACCCAGAGGACTCCGGACCGAATGCCTCAGCTAACCTATGCTGCATGGCCTCCCTGATCCTGCAAAGCCTGCGGAAGGATCCTCGTATTCTTCAGATCAAGGAGAGGGACCATTACTGGCTGGCCACTCTCCTTGATCCACGGTACAAGGGTAAGGTTGCCGACCTTATCTTGCCGTCGCAGAGGGAGCAGAGGATGAGACATCTCCAGGAGGCCTTGCAGAAAGGTCTGTGCAACGCATTTCCAGAGACTGGGAGGTTACAAACTTCTGGTCTTTGACAACGTGTTGCTGAGGCATCGGTCAGAAGGAGCGGTGGAGAAGATGGCCGTCTGACCGATGCTTTCAGGCAATTTTTTTAGTCCGCAGCCCCAAGGTATGATCGGTTCCAGCAACCATCGCCAGCGTCTGATTTACATGGTGCAGGAATACCTAGGGGCAAGGTCAGACTTGGACACCTTTCCCACCGAAAATCCTCTGGCTTACTGGGTCTTGAGGAGGGATCACTGGCCAAAGCTTGCACAGTATGCAATTGAGCTACTGGCCTGTCCTGCATGCAGCGTTCTTTCGGAACGCACCTTCAGTGCTGCTGGTGGCTATATTACCGATCACAGGGTGCGCCTGTCCACCGAATCAGTTGATCGACTGACCTTCATCAAGATGAATCAGTCTTGGATCACCCACAGCTACCAAGCACCTGAAGCTGATGTAACCGAATAATTTTTTTTAGAAATATCACATCCCTTCAAGACTGCCTATGCTGATGCTGAGTGACTGTCCTGTTATGTTGATTGTCTATCCTCTTCCTCCTCCGCTGATATGTTGGAAGAACATTTTTGGTTCTGGGTGATGCCACCAGCCCAATTTTTCTGCCCCTGTTAAACAGGGGCGTTTAATTACAATTTTTGATGCAATGCTTTGCGGCAGGGCTAATTCCTGCACTACAACTAGAGTATATGGGAGAGGTTGCAGTGTCGTGGCACCAGCACCAGTGCCTAAGGCCCAATTTTTCTGCCCCTGTTTAACAGGGGAGTTTAATTACAATTTTTGATGCAATGCTTTGCAGCAGGGCTAATTCCTGCACTAAAACTAGAGTATATGGGAGAGGTTGCAGTGTCGTGGCACCAGCACCAGTGCCTAAGGCCCAATTTTTCTACCCCTGTTTAACAGGGGCGTTTAATTACAATTTTTGATGCAATGCTTTGCAGCAGGGCTAATTCCTGCACTAAAACTAGAGTATATGGGAGAGGTTGCAGTGTCGTGGCACCAGCACCAGTGCCTAAGGCCCAATTTTTCTGCCCCTGTTTAACAGGGGCGTTTAATTACAATTTTTAATGCAATGCTTTGCGGCAGGGCTAATTCCTGCACTAAAACTAGAGTATATGGGAGAGGTTGCAGTGTCGTGGCACCAGCACCAGTGCCTAAGGCCCAATTTTTCTGCCCCTGTTTAACAGGGACATGCAATTACAATTCTTGATATAATATTTCACAGGAGGGCACGTTCCTGTGCCCACCCAGAGTAACTGTGAGGACTTATAGTGTTGTGGCACCAGCACCACAACCACCAAAGGTCAGTTTTTCTACCACTGTTCAACAATGGCATGTAATTACAATGTTTGATATAATCGTTCACAGCAGGGCGCTCCAGCGCCCACCAAGAGTCACTTTGAGGGCTTACAATGTTGTGGCAAAACCAACACCTTGTTCCGCCATTTCTGTAGAGCATATAGGGCAGGCCCCTACTTTCAAACATCCAACTTACAAACATCTCCTACTGCAAACGGAAGGAGACAACAGCAAGTGAGATGAAAAAAGATGGATGACAAAACAAATTATACAGGGGTGATAACGCTTCCCTATGTTTTCCAAAAAGCTTAAAAATTGGATTTTTATATACAGCTTACCTGTAAAATCCTTTTCTTGAGAGTACATCACGGGACACAGGAGCTTCATTACATAGTGGGTTATATAGGCACCTCTGGTGATTGGACACTGGTTGACCCTAATTAAGGAGAATTCCTCCCCTATATAACCCCTCCCATCTGGGAGGCACCTCAGTTTTGTAGCAAAGCAATAAGAAACCACAAAAAACCCAAGAGGGGCGGGAGCCCTTTGTCCCGTGATGTACTCTCAAGAAAAGGATTTTACAGGTAAGCTGTATATAAAAATCCCATTTTCTTGATCATACATCACGGGACACAGGAGCTTCATTACATAGTGGGATGTCCCATAGCAATGCTCAGATTGAGGGGAGGGAGACACAGATCATAAACATAGACCGCCAGGGACCTGAGGACCTAAACTGCAGCCTGCAGTACACTGCGCCCGAAGGCGATATCCTCTTGCCCTCTGACATCCACCTGATAGAATCTGGTGAATGTGTGGACTGATGACCAAGTCGCAGCCTTACAGATCTGAGCCAGGGAGGCCTGGTGATGCACTGCCCAAGAAGCACTGACAGCCCTAGTAGAGTGCGCTTTCACCTGAAAAGGAGGAATCTTCCCCTTTAAGCCATAGGCCTGAGAAATAACTTGTCTGATCCACCTTGAGAGGGTGGACTTTGACGCTGCCTGACCCTTTCTGGGGCCTTCCGGCAGAATAAATAAACAATCAGTCTTCCTTATCTCAGAAGTTGCTTGAAGATAAACACTGATTGCTCTAACCACATCCAAAGTGTGTAAAGACTCTTCCTCTGTGGACTGAGGGTCCGGAAAAAAGGATGGTAGGATTACATCCTGATTCAAATGGAAACCCGAAACCACCTTAGGTAGAAAGGACCTGTTGGGACGCATAACCACCCGGTCCTTTTGGATAATTAAATACGGCTCTTTACTGGAAAGAGCTGCCAACTCTGATACTCTTCTAGCCGTGGATATGGCTACTAAGAAGACCAGCTTTTTAGTCAGGAGAACTAAAGAAGCTAGATGCAAAGGTTCAAATGGTTGCCCCTGTAAGGCCGAGAGAACCAAATTCAGATCCCATGGGCATACCGGAGGTTTAACTGGCGGTTTTGTCCGCATAGCCCCCTGGATAAAAGCCCGTACCAGGTAATGTGATGCAAGCGGTTTTTGAAAAAATACCGACAGGGCCGAAATCTGCACTTTGATAGTGCTTATGGCCAAATTCATTTCTAGGCCTGACTGGAGAAAGGACAAGATTCTGTTAATGACATACTTTCTAGGATACCACTTCCTGAGTTCACACCAGGAAACATATGTCCTCCAGATTTTGTAATAAATACGCCTGGAGGCCGGCTTTCTGGCATTGACCAGAGTAGAAAGGACTGGCCCCGAAAGGCCACGGTCTCTCAGAATGCGGGTCTCAGCAGCCAAACCGTCAAATTCAGACTGCGTAAAGCAGGATGGTAGATTGGACCCTGTGAGAGCAGATCTGGCCGGAGAGGGAGGGTCCATGGCCTGCCTACTGCCAACTTCATGATTTCTGCATACCATGGTCGCCTGGGCCAAGCCGAGGCCACCAAAAGGACCGACTTCGTCTCCCTCTTGACCCTTCCCAGGAACCGCGACAGTAGCTGGCTCGGGGGGAAGGCATAGATCAGATTGTACTGATCCCAGGGAACCGTCAGAGCATCTGACCCCTGAGCAAGTGCATCTCTTGTCCTTGACACAAACTTGTCCAGTTTCCTGTTGAACCTGGATGCAAACAGATCTACGTCTGGAGTGCCCCACTTGTGACATATGTTCTGAAACACGTCGGGGTGCAGAGCCCACTCTCCTGGGCACAATTGCTGGCGGCTGAGAAAATCCGCCTGCCAATTCTCCACTCCTGGGATGAAGACTGCAGAAAGACACGGAACATGCTTTTCTGCCCAGACAAGTATGCGATTCACCTCCTTTTGGGCCACCAGACTTCTGGTACCGCCCTGGTGATTGATATAAGCCACTCCGGTGGCATTGTCGGACTGAACCCGAACCGGGAAACCTCGCAGTCTGTAAGACCACTCTATGAGTGCCATGTAAACTGCCCGAATCTCCAAGATATTTATGGGCAGTAGACTTTCGGTTGCAGACCATTTCCCCTGCGAGCACGTTCTCCCTCCAATACAGCTCCCCAGCCTGTCAGGCTGGCATCTGTTGTGATAATCTTCCATGAGAGAGGAAGAAAAGTTTTGCCTTTCAGCAAATTCCTGGTTTGTAACCACCAGACAAGACTTTTGCGTGTCCCGGGGGATAAACGCATAGGAAGATCCAGGGATTGGGGCTTCCTGTTCCAAGCCGCAAGGATGCATCCTTGCAGAGGCCTTGAGTGGAACTGGGCAAATGGGACGGCCTCGAAGGAGGCGACCATCTTTCCCAATAGTCTCATGCACAACCGAATGGAGGAAGATCTTCTGCCCAGAATCAGGCGCACCAGATCTCCAATGGCCAAGGCCTTTAGCCTTGGAAGAAACACCCTGCCCTGAGCGGTGTCGATAATCATACCTAGGCATTCCAACCTGGTAGTCGGTTGTAGGGACGACTTTTCTAGGTTTATAATCCAACCTAGGCGTTCTAGATGTTCTAGCGTTTTGGTGACGCTGCGACTTAGGAACGCTGCAGTTCTCTCCACGAGAAGCAAGTCGTCTAGATAAGCCATGACGGCTATACCCTGAACTCTTAAGATTGCTAAGAGAGGGTCCAGAATCTTTGTGAAGACTCGAGGGGCTGTAGCAAGCCCGAACGGCAAGGCCACAAATTGAGAATGGCGCCGCTCTACCGCGAACCTTAGAAATTTCTGGTGTGCGGGAAAAATTGGCACATAGAGATATGAATCCTTGATATCTATTGATGCCATGAACTCTCCCCCTTGCAGGGAGGAGACCACAGTGCGGATTGACTGCATTCGGAAGGTCTGGATGTGTAAAAACCGGTTTAGGTCTCTCAGATCCAGGATAGGTCTGACACTTCCATTTGGTTTTGGAATGGTGAAGAGATTTGAATAAAACCCTGAACCCTGATCTTTCGGGCTCACTTCTACTATCACACCCTGGGATAGTAATTGATCTAAGGCCAGGAATAGCGGTTTTTGCTTTACTGGATCCCTGGGGATCCTTGACCTTAGGAAACGAGAAGGTGGAATCTCCTGAAACTCTAGCTTGTAGCCCAGAGATACTAAAGAGATCACCCACTTGTCCTGAATCTTTTCCCGCCAGGCGCCTGCAAACTGCAGGAGCCTTCCCCCCACTCTGCCGAGCGTGGGCGCCCCTTCACAAGGAGGTTTTGGGGCTCTGCTTGGCAGGCTTTCGCCCCCAAGTCTTTTTCTGTCCCTGGGCTCGGCCTTGAGCCTTTCTAGCAGAGGAGGACTGAGAAGGCCGTCGCCACTGTTTAGAGCTTGATGCTTCGGGAGAGAGAGCACGCCTAAATGAAGGACGCTTGCTCCTTTTGACTGGAAGGAGAGTAGACTTACCTCCTGAAATATTTTGGACGAATTTATCTAATTCTTCCCCAAACAAACGCTCCCCTTTAAACGGGAACCCAGTCAAATGCTTTTTGCATGACAGCTCAGCAGCCCAATTCTTTAGCCATAGGGCCCTACGCATGTGTACCAACATGAGGGACAAACGTGATGCTTGTTGGACAAAATCCAAAATCGCATCAATTATGAAACACAGGATGTGAGGCAATTCTGCATAATTTTCTACTTCCTCACTGGGAAGGAGTCCAAACATCTGTTTAACCTGTTCCTTGAGGAACTGACACAACCCCACGGCTGCGACTGTAGGTTGCACCACAGCGCCAGCTATGGAAAAGGAGGTTTTTAATAAGGTTTCCAGCCTTTTATCAGTTGGATCCTTGAATACCTGCGCATTATCCAAAGGACAAGTTAGGTTTTTATTCACACAAGAAACAGCCGCATCGACAGATGGGACCCCCCACTTCTTGGTGAAACTTTCCTCCACAGGATAATGCATGGAAAACCTTTTGGGAGGAGTAAACAGTTTATCGGGATGTCCCCAATCCTCATACATCAATTTATCCATTAAAGGATGAATTGGGAAGGAATAAGCAGTCTGTGGGGCTTTCCTGACTCCCAGGGAAGAAACAGAGGACGTAGCGACCTCAGCAGCAGGCATTCTGAATGTGGTACGCACCAATTCAGTATAATACTGCACCTGCTTTCTGAGTGCCTGGGAGGAGGGGACTGTCTCCTCTTCCTCTGACTCATCCGACTGCTCATGATCCCTATCCAAAGATAGGGATCCCTCCTCATTTTCAGAAAAAACTATCCGAGAGAGGGATTTCAGCAGAGGGAGGGGATCTACCCCTTTTCCTGCTATCTTTTAGGGAAGCAGAAATAAAATTCATGATTCTCCCTTCAAAACCCTCCAATGTAGCCCTAAGGGAGTCCTCAGTGACATAAACCGGGGCTGCGACATTAGGAGAGGCTGCAAAACCTGACAGGTGCACTGACTCGTCTTGAGAGGCTGGCTCCAGTCTTGCAGAGGGGGATGGTAATTTACAGGCACTTTTGGAACCCCTGGACCTAGGCGGTGACTTGCCAGTGCTCTTATTACCTCCCCCTGAGATCCTCTTACGAGGAGACATAGTACTAAGCTACAAAGCAGAGGTACTAGTACAAGTGCAATCACTGTTGCGCTTAAAGTCTCACAATAAATAAATATATGCTTAAACTGCACAACCTGACGCTGAGTAGGTGTCTTAAGGTTTGCCTGGATCCAATCCCCACGGATGCTTACTGCCCACAGCTCCTGTGTCTCCAATTACAGTCCCCTGACGCTCTGGGCTTTTAAAACTGCCGCCTGGCGCCTGCGCAGTACAGCGCCGTGCACACTGACGTGCACGGCTCGCAACCACACCCCCCCTCCTCCATAAGGCCGGGAGCGCGCCCGGCGCGCGTGCACGCGTCCGCGCGCGTGCACGAGGACCGCGGAATCGGGGGGGGGAGGAGAACCCAAAACGGAGCAGCGTGGGACCCCTGAACTGCGTGGGACCCCTGTTTACCTTCATCTGTGGCAGGGGCTGCAATGGAGACATGAGTAGCTGGAGAAACCAGGCTTTCACTGAGCGTGTTGTATTGAAAGGCATGTAAGTGTGCATCAGGCTGCTCTTACTCCCTCTAGTGGTGGAAACCAGGTAAGACATACAACTACTCACAATGAAGAAATCCATTCATATATTTAAATATACAGGATGACTTCCCTTACCTGTCCCCGCCGCAGGAATTGCTGAACCAGACCAATTCCAGCCTTCACCCATCACGGCGGGTATTGCTAGCCAACCTTCAGGTATATCTGGGGCTCTTACGAAAAGAACCTCCCACCTGGGCCATGTAGAAAGCTCTGCCAGAAACTTTCGGGCGCTCTGTATAAACAGTACCCCAAGTCTGGTTTTCCCAGAGCCCAGTCTTCCAATGGAGAGGACTTACAGGCAAAACCTCGCTTCTTCGGCAGACGAGGCCCGGGTACCATACCATCTTGGGAGTCAAATATCGGCCCGAGGTATGGATCCGGTTTGTTGTAGCCCTTCGGCCCTCGCAGGGACCTGCATAGAGCTAAGTTTTACGTGACCATCACCCAGACACTGGTGAAAAAACTGAGGTGCCTCCCAGATGGGAGGGGTTATATAGGGGAGGAATTCTCCTTAATTAGGGTCAACCAGTGTCCAATCACCAGAGGTGCCTATATAACCCACTATGTAATGAAGCTCCTGTGTCCCGTGATGTATGATCAAGAAAATAGTTTTTTTGACTGGAGCTACACTTTAAAAATGTACCAGTTGAAAATTACAAACAGATTCAACTTAACACAACAAATCTACACAGTCCCTGTCTTGTTTGCACTGCCTGTATACTGCTGTTCTGAGTATATAGGGCCTGGGGGCCACACATATTTCCTTTTTTTAATATGGGTAAGGGGTTCCCCTTAATATCCGTACAAGTCCCAAAGGGGCTGGTAATGGGCAGGGAGGGCTACCCATGCCATTTTTCTCAATGATTTTCAACCATATTGCAGGAACCAGATATAACATTAAAACCGCAAGCAGTTTGAAATGACGCTATTTCCATTAAATGTCATTTTGTGCAGGGACTGTTCTAAACACGGGAAACACGTGGCACTTCACAGGCATACTATATACACCCCCCAGGCACGATATTTAAAGGAATATTTCGCTTTTTTTTTTTCCCTTTAATATTCATTAAAATCAGTGCTCCCGCCAAAACGGCCATTTTTAAAACGTTTTTTTGCATTGACCCATGTCCCCTGGGGCAGAAGCCATGCCCCCAAACCCTTTTTAGGACAGTATCTTGCATATTAGCCATTAAAATTAGCACTTTTAATTTCGAACGTTCGAGTCCCATAGACTTCAATGGGGTTCTAACGTTCGTACGAATTTGGGGTCCGTTCGAAAGTTCTGGTGCGAACCGGGGGGTGTTTGGCTCATCCCTATTTCTAACTATCATTTGTAAACTACTGAACGCCCTGCCCTGTTCTGCCCCCCCGTGTAATGGAGATCAGGACATGCTTGTAGTCCATATCAGAAGAGCAGCTTGAGGTGACAACCATGGCTGCTTCCATAGACCAGGGAGATAAGACACAGCCACCCAGGCACAGGAAGTGGGTTATTTGCAGGATTACCTTCGAAAATAAAGCAAAAGAGGCTTGAAGAAAAAAAAAAAAGAAAATGAATGCAGCCACCACACCAAGGACTAGTAAGCTGGAACATATTACATTTTTGGTTTTGGGTTTAGATACACTTTAATATAGTGTGACCATGGACCTTGTACTATAGAGGGCAATAAAACATTTTTCACACTCATCTAAGACACCCAATCCAAACCAGTGATCCACCTCTCCAACTAACCTAGACTGGATAGGTCACCTCAGTGTAAAGAGGCTACACCCATGAACCCCATAACTCCAACACAACTCAGTGCAAGTTGCAGAATGATGGTTTAAAAGGTTGGTATACTGGTAGGCCTAACACCACAAGGTACATGATTCCGACATCACGTTTCTGCAAGACATGCAAGTATATCATTGTCCATGGGGTATATATTGGAGCTGATCCAACTTCCTGAGTGGTGCATCCAACTAAACAGCTAGCTCAGTGATGCATAATGCAAAGCCTGTTAAGAAATAAATTACATTTGGCTGCAGCACATTGCTTTTATTGGCTTTAGGCTGGGTTCACACTTATGCTAATTGGATGTGGGTTTCACCGCATCCAATTCGCATGACAGGAGAGTATGACTGGATCTAAATGGAGAAGGGTCATACATCTTCGGGGCGGCTGCAGAGCGCACAGCAAAAGGGTCCTGTGCATCTTTGGCTCCATTTATGGTCCGAATTCAGGGAAAAGTTTGTACCAAATTCGGACCTGAAACAGTGAACGGCTGGTAGCCGCTATGCACATAATGTGAACCCAGCCTAAATATAACCAACAACCTATCTATATAATGGCTATACGAGAGGTGGTACAGGTTGCACAGCTGCATGGGTTATAAAGTAGATACACACTTTTAAATAGGATGAAAGTTGTACGGATCTAAAGGCATAATCTTAACATAGAATGGAAATTGAATTTTTTTTTTTTTAATGGAAACATACTTTTCATATATAATAGTTTCCAATTTTGTAAAAAGGACATGTATAGTCTGAAAATACCTAACATTTGTCTCAAATGAAAATCACGCCAAGGCACGTTTCATGGACATCTGGAGCTGTAGCAACTCTCACACAGATAATATTAGACCAAAAATGCTTAATAATCACATCAGATTTCTCTTTTTAAGTGGCATATGGACAGATTGATAGCAGGATTTGCTCTAGAAGTCAACTATGTAACAGTAGACAAAACATATGTTGCCTTTGCTTCACCAGTTAAACACAGTAACTCTGCAGTGCACACATTTTTTAACCAGAATATATTCCCTGTATATATGAAGGGTATACTTTGTAAATTGTGATTTAAAATCTGAAAATTTTGAATGCCATCAAAAGACACAAATTATGAAAGTATTTTACAATATCTCCACTTGTTTCCTCTTCCGTTCACTGTTTTGTAGTTGCTCGCCCCTGCCCTCTGGGGGCTGAGATGCAAAACTGCAGGCAAGCTGTTAGCCAGTGATATCCCCACTTCATTCATTCAGGGAATGGTGTGCATTCATCCAGAAAATGTAAAGCATTCTCTAAATCAGGGGTAGACAACCCCGACACTGGTGCCGCAAGCAGCAGACAAAGCCTCTTTTAAGACACTAATGCATTCCAATTTCGGAATTCCCCACACAAACATGCACTGAGGGGGAGGCACTAAGCCCCCACACATTGTAAAAGATGGGAAACATTGTTTGGTTCTTTAACTTTGCTGTAGCTGCGATCATCAGCTTCTGTGATGGGGAAGAGACTCGGTGTAGTTCTGCTAGGGATCGGTCCCTGTTTCTAGGAGGCGGAGGAATGTAATTTGCCACTGCTGAAGTCATTCACAGTCCTGCTTGCCCCACCCACCATCTGGAGGAAGATGACTTGCTTGGTTGCCACTACCAATCTCAGATTGAAGAGATTTCACTGTCATTGCGAAAACTACAATCAGGTGACAGTATTTGGGATTACTGTTGAACTTCTGGGAACTTTGTTGAAATTATTCCTGAATCTTTGCATCACTTACTATTGAACCCCGGCACCCAGTATTCATCGTAATGAAAATCACACCCAACTTTTCCATTGGTGCAGAGTGCCACACTTTTTCTCAGCTGCAGGGGCCCAACTTACGATCCTGCACACGGGCCCACTTCTTTCAGAAAATGCCCCTGAGCTAAGCTCATCATTACGCATCCATTCCAGATGCTTGTATGTGACATCACATACAAGCATGTGGGCTGGATGTGAGAGTTGAATCAGCAGGATGAGTGTGCCAGGGCAGGTAGATGTAACTCATTTATACTTCCTTTCACCACTCTGCATATCATGCATATCATAGATGAGAAGAGGGTATGGTGGTGGAGCAGATGAGCAGGAGGGTAGAGCATTGGGGAAAATGAGCAGGAGGCATTCAGAGGTGGGACAGATGAGCAGGAGGGTACAGCGGTGGGGCAGATGTGCAGGAAGATACAGTGGTGGAAGAGATGAGAAGGGGGTTCAGCCGTAGGACAGAAGAGCAGGGAGGTACAGTGGTGGGGCAGATGAGAAAAGGGGGTACATTGATGGGGCACATGAGCAGGGGGGTTACAGTGGTGGGGCAGATGTGCAGGAGGTACAGTGGTGCAGGGGGATGAGAAGGGAGTTCAGTGGTTGGGACAGAAAATCAGGGGGTTACATTGGTGGGACAGAGAAGCAGGGGGGGTACCGAGGTGGGACAGAGGTGCAGAAGGGTGCCAAGGATAAAGGAGGTACATTGGTGGAACAGATGAGCATGGGGTTACAGTGGTGGGACAGATGTGCAGGAGATACAGTGGTGGGCAGTTGAGAAAGGGGGTTACAATGGTGGGGCAGATGAGCAGATACGCTTAGTGTTAGGACAAATGAGAAGATGGTTCAGTGGTGAAACAGAAGAGCATGGGGGATACAGCGGTGCAGCAGATGTGCTGGGAGGTACAGTGTTAGGGCATATGAGAAAGGGAGAACATTGGTGTGACAGATGAGCAGGGTGGTACAGAGGTGGGGCAGATGAGCAGGGGGGTACAGAGGTGGGGCAGATGAGCAGGGGGGTACAGTGAGGTGCTGATAGTTGGCTCAATCTAACCAATATGTGACGTGAACTCTTGTAGTAGGTAAACCTAATTAATCACTACTAATAGATAACCATGAAAATAAATATAAATATAAAGTTCAGTGCATAAATCAATTTAACGTTACTGGGTGTAACCTCAAGGCTAAAAGCATATGAAGAGTGTGAAGTTTACATATTTTTGTTATAAAACGGAAAGCTCAATTTCTTTGAAAACCTTTTTAGACACACTGAGCTCAAAAGGTTGCCTACCCCTGCTCTAAATGATGCCCATTCAAAATGGGCGACCTCCTGTATTTACAATGTAGCAGACCAGCTGCTCAGCATAGGACCCAGAAGCAAGTGGAGATAACTGGAGTAGTGTCTAATTTCCAGCTTCCAGAGGCATCGGTAGCGTATGATATACACAGTACATAGTTATATTGGTCCAAGCTGGATCAATGTAACTATGTAAATATATATCATGTCTGGATTTTTTTTTAACAGAGCAGCCACAAAAATTAAGCACTGAGGAGTTGTATGTACATTCTGTACAATATGCTTACGTTTGTCCACTATATATATGTTAAAACCATATACCTTGACATTACAAATAGAAGCTTGGTTTACAACAGCTTGTTCTGGTAAGCATGTGCATTTTAAATTCTATTATTAGGGCACGCATATTTTTCTCTCTTGTCTTATGCTGTAATGCAAAATGGTAAAATCTGATTTTTCAAGTCAAAGAAAATGCTGAATGGAGGTGTTGTGGAGATGAGCATTTGACCACTCTACAAACTGATACATATGTCAACCTGATTTTATAGCACTGTAAGGAAGCTCATCTTGTTTCATTTTGTGGATTTATTTTTCACTCTCAGTTTTCAGATTATTGATAATCCTTGTCTCAGGCTGAAGGGTTTTTGGCAATTGTGAAGGAAAACCTCTGAACAAGGACACAGACAGCAATAAAATCCTGACAGAGGTTCCAACCTTTCCCTGCTCTATCCATAACTAAGTAAAAAAAAAAATGAGGTTAGATTTCTAGTTGAAAGGCAATGCATAGTGGTTGTATACATCATTTCTTCTTCTCAGATTTTTTTTTCAGTAAGGTAGATATACTGGCTGCATAGTAACATTTAATTTTCTCCTATTGAGCCAACAGGTGAAGGTTTTTTTTTTTTTTGTTTTTTGTTTTTTAACATAATTATTTCTATTTATTAGTTCCTGTGATTAAAAAAAAAAGCTTGACTGCTCAGTTCTGGTCTGTATTCATCAATGAGTGAATGCTACTCCTGTAGCATTCAGGGGGCCTACAACATGATTAGGCCATTTCCCTCCGCATGCTATTTCATTGCTACTGCATGCTATTTTGAGCACAGCTTCCACAGTTCAGGTCCTCTTAAAAGTGGAGTTCCACCCAAAAGGCGAAGTTCCACTTTAGGCACTCCTCCCCAAACATGCCATGTTTGGCATGTCATTTTTTTGGGGGGGAGGGGGATCAGGTACCTAGTTTTGACAGGTATCTGTTCTCACTTCCACTCGGGCTGCCTAGGCTTGACCAGAAGTTCTCCTCTCCCCCTCCCTCCTTGCAATCTTCTGGGACACGTCACAGGTCCCAGAAAATTGCCCAACCAATGGGAAGGCACTGCGTGACTCACACTTGCGCAGTGTGCTCCCGGCTGTGAAGCCGCAAGCTGTTACAGCCAGGTGCCCACACTTGCAATGCCAGTGCCGCAGAAAGAGGAGGGAGAGAAGCAAGAGTTCCAGTGACAGCATCGCTGGACTATGGCACGAGTGAGTGTGTGTTTATTAAAAGTTAGCAGCTACACTTTTTGTAGCTGCTGACTTAATAAACACAAAAACATTTGTTTTAAGGATTTAAGCTTTAAGGTTCCATTCACACTTGTGATTGGGTTGGTTAGCAATTATATGTGGGAGGCTCTGCGGGGGTTCCCTGCGAACAGTAGCAGGAGGATGTACCGTTGAAAACAATGTGAGGAATGCAGCTTCCGCAATCCTTTGTGGCTGTCCACATGTAATCACTCATGGAGCAATAACCTGCATATGATTATCAATGGATGCAAACTATCTGCGTCCAGAGCCAATCATTTGCAGGTATTCAGCCCTGGACGCAGACAGTCTGTATCCAGGGGTGGTGATTTACAGTTAATCGCTCCATGACTGATTACATGTAAGCATCCACAAATAGTTGTAGTATCTGTTAGCCTCCAATTGTTTTCAATGGTACTTCCATCCACATCTTTTCGCAGGGAACCCCTTCTTGGTCTCCCATATATAATCATTAACAGCCTTATTCACAAACGTGACAGTGATAAATTGGTGTATAGGTCACGGGTACCCACCCAGGTACTAAACAATAGACAGCTAAGCTACACAGCAAAAGTCCAATGCTGCTGGTTGGCCAGAGGGAGAACTGCAGATTCGGAACGTGTTTCTATGAGATTTCCTCTTTCTTCAGCCCTTCTTTAGTGGTATACTGAAGGAAGCGGAAATCCCTCAAAAACACATCCTGACCCTCAGCACCAGTCCATCAGCATTTATTCCTGGTAGGCACATGTCCACTGACAAGTGGCTTTCCTCCTCGTGCAACTTGGCAGCCTCAGCTCTTGCAGAGTGTCCATCCTGCTCCATCCCTGCAAGGTTTTCCCAATCTCCGGTACCTGCAACACTTGTGTGGTCCATTCTGCCCTAGTGGTTATGTGCCTTGCCCCTCGATTGTAGTTGCATGTGCCTATTATTTGTTTTTTACAATAAACATTGTTTTTAAACATGCCTTTGCGCTATTTTCTCTCTGTTTAACATTTGAGAGCTTCCCCTTTGTCAGCAGAGTGGGATATTATATAGTCAACTTACTGCAGTGTCATTGTTTATAATTGTTTGCAAAACTTTTAGGACTAGTCTGCGCAAGCTGACCTTTCTATGTCAAAGGCTCGCAGTCAAACTGAAAAATTTATTTCTGTCTCTATACAATTATAAAGAGGTGACATTGCTAATAAGCTGAACTTTAGAAATTCTTCAACAGTAAATATGCATTTTATAATTAATTGCCAATCATAATAAATTGTGCCAATGTAGCTGAAGTTAAAGTAACATTAAACCTTAGTTTGTTTTTTTAAAGTAAAATAACAAACATGTCATACATACTCTGAGCAATGGTTTTGCACAGAGCAGCCTAGATCCTCCCCTTTGGGTTTCCCACCAGCGCTTTAGGCTCCTCCTCTTAGGCAAGTGCCCCATAGACGCTTTCCTTCGGGGCACTTGTGCAGGCTGAGAAAAGTGAGAGAAAAGATTTACCTGTGCTCCGATCCAAATAGCTTGCACATGTATTTGAACTATCAGGGGCTAAATGTGTGTCAACACATTAACAGTACATATTCTGGATAGACCCTCTGCACACTGCTACACCCTTCCCAGCGAAGTATGCAAAGAAAAACAGAAACATGTAGTTTACATACACATATATATGTATATTGCACTACATGTTTAAGCTGACCAGCTGCGCCAAAGTAATTCCTCTTATGGCCAGTCCTACACTGCATTGCCACTAATGCTAAAGTGGACACCATGCCAAGATGGGACATAAAGACCCAAGGTGGGGGAGAGCTACAAGGTTCAGATCTGGCTACTGACCTGACTTACAACAGAAAAAAATATATACCTGTGCTCAAATCCCAATAGCTTGTTCATGTATTCGGACTATCAGGTGCTAAAGGGGTGTGACCACACATTAACACTACAAATTCTGGATGGACCCTCTACACACTGCTACACCCTTACCAGCAAACTATGCAATAAAAAACAGGGATATTTCATTTACATATATTGCAATACATGTTTAAGCTGACCAACTGCGTTAAAGTAATCCCTCTTCTGGCCAGTCCTACACTGCCTTGCCACTGCAATGCTAAGGTGGACTTGTGCAGGCTGACTCCCTAGCCTCGCTGTCTGTGTCTGTAGACACAAACAGCATGATTCGGGCTTGCCCTCATCACTGCCTTTGATTGATAGCAGAGGGAGCCATTGGCTCCTGCTGCCTCATCAAAGCAGTCAGATCAGAAAATGAGGGGAGAAAAGATCTGCAGATGGGCACAAGGCTGGATCAAATAAGGGCTCAGGTAAGTAAAAGAGTGGGTGAAGGGGTGAACTGTACAAGCTCACTCCCAAGCCACCCGTCTATTGACACAAACCAAGTGACTCGCCACCGCCCCACTCTCTTATCACAGAATTTGACTGACAGCAGTAGGAGCCAATAGCTCCCACTGTTATCAATCTGCCCAATGGCTCCCACTGTTATCAATCTGCCCAATGAGGAAGGGAGCAGCAGCGAAGGTCACTACTCTAGTGCACATCGCTGGATTGGATCGGGCTCAGGTAAGAATTAAGGCAGGCTGGGGAGATCCTGTAACACAGAAAGTTTTTACCTTAAAGTGGATGTAAATCCACTCTCATCATTGCTAATCTACTGCCATAGTGCTTATCTCTAAGGATAGACATGCCTCCTGCATGTATCCTTACCTATCAAATATCTCCCCTTTTTCTGTTTGTAGCCCTGCAAAACTCCAGATTCTGTTGTCCAGAGCTTGGTCATGACGTCAGACTCCTCACCCACCTCTACACTCCCCTAGGTAAAATATATTTTCTCCTGTGTACTTCTTACACTGGATTTCTGCTGGTTTCGTGGATTATGCCACATGATCACTAACATCCAGTCAAATCCCAGGAAAGGTACCACATGACTTCAACATGCCCAATCATGCTGAGGTGTGCAGCAGCCAGTCCTGGGAGAACTGGAAAATAAAACAGGAGGGAATGTAAAGTACACAAAACGCCTCTCTCACAGTGTGCATGAGATAAGGAAATCACCTTTATGTCACAGCAAGGGAGGAGAAATACACCTATTTCTCTGTGTGTCCATTTTTATCTTACTGAAAAAAAATAAGAGGATTGGACAAAGCTTGGTCCAATCCTCTTATCTTTTTTCAGTAAGATAAAAATTATTAACTCTTCATGGCAAGACTGGGCACAGATGACATGAAATCCTATACTCTAAAAGGTACAAGCCTTAATTAAAAAAAAAAAAATGGGTTTACATCCACTTCAATGCATAGAATGACAGGCCGTGCATTATGCGGGGCAGACATGGGCTAGCATAAGGGGAATGCTGAAAATAAAAAGGGGGGTGGGGGTAGTAATAGGGGATAAGTGGGGAAATGCCAAGTAAATTAAGTGCTACACCATGAATTATAGCTACTGTAGGTACGCTACATATACCCTATTAGTAACAATTTATACTGATATCAAAAAAACAGTATTAAAAAAATCAAATAATGACAATAAAAACTTGTCATATGTGGATTAAATTGCAATAGTGCTAAAACATGTAATACCACTATAAAATAAAGCACCAAGTGCTAAAGCTAAAGTGCAAAAAAGGAACAAATAAAGTGACTGGTGCACACACCATATATATGAAATAGTCAAACAAAATGATTGAACTCAGAATCAAATCAGTAAAAATAAAGTGCTAAGTGTCAATAAGTTCAAGCAATTAATCACATAATATGGATGAACTGAATGGTGAAATAAGTGCAACTGTTGCTGCTGTAGCATTCAGGCAAAAAGCATATCCACTTATTGTGCTGTGCAAACCATGCAGGCAATTCAGTGCCACACTCCTTCTTTCCCCTTCGTGGGATAAATAGATGGGTGTCCCCTTACCTTACCGCTGTAAGGTTACAGCTCATAGCAACATATATTGGTCACAATGCGGGTTTCCTCACTCTTGTATCAGATGTCTTTAAGGCAGGTAAACCTCATAAAATGCAAGAGATGGTACCAAATAGTGTAGTAATTTTGATGTTTCAAATTTTATTTAACCACTTAAGGACCGCTGCATGGCAATGTACGTCGGCAGAATGGCACCGACAGGCACAAGCACATACATATACGTGCTTGCCTTCCAGCGGGTGGGGGGTCCGATCGGACCCCCTCCCGCTGGATGCGGCGGTCCGTTTCGCTGCAGGAGCGATCCGGGATGAGGGAATGGCCGTTGGTTTCTGGCCATCCCCTATCGATCGCTCCTGGTGAATGAGAAGCTTCCCCCGCCTGTGTAGTGTAAACACAGGCAGGGAGGAAGTGATGTCACTCTCCTCGGGGTGGTCTTTTTGACCGGACTGCGAGGAGAGGACATAGTAAGTGCACCAAACACTACACTGACATGTAGGAACCCATAGGCACACAAATCCCCCCCCCCCCCGATCACCCCCTCGATCGCCTTGGTAGCGTTTTATATTTAAATCCTGAAGGCAATGCTTGGTTTTCAGGGTCCCGTACGTGACAAGGCTCCCGAAAAGTCCCCCACATGTGGTATCTCCGTACTCGGGAGAAGCAGCAGAATTTATTTTGGGGTGTAATTTCACTTATGCCCATAGCATGTGTCAGCAATATATCATTTAGTGACAACTTTGTGCAAAAAAAAAATTGTAATATTCCTGCAACTTGTGGCAAAATATAAAATATTTCTTGGACTCAACATGCCTCTCAGTAAATAGCTTGGGATGTCTACTTTCCAAAATGGGGTCATTTGGGGGGGTTTTGTGCTATTTTGGCATTTTATGGCCTTAGAAACTGTGATAGGTAGTGAGGAGTGAAATCAAAAATTTGCACCCTTAGAAATCCTGAAGGCAGTGATTGGTTTTCGTGGGTCCTGTACACGGCTAGACTCCCAAAAAGTCCCACATATGTGGAATCCCTGTACTCAAGAGAAGCAGCAGAATATATTTTGGGGTGCAATTCCACATATAACTATGGCATGTGTGAGCAATATATCATTTAGTGACAACTTTTTGTAAACTTTTTTTTTTGTGTCATTATTCAATCACTTGGGACAAAAAAAAATATTCAGTGGGCTCAACATGCCCCTCGGCAATTACCTTGGGGTGTCTACTTTCCAAAATGTGGTAATTTTGGGGGGGGTTGTACTGCCCTGCCATTTTAGCACCTCAAGAAATTAAATAGGCAGTCATAAATTAAAAGCTGTGTAAATTCCAGAAAATGTACTCTAGTTTGCTATAACTTTTGCACAAACCAATAAATATACACTTATTGGCATTTTTTTTACTAAAGACATGTGGCTGAATACATTTTGGCCTAAATGTATGACTAAAATTTAGTTCATTCGATTTTTCTTATAACAAAAAGTAGAAAATATCTTTTTTTTTTTAATTTTCCTTTTATATTGTAAAAAATAAATATTGCAGAAGAAATGAAATACCAACAAAAGAAAGCTCTATTTGTGGGAAGAAAAGGACGCAAATTTATTTTGGGTACAACATTGCATGACCGCGCAATTACCAGTTAAAGCAGTGCAGTGCGAAATTGTAAAAAGACCTCTGGTCCTTAGGCTGACAATTGGTCCGGGGCTGAAGTGGTTAATAAAGTTGTCAGGTTACTCACATTTGGTAAGATAAAAAAAGGCATCAAGTGTAAACAAACGGTGGACAGCGGGTTCGGACGTCACTTCCGGTGTCTCTCTCTCTCTTTCCGTCGCGTGTTCGTCACTGTCACGTGACTTCATCAGAGAATAAGTGGATATGCTTTTTGCCTGAACGCTAAAGCAGCAACAGTTGCACTTATTTCACCATTCAGTTCATCCATATTATGTGATTAATTGCTTGGACTTATTGACACTTAGCACTTTATTTTTACGGATTTGATTCTGAGTTCAATCATTTTGTTTGACTATTTCATATATATGGTGTGTGCACCAGTCACTTTATTTGTTCATTTTTTGCACTTTAGCTTTAGCACTTGGTGCTTTATTTTATAGTGGTATTATATGTTTAGCACTATTGCACTTTGATCCACATATGACAAGTTGTTATTGTCATTATTTGATTTTTTTAATACTGTTTTTTTGATATCAGTATAAATTGTTACTAATATGGTATATATAGCGGACCTACAGTAGCTATAATTCATGGTGTAGCACTTAATTTACTTGGCATTTCCCCACTTATCCCCTATTACTACCCCCACCCCCCACCTTTTTATTTTCCCCTTTCCTACACAGCACAGCACTACCATACACATACTATTTTTTATTAGGGTAAGAGTTTTTTCCCTTAACCAGTGCATGCAACAGTATCCCATCTTCCCCTTACATTGTACCAATTGGGCTAAGAGCAGAGGTACCATACATAATACAATAAGGGGAATGCTGCTGCTTGTTTTTTGCAGGTTGCTAGTGGTCATAGCGGTAGGGAACAGCACCTGATTGGAGGATGGGGCGGGAAAAAGCCAGTGGAACAGCAGGTTTTATAAAGGGTCCGTCCGGCCGTTACCGTCAGTCTTCCGCCACAAGACCAGGACTCCCGCAGGACCGTAGGTATGGAGCGTTCGCCTGAACAAAGAGAGAGCCTGCTGCGCCATCTGCTTGAGAAGGCGGAGTGCTCCGGAGGAGAGGAGTGGCTGCTGCAATGCCTAGAGGCTGGTCAGCCTGAAGCTCCGCCTGGACCTTCCCCTTTGCAAGAGACTGTAGAATGACAGAGAACATGGAGGATCCCTCGGCGAGCATGCGCAGTCCGCGCCACCAACCGCGGAGGGGGAAGAGGAGAATGAAGACAGCTGCTTCTCCTAGCCCACACAAGAAGGAGAGAGCCAGCATCATTCCTCTCAGGAAAGTAGATGTAGTCGGCCCAGTCTGGCGGAGCTTATCGGAAGTACAAAACACTGCTGCAAATTTGACAGAGGTTAATAGTGGGTTGACACAAACACTTGTACAGGTACATAAGCCCATTCCCTCTTCACACGCAGTGGCTGAGGCATCATTTAGAGTACCTATGCCATGTGACATTTCCACTTGTCAGATTCAGTTAAGGAAAAAATTTGGAAGGGCGATTTTGTTGAAATAATGTAATTGTTGCCTTCTTCCAGGGAAATCCTTGCTAAGTCTGACAGGAAGACGGACGACCGGTCTGAGGAAGATAGGAGGAGGTCCGTTCCAAGAACGTTTCAAAATTGGCTGCAGGCTTTCTGCATTTATGCGGCTGTGCTGGGTGTTTTCCCGAGAAGTGCTCCGGTTTGTTTCAGCATGTAGATATTATTGCTGAATAGGGATGGCCGAACTGTTCGCCCGGCGGTCGGTTCGCGGCAAATTTTGCGTGTTTGCAATTCGCCCGATCGGTGGACTATTGCCGCTGTTCGCCCGGCGGACATATGTGTTTACAGTGTGAAAGAACTTTGACCCATGATGACACATCCATCATGGGGTACAGAACAGCCTACCTTATAAATAGACCTGATCTGGCGGCCATTTTACATTCTGTCTTATGTCAGTGTAGGGACAGGACGCTGTGTGGAGCAGGGAGAGGCTGTAGTGACACAAATCGCTAGCTATTAGGTCCACAAAAGTCCTTTTAAGGACTGGTATACAGTAGGTGTAGTACAGTATATAGGGTTCAGTGCACTGCTGTGCTGGTGATTGCAGCTGTCTTTTGTCAGTGTAGGGACAGGACGCTGTGTGCAGCAGGGACAGTCAGTTTAATCACTAGCTAGCTATTACTAGTAGGTCCATAAAGGTCCTTTTAAGGACTGGTATAGGTGTACAATATATAGGGTTGTGGTGCACTGCTGCTGACTGCTGCCCTATTCTGCAGCAGTCTTTTATCAGTGTAGGGACTGAAGGACAGTCTGCAAATCCCTAGCTACTAGGTCCCCAAAGGTCCTTTTAAGGACTGGTATAGGTGTAGTACAGTATATAGGGTTCAGTGCACTGCTGTGCTGGTGATTGCAGCTGTCTTGTGTCAGTGTAGGGACAGGACACTGTGTGGAGCAGGGACAGTCAGTTTAATCACTAGCTAGCTATTACTACTAGGTCCACAAAGGTCCTTTTAAGGACTGGTATAGGTGTAGTACAGTATATAGGGTTCAGTGCACTGCAGTGCTGGTGATTGCAGCTGTCTTTTGTCAGTGTAGGGACAGGACGCTGTGTGGAGCAGGGATAGTCAGTTTAATCACTAGCTAGCTATTACTACTAGGTCCACAAAGGTCCTTTTAAGGACTGGTATAGGTGTAGTACAGTATATAGGGTTCAGTGCACTGCAGTGCTGGTGATTGCAGCTGTCTTTTGTCAGTGTAGGGACAGGACGCTGTGTGGAGCAGGGATAGTCAGTTTAATCACTAGCTAGCTATTACTACTAGGTCCACAAAGGTCCTTTTAAGGACTGGTATATGTGTACAATATATAGGGTGCTGGTGCATTGCTGTGCTGCAGATTACTGCTCGTTTCTGCAGCTGTCTTTTATCAGTGTAGGGACTGAGGGACAGTCTGCAAATCACTAGCTACTAAGTCCACAAAGGTCCTTTTAAGGACTGGTATAGGTGTACTATTTGGTGTGCAGTACATAGGTGTGTAATACACGTATAAAATACTTGCACATATAGGAAGCATAGTATAGTGCATTTCCACTGTGCAGCATTGTGACTGTTGAGCGTTTCTGCAGTGATTCTACAAAGAGTGACAAAAGCAATAAAAAAAAGTATTATAACTGGTGTGATAGATCAGTGGCCCCCAAAAACGACAGATTGAAACGGGGTGTAATATACCTTCTTCCACATACATACTGCACTTCTCTAGAGACTTTTGTCACAGGGTCATTTAAAAAATGACAGGCAGAGGAAGAGATAGACCCTTCTGCAGGGGTGGTAGGGGTAGGGCAGGAGCAATAGGCTTGAGCCAAAGTGGCAAATTGCAGAAGGTGCGTGTGATTATGTCAAAGGACGCACCAGACTTGGTTGAGTGGCTCACTCAGCCTTACTCTTCTGCACCCTCCTCATCCTCTCGATCTGCACCCTCTTCTTCACTCTCTGCTGTGTGCACCCCCAAAGACACTACCACCAACACCACCACCATATACCTTCCGCTTGAGTCACAGGAATTATTTTCTGATCCATATCAAGACATTTTCAATGCGCAGCCACTCTTGGCATTGGATCAGGAAGAGGAGGTAGCAACAACCGCCACTCAGCAGTCTGACGGCAGTACCCAGATCAGCCCAAGGAGGAGGTTGGTCCCTGCTGTTGCTGCCTACTCCGAGATCTCTAATTATAGCGATGGGGAAGGTGACGTTGATAATGACGTGTCTAGTGATGTCACGTGGGTGCCCACAAGAGAGGAAGAGGAGGGGAGTTCAGAGGGAGATATGGACCAGCAGATAGGGAGGAAAAGCAGGAAGAACTTACATTGCACAGGAGGGACAAAGCAGACTGCTAATGTATCAGGAGCGAGGCATCAACCATTTACGGTCAAATCTGGCGCTCCCAGGACACCGGCATATGGCTCCGCAGTGTGGGCTTTTTTTTAACTTTGTCCTCTGGTGACAATAGAGTTGCCATCTGCAATCTTTGCAGTCAACGCATAAGTCGCGGTAAGCCCAACACTCACCTAGGGACGACCGCCTTAAGAAGGCACATGAGCTGCCATCACCGAGCCCAGTGGGAGAAACGGAACACACAAAGCCACACTCCAGGCTCTCACCGTCCAGCCTCGACTTCTACTTCTCCTTCTCCTCTCTCCTCACAATTGTTCTCCACTCCACCTTCCATCACGCCATCCTCACGTTTTTCTGCAAAAAGGCAGGCTTCTGTTGGCCAAATGTTTGGGCGTAAAAAAATGATGACGCCGGATAACCCTCTTGCCCAATGGTTGACGGCTGGCTTGTCAGAACTGATAGCCCACCAACTACTGCCATATAAACTGGTGGATTCGGAGGCCTTTGAAAATTTGTGGCCATTGGAACACCACAATGGAAGGTCCCAGGAAGGAAGTATTTCTCACAGAAGAGCATCCCAGATCTATATGGCCATGTTCAGCGGCAAGCGAATGTATCTCTGGCACACAGTGTCGGTGCCAAGATACATCTGACCACAGACATGTGGTCTAGCAAACATGGGCAGGGACGGTATATTACTTTTACTGCCCACTGGGTGAACCTTCTGACGGTCGTCAAGTATGTAACCGTGGCACCCATGTAGATTTGGTTTTACCTCCACGGATTGCATGCAGGCCAGGCTCTTCTTCTCCTCCTCCTACTCCATCCTCCTCCCTCTCCTCCTCAGCTGACTCCTCCTTTTCCGCTGCTAGTGTCTCTTCCGCTGCGCCGCCCAAACTCCCCAGAACTTATTTGACATGCCAGGTGAGACGTTGCCATGCTGTGCTGCGTCTGTTGTGCCTGGAAGCCAAGAGCCACACTGGCCCTGCACTCCTTTCAGCTTTGCGTTCACAGGCAGATCAGTGGCTAACACCGCTCAATTTGACAGTTGTAAAGTGGTGTGTGACAACGGTGCCAATCTGCTTAGTGCATTGAAACAGGGCAAAATTACGCACGTGCCATGCATGACACACGTCTTAAACTTGGTCGTGCAGCGATTCGTTGTCAAATACCCTGGGGTCCAGGACATCTTGTGGCAGGCAAGAAAAATATCGGCCATTTCAGAAGATCTTACACGGCCATGGCTCGCCTTGCTGACATTCAGCGGCGACACAGTCTGCCGTCAGATGTCTTATTTGCGATTGCCCGACGCGATGGAACTCAACCTTCTATATGCTTGATAGGCTGCTCCAGTAGAAACGCGCAGTTAACGTCTACCTGTACGAACTCTGCGGCAGAACAGGTTCTGGGGAGCTTGGTTTTGTTTCACCACGCCAGTGGCTGCTCATGCGCGACGCATGCAGACTTCTGCGGCCATTTGATGAGATCACCAAACTGGTCAGTCGCAGCCATGGTGCCATCAGTGACATGGTACCTTATGCCTTCTTTATGGAGTGTGCATTGCGTCGTGACATTGATCAAGCCATGGAGGGGCAGGAGCAGGAAGATGCGGAAGTCGCAATGCTGGATGAATTCCCAGGGAGGGCTACTCTATCTGAGACAAGTCAACAACAGGAGTCTGAAGAGGAGTCAGAAGAGAATGGTGCCGGGGCGCATGAGGAGGAGCAAGAAGAGCATGTTTTAAACCTTTCTGAGATGCCTGATGTTGTGCGTGGATGGGGAGAGGAGAACGAGGAGGACGACATTATCCTGGATGATGAGCAGGGGCCAGGCCACCACACTGCTTCCAGTTTAGTGCAAATGGGGGCCTTCATGCTCCAGTGTTTTAGCAGGGACCCCCGTATAAAAAGCATAAGGGTCAAGGACCAGTCCTGGGTGGCCACATACTTAGACCCCCGGTACAAACACAAAATGGCGGAAATGTTACCACCGTCACAGAGGGATGTCGGAATGGAGCACTTCCAGGCCTTGCTTCGAGAAATGCTGCATTCTGCTTTTGCGTGCGCTGGCAGAGGAGGAATTCTCACTCCCAGAGAAAGAGCTGCGGGTACCAATTCAACAGCACCTGCAAGAAGAGGACAGTTTGAAGATGTGTTGGTGACTTCTGATATGAGGTCATTCTTTCAGCTGACCCATCGACAGGTCTCATTCGGATCCAGCATCAGGGAACGCCTAGACCGGCAGGTGTCCGACTACATCGGGTTAACGTCCAATGTGTCAGTGCTCTATATCACGGTGTTGGTGTCAGTGCTCTATATCACGGGTGCTGGTATCAGTGCTCTATATCACAGTGCTGGTGTCAGTGCTCTATATCACGGTGCTGGTGTCAGTGCACTCTATCACGGTGCTGGTGTCAGTGCTCTATATCACTGTGCTTGTGATCATCTCCTGCACCCTCTTCATAGCCTACCCTAACCTTTCTTCTCCTCCATTGCCTTCATGCGCTTCTGAGTCTTGAATTGTCAAAATTTCACAGCAAAAAAAAGAATGCTTGTAGTTGTCGATCCCAAATTCACTTCATACATGTGTTATGTCAGTGGCCATGTGGTGGGACTATGTTTGCATAGCTAGTAATTATTTTGTGGCTGAAAATATGACCTGTAGGTTTTTAAAGTTCGCCTGCCATTGAAGTCAATGGGGTCCGCCGCAAACTTTGCGGTTCGCAAACTTTTGGCCGCGTTCGCTGATCGCGTTCGCGAAACGTCCCGTCGGAAGTTCGTCCATCTCTATTGCTGAAGTATTTCGTCACTTTGGTGGAACAGCCTGGTTCACCTACGATGAAAACTTTAGACAGAAGTTGGTGGTGCACACGTCTTTGCAATGGGGTTGCAAGGATGAGGGTTTGTGGCTGAACCTCATGCTGCCGCAGAAGCGGCAATTTGCACCCCGGTCAGTAGCTCCGCAGAATACTTTTTCTAAGGATTTTTGTTTCGCCTTTAACGAAGGGCAATGTAAATTCTTTTCGAATTGCAGATACAAGCATGAGTGCCCTTACTGCAGTGGTGCCCACCCCGCAATCAGATGTTTTCGGAGGTTAGCGCCATCTTCAACCATGACGTTACCTAGGGATGCAAGCGGAAAGGGCAATCACACCAGTGAGCTTGCCAAACATGCTGCCGTGGCTAGATCGCTACCCAGAACGCATGATGGCCCGGTTACTAACTGATGGTTTTACTGAAGGTTTTTTCGTTCCTTCCTTCTCTGGTGAAGGTTGCATTCTAGTCAAGAATTTGCATTCTGCTAGGTTGCTTCCTGATATTGTGCAAGGGAAAATAGATAAAGAGGTCTTAGAAGGTCGGGTAGCTGGCCCTCTTGAATTTTAGGCTCTCTCCCTTGGGCATCGTTCCCAAGAAGGAGCAGGGTAGTTTTAGACTCATCCACCATTTATCGTATCCGTCGGATACTTCCCTTAATGATGAGGTCTCGGAAGTGTTGGGCCCAGTCTCTTACGGCTCTTTTGATGAAGCGCTGGTGCTATTATGGCATTTCGGCCCAGGGGCATTGTTAGCCAAGGCGGACGTTAAATCTGCTTTTCGCCTGCTACCAGTGCACCCTCAAGGTTTTAATTCCCTTGGTTTCCATTTTCAGAACGAATTTTATTTTGACAAATGCCTGCCAATGGGCTCTTCTTTGTCATGCTTTTATTTTGAGGCCTTTTCAAAATTCTTGCACTGGGTATTGTTACAATGCCTTCCTGGGGGAGGTTTCCTGCATTATATTGACGATTTTTTTGTTCATAGGCCCAGCAGACTCAACGTTATGTTTTAAGTCGCTGAATAGGTTTTTTCTTATGTGTAATTCTTTTGGTAAGGTCGGTGGGGATGGATGGACAACATATAAAATATATTTGGGTTGTTGTGTTATAGCCAAGATGGCTTTATATTATTTTAATTTTCATACCTCAATTTATTAGGTTACCCCTTGAACAACACCAGGATCAGAAAATATTTACCAAACAAATAAATGGTTGTTAAAAGAAATAAACGTGTCTGTCAATTTGTTGTTATGTTAATGACTCCTTGGTGCTAGCCCATGCATTAAAGTAAAAAACCTTGAGGATTTAGAACCACTTTAAGGTATATCTAAAACCCCAACTTGCGTAAAACCCCATTAACTTTTTTTCTTTTGTTGACTTCTGTATCCTATTGGGGAGAATTACCTTACTTTCTGTCCCACACACAGAACAGGAAGTGAGAGAAAACGTCCCCAAAATTTGAGAAATCTACTTCTAGCTAATCACTGAAACAGCTGCCTGTATTAAAAGATTTCCTGTCCTTTTCGCAGTAGCAATTTAAAATGTTGGATTTTTTTTCACCATCTGCCCTAGTAGCAATGGTCACTAAGATGCATAGAAAGGAGATAAAGTCTCCTAACAAGGACATTGACAGCAATTAAAACCTAAAGGAATTAAAAATGATTTGGCTTTAGGGTCTCTTTTACTTTCAAGTGTATGCAAACCTCCCAACCATCCCAGATCCTGTGGGACTTTCCCTGAAAATTCAGCCAAGTCCCGGAGTCCCGCATGTCTGGGCTGTGTCATTGCACCCTATGCCGGAAAGAGTTCTGACACTTGATTCCATTAAATTAATTGCAGGCTGCCAGCTGCTGCAGTGTCAGTTGGCAGGGGATTATACCATTGAAGAGTCAGGTGTGCAAAGGTGAGCCAAGAGGGGATTATTTGATGTGTGGAGGTGAGCAGAGAGAGATTTCTGAGCTGCAGAGGGGGGGGGGGGGGGTTGAGGTTCAGAGGTGAGTTGAGAGAGCAAAAGTTAACAGAGAGGGGAACAGAGGTTAGAAAAGGGAGAGAAGTTATGGTGCAGATGTTAGCTAAGAGAGGGAGTGGATGTGCAAACATTAAAAAAGAGGGATGTTATGATGTACAGGAAGGAGCTGTTGGGTTGTAAAGGTGAGAGGGGACAGAATTCAGACATGAGCAGAAAGGGGGACTGGGGTGCAAAGGTGAGTGTAGAAGTAAGCAGGAATTTAGGGAACAGAGGTTAGCATAGGGTGAGGGGTTTGGGTTGCAGAGTTTAGCAGTAAAGGGTGTTTGAGTGTAAGGGCAAGCAGACAGAAGTGCAGAGGTAAGCAGAGAGGGCATTTGGGACGCAGAGGTCATTGGGGGGCTTGGGGAAAAGAGGTTAGCAGAGGAGGAGGGGTTGTGGTGCATAAGCTAGCAGGGAGGAGAGGGGTGAGAGTACAGCTGTGAGCAGAACATGGGTTGGGATGCAACTTCTTCCTCAGAAACCTCCACCCCCAAGGGATTACAGAGAGGAGGGCAATATGTACAGAAGGGGGAGTAGTGTAAGTAGGGAGTAGGAGCAGTTATTAGGCCATGCCCAATATTTAGCATAATTTAACCACACCCACTTCTGCCTCATCGCATGTGCATGCCATGGGCTGCTGGCTCCCTGATGTGTCCCCCATTCCCAAGTCCAAAAATTGGGAGGTATTTGTATGTATAGTTTTGCATAGTATAGAGAGGCATTAAAATCCTTTCCAGTTTGTTTTTTGTTGTCTATGTACTATTAGGGAAATGTCTTTTCCATTCCTGTCCCAGAAACAACACAGGAAGTTAGAGTGAAGGGAATTTTACTCCTAGACAGTGGTCCCCGGAACAAGTGTCCCCATTGGAATATTTACCCTTACTTCTCGTTCACCTTCTTTCTTGGTCACAATGTTCAGGAGAACAAAGAGAGTGGTCAATTTCCCAAATGAGCAGATGGACAGAATGAAACTGCCTAATCTTTCCCCACTATTTATCTAAAAGAAAAAATAAAAGGTTTCCCTGCAGATATATAACAATATTCCTGAGACTTCAACCAGTAAAAGCTAGGTGATAGCTGACAATTAGCAAAAACAACATCCTGGTAGATATGGAAAGACAAGCAAGCTGCAGCAGGAGTGAGCCATGGCTTGTATTTATTTATTCTTACAGCAGCAGCAAGGTTGCTATTCCAAGTCTAAAAGATGAAATGGTTAGATCTCGTTGATATATACATTAGCCCTTAGCACCACTCTGAAAAGTAGTCTGAGGAGGAGAGTTTTTCAGAGGCATTTGAGAGACGGCGAAGAGGCAGATGTAATGCCCTTCTCTAGTTAGGCTGCTGTGTTAAATTTACTTCTTCAATGTAGTGAGTGAATCGGTGATAGATTTTTGGTCTGCTTGGGGTTTCCTGATGAAGATTTGATTTCTCCCCCCTGCCTCTCAAAAATGTTTCCAGACTATAGGGCAGGGAGATTCATATGATCCGTGTGAATATTTGTCATGCCCAATCTCTGTAAGGAGGCATCCGGGAGGTGGCTGGGGAGGTGATAAATGTTTAGGAAGACTTACCAAGACATGAGTGTTCTTTCCTCTTCAGGTAGGGTTTCAGTGCTGCTGCCCCTAGGAGAGGGCTTCTGAGACAAGAGACTTGCAGTCTGGGCCTTAGCAGGACCTGGGCTGATGGCCTGGAGAAGATTGCTGAAGAATTACTTGCTGGCGGGACTCATCCCGAAGTTCTGATCTGGTGAAGGATCTTTGTAATGTTACTCCCTCACTGAGGATCTATCTGTGGATGGAGGGTAGCAGACAACTCCTGGGACACTATGAGTAAAGACCTTGCTGTGGAATATTAGTTGAACAAATGCCAGAAGGGAAGAGGTAGGTGACGTGTAATTTGCATTGAACATTTTTAAGAGAGAGGTGCTTCTGAGAAGGAGTAGGATGAGCATAAATCTCTTACTTGCTAATGTTGCTGATGCTAGAAGCTTACATATATACTGTACATATGGTAGAGGTGTATTTGTGGTGGCAGGGAGAATTCTGAAAAACAATTTATTTATTACAGGTATTTATATGTATATCAATTTGTCAAAGGTCAGTTTAGGCAGTGCTTTACATACAGTCACATCAATCCCTGCCCTCAAGGAACCTAAAAGCTAAGGTCCTTATCGCATATGCACAAATACTATGGCCAGTTTTTGACAGGAGGAAACTGGAGTTTCTAGTGGAAACCTATGCAAGCACAGGGAGAGCACTCCATACAGTTGGAATCCTGACAGGAAGCTGAACATTATAAGCTAAAGGTTAGTATCCTAAGGACCTCTTAGGCAGCCAGATACATGTGACTGTCACTAAAGCCATAACTAAGACCAGAAAGATACAGCACTGTCCTCACCCAGACCAGTGTTTGGGTGCCCAGGGCTGTGACTCCTTGCAGCTTCACAGCCAGCTTCCCATTGTGCCATATGAATAGTCATGCAGCCTCCTGGGACGTCCCAAGAGGTTGAGAGTGGGGGGAGATCCGAACTGCCACTGGAATCACCTAGGGAATCCAATCAAAAATGGGAGCCGGTACCCATTGTGTGGGTGGGGGGAGTGCATAAAGAAACATAAAGAAAAATACATTTTTAATTGTCACGCTATAAGAGTTTATACACGTGGACAGGTATAGGCAATTTTTTTTGGAACATTAGTTTTTATTGGTAAATTTTTCCAAATACAACGTGTATTAGTGATACAACAAGAAATAATAATACAAGATTGAAACAAGGATGTATGACATATAAATCAATAATACAGTTCACTGAAGTTCTTCAAAAGCAAAGGTTATGGTAATTTACTTGGCATATATCTATATTCACTGATGAATCAAGAAAATGGGGTAATTTCCTAAGCATTCACAAGGTATATAACATTGGATTGAGAGTAGCACTAATATTAATCTGTCAGGAGGACATCTCGACTATGCGGCACGGGCCACAGCCACCCTTCCTGAGCTGCCTAAGTCGGGCACACACTGCGACTCCGTGGAAGGGCAGCCTAGAGAGTTCCAGCCACTCACTCAAGCGTCTTGTAGATTAGCTATATGTCAAGGTGAATTGTTTTAGTAGGATGTTAATACAACAATAACAAAATTATACCAAAATAAATATAAAAAATTTGTCATAAACAGAAACTGAGTCATGGACAGAAAATTAAAATGGGATGAGATTTGAATCACAGGGATCGGGTCAAAATTCTTATTTATGATAAAAAATAGTGTTTATTAGCCTTTGTTTAAATCGTACCAATCTGACCAACGTTTCCAGTGTAGTCGTGTTGATTCGGTGTTGTCTTGGGAAATAGCAAACATAATTTCATAGGAGATGTGTAGATTAATGGTTCGTAAAACTTCAATAAGGGTCAGGGCATCTGATTGTTTCCAGTGTCTAGCAATTTCTAGACTTACTCCCAGTAAGATGTGAGAGATTATATTCCTGAAGAGAGGTGGGATCAGTTTCATTCCCAGGGACAATATGGCCATCCCTGGGCATTTGGGGACTCGTATGCCTGTTATACGATTAATAATGTTAAAGACGGATGTCCACAGTGTTTGTAATGAAGGGCATTTCCAAAATATGTGGATTAATGATCCTCTATTTCCGCATTGTCTCCAGCACAATGGAGATGATTGCGGGATAAAACCTGCTATTCTTGTGGGCGTCAGATACCATTGTAACAATATTTTTTGATGCAATTCCCAGAGATTGGCCCTTTTAGTAGCTTTGTAGGTCGCTGATAGTGCTTTTTTCCATTGGTCATTGGAATACGAAACCACTAAGTCAATTTCCCATATATTCATAGAGGGTGATTTAGTAAATAGTGATTTATGGATTAAAATGTTATAAAATAAAGAAATGCCCTTCAATGAGGTTGTAGGGTTGGTAAAATATAGGGATATCTTCCATGGTAATTTAATATAAGGGTTGAGAGCTGTTGCTAACATGTGGGAAATCTGTATATGTACACTGTTTATCAATCCACATTCTATTTGGAGTGCTCTAAAAGTTTTGAGTGTAGGGCCAATTTAAATGTCATTAACAGTTGTTATGCCTTTGGATATCCAATGTAGGACATTTAAGTTTGGTATTAAGAGCTGTAGGCTTGTGATAGGTAGAGGGATGAGTTTGAAGGGAGCATCATCTGTATGAGTTTTTAGGAATAATTTCCAGGTTTGTAGTGCAGCTACCATGGTAGGTGAAATTTCCCTGGGGGTGCTTGACATAAAGTTACTGGCCATGAGTAGATCAAATACTTTTTTATTTGGACTTTGGTTATTCTCTAGTTCATACCATCTAGGTGTGCTGCTCTGAGTGAACCACTGTCTTATTTATGCTAAGATAGCTGCTCTATAATAGTCTTTTATGAGAACGTGGCCTACTCCACCCATCCTCCTAGCTTTGATCAGTTTTTGGAACACGCATCTCGCCCTTTTCCCCTGCCACAAAAACTTGTTAATTATGGATTGTGCCTTGGCAAAAAAGGAATTTAGGACTGGGATTGGGAGGGTTCGGAATAAATAAATGAGTTGTGGCAATATGGTCATTTTAAATGCCACCAATCTTCCGGACCAATTCAGCTGTATCTTTGAAATAGCTTCTAGTTTAGGGCTAAGTTGTTTAAGGAACGGGGTGTAATTTGCATCTAACAGCTGTTTCGTATTGGATGTGAGTAGTGATGGACGAACTTCCGATGGGACGTTTCGCGAACGCGGACCGCGAACGCGGCCGATAGTTCGCAAACCGTAACGTTCGCGGCGGGCCCCATTGACTTCAATGGGAGGCGAACTTTGCAAACCTACAGGTCAAATTTGCAGCCACAAAATAATTACTAGCTGTGCAAACATAGTCCCACCACATGGCCAATGACATAACACATGTATGAGGTGAATCTGGAAACGACAAGTACAAGCATTCTTTTTTTATATGTGAAATTGTGACAATTCAGGACTGTGGAGCGCATGAAGGCAATGGAGGAGAGGGAAGGTCAGGGTAGGCAAAGAAGAGGGTGCAGGAGATGATCACCAGCAGCGTGACATACAGCAATGACACCTGCACCATGATAGAGTGATCTGACACCAGCACCGTGATAGAGAGCACTGACATCAGCAGCGTGACATACAGCAATGACACCTGCACCGTGATAGAGTGATCTGACACCAGCACCATGATAGAGAGCACTGACATCAGCAGCGTGACATACAGCAATGACACCTGCACCGTCATAGAGTGATCTGAAACCAGGACCGTGATAGAGAGCACTGACATCAGCAGCGTGACATAAAGCACTGACACCAGCACCGTGATATACAGCACTGACACCAGCACCGTGATATACAGCAGTGACACCTGCACCGTGATAGAGTGATCTGACACCAGCACCATGATAGAGAGCACTGACATCAGCAGCGTGACATAAAGCACTGACACCAGCACCGTGATATACAGCACTGACACCAGCACCGTGATATACAGCACTGACACCTGCACCATAAGCAGCCCCAGGAGGAAGTCAGCATAGCACAGGGATGGTGGGAGCCCCTCATAATGAGCATAGCACAGGGATGGTGGGAGCCCCTCATAATATGCACAGCAGAGGTACAGCCCCAGGAGTAAGTCAGCATAGCACAGGGATAGTGGGAGCCCCTCATAATAAGCAGCCCCAGGAGGAAGTCAGCACAGCACAGGGATGGTGGAAGCCCCTCATAATGAGCATAGCACAGGAATGGTGGGAGCCCCTCATAAAATGCACAGCAGAGGTACAGCCCCAGGAGGAAGTCAGCACAGCACAGGGATGGTGGGAGCCCCTCATAATAAGCAGCCCCAGGAGGATGTCAGCATAGCACAGGGATGGTGGGACCCCCTCATAATAAGCAGCCCCAGGAGCAAGTCATCACAGCACAGGGATGGTGGTAGCCCCTCATAATAAGAAGCCCCAGTAGAAATATGACACCGCTCAACCGCTTCAAACAGGAGGGTACGGGCATATAGTACGGTGTGCTTTTTTTGGACAAGGAAGTGAGCCAAATGAAGAAAGAAGGTCTGTGTGCTCGATTTAAAAAATCATTTATAGACATATACATGGTCTACTGGTCACATGTGTTGAATTCCTCTGAGATCCATGCCTCATTCATTTTTAGAAATGTGAGGTAGTTAACATTGTTGTGAGCTAGGCGAGTATGCTTATCGGTAACGATCCCCCCTGCTGCACTGAACGTCCTTTCGGACAGGACACTGGACAAGGGGCAAGCCAACAGTTTGATTGCAAATTGGGCAAGCTCTGGCCAGAGGTCAAGCCTGCCCACCCAGTAGTCCAGGGGTTCATCACTCCTCAGAGCGTCCACATCGGCCATTAACCCGATGTAGTCGGACACCTGACAGTCTAGGCGTTCCCTGATGCTGGATCCGGATGACACCAGTCGATGGGTCGGCTGAAAGAATAACCTCATATCAGAAGTCACCAACACATCTTCAAACCAGCCTCTTCTTGCCGGCGCTGTTGGTTGGTACCCGCAACTCCTTCTCTGGGAGTGGGAATTGCTCCTCTGCCAGCGCACGCAAAAGCAGAATGCAGCATTTCTCGAAGCAAGGCCTGGAAGTGCTCCATTCTGACAGTCCTCTGTGACGGCGGTAACATTTCCACCATTTTGTGTTTGTACCGGGGTCTAAGTACGTTGCCACCCAGTACTGGCAATTGACCATTATGCTTTTTATACGGGGGTCCCTATTAAAACACTGGAGCATGAAGGCCCCCATTTGCACTAAACTGGAAGCGGTGTGGTGGCCTGGCTCCTGCTCATCATCCAGGATAATGTTTTCCTCTTCATTCTCCTCTCCCCATCCACGCACAACAACAGGGATCCCAGAAAGGTTTAAAGCATGCTCTTCTTGCTCCTCCTCATCCGCCCCGGCACCATCCTCCTCTGACTCCTCTTCAGACTCCTGTTGTTGACTTGTCTCAGATAGAGTAGCCCCCCCTGGGAATTCATCCAGCATTGCGACTTCCTCATCTTCCCGCTCCTGCTCCTCCACAGCTTGATCAATGACACGACGCAATGCACGCTCCATGAAGAAGGCATAAGGTACCATGTCACTGATGGCGCCATGGCTGCGACTGACCAGTTTGGTGATCTCCTCAAATGACCACAGAAGTCTGCATGTGTCGCACAGCCACTGGTGCGGTGAAAAAAACCAAGCTCCCCAGAACCTGTTCTGCCGCAGAGTTCATACAGGTAGACGTTAACTGCACGTTTCTGCTGGAGCAGCCTATCAAGCATATAGAAGGTTGAGTTCCATCACGTCGGGCAATCGCAAATCAGATGTCTGCCCGGCAGATTGTGTCACCGCTGAATGTCAGCAAGGCGAGCCATGGCTGTGTAAGATCTTCTGAAATGGGCCGAGATTTTCCTTGCCTGCCGCAAGATGTACTGGACCCCAGGGTATTTGACAACGAATCGCTGCACGACCAAGTTTAAGACGTGTGTCATGCATGGCACGTGCGTAATTTTGCCCTGTTTCAATGCGCTAAGCAAATTGCCACTGTTGTCACACACCACTTTACCAACTGTCAAATTGAGCGGTGTTAGCCACTGATCTGTCTGTGAATGCAAAGCTGAAAGGAGTGCCGGGCCAGTGTGGCTCTTGGCTTCCAGGCACAACAGATGCAGTACGGCATGTCAACGTCTCACCTGGCATGTCGAATAGGTTCTGGGGAGCTTGGGTGGTGCAGCGGAAGAGACGCTAGCAGCGGAAAAGGAGGAGTCAGCCGAGGAGGAGAGGGAGGAGGATGGAGTAGGAGGAGGAGAAGAAGAGCCTGGCCTGCATGCAATCCGTGGCGGTAAAACCAAATCTACATGGGTGCCACGGGTTACATGCTTGACGGCCGTCAGAAGGTTCACCCAGTGGGCAGTAAAAGTGATATACCTTCCCTGCCCGTGTTTGCTAGACCACGTGTCTGTGGTCAGATGTATCTTGGCACCGACACTGTGTGCCAGAGATACATTCACTTGCCGCTGAACATGGCCATATAGCTCTGGGATGCCCTTCTCTGAGAAATACTTCCTTCCTGGGACCTTCCATTGTGGTGTTCCAATAACCACAAATTTTCGAAAGGCCTCCGAGTCCACCAGTTTATATGGCAGTAGTTGACGGGCTATCAGTTCTGACAAGCCAGCCGTCAACCGTTGGGCAAGAGGGTTATCCGGCGTCATCATTTTTTTACTCTCGAACATTAGGCCCACAGAAGTCTGCCTTTTTGCAGAAAAACGTGAGCTTGGCGTGATGGAGGGTAGAGTGGAGGACAATTGTGAGGAGAGAGGAGAAGGAGAAGTAGAAGACGAGGCTGGATGGTGAGAGCCTGGAGTGTGGCTTTGTGTGTTCCGTTGCTCCCACTGGGCTCGGTGATGGCAGCTCATGTGCCTTCTTAAGGCGGTCATCCCTAGGTCAGTGTTGGGCTTACCGCGACTAATGCGTTGACTGCAAAGATTGCAGATGGCAACACTATTGTCAGCAGTGGACACGTTAAAAAAAGCCCACACTGCGGAGCCATGTGCCGGCGTCCTGGGAGCGCCAGATGTGACCGTACATGGTCGATGACTCGCTCCTGATACATTAGCAGTCTGCTTTGTCCCTCCTGTGCAATCTAAATTATTCCTGCTTCTCCTCCCTATCTGTTGGTCCATATCTCCCTCTGAACTCCCCTCCTCTTCCTCTCTTGTGGGCACCCACGTGACATCACTAGACACGTCATCATCGACGTTACCTTCCCCACCGCTATAAGTAGAGATCTCGGAGTAGGCAGCAACACCGGTGACCAACCTCCTCCTTGGGCTGATCTGGGTACTGTCGTCAGACTGCTAAGTGGCGGTTCTTGCTACCTCCTCTTCCTGATCCAATGCCAAGAGTGGCTGCGCATCAGAAATGTCTTGATATGGATCGGAAAATAATTCCTGTGACACAAGCGGAAGGTATGTGGTGGTGGTGGTGTTGTTGGTGGTAGTGTCTTTGGGGGTGCACATAGCAGAGAGTGAAGAAGAGGGTGCAGATCGAGAGGATGAGGAGGGTGCAGAAGAGTAAGGCTGAGTGAGCCACTCAACCAATTCTGGTGCTTCCTTTGACGTAATCGCAAGCACCTTCTGCAATTTCCCACTTTGGCTCAAGCCTGTTGCTTCTGCCCTACCCCTACCACCCCTGTGGAAGGGCCTGCCTCTTCCTCTGCCTGTCATTTTTTAAATGACCCTGTGACAAAACTCTCAGTCCCTATACTGATAAAGGACTGCTGCAGAATAGGCAGCAGTCAGCAGTAGTGCACCTCAACCCTATATATTGTGGACCTATACCAGTCCTTAAGGAATAGCAGACTGTACCTCGCTCAACCCTATGTACTGTAGTACACTATACCTTACCAGTCCTTATAAGGACCTTTGTGGAACTAGTAGGTTGTGATTAGCAGACTGTACCTTAGTCCCTATACTGATAAAGGACTGCTGCAGAATAGGGCAGCAGTCAGCAGTAGTGCACCTCAACCCTATATATTGTGGACCTATACCAGTCCTTAAGGAGTAGCAGACTGTTCCTCACTCAACCCTATGTACTGTAGTACACTATACCTTACCAGTCCTTATAAGGACCTTTGTGGAACTAGTAGGTTGTGATTAGCAGACTGTACCTCAGTCCCTATACTGATAAAGGACTGCTGCAGAATAGGGCAGCAGTCAGCAGTAGTGCACCTCAACCCTATATATTGTGGACCTATACCAGTCCTTAAGGAATAGCAGACTGTACCTCACTCAACCCTAAGTACTGTAGTACACTATACCTTACCAGTCCTTATAAGGACCTTTGTGCAACTAGTAGGTTGTGATTAGCAGACTGTACCTCAGTCCCTATACTCATAAAGGACTACTGCAGCAGAAGGGCAGCAGTCAAGTTTAATTTTCTTTCTTTATTTGGAAGAAAGAATATTTTACGTGTACAAGCCTATTACCATACCAGTCCTGAAAAGAACCTTTGTGGACCTAATAGTAACAGCTACTGATTAAACTGACTGTCCCTCACTGCCACACACAGCTTCCTGCCTGTCCCTATTTAAACTGACAAAACACAGGCTGCTGCAACAATAACTTGAAGAGCACTCAAAACTATATCCTGTGCTACTTTACCATACCAGTCCTGAAAAGGACTTCTGTGGACCTAATAGTAACAGCTAATGATTAAACTGACTGTCCCTGCTGCACACAGCGTCCTGTCCCTCTCTCTACACTGACAAAAGACAGGCTGCTGCAACAATGACTTGAATAGCAGTGCCTCAAACCTATATCCTGAACTACACCTAACACCTATACCATACCAGTCCTTAAAAGAACGTTTGTGGACCTAATAGCTAGCGATTTGGGTCACTGTAGTCTCTCCCTGCTCCACACAGCAACCTCTCCCTATAGTGACATACGAAAGAATGTAAAATGGCCGCCGGATCGGGTCTATTTATAAGTTAGGGGGAATGTCCAAGTGTCCATGTGCTGTAATGTCTCAATTGGCTGTCCTGTACCACATGATGGATGTGTCATCATAGGTCAAAGTTCTTTTACAGCGGCAATAGTCCGCCGATCGGGCGGACCGCGAACAGCCGAATTTTGACGCGAAACGACCGCCGGGCGAACCATTCGCCCATCCCTAGATGTGAGTGTTATGCCTAAGTAGCGTATTCCCTCAGTGCTCCACGCGTATGGGTATTGCAATTTAAGTTCGGCTTCTGTGGATTTATCAATGCCCAAGCTGAGTATATGAGATTTAGCATCGTTAACCTTGTAATAAGAAATGCTATTAAACAAAACTAAAGATTCAAGTGCCGCTGCCAGGTAAGGACCCACATCCGTCAAAATAAAGATTATGTCGTCAGTGAATAAACTTATAGAGTGTGCTCCGTCACCTGCTGGGAAACCTTTAATGTCGGGGTGATTTCTAATATATATAGCTAGGGGTTCCATCAGGAGATTAAAGATCAAGGGCGACAGTGGACACCCTTGTTTAGTTCCATTTGATATAGTAAAGGGGAGGACAAAATGCCTGACATACACCCTGGCTGATGGCTTAGAGTACAGTGCCATTATGGTTGAAAATATAGTCCCTTCAAATCCGAATGACTTTAACACCCTGGCCAAATATAGCCAGTGTATCCGGTCAAAGGCCTTCTCTGCATCCAACGTCAGAAGCAGGGAAGGCCTTTTCTGTTGTTCTGCTATGTGTATGATATTTACTAGTCTACGGATGGCATCTGATGTTTTCCTGTTTTTAGTAAAACCTGTTTGGCCGGGGGGGATGAGAGTGGGTAGAATGGTGACGAGGCGCACTGCTAACATTCTGGCATAGAGCTTCAAATCAATATTCAAAAGTGAGATCGGTCTGAAATTTGCTGGTGTGTCTGGATCCTTCCCTGGTTTTGGCAAGGCTACAATCAATGCTTCCAACATTTCAGGAGGAAAAGAGGCAGAGGCAGCGGCAGAGTCAAAAATCTGGAGTAAGTGTGGAGATAAGAGGGTCATGAATGCTCTATAATATTCCCCAGTGAAGCCATTGGGTCCTGGTGATTTATTAGAGGGAAGATTTTGTATAGCAGTATGGATTTCTGGTATGGAAAAGGGTTGGTTTAATGATTGAAGCTGGTCATTAGATAGCTTTGGTATGTTTATTTTGGCAAGGAAGTTGTTGATCGTTTCAAGGTCTGGTTGTATCGTTCTGGGGTCGTCTTTCAAGTTATAAAGTGTTCCGTAGTAGAAACTAATGGCATGAGCTATTTTTTGTGGATTGCACTCTTTTTGTTTAGTATCAGGATGAGTAATATGTGAAATTTTAGTTTTATATCTATCCCCTTTGAGATTTTGTGCTAAGAGTTTATTAGCTCTATTGCCATGTACATATATAAAAATATATAAAATATATATATATTTTCGAAATTGTCTAGTAGTAGCAGTCTGAGGTCATGTCTAAGCTGTGTTAATTTTTTTAGATAGGGTAGGTGTGGACATGGTTTTATTTTGCACTTCTGTAATCATAATTTCTTTCATGAGATCTTCTAGCCGCTTATGCCTCTGCCTCTTTGCTCTGAACCCCAATTGTACCAATATGCCCCTCATAAATGCCTTATGGGCGTTCCATAGTAGAAAAGGATCCTGAACCGATCCCACATTGTTAGAGAAAAAATCCTCTAGTCGAGTGTGAAGAACCTTTTTAGATTCTTCCTGTTGCAACAAAAATGGGTTCAATCGCCATATTGGCTTGTGTCTAGTAGATGATAAATCTGCTATGGATAGGACAATGGAGGCATGGTCAGACAAAGTTATTGTGTTGATGTCGGCAGAGGTGGTTTGAAATAGCACACGTTGGTCTATTAAAAATAGATCTATTCTAGTATAGACCCGATGAGGCTAGGAGAAGTATGTAAAATCTTTTTCACCGGCGTGCAGGCATCGCCATGCATCATATAAATTGTGATTGTGGATAGCAGGTAGTAAAGTAGGGCCATGCCGTTTCAGTTGGGATGTTGAGTCTAAAGACTTATCTGGTATAGCATTAAAGTCACCGCATATGATCAACATGCCTTTGAGATGGGAATGTATCTTATCCATTAGTTTGTTGAAAAAACAAACTTGATGTTTATTTGGCGAGTATACTGTAACGATCGTATACGAGGTCAAGTTCAGGTCACAGGTGAGAATTAGAAATCTTCCTTGTGGATCTTTTATTACTTCATGTAATTTTAATGCCATTGTGTCTTTGATGGCTATAAGAACTCCTCTAATCTATGAGTCTGCATTCGCAGTAAAGATGAAAGGACAGTTCCTGTGTGTGTTCATCTAGGTGGGGCGGATGAAATGAAATGGGTCTCCTGTGCACAGAGTACATCTCCTCTATGCAAAAGGGCTTCCCTCCAGAGAGACTTAAGTTTTGCTGGGTGGTTAAGCCCTTTAGCATTGATAGACACTATTAAACGTCATCTTGAGGAAAAAGTGTCATAGCTAGGGTTGTATACCGTCTTTTGTTTGTATATATGTGTTAGGGCCAACATCATTACTTTTAGCAAAGCAATTAGTATAACTATTGTGTTCCCTGACCATACCTCCATATGTCGTTCTAGGGAATGCCTTAGCAATGACACATTAACTTCCACTGGACAGTAATCTGTGTGTTAGACCAATGTATTGCAACTTCCACTAGTTCAGTCACCTTGTTGCGTTGTAAGCCCTGTTGTTTTTATATGCTATCCATGCACCCCCTTATGAGACTTCAGAGCAGGCAAAGCAAACAGACAAGATCCTATCCTTTACTGAGGTAATTGCTGAATATAGTACAGTTCTCAAAAAAGCAGTTTCAACAGCAAACCAGCAAAGGACAGCGCACTAGAGAGACCCTTAAATAATAAAATATATTTTATATTTTTTCGTTTTTTATGGGTGTATTCCCATTATTAGAGCCACCTAATATTATGTTTTTTCCTTTCCTTCATCCCTGTATTCATTCAGTGTACAAGTATTAATTGTTATAGAAGGGGGTTAATGCGATCTGGGTTTCGCCCGCCCCCTTTCACAGCCTAATGCCTTTATTTTCTGTGTTGCCACATGCCACTCCAACTTTGAGAAACCCCATGCACGCAAAACATGTAAGTTTTTAGTTGGCATGGCAACATTCCCCTGCACGAAGCCCTCCACCTAAGGAACAGCTGCAGTGGTCGGCGGTGTCACGTGGTGCGCCCGAGTTCGGAGTCCTGAGTCTCCCTTCTTGCTGGTTAATGCAACATCGTGTGTTCCGGCCAGATCTAATCTCCCAGCGTGCATAACATCGTTCACCTGAGAGCCTGAACATCCCGATCGGCATTCATTCACGGACAGGACATCCCCTCTCCTTCTTCTGACAGTGAGTCATACACAGGAATACCGCTCTACTATTGGTGTTCTGGGAGTCTTTTTACCAAGCACTATCACCCCTCTCTGGGCAGGGATAAATGAACCCCTTGAGCCTTAGTTTGTTTGGTGGTAGTGCTCTCTGTATATAGACCACATGCAAGGATTATCTTAAATTAAAAGGTCTGTCAATTAGAATTGTGACCCTTTTTACAGAGGATTGACTATTGTTGCCTAGATCCCAGGAGGCATCGGATGTCTTTGTAATAGTTTTTTCATCTTTTTTAATAAATTACTTTTATGTTTTATTATTTAAGGGTCTCTCTAGTGCGCTGATTTGGATTGGGCCTGCACTCTACTGAGAAACCCCCCTTCTGAATGACTCTGTCCTCTTGGCACAGCTGTGGTTCAATAATAATACAGTACAGTGTAAACAGTATAATGTATCTGTGTCTATCCCTCAGGATCCTCTGGCTCCACCTGGTGGGGAAAGACAGTAAACCACACACTTGTACTCCTAAACAGGAATACTTTTACTGAAAATATAGCAAATAGGTGGTTACAGAGTTTGCACTGTTGTTCCAACGTAGAACGTCAGAACAACATAAGTCAACAGGTAAATACAATAAATAACATGCAAGTATGTTACCATCTAGACTCAGGAGCTCCCCTTATTTAAAGTCTATGTGAGGCCTCACTTAATGTATTTCTTCCTTTATCTTCTTTCTTCGCTAGCTTAAATAGTTCCCCAAATAATTGTATTCCAAAGGGGTAAGTAGAGAAAGTTAACTTAGAACACTCCAGGTATAACTCCAGAAACTTGTAATCACACTTAGGTACTAAAGTGAAATGGGCCTCAAGCCTATTAAGTGTCAGTTGCTAAATTAAGCTTCCGTGGAACAACAGGTCCCAGCAAGGCCTATTAGTAAGTCTAAGTATGTGTAATAGATTAAAGAGTGGGCCGCAACCCGCTCACCAATCGGATCAGAGTTCTGAGTGATGGCTTGAGTCCTACAACTGCAGCTTGCTTCCGCTGACTAGGCCAGATGCTCCGTGTCACTCCACCGGCTGGATCCGGCTTTCTGCTGCTCCAACAAGCGTCTCCGATCCCCGGCGGTCTGATCACCAGCTCTTGGCTCCGTCAAGTCACCCAGCAAACAGTCCGGTTTGCACTCCGCGGTGACTATCTAATGATGCATCCGAGAACCTTACACTAGGGTTGCCACCTTTTCTTCAAGTAAAACCCGAACACTTTATCGGCCGCACATCAATTTTTTTTTATAGTATAAACTATAGATATATCTTGCTATTAAATAACATTTCTAATCATATGACATTAATAACAATAGTTCCCCTTTAGATCAGAGTCCACAGAGTTCCCCTTTTACATCTGAACTTGCAGAGTTCCCTTTCACTGTAAGGGGGGACTCTACAGACTCTGATGTAAGGGAGAACTCTGGGGACTCTAACATAAGGGATGCTCTGGGAGCCCTGAGTTAAGGGGGAACACTAAGAACTCTGATGTACGGAGAGGACTTTGATGTAAGAAGGAACACTGTGCCCTTTGGTAGAAAGGGGAACTCTGATGTAAAGGGTGCTCTGAGAACCCTGATTTACCTAAGTGTACTCTCTCCGAGGCAGGAGAGAGAAGGGGGGAGACTTCAGTCACAGACAGGGGTGGATGGTGAGCTCACTCACCCCTTGGCAGTCAGCACCTCTCACCCAGATGTATCTGAGGCTGCTGGACTTCTAATTAAGAGAGTAAGAGATACAGATCAAGCCCTCTCTCCTTTCCTGTCTGTGTGTTTGGGGGGGAAGTGCTGGCTTTAGGCAGTGTGAAAGAGGGTGTAACAGACACTCTCAGCTTAGATAACTGCAGCCAGTAACCCTGCTGGGAAGCCATGGTCCAGTCTGAATAATGTGTCTGGGTTTCAGGCAGTCTGAAACCTGGACGCATGGTTCCAAACCCGAACTGTCCAAGTGAATCCTGGACAGGTGGCAACCCTACCTTACACACAGTTTCGCACAGGCAGACAACGTGGTTCCAAGAGACCAAATATGGCCGCTGCAGTCCCTTTTATACCCTACCCAGCATACACTGCATATCAAAGTGTTCATGGGTAGGTCACACAGACTGCTGGGTAGATGAGATCAAATGACCAAAGCAAACACAGTCACTTCCTGTTAACACCATAGAAAAGGAAAATAGCTAAAGTCCATTTCCAGTTTTGGTCACTAGATGGCATCTAATACTAGTGAATAACATTGTCCATAGATTTACATTGTACTTCACATTAATTGCATTAATACACAATTATATGCCTGCTACATACCCATTAACCCATTGTAATTACCCATTAACAATACATGCTAGTTCCTCAAAATTTTCACCGGCGTTCTCTTCTGGTGGCACTTACAAATAGTGGATGCAAGGTGTAGAGTAATTGCCAAAGAACATTTTACAACCTTTGTTTAAAGGCTCAGTTCACCTTTAAAACATGCTGCATGTTCCACCCGCATTGCAACCTGTGATCTACTGATCGTGGGTGCAATGCTTTTCAGGCTGCTGCATAATAAATTCACTTTTTTTTCTGCAAAAATGTATTTATTATTTTTTCTGTGACGGTAAGCATAGCCTTTAACTGAAAGAGCTTTCAAAACATACATTTTGCAATTAACAACAAATGTATTCATAGCAAACCAGTATCATTTGATGGAAGTGTCCATTGCAGCATACTTTATATTTGTGTTCATCGCTAGCTAGAGCCATCAAGCTACGTGGATACAACTTTATTTAATATTTCTATACATAGAAATACACGCAGACTTTATCACAACCTTCTGTTTCAGATAGATGGATAGAAAGACATATTTAAATACAGACAAAAGGACACACATGCAAACACACACCTACTGAAAAAGTTATGGTCAACTATAAATGCATGCAAGACATCAGTTAGTGTTGTATAAACCAACAAGGGCTGGCAGGCTCTGCATTGCTGCTATGGCAACTGAGCAGTCTGCTCCTGAAATTGATTAGAAAATGCTGCTTGGAATCTAGAACTGTGTTGCTATGGAAACCTTGAGGCCTAGAGTTTACCACTGACATAGATTACTGATAGTTTGCCTAGAGTAGAGTCCGCAGCTACTATTTTTGCTAACTGTAGTTGAGTTAGAATTCTATTAAACAAAATTCCTATAAGGGAGAAAAAATTCTACTCACCCCAAAAACAGCAACAGCATCTTCATGATGTATTACATAAAGCAGCCTCTGCTGCCTATGTAACCACTTTATTCTCTGTTGCCATGTTAAAAAGACACTAAAATTACACGTGGCACCTGGTCACAGTGGCTCTGCAGGTCCCTGCTGGTGTTATTCCTGGGCCCACTAGAGAGAAATAAAAATCTGACAGGGCTTCTAACCTTCCCTTCTGCTAAAGAAAACACTTTTCATTTCTATCTATGTTACTGTTGGTGAGTTACCCTTATATCCTGAAAATGTTATCAGTAGAACAGGAAGTGGGCGTAAATCTCTCTAAGGCTAGAGCTACACGTGGACTTTTACATTTTTTGCTAAAAAGAAATGTAACTTTTCTCAGTTGCTTGACTGTAAGTATATTGGAGGCATTCAAGAATAAATTAAGAAGAAGTGCACATCCATACAAAGTGCATGTATTCTTTATGCCCCCCCTCTGCTGACTTAAAATAGCCCATTCACCCCCTCCACTGCCACACCCTGGGTCCTGCTCCGCCATCTTCATCCTCCTTAATCACTTATTGGAAGCTGACTGCCTCTTCCTGGTTCAGACAGATGGTCCCAGATGGCATGGCACAGGTCCACCCACCAGCATGAGTCCCTGTTCCTGCAGCCTCCTGGAATAAATTACATGGATATCCCAGAAGGCTATGGGAGCAGGGACATGTCATTCTCACATAGGCAAAAAGTAAAACAAAGTAAACAGAGAAAAGAATTGCCCTTTTCATTTAACAGAAAGGAGTGGGTTCAGGGAGGTAAAGTAATTTAGGGGAGTGAAGATCCGCTTTAATTACCCACAGTTTTCCTGGTCTATTTGCCAACTGCCTATAGCTGAAAAACGGCTGCAGAGCGGCCGAATAACTCTGGGAAGGTGTACTATAATGTCCTTCCAGAATCACGCTCCCACACGCCCCGGAATATTTGGGCATCACGGATCATGGTATAGGGCCGATGGCAGTGGCCCTTTACCATGTGATCGCTCCATCAAATGACAGAGCGATCAGTTGTAAACAAGCCGGTGTCTTGTAAAATAGTGTCCTCCATCAGATGGTGTCCCCTGCGTACTGCGCATGCGCAGTACACAGGAACACAGATTTCGAAAATTGCCGAGGACTCACGGCGCAGGCGCCGTGAGTCCAGGTTCTATCCCCACTATCCAAGTGGACATAGAGTTAGAATAAAAAAGAGCCGAGCGGAGCGAGGCCGAGCCCGAAGCGTGGCGAGCGAAGCTCGCCCGCGAGGGGCCCTCTAAAATTCTCAACCCTATGTCCGCTTGGATAGTGGGGCTACCTCCTCCACTCACGGCGCAGGCGCCGTTCAGCTTCGGAGTTTTTCCGAAGCTTCCTCTGCTCCGTACTGCGCATGCGCAGTACGGAGCGGACAGCATTTGATAGGCGGACTCTATTAGGCAGAACACCGGCTCATGTTCATCTCTCCCCTCTCAGTACAGCGTGAGAGGATTGGGGGTGAGATCGGGTCCAGCAGCCCTGTAGGCTGGATTTCTAGTGCCCACAGCGCTGATCTATGCCCATTGCAGCCTCATCCACCCATCCCTGCACAGCCATCCCATCCATACTCGCAGCCATCCATACTCAGCCATGCCATCCATGCTCAGCCATGCCATCCATGCTCAGCCATCCCATCCATACTCAGCCACCCCCATCCATGCTCAGCATCCCCATCCATGTTCCGCCACACCCATCCATCCCCATCCATCTCATCCATGCTCAGCCATTTCCATCCATGCTCAGCCATCCCCAGCCATGCGTAGCCATCCCACCCATGCTCAGCCATCCCATCCATGCTCAGCCATCCCATCCATGCTCGACTATCCCCATCCACGCTTGGCCATCCCCATCATTACACGGGCACTCTCATCAATGCTCAGCCATCCCTATCAATGCTCAGCCATCCCTATCAATACTCAGCCATCCCCAGAAAGGCTCAGTCATCCCCATCCACGCTCAGCCATCCTAATCCATGCTCAGCTATCCCCACCCATGCTCATCCATCTCCATCCATGGCTCATCCGTCCACATTTAGGACTCAGTCATCCCCATCCATGGCTCATTTAATCCTCATTTATGCTCCTCCATGCCACAACAGTGCCCATTAGTGCCACTACAGTGCCTCACAAAAGTGTACTAGGTAGTCAAATTAGATTTGAGATTTATGCCCCTAGAACACCTGCATGTTGGGCCTCTGTATGTGGTCAGGCTGTGGAAAAGTCTCATACATGTGGTATCGTTATACTCGGGAGGAGTAGCAGAATATATTTTAGGGTGTAATTTTGGCTATGCACATGCTATGTGTTAGAAACATTGTATAAATGGACAACTTTGTGTAAAAAAAAAAGCATTTTCATTTTCTTTCCACATTTTCTTTGTGGAAAAAAATTATGTTAAAAAGACTCATTATCCCCCATAGAATATACATTGGGGTATTTGTTTTCCAAAATGGGATCAATGGTTTCCATTGTCCTGGTGCTCCAAGGCCTTCAAAAGTGCAAGAAATAGTCAAGCAATTATATGTGTAATTTAAGTCCCTAGAACACCTGATGGTACTCCCTGCATGTTGGACCTCTCTATGTGGCCACGCTGTACAAAAGTTTTACACATACTCAGAAGAAGTAGTAGAATGTGTTTTGGGGTGTAATTTGTGATATGCATATGCTGTGCATGAGAAATAACCTGTTAATATGACAATTTTGTGAAAAAAAAAGAGAAGAAAATCTTTATTTGCAAAGAATCGTGGGAAAAAAATTACAACTTCAAAAAACTCACTATGCCTCTTACTAAATACTTTGGAATGTCTACTTTCCAAAAAGGGGTACTTTGGGAGATATTTGTACTTTCCTGGCTTGTTAGGGTCTCAAGAAATGAGATAGGCCATCAGTGCATCAGTTGTGATCAATTTTCAATGATTGGCATCATAGATCGTAGACTCTATAACTTTCACAAAGACCAAATAATATACATGGATTTGGGTTATTTTTACCAAAGATATGTAGCAGTATAAATTTTGTCCAAAATTTATGAAGAAAAATTACTAATTTGCAAAATATTTTTTTTTTCATTTATATCGCAAAAAATAAAAAACCCAGTGGTGATTAAATACCACCAAAAGAAAGCTCTATTTGTGTGATAAAAAGGACAAAAATGTCATATGGGTACAGTGTTGCACGACTGAGTAATTGTCATTCAAAATGAGAGAGCACTGAAAGCTGAAAATTGGTCTGGTTAGGAAGGAGGATTAAGTGCCCAGTGGGTAAGTAGATAATGGACCATGAAAACTGTGGGTAATTAAAGCGGATCTTAACTCCCCTAAATTACTTTACCTCTCTGAATCCACTCCTCTCTGTTAAGTGAAAAGGGCCATTTTTTCTTTGTTTACTTTGCTAGTGGTCAGGGTTCCTTGTCCATAGCTCTCTTTCTTTTGCAATATATATTGTCTGAATGTTCTTTAAAAAATACATGTAGACCTATCCTGCAGGATTACACATTGATGGATGATATACCTCTCTTGCTGTTATCTTTGATCTTGCATTATTATCTCCATCTTAACCACATGTGCCTGTTGGTTCTGTGCTCATTAGCCATGGAATGTGGCCATTATCTTTCACATTTATGCAATATTTGCAGTGTTGCTGATATTATATTTATCTAGAAAAATAAATAAATAACCCATGTTATTTACTTTATTTCAATAAAATACTTGAAATAGAAAAAAAAGACCCCTCCTCGCTTTATCCAATACTAAAAAAAATAAAAAATAAAAAATAAATAAAATTATAATGAAGCCTACAGCAAAAACACATATTTTAATGTGGTTCTTCATTCATGGATTCTTGCAATTCCATTCACTTAAAGTGAGAAGGCAAAATCCCTCACACAGTTCTAATTCTAATTCTGGTTTCAGCTGGTTTATACCTAAAACTTAAAATTGCAAAAATCTACATCTTGAAATATATTGCTGGTATGCCATTATTCATGATGCATACGGTCAATTTTCAAGGTAAAACATGTGGAAGTTCTGGTTTTGTAGCACAATACTAATGAGTTGTCATACTGCAAAAGTAACAAAGTGCTCTAATACCATCTTAACCACATGTGCCTGTTGGTTCTATGCTCATTAGCCATGGAATGTGGCCACTATCTTTCACATTTATGCAATATTTGCAGTGTTGCTGCTATTATATTTGTCTAGAAGTGTTTGTACCTATGGTATTTCTGATCTTTATTTGTACCTGGTTTATGCCTTTCGTTTTTGTAATAACTTGCAAAACTTTAATAAAAATTGATTATACCAAAAAAAAAAAAAAATAACCCATGTTATTTACTTTATTTCAATAAAATACTTGAAATAGAAAAACTTGACCCCTCCTCACTCTATACAATACTAAAAAAGAAAAAAAAATGATGATGACACAGCAAGGACACATATTTTAATGTGGTTCTTCATTCATGGATTCTTGCAATTTCATTCACTTAAAGTAAAGCCGCGTACACACGGGCGGACTGTCTGTCCAACTTAGTCCGCCGAAACACATTTCAGCGGACAGTCCGCTCGTGTGTGGGCTTCAGCGGACTTTTTCAGCGTGCAGTCTGGCGGACTAAGTATTTCGGAATTTCCGTAATATTGTCCGTCCAACTTTGGTTTCAGCGGACAGTCCGCTCGTGAGTAGGCTAGTTGGACGGACTAAGTATGGCGCATGCTCTGAAAGGATTTACACGGCGAAAGGTTGCATTGCTGTGTATTGGACGTCCTATTTCTAGTCCCATCGTACGTGCTGTACACATCATCGCGCAAGCTTTCGACGGACTGTCTGTTCATCGTGTGTGGTCAAGTCCGTTCATTCGAAAGTAGGACGGACTGTCCGTCGGATTGTCTGACGGACTTAGTTGGCCAGACAGTCCGCCCGTGTGTACGTGGCTTAAGAAGGCAAAACCCCTCACATAGTTCCAATTGTGGTTTCAGCTGGTTTATACCTAAAACTTAAAATTGCAAAAATCTATATCTTGAAATATATTGCTGGTATGCCATTATTCATGATGCATACGGTCAATTTTCAAGGAAAAAGATGTGGAAGTTCTGGTTTTGTAGCACAATGCCAATGAGTTGTCATACTGCAAAAGTAACAAAGTCTGAATGTCACTACAATGCAGTGCTGTAGTTATTGGAAGATACTAAATTAACATCAGAATATGTGTAAAAACAATGTAGCCCTACCCCTGCGGGGCTGCTGGTGGTAGCTGGTGCTTCTCTAATAGTACAGAGGCTGCCACCACCACAAGCACCAGTTCATACACCCCGGCTCAAATAACTCAGTCTTGGGGATGTGTTTTTGAAATGTATTTCTTGAAGAACTTTAAACAGCAGAGGATACTCCAAAAATGGCTGGCAACAACAATGAGAGGACAATCTTTTATTTTTTTCATCTCTAGGTGACTGGGGATATGGAACAGTCTAAGCCCTCAGAGCTGTAGACCATAGGGCACTTTTCTTTGGCATCTGGTTACCTTGTGGCCTTTCACAACTATTCGTACCTAATGCGATTTTCAGAATGCTGTGCAATGACCAGGGCATTTTTTCTCACAATCCAGGATCCAGTGGAGGACAGGGGAATGGCCAGAACTCTAAGATCATTTCAATCCATAGCTACCACTCAGAGTCCATAGCCCCAAAATTTCAGGTCCTGAGCGACTAGCCAGGCCTCAAGAGTTACTCGCCACCTGTTGCCCCACCCAAACCCTTCCCCGCCCTTATAAATGTTCTCATGAAATAACACTGATAAATGTTATATTCAGAATTAGGTTACAAAAATAAACAACAACAACTTTAACAATATTAACATAAAACAATGTAAACATAAAAGGAAAATAAGTGCTTTCCCTAAGTGAAAGTGTGGTATGAAGGCGTATAGACTGAAATTCTCTTTCACCGACTTCAAGGTTGGTCAGCTGTAGCCCATAAAGTGTTCCATCACCTGTAAACTTATCTAAAAATTCGAGTTTGTTTTTTCCTCTCCCTTTACAAAGATCCTGGAGAATTTTAACTACTTCCCATCCGGCCAATGTATATAAGCGGCCACCTCCTTCTGACTGGACGTTCAGGAATGTCCTTCAGAAGGAGGGGGATTGCGCGCGCATGCCCGCGCAGCGGCGAGATCCCGATGCGCTCGTGTCACCCGGACACGGCGCATCTCGGATCGGCAGGAGGGCTCTGTGATTGGCCCTCCTGATCACATGACGGCCGTGTTCAATCACAGCCGTCATGTGATTTAAACAGCCAGCCGGTTGCTAGGCAATCGGCTCTCCTCTCCTCACACGGAAGTCGTCGCTGAGGAGAGGAGAGCAGATCGCTGCAGCCGGCTGGTGATCAGTTAGTATGAGCTGTTTTTACAGCTTTTTACTCACTGATCACCAGTCTAGTTTAAAACACACATGTCCCCACACATGTCCCCAAATAATAAAAAGACATGTCCCCAAATAATAAAAACACATGTCCCCCACAAATGTCCCACTAAAATCACATGTCCCAATGATTATCTGCACACATATGTATGTGATATGTATGTGATCACCTGCACACATCTGTACATGATCATTTGCATACATATGTCCGTGATCACACAAACCAATTATTATACAATTAACTGAATTTTTTTTTACCAAAAACATGTAGCAGAATACATTTTGGCTTAAATTTACAAAAAAATTCGATTTTATTTGAAAATAGAAAGAAGAAAATATTGTTTTTTTTTTCAAATTTCCGCTCTTTTTGCGCTTATATCTCAAAAAATTAAAAACGGAGTCGTAAATAAATACCACCAAAATAAAGCTCTATTTGTGCGAACAAAATGATAAGAATTTCATTTGAGTACAGTGTAGCAAGCACGTGCAATTGTCATTGAAAGTGTGAGAGTGCTGAAAACTGAAAATTGGGCTGGGAAGGAAGGGGGCGAAAGTGCCCTATATTGTAGTGGTTAACTAAATGTTCTAGTTTGGTTTTTACATGAAAGATCATAAGTTCTTTGTTTTTGAAGACCCTCTGACAATGGTTTCAGCTTGCCATAGAAATTCAGTAGAAGAAACAAAAGTTTCATAAACATCACCTGTTTTAGGTCTTTCAGGATACCTAAACCTTAACAGAATCCTTCAGTTGGTATCTGCTCAAAATGCCTCACCACTGGTTTCCAGTTTTGATGAAAAGTACGCAAAGCATCAACTTTGCTGCATAACCAGTGCACTGTGTGAATATCTATCATTTCAAGATTTGCTCATTTAAAGATTTTGCCATTTCTTTCAGTTGCTGTAGGCATTTGGCAGAGCCATGATAATATTTAAAAGTACACTGCACCACATCATCAATTGTTTGTAGATATGGAACTTCCTTGCAAACATCAAAGACAGCAAGCTGCAGGCGATGAGCCACACAATGGGGGTTATTTACAAAAGGCAAAGCCACTTTGCACTGCAAGTGCACTTGGAAGTGCAGTCGCTCTAAACCTAAGGGGTAGATCTGAAATGAGTGGAAGCTCTGCTGATTTTATCATCTAATCATGTGCAAGCTAAAATGCTGTTTTTTATTTTCCTTGCATGTCCCCCTCGGATCTACAGCGACTTTACTTCCAAGTGCACTTTCAGTGAACTTTCAAGTGCACTTGAAGTTCAAAGTGGATTTTCCTTTAGTAAATAATCCTCAAAGTGTAGTAATTTTTTAACTTGAATCTAGCAGCTAAAACAGTCACTAGCAATAGCATTAATCAGCAAGTACAATGCTAATGTCAGGGCTAGGCTCAGCCCTTCCTTCTCTGAGCTAGCCGCTCAGCTGTTGGCTAATTGTCAGCTCCTATCTCTCCACAGGTACTCAGCTGTTGATGATATCCTGCTCATCAGTCCTGCCTACTTAAGCCGTCCAGCCCAGAGGATCTCTGCCTTCGCCTTAGTCAACATCACAGAGATGCTCTCCTGCATTCCTATTAAAAGACTTGCTTGGCTGACATCCCTTCTGGCTCCAGATCCTGTTTGCTGTTTTACTACGCTCATCTCTGGCTCTCTGACGTTTGGCTTGTCTGACTATCCTTTCCGGTACCTGAACTCTGCTATGTTTTGACTATGTTTGTTCTATCTACTTTTACAATTAAACAAGTGTGATTTAACTGTACTTCTGTCTTGATCTGATTTCATGGTTTCTGTCAGTAGGTGAAGGCCATGAATTCAGAAGATACAGTCAATCCATTTGTTGGTAATATTGCTTGGAACAATGAGGCCCCCATGGCTGCTTTTTCTCATGGTCTCTCGGATTCCATCAAGGATGAGATAGCAGCCTGAGATATACTCATTGAGCTGGAGAAGTTTATCGTGTTTGCCATCCTTATTGACTTCAGACTAAGAGAAAGACTCTCTTTAAAGGAGCGCTTTTGGAAGCCTCCTGTACGTTCTGCCTCCGAGCTTTGCAGTCCCACCTATGCCTCCCTCACCTCCCATGCCTCCTGGTACCGAGTCGGTCAGTGAAGATGAACCCATGCACTTGGGCTTCGCTCGTCTCTCTGTGGATAAGAGAACCTTTAGGAGGAGGGAGAGATTGTACCATTATTGTGGCCAGGCAGGTCACTTTTTGAAGTCTTGTCCTACCCATTCAGGGAACACCCAGACCTTGAAATCCTGTCAGGGACAGACCTTGGTGGCGTTGTTTCATCCCCAGTTATCCAGAAGGATAAGCCCCTGGTTTCAGTCACCCTTTCTTGGGCTGAGTCGTCTGTCGAGATACAGGCTATAATCGACTTTGGGGCTGCAGGCCTGTTCGTTGATGCTGCCTTTGTATCGAAGCACTCAATTCAGCTGCAGCTGCATGACACTCCACTTGTCATTGAAGCTCTTGACAGGAGACCCCTCCAGCCTGCCCATGTGACTCATGAGACAGCTCCATTGTCCATGGCCGTAGGGGCTCTTCACCATGAGAAAATCCAAGTTTTTTCCTCACCTAAGTTTCCGTTGGTTATTGGTTATCCTTGGTTACAGGGGCCCAACCCCTCTTTTGATTGGCTCATGCTGAGGTTCTCTCCTGGTTGCCACAATGCAGTAAGACATGCTTCCAGAAGGTAGCCAAGGTCCGTGCACCTCTTCACTCTCCTCCCTGCCTGAGGAGTACCGTGATTTTTTAGCAATGTCTTTGACAAAGGTCAAGCCGGTAGTTTGCCTCCACACCGGCCATATGATTGCGCAATTGACCTTCAACCTGGTGTAATAACCCCTTGTGGCCGGGTTTACCCTTTGTCGGCCTTAGATGATAAGGCAATGGAGGAGTATGTTGCAGATGCACTTTCGAGGTTTCATCTGCAAATCCTCATCCCCTGCTGGTGCTGGTTTCTTCTTCGTAAAGAAGAAGAGTGGTGAACTGAGACCTTGTGTTGATTATAGGGATCTCAATCGCTTACCGATTAAGACTGCCTATCCAATTCTGTTGATTACGGAGTTATTTGGCCACCCTCAAGGGAGCAGCGGTTTTCACAAAGCTTGATATAAGAGGGGTATACAATCTTGTGAGGATTAAGGAGGGTGATGAGTGGAAAACTGCATATAATAGCAGAACAGGCCATTATGAGTACCTTGTAATGTCTTTTGGCCTTTGAAGTTTTCCAGGAACTTATTGAAGATGTCATCCGAGATTTGTTGCAGTTATGTATGGTGGTTTATCTCAATGATATCCTCATATTTTCCAAGTCCTTGAAGAGCCACCACATTAATGTCTGTCATGTGCTTCAGAATATAAGAGAGAACAATCTCTATTGTAAATTGGAGAAGTGCGAGTTCCATCGTGAACAGATTCAATTCGTGGGTTACGTCATTTCCACTGCTGGTTTTTCGATGGGCCCAGAGAAACTTTCTGCAGTGGAGCCGACCTGTGGGTTTATGTTATCTGCAATGTTTCCTGGGCTTTGCCAACTATTATCAGAAGTTTATTCGTAACTTCTCATCTCTGGTCAAGCCCCTGACTGATATGACCAGAAAGGACGGTAACCCACAGAGTTGGTTTCCGGAGTCTGTTAAGGCCTTTGAGAGTCTCAAGGCTGCCTTTGCTTCCACGCCTGTGTTGGTACATCCTGGTCCTACGTTACCTTTTATCCTTGAGGTTGATGCTTCTGAGACTGGAGTTGGTGCCCTTCTGTCTCGAAGAACTACCTCTGGCAGCGCTTTGCATCCTGTTGGAGAGCTGTTGGCAAACATTTTAGCCCTGAACGAATGGAGACATCTCCTCGAAGGTACCACTGTGCCGGTTCTCATTCTTACCGACCATAAGAATCTCACATTCTTGTCTGAGGCTAAATGCCTCTCTCCCAGAAGGGCACAATGGGCTCCTTTCTTGCCAAGTTTCAATTACATTGTCTCATTCTTACCCGGTACTAAGAAGTAAGGGCTTGTGCCTTGTCACGAAAATTTTCCTCCTCTTCCAAGTTGGAATCTGTTACGGTTCTTATGATTCCTCCTGATCATATTCTGGCTATGGTTTGCACCACTCTCACTTTCCTTTGGGTGACAAAAATTCTTGCTGCTCGGGTCCATGCCCCTCCTGAGAAATCTTGTGACTGCTGCTTTGTCCCAGAGAGTCTACGTACTGCTCCAGACTTACCATTCTCCCAAGGCTGTTGGCCACCCTTCGAAGAATCAACTCTTTTGAGCCATTTCCCAACAATTCTGGTGGCCTAGTCTACGTGCTGATGTAACCACCTCCGTAGCTGCCTGTCCTGTGTGTGCTGAGAGTAAGACTCCACGACATCTTCCAGTGGGCCTCCTGCAACCCATACCCAATGGAGAGAGGCCCTGGACCCACCTGTCTATGGATTTCATTGTGGAGTTACCCAACTCCCAGGGCAACACAGTTATCCTTATGCTGGTTGACCGGTTCTCAAAAATGTCTTATTGTTTTCCACTTAAGAAGTTGCCCACTTCTAAGGAACTGGCTTCCATTTTTTCTCTGGAGATCTTTCACTTACATGGGCTACCCAAGGTGATTGTTTCGGACAAGGGTAGTCATTCTGTGTCCCAGTTCTGGGGAGCCTTTTGTGTACAGTTGGGAATTCAGCTTGCTTTTTCCTCTGCGTATCACCTGCAGTCTAATGGGGCCACAGAATAAGCCAATCAGTCCTTGCAGCAATTCCTGCATTGCTATATTTCTGACCATCATACTAACTGGTCAGACCTATTACCGTGGGCAGAGTTTTTTCACAATAGGGCCTTGAATTCTGCTTCCCAATTGTCCCCGTTTATGACGAACTATGGTTTCCAACCTTTCATGTTGCCGGACTCATTTGTTCCGCAGAGTATTCCTTCCCTTAGAGGAGCATCTCCGTGGTCTTTGTTCCACTTGGGCACAAGTCCAGGAGGCTTTGCGACATGCTAATAATAGGTACAGACTCCATGCTGACTGCAAACACCTGCACGCACCTTCCTATTACGTTGGGGACAGGGTCTGACTGTCATCTCGCAACCTCCAACTTTGTGTTCCCTCACTGAAGTTCGCACCTCAGTTTATTGGGCCTTTCCGCATTCTTCAGGATTAACCCAGTGGCTTACGCATTAGACATTCCTTATAACATTCGTATCTCGAATATATTTCATGTCTCCCTATTAAAACCTTTGGTCTGCAACCACTTTACCACCTTGGTGAAATGTCCTCACCCTGTACAGGTTGAAAACCATGAGGCGTTTGAAGTGCAGTCCATTGTTGACTCCCGTAGGTTCTGTGGGCGCATACAGTACCTGGTGCATTGGAATGGGTACGGCCCGGAGGAATGCTCATGGGTCTCTATCCTATATCTATAGTGCATTCTGTGGTGTACTGTTTCTAATACACTTCAGACTGTGTATACAGTATCAAATACAGTGTGTACAGTTTCTTTACACTTCTGGGGGTGTACACAGTATCTAATACAGTGTGTACTGTTTCTACTACACTTTCTGGTGTTGTACATTGTACACAACACAGTGCAGCCATTGTACAGTTTCTAATACTTTTCTGGTGGTGTACACAGTATCTACTACTCTTTTGGTGGTGTACACAGTACACAATGCAGTGAAGCCATAGTACAGTTTCTAATACAGTGCAGGCGATGTACACAGTATCTAATACAGTCTGTACAGTTTCTACTACACTTTTGGTGGTGTGCACAGTATACAATACAGTGCAGCCATTGTACAGTTGCTATTGCTAATACAGTGCAGGTGGTGTACACAGTATCTTACAGTTTCTGCTACTCTTTTGCTGGTGTACACAGTACACAATGTAGTTAAGCCGTAGTACAGTTTCTAATACAGTGCAGGCGGTGTACACAGTATCTAATACAGTGTGTACAGTTTCTACTATACTTCTGTTTGTGTATATAGTACACAATACAGTGCAGCCATAGTACCGTTTCTAATACTTTTCTGGTGGTGTACACAGTATCTAATACAGTGTGTACAGTTTCTACTACATTTCTGGTGGTGTACATAGTGCACAATACAGTGCAGCCATAGTACCGTTTCTAATACTTTTCTGGTGGTGTACACAGTATCTAATACAGTGTGTACAGTTTCTACTACTCACTACAGTTTCTACTACTACTCTACTACTAGCCATAGTACAGTTTCTACAACTTTTCTGGCGGTGTACACAGTATCTAATACAGTGTGTACAGTTTCTAATACACTTCAGGCAGTGTACACAGTATCTAATACAGTGTGTACAGTTTCTATTACACTTTTGGTGGTGTACACAGTACACAATACAGTGCAGCCATAGTACAGTTTCTAATACTTTTCTGGTGGTGTGCGTACAGTTTCTACTACACTTTTGGTGGTGTACACAGTATAGAATACAGTGCAGCCGTTGTACAGTTGCTAATACAGTGCAGGCAGTGTACACAGTATCTAATGCAGTGTGTAGAGTTTCTACTACACTTCTGGTGGTGTACACAGTACACTGCAGTCGTAGTACAGTTTCTAATACTTTTCTGGTGGTGTGCACAGTATCTAATACAGTGTGTACAGTTTCTACTACACTTCTGGTGGTGTACACAGTACACAATACAGTGCAGCCATAGTACAGTTTCTAATACTTTTCTGGTGGTGTACACAGTATCTAATACAATATTTGCAGTTTCTAATACACTTCAGGCAGTGTACACAGTATCTAATACAGTGTGTACAGTTTCTGCTACTCTTTTGGTGGTGTACACAGTACAGAATGGATTGAAGCCGTAGTACAGTTTCTAATACAGTGCATGCGGTGTATACAGTATCTAATACAGTGTGTACAGTTTCTACTACACTTCTGGTGGTGTATACAGTACACAATACAGTGCAGCCATTGTAGAGTTGATAATACAGTGCAGGTAGTATACACAGCATCTAATACAGTGCATACCGTTTCTACTACACTTCTGATGGTGTACACAGTACACAATACAGTGCAGCCGTAGTACAGTTTCTACTACTTTTTTGTGGTGTACACAGTATCTAACACAGTGCGTACACAGTGCGTTTCTACTACACTTTTGGTGGTGTACACAGTATAGAATACAGTGCAGCCATTGTACAGTTGCTAATACAGTGCAGGCAGTGTACACAGTATCTAATACAGTGTGTACAGTTTCTACTACACTTCTGGTGGTGTACACAGTACACTGCAGTCGTAGTACAGTTTCTAATACTTTTCTGGTGGTGTGCACAGTATCTAATACAGTGTGTACAGTTTCTACTACACTTCTGGTGGTGTACACAGTACACAATACAGTGCAGCCATAGTACAGTTTCTACAACTTTTCTGGTGGTGTACACAGTATCTAATACAGTGTGTACAGTTTCTACTACACTTCTGGTGGTGTACATAGTACACAATACAGTGCAGCCATAGTACCGTTTCTAATACTTTTCTGGTGGTGTACACAGTATCTAATACAGTGTGTACAGTTTCTACTACACTTCTGGTGGTGTACATAGTACACAATACAGTGCAGCCATAGTACAGTTTCTAATACTTTTCTGGTGGTGTACAGAGTATCTAATACAGTGTGTACAGTTTCTACTACATTTCTGGTGGTGTACATAGTGCACAATACAGTGCAGCCACAGTACCGTTTCTAATACTTTTCTGGTGGTGTACACAGTATCTAATACAGTGTGTACAGTTTCTACTACTCTTCTGGTTGTGTACACAGTATACCATACAGTACAGCCATCGTACAGGTGCTAATACAGTGCAGGCGGTGTACACAGTATCTAATACAGTGTGTGCAGTTTCTAATACACTTAAGGAGGTGTACACAGTATCTAATACAGTGTAATGTGGTGTTGCAATACAAAATATGCATCATGTCCAGAAGCCCTCCAAGGAGAGGCAGACGCTCACAGGCCACTAAAAGAGAGAAAGCAACCTCTGTGTCTACAGTCAAAAGAGGTGGTCGTTGACATGGTGCATCCTCTGCAGGTGGCCGTAGGGCACGCTTGTCCTTTTTTTCTGCAGCTGGCTGTGTTATTGAGCCACAGCATGCAGAAGAGTTGGTGGAGTGGACAACAAAGCCGTCCTCATCCTCCTCATCCTCTGTCACCCAGGCTCAGAGTAGTTTTCCTTCCAACGCAGCTGCCAAAGCGGGCTATTCCACTGGCACAACTCAATGAGGCAGGATGTCCTCTAGGGGCAGCCTAAGGGCAGCCACCCTATTGCATCACACTGCAAAGCTCCGCAGGTGCAGGGCGCTGCTGACTCACTGCTGACTTTCGTAAATTCCCTGGTGTGAGCCTTTTTCAACACGTGTGCAGCAGATTGCACCATTACAACTTATGTCTTAAGTAGATCAAGCATGGCCAGAACAGCAACCGCTTGGGCACCACATGCTTGACTAGACATATGACGACCTGCCATGCAGTCCGTTGGCAACAGCACTTGAAAGACCCACATCAAAGAAAAAGACATGCTTCTCCTTGCTCCTCACCTGTGATCTCCAACCCTACTATACCTCCAGTCTTCTCAAAAACCTGCACTGAAAGGAATGAAGGTACAGCAATAGGTGTTCCAAGTACTTGCAGTCAATCTGCTAGCAGTACGCCACCATCTGATTTTAGCAGGCAAAGTTCCCTACCCCAGTTGAAATTTTGGTCCCAGCGATCCACATGTTCTGCGTCTAAATGCTAGCTTGGCCAAATTGATAGCACCGCAACTGCTGCCTTTTCAGCTGGTAGACTCTGCCTGCTTTTGTGAATTTGTGGAATGTGCTGTACCTCAGTGGCAAGTTCCAAAATGCTATTTATTTTCATGGAAGGCCAATCCAGTGGAAGGCAATGTTTTGGCCTTGTTGTACAGGGAGGTCAGCAGTAAGGTTCATATTACTGCTGACTCATGGTCCAGCAGGCATGGGCAGGAACATTACCTTTCCTTCACAGAGCACTGGGTAACTCTGCTGGCAGTTGGGAACAATGCAAGACAGGGTTCAGTGTTGTTGGAACTAGTTCCTCCACCATGCCTCCAAAAGGCTTGTGGTGATTCTTCCACAGCTCTCTCCTCCACCCCCTCCCTTTCTTCTTCCTCTATGGCCACTTCTGCAGATTTGACAAACAGTCAGGCTAAAAGATGCCATGCAGTGCTTGAATTGGTCTACCTAGGGGACAGGAGCCACACTGGGGCAGAGATTTGCAGGGGCAGGCTCAGAGGTGGTTAACACCATGCCAGCTTCAGCCAGGAATGGTTGTATGTGACAATGGCACCAACCTTCTCTCCACCCTCCGACAGGGACACTTGACCTATGTTCCATGTTTAGCAAATATCCTGAATTTGGTGGTGCAGCAATTCTTGAACAGGTACCCAGGCTTACAGGATCTCCTGAGGCAGGAGAGAAAAGTCTGTGGTCATTTCCACCGGTCATACAATGCCAGTGCTTGGCTGGCTGACATTCGGGTATGCAACCTGCCCACCAACTGCCTCATTTGTGACATGCCCACCAGGTGGAACTCAACATTGGCAATGCTTCAGCAGCTGCATACACAGCAGAGGGCCATCAATGAGTACCTGTGCGAGTATGGCACCAGGATAGGGTCAGGGGAGCTTGGTTTCCTTCCATCATGCCAGTGGTTACTAATCAAGGGTGCATGCACTGTCCTGTGTGTCATGGTCGTCCCCAAGATCCAGCGGCCCATGGAAGACCTATTCACAGAATTCCTTCGTTGAGCGCTAATAGGTTTCCCTGGGCGCACGTTGGCGCGAACGGACGCACGCGGGTGCGAGCAGGTACGAACAGGCGCACGCGGGTGCGCGAGGTTGCGAACGTGCGCACGCGGGTGCGCGGGGTCACGAACGGCTGCGCGGTTTCACGTGGGCGCGCGCGGGCACGCCGTGCGACCGTTCTTGGCGCCCAGAGAGCTTCTTAAGGAATCCGTTCTAGTGCCCCGGTGCTGTCCAGTCTACAGCGTTCCTGTGACTTACCTCTGCTAACCTGATTGTTCCTGCTCTGATCCACCCGGCCTGTTCCTGACTACTCCTGCTTGCTGCCAGCCTTGACCCTCGGACTGTCTGACCACGCTTCTGTCTTCTCCTTTGTACTTCTGCTGCCCGCCTGTTGACGACCCAGCCTGTGTTTGACCCTGCTGTTTGCCTGTTGATCCAGCCTGCCATCTGTGACTGCTGATGCTTGTTGCCTGCCTGCCAGCCGCTCCAGTACTATCACCTGTACCCGCTGCCAGCCGCTGACTGCTCACCAGCTGTTCCAGAACCACCTGCCTGCACCCGCCTCTGTCTGACGCCAGCTCCAGGGCCAAACCTACCATCACCTGCTTGGCACTTGTGCCCTCTGACCTCTAGAGTCCCTGTTCCCACTCTCAGGGGATCTCGAGCCAGAGGCTTACGAGAGGCCGCTCCCTGCACTCCGGGCTCCTTCCACCAGGCACGTGACAGTACTGGACAGCCATGTCCGAGCCCACGCAGGGAGCGTCTCCTATGGACGAACTTTGCCGCCACCTCGCAGGACTCACTCAAGCGGTGAAGAATTTACAGGAGGGATATAGTCAGCTGGAGGAACAGGTCCTGGCCCTGTCTACTTCCTCTCCAGCTGCTTCCGGGACTTCTGCTACCCCTTCTGTAGTGATGCTGCCTCCTGAACCTAGGGTGCCTACACCCGAGAGATTCTCTGGAGATCGTGGAAAATTCCGGACTTTTCGCAATTCCTGTGAACTTTTCTTCGCTCTCCAGCCCAGGACCTTTTCCCTTGAAGCCACCAAGGTGGGATATGTCATTTCTCTACTAACTGGCGAACCTCAGTCCTGGGCCCACCGCTTACTAGAGAAGAAGGATCCTTCCCTTGAAACCCTGGACATCTTCTTTCAGGCCATGTCGCGGTTATATGAAGACCCACAATTAACCGCCACCGCTGAAGCGGCCCTGCACTCACTACAGCAAGGCCGCCGGCCTGTAGAGGACTATGTGTCGGAATTCCGACGCTGGAGTTCCGACACAGATTGGAACAATGCGGCATTACGCTATCAGTTCCGTATGGGCCTATCAGAACCCTTGAAGGACGAGCTTGCCCGAGTGGGCATTCCAGAGACTTTAGAAGCCTTGGTGGAGCTCGCTATCCAAATTGACAGGCGGCTAAGGGAACGCCGTCTGGAGCGGTCCTCAACTACTCCTCGTCCAGTGTGGATGCTTCCTCGGGTCCCCAGCTCTCCTTATCCTGCCTCTCCTGCTGTCACCACGACGAATCAGGATCTCCCCGAACCCATGCAGCTGGGTCTACTTAGGCCTCCCTTGACGCCAGAAGAACGCCAACGCCGTCGGGAGGGAAACCTCTGCTTATACTGTGGAGAGTCTGGACATTTTGTGCGCAATTGCCCTGCCAAGCTCCGTAAGTGCCTCTCTGTGTCTCCTGCCCTTACGTCTGACTTTCCTAGCACTACCTCCCATCTGACTGTGTCCATTTCCTTGCAGCTTCCAGGAGGGAACGTCCAGATCAACGCCATTATTGATTCGGGAGCTTGCAGTGGCTTTATGGACTTATCTTTTGCCAAGACACATAACATTCCTCTTCGGCCCAGGGCAAAGGGACTCTCTATACATCTGGCCGATGGTTCTACTCTCAAATCCGGTCCTGTAACCCGGGAGACTCAGCCCTTATTGACTTCTATTGCCGGGATCCACCAAGAGTTGCTCTGTCTGGATGTCATTACTTCCCCCCTCTTCCCTATCATTCTCGGCATGCCCTGGCTAAGGGCACATAACCCCCAGATTGACTGGTCCACTGGGGAATTAAGATTCCTCTCACCTTACTGTCTCCAGCACTGCTTGTCGGGAACCGACCAGGCCTCCTCCTCGTTGCTCTGCCTGGAAGTTGACGCAGAAACCCGTCGAGCTGTACCTCCTGCTTACCATGACTTTCTGGATGTGTTTAGTAAAAAGGGTGCAGAGACCTTACCCCATCACAGGCCATATGATTGTCCTATAGAATTACTTCCAGGGGCAGAAATTCCCTTTGGGAGAATTTTCCCACTATCAGAGACTGAGTTGGTGGCTTTGAAGACTTACTTGGATGATAATCTAAGGAAGGGATTTATACGTCCCTCTACTTCACCGGCGGGAGCGGGAATCTTTTTCGTGGAGAAGAAGGACCAAACTTTGTGCCCCTGCGTTGACTACCGGGCCCTTAACAAGATAACTATTAAGAATCGTTATCCTTTGCCACTTGTGCCGGAACTCTTCCAAAGACTGGGGTCTGCAGCAGTATTCTCGAAGCTGGATCTGCGGGGGGCCTACAATCTGGTCCGCATCCGTGATGGCGACGAGTGGAAGAATGCCTTCCGTACTCACTTCAGGCATTTTGAGTACCTGGTCATGCCTTTTGGTTTATGTAACGCCCCCGCCACATTCCAGCACTTCATCAACGACATCTTCAGAGACTACCTAGACCTGTTCGTCATTACCTATCTAGACGACATCCTGATCTTCTCCTCCTCCCTGGCAGAACACCGGGAACACGTCAGGAAAGTACTATCCCGACTCCGACTTCACGGGCTATATGCCAAACCGGAGAAATGTACTTTCGAACAACGAAGCATTCGATTTCTGGGGCTGGTCATTTCTGTAGATGGCATCGAGATGGACCCTCAGAAGATCTCCGCCATCCGTGACTGGCCCGCTCCCACTGACAGAAAAGGGGTCCAGCGATTTGTTGGATTTGCGAATTTTTATAGGAAATTTATTAAAGGATTTTCTGCTATTATAGCCCCCATCACAAGACTGACCAGGCAGGGTCTGAAGTTCCAATGGTCCCCAGAGGCTCAGGAAGCCTTCTCCACTCTGAAGAACTTGTTTGTGTCGGCCTCTATTCTCAAACATCCTGACCCGACCCGGCCTTATATTCTAGAGGTTGATGCCTCTGAGATTGCGGTTGGGGCGGTTCTATCTCAGAGACATGGGCTTAGGTCCCGTTTGCACCCAGTCGCATTCTTTTCCCGCAAGCTATCCGAAGCAGAGGCAAATTACGACGTCGGAGACCGGGAGTTATTAGCCATCAAAGTGGCCCTCGAGGAATGGCGCTACCTACTGGAGGAGGCCACACACCCAATCCTTATTTACACAGATCATAAAAATCTAGAATATTTGAAGTCTGCCAAGAGGTTGAGGCCACGTCAGGCCAGATGGGCTCTTTTCTTCTCCCGGTTTTCATTCCATATAACTTATCGCCCGGGGTCAAAGAATACCAAACCGGACGCCCTGTCCCGAATGTTCAACGAGCCAGAGACTTCTCCACATCCAGATACCATTCTGACCTCAGGGAACTTTCTTCTCCTTCAAGCAGATCTGCTGTCTCTGATCAAGCAGGCTTCCGCTGGTACTGCTCCACCACCTAACGTCACACTTCTGGCCAAAGACGAACTTCTCTGGAATGGAGACAACATTTTTGTTCCCCAGGAGACCCGGGTGCCAGTCCTCAGTTCTTGCCATGATCACCCGCTGGCCGGCCATTTCGGAGCCCTCAAGACCACTGAATTGGTTCAGCGAACCTTTTGGTGGCCCCAGTTGAAATCTGACTGTAAAAGGTACGTGGAGGCATGTGTCACCTGCATCCGGAACAAAAGCAACAAGTCCAGGGCCTGGGGTCTGATGAAACCATTACCTGTCCCAGAGAGGCCTTGGCGGATTTTATCGTAGAGCTACCACCATCAGAAGGCTACTCCACAATCTTTGTGATAGTGGACAGGCTAACCAAGATGGCCCACTTCTTGCCAATGAAGGGCACCCCCTCCGCTGCGGAAACAGCCGAGGTATTTATTAAAGAAATCGTGAGGCTACATGGCGTTCCTGCAAATATTACCTCTGATCGGGGAGTGCAATTTACGTCCAAGTTCTGGAGAGCACTTTGTAGGGCCCTGAAGATCGATCTTTGTCTTTCATCTGCTTACCACCCACAGACCAATGGGCAAACGGAACGGACGAACCAGACGCTGGAGCAGTATCTGCGCTGCTTCTCGTCATTTTCTCAGGACGACTGGGCTCCTTTGCTCCCGTTAGCAGAATTTGCCTACAACAACTCCATCCACTCTGCCACAAGTCAGTCCCCGTTCTTCGCTAACTACGGCTTCCATCCCTCATTTCTGTCCAATGACCTGCCAGAAAGCCCGGTACCAGCGGTTCAGGAGAGTATTGACTTTTTCAGCTCCAATAACAGACTGCTGCAGGAGACCATGACAAAAACCCAGAGATATAATAAAGAGGTCTTTGACAGGAAGAGAAGGGGGGAGCTTGAACTCAAAGTCGGGGACCAAGTTTGGCTCTCCACGTTGAACCTAAAGATGGCCTGTCCTACTAAGAAGTTGGGGCCAAGGTTTGTGGGTCCCTTCCCAATCGTGAAGAAAATAAATGACGTGGCGTTTGAGCTGAAACTGCCAGAATCGTTCCGGATTCACCCCGTATTTCATGTAGCTTTGCTCAAACCAGCCGTCCCAGATCCCTTTGATAGCCGGAGGGTTGTCCCACCTGAACCTGTGATCATCGACGGTGAAGTCGAGTACGAGGTGGAATCTATCCTGAACTGTAGGCGTAGACGTAATCAAGTTCAATTCCTGGTGAAGTGGAAGGGGTACGGACCCGAAGAAAATTCTTGGGAACCTGAATCTAACATTCACGCCAGAAGACTGATTCTCGCCTTTGAGAGGGCCCATCCGGGTAAAATGGCTCAGTTGGGCATTCGGAGGCTGCCCCTTGGGGGGGGCAATGTCATGGTCGTCCCCAAGATCCAGCGGCCCATGGAAGACCTATTCACAGAATTCCTTCGTTGAGCGCTAATAGGTTTCCCTGGGCGCGCGTTGGCACGAACGGACGCACGCGGGTGCGAGCAGGTACGAACGGGCGCACGCGGGTGCGCGAGGTTGCGAACGTGCGCACGCGGGTGCGCGGGGTCACGAACGGCTGCACGGTTTCACGTGGGCGCGCGCGGGCACGCCGTGCGACCGTTCTTGGCGCCCAGAGAGCTTCTTAAGGAATCCGTTCTAGTGCCCCGGTGCTGTCCAGTCTACAGCGTTCCTGTGACTTACCTCTGCTAACCTGATTGTTCCTGCTCTGATCCACCCGGCCTGTTCCTGACTACTCCTGCTTGCTGCCAGCCTTGACCCTCGGACTGTCTGACCACGCTTCTGCCTTCTCCTTTGTACTTCTGCTGCCCGCTTGTTGACGACCCGGCCCGTGTTTGACCCTGCTGTTTGCCTGTTGATCCAGCCTGCCATCTGTGACCGCTGATGCTTGTTGCCTGCCTGCCAGCCGCTCCAGTACTATCACCTGTACCCGCTGCCAGCCGCTGACTGCTCACCAGCTGTTCCAGAACCACCTGCCTGCACCCGCCTCTGTCTGACGCCAGCTCCAGGGCCAAATCTACCATCACCTGCTTGGCACTTGTGCCCTCTGACCTCTAGAGTCCCTGTTCCCACTCTCAGGGGATCTCGAGCCAGAGGCTTACGAGAGGCCGCTCCCTGCACTCCGGGCTCCTTCCACCAGGCACGTGACACTGTGACTATTTGAGGAGACCACAAGGATGGTGAGCAGTGACATGCATGCATCACTGACACCATCCCTCTAATCTTCCTGTTGGAGCGCATGCTTCGTGGAATCATGGACAGGGCACTTGAGGCAGAACAGTGGGAGGAAGAGGAGGACTTCCTTCCCTCTCAAGGCCCTCCATATCCAGATAGCATTCCTGTGGGCCCACCAAACACACAGGAAGAAGAGGAAGAGGAGGATTGTGTAAGCATGGATGTAGAGGATAACACTCAACAGCAGTCTTCAAGGGAGTGTTTTCAGTCCCCAGAAACCCAAGGAGTTGTACGTGTCTGGGAGGAGGTAGTTATGGATCACGTGATCCTTAGTGACCCACAGGACTCACAATCAAATGCCTCTGCAAACTTACACTGCATGGCCTCCCCGATTTGGCAAAGCCTGCAAAAGGACCCTAGGACTCGTGGTATTAAAGAGAGGGAGCATTACTGTCTGGCAACCCTTCTTGATCCATGTTGTAAGGGTAAGGTTGCAGAACTCATCCTGTCTTCGCAGAGGGAGCAGAGGATGAAACATCTTCAGGAGGCATTTAAGAAAGGTTTGTGAAACGCATTCACAGTTCCTGGGTGGTTCCTGGTGTTGGACAACGTGTTGCTTAGGCTTCATTCAGTCAGAGGAAGAGTGGTGGGGAAAGTGGCCGGCTGACTGATGCCTTTAAACAATTTTTCAGTCCTCAGTGCCAAGGTCTGATCAGTTCAAGCAACCATCACCAGCATCTGCATTACATGGTGCAGGAATATCTAGGGGCACTGGGTTACTGAGTCTTGAGGGTGGACCACTGGCCAGAACTTGCTCAACATGCAATTGAGCTACTGGCCTGTCCTGCATCCAGCATGCTTTCTGAACGCACATTCAGTGCTGCTGGAGGGCTTGTAAGGGATCAGAGTGTGCCTGTCTAAAGGCTCTGTTGATAGGCTAACATTAATAAAAATTAATAAGTCTTGGATAAGCAGCCATCAAGCACCTGATGCTGATGTAATTGAATTTGCTATGGATGTGGGATCCCTTGAAGACTGCCTATGTGGGCTATCCTATTCCTCCTCAATCTTGATGATGCTAGCTTCCAACAATATTTTTGGTTAAGGGGACCACCACCACCACCCAAGGCCCAATTTTTCTGCCTCTGTTTAACAGGGGCATGTAATTACAATATTTTATATAATATTTTACAGCAAGGCCTGTTCCTGCACGCAACAAGAGTATCTGTGAGGGGTTACAGTGTTCTGGCACCACCACCACTGCCCAAGGCCCAATTTTTCTGCCCCTGTTTAACAGGGGCATGTAATTACAATATTTGATATAATATTTCACAGCAGGGCCTGTTCCTGCGCCCAACAAGAGTAACTGTGAGGGATTACAGTGTTCTGGTACCACCAACACCTAAAGCCCAATTTTCTGCAGAGTATATACAGCAGGCCGCATAATAAATATACTGCTGTTCAGAGTATATAGTGCCTGGGTGACCCCCACATCATTTAAAAAAAAATGGGTGCAGGGTTCCCCTTAATATCCATACCAGACCTGAAGGGCCAGTATGGATTTTGGGGGTGACATCCACGCCATTTGTTTGGGTATTTTTGGTATTTGTATCTATATTGCCGGGATTCAACAATGCATTACAGCCACGAGGCAGTTTTAAATTACATTTTTTCCTTTAGAAATTAAATTTTGCTGTGGCACTGTTATAAACCTGGGAAAGATGTGCTAGTTTACAGGCATACTAAGGACACCCCCAGGCACGATATTTAAAGGAATATTTCATTTTTGTTTGTTTTACTTTAAGCATTATTAACCGCTTCCAGACCAGCCGCCGCAGTTTTACTGTGGCAGGTTGGCTCCCTTGTGCGAAACCACGTAACTGTGTGTGGACTCATAGGGTTCAGATAGCAGGCACACTGCACTGCGGGGGTGCCGATCATGACCAGGAGACACTCTGACAGAACCATGCTCCATCACTTACTCTAGTTAGTCCCCCTCCTTCAGTTAGAATCACCTCCCAGGGAACACAGTTAACCCCTTCACTGCCCCCTAGTGTTAACCCTTTCACTGCCAGTGACATTTTTACAGTAATCAATGCATTTTTAATCGCACTGGTCGCTGTATTAATGCCAATGGTTCCAAAAATGTGTCAAAATTGTCCGATGTGTCCGCCATGATGTCGCAGTCACAATAAAAATCACAGATTGCAGCCATTAATAGTAAAAAATAATAATAATAATAATGCTATAAATCTATCCCCTATTTTGTAGACACTATAACTTTTGCACAAACCAATCAATATACGCTTATTGCAATTTTTTTTTTACTTATCGGCCTAAACTGAGGAAAAAAATATTTTTTTGATATTTTTGGGGGATATTTATTATAGCAAAAAAGTAAAAAATAATGTTTTTTTTTCAAAACTGTCGCTCTTTTTTTTATATATACCTCAAAAAATAAAAACCACAGCTACAGTTTGAATTTAAAACGTATTTGTGTGAACTGTGAAGTTAAGTCATGGATTGTGGAAACAAACTAGTGTCGGGTGATTGTATATAGTGTATACCACATTTACCACTGACTAAAGCAGAATTGTGATGCAAGGAGATTAGCTAAAAGTAGTTGGATCTGTATATGCGTTATAATTAATCGAAATTAGTCGATTAATCGATTAAAAAATCGATTAATAGACACCACAAAGAAGTCAGACGTTTTTCCGACCTGAACGTTTTTTACAGATATCAAAAATGTTTATCACGTAGAGTCAGTCAAAAACAAATGCTAAGCATTAATGGTCTGTAGTATTCTCACGGGGTTAATAGGAGCTTAGAAAACATGGGCCCATTGCTTTACAGGGAGGAGCACAGCTACATATAGTTGCTCCTGTCTCCGTGATTATGAAAGAAATGATGGCTAATTTGTTGTGCCTTGGATGCTAAGTAACTACACTATATATAAACAGGCAAGTGTCGCCGCTCCTGATTACATCACTTTGATGAAATGCGTAGGGCGAAGCTTCCAGAATCATTGCTTCACTTCTGCTTCTGGTCCCTGGAATGAATCAGATCCCGGACTTCTTAATTCTCACCTGCATTATCGTTTTATCATCACCCCTGGTTCAGTTCATGCTAGAACCCTCAAACATCACAAAAGTTCTGGCCTGAATAATGAACCCCATTGTTTATGGGACCTGAACTAGAGAAAATCTGGAAGAAAGCATAGACAGCCTTGCAGAGATTCCATATCCAGGAAACACTTAATTGGCCACATCACCATCAGGGGCTTGATAGCTGTTACTAATCCAGGACTGAATCATTTTGATAAATGTCAGCTGGTCAACGAGGTTTGTGGACAGAAGCACTATTTTATCTGTCACAAAACCTCTGGCAGCCTTGAATGCCTGTTCAGAATGCATGTTGGATGCAGGGCAGCCCAACAGCTCAATTGCATACTGGGCAAGTTCTGGCCAGTGGTCTATTCTCATGACCCAGTGGATTGTCAACTGAAAAGCTCTCCATGTGGGGGGCGTGGCCTGGAGTGCAATGGAGTAGGGCGCCTGCAGTGAGTGCTCCGCTCGTCCATACTCCTGTTCTCACCATCCTGCACCATCCTTCTTCTATATACCACCTGGAGGACCCTGCCTTGCCTCTTGCTCTTCCCCTGGAGCCATCTGCCCGTTTTGGAGGCCGCGCGGCGCCGCTCCGGTAGGCTGGGTATTCCCGGGGGCAGCCTGTAGGACAGACCGCGGCTTCGGCCTAGCCGGCGGCCATCTTGCTCCACCCGGCGGCGGCTTTCTCTACCCTCCTCGGCCCTCCGAGCCTTTCCGAATCTGCCCTGCAACACCCCCGGCCGCCGGATCGCCCTCGGCCGCGGGTGTAGTGCCTGTCACGCCGGTGGTGACCGGTCGGATAGTCCGCGGCGCCGGCCTGGTCCCCGAACCGGCGGCCATCTTGCTCCACCCGCGGCGGCCTGTGCAGGCCTCTCTGACTGTTTTTCTGCCTCCATCCGCCTGCCTGTGGCTGCCAAACCGCCCCTTGCCATCTGTGCAGTGCCCCTCTATCCTGCAGTAGCCGGTTGGATCGCCTGCGGGGCCGGCCTGGGCCCTGGAGAAGTGGCCATATTGCTACACCCACCGCAGGCCCTTGCAGAGTACTCTGCGTCCACCTCCCCTTTCTGTGCCCGCTTCTCCTCTGCAGCAGCCACTGACCCTTGCATGCACCAAGCCCCCACCTGTAAACCACGCCTGCAGTACTTGGCGGTTGTTACGAGAAGGGAGACTGAGAAGCTGCCCTAATATATAGCGGCCATCTTGGAACACCCCGGACCATCCTGGACCATGTCCCCACCGAAAAAGTCTAACGAGACCGCTGACAAGCTTGCCAGATACCGTCGCCATGAGGAGGATCACCGGGCCAAAGATGGCGCTAGTGCTCCCTCTGACGCGGACCACTCTACGTCGGCCACCACCCAAGTCCTGGACGCTATAGCCCTCTGTCAGAGCACGCTCACCTCCAAAATTGAGGAGGTCAAAATTGATGTGTCTCTCATCCGGCAAGACCTCTCTACCCTCCGGGATCGTGTGGCGGAGACGGAGACCCGCATCAGTAGAGCTGAAGACATCATACACCCCCTGCAGCACACCACTGACGAGGTACGCCGTCAGCTGCAACAGCTTTGCGCGAAACAGGACGACATGGAAAACCGTCTCCGAAGATGTAATCTCCGCTTCATCGGCCTCCCTGAGACAGCTGAGGGTAATGATCCGGCGGGTTTCCTTGAAAGTCTCCTGACCTCCACCTTCGGAAGAGAGGCATTTTCGGTGATGTTCGCTGTGGAGAGAGCTCATCGGATTCCAGCCCGTCCCCCTCCCCAGGGGGCCCCACCGCATACTCTGATTGCGAAATTTCTTAACTTCAGAGACCGTGACAAAATTCTCCGCCTGACTAGAGAGAGGGGCAATATCCCCCATACCAATACTCATGTGGCGGTATTCCCAGACTTTTCCAGCGAGGTGCAACGGCAGCGATCCAGGTTCCAGGATGTTAAGCGACGCCTTCGGGTCCTACACCTTAAATATGCAATGTTGTATCCTGCGAAGCTTCGCGTGGAATGCGAGGGCCGAACCCACTTTTTTGAAGACCCTGCCTCGGCATCCACCTGGATTGACCAGAGAGAACGCCGAGACTGAACATCTCACCCTACCTATGCACTGTGGATGCTTTCCCTTTCTTTTCCCGCTCCCGTGGGTCCCCACGATATCTCCTCCTGCTACTTTGATGATTGAGTCGTCGCGATGAGCATGCTATTAATCGACGCCCGTTGCAGGGCCAGGGGACTATCCCGGGAAGACTTTCTTTTCATCTTGTACTGGATCTCACAGCCTGTCTATTCTCTCTCGGTGTTCCGCTGCTCTGAGATCCCTACCTCCCCTGTGCCTGAGGAGCACCTGGGGAAGACCGAAGATAATACGACATCCAGGACTATTCTACTGTACTTTATTCATCATCCCTAAGGCGGGCGGAGCTCCCCCCTGCTCGGCCATGATGATATCACACCTTTGTGGCCCCTGCTCCCCATGCACCTTCCAGAGAAGACGTCGCCCCCCTAGGATTTTTAGGATTTTTGGGTACTTCTCCCTCCCCCATTTATCTGATTTTTTTTTTTATCCCCCTTTGTTTTTCTTTTTGTTACCTTGGGTATCTATGCTCCTCTGCAAATAAGTTCCTTGCCTCCAATGGGTTCTAAGCATTGGATGTCCCCTGTTGGTACCCAGTTTTGGGGTATGATGTCCAAGCCGTGTTGGGGTGGCACTGGACTGGGTGGGGGGTGGGATGTTGTGGTTTTTATTTTTTTTTGTACCACTATGTTTGCTAACGTTTGTTTCTACTATAGGTACTGTGTTAAAGTCATACAAGCATTTTTTGAATTGGTTGCTATTGTGTTCTGTGCGCACTAACTTGGCCATGACTGCCCTGCTGATTCTGGCCCACCTATGGTTTATTGTTTACGCCCTGCACCCACCATGAGCTCCTTAAAGTTCCTTACGTGGAATGTCAGAGGCATGCGGAACAAGATAAAACGCACTGCCGCCCTGACATTCCTTAAGTCTCAGCGTGCTGACATTATCGCGCTTGTTGAGACCCATGTTACTGGCCATCTCCAGTCCTCTCTTAAGAAACCGTGGATAGGTTGGGCGTACCATGCTACCCACACCTCATACTCCAGGGGGGTTTTCGGTCCTAATTGCTAAAAGGGTGCCGTTTAACCTAGTGCTGCTCCAGACGGACCGGCAGGGCAGATATGTATTCCTGCATGCCACCATTAATGGATCCCCTATTTTGATAATAGCCTGCTATGTCCCCCCCCCTATAACTCAGTTGTACTTAAGGAGGGCCTTGCATTTATGGCACACTACCCCTCGGTGCCGGCAGTGTGGTTGGGGGACTTTAATATGACCCTCATTCCCGCTCTGGACCGCATGGGCACCCCGGACTCCCCTGATGACCCTCCAGCCCATACCAGACTACACCGTATATTGACCGACTTTGCTCTTGTCGATACATGGCGCCACAAGCATCCCCATGCTAAAGCATACTCGTGCTTCTCAGCCAGCCATAACACAATGTCCCGAATTGACTTCATTCTCATTTCACAGACTCTGACACCCAGACTGGAAGATGTGGGCTTCGCTCCGAGAATCCTCTCGGATCACGCCCCCTACTGGATTACGACGCGGCTCCTGGGGGCCTCTCCCTCTCCTACTTGGCGGCTGAACCCATTTTGGCTGGCCGCCCTGCGGGAGCAGGGGGACATCTCTACGGAGTTGCAGCACTATTTTGCAGTTAACGGGGACTCCACTACATACGACATGGTGTGGGACACATTTAAGCTTTACGCCCGCTCCCTGCTCTCCACGCGCATTAACAGACTTAAGCGGTCGTCCAAACTTGTTGTCCAACAGGCAACGGAACACCTACAGAGATTGGAGGAGGAGTTTCAGCGAGACCCCTCGCCAGACGCAGCCACTAATCTTAAGCTCCAGCTACGACAGGTCTCCCAGCTACATACGGAACAGGCCAAGCAGCGCATCTTTTTCTGTAGGCAAAGGGTATTTGAATATGGAGAAAGATCGGGCAAACTACTCGCTTACCTCGCTCACTTAGATTCCCGTCCCCCGGTCGTGGTGTCGCTGCTGGACACCCAGGGTAATGGTATTACGGATCCGCAACAGGTGGCGGAGGAGTTTGCGAGATGTTATCGAGCACTCTATGCCAATCGGGTCACTCATACTCCCCAAGACACCAGAGACTACTTGGCGAGAATTACATTTCCCAAACTGACAGACGCCCAACGTGACCTTTTAGAGGCCCCCATTACTGAGGAGGATATTTCCAAGGCAATTTCCTCTCTGGCCACTTCTAAAGCACCAGGACTTGACGGTCTGCCGCTAGAATTCTATGCCACCTACTCTGAACTTTTGACCCCTAAACTCCATGACTTATATGAGTCCATATTTGACATGGTAATCCTACCCCCCTCCATGAGGGACGCACAAATAGTTGTGATTCCCAAGCCAGGGAAGGACCCACACTATCCGGAATCATATAGACCTATCTCTCTACTACAGGTTGACATTAAAATACTGGCTAAGATTCTTGCCTCCCGCCTTAATCAGGTTATCCTCTCACTGATCCACCCTGACCAGACTGGCTTTATGCCAGGAAAAAACACCGCCATGAATATCCACCGCTTACTTATGAACATCCAGGGATCCCATGATGAAGTCGTCTCGGGTCGTGGTGGCTTTGGATGCTGCCAAGGCCTTCGACTCCGTGGAGTGGAACTACCTGTGGGAATGCCTCTTGGGATTTGGACTTGGCCCCAACTTTATCCGCTGGGTCCAACTCCTGTATCAATCTCCGAGGGCCAAGGTGTTTGTGAACGGCTGGCTCTCTGAGCAGTTCCCGCTGGAGAGAGGGACTCGACAAGGCTGCCCCCTTTCCCCCATGTTGTATGCGTTGGCTGTGGAGCCACTGGCTATTATGGTTCGCGCAGACGCCAGAATTCGTGGCCTTAGGATAGGAAACCTGGAGGAAAAGATCGGGATGTATGCTGACGATACACTCCTATACTTAGCCGACTCGGGTCCCTCCCTTCTTGCAGCCCTCCATACCATAGACTGTATCGGTAGTCATTCGGGTCTGAGCATTAACTGGTCCAAATCCCAGATCCTTCTGCTTGATCATTTCCCCCCTGTACCCACGTTCCCTCCTCTAGATCTCCCTAGGGTTTCCGTGATCAAGTATTTAGGAGTGCAGGTCACTAGATCGCTGACAGACTATGTACCCCTAAACATTGAACCCCTTTACGCCCTGATTAAGACCAAGACACAAACCTGGGCCAGACTACCTCTGAGCGTTATGGGATGCATTAATCTGGTCAAAATGATACTTCTGCCCAAGATACTTTATTTGATGTGGCATGCACCCCTGTATGTACCACAACATTTTTTCAAGACGATTGAATCAATTCTCAATTCATTTATATGGGGCCACAGCAGACACAAATTGTCTTGGAGACTTCTGAAGAATCCAGTGACAATGGGAGGGGCTGCCCTTCCAGATTTCCAGGATTACTACCTTGCCTCCCAATTGTCCCATTTTTATCACTTTGACAAGAGCGAGCTACCAAGATACCAGACATTACTTTGTAAACGCCCTGATGACCCTGCTCACACCCCACTTCAGTCAGTCCTTAGGGCTCCACTGTCAAAACGTTCCCCCTATCCAAAAGTAGACATGTTGACGCATCACCGGAGGATATGGCGGACGGCCCTAAACAAACTTGGGAACCCACAAGTTCATTCTTATACTCCTCTCTGGTTCAACACACACTTGCCCGAACTGCTGTCCGTTCCAGACCCCGCAGCTTGGACGCGGTATGGGATATTGTACATGCACCAAGTCATGACTGGCTCTGGGCTTAAATCCTTTCAAATGCTAAAGGAAGAATTCGCACTCCCTAACCATCTCTTCTTCCGATATTTACAGCTCCGACATGCGCTACAGACTCAGTTTCCCGGCTCCAACCCCCCCCTGACAGTCCCTCCTATAGTAGATATAGTCACAGGGGCTGAGCCAACCAGGTTGATCTCTGCCCTCTACTCCGCCATCCGTCTCCCAGGTTCCGGGGGAATTGGCTTACGCCGCCAAGGCCAGATGGGAGGTGGATGTTGGATTAATTGAGGACGAGGAGTGGGATGATGTATTGGGGGATGTGAAGAGAGTATCCCCCAGACTTTCGGACCGCCTCACACAGCTGTACATTGTTCATAGGACATATCTGACCCCCCAAAAGATAGCACGGTTCAAACCCACGTATAATCCGGGATGCCGCTTATGCGACCACACCCCAGGCTCCTTCTATCACCTCATATGGTCCTGCCCGGTTATACAAACATACTGGATACAGGTAATTCGCTTTCTCCATGACCAGATGGGCTCTCCTGTTAGCCTCGACCCGAAGCTGTGCTTACTTGGTCTCTTGCCAGAATTTGAAGCTGACAAGTCCCTTCGTACCTTTTTACATGAAACACTGTTCCTGGTGAGAAAAGTGCTTGCTCGCGGCTGGATGCAGGCCCTCCCCCCCACGGTCCAATGTTGGAAGAAAGAGGTTAACGATACCCTCCCGTATAAGAAATTAATATATACGCATAGAGGATGTCCACTTAAATTCGAGCAGATATGGGGCAGATGGTTGGGGGATGGGGAGACATGTACTTGATATGCTGTTGTATTGATCCTTTGCCCCCCTCCCCCCTCTGTTTTTCCCTTTCTGTGCTTCCTCCACCCCATGGGTCTGCTTTTATTGTGTCCCCCTCCCTTTCCTCCTTTTTTTCTTTCCCTCTCCGCCTCCTGCCCCTTCCCCGGTTGACACGGATTGGTCTTACAATGATGCTACCCATGATGGGTATCACAACCCTATGCGGCGCAACTATCCCAAAGCACTCATGTATGCAACACTGCCTTGGCCAGGTTGGCCCTTATTACCTGATGTACCTTATGTATGCTTACTATGTATGTTATATTCTCTGTTTCCTTCTTTTTGGTTTTTTTTTCTTTGTTTTTTTTTTTTCAATAAAGTTTGTTTTTCAATTAAAAGAAAAGCTCTCCATGTCTGTTTTCACCCCTAGATAATCTCCCACCATATGATGCTGCCAATGGGATGTGAAAGCTGAATGCCCTGGGTGCTGAAGACTAAAAAAAAGTTTCCTCCTCTTGTGTGTCCTGTGGCATCACAAGAATTGTGTCTGCATAAAGTGGGCCTTGAGAGGAAAGGAAGTCTTCCTTTTCCCCCCGCTGCTCTGCCCCAAGTGCCCTGTCCATAATGCTATGCAGAGTCTGCTCCAGCAGGAACACTACAGGTATTGTGTCACTGATGCATGCATTGTCATGATTCACCATCCTTGTCGCCTACTCAAATGGTGACAGTACAGTGTATGCATACTTGTCGTTCACCCTGGGTGCCTTCCATTGCGGTGCTGTGTGTTCATCCACCTCAGCGCCCGACCGGAGCTGTTCCCCGGGCCGTTTGCTCAGTCCCATTACTACACCATTTATACAGCGTTCCCTAGTAAGTTAGTCCTGGTGGGGGTGATTATCTGTTTCCCCCCCCCCCCCAACTTGGTCTGCTCCGTGCTAAATGTATATATATTTTTCTTTTCTTTTTTTCAAACATTCAACTCATTTTGTTCAAAATTATATATTTTCTTTATAGATTTTACATACTTGCTCCTGATGAGTGGCCGCTAGTCACAAAACGCGTAGAGCTATCGGTTGCTGTACCTTCATTAATTGTATCATGATTTCATAGTTACTACAGTTTTAACTTTCGCTTCAGGTCTAGTGAGGTCATAGGTCCTGCAGTTACTACCTCTAAAATATTGTTATATATCATGTTTCTTGGGGCGAATGAGGGAATGTTTTTCAGTCTTTATATGAACTCAATTCTAATTTATTTTCATTTATATTGTACCTTATTTATTTTATATCACCTAATCAATTGTACTGTACTCAGTGTTCTTATAATCATGTGTATTGTTACATATATATTATTATGCAAATTTGTTTTATACATTATTTCTGTTTTTATTACCATGCTGTAACATTGTACGGTTATTTATTGATATATGATTAAAACGTCCTCTCATTCGCCCTGTCTATCGTTTTGCTTCCATGTGCTGCATTTAAAGACCCACCCTTTTTTTTTTGAGGATTATTTTCCTCTCTTTTTATTTCTCTCGGTAATTGGGATGGATATTCACGACCTTACCAGGCCATGGTATAATTTAAAGTCCCTAGGGATGGAATTACTGGACCTTACCGGGTCTTGGTTTCCTTAAAGTCCCTAATTTTTCTTAAATTCAATGTCCTTATCTATCTGAAAATGTTGTACTCAAATTCACAGTTTTCATACTAATTGGGTGGTGCCTTTTGGAGCACCATGAAAAATCACTTACTGCTCCACCGTGGCTTTCTAAGTAACTTTGACACAACTTGCGAACTAAGGGGCAAATGCCATGAAAAATAGTACTGTGCAAACATATATTTGCTTGCTGCTGCCATTAGGGATAAGCGAATATACATAGGCTTAGTTCATGGGTGTCACGTACCTGGTGGAGGGAGCCCGGAGTGCAGGGAGCGGCCTCTCGTAAGCCTCTGGCTCGAGATTCCCTGGAAGTGGGGACAGGGATTCTAGAGTTCAGAGGGCACAAGTGCCAAGCAGGTGAAGAGTAGGACTGGCCCTGGAGCTGGCGGCAGACAACGGCAGACTCTGGTAGGTGGTTCTGGAACAACTGGTAAGCAGTCAGCGGCTGGCAGCGGGTACAGATGATCACACTGGAACAGCTGATAGGTAGGCAGCAGACAGCAGCGGGGCACGGATGGCAGACTGGAACAGCTGGCAGGCAGGCAGCAGACAGCAGCAGCACAGGTGGCAGACTGGAACAGCTGGCAGAACAAGCGGGGTCAAACACAAGCCGGGTCATCAACAGGCTGGCAGCAGTGGTACACAGGAGAAGGCAGAAGCGAGGTCAAACAGTCCGAGGGTCAAAGGCTGGCAGCAGGCAGGGATAGTCAGGAGCAGGCTGGGTAGAACAGAACAGGAACAATCAGGTAAGCAGGAGGCAAAGTAACCGGAAGACTGGACAGCACCGAGGCACTGGAACGGATTCCTTAAGAAGCCCTCTGGGCGACAAGAACGGTCGCACGGCGTGCCAGCGCGCGCCAACGTGAAACCGTGCAGCCGTTCGTGACCCCGCGCACCCGCGTGCACTCGTTAGCAACATCGCGCACCCGCGTGCGCTCGTTAGCAACATTGCGCACCCGCGTGCGCTCGTTCGCAACATCGCGCACCCGCGTGTGCCCGTTCGGACCCACTCGCACCCGCGTGCGTCCGTTCGCGCCAACGCGCGCCCATGGAAACCTATTAACGCTCAACGAGGGGATTCCGTGGATGGGTCTTCCATGAGCCACTGGATTCCGGAGACGACCATGACAATGGGCCTTTCTTCAAACCCATCATAAAGGCAGAAAATTGTGAACTTTAATCCAAACTCCATTGAGGTCTAAAAGGGCCAATCTTGAAAAACAATTCTAGCCCTTTTTAATGCCAATTTGCAAGGGATTTTCAAAGAGCATAGGGGGCTGAGCACTATCATAGGGGAGCTGTACCAATGCAAGTCCCAAAGTTGGAGGAAAAAGATCTGTACTATGTACTCAGAGGTAACAATTTTTTCTTGACTGTATTTAGACATTTATTTTGTGAAAATGCACGTTTGTCTTTTATTATGAGGCCATTCCTGTTGAAGCAGGCATGGACAGGGACTTCAATGCAACCTGGAGCTATCTTTAAAGGAGAAGCATGGCCAAAGCTCTTTTGGTCATACTTCTCCTGTGGGTCACAATAGTGTTCTGTGTAATCATGTGACCCAGATTCAGCCTACAGTGGGCTAAAGTCCTGACATCACAGAGCCGGTCCAGGCTATGCAGGACTCCCAACAATAAGGCGGAATGCTGCAGGGATCCCAACAACAATCAGTGGCATGCTAAGAACCTAAGCCAGCTGCTCCCACCAAATCCATAGATCAGAGTTCTTTGATCGCTCAATTCTCAGTATAGAGCCTTTGGGGGATAGCTGCAGCTTGGATAGATGCTGCAGACATATAATATATAATTCCACATTTCTCTTTTAAAAACAAAACAAGCCTTACGCCTAAAAATCACCTTATATCCCTATGAAAAAGTGTAAAAGTGTTTTTTTTGCAAGAGAAGGCTGACAGTTCAGACACTGACCTTGCAAAAGGTGATGACTTCAAGGTATCCAATCTTGTAGGTGAGTGTAGAGAGAGGAATGTCTTTAATGTTAAAATGTGCTGTTTCTGAGGTATAGAGAGAACCAGATTAGGGATTTTTATTCAAGAAGTGAGAGGCCAGCAATCCCTAAAACAATATGAAAAGGGAAAAACTTTGTTAGTGCTCAGAGCAAAACTCCAAACTTACAAATTTTCCTACCTGCCAACAAAATTTATGTTATTAATTTTGAACAATATTTACATTTTTTCACATTAAATTTTAATTTATAAAAATGTTTTTGATCATTTTTAACTTGTAAGCCCTTCCCTGCCCAGGCCAAGCAGGGAAAGCAAGGCTGTAACTTAAACACAGGCAAACACAACCATGAACTTTTGTGTGTCCAGTGCAGCGCACTGACTGAAGGTACCCCAATAGGCACTTGAGATACTTGCCTGCTCTGCTGCATGTGTCACATCAGAGAGAGCTTTCTCCACAACATTTCAGATAAATATTGTGCTGACTACATGCACAGTTTTTAAGCACTTTTACTGGGCCACATTTTTACAGTGGGAGATGAGTCATGTTTGCATTTAGGAAATCCAAATTAGAGTGTTCTTTTTCACAGAGAAAATATATAATGTACTGATTAAATACACAGTATACAATCATTTTTACTAGGCTAAATTTTAATGTTAAGAGACCAACCATATTTACAATTAAGTATGATATGTATTGGGATATTCCTTAAGTATAGTGCTCTCCAATTGGTTCACTCCAGCCTGACAGTCCTTTTTTAGGGCTTGGTGGCCCACTTTTATTTAAAGATAAAGAAAAAGTTGCAGAAAACAAATGGTTCGCTGTAGCCTCCTGGCTTTCTTTTACAGTGCTGCTGCTCAGGCCTCGAGCCTACAGTCTGGTTCCACAGACCAACTTACAGCAACACTGTGCTCCTATACAAACTCCGTATCTCTGTCTCCTGCACTCTCAGCATTCTTGCAGCTCCCTTCTGTTCTGGCCCTCAAGCTCAGACCTTCTGTCTGTTCCACCAGATACTATACCTGTACTGTGCAGACATGCACAGTTCTGGTTGCTCCTTTGCAGTCTCACAGTCTTCTGGGGATGGTGAAGCCCTGAAATGCTGTCAGGTCTTAGATTATAAGGGCTAGGCACACAAACACACCCTGCTGGTCTCCCACAAGACAGGATTAGAGGCTCCTTCCCTCCCAAAGCTCTTGTCATAAGAAGTACTTACCAAGGCCGAGATGCCGAGATGAGGGTCCAGTGCAGAGTTTAGCGGACAATCCAGAACACAGCAAGGGATCAGGCACAAGAGGAAGTAAACAAGTCCATGAAGCAGGCCAGGGGTCAAATTCAGTAAGCAAGTAAGGAAGTAAGCAAGTCAGTTGGGCAGGCCGAGGGTCAAACACATGAAGGCAGATCAGGCAAAGTCCGTTGAGAAAGCCAAGGGTCAGATCGAGGAGAGCAGCAGCGTAGTCAAAAACAGTCCAGGTCACAGCGTCAGCAGGTAATCAGATATGGCAAAACTGAAAGCAGGTACAAATGGAAAGCTGATGACAAACCAGCAACCTGTTTGGATGCCAGAGCCATTTGAAATAGCCACGCCATGTGCGCCATTGCACACATCTGTGCTCTATCATGCACACTCGCGAGCCACTGTGCGCATACGCATGTGCTTCACCATCAGGCCGCGCACACGTGTGAGCCAAATCGCCAATCTGCCGCACATGCGTACAAGAGCATGGAGAGCATGGGTGGAAAAAGTGCTTCTCTGACAGTGCCCCACCCCAAGGGGTGGACACCAGATGCCCAAACTGGACATCAGTTCTGGATGTTCCCGGTGGAAAGCTTGAATCAACCGTGGGGCATGCAGATTCCTAGCGGGCACCCAGGAGTTGTCCTCAGGAGGGTGTCCTTTCCATTGGATCAGGTATTGGAGTTGCCTGCCCCTCTTTCTGCAACACAAAATAGCCTCCACTTCGAATTAATTTTCCCCGTCCAGTTCCTTTCTCTCAGGGAAAGAACCAGACACAACAGGCTTTAACAAGGATGCGTGGAAAACTGGATGTATCCTGTAAGAGTTTGGTAATGCCAGCTCAAATGCCACAGGGTTGATCATCCTCTTAATTTTGATGAACCTTGGCCCAAGTTTCCGTGAGGGCAGCAATAATTTAAGATTTGCCGTTGACAACCAGACCTCCTTGCCAACCTTGAAAATTGGGTTCTCCTTCCTCCCTCAGTCATACTGTCTCTTATAATTGTCCTGAGCTTTCTATAAGGTATCCCAAATCTTTTGAAAGTTAGACTGTATAGAAGCTATGTGGTCTTGAGCGGCAGGAACAGATATTTCATGGATGGTGTTAGGGAGGAAGGGATGATGGAACCCAAAGTTTGCCCAGAAGGGTGTTTGGTTAGTGGCGGAGTGGATGGATTTATTGTATGTGAACTCGGCGTATGGTAGGAGTCGCCACTCGCCACTGCTCACACACGTGTGCTTTTGTGCACACGCAGCACCTTCAGGCCGCGCACGCGTGTGCGCCGGAGCGCCAATCCACCGTGCATGTGCACAAGAGCATGGGTGGAAAAATTCCTTCTCTGACAGCTCTTCAAAGTCTTTGAATTCCAGACCCACATCCAGGAGTAGCAAAACCAGGAGAAAACTTAAAGACCAGTTTTCTCCAATCTCAACTGATCTTCTAGAGCCCCTCACTCTGCATTTGTGAGAAACAAAATGCTGAAACAAAAGCAAAAGATACTGGCCTAGTCAGCATAGCACAGGGATGGTGGGAGCCCCTCATAATAAGCAGCCCCAGCAGGAAGTCAGCATAGCACAGGGATGGAGGGAGCCCCTCATAATAAGCAGCCCCAGGAGGAAGTCAGCACAGCACAGGGATGGTGGGAGCCCCTCATAATAAGCAGCCCCAGGATGAAGTCAGCACAGCACAGGGATGGTGGGAGCCCCTCATAATAAGCAGCCCCAGGAGGAAGTCAGCATAGCACAGGGATGGTGGAAGCACCTCATAATAAGCATAATGACTGAGTCGTCGTCAATGCGATGACAACTGATCCGAAATCCGAAATTCGTAAACAAAAATTCGTATTGCGTACAGAATTCGGACGCACGGCAATTCATATTTTGGATCCTCCCGAACGTACGATTTTTTGGGAAATTCGTACGAATTTGAGATTCGTACGAAACGAATCGCACATGTCTATTAGTGCTTAGAGGTATTTTGTGTGGGTGACACATATACCAAAATGAAAGTCAGCTGACACCAATTTTAATAGTTCAATAAAAACAGTTTAAAGTTTATTTGGCAACGGTTCAATAAAACCAAGACATGATAATGCATTACTCACTGTATGTAACCATCCTGTGTGCTGCTGACTCAGCCTTGAGGGCTTGGCTGTGCTGTGCTGTGGAGATGTGGACAGCTACCCTTAATAATTATAGCTGGGAGACAGATTACATGTGGGCTTAACTTGACGTGTGTTCTCCTTATACTTCTATGCCACACCAGGTGGGACTCAATGCTCTCCAACATTTTTTGTATAATGATCCCAACATGAATCATAGACAGGCCAAATTTTTGATCGATGTTACCAGATCCTGCTTGAAGCATAATCATTTTGTGTTCCAGGATAGGTTTTATCTCCATAAGAATTGAACAGCGATGGGCGCAAAATTTGCCCCCTTGTATGCCAACATCGTGATGGGATATTGGAAGGAGCTATTCATTTGGAACCGCAACCCTTTTTCCAGATACATTGTCTTCTTCGGTTGCTACATCAATGATGTTCTGGTCATTTGGAGTGGTGGTCCAGATAAGTTTGCAACTTTCGTCTCCAACAACAATAGTTTGGGCCTATAATTTACAGATGTAATAGATCCCCACAGTCTGTTATTCCTAGACCTGGAATTGTCCCATGAGGATGGTGTGATTTATACCAAAACCACTACAAGCCCACCAGTGACAATTTATTTTTGCATTATACCAGCTGCCACACATGTTCCAGGCTGAAAACAGAAGATACATCAGTCAGCTTTTAATAAAAAAACAGCCTTAGGGTCCTTTCACACGGGGCGGATCAGTTCTGATCCGCCCCGTGGATATCCGTTTGCTCAGCGGGGATCACTCCGCCGATCCCCGCTGAGCAGGGAGATGACAGCTCCGTCTCTGCACACTGCGCAGGGACGGACCTGTCACAGCGCCGCTCTCCCCTATGGGAGATCGGATGACGACGGACCGCAGTGCCCGTCGTCACCCGATCCGATCCGCAGACGGATGGAAAAATAGCTTTTTCCTCCGTTACACTTTTTCGGATCGGAGCGGGTCGGATGTCAGCGGACATGTCACCGCTGACATCCGACGCTCCATAGAGCTCTATGGAGCACCCGTTCAGGTCCGCCTGAAAAACTGACAGGCGGGCCTGAACGGGACGTCAGTGTGAAAGGGGCCTTAGGGTGAATTTATTTAACTGAAAAACAGCTAAATATTGCATTGATTCTGTGCACAATATTTAAGCATTGTAGCAGTCTGCATTTGGAACAGGTGTTTTGCTTTATATCTTTTAAGCTCCCTTTGTGGCAAAGCAAGGAAGAATAAACCTCTGTAGTATATATGTGCTTTTACTAAACAAGAATGTTGTACATACAAACTTCTTAGACTTGTAGGAAAACAGCACAAAACTTACATGTTGTACATACAAACTTCTTAGAATTGTAGGAAAACAGCACAAAACTTACAAAGTATTACAGATATACATACAACACAGGCACATGCTACCCAGCCTTTCTAGCAAATGACCAAAAGGTATACACTAAAAGTCACTTAGCTTTATAGCGGCTTCATGATCTCCAGAGGCCACCAAGGCTCCAAGCAATTGCAGGAAATTGGGCGCTAGCATCATCCACAGGTGAAGTTCCTTCTGGCACTGACTTTCCGTCTTAGTTCTTGTTGTAATTAAGTCATTTGGCACAGACATTCCTTGTTGTCATGCAACCCTCTTGACCCAGAATTTCCTGGTTGTTATAAAGCCCTCCTGCGGCTCATGCTGCTGGCCTATTATTTAGAAAGTTTAGGTAGTCATCCCCACATGGGAATATCGCCATATCCCTTTCTTTATACCCCAGTTTCTTGTGACAACATTTTCTAGCTCAAACTCTAGATTATTATTATACATGCCATAGGTCAACTATGTAAAAAAGGTCAGGTTATTATTGACCCTTATTGACAGATTTGTATGACATGAACTCCCCTAAAACAATGGAAGCTATGGCCATCAACTCATTGGCAATGGCCCAGTATACAGCAATAGCATCTATTTTCCCATTGTATTAGAGAACAACTTGCATTTTACTGAAAAGGAAACAGCAATTATAGTAGCAACTCTGGGCATAGTATTTAAATTGTTACTAAACCCAGGACCCTGCATTTACTATATCTGGTAACCCACAGTACACATAACATGGAAATGCAATTGTTTTAGTAAATATAAACTGCTGCTGATTGGTCCTGTGCTGATCACATACACCCTCCCAAGAAAGATACACCAGACAGCTTTTGATCGCAAAATCAACATTTGAGTGTATTTATTTAACTGAAAAATTATTGTAGTTACTTCTTGCACAGTTGTAGCACCCTGTAACTAGTGTGCTAGATGTAAATAGGTTTCTTAGTGTAGGAAAATTGGTTTGGCTGAGAGCCAGGCCTGGGTTGAATCAGGGTCAGGGTTGAGTGACTCAGGGAGGCTGGATGGCTGGATGACTTCAAGATGTAGTGGGTGGAGACTAAGAGGGGCAGTTTGGCATAATTATTTATGAGGTCCTCGATCAATCCCCAGCAAAAAGTGACTGGAAAGGGATAGGCACCTAATAAATGGGCATGAGCCATGCCTGCAGTAGGCTGGAAGATGATGTGCTGAGGATGTTGTCAGAGGCCCTTGCAGGACACCCCCTAGTCTGGGGGGGTGACGTCGGACCTGGGGCTTGGTTTCTGGAGGGACCATCTACAACACATAGATAACTTTTTTTCTGGAGGCACAGGAGCAAGTGAGAGGATAGTAGGTGCAGGTCTGCACGTCTGACAGATCTCCTGAGAAGTCAACCGAGTGGGCTGGTGAGTGCTCAGTCTGGGACGACTGTGGAGAGAGTGTCAGTCTGGGAGGACTGGAGAAGTAGCCAGGAGGGCTAGTGAGAGGGGCAGCTGCAGCCAGGTGGGCTGGCAGTGCCTGAAGAGGTGGTGGCATGGCATGTATAATACAACAGTGGCATCCAGGGTTTGAGCTAGAAAATGTTGTCACAAGAAACTGGGGTATAAAGAAAGGGGTATGGAGATAATCAGGGATTATGAATTGCTTTCCTTTGTGATGGAAGTCTTTTTGACTGTGTGTGACATGGGCACATGAGCATCGCAACCTCGTAGAGAAGGGCGGCGAAAAACACAGTATACCCCGACATTTTAAAGAATGTCATGAGCAATTATCCTCTGTATTACGTGTGTGGCTAATTGAATGCATCCCACCTACCCTCCCAACCGCTGAACGTTATACATGGTTATGCGAACAAGAAAATTATTGGATTTACACACTAGACACTTTATTGCCAGGAGGCTTAAACGAGGACATTGAAATCAACATCCTCTTATAACCCCATATCCATCTTATTTGAATTTTCCTTTCTTTTTAATTTTTTATTTAAATTCCATCGGTGTGACCATACACTTATATGCATTTTTAGTAAATTTGTAAATTCATCCACAATCCCCACTAATTTTAATTCATACCATTCTTTGTACTTTTCTGGTTTTGTATTGGGTCTTTAATTTCATATTTATTTTTATATTTATGTGTATGTATCTAAATATGTATATATGCATTTTCGTGTGAATCTGTATATGATTTAGACCGTGGAATATCATCCACCTAAAGTCTTTCACGATTTGCCACCCCCCCCCCCCCCAACTCCTCCAACCCAGTCCTTTCCCTTCGACTTCCCTAATATCACAAAATTAGTTTATAGTTCATGTGAACCCTCATATATACATTTACATTAGTGTGGGTGTGCATATGCGCAGATATGTGTGCATGCATGTTCTTGCCCCACGTAGGGTGACCAATATGGATTTGCACATGCATGTGCGTGTGCAGAGATGTGTGTGCACGCATGTATTTTGTACACATTATCTCCATTCATTTCCCCCCTCCCTAATTTCCAATATCCGTCTGGTCTAGTAAAATTATTAATTTAATCCATTGAAGTTTATTTTATAGTGAACATCCTGTCATTGCTCTTATTATTGTGCTGTTATTATAGTGGTTATTATAGTGTTTTTTTTTATAAAACAATTTTTATTCCCTTAATAATGTTTTTTTTTTATTTTCCCTTTATATAAATTCAAGTCTCGTTCCTATCGGTTGTTTCCACGTAATTCCCAGTAAGTATATAGCCATAATAATAAATAGTATAATTAATATATAGTAAATGAGCCTTTTCCTATTAACATTATATAATATATATTTATTATACCTTTTAGTATTGTAGTTTTAAATATCTATTTCTATACCAATTCCTCTATTAATTCTATGGTTCCCCCTTTTATTTAATTAATTAATTGTCCGTTCATGTCTCCCCCACTTCCCCCTGGTAAAGACAATATTCTTGTGTTGTGCTCTCTCCTTTTCCTATGCTACAATTGCATCACATCACATTGCACACAGTCCTGCCCCTCCCCTAACCACAGCTCTACTCCTCCCTTGCTTATAGTATAAGTTCCCTTAAGCAAGATGGCCACCAGCAAAGCATAATGAAGGAGCACAGCAGCACCTCCCACCTGAAGTGAAGACTACAGCATAACGTGGAGCATCACGGAGCATCTCCTACTGCGTTACAGCTACCCGCAGCACCACTGGACAGTCTAAGGACTCAGGATACCTTCCACTGGCCTGTGAGCCCCCCATCCCTCCACCACCCGAGAACATGCAGATGAACACTTCTACTTACCTAATATGCTGTAAACAATCTACTCAAATATGAGTGCTTTTAATTCACTACAATAAGTTTATTTTAAAACACGCTGCATTTAGAGGGCGCAGTCCTTCTCTCTCGAGTCTCTGCCTGTAATGTGCATTTTCTACAAAACCACAACAGGGTGACATAGGTGGGTTTATGCAAGCAAGGGTGCGCTGGAGGAAGAAGAGGAGCTATATATAGGAGAAGTGTCCCTGAAGTTTGTTATTTAAAATCAAGTGGGCATCCCATAATACCCCTATCCCCATCCAAGTTCATAATCCCTTAATAAAACAAAAAAACAAAGTCACGGACTGTTCTCTGACTCTGAGTGACTGTGGAAATTTGGTGTGCCTGGCTGTGCAGGGTGTAGGATTCCAGTACATCTGCGGCCCTTAACCTCCCTGGCGGTATGATTCAGTCTGGAATTAGGTGCTGAAAGCGGTACAATTATTTTGCATGGAAATCTGGCTTTTATTTTGTAGTCCTGTAATTCTTAGGAATAACGCTCTGAAATCTCTTCAAACCAGAGTCTAGCGGACATCCCGGGTATGATAAAGTTTATAATATAATAAAGAATAATAAAAATTATTGAATAATGTAATCAAATCCAAAAAAAGATGAAAAAGGGACATGTTTTGGTTGCTATGGACAATCTCCAAATTACAAGCAGTAAAAAACTGTATTTATAATATAAAAGTGCATGCAGGGCATTGCACAGACCACTAGGGACAAAGGGGGTGTGTATTTTTTACTACAGCACTGTAATCTGTAAGATTACAGTGCTGTGTGTCTTTTGTGTCTTTTTACATTTTTGAATTTGCCGCCGTTCTCCGCTCCCGTGCGCCGTAACGTTGCAGGGAACGGAGCTCGGCGGCATTCGGCACTGTGAATCGAGCGCAGGACGGCTCGATCACACAGCGCGGCGGACATCGCTGGATCCAGGGGACAAGGTAAGTGACGTTACCTGTGTCCTCCCCTGCATCGAGCGGTGCAAGCCCGAGTCTGGCTCGGGGTTACCGCTATTGTAATGAAATTCCCAACCCGAGCCAGACTCGGGATTACCGCTAAGGAGGTTAAGGGGGTGCTCTACACAGTATTTAAGAACTTTTACCCAGCTGCATTATAAAAAAAGACACACCCACCAGCTTTTAGGGCTCCTTCACACAATGTGCAGAAAAGCACAAGTAAAGCCAACTTAAGTAAAGCCATTGTTTTCTATATGCCCTGTTCACACCAAAACACTGGTGTGGTGTGCAGAACTGTGAAGAATTATGCAGCGTGCATTTTTTCCACACAACCCCACATGTGAAAATATGTACACCATGCAGAGAAATCCTCCCGCTGGTCACAATGACGACACAATCCACCTGCAGCTCCACAGCTTCTCTGGCCACTTATAACAGCACGTTCTAAATGTACACAGGGGCAGGTCAATGAAGTTACCATAGATGATCAATGAAGTCACCCCCCCCCCCCCCCCGACATTTAGATGACATCAGGGCAATCTTATAGGCAGCAAGAAAAGTCACACTAGTAGACTTGCAAAGTACCCTCCCAATGTTGAGGACATGTGCCCTGGTATGGTTCAGGAGGGGGGATGCATTATCTCTGACCCCCCGCCCAAGCCTTATAGGCTGCATGCTCAGATTAGGAACTTAAATGAATATTAAGGAGGAACACCTTTTTTTTCTGCAGTGTTCCTTATATTCATATTAGACTCTTTTCCTGCATGAGGGTCTGGTATGTATATTGAGGGGAACTCCACATTTTTATTTAAATTTTTTTACTTTTTGAAACAGGGTTCCCCTTTATATTCATTTTAGATCCTAAGCCAGGGTGAAGGTGCTTTCGCGTTAAAAAAAAACACCTGTAAAGTGCTTGAAAGAAGCCTCATCTGCAATCCCAATGTGAAAGCCGAGTGCTTTCACACTGAGGCTCTGCATTGGCAGGGCGTCAAAAAAAGTCCTGCAAGCAGCTTCTTTGCAGCGCTTTTGGAGCGGTGAATACACCACTCCTAAAGCACCCCTACTCACTGAAATCAATGCGAAGTGCCCGCAAAACGCCTAACAAAAAGCGCCTGCAGCGGTGCTTTGTGGGCGCTTTTAACCCTTTATTTGGCCACTAGCAGGGGTTAAAAGCGCCCCACGACGCTTTACGAGCGTTTTTCGGGCGCTGGCAGTGTGAAAGGGCTCTTAAAACACTTTGGCTTTCACATTGGGATTGCAGATGAGGCTTCTTTCAAGCGCTTTACAGGTGCTTTTTTTAACGCTAAAGAGCCTGAAAAATGCCTGAAAAACGTCTGAAAAATGCCGGAAAAACGTCTGAAAAATGCCCCAGTGTGAAAGGGGTCTTAATAAGAAAATCAACATTAGAGATTCTTTCGCTGAAAAAAGGAAAGCAAAACATGTCCAATCATAGTACAGGTCAGCAGGGTGTCAGAAAGTACACCGAGACATATAGTACATGTACGTTGGGGTGCCTGTCTGTGCCGCCCACTCACAGTACATCTACTGTGAGAAGATTGGCAAGAGGTTAGATTTACTAAACAAAATGGCAAAATATAAATCTAAAATACCATGCATAGTACTTAAGCATTTTACTATGCTGCTTTTTGAACAGTAAAGATACTGGTGAGCTTTTAAATAATAATAATAAAAGAAAAACATTTAGAGTGCATTTAATTCTCTCAAAAAAAAAAAAGCAAAACAGTGTAGTGATGCTGTGCACAATATTTTAGCACTTTCACTTATTTTAAAGCCAAATTTGTAGACTGAAAGAAAAAAACAAATTTAGAAATGTAAAATTAGAAAAATAAAAACACCAAAAAAATAAGCGGGGAAAAAATGAAAAAAATTTAAACTGAATCAGCCACACATCAAAAGACTGATAAGCCAAAATACATACATTTTTTGTTTTTAGGCTTAAATATGCCTTGGGGCCCATTAACACTATTTCCATGCCTTAGGTTTAATGCTTTTTAGTGCTTGTTATGCTACACTTAAAATAGTGTTGCAGTAAGGCAGCTCATTTATTTCAACTGGCTGCCTAATGCACTAAAAAACATTTGAAACGTGTATGCACAATTTCTGTCAGCACATTGCACCTCTCATTAGTGCATTGGTAAGGTACATTTGGGTGCCAGTCAGAATCACAACACACCAACACATGTAATATGTGTTGCCACATGTTACTGCAATGTAATAGTTTGAATAGCCCCAAAGAACTAAACCTTCCTAACCTTTACAATCAAGGAAGCTGCCATATCAATCTTTGTTTGAGCTGGATTTTCCATGGTGCTGCACATGTGATCTGTTATGATATTAGTTATTTGATGGCTTGATAGCTAAGAGCACAAGCAACTGTGACAGTTGCCATTCATGGCGTGCTTTAAATGTAACTGGCTTCCATTCATGACTGTTTTGCTTACTATTGTGATGCTGTGATTGACCCACAGCTATCACATGGTACCTGGGCCAATCACAGCACCCTGTACCATGTGATTACCGGAGCCAATCACGGATCACATGCTGTCATGAATGAAAGCCATTCATGGCAGTTAAAACCAGTCATATAATGATGCTATACTGCACTGGTGCAAAAAAAAAAAAAAATTGTGAAAAAAAATCCATTACATTTCTTCATTTTCCAAAACATTGTGACAAAAAAAATTACAACTTCAAAAAACTTGCCATGCCTCTTAAATACTTTGTACTGTCTATTTTCAAAAAAAAGGGTTATTTGGGGAGTATTTGTACTGTCCTGACATTTTAGGGCCTCAGAAATGAGATAGGCCATCAGTACATTAGGACCAATCAATTTTTAAATATATTTACCATAGTTTGTAGGCGCTATAACTTTCACACAAAAATATACACTTATTGGGATTTTTTTTACCAAAGACATGTAGCAGAATACATTTTGGCCTAAATGTATGAAGAAATTGTATTTTTGATTCTTAACTAGCTTTTATAACTGAGAGTAGAAAATATAGGGGCGGGGATTCAAAAGTTACAGTCTTTTTTGTTTATATAGCAAATGAATCAAAAACCCAGTGGGGATTAAATACCACCAAAAAAAAGTTCTATTTGTGTGAAAAAAATATACAAATTTCATCTGCCTACAGTTTTGCCTAACTGAGCAATTACCAGTTAACCACTTTAAGACCGGACCATTTTGCTGGTAAATGACCAGAGGTCTTTTTACACTTTGGCACTGCGCTGCTTTAACTGGTAATTGCGCGGTCATGCAATGTTGTACCCAAACAAAATTTGCGTCCTTTTCTTCCCACAAATAGAGCTTTCTTTTGATGGTATTTGATTGCCTCTGCGATTTTTATTTTTTGCGATATAAACGTAAAAAGACCGCAAATTTTGAAAAAAAATGATATTTTCTACTTTTTGTTATTAGAAAAATCCAATAAACTCAATTTTAGTCATACATTTAGGCCAAAATGTATTCAGCCACATGTCTTTGGTAAAAAAAAAGTCAATAATTGTATATTTATTGGTTTGCGCAAAAGTTGTCACATCTACAAACTAAGGTACGTTTTCTGGAATTTACGCAGCTTTTAGTTTACGACTGCCTATCTCATTTCTTGAGGTGCTAAAATGGCAGGGCAGTACAAAACCCCCCCAAATGACCCCATTTTGGAAAGTAGACCCCCTAAGGAAATTGATAAGAGGCATGTTGAGCCCATTGAATATTTTATTTTTTTGCCTCAAGCGATTGAATAATGACAAAAAAAAAATTTTTTTTTTTTTTTTACACAAAGTTGTCACTAAATGATATATTGCTCACACATGCTATGGGCGTATGTGAAATGACACCCCAAAATAAATTCTGCTGCTTCTCCTGAGTACGGGGATACCACATATGTGGGACTTTTTGGGAGCCTAGCCGCGTACGGGGCCCCGAAAACCAAGCACCGCCTTCAGGCTTTCTAAGGGCGTAAATTTTTGAGTTCACTTCTCACTACCTATTACAGTTTTGAAGGCCATAAAATGCCAAGATGGCACAAAACCCCCACAAATGACCCCATTTTAGAAAGTAGACACCCCAAGCTATTTGCTGAGAGGCATGTTGAGTTCATGGAATATTTTATATTTTGCCACAAGTTGCGGGAAAATTACAAACTTTTTTTTTTTTTTTTTTTTTCACAAAGTTGTCACTAAATGATATATTGCTCACACATGCCATGGGCATATGTGAAATGACACCCCAAAATAAATTCTGCTGCTTCTCCTGAGTACGGGGATACCACATATGTGGGACTTTTTGGGAGCCTAGCCGCGTACGGGGCCCCGAAAACCAAGCACCGCCTTCAGGCTTTCTAAGGGCGTAAATATTTGACTTCACTCCTCACTACCTATTACAGTTTTGAAGGCCATAAAATGCCAAGATGGCACAAAACCCCCACAAATGACCCCATTTTAGAAAGTAGACACCCCAAGCTATTTGCTGAGAGGCATGTTGAGTCCATGGAATATTTTATATTTTGCCACAAGTTGCGGGAAAATTACAAACTTTTTTTTTTTTTTTTTTTTTTTCACAAAGTTGTCACTAAATGATATATTGCTCACGCATGCCATGGGCATATGTGAAATGACACCCCAAAATAAATTCTGCTGCTTCTCCTGAGTACGGGGATACCACATATGTGGGACTTTTTGGGAGCCTAGCCGCGTACGGGGCCCCGAAAACCAAGCACCGCCTTCAGGCTTTCTAAGGGCGTTACAGTTTTGAAGGCCATAAAATGCCAAGATGGCACAAACCCCCCCCAAATGACCCCATTTTGGAAAGTAGACACCCCTAAATTTAGGGGTACACTAGTGAGACTAGGTAATAAATGGCGGGTGCCCTGAAACTATAAAAAAATAACTAACCAACCAGCGTCACCTGTAACAGTTATATGGTGATCACTGGTGAAAGGGTTAACTAGGGGGCAATCAGGGGGCTTTATGCGGTAGTATATGGGGGTCCCTGGCGCTATAAAAAGCTGCGGCGAACCTAAATACCTACTTGCCTAACTAGCGTCACCTGTGACACTAATACAGCGATCAGAAAAACGATCGCTTATTAGGCTGGGTTCACACTGGAGCGATGCGGGAACGCCACGAATGCGCGGCGGGTTCCCGCATCGCATGCCTCCCGGCGGCAGTTCACACTGCCCTATGCGAACTGCTGGGAGTGTCAGTGAAATGTTACTGACACCCCCAGATCAGTTCGCATATCGCAGTGCGATCTGAAAACTCGGATCGCATGGTGTGAACACCCATGCGATCCGATTCTGCTGCGGGCCAAAAAAAGGGTCCCGTGCGAATTTGCGGCGGGTGCGGCGGGTGTGGCGGGTGCGGCGAATGGCTGAACTCGAATCGCACAGAGATCGGATGTGATTTGCACTGCAGTGCGGTGCGAATCACATCCGTTCTCAAACCGCTGCAATCTGAACCCAGCCTTAGTGACACTGGCGACGGGGGGTGATCACGGGGTTAAACCTTTATTGGGGGGGTTAGGGGGGTACCTTAGAACTAAAGGGGGCTAACCCTAACTGCCCTAACAGTTATTAGTCACAAATGACACCCGCCGGGTGATCAGGGGGTTAAACCTTTATTAGGTAATAAATGGCGGGTGCCCTGAAACTATAAAAAAATAACTAACCAACCAGCGTCACCTGTAACAGTTATATGGTGATCACTGGTGAAAGGGTTAACTAGGGGGCAATCAGGGGGCTTTATGCGGTAGTATATGGGGGTCCCTGGCGCTATAAAAAGCTGCGGCGAACCTAAATACCTACCTGCCTAACTAGCGTCACCTGTGACACTAATACGGCGATCAGAAAAATGATCGCTTATTAGGCTGGGTTCACACTGGAGCGATGCGGAAACGCCGCGAATCCGCGGCGGGTTCCCGCATCGCATGCCTCCCGGCGGCAGTTCACACTGCCCTATGCGAACTGCTGGGAGTGTCAGTGAAATGTTACTGACACCCCCAGATCAGTTCGCATATCGCAGTGCGATCTGCAAACTCGGATCGCATGGTGTGAACACCCATGCGATCCGATTCTGCTGCGGGCCAAAAAAAGGGTCCCGTGCGAATTTGCGGCGGGTGCGGCGGGTGTGGCGGGTGCGGCGGGTGCGGCGAATGGCTGAACTCGAATCGCACAGAGATCGGATGTGATTTGCACTGCAGTGCGGTGCGAATCACATTCGTTCTCATAAACCGCTGCAATGTGAACCCAGCCTTAGTGACACTGGCGACGGGGGGTGATCACGGGGTTAAACCTTTATTGGGGGGGTTAGGGGGGTACATTAGAACTAAAGGGGGCTAACTCTAACTGCCCTAACAGTTATTACAGTCACAAATGACACCAATGCAAAAAAAAAAAAAAAAAAAAAAAAAATGACATTGGTGTCACTGTGACTGGGGGGCAGGGGTAATTGGGGGGGTGATCGGGGGGTAAAGGGGGGGTGTGAGTGTGCCTGGCATGTTCTACTGTGTGTGTAGAGTGTTGGTGCAACTCACCGATCCGCTCTCCTCCGTGTCGGAACGGAAAATACCGACACGGAGGAGAGAATACATCACTTCCTCTCCTGTGTTTACATTACAGGAGAGGAAGTGATGTCACGGGGGATTTCCATTCGTCGAGAGCGATCGCGAGGGGGTGGCCATGAATGAATGGCCGTCCCCTCATCCCTGATCTCTCCCGAACGAATGCCGACCGCCGCAGGCACCGGGGGGGGCCCGATCGGGCCCCCCACCCGCGGGCAGGCATGGACTTATATATACGCCAATATGCCTGCCCGTGCCATTCTGCCGACGTATATCGTCGTGCGGCGGTCGGCAAGTGGTTAAAGTAACACAGTGCCGAATAGCAAAAATGCACTGGTCATGAGAGGGGCAAAACCTTCCAGAGGTCAAATGGTTCCTTTGAGATCTTTTTCTGTGGTGAAAAGCTGTGATGTGAGTATTACCGCAAGTTAATAAATAGGTACAAAGAATGTAAAAAGCTGTTATTATCAAAGATATAGCTCAGTGTGGGTATGAGAGGCAAAGGAATTGGTCCTGACTTTTCCTCTGTAGTAGATTTTGCCTGAATAAAGTATTGAGTTATAAACTGGATACTGAAAGTGCTAGTTTACACAAGTGGTGCCAGGCCTGTTTTAACCCCTTAAAAAAAACACACCACCATGCTGCAACTAAATTGTGGTGCAGCCCCATTTAGTTTAATGGAATGCATTTGGCAGGCGACGCTGTCCGCTGAACCTGACAGGGTGGATAATTTGTTTGCCACACCACGGTGTGAAGCATTGCAGCCATGGCATATGTTCACCACTCTCTGCTGCTTTTGCAGCTTAAGGAGGAGTGGTAGTAAGAACACGGCTCAACCACATGTGTTTTACAGCCCCCAAATGCAAGTGTAAACAAGGGCAGAGTGGTGTCCAGGCATTCCCAAGGCCATTTTTCACTCTACCCCATGTCTTCCTCTGTACATCAATGCATTTTTTATTTACTGTAGGTATATACGAGGTGGTATCAACAAGTTTCAAGACTAGTTTTGTAATATGCCAAAAGATGGCAGCACAAGGCTGCAAGCACAGTCACAGGGACAGGGCCGGACTTTCAATAGGGCTTGACGGGGCTCAAGCCCATGGGCCCCGTCCAATAGGGGGCCCCGCGAGCCCCGCCAGCCCATACACGAGGCGTCCGCGCTATAACGTCCCTGGACGTCCTCCTCTCGTTTACTTCCCCTGATGCGTGCCGCGGGCGCGCATCGGGGAAGTACTGTGTCGACTCGGCAGTGTCCCTTGGACACAGCCAAACAGCCAATCACAGATCATGCTAAATGGCCAATCACAGCGGCCATTTAGCACTGATCTGAGTGTCCAATGGCAATGAGAGATGATATCATGAGATCATCTCTCATCGCCGGCTCTCCCCCTCACAGAGACAGCCTGTGAGGAGGGAGAGCGACGTGCATTTCACTGTGAGTAAAAAGAATAAAAAAAAACAGTGTAAAGTGCTGTCCCCAGTGCCACCTGTCCCATCTGTCCCCAGTGCCACCTGTCCCATCTGTCCCCAGTGCCACCTGTCCCATCTGTCCCCAGTGCCACCTGTCCCATCTGTCCCCAGTGCCACCTGTCCCCAGTGCCATCTGTCCCATCTGTCCCCAGTGCCACCTGTCCCCAGTGCCATCTGTCCCCAGTGCCACCTGTCCCCAGTGCCACATATAAGTGCCATCTGTACTTAGTGCCATCTGTCATCAGTGCCACCTGTCCCCAGTGCCATCTGTCCCCAGTGCCACCTGTCCCCAGTGCCACATATAAGTGCCATCTGTACTTAGTGCCATCTGTCATCAGTGCCACCTGTCCCCAGTGCCACTGCCATGTATAAGTGCCACCTGTCCCCAGTGCCATCTGTCCCATCTGTCCCCAGTGCCACCTGTCCCCAGTGCCATCTGTCCCATCTGTCCCCAGTGCCACCTGTCCCCAGTGCCATCTGTCCCCAGTGCCACCTGTCCCCAGTGCCACATATAAGTGCCATCTGTACTTAGTGCCATCTGTCATCAGTGCCACCTGTCCCCAGTGCCACTGCCATGTATAAGTGCCACCTGTCCCCAGTGCCATTTGTCCCACCTGTCCCCAGTGCCATCTGTCCCAAGTGCCACCTGTCCCCAGTGCCACATATAAGTGCCATCTGTACTTAGTGCCATCTGTCATCAGTGCCACCTGTCCCCAGTGCCACTGCCATGTATAAGTGCCACCTGTCCCCAGTGCCATCTGTCCCATCTGTCCCCAGTGCCACCTGTCCCCAGTGCCATCTGTCCCCAGTGCCACCTGTCCCCAGTGCCACGTATAAGTGCCATCTGTACTTAGTGCCATCTGTCATCAGTGCCACCTGTCCCCAGTGCCACGTATAAGTGCCATCTGTCATCAGTGCCACCTGTCCCCAGTGCCACGTATAAGTGCCATCTTTCATCAGTGCCACCTGTCCCCAGTGCCACGTATAAGTGCCATCTGTCCCCAATGCCACCTGTCCCCAGTGCCACATATAAGTGCCATCTGTCATCAGTGCCATCTGTCCCCAATGCCACCTGTCCCCAGTGCCACATATAAGTGCCATCTGTCCCCAATGCCACCTGTCCCCAGTGCCACATATAAGTGCCATCCGTCATCAGTGCCACCTGTCCCCAGTGCCACGTATAAGTGCCATCTGTCATCAGTGCCATCTGTCCCCAGTGCCACGTATAAGTGCCATCTTTCATCAGTGCCACCTGTCCCCAGTGCCACGTATAAGTGCCATCTTTGCCCAATGCCACCTGTCCCCAGTGCCACATATAAGTGCCATCTGTCATCAGTGCCATCTGTCCCCAGTGCCACGTTTAAGTGCCATCCGTCATCAGTGCCACCTGTCCCCAGTGCCACTGCCATGTATAAGTGCCACCTGTCCTCAGTGCCATCTGTCCCCAGTGCCACATATAAGTTCAATGTTATTTTGTTATATTCTTGCAATTGATTTGTTATGATTGCAACCTTACAAGGTAGTTGATTCAAGTTTTTCAATATTTTTTCCAGGTAAATAAGTGTTTTATGTTCTCATTCTGACCAAGACATTTGTGCATTGCAATAAACACTTGATCACTTTGAACTTTTTTCATCATTATTTATTTATTGGAAAAAAGCTTTTCAAGCTTCAATCGGTAATCGATTATTACTTTTTTTTAGCATTTTACGCTGTCTATGGTACCAGTCACCTTTTAAAAGTAGCTTGGCACTTCAAATAACGATTGGATCGATTATATTGTTACGGCACCAGATGGCGACAAATTAATATAGAAGGTAGGGCCCGAAAGTGACTCAAGCCCAGGGGCCCCCAGCACCCTAAGTCCTGCCCTGCACAGGGAGCACCGACCTTTATAAGTCAGTGTGCCAAAAGACATTGTCCTGTGTAGATCGGGAGCTGTGCAACTGGTGCTAATCTGACTACATGCATTACTACGTCTGCTATTTCATCATGAAGAGAAAGTTAGAACAAAGAGCAAACATTCAATTCTGCATGAAACTGGGCAAATCTACCACAGAGACATTGGACGTGATTCTGTAAGTTTAAAGTGATACTGCAATGAGGCGTTTGAGGTGTTTTGAGTGGCATGCACGCTTCAAGAACATCACTGGAGCACGATGAGAGATCAGGACAGACATTCAACGAGCTCATCCCCTAAAAGTGTCAAAACTATTCGGTAACTTGTGCACGATGATCGAATTACAAACACTAAATTTATTCTTGCTGGAGAAGAGACACTTGAGAGATGACATGATAGCAATTAACAAATACCTCAATGATGATCCCAGCGTAGGAAAAAACTATTAAATCTCAGGGAGTATCAGAGGACACGTGGACACACAATGAGATTGAAGGAGAAGCGGTTTAACCTTAAAGTGGTTGTTAACCCACTTTTATCACATGCTCCCATCCTCTCTGCACCATTATAATAATTGTCCCTGTGCCTGTGTTCTGTAAAAAAACTGCACGATTGTATAGGCGCTCAGCTGATTCCTCTCCTCTCTTCTCTCTCGGCTCACAGCTGCAGTGGGCAGGGCCCTCCTGCTGACATCAGCGGCGGATCCAGGGGGGGCAATGGGGAAATTGCCCCCTCCGAGAATATGGGCAGCGGGTGCCAGCGCGGCCGGTTCCGCGGGTACAATCTTGGCCGGTTCCGCGGGTACAATCGCGGCTGGTTCCGTGGGTACCAGCGCGGCCGGTTCCACGGGTGCCAGCGCGGCCGGTTCCGCGGGTGCTAGCACGGCCGGTTCCGCGGGTGACTGCACTGAGTGGACGGGTGAGGGGGGGCAGCTGGGTGGCTTAGGAGGGCTGCTGGCCAATCAGGAAGCCAGCGGGCAGGGGAGCAGAGAGATGACATCATCTCTCACTGCCCTGCATCCCTCCAGTTCCACCCTCACTGTGCGGGAAGCTGTGTGCAGCAGAGAGATTACATCATCTCTCTGCTGCCTATCTTCACTCTGGATTCAACAAAAGAACACCTTAGCGGAAAAGTGACACAGTAGGTGACAATCCTCAATGTGTGGCAGGCTACGTGGCAAGTGACAATCCGCAATGTGTGGCAGGCTACGTGGCAAGTGGCAATCAGCAATGTGTGGCAGGTGACATGGCACGTGACAATCCGCAATGTGTGGCAGGTGACGTGGCAAGTGACAATCCGCAATGTATGGCAGGCTATGTGGCAAGTGACAATCTGCAATGTGTGGCAGGTGACGTGGCAATCCGCAATGTGTGGCAGGCGACGTGGCAAGTGACAATCCGCAATGTGTGGCAGGCTATGTGGCAATCCGCAATGTGTGGCAGGTGACGTGGCAAGTGGCAATCCGCAATGTGTGACAGGTGACGTGGCAAGTGACGATCTGCAATGTGTGGCAGGTGATGTGGCAATCCGCAATGTGTGGCAGGCGACGTGGCAAGTGACAATCCGCAATGTGTGGCAGGCGACATGGCAAGTGACAATCCGCAATGTGTGGCAGGCTACGTGGCAAGTGACAATCAGCAGTGTGTGGCAGGTGACGTGGCAAGTGACAATCCGCAATGTGTGGCAGACTACGTGGCAAGTGGCAATCCGCAATGTGTGGCAGGTTATATGGCAATCCGCATCTGGTGGCAGGTGACGTGGCAAGTGGCAATCCGCAATGTGTGGCAGGCGATGTGGCAAGTGACAATCCGCAATGTGTGGCAGGTGACGTGGCAAGTGACAATCCGCAATGTGTGGCAGGCGACGTGGCAAGTGATAATCCGCAATGTGTGGCAGGTGACGTGGCAAGTGGCAATCCGCAATGTGTGGCAGGTGACGTGGCAAGTAAAAATCCGCATTTGGTGACAAGTGACGTGGCAAGTGACAATCCGCGTTTCGTGGCAGGCGACATGGCGAAAGACACCCTCAGGGCTCCCATTGATTCTGCATTATGGTGAGTTTAACCATTTAATTTTATATTACAATGTATTAATAGAAATAATGAGCTTCAATCATCCTGACACCATAACAACCATGGTGCCGTAATGATTGAAGTGCCAATACCAGCCATTTCCCATATAAATTGCCCCCAAAAAAACATATTTTATAGAAGTGCCCCTCCCGAGACTAGACTCTGGATCCGCCCCTGGCTGACGTCAGCCAGGGAGGGGGGAGAGAGAAAGTGCCAAGGTGTCCACCAATTAGCTGAGCGCCCGGAGCTCATACAGGTACAATCGTGCAGGTTTTTTTTTTACAGAACACAGGCACAGGGACAATTAATATAATGGTGCAGAGAGGATGGGAGCATTTAATAGCTGAAACGAGAGCAGCAGGAGCGGGGGTGGGGGGTGGAAGACTTGTAGAGCAGAGACAGGCAGAGAGGGGAGGGGGGAGGAGGGAGGAGAAGGACACAGGAGACAGATAGAAGGCTGCGGCTGACCGAATCATGCAAACGGACCATGATGTCAGGGCTCAGCAGCCATGATTATTGTGGTCTGTTTACAGGAGGGAGGGTATAGCCAGGCAGGATCAGCCAGGTCCAAATGACACAACACATAAAACTAGTTCCCCCACAAGCGGGGTTTTTAGGCAGCAAGAGACAGTAATAGAAGCCAATAGAAGTAGTATAAAAGGTATTTTAATAATAATAATTGGTAAAAACAAACAGGTAAAAACAAACATGAGCTTCACCTGAACACTTGGATAACAGACAAAATCATGTATATAAAGTACATATAATGTCACATGGAAGTAAAATAACAGACACAACTATGTTACACTGTATGAGTAGATAACAGTGAGAGCATAAAGCTAACGCGTTTCGACCCCAGAGGGGGTCTTCTTCAGAGATGGTGGTCTGTTAAAAGAAAAACAAGATTTTACGGACAGGCCTCTCCATTGGTTCCCCCTCCCCCCTTGTGGAGGGATGGTGGACATATATTCCCTTGCCGGTGGCATCCTCGGACACTTCCGGGCGCATACCTCGGGCGCGTCCGCTCGTTTGGGCGAACGTGCGTGATATATACTTCGCGCGCGTCCGTTCGATCGAACGGACGTGCGCGACGTTGTGACGCCACGTTTTTGCGACGGAAGTGACGAAATTTCGGGGCCGGTTTCCGGCCTTCCAGGACGCCGGGGCGGCCACACGAGGCTGATCCTATTCAGGCAGCCAACATGTTTGGATACGCCGACTAATTGGTGGGCGTTTGCACCTGCAGCCAATCTCCAGGCTTTATATACGAACCTTCATTCATAGGAGGTGTATACTCATCCAGGAGGAAAGAAACCTGTACCCGTGGTTAGGTGAGCACTTATTTCCCCTTTGTACTTGACCTATACTTGGTGATATATTGCACCAAAACAAGCCCTTTTTACTGGCTGTTCAATATGAGGACTGATCTAAACTAATTTACAGATCGGACTTCAGGAAATACGTTGTAGGGACTGCGCCAGTTACCACTTGTGGATTAACGCCTAAGTCGCCGTCCCTCATCTTTACCTTCTGGAACAGTTTCCTATTAGGTCTTACAATTCAGGTAATAACCTCACCACCTGCCTGGCTATTCCAATGACGCTAATACACCGGTGTGGTATTTTCTCACACACCACATTTACACACTTTTCCTATATGTACATATCATCATGCACTTGACACTCTTATTGATTATGTCCCTTATCACTGTCACCTAGCTTAGTGCATCTTGTTTTTGCACACTTTCACATGTGGTGTTTTTTTGTTTGTTTGTTATATGACCCGCATATATTATTATTTACTCATGTTTTCACTTTCTCACTATTCCTTTGCGCACTTTTTCTTTCTCTGTCTAAGCACCGTTTTCACACGGTCCACTTCCCATCACGTTTATTCCTCTTTTTCTTCTCTATTTCTCTTTTTCTCCCGTCCCCCCTTCTCTGTGTATTAGAGCTCACACACTCACACACATTTGCACACCCACTCATCCCAGGCCATTTTTTCCTTTGTTCCCCTCTTTCTTAGGCTCCTTGGACTCCCAGGCGTGGTTTCTTTTTCCCCCCCCCCTTCTTCTTTCTCTTTTAGTCCGGGTTTTAGAAAGCATGTTATATGGACATTTGGACAATTGGGGGTGCAAGTGTGTATATGTATATGTGTACATGTGCACAACCTTTGGCATACATAACGGAGATATGATACCATTATCCCCATATTATGTATGCACTCCATGTCTCCAACATTAAATAATCCTTGCTTTCAATTATTTAATTAATTAATTTTTTGCCACTGTTGGGATTTTGCTGCAGGTGTGACCCGCCATATCTTCGGTGTACCCTTACTCGCACCTACCCCCCCGGAGTTTTCTCCTCTGGGGGGCAAGGCAATAGTGTGACCTCCCGTGAGTCACGCCAGTGGGTGTGTGACACTGCCTCTTCTTCCATCTGGCATCTTGGCAATACATACGGACCAAGTACCACTCAAGATGTGTAAAGGAAATTGAGACATTGCCTTATGGGAGAATCTTTCCTCTGAAGCACTACAATCCATCTTACCTACCTGGAAGTACATTATTGGGTAAACCATTTTTAAATTAATATTGGGTATCCCTAATATGTATAACACCGGATTTATTTATTCAGTGTAATCTTGTTTTTCTTTTAACAGACCACCATCTCTGAAGAAGACCCCCTCTGGGGTCGAAACGCGTTAGCTTTATGCTCTCACTGTTATCTACTCATACAGTGTAACATAGTTGTGTCTGTTATTTTACTTCCATGTGACATTATATGTACTTTATATACATGATTTTGTCTGTTATCCAAGTGTTCAGGTGAAGCTCATGTTTGTTTTTACCTGTTTGTTTTTACCAATTATTATTATTAAAATACCTTTTATACTACTTCTATTGGCTTCTATTACTGTCTCTTGCTGCCTAAAAACCCCGCTTGTGGGGGAACTAGTTCTATTTGTATCTACTTGGGGTGAGCAGCACCCTCCTAGCTTCTTATAGCACTGTGTTCTTATTTGATTGTTAATCAGACTGGGTGGATAAACACCCTTTTCCTTTTCCTCCCTTCTCTTTTTCCTTTTTCTCTTTTCTTTTCTCTTCATATGATCCCTTTCCTTTTCTCTCCCCCGAATTGAACACAGGAGGGTTAAACATGAGCTTGGCCTAGCATAATTAACATTGAGGAATTGATTTGTCCTTATATGTATATTTTTATGCAAACATTGTTATGGTAAATATGAATATGTTTCAAGGTAATGATTGGGATCTGTTGATGTTAGGGTATGAAACAGAATTTGAGAAAAATGATCGGGTTGATACTGAGATTACTACTTTTACTTTCAAATTAATGAGAACACTTGAAAGAAAATCAGCACTATTTTGGCACATCAAATCGTTCGAAAGATATAAGAATGAAAAGATTAACCCATTGGGTCTCAGGGTCCAAATTTTTCCAAATATAGACCTAATTAGCAATGAATGTAAAACAGAATGGGAGGCCAACATAAATGTTTGCTCTCAGCAAATGATGACTATCCTTGTCAGGGAGTACACCAGGCAGATTGAACTCCTCGACAGGGAGATTCACACCTTGGAAATGGCTTTACAACCCTATGCGTCACATACCCTAGCTGTAGAAACCCGGATCAAACTCCGGGATGACTTATCCATCTATAATAAAAATATTTTACGCAAGAAGGAGTCCAAATACTGGAGGGATAAATTTGCCTTCTCAGAGGGACGAGCCTATAAATGGAGTATTAATACACAATCCAAAAGCCTCCCTTGCTTTGCAGTGGGGGCCTCACCTCTCCCCTACCCGGGCCTCTCCTTTTTCCCTTCATCATTACATCTCAGGCTCTTTTTCTGTATCCGCCAACAGATTATTCTGGATTGCTTTGTATATGCAATGTATCCTTATATCAATAATTACCTAGAAAAACCATGTGTTTAACTGTCATGCGTTTCAATAGATGTACATTTTACTATAGTTTGCATATTTGCTCCGTTCAGGCTCTTGATAGAGACTTATATTTACATGACAATAGATGCCATTAAACTTTGAAGAGTATTATAGAATTATACAACTTGATTGGTGAATTCCACTTGGCTTTTTGTGATGGTATGCCCCGACCTGCCATCTACCTCTCTCTTTTTTCCCCCACCCTTGGATCCTCTTCCCCTTCACGAGCACAACCTCCTTTTTAATAAAATTTTTTTTTTTTTTTTTTCCATCCTCTTGAAGATCCCGGGTGGGTGCTTAGGGGGTACCTGGCTAGTCTCGGCTTTTTGACATCGCTTAATTTTTATTTTTTATTTTATAAAAACTTTTTTTCTTCCGGTGAGAATATGTCTCTCTTCCCTCGAAATCTCCAATGGTCCTTTGCCGAGTTGCAGAGGGGAGGAGGGGCTAATGTGTCTGCACCCTGCTCTGACTCCCCGGCAAAGGCAGGAGGGGTTTCTGCCTGTATTTTACGGACAGGCCTCTCCATTGGTTCCCCCTCCCCCCTTGTGGAGGGATGGTGGACATATATTCCCTTGCCGGTGGCATCCTCGGACACTTCCGGGCGCATACCTCGGGCGCGTCCGCTCGTTTGGGCGAACGTGCGTGATATATACTTCGCGCGCGTCCGTTCGATCGAACGGACGTGCGCGACGTTGTGACGCCACGTTTTTGCGACGGAAGTGACGAAATTTCGGGGCCGGTTTCCGGCCTTCCAGGACGCCGGGGCGGCCACACGAGGCTGATCCTATTCAGGCAGCCAACATGTTTGGATACGCCGACTAATTGGTGGGCGTTTGCACCTGCAGCCAATCTCCAGGCTTTATATACGAACCTTCATTCATAGGAGGTGTATACTCATCCAGGAGGAAAGAAACCTGTACCCGTGGTTAGGTGAGCACTTATTTCCCCTTTGTACTTGACCTATACTTGGTGATATATTGCACCAAAACAAGCCCTTTTTACTGGCTGTTCAATATGAGGACTGATCTAAACTAATTTACAGATCGGACTTCAGGAAATACGTTGTAGGGACTGTGCCAGTTACCACTTGTGGATTAACGCCTAAGTCGCCGTCCCTCATCTTTACCTTCTGGAACAGTTTCCTATTAGGTCTTACAATTCAGGTAATAACCTCACCACCTGCCTGGCTATTCCAATGACGCTAATACACCGGTGTGGTATTTTCTCACACACCACATTTACACACTTTTCCTATATGTACATATCATCATGCACTTGACACTCTTATTGATTATGTCCCTTATCACTGTCACCTAGCTTAGTGCATCTTGTTTTTGCACACTTTCACATGTGGTGTTTTTTTGTTTGTTTGTTATATGACCCGCATATATTATTATTTACTCATGTTTTCACTTTCTCACTATTCCTTTGCGCACTTTTTCTTTCTCTGTCTAAGCGCATACTCACACCGTTTTCACGCGGTCCACTTCCCATCACGTTTATTCCTCTTTTTCTTCTCTATTTCTCTTTTTCTCCCGTCCCCCCTCCTCTGTGTATTAGAGCTCACACACTCACACACATTTGCACACCCACTCATCCCAGGCCATTTTTTCCTTTGTTCCCCTCTTTCTTAGGCTCCTTGGACTCCCAGGCGTGGTTTCTTTTCCCCCCCCCCCCTTCTTCTTTCTCTTTTAGTCCGGGTTTTAGAAAGCATGTTATATGGACATTTGGACAATTGGGGGTGCAAGTGTGTATATGTATATGTGTACATGTGCACAACCTTTGGCATACATAACGGAGATATGATACCATTATCCCCATATTATGTATGCACTCCATGTCTCCAACATTAAATAATCCTTGCTTTCAATTATTTAATTAATTAATTTTTTGCCACTGTTGGGATTTTGCTGCAGGTGTGACCCGCCATATCTTCGGTGTACCCTTACTCGCACCTACCCCCCCGGAGTTTTCTCCTCTGGGGGGCAAGGCAATAGTGTGACCTCCCGTGAGTCACGCCAGTGGGTGTGTGACACTGCCTCTTCTTCCATCTGGCATCTTGGCAATACATACGGACCAAGTACCACTCAAGATGTGTAAAGGAAATTGAGACATTGCCTTATGGGAGAATCTTTCCTCTGAAGCACTACAATCCATCTTACCTACCTGGAAGTACATTATTGGGTAAACCATTTTTAAATTAATATTGGGTATCCCTAATATGTATAACACCGGATTTATTTATTCAGTGTAATCTTGTTTTTCTTTTAACAGACCACCATCTCTGAAGAAGACCCCCTCTGGGGTCGAAACGCGTTAGCTTTATGCTCTCACTGTTATCTACTCATACAGTGTAACATAGTTGTGTCTGTTATTTTACTCCCATGTGACATTATATGTACTTTATATACATGATTTTGTCTGTTATCCAAGTGTTCAGGTGAAGCTCATGTTTGTTTTTACCTGTTTGTTTTTACCAATTATTATTATTAAAATACCTTTTATACTACTTCTATTGGCTTCTATTACTGTCTCTTGCTGCCTAAAAACCCCGCTTGTGGGGGAACTAGTTCTATTTGTATCTACTTGGGGTGAGCAGCACCCTCCTAGCTTCTTATAGCACTGTGTTCTTATTTGATTGTCAAATGACACAACACAAGCACTGTGCTGTATAACATGCTTTAAGGGAACAGGATCTTTATTAAAATTTTGGGGAGTTTACAAACGCTTTAAGCTGTGTAGGGTTTTTTCACTGTCAGATCGATAAGAATGTGACACTCTCTTCCACAATTGGTGGCGTCAGCGGGGAGTATTAATATTTTTAAAAGACTCTTGGACGTGCATCTTAATGAACACAACATACAGGGATATGGGAAATGATTATCAACACTGACACACACACACCTACACAGGTTGAACTAAATAGACTATTGTCTTTATTCAACCTTACCTACTATGCGACTATGTAACTATGATTGTAGAGGGAACAATCATGCGTGCCAATGAAAACACCTCGAACGACTCATTGCAGCATCGCCGTAAATTTGCCAAATCATGTGAAATGTCTCTGTGGCAGATTTGCCCAGTTTCATGGAGAATTTCATGTTTGCTCTTTGTTCTAACTTGCTGTCGATGATGAAATAGCAGACATGGTAACGCACATGGTCAGAATGGCACCAGTTGCATAGCTACCGATGTACGCAGGACAATGTCTTTTGGCACACTGACGTATGAAGGTTGGGGCTTCCTGTGACTGTGCATGCCAGCCTTGTGCTGCCATCTGTTGGCGTGTTACAAAACTAGTCTCAAAACTTTTTTGATACCACCTCATATCACTGCCAATAAAATGTATTGGGACTACTAGTAGCATTTATATTTGTGGTTTTGCAAATAGAAATATGTTTCTAAATGCACAAAATATAAAAGTTATTAATATTTTAAAGTGGATGTAAACCCGAAAAAAATTATTATTTTTTGTCTGGCACAATGTCCCCTTCCCAATGAGTGTACGCAGATGTGCGTACTCGTCTTTCGAGGGTTATACTGGGATGATGCCCACAGCTGCAGGCATCATCCCAGTACCATTTTTTAGAGCCAGCAATCGGCTTTCCAGGTATAACAACCGATGCAACTAAATCCCCCCCCCCCCCCCGCAGCCTCCCGCCGCTCTTAACGGGCCACCTGTTTCACAAGGACACTTCCGGTTTACTCGGCTGCCAGTGGCGCTGGTTTTAAAAAAAAATACAGTATTCAGAATCACCGTTTTCGGCGATCTGAATACATTGAAGTGCAAAGGAGGGATCAGAGGTCTTTTAGACCCCCGATCCTCCATAAAGAGTACCTGTCACCACCTATTACTGTCACAAGGGATGTTTAAATTTTTTTTTAAAACACAATTTAATTATATAAAATTAAATAAAATAAATAAGAAAATTTTTTTTTTTTAAAGCACCCCCATCCCCGCGAGCTCACGCAGCAAAGAAAATGCATACGGAAGTCACGTCCGCATATGTAAACGGTGTTCAAATTACACATGTGACATGCAATCGCCAGAGCGAGATCAATAATTCTAGCACTAGACCTCTTCTATAAGTGTAACCTGGTAACTGTAATGCCCCGTACACACGAGCGGACTTTTCAACATTCAAAGTCCGACGGACTGATTCCGTCAGACTATTCGATCGTGTGTGGGCTGCAATGGACTTTTGATTCACCAAAGTCTGACGGACTTTAGAATATGGAACATGCTTCAAATTTTTCCGATGGAACTCCGCCGGACCTGGTCCCTTCGAAAAATTCGCTCGTGTGTATGCTATTCCGACGGACTAAAACCGACGCTAGGGCAGCTATTGGCTACTGGCTATGAACTTCCTTATTCAAATCCAGTCGTACGTCATCACGTTCGAATCCGTCCGAGTTTAGTGTGATTGTGTGTGGCCAAGTCCACTCAGTCGAAAAGTCCGTCAGAACTCCGGCAGAACTCCTTCGGAAGTCTGTCGGACATAAGTCCTCTCGTGTGTACGGGGCTTAAAACATTTTTAAAATGTCGCCTATGGAGATTTTTAGGTCCTGTAGTTTGTCGCCATTCCACGAGTGCCTGCAATTATAAAGCATGATATGTTTGATATCTATTTGCTCGGCGTAACATCATCTTTCACATTATAAAAAAAAAAATTGGGCTAACTTTACTGTTTTGTATTTTAAAATTCATGAAAGCGTCCCTTTTCCCAAAAAAGTTGCGTTTAAAACACCGCTGCACAAATACCGTGTGACATAAAATATTGCAACAATCGCCATTTTATTCTCTAGATTCTCTGCTAATATATATATATATATATATATATATATATATATATATATATATATATATATATATATATATAATGTTTGGGGGTCCTAAGTAATTTTCTTGCAAAAAATATAGATTTTAACTTGTAAACACCAAATGTCAGAAATTGGAGGATTTTTTTCTCTATTGAAGGATGCAACTCTGCCTCTGGATAAACTTGAGGTTTATGACTTTTTGGGTTGAGCTTTTTGTTTTAATCTGATTAGCTATTTAGTTGTGAAGTTGCAATTGAAAAACTATCAATAGCAGGAAAGAACCAGAAAAGTGACAATATTTTCCATCTTGCTCTAAATCTTATTTTAGATACAAAACATTCCACAAACCACTTTAACAAGTGCTTGAGTCACCCATAACTAAGTAACAAATGTCAACTTCTACTTCACTTCCACAATACACATATTACAACCTGCCAGTAGCTGCAGGAGATTCCCCCAAGGGTTGGAAATAAACATTTTGATTGGCTGTCCCCACAGAGCCCTGCTCAGAAAGAAAAGAGCTTAATCAAGTCAACTATCTGCTCAAATTTATTTCACTTTCTTCTGAATCACCTCAGGAAACGCTGGCACCAGAGTTTTATACAAGTCCTTGTTACTGTAGAAACTGCTCTGCCAGAATATGATTGGAATTGCTGAGATGCCTATGTCTGTATCTATTACACAGGCGCACAGGTTGGGTAGAGAATTACAGAAAAAAAATGTATGTGTGTGTGTTTACCCATCTCTATGAACACGTTTCTGACATGTTACAATACACAGCAACAGTATTTTTTTTCCCACAAAACTCTATACCTTTATCATTAAAAAAACAATCCCTGTACTCCAGTCCAATGACAGTGTCTTGGCTGCAATGATCTCATCAGTCTGCTGCAGGCATGAAAAGCATTTCCTCAGTCTCCTCTACCTCAGTGATTAGGCTGCAAGATTGTAAGCGCTCATTTAAACCCGAAGTTAGGGACATTAAAAACAACACATGGTTGAGATGCCTTTTTACCACCCACCACCTTCCCCATCCTTAAGTTGCAAGGGCAGCAGAGAGGTGTATACACAATCATTATAATCAGCATTATCAAAATAATTTCCCCCTGTCATGTTCGACAGTACATTCAAGCAAATTGAAATGCACTGCAACCATTTGCGTTGGTGCACTATTTATAGTTATTTATGGTTAAAACAGGCAATATGATGCCTTAGCACCAATCCTCTGCAAAGCTACCCTAACATGGTTCACTTTTCAGGGGCTCAGTAACTTAGCTGCACCTCCTAACCTAGCCTTAAGCTCCTTTCACCCAGACAGCCGGGGGACCCTTTTTTGTTGGACCACATTTTGCTTTAATTACAGCCTTTAGTCTGTTGGGAACTGTCTGTACTAACTTTGTACATCTAGACTTTGCAATATTTGTCCACTCTTCTTTGCAGAACTGCTCAAGTTCAGTTAAATTTGATGGTGACCGTTTTTGGACCTCAGTCTTCAAGTCATTCCAAATTTTCAATGGGGTTTAGGTCTGGGTTCCAGCTGGTGAAGTTTTAGGATGGGGGATGCCACACCCCACCCCTTCCATATTGCCCCACCCCACTTCTCATAAGCCACACCCCTTATAGAATCCACCCACTCCGTCCCCTGTATTCCACTTGCTTCCACTCACAGTGTCAGGAGTATACAGCTCAGCATCACAGGACAGAGTTTATAGCCCCAGCATCACAGGACAGAGTATATAGCTCAGCCTCACAGATAATGGTATATAGCATGTCTCACAAAGCCTGGCATATAGCATTTCTCACAGAGCCTGGTATATAACATGTCTTACAAAGCCTAGCATATAGCAGTTGGCAGAAAGCCTGGAATATAGCATTACTCACAAAGCCTCGTATATAGCATTTCTCACAAAGCCTGGCATATAGCATTTCACACAAAGCCTGGCATATAGCATTTCTCACAAAGCCTGGCATATAGCATTTTTCATAAAGCCTGGTATATAGCATTTCTCACAAAGCCTGGCAAATAGCATTTTTCACAAATCTTACACAATTACCCCCCTCACAATTACCACCCCCCCCCCCCCCCCAGAACTTCCCTTTCATAATGAGCTCTGCATATATCTTGTACCCAGGACTGCCCTTTTATAATGATCTGTGTAGAGTGTATACCTAGGACAGTCCTGATCCATGCAGCTCTTTACAGTCATACTTGTGGCGGGGCTTGATGACAGGGAGGAGGAGTGCCAGGCTGTGTGCGGCTCTTGCGGTGCTCAGCACCTGTTAAATGAGTATAGGACAGGATGAAGAAGGTCAGGGACAGCTCTGCTAACCTGAGCCTGGCACAGTGCAGAGAGAATGTACTGAGAGCATGCATGATCCTTCTCCTCCATAGAGGACACATCTACAGAAGGATGGATCTGTTGTCAGCCAGGACCGGACTCTGTTACCTCCTGCTGTGTCTGCTCACCTTCACTCCAATAGAAGGTTTATCCTCCTCTGGGACCGGCAATCCAGGGGATCAGTCTACCTCCCATTATAGGGTCACCCCTGCTGAGACTAGGCTGCCAATCTTCACCCTCCCCCCCCTCTCCGTGGCAGCACAGCGGCAGTGGCAGTTACCTTGCTGACTGTGTTGTCCTCTCCTTTCATGCTGTGTCTCCTTCCAGCCGCGATGGAGGGATCCCCTTTTTTCATACTTCCTGTTTTCTCTCTCCCGGGCACAATGGGTGAGAGAAAACAGGAAGTGACAGCAAACTCCTATATCAATCAAACCGCAAATACTACGAGCACCAGGCGGAAGCTACTCAGCACTTCAGAAATCGCAGCATGGCGGGCTAAACGCCCGCAAATGAAGCGACACGTCTGCAATCTTGTGAGGTGGCCAGTGTGCGGATGTGGTAGGATGGCCCATTGGCGTGCCCTGGGAAATGTGGGCGGTCAGGCTGAGGGGGTGGGGGTGCCCAGATCTAAAGCTATGTAAGGGGTCCAGGGTTGCTGGGAAGAGGCCCTTCTCCTCATCAACATGGGGACAAGGTGCTTTGGGGGGCCCCACTTCCCCCAAAGCACCCACCCCATGTTGAGGGCATGCGGCCTGGTACGGCTCAGGAGGGGGGGCTCGCTCGTCCTCACCCCCTTTCCTGACCATCCAGGCTGCGTGCTTGGATAAGAGTCTGGTGTGGATTTTGGGGGACCCCCACACCGTTTTTTCGGCATAGGGGCTTCCCCTTAAAATCCATACCAGACCTGATATGCCCTTGGAGGGGCATTTCCTCTTGCACTCGCTGCGAGGAGAAAATGTGTTTTTCCTATTGCAGCCAGCGTGAGAGGTACAGTACCCTGTCACCAAGAACCAGCATGATAGGAACGCTCTGGAAATATTCACATGGGCAGGTGCTGTAGCTGCCCTTGCGTCGTATTTGGTGCGTCTGACCAGCATACAGACAAACGGGTTTCCTGCTAGGAACTGGTTGCGGCGGAGTTCCGTCAGGAAAATTTAAAACATGTTCTATTTCTAAAGTCCGTCGGATTTTTGGCAAGCAAAGGTCCGATGGAGCCCACACACGATTTAATTGTCTGACGGATTTGTTCCGTCGGACCTTTGCTGTCAAAAAGTCTGGTTGTGTTTACATGGCATAACACAGTCTGATTTCACCAGGCATCTAATCACACCCTTCCAGGGAGAAGGTTCTCACTTTATTTGCTTCTCTGAGTTCTCACATGATTGTGGTCATCTATGGCAAGGATCAGTTCATCCAACAGCAGCAGTAACTTTTTGCTTCCAGGGCTGTCCCCTCACATGTAGCATTGCAAAGAGTATGCTGGCTACAGTAGTCTCTAATCAGACCTCTTACCCTGGGCAGCACAGCATCAGATAACTCCAGCAAACTCTGGCCACACACCACTGTTTTCCCTCCACTGCATATGGTCCCCACAGTGGCTTCCTCCCTGCAATCCGCAAGTTGGTGGCACAACAGAAAAAAAGGCTTGCTCAGAGTGGACAATTCCATTTAGGTAGATTGTGGCAGACGTGAACGCAAGTAAACAACCACTAGAGGGCTTGTAAGCACAACAAATCAAGATCTCAAATAGAAACTAAAAAGTAACAATGTGTCAAATAACCAACATCACTGAATGGTAATTAGCCAACAGGTTGCATCTAGATAAAAATGATTCATGAAGCCAATAAGTGTGAGTAATTAAATAAATGAACAAACAAATAGATATAATAACAAAGTCCCGGAGGTGAAGCTGTCTTAAAAACACTAAAGCTAGCTACTGGCAGTGCTGTCACTCGAATACGGCTTAGGGAACCGAAATCTGTAAGAAAACAAAAAGGAAAGATGGGGCGCCAAACGGCCTCATAGCACGATATTGTCTTTATTAAAACATGTAATAAAATAAATGAATGGACATGCAATCACAAACCATGGAACATAGAGAGCATATATAAATTGAGATCACGGGGTCCAAAAAAAGATGGTCACCTGCAGTGGCAGATGGTGGCACCTCCCCCCCCCCCCCCGGCAGGCTTTTCGCTGTCTGCTGGTCCGTCTGGCAATTACCCCATCTAGATGGCAGGTGGGGGGTAGAGGGTGGTGGGTGGTGGGCATTGGGTAGCAGCTCCTGTGTCCTCTCCTTCACGATGGCTTCAGTCACGCATTTCCTCCACTTCTCCTAGGCATACAATAGGATTGCCTGTCCTTTCAGCCAGTCGGGTGATGGATCGAAAAGACCCGCTCCTTGATTGGCCGGGAGGGGGATCAGTTCTACAATAGCGAATATTCATGTGTTATTGTAGCACACCTGGGTGGGCTCATTCGCAGTGCTCTGGCACCAAGCCCACTCTAATTTGAAGACTAGTGATGGCCGAACGGTTCGCCCGGCGGTCGTTTCGCGGCGAATTTCCGACTTTCGCCGTCCGCGGGTTCGAACGCCTTTTTCCGTCGTTCGCCCCGGCGGACTTACGTGTTTAATGTATACAAGAACTTTAACCTTTCGTGACACGTTTATCATGTGTTACAGGACAACCAATTGAGACATGACAGCTCATGGACACTTGGACATTCCCCCTAACCTATAAATACACCCGATCCGGTGGCCATTTTACATTCTTTCTTCTGTCACTGTAGGGAAAGGATCCTGTGTGGAGTAGGGACAGAGAAAACGCTAGCTATTTGGTACACAAAAGTTCTTTTCAGGACTGGTATAGGTGTTAGGTCAGCAGCCTGAGTTTCTTTTGTCAGTTTAGATAAAGGGACAGAGCGCTGTATGCTGCTATTTTAGGGACAGCTCAGCCAGATTAGTCTTTCTTCATCATCATCATCATCATCATCATTAGCTGTTACTATCAGGTCCACAAAAGAGCTGTTCCAGCTAATCGTTCCAGCCTACTCTTTTTTGCCAATTTGTATAGGGACAGGCAGGAAGCAGTGTGTCAGGCAGTGAGGATAATTTTAAAGACTTGCTGTTACTATTAGTTCCACAAAGGTTCTTTTCAGGACTGGTATCAGTGGTACGGTAATAGGCTTGTACACGTATAATATTCTTTCTTCCAAATATAGAAAGAATATTATACTTGACTGCTGCCCTTCTGCTGCAGTCTGCTAATCATTCACAACTCACTTGTTCCACAAAGCTCTTTATCAGGACTGGTAACTTGGTCTGTCTAGGGTGCTACGGTACATAGGCTTGGGTGCGGTACAGTCTGCTGTTCTGTAAGGACCGCTATCGGTCCACAATACATAGGGTTGCCGTGCACTACTGCTGACCGCTGCCCTATACTGCAGCAGTCCTTCAGCGGTATAGGGACTGACGCACAGTCTGCTAAACACTAATACACAACCTGCTTGGTCCACAAAAGTTCTTATAAGGACTGGTAACTTGGTATAGGGTGCTACGGTACATAGGCTTGGGTGCGGTACAGTCTGCTGTTCTGTAAGGACCGCTATCGGTCCACAATACATAGGGTTGCCGTGCACTACTGCTGACCGCTGCCCTATACTGCAGCAGTCCTTCAGCGGTATAGGGACTGACGCACAGTCTGCTAAACACTAATACACAACCTGCTTGGTCCACAAAAGTTCTTATAAGGACTGGTAACTTGGTATAGGGTGCTACGGTACATAGGCCTGAGTGCAGTACAGTCTGCTGTTCTGTAAGGACCGCTATCGGTCCACAATACATAGGGTTGCCGTGCACTACTGCTGACCGCTGCCCTATACTGCAGCAGTCCTTCATTGGTATAGGGACTGACGTACAGTCTGCTAATCACTAACACACAACCTGCTTGGTCCACAAAAGTTCTTATAAGGACTGGTAACTTGGTATAGGGTGCTACGGTACATAGGCCTGAGTGCAGTACAGTCTGCTGTTCTGTAAGGACCGCTATCGGTCCACAATACATAGGGTTGCCGTGCACTACTGCTGACCGCTGCCCTATACTGCAGCAGTCCTTCATTGGTATAGGGACTGACGTACAGTCTGCTAATCACTAACACACAACCTGCTTGGTCCACAAAAGTTCTTATAAGGACTGGTAACTTGGTATAGGGTGCTACGGTACATAGGCCTGAGTGCGTTACAGTCTGCTGTTCTGTAAGGACCGCTATCGGTCCACAATACATAGGGTTGCCGTGCACTACTGCTGACCGCTGCCCTATACTGCAGCAGTCCTTCAGCGGTATAGGGACTGACGTACAGTCTGCTAAACACTAATACACAACCTGCTTGGTCCACAAAAGTTCTTATAAGGACTGGTAACTTGGTATAGGGTGCTACGGTACATAGGCTTGAGTGCGGTACAGTCTGCTGTTCTGTAAGGACCGCTATCGGTCCACAATAGATAGGGTTGACGTGCACCACTGCTGACCGCTCACCTATACTGCAGCAGTCCTTCAGCGGTATAGGGACTGACGTACAGTCTGCTAATCACTAACACACAACCTGCTTGTTCCACAAAAGTTCTTATAAGGACTGGTAACTTGGTATAGGGTGCTACGGTACATAGGCCTGAGTGCAGTACAGTCTGCTGTTCTGTAAGGACCGCTATCGGTCCACAATACATAGGGTTGCCGTGCACTACTGCTGACCGCTGCCCTATACTGCAGCAGTCCTTCATTGGTATAGGGACTGACGTACAGTCTGCTAATCACTAACACACAACCTGCTTGGTCCACAAAAGTTCTTATAAGGACTGGTAACTTGGTATAGGGTGCTACGGTACATAGGCCTGAGTGCGTTACAGTCTGCTGTTCTGTAAGGACCGCTATCGGTCCACAATACATAGGGTTGCCGTGCACTACTGCTGACCGCTGCCCTATACTGCAGCAGTCCTTCAGCGGTATAGGGACTGACGTACAGTCTGCTAAACACTAATACACAACCTGCTTGGTCCACAAAAGTTCTTATAAGGACTGGTAACTTGGTATAGGGTGCTACGGTACATAGGCTTGAGTGCGGTACAGTCTGCTGTTCTGTAAGGACCGCTATCGGTCCACAATAGATAGGGTTGACGTGCACCACTGCTGACCGCTCACCTATACTGCAGCAGTCCTTCAGCGGTATAGGGACTGACGTACAGTCTGCTAATCACTAACACACAACCTGCTTGTTCCACAAAAGTTCTTATAAGGACTGGTAACTTGGTATAGGGTGCTACGGTACATAGGCCTGAGTGCAGTACAGTCTGCTGTTCTGTAAGGACCGCTATCGGTCCACAATACATAGGGTTGCCGTGCACTACTGCTGACCGCTGCCCTATACTGCAGCAGTCCTTCATTGGTATAGGGACTGACGTACAGTCTGCTAATCACTAACACACAACCTGCTTGGTCCACAAAAGTTCTTATAAGGACTGGTAACTTGGTATAGGGTGCTACGGTACATAGGCCTGAGTGCGTTACAGTCTGCTGTTCTGTAAGGACCGCTATCGGTCCACAATACATAGGGTTGCCGTGCACTACTGCTGACCGCTGCCCTATACTGCAGCAGTCCTTCAGCGGTATAGGGACTGACGTACAGTCTGCTAAACACTAATACACAACCTGCTTGGTCCACAAAAGTTCTTATAAGGACTGGTAACTTGGTATAGGGTGCTACGGTACATAGGCTTGAGTGCGGTACAGTCTGCTGTTCTGTAAGGACCGCTATCGGTCCACAATAGATAGGGTTGACGTGCACCACTGCTGACCGCTCACCTATACTGCAGCAGTCCTTCAGCGGTATAGGGACTGACGTACAGTCTGCTAATCACTAACACACAACCTGCTTGTTCCACAAAAGTTCTTATAAGGACTGGTAACTTGGTATAGGGTGCTACGGTACATAGGCCTGAGTGCAGTACAGTCTGCTGTTCTGTAAGGACCGCTATCGGTCCACAATACATAGGGTTGCCGTGCACTACTGCTGACCGCTGCCCTATACTGCAGCAGTCCTTCATTGGTATAGGGACTGACGTACAGTCTGCTAATCACTAACACACAACCTGCTTGGTCCACAAAAGTTCTTATAAGGACTGGTAACTTGGTATAGGGTGCTACGGTACATAGGCCTGAGTGCGTTACAGTCTGCTGTTCTGTAAGGACCGCTATCGGTCCACAATACATAGGGTTGCCGTGCACTACTGCTGACCGCTGCCCTATACTGCAGCAGTCCTTCAGCGGTATAGGGACTGACGTACAGTCTGCTAAACACTAATACACAACCTGCTTGGTCCACAAAAGTTCTTATAAGGACTGGTAACTTGGTATAGGGTGCTACGGTACATAGGCCTGAGTGCGTTACAGTCTGCTGTTCTGTAAGGACCGCTATCGGTCCACAATACATAGGGTTGCCGTGCACTACTGCTGACCGCTGCCCTATACTGCAGCAGTCCTTCAGCGGTATAGGGACTGACGTACAGTCTGCTAAACACTAATACACAACCTGCTTGGTCCACAAAAGTTCTTATAAGGACTGGTAACTTGGTATAGGGTGCTACGGTACATAGGCCTGAGTGCGTTACAGTCTGCTGTTCTGTAAGGACCGCTATCGGTCCACAATACATAGGGTTGCCGTGCACTACTGCTGACCGCTGCCCTATACTGCAGCAGTCCTTCATTGGTATAGGGACTGACGTACAGTCTGCTAATCACTAACACACAACCTGCTTGGTCCACAAAAGTTCTTATAAGGACTGGTAACTTGGTATAGGGTGCTACGGTACATAGGCCTGAGTGCGTTACAGTCTGCTGTTCTGTAAGGACCGCTATCGGTCCACAATACATAGGGTTGCCGTGCACTACTGCTGACCGCTGCCCTATACTGCAGCAGTCCTTCAGCGGTATAGGGACTGACGTACAGTCTGCTAAACACTAATACACAACCTGCTTGGTCCACAAAAGTTCTTATAAGGACTGGTAACTTGGTATAGGGTGCTACGGTACATAGGCTTGAGTGCGGTACAGTCTGCTGTTCTGTAAGGACCGCTATAGGTCCACAATAGATAGGGTTGACGTGCACCACTGCTGACCGCTCACCTATACTGCAGCAGTCCTTCAGCGGTATAGGGACTAAGAGTTTTGTCACAGGGTCATTTAAAAAATGACATGCAGAGGAAGAGGCAGGCCCTTCCGCAGGGGTGGTAGGGGTAGGGCAGGAGCAACAGGCTTGAGCCAAAGTGGGAAGTTGCAGAAGGTGCGTTCAATTACTTTAAAGGATGCACCAGACTTGGTTGAGTGGCTCGCTCAGCCTTACTCTTCTGCACCCTCCTCATCCTCTCGATCTGCACCCTCTTCTTCACTCTCTGCTATGTGCACCCCCAAAGACACTACCACCAACAACACGACCACCACCACCACCACCACATACCTTCCGCTTGAGTCACTGGAATTATTTTCCGATCCATATCAAGAGGACATTTCTGATGCGCAGCCACTCTTGGTATTGGATCAGGAAGAGGAGGTAGCAACAAGCGCTACTCAGCAGTCTGACGCCAGTACCCAGATCAGCCCAAGGAGGAGGTTGGTCCCCGGTGTTGCTGCCTACTCTACTTATAGCGGTGGGGAAGGTGACGTTGATGATGACGTGTCTAGTGATGTCACGTGGGTGCCCACAAGAGAGGAAGAGGAGGGGAGTTCAGAGGGAGATATGGACCAGCAGATAGGGAGGAGAAGCAGCAATGACTTACATTGCACAGCAGGGACAAAGCAGACTGCAAATGTATCAGGAGCGAGTCATCGACCATGTACGGTCACATCTGGCGCTCCCAGGACACCGGCACATGGCTCCGCAGTGTGGGCTTTTTTTAACGTGTCCGCTGCTGACAATAGCGTTGCCATCTGCAATCTTTGCAGTCAACGCGTTAGTCGCGGTAAGCCCAATACTCACCTAGGGACGACCGCCTTAAGAAGGCACATGAGCAGCCATCACCGAGCCCAGTGGGAGCAACGGAACACACAAAGCCACACTGCAGGCTCTCACCGTCCAGCCTCGTCTTCTACTTCTCCTTCTCCTCTCTCCTCACAATTGTCCTCCACTCCACCTTCCATCACGCCAAGCTCACATTTTTCTGCAAAAAGGCAGGCTTCCGTGGGCCTAATGTTTGAGCGTAAAAAAATGATGACGCCGGATAACCCTCTTGCCCAACGGTTGGCGGCTGGCTTGTCAGAACTCATAGCCCGCCAACTACTGCCATATAAACTGGTGGACTCGGAGGCCTTTCGCAAATTTGTGGCCATTGGAACACCACAATGGAAGGTCCCAGGAAGGAAGTATTTCTCAGAGAAGGGCATCCCAGAGCTATATGGCCATGTTCAGCGGCAAGTGAATGTATCTCTGGCACACAGTGTCGGTGCCAAGATACATCTGACCACAGACACGTGGTCTAGCAAACACGGGCAGGGAAGGTATATCAGTTTTACTGCCCACTGGGTGAACCTTCTGACGGCCGTCAAGCATGTAACCCGTGGCACCCGTGTAGATTTGGTTTTACCGCCACGGATTGCATGCAGGCCTGACTCTTCTTCTCCTCCTCCTACTCCATCCTCCTCCCTCTCCTCCTCAGCTGCCTCCTCCTTTTCCGCTGCTAGCGTCTCTTCCACTGCACCGCCCAAGCTCCCCAGAACCTATTCCACATGCCAGGTGAGACGTTGCCATGCCGTGCTGCGTCTGTTGTGCCTGGAAGCAAAGAGCCACACTGGCCCGGCACTCCTTTCAGCTTTGCGTTCACAGGCAGATGAGTGGCTAACACCGCTCAATTTGACAGTTGGTAAAGTGGTGTGTGACAACGGTGCCAATCTGCTTAGCGCATTGAAACAGGGCAAAATCACGCACGTGCCGTGCATGGCACACGTCTTAAACTTGGTCGTGCAGCGATTCCTTGTCAAATACCCTGGGGTCCAGGACATCTTGCGGCAGGCAAGGAAAATCTCGGCCCATTTCAGAAGATCTTACACGGCCATGGCTCGCCTTGCTGACATTCAGCGGCGACACCATCTGCCGGTCAGACGTCTTATTTGCGATTGCCCGACGCGATGGAACTCAACCTTCTATATGCTTGATAGGCTGCTCCAGCAGAAACGTGCAGTTAACGTCTACCTGTATGAACTCTGCGAAAGAAACGGTTCTGGGGAGCTGGGTTTTTTTTCACCGCGCCAGTGGCTGCTCATGCGCGACACATGCAGACTTCTGCGGCCATTTGAGGAGATCACCAAACTGGTCAGTCGCAGCCATGGCGCCATCAGTGACATGGTACCTTATGCCTTCTTTCTGGAGCGTGCATTGCGTCGTGTCATTGATCAGGCTGTGGAGGAGCAGGAGCGGGAAGATGAGGAAGTCGCAATGCTGGATGAATTCCCAGGGGGGGCTACTCTATCTGAGACAAGTCAACAACAGGAGTCTGATGAGGAGTCAGAGGAGGATGGTGCCGGGGCGGATGAGCAGGAGCAAGAAGAGCATGCTTTAAACCTTTCTGGGATCCCTGTTGTGCGAGGATGGGGAGAGGAGAATGAAGAGGACGACATTATCCTGGATGATGAGCAGGAGCCAGGCCACCACACCGCTTCCACTTTAGTGCAAATGGGGGCCTTCATGCTCCAGTGTTTTAATAGGGACCCCCGTATAAAAAGCATGAGGGTCAAGGACCAGTACTGGGTGGCAACGTACTTAGACCCCCGGTACAAACACAAAATGGCGGAAATGTTACCGCCGTCGCAGAGGGCTGTCAGAATGCAGCACTTCCAGGCCTTGCTTCGAGAAATGCTGCATTCTGCTTTTGCGTGCGCTGGCAGAGGAGCAATTCCCACTCCCAGAGAAGGATTTGCGGGTACCAATCCAACAGCGCCTGCAAGAAGAGGCCGGTTTGAAGATGTGTTGGTGACTTCGGATATGAGGTCATTCTTTCAGCCGACCCATCGACAGGTGTCATCCGGATCCAGCATCAGGGAACGCCTAGACCGTCAGGTGTCCGACTACATTGGGTTAACGGCCGATGTGGACGCTCTGAGGAGTGATGAACCCCTAGACTACTGGGTGGGCAGGCTTGACCTCTGGCCAGAGCTTGCCCAATTTGCAATCGAACTGTTGGCTTGCCCCTCATCCAGTGTCCTGTCCGAAAGGACGTTCAGCGCAGCAGGGGGGATTGTGACCGATAAGCGTACTCGCCTAGCTCACCACAGTGTTAACTACCTCACATTTCTAAAAATGAATGAGGCATGGATCTCGGAGGAATTCAACACATGTGATCAGTAGACCATGTATATGTCTATAAACAATTTTTGGAATCAAGCACACAGACCTTCTTAATTCATTTGGCTCACTTCCCTGACCCAAAAAAGCACACCGTACTATATGCCCCTACCCTCCTCTTTGAAGAGGTTGAGCGGTGTCATATTTCTACTGGGGCTGCTTATTATGAGGGGTTCCCACCATCCCTGTGCTGTGCTGACTTCCTCCTGGGTGTTCTTATTATGAGGGGCTCCCACCATCCCTGTGCTGTGCTGACTTCCTCCTGGGGGTTCTTATTATGAGGGGATCACACCATCCCTGTGCTGTGCTGACTTCCTCCTGGGGCTGCTTACGGTGCTGCTGTCAGCGCTGTATGTCACGGAGCTGCTGTCAGCGCTGTATGTCACGGAGCTGCTGTCAGCGCTGTATGTCACGGAGCTGCTGTCAGCGCTGTATGTCACGGAGCTGCTGTCAGCGCTGTATGTCACGGAGCTGCTGTCAGCGCTGTATGTCACGGAGCTGCTGTCAGCGCTGTATGTCACGGAGCTGCTGTCAGCGCTGTATGTCACGGAGCTGCTGTCAGCGCTGTATGTCACGGAGCTGCTGTCAGCGCTGTATGTCACGGAGCTGCTGTCAGCGCTGTATGTCACGGAGCTGCTGTCAGCGCTGTATGTCACGGAGCTGCTGTCAGCGCTGTATGTCACGGTGCTGCTGTCAGCGCTGTATGTCACGGAGCTGCTGTCAGCGCTGTATGTCACGGAGCTGCTGTCAGTGCTGTATGTCACGGAGCTGCTGTCAGCGCTGTATGTCACGGAGCTGCTGTCAGCGCTGTATGTCACGGAGCTGCTGTCAGCGCTGTATGTCACGGTGCTGCTGTCAGCGCTGTATGTCACGGAGCTGCTGTCAGCGCTGTATGTCACGGAGCTGCTGTCAGCGCTGTATGTCACGGAGCTGCTGTCAGCGCTGTATGTCACGGAGCTGCTGTCAGCGCTGTATGTCACGGAGCTGCTGTCAGCGCTGTATGTCACGGTGCTGATGTCAGTGCTCTGTATTACGGTGCTGCTGTCAGTGCTCTGTATCTCCTGCACCCTCTTGTTTGCCTACCCTGGTCCCTGACCTTCCCTCTCCTCCATTGCCTTCATTAGCTCCATAGTCCTGAATTGTCAGAACAATTTCCCAAATAAAAAAAAAATGCTTGTAGTTATCGATCCCAAATTCACCTCATACATGTATTATGCTATTGTCCAGGTGGTGGGACTACGTGCTACCCCCTAATAATTACCCCGTGGCCGCAAATTCGACCTAAAGGTTTGCGAAATTCGCCTCCCATTGAAGTCAATGGAGCCCGCGGCGAACGGTCGTTTTCGCGAACGTTTGTGTCCGTTCGCGTTTCGCGTTCGCGAAACGTCCCGTCGGAAGTTCGTCCATCACTATTGAAGACTATTAGAGCCTCTAGCTCTAATCAGATGCTTAAACAGGTACTGGAGTTCACAGACTTATGGGATATGCGTTTTGGAGAGATCTTCCTTCTCTTTGCCAGTCTCACTAACAGCTTCCTCTGGGAGTATTAAATACACCTCGCACTGCAACTATTAACTATTGGTGGCAGAAGAGATCTACCTTTCTCCAGCAGCCCAGTTCAGTGTCTCCTTGCTCTGTTGCATCCGCCAATTACTGTCTTCCAGACACCGCCAAGATGGCTGCCCTCTGCAGTGGAGACACTCTTAAACAAGCATTTCAAAGTGGTCTACTTAAAGATGGCTGCCTCACTTCTCCATTAATAAATATTCAGTTTAACCTTGTCTACTAAGAAGAAGGTGGTTCACAGTTATCAGCTACAGTCCAGGTTATATGCTATATACAGTATCTCAAAAAAGTGAGTACACCCCTCACATTTTTGTAAATATTTTATTATATTTTTTCATGTGACTGAAGAAATGATGCATTGCTACAATGTAAAGTAGTAAGTGTGTAGTTGTATAACAGTGTAAATTTTCTGTTCCCTCAAAATAACACAGAAAATAACAAAAAAGGGGTCTCCTATGTGGTGGACTTTTAAGGCACAAATTTTTAACAAAAAGATTTAAATCGCGTATATATGGATTTATGAAACATTTATTAGAACAAATAGAAAATTATAAAGCATAAATTATAGAAATGTATAGAAATATGTTTAGACATCTGTTGACACTAGTAGAGTATGCAGTTATATAGTATGGTTATATGGTTTCTCACACCCGACAAGTTTCGGAGTCTATAGTGTCCTCCTTCTTCAAGGGTGAGAGCAAAGAGAAATCCTATTGTTAAGAGATAAGACAGTGAATCAACAGAAAAACAAAATATATAGTGATGTATAGTATGCAGTCCCCTCAAAATAGCACACAGCGATTATTGTCTAAACTGCTGGTAACAAAAGTGTCAGGAACCATGAAACAGACTGAGACAGAAGTACAATCAAATCACACTTGTTTATTAATAAAAATAAAAAGGTAAATAGAAAAAAGCGTAGTCAAGCATAGCCAGAGTCCAGTAGCCAGATCGGGTAGTCAGCCAGTCCAAAGTTCATAATCCAGATCGGGTAATCAGCCAGTCCAGAAGTCAGGGATCCAAGGAGAGCAACTGCAAGCAGGATAAGAAGCCAGGAGGGATGTCAGCAAGCCAGTCTTGAAACTAACAGCAGGAGATGGTTCCTTGTGATGTGACCAACACGAAGGCAAAGGAAAGAATGAGCTGAAAGGCTTTAAATAGGCAGGTCAGACGAGCATCATCAGCAACAGCTGTGTAATGTGGAAAGAGAAGTGAGCTGGCAATTAGCCAACAGCTAAGTGGCCAGCCTAGAGGAGGAAGGGTTAAGCCAGCCCTGACAAAAAGTGAGTACACCCCTAAGTGAAAATGTCCACATTGGGCCCAATTAGCCATTCTTTCTCCCCAGTGTCTTGTGACGCGTTAGTCTTACAAGGTCTCGGGTGGGAATGGGGAGCCGGTGTACTAAATTTGGTGTTATCGCTCTCATACAGGTCACTGGAAGTTCAACATGGCACCTCATGGTAAAGAACTCTCCGAGGATCTGAAAAAAAGAATTGTTGCTCTACATAAAGATGGCCTAGGCTATAAGAAGATTGCCAAGACCCTGAAACTGAGCTGCAGCACAGTGGCCAAGACCATACAGCAGTTTAACAGGACAGGTTCCACTCAGAACAGGCCTTGCCATGGTCAACCAAAGAAGTTGAGTGCACGTGCCCAGCGCCATATCCAGAGGTTGTCTTTGGGAAATAGACATATGAGTGCCACCAGCATTGCTGCAGAGGTTGAAGAGGTGGGAGGTCAGCCTGTCAGTGTTCAGACCATATGCCGCACACTGCATCAAATTGGTATGCATGGCTGTCGTCCCAGAAGGAAGCCTCTTCTAGAGATGATGCACAAGAAAGCCCGCAGACAGTTTGCTGAAGAAAAGTAGTCTAAGAACATGGATTACTGGAACCATGTCCTGTGGTCTGATGAGACCAAGATAAGCTGATTTGGTTCACATGGTGTCAAGCTTGTGTGGTGGCAACCAGGTGAGGAGTACAAAGACAAGTGTGTCTTGCCTACAGTCAAGCATGAATGCCAACATGTACTGTAACATACTGAAGCAGAGCATGATCCCCTCCCTTCTGAGACTGGGTCACAGAGCAGTATTCCAACATGATAATGACCCCAAACACACCTCCAAGACGGCCACTGCCTTGCTAAAGAAGCTGAGGGTAAAAGTGGTGGACTGGCCAAGCATGTCTCCAGACCTAAACCCTATTAAGCATCTGTGGGGCATATTCAAATGGAAGATGGGGGAGCGCAAGGTCTCATCCACCAGATCCGTGATGTCATCATGGAGGAGTGGAAGAGGACTCCAGTGGAAACCTGTGAAGCTCTGGTGAACTCCATGCCCAAGAGGGTTAAGGCAGTACTGGAAAATAATGGCCACACAAAATATTGACATTTTGGGCCCAATTTGGACATTTTCACTTAGGGGTGTACTAACTTTTTTGCCAACGGTTTAGACATTAATGTCTGTGTTGAGTTATTTTGAGGGGACAGCAAATTTACACTGTTATACAAGCTGTACACTCACTACTTTACATTGTAGCAACGTATAATTTCTTCAGTGTTGTCCAATGAAATGATATAATAAAATATTTACAAAAATGTGAGGGGTGTACTCACTTTTGTGATATACTGTATATACAGTATTCCTGATGTGCATGACATGTATAGCCAAGGTCCATTTGACCATGTACACATGAAAAGAGAGATTAATGGCTCTAAGCTATATTAATTTTATGTAAAAGACAAATTCCTTATCTTGGCATTTGTGGACTGACCTGTTAATGGCTGGTTATCCATTTAAACTTTTACAAGGGGTCATAAAATGCAGGTTAAATATGAAAAGGGTCTTAAAGATCAGGGGAGCAAGCTAAATGCTAATTTACCACAAAAGACATAAAAGGTGCTCATGTGAAAACAAATCTTTTTAAAGAATAACTGTGGAGAGGGATTAGAACACCTGTTAATTTGTATTGCTGCCTATGCCCCCCGTTAAAATGTTTGTTACCCTAAAAAAAAAGTTATGCAGCACAGTACGTGTGCTGTGTAATTTGGCCCCCTGTATCATCTAAAATACCTGGCTGATCCTGCCTGGTTCTACTCTCCCCCCTGTAAATTTATCATGGTTTATTATGGCTGCTGAGCCCTGACACCATGGTCCATCATCCGCAGCTCTCCTGCCTCTCCTCTGTCCTCCTTTCCCCCCTCCCCTCCCTGCCTATCAGCTCTTACCAGTGCCTGTCCCTTCCCCTCCTGCGGCTGAAATAACTGTAGAAAATACACACAATCCCCTCTTGTTAGAAAGTACCCTATGCTGCAGTGTCTGTTCTTTGTAAAAAAGATACCCATTACTACCTGATTTCAGAGCGATGTTCGACGCTCACGTGACTCCTCGCCAGTGTAACAAAAGCCAGTGTAATGAAAGAGAAGCGAGCAAGCACTTATTTTATGGCAAAGCCAGTGAGAGGGAGATCTTTCTGTCATGGTTATGCAATAGTTTGTCTGCTTACCTGTTCCCATGTGTTCATCTAGAGACCAGCCGACCCTCACCTGACTGCTTTTGTATTCCATCCTCTGGCATGGCTCCACCCTAGCTCCTATCAGGGAGCTCTATATTAACCTGTACACTGCAGGCCAACTCTGCTGATCAACCTTTGTGTGTTAGCTTCCTGTTACCTGCCGTGTGCTATTCTGTTGTTTCCCGTTACCGACTTTGACGTGTCCTTGACTATCCCTGTTTGCCTGTGATCCTGACCCTTTGGCGTGTCCCTGACTATTCCTGTCTGCTTGTGGCCCCGACCTTGGCTTTGTCCCTCACCATCCCTATCCTCCTGTTGCCTACTGTGGGTGTGAGCTGGGGGACCCTGGGGGTCGCGACCTGGAGCCAGTTGCAGCCAAGTCCATCCTCACCACTAGAGGTGCTGGTGAACACCTGCTGGCTCTTAGACTCCGCGCCCCAGGGAATCTTATGCTCTAACCTCAGTGGGATCTGTCCCCCATCTGCAGCAGTCAGCCTTAGGGTCCACAACCTTGCGGTGCACTCCTGATCCCTACGGTGTGCATCTGCCACCTCGCCTCAAGGTGACCTGACATTTTCCTATGTCCCTGCTGCTACACAGAGCAATAATGCTAATGTGCACTAGGTGATTAGGGTGTGGCACACCCTGTATGCACCCCTATGACTAATGGATAGATTCATGCATAGCATGAATCTATTCATGGCCGCTGCTGCCACCCCCCTCTTCAGGCATCTGACCTCTTTCAGGACACCGGTCGCCTGAATTACAGCGGCGGAGGATGTTTTTTTGAAGCACCCAATTAGAGCCATGGGCTCTAATAGACTTCAAAATATGTGGGCTCGTGGCGCAGACCATTGCGTCATGAGCCCACCCAGGTATTAATATTCACTGTTATAACACTGATCCTCAATCCAGCCAATCAGAAGCGGTTGTGAAACCCATTTTCTGATTGTCCGAAAAGAGAAGACTCCCAATTGGCCGCCAAGATGGAGGGAGGAAATGGAAGCCAGAGCCATAGCCCACAGAGAGCAGGAGAACATGAGCGCCGCCGCTGAGAGCCCAGGAGCGCAGCATAGATAGGGTAAGTGGCCCAGTCCCGCCCGCCGATGGACCGACCGATGTAGGGGCAGGGTTGGTACTGTTTGCCGCCCCCCCAGAGAAAGTTACCACCACTACTCCTCACTGCTCCCCTCCTCCCCGGCTGACATATCGGCTCTCTCCTCCTCTCCTCCCCTCCTCCGTGAGTAGTCACGAACGCAGAGTGGCACTGTGAAATAAGGTAGTAATGGGCAAATTTTTTACAAAGCACAGATACTGTAGCATAGGATAGTGGGGTCACTAGGGTTGGTGTCACCTGGTGTGGAAAAAATTGTGTCACGCTCCTCCACCAACTATAGTCCCCCCCTCAGTACAGACCCCCTCTACTAACTACACACCCCCCTCCCTCAGTATAGATCCCCCAACCTAAGTACAGACTCCTGTTTCTCAGTACAGACTCCCCTCCCACTAAGTACAGACTCCCTCCCTAAATACAGACCCCCTGCATCAATATAGACCCCCTCCCTCAGTACAGACCCCCTCCATCAACATAGACCTCCCCCTCAGTACAGACCCCCCTCTATCAATACAGACCTCCCCCTCAGTACAGCCCTCCCTCCCTCCGTATAGACCTCCCCCTCAGTACAAACTGCCTCCCTCCATATAGACCCCCCCCTCAGTATAGACCCCCCACTCCCTCAGTACAGACACCTACCATCAGTATAGACACCAGCCCCCTCTCTTAATGCAGACCCCCCATCAGTATAGACACCCCCCTCTTAGTACAGATCCACTATCAGTAAAGACACCCCCTCTTAGTGCAGACCCTACCATCAGTATAGACACTGCCCGCCCTCTTAGTGCAGACCCCCCTCTTAGTGACAACCCCCCCATCAGTATAGACACCCCCTCTTAGTGCAGACCCCCCATCTGTATAGACACCCCCCCTCAGTGCAGACCCCATCAGTATAGAATCCCCCCTATTAGTGCATACCCCCCATCAGTATAGACACCCCCCTCAGTATAGACCCCCCCCATCAGTATAGACACCCCCCTTCAGTGCAGACCGCTCCACTGAGGTGTTAGCAGGGCCGCTACCCATGGGTGTCGCCCCTCTGGCAGGTGTCATCCGGGTGTGGCCCGCACCCCCTGCCCCCCCCATAGGACGCTTTATAAGAGAGGTGATTATGTGTCGTTTACAAAGTGGCTTAACAACCACTTTAAGGTGATTCACCCTCTCTATTTGTCCTGTTCAACATTATTATTGAAAATTAAAGTAAAAGAAAATCCTAAATTTTGGGTTGTCCCCAGAAAAGTAATAGAGGGGAATTTTCCAATGGGGACACTAGTTCTGGTGATCTGGGGGTTCCCAAGGAATTCCCTTAATTTGCAGGGATTTCTTCTCACTTCCTGGTTGTCTATGGGACAGGAAGTCAAAGGAAATCTCTGCTATGTAATATAAATGGCAAAAAAAATCTGACAGGGGTTATAACCTTCCTTTGCTCTGTCCAAAAAGAAAAAAAAAAATGTTTTTCATATAGTTCTACTTCAGGGCAATTTCTTTGCTTGTTTTTTCTGTTTAAACCATGTGCAATCCATTAAAGAACCTTTCTTCCACTTTGACTTTGTAATGGATAAGCGTAGCAATTGATTGCTTTGCTACACAGATGGCTACCTATGATGTCAGCCACATAAGTAGCATACAGTAGCAATTATTAGCACATGTGGACCTATAGTGATAATGTGTGTGATGAATCGCTAAAGCGTGCAACCATATGCCACTTGTGTAGCTCACAACACAGACAGCTATATTTACCCTCTATGTAAAAATCAGTCCATAATCTCTGCAATTAATTGCTAGTGATTTTAGTAGTGTGATTAAGCTACTTTTACAGCAGGACCCCCAAGGTGAATTAATTTTGCTTGCTATGGGTAACTGTAAATATTTTTTCCTGGCTCATTCAGAAAACCAATATTATAAATTAGAGTCCAGAGTGACATATAAAAGCAATCAGATTATTGCACTCAGGCAAAAAAAAAAAAGTAGTTCTGACTGCCCATTTTAGATTACATCATGATAAACATCACTATTTTCCTTACAGAATATGTCCTACTGAGCTAAGCCATATAGTAGTCAGGGTTGGCAACTATCAGTAAATTTACTGACAGTTCTGTCATTTTACAGTTTGTCAGTAACAAATGTGCTTTGTCAGTAAATTTCACATTTTGTCAGTAAAAAATGCCACGGGAGGTTGGCAACCCTGATAGTAGTGGAAAGTAATTTAAAACTGCATAATTTAATCACTTGCCAACTGTAAGGTGACCAGATTTTTAAAATGAAATCCGGGGACATTTTTTTTTTTTACTGGTAATGGCGCCAATCAGCGACTCTCTGCCCGTCGCCGCCGCCGCCTGCCTCACAGCATGTCTTACTCTTCAGGCCCCGGCTACTACTGGATGGGGAGCAGAAGAAGACCACTCCACCAGGGAAGGCAAGGAGATAAGCAGGCAGGCGGCTGGTCGAGACTTGAGCCAAGGCAGTAGAACATGTGAGCGGAGCTGAATGGGCATGCGCCCAAAACTGAAGAAATATTCCCTCTGCTCCGACCAGCACATGATCATCAGAAAGGGGCACAGATAATGGAAAAAATACACCCCCTAAGCTAGTAGGAGTGGCGGAGGTGTGTAATTCAGATTTTTTATTCTGCACTGACTGTCTTTGAAATTGCTCAAATCCAATCCAGGGACAAAACCAGGGACAGACTTGGTCCTGGGACAGTGTCCTCAATCCGGGGACTGTCCCCAGAAACTGGGGATGTCTGGTCACCCTAGCCTACCCGGCACTTTTCCTGCCCAGGCCAATTTTCAGCTTTCAGCACTAAGAATTTGAATGACAATTGCGCGGTCATGTAACACTGAAGGGAAGGAAGGATATCCTCGCTCCAGGAGGTCAGGCGATGGGGAACCTCTTCACCAGTGTAGAAACCACAGGTGCTGGCAATTGCATGTAGAAATAATTAGGAAGTAGGTCTGGACAGCCCCCCTCTGAAGAAATTGCCTTTTTATTCAAAAAGTCACATCAAAATCAAAAATATATGCCACAGCAGACAGGGTAACTGACGCGTTTCATTGCAACATGTATATCATGCAACATTGTTTTTTCACACAAATAGAGCTTTCTTTTGGTGGTATTTAACTAGATGCTGACCGCCGGCCGTCAAATGACGGCCAGGCGGCGCACCTATTGTGGCGGGAGGCCGTCAAATTACGTCCTCCCGTTTAAACAGGGAATGCGCAATCGGGCACGCGCATCCCTGTTCCTTCGGTGGCAGCGTGTCATGGAGACACCGCTCGCCACCGAGGGGGTGAACAGCCATTGGGCATGGCTGTTTACCACGTGATCGGCCGCGATGAAGTCACGGCCGATCACAGATGGTTCCACCCCCAATGTGCACGGCGCGTGTGCACGAACGCGAGCGCGCTGCGTGTGCACGTCAGTGGCGGCATGTTCCCAGGAACACTGCTCATCACTGACGCTGGTAAACAGCCATTGGCTGGCTGTTTACCCACGTGATTGGCTGTGATCCTTTCACAGCCGAACACTAAATGTAAACAAAACGCAGTAACAAGATGTTATCGAGTTCTCCTTCTCACACACCGATCGTGTGTGAGGAGGAGATTGCAGTAACATTTCGTTACCGCTTACAGTGCACATCAAGCACACCGATTGCCCCCCCCCCCAATAAAGAGGACCTGTCACCACCCATTATAGTACCTGTCACTCACAGTCCATCAGAGTACCCGAGTATCTGTCACTAGGGATGAGCCGAACACCCCGGTTCAGTTCGCACCAGAACTTTCAAACGGACCGAAAATTTCTGCGAACTTTAGAACCCCATTGAAGTCTATGGGACTCGAACGTTCGAAAGAAAAAGTGCTAATTTTATTGGATAATATGCAAGATATTGTCCTAAAATAGGTTTGGGGACCTGGCTCCTGCCCCAGGGGACATGGGTTAATGCCTAAAATGTTTTTAAAAATGGCAATTTTTTCGGGAGCACGGATTTTAATGGCGATTAAAGTGAAAAAAAAACATGAAATATTCCTTTAAATATCGTGCCTGGGGGGTGTCTATAGTATGCCTGTGAAGTGGCATGTGTTTCCCGTGTTTAGAACAGTCCCTGCACAAAATGACATTTAACGGAAAAAAAGTCATTTAAAACTGCTTAGGGGTTTTAATGTAATATCTGGTTCCGGCAATACGGATGAAAATCATTGAGAAAAATGGCATAGGTAGCCCCCCCCGCCCATAACCAGCCCCTTTGGGTCTTGTACGGATATTAAGGGGAACCCCGTACCCATATTAAAAAAAAGAAAGGCGTGGGGCCCCCAGGCCCTATATACTCAGAACAGGAGTATACAGGCGGTGCAAACAAGACAGGGACAGTAAGTTTGTTCTGTTAAGTAGAATCTGTTTGTAATTTTAAACTGGTACATTTTTAAAGTGTAGCTCCAGTCAAAAAAACTATTTTTAAGCTTTTAGGAAAACATGGGGAAGGGTTATCACCCCTGTATAATTTGTTTTGCCATCCGTATTTTTTCCTCTCACTTCCTGTTGTCTCCTTCCGTTTGCAAGTAGGAGACGTTTGTAAGTTGGATGTTTGAAAGTAGGGGCCTGCCCTATATGCTCTGCAGAAATGGGGGCCTAAGGGTTGGTGTTGCCACAACACTGTAAGCCCTCAAAGTGACTCCTGTTGGAGCGCCCTGCTGTGAACAATAATATCAAGAATTGTAATTACATGCCACTGTTGAACAGTGGTAGAAAAATTGGTGGTTGTGGTGGTGGTGCTGGTGCCACAACACTATAAGTCCTCACAGTTACTCTCAGTGAGCACAGGAACGGGCCCTGCTGTGAAATATTATATCAAGAATTGTAATTACATGCCCCTGTTAAACAGGGGCTGACAAATTGAGCCTTAGGCACTGCTTGCTGGTGCCACAACACTGCAACCTCTCCCAGATACTCTAGTTGGAGTGCAGGAATGAGTACTGCTGCAAAGTATTGCAGCAAAAATTGTATTACATGCCCCTCTTAAACAGAGGCTGAAAAATTGGACCTATACACTGCAACCTCTACCATATACACTAGTTGGATTGCAGGAATGAGTACTGCTGCAAAGCATTGTATCAAAAATTGTAATTACATGCCCCTGTTAAACAGGGGCTGAAAAATTGGGCCTTAGGCACTGGTGCTGGTGCCACGACACTGCAACCTCCCCCATATACTCTATTTGTAGTGCAGGAATGAGCCCTGCTGCAAAGCATTGCATCAAAAATTGTAATTACATGCCCCTGTTAAACAGGGGCTGAAAAATTGGGCTGGTGGCATCACCCAGAACCAAAAATGTTCTTCCAAGATATCAGCGGAGGAGGAAGAGGATAGACAGTCAACATAACAGGACAGTCACTCAGCATCAGCATAGGCAGTTTTGAAGGGATGTGATATTTAAAAAAAAATTATTTGGTTATATCAGCTTCAGGTGCTTGGTAGCTGGTGGTGATCCAAGACTGATTCATCTTTATGAAGGTCAGTTGATCAACCGAGTTGGTGGACAGGCGCACCCTGTGATCGGTTACAAAGCCACCAGCAGCACTGAAGGTGTGTTCCGAAAGATCGCTGCATGCAGGACAGGCCAGTAGCTCAATTGCATACTGTGCAAGCTCTGGCCAGTGATCCATCCTCAAGACCCAGTAAGCCAGAGGATTTTCGGTGGTAAAGGTGTCCAAGTCTGACCTTGCCCCTAGGTATTCCTGCACCATGAAAATCAGATGCAGGCGATGGTTACTGGAACCGATCATACCTTGGGGCTGCGGACTAAAATATTATCTGAACGCATCGGTCAGACGGCCACCTTCTCCACTGCTCCTTCTAACCGAAGCCTCAGCAACACGTTGTCTAGGATTAGGAGTTTGTAACCTCCCAGTCTTTGGGAATGCATTGCACAGACCTTTCTGCAAGGCCTCCCGGAGTTGTCTCATCCTCTGCTCCCTCTGCGAAGTCAAGATAAGGTCGGCAACCTTACCCTTGTACAGTGGATCAAGGAGAGTGGCCAGCCAGTAATGATCCCTCTCTTTGAACCGAAGAATACCAGGATCCTTCCGCAGGCTTTGCAGGATCAGGGAGGCCATGCACAGTAGGTTAGCTGAGGCATTCGGTCCGGAGTCCTCTGGGTCACTAAGGACAACATGATCTGCAGCTACCTCCTCCCAGCCATGTACAAGTCCACGGGTTTCTTGGGACTGTAAATCATCCCTACAAGACTGCTGCTGCTGATGCTGAGTGCCAGGCTCCAACTCCATGATGACACAATCATCCTCCACCTCCTCCTCATCCTCTTCCTGTGTGATGGGTGGCACAGCAGGAACACTGTCTGGATAAAGGGGGCCTTGAGAGGCAAGGAATTCCTCCTCTTCCTGCCTCTGTTCTGCCTCAAGTGCCCTTTCCATTATTCCCCGCAGCGTATGCTCCAACAGGTGGACAAGAGGTACAGTGTCACTGATGCATGCACTGTCACTGCTCACCATCCTTGTGGCCTCCTCAAAAGGTGACAGGGCAGTGCATGCATCCCTGATCATGCCCCACCGGCGTGGTGATAAAAAACCGAGCTCCCCTGACCCTGTCCTGGTGCCGTAGTCGCACAGGTACTCATTGATGGCCCTCTGCTGCATGTGCAGCCGCTGCAGCACGGCCAACGTTGAGTTCCACCTGGTGGGCATGTCACATATAAGGCAGTTCTTGGGCAGGTTCAACTCCTTTTGGAGCTCAGCCAGCCGAGCACTGGCATTAAATGATCGGCGGAAATGCACACAGACTTTCCTGGCCTGCTTCAGGACATCCTGTTAGCCCGGGTACCTGCCCAAGAACCACTGCACCACCAGGTTAAGGACGTGAGCCACACAGGGCACATTGGTCAGTTGTCCCTGTCGGAGGGCGGAGAGGAGGTTGGTGCCGTTGTCACAAACCACCAATCCTGGATTAAGCTGGCATGGTGTCACTCACCTCTCGGCCTGCCCCTGCAGAGCTGACAAAATATCTGCCCCAGTGTGGCTCCTGTCCCCCAAACGAACCAGCGCAAGCACGGCATGGCATCGTTTTGCCTGCGTAGTTGTATAGCCCCTTGAACGCCTACAGAGCACCGCTGGTTCCGAGAATAGAGCACTGGAAGAGGCCATGGAGGAAAAAGAAGATGAGGGGGTGGAGGAGAGAGGTGTGTCACAACCAGTAGTAGCATTTTGGAGGCGTGGTGGTGGAACAACCTCCAACACTACTGCACCTTGTCTTGCAACCTTCCCAGCTGCCAGAAGAGTGACCCAATGGGCCGTGAAAGACAGGTAACGTCCCTGTCCATGCCTGCTGGACCATGAGCCAGCGGTAATATGCACCTTACCGCTAACCGCCCTGTCCAGCGAGGCAAGGACATTGCCTTCCACATGCCGGTAGAGAGCTGGAATCTCCTTCCATGAGAAAAAGTGGCGTTTGGGGATCTGCCACTGAAGAACCGCACATTGCACAAACTCACGGAAGGGGGTCGAATCTACCAACTGAAAAGGCAGCAGTTAAAGTGCTAGCAATTTAGCCAAGCTAGCATTCAACCGCTGGGCATGTGGATGGCTGGGAGTGAACTTCATTCTACGGTCCAGCAGCTGGGAAATTTGCCTGCTACAATCGGACGTGGGTGTACTGCTAGCAGAGTGCCCACAAGCACTTGGCTGTGACACACCTAATTCTACACCTTCATTCCTTTCAGTGCAGGTTTCAGAGAGGACTGAAGGTCTAGTGGGGTTGGAGATCCCAGCTGATGAGGAGCAAGGAGAGGTCCGCTTTGTTCTTTGGTGTGGGTCTTTGAGGTAAGCTTGCCAACGAGATGCATGGCAGGTCAACATATGTCTGGTCAAGCATGTGGTGCCCAAGCGACTGATGTTTTGGCCACACGAGATACCCTTGAGACATATGTTGCAAATAGCAGCGGTGCGATTTGATGCACTCGTCTCAAAAAAGGCTCACACCAAAGAACTTTTAGAATAACGTGCAGAGGCAGCGCCCTGCACAGGCGGAGCTCTGCGGTGTGATTCAGTCGGTGTGCTGCCCCTAAGCTATCCTGCCTCATTGGAGATGTGCCTCCTCCTCCTCCTCTCTGCTACCAGGCACCCACGTGGAGTCAGTGCCCTCATCATCCCCTACCTTTTCATCACTGGAGCCAACCTGGCAGTATGCTGCAGCTTGTGGAACATGACTGCTAGATTGCTGTCCTTCTTGAGCATCCCCTCTCTCTGTGCTCATGCTACTGCCTTCCTCTAGCTGAGTATCATCATCAAAGCCTACAAAACACTGGGCATCCTCCTGGAGCATATACCCAACACTGTGCTCAAACAGTTTGGGGGACTCCTCAGGAGGACGTGGTGGGTCTAGGGAAGGAGTCACTGATGATGACATTGAGACAAGGGAACAGGATGCGTTGGCAGCTGCTTTGCTAGTACCCTGAGCCTGGGTGAGAGAGGATGAGGAGGATGAAGAGGGCTTGGTCATCCACTCTACCAAGTCTTTGGCATGATGCGGCTCAACACATCCAGCTGCCGAAAATAAGGACAAGCGTGTCCCATGGCCACATGCTGATGACGATGCACCGCGTCCACGACCAGCACTGTTGTCTCTAGACACAGAGCCTGCTTGCCCTCTTTTATTGGCTCGTGCCTGTCTGCCTCTCCTTGTTGGCCTTCCAGACATGGTAATGGCCTGCAGGGAGATGGGAAAACCAGCAATTGGGTAGTGTATATTGTGTTGGAGGCACAAAACACCCACTAACTCCGGCAGATGCCTTTATTATAGAACACCAGCAATAAAGGGTAGATACAGGTGTATATTGTGCTGTGCTGAAAGCACACAACACCCACTAACTCATGAAGATACCTTTATTATAGAACACCAGCAATAAAGGATAGATATAGGTGTATACAGTGCTGTGCTGGAGGCACACAACACCCACTAACTCCTGCAGATGCCTTTATTATAGAACACCAGTAATAAAGGGTAGATATAGGTGTATACTGTGCTGGAGGCACACAACACCCACTAACTCCTGCAGATGGCTGTATTAGAGAACAACAGCAATAAAGGGTAGATACCGGTGTATACTGTGCTGTGCTGGAGGCACACAACACCAACTAACTCCGGCAGATGGCTCAATTAGAGAACAGCAATATAAGTAGCTACAGGTGTATACTGCACTGGAGGCACACAACACCCACTAACTCCTGCGGATGGCTCAATTAGAGAAGAGCAATATAGATAGCTACAGGTGTATACTGCGCTGGAGGCTCACAACGCCAACTAACTCCTGCAGAAGGCAGATGGCTCAATTAGAGAACAGCAATAAAAGGTAGATACAGGTGCATTCTGCGGTGAAGGCACACAGACAACACCCAGTCACCCACTAACTCCTGCAGAAGGCAGATGGCTCAATTAGAGAACAGCAATAAAGGGTAGATACAGGTGTATTCTGCGGTGAAGGCACAAGGACAACACCCAGTCACCCACTAACTCCTGCAGATGGCAGATGGCTCAATTAGAGAACAGCAATAAAGGGTAGATACAGGTGTATTCTGCGGTGAAGGCACACAGACAACACCCAGTCACCCACTAACTCCTGCAGATGGCAGATGGCTTAATTAGAGAACAGCAATAAAGGGTAGATACAGGTGTATTCTGCGGTGAAGGCACACAGACAACACCCAGTCACCCACTAACTCCTGCAGATGTGTCACGTACCTGGTGATGGAGCCTGATATGCAGAGGACGGCCTCTCTTACAACTCTGACTTGGAGCCCCTGATAGAGCTGACAGGAAGCACCGAGATGCAGAGTAGTACGAGTGACTGGCGGGATCGCTGAACCTGGAGCTGGCTCGGAGCACTCGGCCGGGCTGTAGAGGTGTCTGTAGGAATCCCAGAGCAGTGGTAGGCAGGTAGCTGGAACAAGTAGACAACCGGTCCCCACAGGCAGGATTGCAGATGCAGCAGAAGGGATGGTGGCACCCTCAAGGCTGAAGAGAAGGCAAGTACAGGCAGGCCGGGTCATACACCACGGGCACGTCAGGAACAGGGGCTGAAGCAGAAGCGGAATCAGATTACAGGCCGGGTCGTCAACAGGCTGGCAGCGGAGTGGCAGAAGGAGCAGGCAGGTGCGGAGTGGGGGACAAGCCGGGGTCGGATGCGGGCAGGAAAAGGAACGTCAGGAAGCAAGCCGGGTCACAACAGGAACAGAAGGCAGGTAAGTAATTACAGGTTACACAGGGAACGCTGTAGAGCAAACGGCACTGAGCCTGGAAACTGGCTGCGTTTAAATAGCCTGTTTGTGCGGCAAAAACTGTCACATGGTGCGTGCACACCAATGGCATCCTGACAGGGGCAGAGGTAACAGGTCATCTTCTTCTGCAGCCATCTTGGGTGCTGGCATGCCCTTCCTGACAAAGAGGTAACAGGTCGTCTTCTTCGGCAGCCATCTTGGGTGCTGGCATGCCCTTCCTGACAAGATGGCAGATGGCCCAATTAGAGAACAGCAATAAAGGGTAGAATACAGGTGTATTCTGCGGTGAAGGCACACAGACAACACCCAGTCGCCCACTAACTCCTGCAGATGACAGATGGCTCAATTAGAGAACAACAATAAAGGCTAGATACAGGTGTATTCTGTGGTGAAGGCACACAGACAACACCCAGTCACCCACTAACTCCTGCAGATGGCAGATGGCTCAATAGAGAACAGCAATAAAGGGTAGATACAGGTGTATTCTGCAGTGAAGGCACACAGACAACACCCACTAACTCCTGCAGACACCGCAACACTACACAAGGCTGCCGCGCTGGCAGCCTTATATAGTGTGGGGCGTGTACTACACAGCCTGACTGTGACCAATCATGGCCTTCCTCGTGCCGGCACTGTGAATGACCAAGCATGCGGGGTCATAGTGCATGCTTGGCCAATCATGAGCCAGCAATGCACTGCGATGGCGCACTGCATCGTGGGCCATGAGCGACACGCGAATTTGGCGCAGATGGCCCACAGAGTTTTGGCTTCGCCTAACGGGCGAACAGCTGGTGTTCGAGTCGAACATGCGTTCGACTCGAACACCAAGCTCATCCGAGTACCTGTCACAGTCCATCAGAGTACCTGAGTACCTGTCACAGTCCATCAGAGTACCCGAGTACCTGTCACAGTCCATCAGAGTACCAGAGTACCTGTCACAGTCCATCAGAGTACCAGAGTACCTGTCACAGTCCATCAGAGTACCTGAATACCTGTCACAGTCCATCCGAGTACATGTCACAGTCCATCCGAGTACCCGAGTACCTGCCACAGCCCATCAGAGTACCTGAGTACCTGTCAGAGCCCATCAGAGTACCCGAGTAACAGTCACAGTCCATCCGAGTACCCGAGTACCTGTCACAATCTATCCGAGTACCAGAGTACCCGTCACAGTCCATCTGAGTACCCAAGTACCTGTCACAGCCCATCAAAGTACCCGAGTACCCGTCACAGTCCATCCGAGTACCTGTCACAGCCCATCAAAGTAACCGAGTGCCTGTCACAGCCCATCAAAGTACCTGAGTACCTGTCACAGCCCATCAGAATACCAGAGTACCTGTCACAGCCCATCAGAGTACCCAAGTACCTGTCACAGTCCATCCGAGTACCCGAGTACCTGTCACAGCCCATCAGAGTACCCGAGTACCTGTTCCAGTCCATCTGAGTACCCGAGTACCTGTCCCAGTTCATATGAGTACCTGAGTACCTGTCCCAGTCCATCTGAGTACCCGAGTACCTGTCCCAGTTCATCTGAGTACCTGAATACCTGTCACAGTTCATCTGAGCACCCGAGTACCTGTCACAGTCCATATGAGTATCTGAGTACCTATCACCCCCCTTCAGAGTACCCAAATACCAGTCACCAGGTCATCAGAGAACCTGTCACCAGGCCATCAGAGTACCCAAGGACCTGTCACCAGGCCATCAGAGTACCCCAGTACCTGTCACCAGGCCATCAGAGTACCCGAGTACCTGTCACCAGGCCATCAGAGTACTCAAGTACTTGTCACCAGGCCATCAGAGTACTCAAGTACCTATCACCAGCCCATCAGAGAACCTGTCACCAGGCCATCAGAGTACTCAAGTACCTGTCACCAGCCCATCAGAGTACCAGAGTACCTATCTGCAGCCCATCAGAGTACCCGAGTACTTATTTGCAGCCCATGCCTCATAGAATATACGTTGGGGTGTTTGCTTTCCAAAATGGGGTCATTTTGGGGGTAATTCCATTGTCCTGGTGCTCCAGGACCTTCAAAAGTGTGATGGGTAGGAATGAAATGAGATGTGTCGTTTATGCTCCTACAAATGCCTAACACCCCTTTCACACCAGGGCATTTTGCAGGCGCTATAGCGTTAGAAATAGCGCCTGCAATCCACCCTAAAGAATCTGCATCATTGTGCGGTGCGCTGGCAGGACGTCAGAAAAAAGTCCTGCCAGCAGCTTCTTTGGAGCGGTGAAGGGGCGGTGTGTTTACCGCTCCTCCACCGCTGCTCCCCATTGAAATCAATGGGGCAGCGCTGTATTACCGCCGGCAAAACGCCGCTGTTGCGGCGTATTGCCGCGGTTTTAACCCTTTCGCGGCTGCTAGCCGCAAATCCGGCGGTAAAACGCCGCTAAAAATAGCGGCATTTTACCGTAAACGCAATGGGCGGTGTGGTGTGAAAGGGGTCTAAAGGTACTACTTCAATGTTCGGCCTCTGTATGTGGCCAGGCTGTGTAAAAGTCCTACACATGTGGTATCGCCATACTCGGGAGGAGTAGCAGAATGTGTTTTGGGGTGTAATTTTTGCTATATACATGCTATGTGTTAGAAATATCTTATAAATTAACAACTTTGTGTAAAAAAAATGCGTTTTTATTTTTTTCCACATTTTCCAAAAACTTCTGGAAAAAAATGAACCATTCAAAAGACTCATTATGCCTCACAGATTATACGTTGGGGTGTTAGCGTTCCAAAATGGGGTCATTTTATGGGCAATTCCATTGTCCTCAGGGGCGGGCTGGGCTGAGGGGCAGGGATGCAATTGCCCCCTGGGCTGCTCTGATTCCCTATAAAAAGGCTGATGTGCTGCCAGCTGAGCTCGGAACTGCACATGTTGGCCACGTTACTGCTGGGGCGAATCCGGAGGGAGGCTGACAGGGCTGGATAACAGCCCAGAAGCATGTAGGAACGTTTGTGCTGTGAAGTGGACATCTGTCCTGTCACACTGCTGTTCCCTGCTTCTGAGCTGACAGTCTGTGTCCATTGATTCCATTCAGACTGAGCACAGCCGAATGGAAGAGGGTGGATCCTCTCTGCCTCCTCCAGCCCCCTCTCTCACTGTGCCTGCCCACACTCTGAGCAGCCCGTGTGCTGCGTCTGAATAAGAACATTTAAACAGAGCAGATAGTGCTTTCTATGGGACGCTGTGGAAGCTGTGATGACTGAGCCCCGTGCTGGGTCCTTCCTTCAAAGTAAGTGAGCTGTGACCAGCCTCTCCCCCCTCTGCAGATAAGGAAGTTTCTTTCAGCAGCATGTGCAGTACCTGCTCCTGTGATGTGGGCTCACACTGGTGTGCTGCAGTGTTGCTGATTTCACTGTCTTCCTGCATGTTCCCCCCCAGTCAAATGTAACCTCACTGTGCCCACCAAATGTAACCTAACTGTGCCCACCAAATGCAGCCTCACTGTGCCCACCAAATTCAGCCTCACTGTGCCCACCAAATGTAACCTCACTGTGCCCACCAAATGTAACCTCACTGTGCCCACCAAATGCAGCCTCACTGTGCCCACCAAATGTAACCTCACTGTGCCCACCAAATGTAACCTCACTGTGCCCACCAAAGGCAGCCTCAATGTGCCCACCAAATGTAACCTCACTGTGCCCACCAAATGCAGCCACACTGTGCCCACCAAATGTAACCTCACTGTGCCTACCAAATGCAACCTCACTGTGCCCACCAAATGGAACCTCACCGTGCCCACCAAATGCAGCCACACCATGCTCACCAAATTCAGCCACACTGTGCCCACCAAATGCAGCCACACTGTGCCCACCAAATACAAACTCACTGTGCCCACCAAATGCAGACACACTTCGCCCACCAAATGTAACCTCACTGTGCCCACCAAATGTAACCTCACTGTGCCCACCAAATGCTGCCTCACTGTGCCCACCAAATGTAGCCTCACTGTGCCCACCAAATGCAGCCACACTGTGCCCACTAAATGTAACCTCACTGTGCCCACCAAATTCAGCCTCACTGTGCCCACCAAATGTAGCCTCACTGTGCCCACCAAATGCAGCCACACTGTTTCCACCAAATGTAACCTCACTGTGCCCATCAAATGCAGCCACACTGTGCCCACCAAATGTAACCTCACTGTGCCCACCAAATGCAGCCACACTGTGCCCACCAAATGCAGCCACACTGTGCCCACCAAATGTAACCTCACTGTGCCCACCAAATGCAGCCTCACTGTGCCCACCAAATGTAACCTCACTGTGCCCACCAAATGTAACCTCACTGTGCCCACCAAAGGCAGCCTCAATGTGCCCACCAAATGTAACCTCACTGTGCCCACCAAATGCAGCCACACTGTGCCCACCAAATGTAACCTCACTGTGCCTACCAAATGCAACCTCACTGTGCCCACCAAATGGAACCTCACCGTGCCCACCAAATGCAGCCACACCATGCTCACCAAATTCAGCCACACTGTGCCCACCAAATGCAGCCACACTGTGCCCACCAAATACAAACTCACTGTGCCCACCAAATGCAGACACACTTCGCCCACCAAATGTAACCTCACTGTGCCCACCAAATGTAACCTCACTGTGCCCACCAAATGCTGCCTCACTGTGCCCACCAAATGTAGCCTCACTGTGCCCACCAAATGCAGCCACACTGTGCCCACTAAATGTAACCTCACTGTGCCCACCAAATTCAGCCTCACTGTGCCCACCAAATGTAGCCTCACTGTGCCCACCAAATGCAGCCACACTGTTTCCACCAAATGTAACCTCACTGTGCCCATCAAATGCAGCCACACTGTGCCCACCAAATGTAACCTCACTGTGCCCACCAAATGCAGCCACACTGTGCCCACCAAATGCAGCCACACTGTGCCCACCAAATGTAACCACACTGGGCCCACCAAATGCAGCCACACTGGGCCCACCAAATGCAGCCACACTGTGCCCACCAAATGCAGCCACACTATGCCCACCAAATGCAGCCACACTGTGCCCACCAAATGTAACCTCACTGTGCCCACCAAATGTAACCTCACTGTGCCCAGCAAATGCAGCCACACTGTGCCCACCAAATGCAGCCACCCTGTGCCCAAACACAACCTTGTTGTGCCCATCAATTGCAGCCTCACTGTGCCCATCAAATGAAGCCTCACTGTGCCCATCAAATGCAACCTCACTGTGCCCACCAAATGCAACCTCACTGTGCCCACCAAATGCAACCTCACTGTGCCCACCAAATGTAACCGCACTGTGCCCACCAATGTAACCTCACTGTGCCCACCAATGTAAGCCTATGGCTCTAATCAGGTGCAGGGAAATGTGGAGCAGGGTGTCTCTCTCGCTGTGCAGGGAAATGTGGAGCGGTGTCTCTGTGTGGCATAGCTTTACTCACAAAGTGACCCTGCCGGCCAAGATGCGTTTGTTCCACTGCTGGCCTCTATCGTATGCAGTGGTTGCTAGGATTGCCTGGCATCTAGCAACCAGTGATATCACAGTCCCCAGGAGGAAAGTGAGGCTGAGGCACCAGCATTCAGAGCGGAAGAGGATCTTCCGCCTCCTCCACGCCTGTTAGTGTTTCATCCACCCACCTCCTCCCTCCATTTTCTCCTGTGCGGCGGTATGCGTCTCGAAGCCTGCCTGAGGGAAGGGAACGGTTACTGACTGACAGAAGCACCTTTCCAGAGTCAAACTGCCTGAGGTGAGGTCGGGAGCAGTGAATGAATTAGAACATATGTGTAATGTGGCGCATGTGTGTCATGGGAGAATGAGCTGGCAGCAGAGGAGGAGATCACATCCTTAAATCTCAGCCAGGGTTCATGCTGGGACTTGTAATCCTTTACTTTTGGGGATGTGACATCCCAAAAGTGAAGGACTACAGGTCCCAGCATGAACCCCTCACAGCTCAAAACTTAAGGGGACACATCCTTAGATCTCGGGGGTTCATGCTGGGACTTGTAGTCCTTCACTAGTTGGGGGGTCAAATCCTTAAATCTCAGGCAGTAATGCTTGGACTTGTAGTCCCTCACTAGTTGGTCGGGGGGGTGAGGTCCTCAGCTCTGAGGGATTCATACAAGGACTTGTTTGCACTTTAGTTCCTGGAGGCCATGGTGGTACAGGTCCTCCACGGCCACATTGTCCTCCCTGACCCCCCCCCCCCCCACACCTTTGTGATCATGGAAAACCTTAGTCTGTTTTGCCGATCCATCACTTTGCCACCACCGGTTCTATGGGCCACTTGACTTCACTTGCACCCCTGGCCTAAGGCTGTCAGCCCTCCCCTGATTGTCATGGTACTCCAGGGCTTTCAAAAGTGTAATAGGTGGCTGTGAAATTAGATGTGTCATTTTTGCTCGTAGAACGTCTGAAAGTGCCACTTCAATGTTGGTGCTCTGTATGTGGCCATGCTGTGTAAAAGTCTCACACATGTGGTATCGCCATACTCGGGATGAGTAGCAGAATGTATATTGGGGTATAATTTGTTGTATGCATATGCTGTGTGTGAGAAATAACCTGATAATATGACAATTTTGTAAAAAAAAAAAAAATAATAAAAAAAAAATCTTAATTTTGCAAAGAATTGTGGGAAAAAAAAAACTTAAAAAAACTCACCATGCTACTTACTTAATACCCTGGAATGTCTACTTTCTAAAAAGGGGTCATTTGGGGGGTATTTGTACTTTCCTGACTTGTTAGGGTCCGTTCACACAGGGGCAACTCGGATTCGACTTCAGGACGCCCCTAGTCGCCTCAGGTCGGACAACATGTAAAAAATCAATGTAAGTGAATGAGAGCCATCTTAATGCACACTACTGAAGTCGCTCCGACTTCAGAAAAGGTTCCTGTACTACTTCAATCCAACTTGTAGGCGACCGTTACCCATTGATTTCAATGGAGGTCGCCTCCAAGTCGGATCTCCGTCTATACAGAAGCGACTCTGACAGAATTATCAGCTCTCAAGAGGGAACTCCACGCCAAATTTATTCAAAAAATTTGGCGTGGGTTCCCCCTCCGAGAGCATACCAGGCCCTTAGGTCTAGTATGGATTTTAAGGGGAACCCCCCCCTACGCCGAAAAAATGGCGTGGGGGTCCCCCCCAGATCCATACCAGACCCTTATCCGAGCACGCTACCCGGGTGGCAAGGAAAGGGGGTGGGGACGAGTGAGTGCTCCCCCTCTCCTGAGCCGTACCAGGTCACGCGCCCTCAACATGGGGGTGCCTTGGGAAAGGGGGGGCCGTGCGGCCCCCCACCCCAAAGCACCTTGTCCCCATGTTGAGGACAAGTGCCTCTTCCCGACAACCCTGGCCGTTGGTTGTCGGGGTCTGCAGGCGGGGGGCTTATCGGAATCCGGGAGCCCCCTTTGATAAGGGGGCCCCCGGATCCCGGCCCCCCACCCTATGTGAATGAGTATGGGGTACAATGTACCCCTACCCATTCACCTGTGAAAAAAAACATTAAAAAAAAACACAACACAGGGTTAAAACAGTTTATTGCACAGCTCCGGGGGTCTTCCGTCTTGGGGGGTCACCCACTAGTGATTAAATACCACTAAAAGAAAGCTCTATTTATGTGGAAAAAAGGACGCAAGTTTCATATGGGTACAGTGTTGCATGACTGAGTAATTGTCATTCAAACTGTGAGAGCTCTGAAAGCTGAAAATTGGTCTGGCTAAACAAACAAAAAAATACCAAAAATTCTGAAAAACAAAAAAGTTTTTATTTTTTTCTTAGTTTCTGTTATAAAATTTAGCAAACAGGGAATTTTTCTCCTTCGCTGATGGTGGACACTGGTAGGCTGCACTGTTAGGCACTGACAAGGATGCACCGATATGCCACACTAATAGGTGCCACTGAAGGGCACTGATAGACGCCACTGAAGGGCACTGATGGGCAGCCCTGATAGGTGGAACTGATGGGCACTGATAGGCGGCACTGACTGGCAGCACTGTTTGGCATCACTGATGGGCACTAATTAGCACTGATTTGCAGCATCTGATGGGTACTGTTGGGGCTGCACTGATAATCAGTGCCCTGATTACCAGTGCGGATGTGAAAGCATGAGAAAAGGAAGGCCAATAACCGGCATGCGTATTTACATCGTGATCAGCTGTGATTGGACACAGCTGATCACATGGTAAAGAGCTGCTGTGATTGGCCCTTTACCCAGATCTGTGATAAGCTGTGTCATAGGAGGACGTTATATGACGCCCTCCCAGAACTGGCCACCCGCGCTGTAGACATCATTTTGCCATAGCGTGGTGAGCAAGTGGTTAAAGGAAGACTGTCATAAAACATAGTGAATTCCGACTTTTCTGTGACTTTCCTGATCCGTATATATTTATTCCAGGTTGTGGATTCCAGGTTAGGAAGTCAACATGTCGACATAACAGCCAGGCAAAAAACATCTTTAAAAGGTAGTGTGAAATGACAGCCCACCCCCGCCCTGCATAATTTTTCTCAAGACATATTTTAACTTTAAAGCTACCTGAACTGCAGATAGATATTAAAGATACACATCACATTAATGGATCACTGCATTCATTTATATATCCTTAACCACTTAAGGACCGGGCCTCTTTTTTAGATGTGTTGTTTACAAGTTAAACAGTTTTTTTTTGCTAGAAAATTACTTAGAACCCCCAAACACTATAAAAAAATTTCTAACACCCTAGAGAATAAAATGGCGGTCGATGCAATACTTTCTGTCATTTTACCCTTAAAAATCTCCATAGGCGATGTTTAAAAAACTGTACAGGTTGCATGTTTTGAGTTAAAAAGGAGGTCTAGGGCTAGAATTATTATTCTCGCTCTAATGATTGCGGTGATACCTCACATGTGTAGTTTGAACACTGTTTTCATATGCGGGAGCAGCTCACAGATGCGTTTGCTTCTGCACACGAGCTTGGGGGTGCATTTGAAAAAAAAAAAAAAAAACATTTCTTATTTATTTTACCTTTTATTTTTTTTTATTTTATTTTTTTCCATTCAAGAAAGGTTTATTGGCAAATAAAGACACATATTACAAGGGTATGCAAAAGACACTGCATAAACAAAACAATGCTTAACAAGATATAAACTGTGTCAACAACATTTCTTAGTCGGCTATTGGGGTATCATCTAATACATCAAGTCCCTCCATTGCGGGCCCAACCGGACCTAGAAGGGAAATTCATTATCCAACCCCGGATTCCCTTAGGAACCCTTCATTCTCAATGAACAGCTAAAAGACATATCGAGAGAAACTAGTCGTTTATCGAAGAAACCAAGTATAGGGATATACAATGATAGAAATAGAGAGTAGAGGGAAAAGGAAAAAGAGGAAGAAGAAAATCGCCTTGTTCCCGAAGCTCCCGTAAGCGAACAGGAGCAATGTTAGTATGGTATTAGAGTAGTAGTGAACTAATTGTCAGGACCCCACCTCACATCAGGCCGTCAGGTCTCGGCCCATGTAGTCCCCGAAAGACTGGGAGTATTTAAAGGCAAACCACGGAGACCAGGTCTTATGATAACCATCCACTCGCTCATCAGATTGGGCTGCCGTATCTTCCATCTCACAGATAAACGCAATTTTAAGCAGCCATTCTCTTATAGTAGGGGTAGTTTTGGATTTCCAGTATAGTGGGATTAGAGAATTGGCTGCATTTATCATATGTCTGGTGAGCGACTTCTTGTATTTCTTAAAGGAGGTATTGGTGATGTGGAGCAAACAGCATGCCGCATCCAACCCTAGACTGGTCTCCGTGATCCGTCCAATCAGCTCCCTCACCCCTGACCAATACTGTTGTAGCCGGTCACATTGCCACCAAATGTGGATTAAAGTACCCTCCTCTTGTTCACACCGCCAACATCTATCTGATGAGTGCGGGAACCATTTGTGAATTCTCTCCGGAGTGGCATACCAATGGGTCAACAGTTTGTAGGACGTTTCTTGCATTTTCGTGCTCAGTGAGCATTTGTGTGATAAAATACAGGCCCTGTCCCATTGGTCGTCCGAAATCGGCATACCTAGAGCCCGAGCCCACTTCTCCCTGAGCCTGTGATCCTCTCGTGGACCCAGTGATCTCAACCATGCATATGCAAGCGTAGTGGTTTTTTGGGTGGGTTCACCTTTCAGGCAAACTGATTCTAGGTCTGTCACTGCTCTCGTTAAGTGTGGTCTACGTGTGGCATCATTGCAGTAGCTCCTAAGTTGAAAGTATGTCCAGAGTGGTAGTCATGGCAAATCATTGTCAACTTTGAGGTCTGAGAAGTCTTTCATCAGGTTACCATTGAAACAGTCCAACGCCTTTTTGGCGGTCTTTTCGGTCTCTGTAGTCTGAGTGACGGGTTCTGTAAACCCGGCGTAAAGTCCGGATTATCTCGGATAGGGGTCAAGGGGCTCAGAGGGGTGGAGAATTCGGGTTGTTTGGCCAATACATGAAAAATATTGAGAGTAGTGCCTATAGTGGGGTGGGATAGCATAGATCTGGGATATCTAAGCCGTGGGATCCAGGGAGAGAACTGGAGAGTGATCGTACTCGCTTCCTCTTCCAAAAAAAAACAATCTTTAACCTGGGAGTGACAATGCCAATCTATGATACGCGCAATATGCGCAGCATAATAATAAAGTTTGTAATCAGGTAGACCTAGGTCACCCCTTTCTTTGGGTTTGGTCAGAAGAGACTTTCTCAATCTGGGGGGTTTGCGCGACCAGATAAAACTTGTTTGAAGGGAGTGTAACGATTTGAAAAAGCTCATGGGTATCTTGATGGGCAGTGTACGGATCAAGTAAAGTACCTTTGGCAGTATAGCCATCTTACAAATGGCCGCCCTGCCAAACCATGAGAAGTAGCCCGATCCCCACCTCTGAAGGTCCTGTGTAACGCTTTTAAGTAGGGGGGGAAAATTCTGCGCATACGTCAGTGAAAGTCTGGGGGTCAGCCAAATTCCCAAGTATTTAATAGCTGAGGCTGTCCATTTAAAGGGGGTACCGGCTCTGGCCACCGACAGTCGGGCCTCGGGAAGAGACACATTCATGGCCATCGATTTAGAGTAGTTTATTTTGAAGTTGGAGACATATCCAAATCTTGCGAAATCGTTCAAAAGAGAGGGAATAGAAGTGTGGGGTTCTGTTGAAAAGAACAATAAGTCATCGGCGTAAGCCGCGATTTTGAAAATTCTCTCTTTGAGTTGAAATCCCCTGATCGATGGGTTCATGATGGTGTGTCTTATGAATGGCTCCAGAGCGATAATGAAAAGCAGGGGCGACAATGGACACCCCTGACTTGTGCCATTCTTGATAAGCACTGTCTCTGAGAGTGAACCATTCACTTTAAGCCTAGCCGAAGGGTTCCAGTACAGTGCCGAGATCCAGGCCATCATGCCGGGGCCTAAGCCAGCACGCCTACACGCCTCGAACATATAATCCCAAGCTACTCGATCGAAGGCCTTCTCCGCGTCGGTTGACAGGAGAAAGCCCTCGATCTTTCGCTGGTGCGCCACATGTATCAGGTTTAGGGACTTCGTCACATTGTCCTTTGCCTCCCTGCCCGGCATGAATCCGGCCTGTTCGGATCCAATCAGTTCGTGGAGTAGGGGTTTCAGTCTGTTAGCCAAGATCTTTGCTACCAGTTTCACGTCCGTATTTAGGAGGGATATGGGCCTGTAACTGGAGCAGTTAAGTGGATCCTTCCACTCCTTGGGAAGAACAGTAATAAAGGCGGACAAGAAGTCGTTTGAGTTCGGTCTCTGGGTTGTCAAAGAGTTCATTGCATTTCTAAAAGGGTTGAGTAAAATCTCTGTGAATGTCTTATAATAAATAGCGCTAAACCCATCAGGCCCCGGACTCTTGCCCGTCTTTAACTCTCTTATGGCTGTCTTAATTTCGGAGTCGTCGAAGGGTCTGTCCAACTGGATACTGTCTTCTTCGTCAAGTCTGGGGAGATTTGCTGCGTCTAAGTAATTCCGTATCGCTTGGGCCCTGTCTTCCCCCAAATCTGGCGGTCTCTGCAGGTTCGGAAGGTTGTATAGGTTTGTATAATATTTTTGAAAGTGTTGGGCAATCTTCTCAGTTTCGATGTCTGTCTTCCCATCCCTACCAGTGATACCTCTGATGTGATTGTGTGTTATTCGAGTGTTTAGGGCCCTCGCCAGAACTTTACCAGTTTTGTCCCCATGTTCATAATAGACTTTCCTTCTAAAGAATAAGAACCTTCTGGTGGTGCTGTCTAGAAGCTGTTTAAGAGCTTTCCGTGTCTCAAGTAATGACTCTGCTGAGTTTACTGTAAGGGAGCGTTTATGTAACGATTCTAGGGATCTTATTTTTGCGGTCAAGTCATTAATCATTTTGTCTCTCTCCCGTTTTTTACGAGATCCCATGCGTATCAGTTCGCCCCTGATATGACATTTGTGAGTCTCCCAGATCACTAAGGGGTTCATCCCAGGTGTGTCATTTAGCTTGAAGAATTCAGTCAAGGAGGAAACCAAGTCCGGTAGTAGCGCGGGGTCTGTTAGTAGTGACGAGTTCAGTCTCCACGTATTGTGTCTGGCTGGGGCGTTTGTCCAGTCTAGTGACATAGATATTGGAGCGTGGTCAGAGATGGATTGTATCCCAATGTGGGCAGCGCTCAGCCGCGACAAGTCTCTCTGAGAAACGAAGATATAGTCTATTCGTGAGTGGCGGTTATGTGGAATGGAAAAGAAGGAATAGTCCCTGCCTTCTGGATTCAGGTGACGCCAGGAGTCTACCAGATTCAGGGAATGCAGGAGCTTCTTAATGCTCTTAAGAGCCCTGTAAGGGATGGCAGTTTTGCCATTGGAGGTATCTTCAGTCGGTATGAGGGGTACGTTAAAATCTCCACCCAGAATCAGTCTACCCGAACCGAAGCACTTCAGTTCATCAATCAGTTTTAGGCAGAAAGTGAGTTGAGCCGAATTAGGGAAGTACACGTTTGCCAGAGTCAGGGGAGTCCCTCTGCAGGTCCCCTTGAGGAAGAGGAACCTCCCTTCTGGGTCGACCAGCGTATCTGTGACCTCAAAGTCAGCATCCCTACTCACCAGTATCGAGACCCCTTTAGATTTGGTCCCAGGACTGGTGGCATGGTATGCGTCCACGAAGTAGGAGTCGGTCAGTTTTGGTGTGTGTCCTGTCTTAAAGTGAGTCTCCTGTAGAAATACAAAATTGGGCCTACCTTTTTTAAGTTCTCTTAGTAAAGTGGTTCTTTTTTCGGGGATGTTAAGCCCTTTGACATTGTGGGAGATTACCGTTGGGTTACGTCCCAAATCAGAATATGCCATGGTTCAGGCTCAGGGAGGCGCGGGATCCGACACCTGCAGGAACAATCTCGACAAGATAGCAGAAAGTTATAATGCAAACAATAATCAGTAGCACACAGTATATTTGCACTATCGTGTGTATCGTGGTAAGGCAAAGTAGAGAGAAAGAAAGCAGTGAGGAAAGTAGGAAAGATGAAATGAGATGAAGACGGAGTTGTAGGTTACACCCCCTTAAGATTAAATAACCGTCCCAAGGGGGTCAAGATTAGTGCGTGAGACTGGTCCCTAAGTAACCCGTTTGGAGCACTATTGTGGGGTTCGGGAAGGCCCTCCCCGGAGACAGCAACCCTCACCGTGCAGGTCACAACAGGTCAATAAACCCGGTGTCCGCACTGAGAAGGTAAGTATCTAAAGGTACCGTACCGTCGTCTAACACAGCGGTAACTCAACTGTAGGTGTTAGGAGCCGTCGTGGGCGGCTCCACAAGGCATATGGTAAGTGCTAAATGGTCTGTCACAGCAGCAAACGTACAATGCAAACTGGTATCTGATTAATAAAAAAGAAAAAACAATAGACAAAAACAAAAACAGAAATAAAAACAGAAATAGAACAAGCAAGCCTAGCAAATGGCAATAAACGATAAATTAAGGCACTTTCGACCTTCCAATGTACCACACCCGCCCACCACCCGCTTGAGAATGAGCTGAGGGAACTGTTTCTGCCCTAGGCAAGCATCCCTGCCCATAGTTCACGGCCCATCAGACACCATTACCCCTCTAGGGCTGCATTATTCAGAAAGCCAGCCGTCGTCCCACAGCCCATAAACCCCAAAGTTGCAGTTGTTTAGTACTGGTGCTGTATTTCCTAGGAAACACCTAAGAATCAGGGTCAAATCGAACGGATCATGATCCCATAGGGAGTCACTTCTTCAATATGTGGGCAGTTAAGTAAAGATGCTCTGTGTTTGGTGATGGCGGAACATGGAATCCCCAAAGGCTAAATGGTGGTCAGGTGGGAAGAGAGCAACGTTGATGTTCCCAGGAAGTAGGTAGGTATGAGTGCATTACAAATCTTATGCTTCCATCAGATTCCTAGAGGAGTGTGGGCGACTTCGGGGAGTTCCCCTTGGCGAGAAATCTCCTCGTCCCTGCCTCTGTCGTTTGGTGAGGTGCTTCTCCGGCGAGGTGAGTGGTGAGAAAGGTGGGCTTCTGTCCTTAGATGGCATGGAGAACTCCTGATACCAGTCGGGCAGAACGATCGGTTCAAGCTGGAAGGCTGCGCAAAATTACGGAATGTCTGCAGGCGTTCGTAGGATGTGTTGCTTACCTCCATGTGTGACCAGTAAAGCGAAGGGGAAGCGCCAAGAGTATCGCAGATCTTTCTCCCTTAGCTTATCAAGCAGAGGACGTAGAGCCCTTCGGTTTTTCAAAGTTATTTGGGACAGGTCTTGGAAAAGTTTTATATTCTCCCCGTTGAACACTATTTGGTCGTTCCTGCGAGCCTTGGCCATTACATCCTCTTTAAGTGTGAAGCTCTGTAAGCAACAGATGATGTCGCGAGGGGGTAGGGTATCAGGACCTCTCGCTCTGAGTGCCCTGTGCGCTCTAACAAAGTCAATGGCAGAATCCTCCGGGCGTTCGAGTAGAGTATTAAATACCCTCTGTAAGACTGAGGTGATTTGGTCAGGCGCAACGGACTCCGGTATGCCGCGCACCCTGATATTATTACGTCTCCCCCTGTTGTCCAGGTCCTCTAAATGTCTGTTCATTTCTATAAAATGTAGGGAGTGAGCTGTGACAACCTCATCAAGTCTGTGTATTGACCTGTCTCTCATCTTCCCCGCCGTCTCCGCGGCCGCCATTTTTTCCTGCATGACCAGGAAGCTGGTCTTTAAGTCCGTGATCGCTGCGGAGAATGAGGCCTTGATGTTGGCTGCGAAACCAGACATATCCTCGTAGGTAAGTGGATGCGTGGAACGGGAGCTGTGCCTACCGTTGTCCTCGGCGGCCGATTGCGAGTCCTCGCTGTATTCCTCGTCCGCATGGACCGGCGCCATCTTGCCCTCCTCCGAGGCCTGCAGTGCTGAGGCCTGGGTCTTAAAAATGTCAGAGATATTCCGGCCGGGATTGACTGCCACTGAGCGGCGGGGACGGGTCTGGTGCTGGTGCTTATTCTGCTTGCTCATTATTGCGCCGTTTGCTGCTGTAATCAGACGGGCTGGGGCCGCTTTCCGACGGAGCTCTCCCTCTAGGCTGCCATCTCCGTTGCGCGCCAAGCCACGCCCCTATTTTTTTATTTTCACACTGTTCTTTTAAAAAAAAAATTGTGTCCCTTTTATTCCGATTGCATCCCTTGATAGAAAAAAAAAGAATGACAGGACCTCTTAAATATGAAATCAGGGGTCAAAAAGACCTCTGATGTCATATTTACACTAAGATGCAATAAAAAAAATAATAAAAAAATGTAAATGTCATTTGAAAAAAAAATTTCTCTTTAAGAGCTATGGGCAGAAGTGACATTTGACATTGCTTCTGCCCTGCAATGGTATGGAGATGATTGGGGGCCATCTTCCCCTCACTCATCTCCATACCATACAGACATGACAGGACCCGATCGCCTCCATCGATACCAACGGCTCCGGTAAGTGGCGGAGGGCTCTCTCCCGCTGCAGATAAAAGTGATTTTGCAGTGAATCCACTGCAGAGACCACTTTTATCTAAAAGCAGACCGCCCGCTGAAGAAGAAGATACCAGGGTTATGGTAGCTAACTGTTGCCATAACAACGACATTCCTCTTCAAATTACCAGCGTATAATGATGGCGGGCAGTCCGTAAGTGGTTAATTGAGACAAATACACACTATAGAGGGAAATTCTTTGTTCATATTTCATGTTTGAGCTTTACAACCATTTTAAATGCATTTTTTTTTTTAATTAAAGCAGTGAGAGCACCTGAATTTTACCTCTACAGCAGAGCTCAGACTGGGAGAGGGATATGCAGCACATACAAGCTGATAAGAGGGAGAGAATAAAGTGATAGAAAGATGAGCTTATCCATCTGCCACTTCTTCTTTTACTGATCACTCACATGCAGGAAAGTGGGGTGGCAAAACCTACTGTATAAGTGTTATTTAAATTAAGTAAAGATAACCAGGTCTTCTTTCCTGCCATGATTGGGTGGTGTAAATCTTGGGATTTAATAGGCAGAAATACAAATCCTTTGGCAGGTGAATTGGCTCTTACATTTCATTTGTGTATTAAAATGTCTGTGTATAAGATTTACTAAACATTTCTGCTTTTGCAATGGGTAGGTGTGAGTAGGGATTTTGCAGCAAGGTTACTGGGGTGTGCTGCAGTATTATATGAGCTTTCACATTGTTGGAGGATATCACTAAACTTGTAAAACAATGTATATGTTACAGGGGCAGTGTTGGTGTCTTCTTTTTTAATCATTGCTTCTAACAAAAAAATCGGACACATGCAACTTCTGTTTTTTCATCCAATTTCATGGGTTTGGATATAGCTATTTTTATGTTTTTTATTTAAGTGAAGGTTTGGGTGATATTTTTATCACCCACCAATTGAAAGAATTAATAAAGTATTAAATAGAATGAATTAAGCTGGAGGTTGGAGGAGGAGGAGGAGGAGAAGGGGGATGGAGATTCCCCATCTTGGAACCCCTGTGCCACGTATGGTTGAACTGCGAGGAATACCTGGATACACATTATTGTAGTCCATGGGGAGCAATTATGGCATGATGTATGAAAATGCACTATATTTGTATGACTATTTAAGATCAATTTTGTTACTCTATTTAGATGGCAGCAATTAAAGTCTGCTAATCCTGATGAAGAGGACCATGTCCATGAAACGCGTGGAGCAGAAAGACTTGCTATAAATCACTGCAGTGGTTTAAAGTGACCATTTTACAATTGTATTTTATTATATGTTTACTTCTTTAAAAGAAATTAAATAAAATATTACAAATTTCATGAAAACGTTGTGCCTCAAAAGTCCCATATGTTACTACAGATACTTTTTTGATACACCAGATTTAGGGATGTGGCATGCAAATTGAACTATCTTTGATCGACTCATGTTTTTTATTTAGCTTTAGTCTCCACTCTGTTGCCGCTATAGTTTGCTATTGTAGGATACTTGAGATTTATTTTTTCTCCAGTTTATATCAAATGTTTTCTATGTTCTAACTAAAAATTTATTTAAATAATGGCACAGCATCCCAACTCAAGAAGTACCCACACACTAGTTAAGACATTTTGGTGTGGGAGAGCCATGTTTTTTTTTTCTCCCCTTTTGCACCCATTTCCTTGAAAAATGGTGTATGTTTGAGGAATAAAACATATCAGTAAAGACTTGTGGAATTGAATATGTACTATCAAAAGCAAAGAAGGGAAACTCTAAATATTGTACATCAAGGGGGTGAATAAGGTTTAAGAGGGCTATATTTTTAATATGAAGCCAAGATCAAGAACTCTGGGACATCTCCTCAAGCTAGGAGGATGAAAGTTCAAAACAAATCTTAGAAAGTATTATTTTACCTAAGGAGTGGTTGATACTTGCAACAGACTTCCAGCAGAGGAACTGAGTAAGTCAAAAGTAAGTGGATTCAAACATTCTTAGGACAAGCATAGATCTATACCTAGACCAAAAAAGTAACAAAAAAAAAATAAAACAAATAAATACAAGCACATGTACTTTAAACTTGATGGACCACTGGGTCTTTTTTCTGCCGTCACTTTTCTATGTTTCTATGTATGTCCATTCAGGTGCTAAAGGCCAGGATGGCTGGTATCAGAACGGCCTTGTACTCAAAGACCTCTGCTGTCCACTTCACAGGGATTACAACTGGTATCCCTTGTGTACTGAGTAGGTACGTAATAATATTGGGGATTATATGATATTTTTCTTCTACTTTTGGCAAGAAAAAAATACAAGCAGCACTGTCCCTTTCATGGTACAGAATTAGAGTCTAATATATGAGTTTGGGATTGCCGACTTCAATACATATACCCTATATACATTGTAGTTTGCAAGTGGTTTACCGGGATTATGGCTGAAGATATCTTTTTCTTTTTTGGCTTTCTCTTGAAAGTGTTCTGACCTGCTGGAAATCTTTCAGAAACGCTGGGAGGGGACGTCTCCCCCTCCGAGAATCGGTCTGATGGTGCTGCCGGCTGCTCCAACAGGCGATCAAAGAGTAGATCCTATTTGATCACCTCTATGGCCTTGGAAGAACCGAGCAGAGCTTACACTTGTGGTTGGGTCAGTAAAACCCAGATGGCCTAGCGACAGCAGTTATGCACCCTGTCGAGTTCGGTGGGCACTACCATCTGCTGAACTCGACTTATTCCATGAATGGGGCTGCTCTGCAGGCGCGTGCAATGTACACAGTTGCCATGCAGTGACGAGGCATTAAGGGGGTTAAAACAGGAGATAAGGAGGTGAGACATTGCTGCTTCATTACTTGTTAAATGCCAAGCGTTAAACGCTTTTCAGAGGAGCAGCAGTTCTTGCCACTATTGTGTATGAGCCCCTAAAGTTTAGAAAAATGCGATCTTGTATAATGAAGAAAGCTGTATCACACATAGCAAACATCGTCTTATTCATAGAAGGTGGTGCTAGAATATTGCGACTTTGCTTGACATTCATTTAAATAAAAGCCTTTTAAAATAACATTTTTCCATAAAATTCCTATTTTTCTATGAGTATAAAAAAAAGCCACCAGGGGGCAGCATTAAGGTAGTGCCTTCTACTGTCAAGTGCTATGTGGGAGGAAGCAATAACTGGTACTCAAGGTGACAGCAGGAGCTTAGTGTTGTATACACATTATTATACTGGGTTTCCACAATGCATATAGCCATGAAAACTATAATAAACCAGGCTCCACTAGCAGTGTAAATACAGCCTTTAAATGTAATGATAGCAACAAAATGATTCTGCCTGTAACTGTATATATTACAAGAGTTATGCATAAAATATGGTATAAGGATAATGGAGAAAAATGTAATTTATTTGAATTATTGTGGATGAGAACACAGTGTTACGCTTTTTTTTATTACTATTAAAAGTCATGTCTTAATTTAATATAAAAATGTCTTAAAGGTTATACATAGGACATTAACAGCATTATAACTGAATAAAGCAAGTGACAGTCATTTCAATGGTATTATGAGCTATATTGATTTTGTATTTACAGCATACAGCTTGTGTCCCTCGTACACCTTTTATTTTAGTAATAATAAATACATTTTATTTGCAGTGACAGAATAAAAACAATGAATTAGGCTGAACTATAAGAAATATTATATTGGTTGCCTATGGTAATAAATAAACGTGCTTCTAAACATTATGGTCTTCTGGACTGACTACATAGCATAATCTCATTGTAATTCCTAAAACAAAGCCAAGTAGCAGTCTACATTCGTTGGAAATGCAGTATTTTTCTCCTTGAGGTGTTTCAGAAAATACTATCACATTTTGGCCAGTAGATGGAGCTGAAGATCCTAGGAATTAATCTATTACAGAAACTATAGAAAAAAAATCTGTCCAGCCTGCATGTGTGACAGTTGTTCCACAAGTGTTTTATAAATAGACCCCATACTGTGTTTATCTAGCACCCAGGTAGGTGCTATATTTAGGTGGATTTAGTTTGTGTTTTGATAGGTAACTTTAGTTGCCAACTGTAGTCAGTGTTGCTGAGAGTTTGTTTGATAAAAACATATTTACTCACTGTACTCAGTGAAGCTGCAGTCTGCTAGTCAGGTGTGCTCAGTGTACTTAGCTGTTGCCTGTCTGGCCTGTCTGGCCTAATAGCTCCCTCTGCATCCAAGGTACTTGAGAAGTTTCTGGATTATAGGTGTGGAGCAAAGGTGTGTGAGAAAGCAATATGAAAATTGATACAGTCCTGGTCTGTCCCATAAATGCAGGCTCTGATGACATGCTGGGAGACTGTATATATTCTGTGCACACACTGAGCTCTGGGTCTTTTCCTGGAGAGGAATCGTCAAGCCAGGAGGGCACAGGCAATGCTGCTATGTCTGCTGTTGAGAAGCATCAAGTGGGCGCCCAGAGAGCCTGGATGCTGAGACCCTGGAGCTAAAGAGAGCTGACTGAGGGGAGGTTGTCTGCAAAAGATTTCATCTGGTATTACTGGAGTAAGGTGTCGCATGGAAGTAGGAAGTAAGCACCCAGCTGTCACTTGGGCCTTATGTGAGTAAAGATGCTTTGAAAGATCTTGGGGACCTTTTTGCTTTTGCCACCCCCCTGGTGCTAGAGAGTCTAAAGGAGACCCCAGGTGGTGTCACAAAGAGCTTTGGCCATATAATTTTCTATTTAAAGGGACTCTGCTCACAGTTAACTACTTGGATCAGGTCCACCTGTCAGTTTTTCAAAAATTGTGAGGCAAGTGTTCTGGCATGTCTGAAAATAGTGAAAGATAAAGACAGCTCTAATTGCTGATGTTGACAAGTAATGGTTATTAGGGGGTCTAAGCTTGGAAGGAGGAATACATATTTCAACTGTGACATCTAGCCAATAATTACATTTCTTCTTTAAAGAAGAATTCCAATTTATACCATGACATTTAAAGTGGTTCTAAAGGCTGACGCTGGGATCACACTGATGTGATGCGGGAACCAGTACAATTACAGCACCGGTTCCCGCATCGCTCCTTTCGCGCAGGCGGTTCACACTGCCTTGTGCGAACCGCTGCGGATGTCATTAACAAAGTCACTTTTACCCTCAGGTTCTTTATCAAGGCAGTGGTCGTCTTAGAGCTGTGTTTGGGGTCATTATCATGTTGGAATACTGCCTATCCAGTACAGACCTATAATGGGTTTGGACCTTTGGATAACAGACCTTCTGAATATAATTATTATGAACATAATCGGAATCAGTATCCACCTAGACCCCCTAGGGGGACTTTCAGAGGGAATTTTAGGGGAAGACCTGGTCCCTATTATAATCAGTACCGGGGGGGAAATGGAGGGGATGGAGCCCTATCGTATCCCACCCAGTTCCCCCTACCCCCCCCCCCCCCCCCCCAAGAACGATATAAAAAGAGGGAGAAGAGGAGGAGGGGGAAAGAAAAAGGGACAAATAAGTCAGGGTATCTTTAATTTAGCGGGAGCACATTTTTCAGAAAAAGAATTGGAAGTATTAAATCAAGGATTGAAATATGCTCCCAACAAAGTTTGAATTATTTGTTGATATCGAAAAATATATTAGAAAGCTTAATATTAAGAAACATTTTGCAAATCCCAACATCAATCCCAGTGCACCAACCGCTGAACATCAATATATACATAGTGGCTTAAAAAATAGCTCTGTTTTTAACCCCAAAAACGGGATGAATCACCATATTGAAGTTTTTAAAACTATGGTACAGAGTGAAGTTAGGGACATGGAAATTAAAAAACACACCTCAAATCAAAGAATTTGGGAAGGTAACTTAATGATTCAACCACTTATTCACTTATTACAAATTAAAAAGGGATCCCACTGCCAAATTAAAAATTGAATTAACTAATGGGGTGTCAGAAGGATTATATAAACCAGTGATGGCGAACCTATGACACGCGTGTCAGTGCTGACACGCGTAGCCATTTGGGGTGACACGCACAGGATTTCATGCGCTTCATCCTCGGCTCCTGCCGAGGATGAAAGAATCTGTGCTGGAGGAACGGGGGGGCGGGATGTGCGATTTTTCCCCGCCCACACTCACTCACTGTATCGCCGCCGCCCCTTTTTGAGCGCAGGGGCTGCTGGTAAGGCGTGCGTGCCGTGCGCACACACGTCATCAGCGCGGCGAGGGAGGACCCGTAGGAGAGGAGCGCGGGAACAGCCTCTCTCCAGTCAGGCCAGCACAGACTCCTGGGACTGCCGGTTACGACCGCACCACAGCAGGGAACAGCGGAGTGCCAAGGGGAACTGTGAGCGCCATTAGCAGCAACTATTGGGGTGCCATGGACTTGTGATTGCCCACAATAACTGAGATAAGTGAGGGGGAGTTTGTGTTAGCCAATTAGGGGTTAACTAGCCTAACAAGCTATCTATAAATCTGCTGTCACTGGCCCACTGATGGAGCACCCAAAAAATAAAAAACAAAGGTTAAGTAAAGGGAGTGGTAGTAGCAGTGGCCGACCCTTTCAAGAGACATGGAGCAAGATGTATGGCATTATAGAAAAAAATGGCAGATCATTTTGCGTTCTATGTACTGAAACGGTAGTAAGCAGAACGTGGAATATAAATAGACATTTTGAAACTAATCATTCCCAGCTATTGGAAAAACGTGAGGATGAAAGGAGGGAATACATTTCCAGGAAGCTACACCTTTATAAGAGCCAATCTAACTCCATCCTTAAATTTATAAAAGGCTCTACAAATTTAAACTTTGCAAGTTTGAGCATTGCTCACTCCATAGCTCAGCATGCAAAAGCGCTTAATGAGGGAGAATTTATTAAAGAAACTCTCCTAAGATGTGCGCCAGTTCTATTTCATGATATGCAGAATAAAGATGCAATTATTAAGAGAATATCTGAGTTACCACTCAGTAGAAATATCATAAAAGACCGAATAATGAGACTGAACACAAACGTACAACAGCAATTAAAGAGAGACATAAGGAATTGTAAATATTTTTCCATCTCTCTTGATGAAACTACTGATGTCACATCGCATGCTCAGTTGGCCATTATTGGTCGATATTCTGATGGTCACACAATGAGAGAAGAGTTGATAAAGTTAGTATCAGTGCCAACAAGTACATCAGGAAGCGAAATATGTAAGGTTGTTATGCAAACATTCTGCGACCTAAGCATTGATATATCTAAAGTTGTGTCAGTGACGACAGATGGTGCCCCAAACATGGTGGGGAAAAACGTTGGATTTGTGAAATTGTTTACAGAAGCTATTGGACATGCGATTGTGCCTTTTCATTGTATTATCCATCAGGAGGCTTTATGTGCCAAGGCAGGATTCACTGACTTAAATGACTTAATGTCAGTTCTAACAAAAATAGTTAATTTAATAGCTGCTTACCCCCTTCACAAGCGAGAATTTTCAGCACTTTTACAGGAGGTTGATTCCACCTACAGTGGACTGCTGATGTACAATAATGTAAGATGGCTGAGCCGAGGCAAGGTTCTTGAGCGCTTTGTGGAGTGCTTTGAAGAAATTAAGGTATTTCTTGAAGAGAAGGATCTGGGAAACTTTCCTCAGCTCAATGATGATAAGTGGGTCAACACCCTGATGTTTTTTACAGATCTCTCTGTTCATGTTAATGAACTGAACTTAAAGTTACAAGGTTTTGGCAAAAGTATTGATGTTATGTTTGGATACATAAAAGCTTTTGAAAGTAAAGTAAAAATTTTCAAGCGAGATGTAGAAACTAAAACGTATAAGTATTTTCCTTGAGTACAAAAGCATTTTGAGAAGGCCAGTGCAGCTGTACGAAATGAAGTGGAACATAGTGCATATGAAGTACCAGCATGTTTTAGACTCGTTACTTGACCAGTTTACTGATAGATTTAGTCAATTTAGAAGCCTAGAACAGACCATGAAAATAATTAAGTATCCTGATGTAGTAGTCTACAATAGTTTGGAATTAAATGGTTTCCAATGGATGCAAATAGATGATTTGGAGATGCAGCTTGCAGAATTTCAAGACAGCATCTGGGCTCAGGTGTTTGTCGACTTGAGGTCAAAGCTTGAGAATCTGGAAAGGGGCCACTTGGAGAATAAAGATGAGTGCCACTACGAACAGGAAATTTGGAGTGCCTGGAACAGACTACCAGACACTTTTAGCACCCTGACAAATATAGCAACAGCTTTACTCACAATTTTTCCTTCTACGTACTTTTGTGAGACCTTATTCTCAGCATTAAATAATATCAAAACCAACAAAAGAAACAGATTGACAGATGAGGTTAGTAGCGCTTTCTTGGGCCTGAAGTGTACAAAATACCAACCTTCAATTGAAGATTTAGCCAATGAAATTCAGCAACAAAAAAGTCACTAATAGGCAGGTTAGTTGAAGAATTTGCCCTCCCCCTCACTTATCTCAGTTCACGGCAGGGCTGTGGAGTCTGCTGCTTCCAGCTCCACGTCCTCATCAACATGCCGGTCCGGCCCGCCCCCACTATGAATATTCATAATCTTCGCCCTCGCGTCACTAGGAATATTCATAGCAGGGGCGGGCTGGAGCGGCATGTTGATGAGGACGTGGAGCTGGAAGCAGCCGACTCCACAGCCCTGGTTCACGGCACCCCAAAAAAGTTCAATAATATCAAGGGCAACATACGAAATCAACTGATGAACAAAGAAGTTACTAAGCAGGTATGTTAAATTTGTTTTTGGTTTATTAAATACAATTATATATTGCAATTATACATTTTTGTAGTTTAAACTATAAATTGCGCAAAATTATGTTTTTTTTGTCGAAGTGACACACCACGCGAGTTATGCTCGATTTTTTGCCGATTTTTGACACACCACGCCAAAAAGGTTGCCCATCAATGATATAAACAAATGCTAAATCAAAAAGAAGTGGATTATTTTATCTTGCATGTTCCCAAAACTCCAGTGTTGTATATAGTGCCCAAGGTACATAAAAATAAAGATTTTCCTCCAGGCCGACCGATAATTAGTGGGATAGTTTCCCTATTTTCGAGACTTGGTGAATACTTAGATGTTTCTTTTTAAACCACTAGTCTCCCAATGTCCGTCGTATTTGAAAGACAGTAGAGACCTGAGTAATTCTACAAGGAATGGTTGCCACAGAAGACACCATTATGGTAACAGTGGACATTGAGTCCCTTTATACCAATATACAGCATAAAGTAGTATTAAGTGGGCACCAGTAAAAGAGTCAAAACTCAAAATAGTCCAAATAAACTATTTAATTACAGGTCTGGAGCTAGCTATGAGTGACAACTATTTTTGGGCTATCAATGAGTACTAGGGATGAGCTGAACACTCCCCCGGTTCGGTTCGCACCAGAACCTTTGAATGGACCAAAAATTCATAAGAACTTTAGAACCCTATTAAAGTCTATGGGACTTGAACGTTCAAAATCAAAAGTGCTAATTTTAAAGGCTAATATGCAAGATATGCAACAGACAACACCAGCAATAAGGGGTATCTTCAGGTGTATACTGTGCTGGAGGCACACAACTCCCACTAGTTCCTGCAGATGCCTGTATTAGAGAACACCAGCAAAAAAGGTTAGATACAGGTATATACTGTGCTGGAGGCACACAACACCCACTTTAACTTCTGCAGATGCCTGAGAAAAGAATACTGTCCCTGCCTATCTTGCTTTTTTCCTGCATGCCAAAACACACTACACAAGGCCGCCGTGCTGGCAGCCTTATAAAGTGTGGGGGGTGTACTAAACCCCCTGAGCTATAATTGGCCACAGGCATCCTGCCTGTGGCCAATTATGGCTCTCCTCGCTGCCAGCGCTGTGATTGGCCAAGCATGCGGGGTCACAGTGCATGCTTGGCCAATCATGAGCCAGCAATGCACTGCAATGGCGTAGTGCATCGTGGGCCATTCGTGTCACACGAATTTGGTGTGAACGGTCCACAAAGTTCTCAATTCGCCGAACAGACGAATGGCTGATGTTCGAGTCGAACATGCCTTTGAGTCGAACACCGAGCTCACCCCTAATGAGTACTACAACCAGACGGGAGAAGTAGCTATGGGGGCACGCTAAGCCCCGAGTGTAGCTAATATAGTATTAAACAAATGGGAGTCTGAAACCATTTTCAAAAGCAGGAACAGGTCTCTAGTTTTTTTATAAAAGATACATTGATGATGTGATCTTGTTCTGGCAAGGGAACTTGACCAGTTTTCAAACGTTCCTAATACAAATGAATAGCAATCAATATGGCCTTAAGTTCACTGCCGAACATAGTGATGTGGTAGTGAACTATTTAGACCTTACCATCACTAAAAATCAAAGGGGTTTTGACACAAAAACATTTTTCAAAACCACTGATAGGAATGGCTATGTGCCAACACACAGTTGCCATCATCCTCAGTGGATAGGAGCAGTCCCTAAAGGACAATATATGAGATTAAAACGTAATTGTGCCAATGATAAGGATTTCCACGCTCAAGCTGAGGTAGTTACGGGAATTTCTTCTACTACTCGCCAGAGACACTTACCAAAGTACTGGCACAAGTGTCTTTGATGGATAGATAATCCTTATTCACAAGTAAACCCAAACCTGAATACAACGAAGAAGTGGACTTTGTAACAGGGTTTAATAGACAATATAGACAGGTGGAGACCATTTTCAAAAAATATTGGCCCATGTTATTAAAAGACAGAGATCTACTGTCTTCAATCCCTTCAAAGCCCAGATTTATCTATAGGAGGGCCCCGGGATTGAGAAATCAAGTAGCCTTAATGTACCAGACCCTCCCAAAAAGTTGTCTACCTTCTTGGATGGATCCGGTTTTCATTTCTGCAAAGGATGTAGGGCGTGCAGACTGACTAGGGGGCCGGGAACATCCAAGAAGGTTTCTCAATTTCAATCCCTTGTGACAAAGGATAAATATAAAAATTAAACCTCTTATTGCATGTAATTCGAATCATGTGACCTATGTGCTGGAGTGTCCATGCCCAATGCAATATGTAGGCAATTGAAAATTAGAATAAAGAAACACCTTGCAGATATTAAAAAAGGATTTTCCAACCACAGCGTGTCAAAACATTTTAAATTACATCATAATAGTGACCCTGCACCCTGCAGGTTTTATGGTATTGATAAAATTACAAAACATTGGAGAGGGACGCACATGAGAAGAGAGATATCCAAAAATGAAACCAAATGGATATACAAATTAAGGACGATGCAGCCATTGGGTATGAATATAGAACTAGACCTTAATTGCTTTCTATCTAATGATTAAGTAGCCCCAGAGGTATATGTTTCTGTTCTACTCAATTAATTGAGTTCAGAGATATATATATATATTTTTTTTTTGCCCTACCTTAATGATCCATTTGAGATAAATATGGGTTAGGTATTAAGGGATTCCTAGATTTATAGACACCTGTGACCTTAGGTTGTTTTGTTTTTTAATTATGAAGATTTTTATGTATCTATGTGCAAAACACTGCCACATCTAGGAACACTGATGGTATGGGTGGTTATCGGTACCACTATTCCATATGTGATGTGTTTTTTTTTCCTTTTAGTTTATGTATGACAATAAGGGAGACCTCTAGAGGATAAATGTGGTAGTGGTATATGCGAAATGTTGCACTAATGGGTTGATACAAGTAATGGTATCAGACCTGGAGCAAGCCATTAATATTATTAATATAATAAAAAAAATTTTAAAGAACATTTTTTAACAATTTTTTTTAAATGATTCTATTGTCAATAATTCTTTGTTTTTGTGTAAAGAATCAGTGCGCCATTGTAAATGTTGAAGTCACGATTTGCCTAGTTTGTCTGAGCGGGACTGAGGCTGCGCATAAATTCTCCCTAATTCGTAATGGTTTATCCATGACAATATAAAAACGTTGACCTCAGTGACCAGGTACGCTTCCTTAGGACATTCATGATGAAACGTACGTCGAGGTGGTACCTGGTCACGTTTTATGATGCCATATCCAGTTCTCTGGTTGTTGGTGTGATGGTTTGGAACGCACGCCTACACGGCAGTGTATGAAAAAGACATTTCACCTGGCAAATTCATTTGACAAGCCAGCAGCCCCAGTGACGGGTCAGGCACATTATAATATAAGGAGCCATTTGGCTATTTTTTTTAATTTTTACCCAAATAAATAGAATTATGCTATGGATGTTTCTTGCTCTTCCTATATGTTCTGCCTGAGCCTATGAGGAGGAAGTTCTCCCTATATCTCCATATCTCTTGCATTACATGCTGGGTAGGAGATAAAAGGACCCTGAGCGGCCATTTTAGGTCTCTTGGGAATGTATGGCCTGCCTGTGAGGACTTGTGCAGAGGCCTCCCGAGGAAGCCACCTATTGCCTGTGCAGAGTGCAACCCTGCTTGGGTTGTATGAGTGACCTGAAGTGCCAGCGACTCAGAGATCAGATTGAGAGGATCCAGAGACACTTGTTTGAGCATCAGAAGACCAGGTCCACCTGTCGGAACGCGACGGAGTGACGGAGCTGGCTGACGCAGAAGCAAGCTGCAACTACCGGATCAAAGATACCATACCAAGGTTCCGATCCAGTTGGCGAGCAGGTTGCTACCCACCGTTTTCTAAACTTTGCACCTAGTCAGACTTATATACAGGCTTTGCTGGGATACTTAGTCTCACGGAGGATGAGTATAGCAACTGACGCTAGGCAGGCATAAGGCTTACTTACTATCACACTTCAAGAACTGTATTATATTTGTGGAAGCAACACTAGGATCATCCTTAATTCAACTTTAACTGCTTTAACCTTGGATTACAAATTTATATGGAGTTACTAGTGCTAGTGAAGATCAGAAGATAAAGAGTACTTTAAGTGCGATCTCACGCATAGCAACAAAAGTAGGGGGAGCTCCTATAGATATATATATATATATATAACTGTTCATTGTTCTGTCAAGCTATGTTGGATGACAGTACAATTGTTGTAATTACCTATTTACAAATATATAGTACAATTAAAATATACTTTGGTTAAGTACCTCATTGTGTGGAGTATTGCTTTCTCCCAGCAGGTGGAGCCAGTGGATCCTGAGAGGACAATACAGGTATATTGTGATATATTATATTGTACTGTATTGTATTGCACCACAGCTGTGTCAAGGGGGCCGACGCAAGTTAGTGGGGTTTTGTTACTAGAGTGCAGGGCAAAATCAAATCAACCGCTCCTTCAGGAGTCATTGCTACACCAGCAAGAACTCATCTATGTGGTCTGTTATTCAACTCTCCAGTATCTTCCAGACTATAGAAGTTAAACTAATAGGTCTATAGTTACTTGGTAAAGACTTCGATCCCTTTTTAACCTCCCTGGCGGTATGATTAGTTCTGATTTTAGGTGCTGAAAGCGGTACAATTATTTTGCATGGAAATTTGTCGTTTTATATTGTAGGCCTGCAATTCTTAGGAATAACTCTCTTAAAGCGGGATTCCACCCTAAAGTGGAACCTCCGCTGATCGGATCCCTCCCCCCCTCCGGTGTCACAATTGACACCTTTCAGGGGGGAGGGGGGTGGAGATACCTGTCAAAGACAGGTATTTACACCCACTTCCGGGCATAGACTCCCGTGGGAGTCTACGCCATTTCCTGCCCTGCCGCGCTGTCTGCTGGGACACACACGGGTCCCAGTGACAGCGCGGAGATTTCCTATTGCGCGGCGCAACTCGCGCATGCGCAGTAGGGAACCGGGAAGTGAAGCCGATTCGCTTCACTTCCTGATTCCCTCACCTCGAATGGTGGCGGCAGCAGCCGAGGGCCGAGCGATCGATCGGCCTCGGCTGCCGGCATCGCTGGAACCCGGGACAGGGGAGTGTCCATTTATTAAAAGTCAGCAGCTGTAGTATTTATAGCTGCTGGCTTTTAATATTTTTTTTTTTGGTGGAATCCCTCTTTAAATCTGTTCAAACCAGAGTCTAGCAGACATCCCGGGTATGATAAAATTTATAATATAATAAATAATGATAATAAATAATAATGAAAATTATTCAATAATGTAATCAAATCCAAAAACACAGAAATTTGCTCATTTGGAGAATTTTCACTGTCATTAGATTTAGTGTTTGATGACAAATTTCCCCACAAATCGTTATCGCTCAATTCTGATAGTGATTCTAATTTATTATCGCTGTTTTCTAGCTGGTCTAAAATCACTTTTGACATAAAGGGACACTTTTTGGTTGCTATGGACAATCTCCAAATTCCAGGCAGAAAAAACTGTATTTATAATATAAAAGGGCATGCAGGGCACTGCACAGACCACTAGGGACAAAGGGGGTGTGTAATTTTTTTATACAGCACTGTAATCTGTTAGATTACAGTACTGTGTGTGTTTTGTGTGTTTTTACTTTTTTAAATTTGGCGCCAATCTCCGCTCCCGTGCGCCGTAACGTCGCAGGGAAAGGAGCTTAGTGGCACTCGGGCACTGTGTGAATCGAGCGGAGGACAGCTCAATCACACAGTGTGGAGGACATCGCTGGATCCAGGGGACAGGGTAAGTAACTTCTCCCTGTGTCCTCCCTGTATCCAGCGATGCAATCCCGAGTCTGGCTCAGGGTTACCGCTCGTGGTACTGAAATCCCAGCCCGAGCCAGACTCGGGATCACCGCCAGGGAGGTTAAATAGAGGCACAATGTTGGCCTTACGCCAATCCATGTGGTACTATTCCAGTCATTAAGGAGTCCTTAAAAATTAGAAACAATGGCTTTGAAATTACATGCAGTGATGTATGCGGACATGAAATTTTATAAAATAAAAAGGGGAAATGTTCCTTTAAACTTGTTGTCTAGAATTTGTAGTTAAGTGAACAATTTATTTGCTGGGTTTGCCTGTGGTAAAAATCAATCTGGCTGTGTCATAATTTACTGAGAGAATAGTTATGTGTATTATTTCCTTTTCATAGATAGAAGATGTCAGTAAACCATTTATTTATTTATGATTCATATTTCCTGGAATTTAAAGTGTAAGCATGTATCAGTTGTTATATAACAAAATATATTTCAGGTACTTCCTGGTTGTTTAAATAGATAGATTACAAACATGTCTTCTGAAGATGTATATGTCATAATGCATTATGATTTTAAAAAAACAATAACAAAACAGCAACAAAGAAAATTAAGTATGACAAATTGGAAGAGTATTTAAATTGGAAATTAACCCCTAACTGTATGGCTTTAGTTTATTAACCACCTCAGCTTTAGAAGGTTTTAGCTCCTTCATGACCAAGTCATTTTAACTGGTAATGTCATACAACGCTATATCCAAATTAAATAGATTTTTTTTTTCACACAAAAAGAGAATTCTTTTGATGGTATTCGATCACCACTGGGTTTTTTATTTTTTATTATATGAGTGAAAAAAAAAATATAAAAAAAAATATATATATATATATATATATATATATATATATATTTTTTTTTTTTTTTTTTTTTTTTTTTTAAAGAGACATTGGGGGTTATTTACGAAAGACAAATCCACTTTGCACTACAAGTGCAAACTACAAGTGCAAAGTGCTCATGAAATTGCACTGAAAGAGCAATTGGAAGTGCAGTTACTGATCTGAGGGGAAGATATGAAATGAGAGGAAGCTCTGCTGATTTTATCATCCAATTGTGTGCAAGCTAAAATGCTGTTTTTTTTTATTTTCCTTACATATCCCCCTCGGATCTACAGCAACTGCACTTCCAAGTGCACTTTCAGTGCAATTTCAAGTGCACTTTGCGCTTGTAGTTTGCATTTGTAGTGCAAAGTGGATTTGCCTTTTGTAAATAACCCCCATAGGGTTAATTTGCTAAAGGCAAATAGACTGTGCACTTTGCAATGTGCAGTTGAACTCTGTAACAGCAGTTGCTCCTGAGTTTTGTAAATGAGTAGAAGCTCTGCTGATTTCCATCATCAAATCATGTGCAAGCTAAAAAAAAAGTATATTTTTTTTTTACTTGTCCTTGCATTTGATTGGGCATTCTTTGCAAAGTGAAGCTTTACCTCATTTACTAAGCTCTGGAGCAGCTGCACTTACAGAGTGCAACTGCAATTGCAAAAGTGCACTGTGGGGTTGATTTACAAAAGGCAAATAGACTGTGCACTTTGCAAAGTGTAGTTTCACTCTGCAAGTGCAGATGCTCCAGAGCTTAGTAAATGAGCAGAAGCTCTGCTGACTTCTATCATCCAATCATGTGCAAGCAAAATGCTGTTTTTTTTTTCCTTACATGTGATTGGGCATTCTTTGCAAAGTGAAGCTTTACCTTATTTATTAAGCTTTGGAGCAACTGCACTTTGCAAAGTGCACAGTCTATTTGCCTTTGGTAAATCAACCCGTTTGTGTCTCTGCCTGCCTCCTCCACTACATTGAGGGTTATTTACTAAAGGAAAATCCACTTTGCACTGCAAGTTCACTTGAAAGTGCACTTGGAAGTTAAGTTGCTGTAGATCTGAGGGGGACATGCAAGAAATAAAAAACAGCATTTTAGCTTGCATATGATTGGATGATAAAATCAGCAGAGCGGGCGTGGCTTGGCGCATGGAGGAGACGGCAGCTTGAGACCTCAGCTCCCGCTCCACACCACGGAACGGCGCACAGCACAGCCATCCACCGCCTCGCAGCCTTTCCACATGAGCAGGAGAGGGACCGGAGTCACCCCCGTACCTCGGGGAACCACAAATCCGGGGGAAATCGACAGTTATTTCGCCACGAAAGGTCCCGCAGGCCGGACCACGCCGGCTTCCAAGATAGCGGCGACCCGCGCGGCGGCAGCACAAGCACCCCATACTGCCTCACAGGTACTCGCTCAGCAACCTGCACCCTCCCCTTCCTCACCGCAATCCCCCGGGCCAGGGAATCGGAGCCCCCACAGCCCGCAGTGTCCCGGGAGCCCTCCGCCCCAACCACACACTCAGCCAGGGACATGGGATATGGAGAGTTACATTAAAGCCCTCCCCACTAAAGGGGACATTGAGGCCTACATCAGCAGGCTAGAGCGCTCCTATAAGCGTGAAATCACTGACCTACGCCACGATATAGGACAGCGCTTTGATGATATTGAAGCTACTGTGGAGGAGTCTGTGACCAGAATCATTGAACATGATCACATCCTACAAGAACATACAAATCAGATCCAACAACTGTTTTACGGTCTCGACGACCAAGAGAACAGAAGTCGCCGAAATCATATTCGCATCCGAGGGGTACCCGAATCAGTTGAAAACAAGGACCTTGCTAAAGCAGCCACTACAATGTTTAATCAGCTACTGAACAAACCTAAGGAAGATCACCTGGAAATTGATAGAATTCACAGGTCCCTGGGCCCCCGCAACCCCAACCCCGCTTACCCCAGAGACATTATCTGCCGCATTCACTTCTTTCATACCAAGTCTGAAATCAGGCAGGCCGCCCGGAATCAGGAATCCATCTTGTTTAATGGCTCTCCCATCATGCTTTTGACAGATCTCTCACGGCAAACTCTACTTATGCGGAAAGCCCTGAAACCGCTTACGGATGCACTCCACTCCAAGCAAGTTAAATACAGATGGGGCTTCCCTTTCCACTTGTTTGCATCCCACGAGGGTAAATCAGCCACCTTTCGCACCCTGGGAGATCTACCTAACTTCCTAGGTGTATTTGAACTGCCGCAGATTAGGATTCCAGACTGGCCATTGGAAGCGGCCACTCCAGGGTTCCCTAAAGCCCCTAGATGGGAAAAGCAATCCAGGAAGAAGAGATCCAGATCTCGTACATCTACATCTCCTCCGGGATGATTTCCTTGCCCCCTTTATTATGGGGGTCCTCCCCCCCTTGAGTTTTTTCCTTTGCGGTTGTTGTTTTGAAGTCCTGGCCCTCCTTTTCACAGTGGCCGACGGAGGGTGATTCCTCCTCTCCTTTTCTAGGAGACCATTGGACTGGCCAATGAACTCTGATGACACGTTCCAGCCTGAGAAGCTTTGCCTTTTCTACAGGACTACCTCCCTGCCTACTAGTTCTACCTGTTTCTGCCAACTCTTTGGAAAGCTAAACTCGACATAGGCCCCCTCTGTTTGCCATTTAAGCCACGGTCGGATACCTACTTTGTACAAGGACATGGGCTGTAATTCAGTCACTTTGTTACTAAGTTTGCACTGTTAACTATTGGTTTAGGCTCTCTCAATGCACTGTGCTGTGCGCTTTAGACAAGCATTTTTTTTTATTGTTTGTTTTGTTATGTTGGGGAGGAGCCCCTGAGAATCGCCTTACCATGTTCCCCACGTTAGGGCGTGCAGAGTCTTTATTGCCTCTGTTTCTTGATATTTCTTAGAAATACTGCGTAGTGTTCATTCCCCTTCTCCCCATTGAACACTAGAGGGTGTGGTTTGACTGCGCCCTACCTACCCTGCCTGAGGGCACCATATCCCAACATATTCACACGGGCTCACCGGGGCTCTCCTGGGGGTGACGGTGCCCCTGCGTGCTTCCTCTGGACGTTAGTACCAGGCCCCTCTGCTGGAGGTGGTAACTCGTTATTTTTCTTGATGCCCTCCCCTTTCCTGAACCTACACTCCACTTACTGACCCTTTGCTTCTCAAGTTGGAGGCTACCTCCTCCGGCTCCCTTGACAGGAACCCTAGCACCCCCCTCTTGTCCCCCCCTCTTGCTATGTCTCCCTTAGAACTTAAAATCTCCTCTCTCAACTGTAGAGGGTTCAACACCCCAGAGAAACGTAGACAGCTTCTACACCACTTTCACAAAGCTAAAACGCTAATTTTATTACTGCAAGAAACTCATTTCAGGTCAGATAAACTCCCTTCCATCTCCGACAAACGCTACCCGACTTGGTTTCACAGCACCAATCCCGACGCTAGAACAAGGGGGGCCTCCGTGGCCTTCCATAATTCCTTTAACCCAACCGTACTTGATCAGGAAATAGACCCTAGAGGTAGATATGTGTTTTTGAAACTACAGGTTCAACAAACGGTTTTAACCATTGTTAATGTTTATTTCCCTAACCAGAATCAGTACCGATTTCTTTCCTCCGTGGCATCCCGCCTCCGTGTATTTGGAACTCACAATTTGATCCTTGGAGGTGATCTGAACGTACCGCTAGTACCGAGACTGGACTCATCCACTGGTAAGTCAAACATACCACCTTCCACACTGGCTAATATACGCTCCGCTCTGAAAGACCTGTCCCTTGTAGACCCATGGCGGGTACTCCATCCGTCTTAGCGGGATTACACTTACTACTCCCCTGCACATAACTCCTACAGCCGGCTCGACTATATTCTAGTCTCCCAATCAATGTTGGACTGTGACCCTACCTGCGCGATCGGCCTGAAAATCTGGTCTGACCACGCCCCGGTGCATTTGACACTAGGGAGACCCCCACACCTCCCTAGACACAACTCCTGGAGACTGAATGACAACCTCCTACATGACTCTGTTTGCAACGCGGCGATAAACGCGGCGATCACGGAGTTTAATCTGACCCATGCTCATGACGAAACCTCTAATCTAACCAAATGGGAGGCACTTAAATGTGTTCTACGAGGCATTTTGATACAGCATGGTTCTAGATTAAAAAAAGCCCGCACTGCCGAAATTAGCCGACTGTTCACCCTGATATCTACTCTCGAAGATTCCCATAAACGTTCCCTGGACTCTAGGACACTGGCAGAACTCTCTAACGCATGTAGGGACCTCAAACAGATATTCACAGAACGCTCTGCGGGAGACACCTAGCTCGCACAATCCACCCCCAACAACGTAGACAAAATATCTCCCACCTTATATCCCCCACCCACGTAAAACACTCCAAAAACTCGGAAATAGTTTCGGATTTCCGTGACTTTTACTCATCTCTGTACAACCTCCCAGCAGCCAACACGCCCACCCCCTCCTCGCAATTAGACCTCTTACAATATATACAAGACACTGCATTACCTCGGATAACCCCAGAAGCGGAAGCAGACCTGGAACAACCACTGACCACGTCTGACTTTTTAAATGCCATAAAAGGGCTTAAGAAGGGCAAAAGCCCTGGCCCTGACGGTTACACACCTCTGTTTTTCAAGCAACACGCCCAACAATTAGCCCCACTGATGGCAAAGGCATTTGAGGAGGTAGACGACAATCACCCACTATCCATCGCGCTTCTGCAAGCCCAAATAGTGGTGATCCCCAAACCCGGGAAAGATCACACACTTTGCGGTAACCATCGCCCTATATCTTTATTGAACGTCGACCTGAAGCTTTACGCTAAAATTCTTGCCACCCTTCTTCCCTCATTGATACACGGGGACCAAGTGGGGTTTGTCCCGGGCCGAGAGGCCAGGGACAACACCACGAAAACACTCCACCTAATTTCTTACGCTAAAGAACATAATATTCCTACCTGCCTCTTGGCCTGCGACGCTGAAAAGGCGTTCGACAGGGTGAGCTGGCAGTTCCTCAAAGCATCCCTGCAACAAATAGGCTTAGGTCCCAAATTACTCTCGAAGGTCATGGCCCTGTACTCCCAACCTACCGCTCGAGTTTCAGCTAACGGGGAATCGCCCGCACCATTCCAAATTAGCAATGGTACAAGACAGGGCTGCCCTCTTTCGCCCTTGTTGTTCGCAATCACGGTGGAACACCTGGCACAGGCTATACGTAACAATGCTTCTATTCATGGTATTCCCACTCCCGCGGCTCCCCGCAAGCTGTCACTCTATGCCGACGACTTACTTCTGTACGTCACGAAGCCCCACACTAGCATACCGCTCATTCTGGCGGAGTTAGACCGCTTTGGTAGCTACAGTAATTTCAAACTTAACATCACAAAAACGGAAGCCCTAAACATTTCTCTACCCCAGCAGGAACTGACGGTCCTCCAAGGAAAATATCCGTTCCGATGGCAATAGCGTTCAGTTAAATACCTAGGGACTGCAATCCCTAGGGACCCACAGGACATCTACTCCTTGAACTTTAGCCCACTGTTGACTAACCTTAGGCGCTCTCTCGAATCGTGGCACAAACTGAAACTTACTTGGTGGGGGAGGATGAACACCATTAAAATGGATATACTGCCCAAAGTTTTATATGTTTCAAACACTTCCCATACTTCTCCCCAGGGCTTTCTTCCTCTCCCTCCGCTCTTCGATAATCAAATTTATATGGCTAAACCACCCTCCCAGACTGAAACATAAAGTCCTCTGTGCCCCCAAGCTTAGAGGTGGTACTGGCTTACCCGACTTTCAATTGTATCACACGGCGTCCTTATTATCCAGACTCCTGGAATGGTTCCCGAGACACCTGTCTAAACCCTCAGTAACTATTGAACAAGACATGATCCCAATTGATCTCAGAGCCCTTTTATGGGGACACCACGCTAAATTTCGCTCGCTTCGACAGATTTCTCCACTAACGGTCGCGGTTCTGACCAAATGGTATGAAGTGTCTTGTAAACTGGGCCTGTCTACGGACCCCAGCCCTCTCTCCGCCCTCTTTGATAATGCACACCTACCCACTCTCCTCTCAGCAACCCATGCTGGGGCATTCCAGAGAGGACTGGCCCACGGCTAATCAATTTGTTCACCCTTCCACAGGTCATCTCAGGGACCCGTCAACATCATTACCCTCGTCCAGCTTGGACTGGCTTTCCAAGCGATCCCTAAACCAATTTTGTAAATCGCTACATATCTCCGGTAATATCCATAGGCCGCTCACCCTGTTTGAGGAATTTTGCACCCTCCCCCACACTCTTAAACATACTCTATCTCTTCTTTATAAGGAGATCCAATCATTAACCTACACCTCTCTTCCTATATACACTAACAAGTGGTCCAGTGACGTTGACGCAGAGATTACCCCAACACAATGGCATACAGCCTTTATACTTACCCATTAATCCTCCAGATCGGGATTCACTCAGGAGAAGAATTACAAACCGTTGTCACGGTGGTACAGAGTTCCAGTCTCGGTGCACAAGATGTTCCCCGGATCAACGGATGTGTGCTGGAGGTGCCACGGAGCAAAAGGAACATTTCTTCACATGTGGTGGGAATGTGTCATGGTCCGTCCTTTCTGGGATAAGTTCTTTGAGACGTATAATGCTATGTATCAAACTGCCATGTCCCCTTCGCCCTTGGTTGCTCTCCTGTCCATCATACCGGGCTCCATTAAATCGCACAAAAATTGCCTCCTTAGTTTCTTTCTTACCGCTGCCCGCCATAACATCACCCTTTATTGGAAAAAAGATCGTACCCCGTCTCTAATTGGCTGGGTCGACATTCTTAATGATATGATGGTCATGGAGGAACTACAGGTGAAGGTTGATGACAGGTATGACAAGTTCGTCACCCTGTGGTCTATATGGCGCCATCACTCAGCCTCGCTAAGCTTCCTAGATGGTTTACGCTCAGGAGGCGATTCGAGCTGAACTTAAGTGTTTATTTTGAAAACCATCTAGAGGGCCACACGGCTCAGATGTCGGCTCTCTTGGTTGCCCATACATACCCATTTTTACTGGCTCTTTCTCCCCTCCCCTTCTTTGAGACAATCTATGCTAGCCGTTAGAACACTGCCCTGAGATTGTTCCGGGGGTTGACAAAGTTTATTGCATTTATTGCAGTTATGCCACAAGACGTATGGTATCTGTTATGTAGTTTTTTTTTCTTTTTCACTGTCACAGGATATTGGGCCCTAAGTTCCCTGATATTATCCCCACCAGTAATTGCAGATGCCACAGGGATACAGGGCCCACGCCTTGTTTCTGTGTTCTCAAGCACTCACCATCTCTAGGGTTCCTGTCTACCTTGCTTTTCCCCTTCTCCCTTCCCACCCCCCCCCCCTCCCCGCCCTCCCTGTCAACCTATTCCTCCCTCTGTATGTGTTTAAAAATGGATGTTAACAAGTTATGTTCACACAAGGTTCTCCATATTTATGTACCTCAGCACTTGTGTATTTTTGTAATTTTGTAATTTTGTATTACTGAACTTTCATTGATCTTGGAAATAAAAATATGTTCAACCTTAAAATCAGCAGAGCTTCCACTCATTTCAGATCTACCCCTTAGATTTAGAGTGACTGCAATTTTAAGTGCATTTGCAGTGCAAAGTGGATTTGCCTTCCATAAATAACCCCCATTGTGTAGATTGATAGATTTGTCCTAGTTATAAATAAACAGTTTCACTGTAGGTTTGAGCTCGATGATCGGGTTAAAGATAAGTTCGACTCAAACAGCGGGTGTTCACCCGAAGAGCGTTCACCGAAGGCGTTCACGGAAAATTTGAGCACCTCGGAATGCCCCATAATGCACTTCCGGATCGCAGTGCATTGCTGTATGATAATTGGCCAAAGCATGCACATGCCCACCAGGTGCAACTCAACATTGGCAATGCTGCAGCTGCTGCACACACAGCAGAGGGCCATCAATGAGTACCTGTGCGAGTATGGTACCAGGACAGGGTCGGGAGAGCTCAGTGGCTACTGATCAAAGATGCATGCACTGCCCTGTCATTTGAGGAGGCCACAAGGATGGTGAGTAGTGACAATGCATGACACTGACCCTCTAGTCTTCCTGTTGGAGCACACGCTTCGTGGAATCATGGACAGGGCACTTGAGGCAGAACAGCAGGAGGAAGAGGAGGCCTTCCTCACCTCTCAAGGCCCCCTTTGTACATGGCTGGGAAGAAGTAGTTACGGATCTTGTGATCCTTAGTGACACAGAGGACTCAGAATCGAATGCCTCTGCAAACTTACGCTACATGGCCTCCCTGATTCTACAAAACCTGCGAAAGGACCCTAGGATTCATGGTATTAAGGACAGGGATCATTACTGGCTGGCAACCCTTCTTGATCCACGTAAGGTTGCAAAACTCGTCCTGTCTTCGCAGAGGGAGCAGAGGATGAAACATCTACAGGAGGCTTTGAAGAAAGGTTTGTGCATTTCCAGACCCTGGGAGGTTACAATTTCCTGATGCTGAACGTGTTGCTGAGGCTTCGTTCAGTCAGAGCAAGAGCTATGGAGAAGGTGCCCAGCTGTCTAATGCCTTTAAACAATTTTTCAGTCCTCAGAGCCAAGGTCTGATCGGTTCAAGCAGCCATTGCCAGAGTCCACATTACATGGTGCAGGAATATCTAGGGGCAAGAGCAGACTTGGAGACTTTTCCAACAGAGCATCCACTGGGTTACTGGGTCTTGAGGATGGACCACTGGCCAGAACTTGCTCAATATGCAATTGAGCTATGGGCCCGTCCTGCGTCCAGCATGCTTAGTGCTGCTGGAGGGTTTGTAACAGATCAAAGAGTGCGCCTGTCCACAGACTCCGTTGATAGGCTCACATTCATAAAAATGAATCAGTCTTGGATCAGCAGCTATCAAGCACCTGATGCTGATGTAACTCGTTGAATTTGCTATAGATGTGGGATCCATTGAAGACTGCCTATGCTGACTATCCTATTCCTCCTAAATCTTGATGATGCAAGCTTCCAACAATATTTTTGGTTTAGGGCACCACCATCTCCCCCCGAGGCCCAATTTTTCTGCCCCTGTTTAAGGGGCATGTGATTACAATTTTTTATCCAATATTTCACAGCAGGACCCGTTCCTTTGCCCCACAAAAGAGTAGCTGTGAGGGCTTAAAGTGTTGTGGCACTGTTTGGTCTTTTTTATCTATATTGACAATACAATTGATACAATTACAGCTAAGAGAAGTTTTAAATTACATTTTTTCCTTTAGAAATGTAATTTTGCTGTGGCACTGTTATAAACATGTTAAATATGCACTACTTTACAGGCACCCCCCCCCCCCCCCCCGGCACAATATAGATAAAGGAATATTTAATTTTTATTGTTTCACTTTAAGCATTATTAAAATCAATGCTCCCGAAAAAACAGTTCTTAAACCTTTTTTTCAAATTGATAAATTTAATTTCCCCTGGGGGAAGGACCCGGGTCCCCAAACACTTTTTATGCCAATAACTTGCATATAAGCCATTAAAATGAGCACTTTTGATTTTTCATGCTCTTGTCCCACTTTAACGGTGTTCATGTGTTCAAACTAATTTTTTGCCTGTTCGCATTTTCTGCTGCAAACCGAACCGGGGGGGGTGTTCCACTCATCCCTACTTCACTGGTAGCTTTGAAATGCTGAAGAAGAGGCAACGCATACTGGAGCAAAAATTCAAACATTGGGGACTCCACAACATTTTTTTTTTTAAAGCACTACACTATTTGTAGATTATGTTCTGTGTTAAAAATTAGAAGTCAGTAACTTCAAGTTGCTAAGCTTCATTTGCAATAACAGATTACAGTATTCGTTGCTACTATATTAAGAAAAATCTGTGTAGTGTACCTTCATCCTAGCAATTCAAAAAAAAGGAGAATTTGAGGCAGCCTTTGACTTTCATGGTACGGTATAGACTCACAATGCTCAAAGCAATTATAAAAAATACAATTTTATTAGAGAAATATAATTTCAAAAGTACCCACAAGGGCAGACATATGACATATTGAAAGAGTTACATTTCTCTGATAAGAACTGAAAGTAAATAGATGGTGAATTGGATATTCGTCTCTTCCCAGTTCAAAATTTTACATGTTTTGCAGTGAAAACCACTTCTTCAGGAGTATAGTTCAGAGAGAGATTGATTCTATTAAAAAATCAAACATATTTAAAAACAGTCTTAATATTATAAAGCACAGAGCAGTTCGGCAGATCACGGATCTTGTGGACAGATTACTGGGGAAGTCTCGGCTGTCATGGTGCACGTTGGCACCAACGACAAAGTCAGAGGCAGAGGGAGTGTCCTAAAGAACGATTTTAGAGACTTGGGAGCTAAATTGAGGAAAAGGACCTCCAAGGTAGTATTCTCAGGAATACTACTGGTCAGAGGCGGCTCTCCAATTAGGCAAATAAGACGATCGCCTTAGGCCTCGCGATCACAGGGGCCTCGCCATAGCTGAATTTGCCTGGATCCTCATCGCGCTTGCTCTCCCTGCCGGCCGCCGGCAAATGACAGGAGCGGATCCGAGAAGGAGATCTCCTTCACCCACCTGTTTGAGCTGCCGCTAAAAGACTGGAGGGCTCTCTCTCTCTCTGCTTCCTGCCCATTCCCCCTCCTTCCTCCTTTCAGAGTTGAGCAGAGCAGAAGATCGGAGGAGCGGCTGTGTCTGTGTGGAGAGAGAAGCTGCTGCGGGCTCTCCCCCCCCTTCTCCTCCTCCTCCCTCTCCTCCTCTCACCACTATACTCGTGTTTCTTTCCCCTCCATCTTATTGGACAGGGGGGAAAAAAACACTAAAATTAAGTCGAGAGGAGGATTGTGGGAAATATAGTCCCGAAAGCTGGACACTGCAACACTAAGGGAAGAAACTGCAGCCTCCAGCATGCCCAGCTGAAGAGGAGAGAGAGAGAGCCAGAAGCCCGGGAGAATTTTGGGTAAGTGCACCCAGGGCTCCAGGGAGAGAGAGAGTCTTACTGCACTGTACCACCAGAGAGAAATCCACACAGCCTAGCACCATCCCTTCTGAAGAAAGACATGAAGTTATTTCCGGAATACAGATCTGGGCACTACCCAACAGAGTCGCCACAGGCAACCCAGAGCTAACTCCTAAACAGAGGAACCATTGTTGCTGTATCCCCAGGTCTGGTACGAGGGCTGGTCGGCCATTATCTACTGCCATCTATAGGAACTGCCCACCCTGTTATTCTTTGGCCCTTATACTGCCAGCAGGCCCTATACACAGCTGCAACATGCACCAGCGATTAGAGATGAAGATTTAGGACTTAGTGTTAGTTCACACTGCAGTGATGTTCAACATCGGATGTGATTTGTACCACTCTGTGCGATGCGATTTCAGCCATTCAGATTGTATGGCTGAATTCGTATTGCATTCGGACCAAATTCGCACAGGACCTCTTTTCTGATCTGCAGCAGAATCGGAACGCATGGGTGTTCACACCTGTCCAAATTTGCAGTTCACACTGCAATATGCAAACTGATTTGGGTGGGTCATTAACTTTGTATTGACACTCCCAGCAGTTTGCATAGGGCAATGTGAACTGCCACCGAGAGACGTGATGCAGGAACCCTCAGTGAATTTGCAGGGTTCACACATCACTTCAGTTTGAACCAACACTTAGGCCCAGTTCTCACTGGTGCGATGCGAGAACCATGCAAATCCACTGCGGGTTCCTGCATCGCACCTGACTCGCAGGCGGTTCACACTGCCTTATGCGAACTGCTGGAAGTGTCAATACAAAGTTAATGACACCCCCAGATCGGTTCACATTTTACTGTCAATTCAGACATGAATCCGATCGCATTGGTGTTCACGCGTGATCCGATTCTAGTGCAGATCAAAAAAGGGTCCTGTATGACCTTGGTCCAAATGCAATGCAAATTCAGCCATACTACCTGTATGGCAGAAATCACATTGCACAGACTTCACATGTGATTTGCCCTATAACTGTAGCGGCCCCAGGGCTGGCTGGCACTACCATATGGCTGCTCAAGCAGTCACCTCAGGGTGCCAGGATAGGGGGGCAGTATTATCCTAATCCCCAGCCACTTGCTGGGGATTCTGATTTTTACAGAACTGAATGTGTTTTGTTCTTTTTACACACTCCCAGCCCATATAGCAGCTGTCACCTTTCATCTGGAAGTGTTACAAGTGGTTGGGAAGCCGCCTATCACTTCCACCACTGACACGATGTGCAACCCCCTTCTAGATGTTCAACGAGCACCACTGTCCCAGCTGCAGGCCCAGTGATGTCATGGTGGGTGGCACTGGGCACTTCGTCCACTCAGAAGACTTTCATCCACTCAGTAGACCTTTGTCCACTCAGCCACCCTCCTGTACACAGACCGGGAAGTGTAATGTACGACGTCAGGGGCGGGCTGGGCCTGGGGGGCAGAGTGGCAATTGCCCCCTAGGCCACTCTAACCTATGCTGAAAACAGCTGGCAGCCTCTGCCCGCTGCTTTTTTTTCTTCTGTAGGAAGTTGGGCTGGCGGCCCAGCCGGCCGTTGTTGCATTCCGGGAGTTGTAGTCCACGCTCAAGTTCCCGAGCAGGGCAGAGGAAACTACAACTCTGGTGAGTCTGCATTTATGGACACTGGTGAGTCTGCATTGATGGGCACTGAAGAGGCTGCACTGGTGAGGCTGCATTGAAAAACCAGGTAGGCATGGATGAGCTGATTCGGTGGTTCAATGAGCCACTTGACTGGACAGGCTGCCAGCCCTCCCCTGTATGACGTCACTTCTTGGACCAGGGATAAGTAAACAAAACCTCTTGCACCGGCCCTGCGCAGTTTGTTGTTGCCATTTAAAGGGGGACCCCACCTTCTCTCATTTTTCCGAGTGCACTCGAAAACCACTAGGAAACTGCTATTCCTTTAGACTTTTAGATTACAGTTGTGTTGCTAAACATTGATTTACCTATTCTTTTATTGATTTTTTGCTATTGATATAGAGCACCTTTTATAGATATATTTGTTTACCTTTATTACCTAAGGGTATTTCTACTCTGCTTTGTGAACTGCACTTTTTGTCATTTATGCGAGTTCCTAATTCTAGACAGTGTCTACCACTAAGCACGTGTGCCATTGTTTATTGCCTATATCCTACAGTAAGGTGAAACGTACTATACGCTATGTGTGTCTGTAGTGATTCAATCAACACGGTGTGTCAGAGGGGCTAAGAGTGTTCTTGAAGTTGAGGCGCAGAACAGGGAACCCAAAATTACCAAGCGGCTCCTTCAGGGGTAGTGCGACAAACATTACCCCAGTGTTGATTGACAGGGGGCCTTAACACTTCTGTGATCAGGCAGTGTTAACTGCTGTACGAGGAGGATTTGGATTTTGTGGGAATTTCATAGACCTGATTCAACAGCTCTCATTATTGGCTGGCAACCATTAAAGGGTATACCCTTTATCGCAAGGATAGAGAGGGTAAAAAAGGGGAGGGGTATGGCTATATATCAATAATAATGTACAAGTAAATGTGAGAGTTGACATCACTAAGTGAGCTAGGGAGGAGGTGGAATCCTTATGGGTAGAGCTCCAAAGGGATGAAGCTAAGGGGAAAATAATACTGGGAGTATACTACAGTATAGGCCAGAGACAGATCTCCTATCACAAATTGGATTAGCAGCAAGGATGAGAAGTGTTATCATAATGGGGATTTTAATTTAATTTTAATTATCCAGACATAGACTGGGCTGAGGGAACTACGCATTCATCTTATGCCGCGTACACATGATCGAATTGTCTGGTGGACTAGGTCCGCCGGACCACAGTATGCAGGACAATTTGATCGTGTGTGGGCTCCAGCGGACTTTTTCATCGTAAAGTCCGGCAGACTTAGAAAGTAGTTTTGACTCAAAATTTGTCCGCCGGACTTGGCTTTCAGCGGACAATCCGTTCATCAGTGTGCTAGCCCGGCGGACTAAGAATGACGCATGCTCTGAAGTAAGTAGGAGAAGGAAGCTATTGGCTACTAGGTATTGAACTTCATCTTCCTAGTCCCGTCGTACGTGCTGTACATCATCGCGTTAGAAATCGCCAGACTTTCGGAGCATCCGTGTGTGGCCAACTCCGTTCGTTATAAACTCCGCTGGATGGTTTGCCGGACCAATTCCGCTGGACAATTAGATCGTGTGTATGCGGCATTAGGCTCGCCAGTTCCTAAATGTCTTGCAGGACAATTTTATGAGTCAGATGGTAGGCGCACCAACTAGAAATAAAGCATTACTGGATCTACTGATTACCAACAATACAGAACTGAGCACGGATGTGGATATACGGGGCAATTTAGGTAACAGTGATCGCAGGTCAATTGGCTACAGTATAAATTACACAAATAGGAAACATAAGGGGAATACAAAGACACTGAATTTCAAAAGAGCCCTAAACTATGAACCTTGCTAGAAGGCATAAATTGGGATAAAATCTTATGAACAAAGAACATGGAGGAGAGATGTGTTTGCTTTAAGAGCATATTAACCTCCCTGGCGGTATGATTATGTTGGATTTTAGGTGTTGAAAGTGGTACAAATATTTAGCATGGAAATTTGGCGTACTATATTGTAGGCCTGTAATTCATAGGAATAAGAAGAAGCACCAGTCCCCAGGAAGGATGTACTGGAAATGTGGAAATGGAGCGAGTACAAAGAAGGGGAACAATTCCATAGGCACTGTTTAAGAAGATGCCTGAAGATCTTCTTATAATTTTTTTTGTTGTTTTCTCATGGCTGGATAAAATGTCATTGCCTGGTCGGCTTTGTCAACACCTCCCATGGTGCTGTTGTAATCTATAACCACTTGTGGTTTCATGATGTCTTTCCCACCTTTTATGTGTACCATGACAGCGGAGGTGTTATGGATTGTACTCATTAGGCACACATCTTTTTTGTCCCGCCATCGCAGTGCCATCATTTTGCCTTTCTGCCAGGCAACTATTTCAACCATTGCCAAAGGTTGACGGCATGTCACGCCAGTGAGCCCTAACGGTTCCATAGGCACCCTTTTGTTATGTAGAAGGAGCTCATAGAGTTCAGGAGATGTGTAAAAATTGTTTGTAGTTACACAATAGCCCTGATTCAGCAATGGCTCAATCAATGAAAGAACTGAAGAGGTCGCCATTCCATAATGACTGTATTTTTGGTTGAATTTGGTTCCTTTACCAGTGTATATGACAGAGTTCCAAATATAACCAGTGCTTGATTCACATAGCATGAAATATTTTATGCCAAATCATGCCCTCTTTGACGCTATATATTGTATCCATCTGAGCCTTCCCTTGTAGGCCATTAGACTTTCGTCAATGCTGATGTCTCTATCTGGGACATAGCTTTGTTGGAAATTTTTCATAATCATCTGATATACCTCCCAAATCTTCTTGAGTTTGGGAGCTGGATGAGTGGTTTCATCAAATGCTTCATTATTTTCAAAATTGCAAATATTTAATTATCAGGGAAAATTTGTTATCCGCCATTACTGTGCCAAAGAAAGGAGTGGCTAGTAATTTACTGGTTGTCCAATACCACTTCTGCAGGGGTTTCGCCACCACTCCCTGAAGAATTATGAGGCACAGAAATTTCCAGATATCCTCTTTGGTCACTGGTTCCCACTTTCTGCTCCTTGAAAACGTCCGAGGTGTAGAAACTTGTTGCTCCTGGTACCAGTTTGTCTCCGTAACTATTTTTTAAATGACCTCATCGGTCAAAAATAGTTGGAGGTATGCCAATGGTTTGACATCTTCCACATCAACTTTGATACCAGGTGCTCCAGTAAATGGGAATCTTGGGGGTGATACGTGATCCGTACCGCAGTCAATAGAGCACCAAGTCCACACATCACTGATGTCAGTCGCAGTATTGTTGCTGAAATCACTTTCTGTGTCTGATGATGAACTTCCCCATGAATCGCTATCACTCAATTCTGCAAGTAATTCTGTATTGCTATTACTGTTTTCCAGCACATCATAAACAGCTCTTGAGGTAGAGGCACGCTTTTTTGATGCCATGGTTGTTCTGCAGTTTCCAGGCAGAAAGTACAGTAAAACTGGAGGCAAGGGCACTGGATAAAGCACTGGGGGGCAAACTGAGTCAATTTACTAGATACAGTAATGTAATCCAGTAAGATTACAATGTATGGTGTGCGTTGTGATTTATACATTTTGAATCTGGTGTTGCAACGCTCGCAGGGAAGGGAAGCCGGAACACAAAGAGGATCGAGTGGGGGATTCGGCCGCCGTACACAGCGGGAGTACATTGCAGGATCCCGGGGATAAGGTAAGTAATTGATCCAGTGAATCAATCCAGAGTGTGGCTCGGGGTTACAGCTAATGGTTCTGAAATCTCACCCCGGCCACACTCGGGAATACCACCAAGGGGGTTAAATAAGGGCATTGGATAATACATTTAAAAGAGCAAAACAAAAGTCCTGGATAGCTTAACTCCAATGTAAAAATGCATATAAAAGCAAAGGAGAAGGCCTTCAAAAAATACAAAGTTGAGGGATCATCCTCAGCATTCAGACTTTATAAAGATTGCAACAAGAAATGTAAGGGTGCAATAAGGATGGCTAAGATAGAACATGAAAGGCAAATAGCAGAGGAGAGCAAAAAAAATCAGAAGAAATTCTTTAAGTATGTAAACAGTAAAAAAGGAAGACAGACCATATTGGTCCCATAAAGAATGGGGAATGACACCTGGTTACAAAGGATAGGGAGATGGCGAAGGTATTACATTTATTCTTCTCCTCAGTCTTCACAAGGGAATCAGGGGGCTTCAGTAACCAAAACTGCAGTGTTTATCCTCGTGACACATCACAGGAAGCACCTCCATGGTTAACAGAGGACAGAATTAAAATTGCCAGACCAGTTAGCCTAACATCAATAGTATGTAAACACTTGGAGGGGAAGATAAGAGACTATATACAAGATTTTAGTAATGAGAACGGTATCATTAGCAAGGTATCACATGCAAGGATTTATGAAAGTATCACATGCAAGGATTTATGAAGAATCGTTCTTGCCAAACCAATCTATTAATCTTCTATACGGAGGTGAGCTGCCATCTAGATAAAGGAAGGCCCATAGACATAGTGTATCTGGATTTTGCAAAAGCATTTGACACAGTCCCCCATAAACGTTTACTGTACAAAATAAGGTCCATTGGCATAGACCATAGGGTGAGTGCATGGATTGAAAACTGGCTTCAAGGGCAAGTTCAGAGGGTAGTGATAAATGGGGAGTATTCAGAATGGTCAGGGGTGGGTAGGGGGGTCCCCCAGGGTTCTGTGCTGGGACCAATCCTGTTTGATTTGTTCATAAATGACCTGGAGGATGGGGTAAACAGTTCAATCTCTGTATTTGCAGACGATACTAAGCTAAGCAGGGCAATAACTTCTCCGCAGGATGTGGAAACCTTGCAAAAAGATCTGAACAAATGAATGGGGTGGGCAACTAAATGGTTCTATGTAGAAAAATTTTAAATAATGCATTTGGTTGGCAAAAATATCAATGCAATCTATAAACTGGGGGGAGAACCTCTGGGAGAATCTAGGATGGAAAAGGACTTGGGGGTCCTACTAGATGATAGGCTCAGCAATGGCATACAATGCCAAACTGCTGCTAACAAAGCAAACATAATATTGGCATGCATTAAAAAGGGGATTAATTCCAGAGATAAAACGATAATTCTCCCGCTCTACAAGACTCCAGATGCACCTAGTGTATGTTGTCCAGTTCTAGGCACCAGTCCCCAGGAAGGATGTGCTGGAAATGGAGCGAGTACAAAGAAGGGCAACAAGGGTCTGGAGGATGTTAGTTATGAGGAAAGGTTGCAAGCACTGAACTTATTCTCTCTGGAGAAAAGACGCTTGAGAGGGGATATAATTTCAATTTACAATACCGTACTGGTGACCCCACAATACGGATAAAACCTTTTCGCAGAAGGGAGTTTAACAAGACTAGTGGCCACTCATTAAAATTAGAAGAAAAGAGGTTTAACCTTAAACTACATAGCACGTTCTTTACTGTAAGAGTGGCATGGATGTGGAATTCCCTTCCACAGGTGGTGATCTCAGCGGGGAGCATCAATAGTTTCAAGAAACTATTAGATATGCACCTGAACAACCACAACATACAGGGATATACAAGGTAATACTGACATATAATCATACACATAGGTTGGACTTGATGAACCTGTGTCTTTTTTCAACCTCATCTACTATGTAACTATATATGATAATATATTGACATTGCAGAAAATGAAACAGACCACTCAGTTACTGCCATCATATTAAAGCAGCCCCTATCTACAATGAAGCATGTTACATCCAATGAATTCATAGATATGTCCCCATCTATGTAAGTCCACCAGGAGAAAAGTACCTGGTTGGTTGATGTCAGCCCTGTTGGTAAGTATCTGTGTCCAGTCATTCTCCTGGTGGACTTACATAGATGGGGACATATCTACGCATTCATTGGATGTAACCTGCTTCATTGTAGACAGGGTTTGTTTCACCATTATGGCAGTGATTTAGTGGTCTGCTTCATTTTCTGCAATGTCAATATATTATCAGGCTTTATGATATTAAGAATGTTTATGTATATATTTTGTTTTTCCATAGAATCAATCTCTCTCTGAACTATACTACTGAAGAAGCAGTTTTCACCGCAAAATATGGAGAGTTTTGAACTGGGAAGAGACGAATATCCAATTCACCATCATGGGTTGATACAGCTATTTCCTTCCGGTTCTTATCAGAGTAATTTAACTGTTTCAATATGTAATTTGTCTGCCCTTGTGGGTACTTTTTTAATGATATTTTGTTAATAAAATGTTATTTTTTATAATTGCTTTGAGCATTGTGAGTCTATACTGTACCATGAAAGTCCAAGGTTGCCTCAAATTTTTTCACTTTTTTGCAATAACAGATTGTTTCTCATACTTTAATTTAATTTATTCAAAGAATAATGTGCAGACAATCATTAAATTAGTTGTGTAAGCCCAGTCACTAAACACCTACACATGCTTTATTGTGTTAAAGTAGAACTATATTCACCTCTACTCTATCAATATGACAATCGTGAGCTCCCTCATTAGCATTGGTATCTTCTGGGCAGCTTTTTCCAAGTTCAGGTACTGTATTTTGGCCATCTTGATCGGCCAGCCCAGGATGACATAATTCCTGTGTGCATAGGAGTTCATTCAACCTGGCAGATGCCAGGTTTGTACACATGTAAAGAGTCCAGTGTAAAGGGTTTTTGCAGATGAAGGCATGAATTGTTTATTACAGAAGAGGCCTTCCCCTCATTTACTAATCTCTGAGGCAGCTGCATTTTGTAGAGTGCAACTGCAAAGTGCACAGTCTAGAAATATGTTAGCGCGCATTTCTGGCTTGTTTATGAAGACATATGGGTTGATTTACTAAAGGAAAATAGGCTGCACGCTTTGCAAAGTGCAGTTGTACTCTGCAAGTGCAGTTTTTCCAAATCTTGGCAAATGAGGTAAAGTTTCACTTTTGCAAAGAATACCCAATCAAGTGCAAGAAAAATAAAAAAAAAGCATAATAGCTGCTTGCACATGATTGGATGATGGAAGTCTGCAGAGCTTCTGCTCATTTACTAAGCCCAGAGCAACATTTTCTCTAGTAAATCAACCTAGCAGAGTCAACAGTCTTTATTTAATAAAGCCCAACTTCAGCCATTTTTTTTGAGGGGGGGGGGGCAAAGTGAGGAAGGGCTTAAACCCCTGTCAAGTTTTTATTAAGGCGCAACAAATCTAACTTTTATAGTCAAAAGAGGAAGGGTTACAATCTCTGTCGTAATATTTTTACTGTTTGTGCCTTTCTGTCCCGATTACAACGCTCATCCTATTTTCTTGTCCTGTGTCACAGGTTTTCAGAAGGACAGAAAATTAGGTGAAACCAGGGACAGCAAAAATGACAGATGTACAGTATATACTTTTTCCAAGTCTATACAAAATTTACAAAAACATTTTTTGGCCATAGTGGGGCTTTATTGGATAATTCACAAGGCAAGAAAAGATAGACGTTGGATATGAAGGGAGTGATTGTGTTTAGATACAGATTTTGTGTCCATCTGAAGATTGGTTTGTGTGGAAGGGGCTCTGTAAGATTAAAACCTTGTTGGATGTGAAAAAATATGTTATAAGTAATATACTGTTAATGTATCTCCCAGCATTGGGAGTATGCTGTGTTTCAGCCTAAAGGCATACCTCCCAACATTCCGAGATGGGAAAGAGGGACACTTATTAACAAAAGTACCTAGGTATGGAACACATCCCCTTCCATGCCCCCTTAAAGGAGAGTAAAAACAACTATTGTTTAAAAGGTGTTTTTTTTTTACTACTACTATTTCTTTATATTGGCTTTTGGAATTTACAAATGCAGCAATTTAGAAATTGGATGAAAGGTTTAGCACTGGAAAACACTTACATACTTGATAGATACATATTGCATTTTATACACAACTATACAGATCAGACCTACTGTAAATGAGTGACACATGAGAAGGAAAGAGGGAAAGTCCCTCAAAACCATAGACAGTTGGGAGCTATGCTAAAGGTAGTGGCTTAGTAAAACAACAGCTAAGTCTGACTGTGCTTATTTACAATATTCTCCTTGGTACCAGAAACCCTACTTTAGTAGCAAAGTATGACTAAAAGATGGAGAGGTACAGTCATTACTCAGAAATATGCTTGTTATGTAACATAAATTATCAGTTACTATGACTAATGGGTAATTATAACTTTTTTTGTTGCAAGGTTTAAGGTTGGTTTCAAAATAAGCATGACATTTGAAGTAAACTGGGTGTAACATATACGCAAATAACATAAATCTTTACTACTATACCCTAAGATGGATGAATTGACTCTCATGGTACAGGGAGTCTGGTAAAGTTTGTGTAGCAGTACCCCTGTAGGGGCTGCTGAAAGTTGTGGTCCACCTGTTACCCTGCCCAGCCCAGCATTAACTTCCCAGTCTCTTTTGAGACAATTAAAGTGGTTGTACACCCTGTAGAACCACTTTTACCTATAGGTAAGCCTATATTAAGGCTTACCTGTAGGTGCTGGAAATATCTCCTAAACCGCCACGGTTTAGGAGATATTTACAATAAAGCTGTGCGCCAATGTCTAAGGTGCATGCACACTTTAGAAAGGCCAGATCATGCCTTTTCAAAAGAGGGTCATGCCGTGACTGACAGCTCCCACACGCATGCGCAGGAGTGACATAACGCGACTCTGGTTAGTCACTGTGCCAGAGTTTGTGGCCCTGGAAGGAAGAGAGGTAAAGATGGACACTTGCTGCTAGTGGGGACAGCAGTGACATCGCAGGCTTCGGCTTCAGGTAAGTGAAATATAATGGGCTACTATACGATTCATAATAGCCCATTATGCTTTACCTATGCAGGGAAATAAAGCACATCCTTAGTTTCTCCACCCGACAATGCCTCCCAGCTAGGCTGACCCAGGGTATATCAAGGAGGCCTGCCCCTATATATATATATATATATATATATATATATATATATATATATATATATATATATATAGCATATACAAGCATGGCCCAAAGAACAATGTTCAGAATTTGTGCTGCCCATTCAGTTTCAGGCAGCCTAGGGTGATGGACTGAGGCTGCAACAACTTAAACAAGTTGAAAATCTGCTAATGAAGAAGATTCACTATGCCTGAGAAAGCAAGCAAGCCTCCAAAGAGGTAAACTTTATGGACAAACATACCTGCAATAAAGCACATCAAAAATTGCTGGTAAATGGGCTGAGAGGGACACACATAGCCATGGTGGCTGGGAAAAAGATCCAAACACAATTACCTCAAAAGGCTAGTCGTAAATCCCATGTGACAAAACAAAGCTCAAAATGTAGTAAAATAGGCTTAAAGAAGCAGTCCTAGTCATTCAATTTGTGCTAAGAAAAGCTTAGAGGGAAGAAGAGTGATATATATATAGATATAACAAAGATCTATAAAAAAGCAACTCCGGATGTGTCCACCTAACAGCCTGTTAGATGGACATTTACCAGGAATTTTTGATGCACTTTATTGCAGGTATGTTTGTCCATAAAGTTTATCTCTTTGGACTATGGATAGATTTACATATATATATATTTTCTCTATCTATATACACGTTTTATTACATCTTTTTCATGATTCCAGATTTATAGGCCTCAGCACAAGTAATTTGCTCCAGCCTAGGACCAAAGTCCCTTCTTGATTTTGGGGCATTGTCCACAGATATATATTTATTTGAAATATTCCTCTTATGCCCAGTACACACAATTGGATTTTCTGACAACAAATGTTGAATGTGAGCTTGTTGGCGAAAAGTCCGACCATATGTATGCTCCATCGAACATTTGTTGTCGGACTTTCCGCGAACATATGTTGGCTAGTAGGTTCTCAAATGTTCCGCCAACAAATTTTGTTGTCTGACTTTCTGATCGTGTGTACACAAGTCTGTCGTACAAAAGCCAACGCATGCTCGGAATCAGTTCTCACCAAACACAACACTAGCAGAAGGAGCTCAAAGGGTGGGGCATGACTATTGAACTTTCTTTTTATCAGATCACCGTATGTCTTGTACGTCACTACGTTCGTAATTGTTGGCCAACATTTGCGACCATGTGTTTGCAAGACAAGTTTGAGCCAACAACCTTTGAACCAAAATCCATGGTTTTGTTATCTTAAAGTCTGATTGTGTGTATGGGGCATTAGAGTTCCATTCCAAGCAGGGACAATGTGGATGGGATGGCAGATGGACTCCATGTGACAGGGTCTCTCTCTTTTAAAAATGGATTTGGATGATTTTATGTATGTGGCTGTGCAATTCAACAAAATGTAAGTCAATTGTATTTTTCCCCATGGACAATGTAATTTGGGTTAAATATACTGAATTGATTGATGATTATTTGTATTTTATAGAGTACATATTTCCTGTTAAACTCCTGAAGAAGGAGACTACATTCATCTCCGAAACATGTTGGTATTGGATCTCTGTATCATCAATTTGCACAACTTTTATGTCTCCACGTCCAATATTTTGTTTATTATTATTATATGTATTTTTCTAGATAGTTACGTAATAAAAATTCTACTTTCTCTATAGTGTGTGTTGGAGGTGCCTTAAAAATACCACCCCCAGGGGTTCCTTTCTATTCCATATTTTATATCTTTAGTAGTTAAACTCGTTTCAAGTTTAAGATGTGGCACAATATAAAGTAATCACTGATGTCTTCCATGAGTGCCATAAGTCATTATGATTTACATCACAGACATTCACTAATACTTGTGCCATTTTCCCAGCATGGCATTGCTTCTCTCAGCTGATATACTACATAGTTAGTAAGGTTGAATAAAGACACCAGTCCATCCAGTTCAGCCTGATTGAGTGTCTATTGCACACTCACATCGGTCCCTACCCTCAAGGAGCCCACAATCCAAGGTCCCCATTCATATAGTAGGGCCAATTTTGGACAGAAGCCAATTAACCTACCTGCATGTGTTTGGAGTGTGGGAGGAAACTGGGGTGCCTGGAGGAAACCCACGCAGGCACAGGGAGAACATGCAAACTCCAGGCAGGTAGTGTCGTGGTTGGGGTTTGAACCAGTGACCCTTCTTACTGCTAGGTGAGAGTGCTAACCACTACACTATAAAGTAAAGAAAAAACGTCCTTTCCCTGACTTGGCCAATTTCTCCTTCATTTGTGTCTCACACGTTCACTTCCCAGACACTGCAGGTCACAGAGGGAGGGTTTCAGCAACAGAGTCACTGCAACCAATCCAGAAAGCAGTTAGCTGGACTAGGTGTGGTCAGGTGCTGATTGACAAGCTACAGTCACTTTGTATACAATCAAGCAGCCCTTACTTGTTGGTAAATCTAAAAGAGATTATACCGTCAAATTATAATGTGTGGGGTTGGCTGAGAGTGCTAATCAGGAGTCGGTTGGCAGACCTTTTTCGGTCATGACAGAAGCCGGCCGAACAGCTAGCTGCCATACACACAAGCTGAATGTTGGCGGATTTCTATTGAACCGGCCAATGCCAGCAAACATTCAGCCCATATATACTAGGCTTAAAATGGTTCTGAAGGCAGAAGGGTTTTTATCTTAATGTATTCTATGCATTAAGATAAAAATCCTTCTGTGTGTAGTAGCCCCCTAATACTTACCTGAGCCCCATCTAGATCCAGCAATGTTGCACAAGAGCCTCAGCTGTTGGGACTCTCCCTACTGATTGGCTGAGACACAGCAGAGGGCTCTATTGGCTCCCGCTGCTGTCAAAGTCAGTGAGCCAATGTGAAGAGAAGGGTGGGGGGGGGAGTTGGGGCTTCATGTCTGAATGAACACAGAGCAGCGGCTCGGCTCTGGTGCCTGATAACAAGCTGCTTGCTGTGGGGGCACTCAGCAGGAGGGAGGGACCAGCGAGGGAATTGAGAAGAGAAGGATCGGGGCCGTTCTGTGCAAAACCACTGCACATAGCAGGTAAGTATAACATGTTTGTTATTTTTAAATAAAAAAACAAGACTGTAATATCACTTTAAGGGTCGCTATACATGTTACAACCTTACCATATAATCTTTGTATAATCAACTTTAGATTTACCAGAACTATGTAATTCAGGATCCTACCTATTTTATTATTTGTTTTTTAGGAAAAGTAGGAACCAGTCTAATTTTACCAAATTGTATCCAATTAAACAGGTCCTGGGACTAGATAGTTTAGTAGATTCTACAATCAATTGTAATGTGTGTCTTGAGTTCTATTCTCTCTGTAGTTTAAGCATGTACAGCCTACTGTCATCCTGCTGTCAATTCAGTAACGTTTCAACAAAATCACCGGAAGCTGCATTGTGTGGACTATGCTGGCAGGATCAACAGGTATTTGTGGTACCTTACAAGGAGACTTAAGATTAAGTGCAGATGCCTATTTCCTTGCATATATATATTTTTTTATGAAGCCAATAGTTCCACTTTAATTTTGAAATTGCTCTGGACAAAATCAGCTTACACTCAGTTGCTTCCCGACACATTTTAGAAGGATGTGAAATGGACGAGTTTTATACATTTTTTTTAACATTTCTATTTAAACATTAATTTTTTAATCTTTCCAAAATAATCTACCAACATGCTGACAAGTCAACATGTTAGCGTACCATCTGCTGAAAGTGCAACGTTTAATATCTTTACATTGGCTTTGAATATTTTATTGATTTACATCTCAAGCTTTTCTGAACAGAAGTGTACAGAAGTGACCTGTCAATTCCCAAAACTAAGACCAAAAGTTCCTAAACTATAACCAAATATTACAAGTGCATTGATTCATAAGAAGCAAAAATAAAATAAAAATAACACTCGGGAAGCCCTTGTAATTGGTAGTAGTGGTAAGATTACCACATATGTAATAACCGTTTGCAACAAAAGGAAGGGTTAACAGATGTTGATATAATACTTGATAATCAAATCCTGCCTACCCCAATTTGGTTCAAGCTGTAAACAGGGGTTGATGGTTAAATAGCCTTATTTTATTCTACACAGAATGTAGTGATAGGCGATGAACCACACCAAAAATTCATTAATTGTTAAATATTTAAAGAGGACCTAAAACATTCACTATCTTACAGGAAACATCTTAATATGTTAATTATTAACCACTTGCCGCCCGCCCTATAGGCAATTGACGGTGGCAAAGTGGTTTCATAATCCTGATCGGACGTCATATGACATGATCAGGATTATGAGCCGCTGCGCGCCCTCGGGGGCGCGCATCGCGGTGATCGTTGTTGCGGGGTGCCAGTCTGACACCCGGCAACTACGATCTCGGTAAAGAGTCTCCGACGGAGACTCTTTACCACGTGATCAGACGTGTCCAATCACGGCTGATCACAGTGTAAATGGGAAGAGCCGGTGATTGGCTTTTCCTCACTCGCGTCTGTCAGACGCGAGTAGAGGAGAGCCGATCGGCTGCTCCTCTGACAGGGGGGGTCTGTGCTGATCGATTATCAGCACAGCCCCCCCCCCCTCCCCGAGGATGCCCACACTGGACCACCAGGGATGCCACCAGACCACCAGGGAAAAGGTAATCCTCCCTAGACCACCAGGGATGCCAGTCAGCACAATGGATGCCAATCAGTGCCCATAATGGATGCCAATCAGTGCCCACAATGGGCATCACTGATTGGCATGCATTGTTTGGCACTGATTGGCATCCATTAGTACAGTATAACACCAATGCCGCCTATGAGTGCCCACCTGTGCCGCCTATCAGTGCCCACCTGTGCCGCCTATCAGTGCCCATCTGTGCCGCCTATCCATGCCCATCTGTGCCGCCCATCCATGCCAATCCGTGCCAGCTATCAGTGCCAATTTGTGCCACCTATCAGTGTCCATCCGTGTCACCCATCTGTGACGCCCATCAGTGCCGCCTATCAGTGCCGCCTATCAGTGCCACATATCAGTGTCTATCAATGCCACCTCATCAGTGCCACTTCATTGGTGCCACATCATTGGTGCCCATCAGTGCCGCCTTATCAGTGCCCATCAGTGTAGCCCCATCAGTGCCCATCAGTGAAGGAGAAAACTTACTTATTTACAAAGTTTTGAAACTGAAACAAAAAAAAAACCTTTTTTTTTCAAAATTTTCGGTATTTTTTTTATTTGTAGCGCAAAAAATAAAAACCGTAGAGGTGATCAAATACCACCAAAAGAAAGCTCTATTTGTGGGAAAAAAATTATAAAAATTTCATTTGAGTACAGTGTAGCATGACCGCGCAATTGTTATTCAAAGTGCGACAGCGCTGAAAGCTCAAAATTGGTCTGGGCAGGAAGGTGTTTAAGTGCCTGGTATTGAAGTGGTTAATACCTTGAAAAATGAACATTTCTTGAGAAATAGGATATTGCTTCCTGTGCCTAGTAGACGTGTGCCGTCACTGAATTTGTTTTGTTTCGTTTCGTTCTCTTTCGTATTAGCCGTTAATTCTTATTTCATAATTTGTGTCCGAAATTCAATTTGTTAGGTTTGTTAACTTTTCGTAACAATTATGAACGTTCGTTATGATGAATTTAAAAAGCAAAAAATGCCTCTCAATATGGCAGTCGTCAACTCAGAGTCATTATGCTCATTATGAGGGGCTCCCACCATCCCTGTGCTGTGCTGACTTCCTCCTGGGGCTGTACCCCTGCTGTGCTCACTATAAGGGGCTCCCACCATCCCTGTGCTGACTTCCTGGGTTTGTACTCCTGCGGTGCTCATTATGGGGGGCTCCCACCATCCCTGTGCTGTGCTGAATTCTTGGGTTTGTACCCCTGCTGTGCTCATTATGATGGGCTCCCACCATCCCTGTGCTGTGCTGACTTCCTCCTGGGGCTGTACCCCTGCTGTGCTCATTATGAGGGACTCCCACCATCCCTGTGCTGTGCTCATTATGAGGGCTCCTACCATCCCTGTGCTGTGCTGACTTCCTGGGTTTTTAACATCATCATAACGAATAATCGTAAATATTATGAAAATATTAACAAACATTATTATTTTGTCCGATTCTGAATCTCCCATCGACTACCAGTACCAGTCTCCCACTCCCATATTAAAAAAATAGGATTTTTATATACAGCTTACCTGTAAAATCCTTTTCTTGAGAGTACATCACGGGACACAGGAGCTCATTACATAGTGGGTTATATAGGCACCTCTGGTGATTGGACACTGATTAACCCCAATTAAGGAGAATACATCCCCTATATAACCCCTCCCATATGGGAGGCACCTCAGTTTTGTAGCAAAAGCAATAGGAAACCACGTAAAACCCAATAGGTGCGGGAGCCCTGTGTCCCGTGATGTACTCTCAAGAAAAGGATTTTACAGGTAAGCTGTATATAAAAATCCTATTTTCTTGATCATACATCACGGGACACAGGAGCTCATTACATAGTGGGATGTCCCAAAGCAATGCTCAGATTGAGGGGAGGGAGACACAGATCATAATTATAGACCGCCATGGACCGGAGGACCCAAACTGCAGCCTGCAGTACACTGCGCCCGAAGGCGATATCCTCTTGCCCTCTGACATCCACCTGATAGAATCTGGTGAATGTGTGGACTGATGACCAAGTTGCAGCCTTACAGATCTGAGCCAGGGAGGCCTGGTGATGCACTGCCCAAGAAGCACTTACAGCCCTAGTAGAGTGCGCTTTCACTTGAAAAGGAGGGATTTTCCCCTTTACACTATAGGCCTGAGAAATAATCTGTCTAATCCACCTTGAGAGAGTGGATTTTGATGCCGCCTGGCCTTTCCTAGGGCCTTCTGGCAAAATAAATAAGCAATCAGTTTTCCTTATCTGAGCAGTTGCTTGAAGATAGATACTGATTGCCCTAACCACATCCAAAGTGTGCAAAGATTCTTCTTCTGCGGACTGTGGGTTCAGAAAAAAGGATGGTAGGATTACATCTTGATTCAAATTTAATCCCGAAACCACCTTAGGTAGAAAGGACCTGTTGGGACGCATGACCACCCGGTCCTTATGAACAATTAGATACGGCTCTTTGCTGGAGAGAGCTGCTAGTTCTGACACTCTTCTAGCCGTGGATATGGCTACCAAGAAAACCAATTTTTTTCAAAAGGTTGCCCCTGCAAAGCCGAGAGAACCAAATTCAGATCCCATGGGCATACCGGAGGTTTGACTGGTGGCCTTATCCGCATAGCCCCCTGGATGAAAGCCCGCACCAGGGAATGCGATGCAAGTGGCTTCTGAAAAAACACTGACAAGGCCGAAATCTGCACCTTGATAGTGCTTACGGCCCAAATTCATTTCTAGGCCTGACTTGAGGAAGATCCTGCTAATGACATACTTTCTAGGATGCCATTCCCTGAGTTCACACCAGGAAACATATGCTCTCCAGATTTTGTAGTAAATAATCCTGGAGGCCGGCTTTCTGGCATTAACCAGAGTAGAAAGGACTGGCCCCGAAAGCCCATGGTCTCTCAGAATGTGGGTCTCAGCAGCCAAACCGTCAAATTCAGACTGTGTAAAGCAGGATGGTAAATTGGACCCTGTGAGAGCAGATCTGGCCGGAGAGGGAGGATCCACGGCCTGCCTACTGCCAACTTCATGATCTCTGCATACCACGGTCGCCTGGGCCAAGCCGGGGCTACCAAAAGAACCGATTTTGTCTCCCTCTTGACTCTTCCCAGGAACCGCGACAGAAGCGGGCACGGGGGGAAGGCATAAATCAGATTGTACTGATCCCAGGGAACTGTCAGAGCATCTGACCCCTGAGCAAGTGTATCTCTTGTTCTTGACACAAATTCGTCCAGTTTTCTGTTAAACCTGGACGCAAACAGATCTACGTCTGGAGTACCCCACCTGCGACATATGTCCCAAAACACGTCGGGGTGCAGAGCCCATTCTCCTGGGCACAACTGCTGGCGGCTCAGAAAATCCACCTGCCAATTTTTTACTCCTGGAATGAAGACTGTAGAAAGACATGGAACATGCTTTTCTGCCCAGACAAGTATGGGATTCACCTCTTTTTGCGCAACCAGACTCCTGGTACCGCCCTGGTGATTGATATAGGCCACTGCTGTGGCATTGTCGGACTACACCCGAACAGGGAGACCCCGTAGTCTGGAAGACCAGTTTATGAGAGCCATATAAACTGCCCGGATCTCCAAGACATTTATGGGCAATAGCTTCTCGATCGCAGACCATTACCCCTGCGAGCACGTCTCCTCTAACACTGCTCCCCAGCCTGTCAGGCTGGCATCTGTCGTAATAACCTTCCATGGAAGAGGAAGAAAAGTTTTGCCTTTCAGCAAATTCTCGGTTTGTAACCACCAGATGAGACTCTTGCGTGTCCCTGGGGATAGACGCATAGGAAGATCCAAGGATTGGGGCTTCCTGTTCCAAGTCGCAAGAATGCATCTTTGCAGAGGCCTTGAGTGGAACTGGGTGAATGGAATGGCCTCAAAGGAGGCGACCATTTTCCCTAACAGTCTCATGCACAACCGAATGGAGGAAGATCTCCTCCCCAGAATTAGGCGCACCAGATCCCCAATGGCCAAGGCTTTTGGCCTTGGAAGAAACACCTTGCCCTGAGCGGTGTCGATAAACATACCCAGGTATTCCAACCTGGTAGCAGGCTGTAGGGACGACTTTTCTAGGTTTATAATCCAACCTAGGCGTTCCAGGTGTTCTAGCGTTCTGGTAACACTGTGGTTCAGGAACGCTACTGTTTTCTCCATGAGAAGCAAATCATCTAGATAAGCCATGACGGTTATACCCTGAGCTCTTAGGTTTTCCAAGAGAGGGTCCAGAATCTTTGTGAAGACTCGAGGGGCCGTAGCGATCCCGAACGGCAAGGCCACAAATTGAAAATGGCGCCGCTTTACCGCAAACCTTAGATACTTTTGGTGTGCGGGAAAAATTGGCAGATGGAGATATGCATCCTTGATGTCTATTGATGCCATAAACTCTCCCCCTTGCAGGGAGGAGACCACAGTGCGAATTGAATGCATACGGAAGGACCGGATGCGTAAAAAACGGTTCAGATCCTTCAGATCCAGGATAGGTCTGACACTTCCGTTTGGCTTCGGAACGGTGAAGAGATTCGAGTAAAACCCTGAACCCTGTTCTTTTGGGTCCACTTCTACTATCACCCCCTGGGATAGTAAGTGATCTAAGGCCAGAAATAGCGGTTTTTGCTTTACTGGGTCCCTGGGGATCCTTGACCTTAGAAAGCGAGAAGGTGGAATCTCCTGAAACTCTAGCTTGTGCCAGAGATACCGAAGAGATCACCCACTTGTCCTGGATCTCTTCCCGCCAGGCTTCCGCAAACTGCAGGAGCCTTCCCCCCACTCGGCCAAGCGGGGGCGCCCCTTCACAAGGAAGTTTTTGGGCTCTGCTTGGCAGGCTTTTGCCCCCAAGTCTTTTTCTGCCCCTGGGCCCGGCCCTGAGCCCTTCCTGTAGAGGAGGGTTGAGAAGGCCGTCGCCACTGCTTAGAGCTTGATGCTCCGGGAGAGAAAGAATGCCTAAATGATGGACGTTTGCTCCTTTTGACTGGAAGGAGGGTAGATTTACCCCCTGAAATTTTTTGGACTAATTTTTTGGAGGAGAGACAAACGAGATGCTTGTTGGGCCGAATCCAAAATCGCATCAATCATGAAACACAGAATTTGAGGTATTTCTGCATAATTCTCTGCTTCCTCACTGGGAAGGAGGCCAAGCATCTGCTTAACCTGTTCCTTGAGGAACTGACACAACACCACGGCTGCAACTGTAGGTTGCACTACAGCGTCAGTCATGGAAAAAGAGGCTTTTAGTAATGTTTCCAACTTCTTATCAGTTGGATCTTTAAATACCTGAGCATTATCCAATGGACAGGTCAGGTTTTTATTCACGCAAGAAACAGCCGCATCGACAGATGGGACCCCCCATTTCTTGGTGAAACTTTCCTCCAGAGGATAATGCATAGAAAACCTTTTAGGAGGAGCAAACAGTTTATCGGGATGTCCCCAATCCTCATACAACAATTTATCCATTAAGGGATGAATTGGAAAGGAAAAAGCAGTCTGTGGGACTTTCCTGACTCCCAGGGAAGAAACAGAGGACGTAGCGACTTCAGCAGCAGGCATTCTGAATGTGGTACACACCAATTCAGTATAATACTGCACCTGTTTTCTGAGTTCCTGGGAGGAGGGGACTCTCTCCTCTTCCTCTGATTCCTCCGACTACTCAAGATCCCTGTCCCAAGATAGGGATCTCTCCTCATTGTCAGAAGAATCATCTGAAAGAGGAATCTCAACAGAGGGAGGGGATCTACCCCTTTTCCTGCTATCTTTCAGGGAAGCAGAAATAAAATTCATGATTCTCCCTTCAAAACCCTCCAATGTAGCCCTAAGGGAGTCCTCAGTGACGTATACCGGGGCTGAGACATTAGGAGAGGCTGCAAAACCTGACAGGGGCACTGACTCATCCTGGGAGGCTGGCTCCAGTCTTGCAGGGGGGGATGGTAACTTACAGGCATTTTTAGAACCCCTGGACCTAGGCGGTGCATTACCAGTGCCCTTGTTACCTCCCCCTGAGACCCTCTTACGAGGAGACATAGTGCTAAGCTACAAAGCAGAGGTACTAGTACAAAGTGCAATCACTGCTGTGCTTAAAGTCTCACAATAAATATATATGCTTAAATTGCACAACTTGATGCTGAGTAGGTGTCTAAGGTTTGCCTGGATCCAATCCCTTGGGATGCTTACTGCCCACAGCTCCTGTGTCTCACACTTACAGCCCCCTGACGCTCTGGGCTTTTAAAATCTGCCGCCTGGCGCCTGCGCAGTACAGCGCCGTGCACACCAACGTGCATGGCTCACAACCACACTCCCCCCTCCTCCATTAGCCTGGGAGCGCGTGCACGTGCATGAGGACCGCTTGAATCCAGGGGGGAAAGGGAATCTCCATCAGAGCTGTGTGGGACCCCCAGACTACGTGGGACCCCTGTTTTACCTTTATTGTGGCAGGGATTGCAGTGGAGAAGTGAGACCTCTGGAGAACCAGGCTTCACTGAGCGTGTGTACTGAAAGGCATGTAAGTATGCATCAGGCTGCTCTTACTCCCTCTAGAGGTGGAAACCAGGTAAGACATAATACTACTCAAATGAAGAAATCCATAATATAATTATATATAGGATTAACTTCCCTTACCTGTCCTCACCGCAGGAATTGCTGAAACAGACACATTCCAGCCTTCACCCATCACGGAGTTGTGCCAACCTTCAGGTTTTTTTGGGGTTCTTTCTCAAAATAACCTCCTACCTGGACCTTTTAAAAGACTCTGCCAGAAACTTTCGTGCCACTATGTAAATAGTACACCAAGTCTGGTTTTCCCAGAGCCCAGTCTTCCAATAGGAGAGGACTTACAGGCAAAACCTTGTTTCTTCGGATGACGAGGCCCGGCTACCATACCATCTTGGGAGTCAATATATCGGCCCGAGATATGGATCCGGTTTGTTGTAGCCCTTAGGCCCCCGCAGGGACCTGCACAGAGCTTTTCTTCATAGCACATGTTTTACGTGACCAACCACCATAGACACTGGCAATTTAATTCAATATGTAAATCATAGGAAGTTGCCGAGTATCTTTGTTAATACAGACGCAGAAAAGGCCTTTGATAGGGTCAGTTGGCCCTTTATGTTAGGAGTTTTAAAACAAATGGGCCTTGGGGATCAAATGTTGGACTGGATAGCAGGAATATACTCAAAGCCACAAGCATTGGTGAAGGTTAATGGGATAAACTCTGAAATTTTTCCAATATCTAATGGGACACGTCAGGGATGTCCCCTGTCGCCTCTCTTATTTGCATTGTCACTAGAACCTCTGTTAAATAGAATTAGACGGAACCCCGATATTAAAGGTATTTCCATAGCGGATCAGGAATATAAACTTTAAGCATACGCAGATGATTTATTATTTTCACTTTCTAATCCACAAATATCATTACCTAATTTATTGGGGGAAATTGAGCGTTACGGAGTTCTGTCTAGTCAGAGGCGATGGGGATATCACTGGAGGATTCCATTCAAAAAAATCTAGAGGAAAACTTCAAGTTTAAATAGACAGCTACAGCGTTGAACTATCTAGGGATACAGATTCCATCCAATCTAATAGATGCATAGGCATTGAATTTCCCACCCCTATTAAGGGAAATCAGTACAAAGTTGAATGAGTGGAATAAATCTTCACACTCCTGGTTTGGAATAAGTAATATCTTGAAAATGAGTATAGTCCCTAAGTTTCAGGCGCTACCAATCCGGATTCCACTGGCCTTCTTTAGTATAATTCGGACAATTTTTACAAAGTTTATATGGGCAAGTAAGCGTCCTAGGATTAATAGGAAGTTACTAACTATGCCTAAAGAGGCGGGTGGAATTGCAGCACCGGACTTATACAAATACTACCAGGCTACTCAGCTTGGTAGAATTGTGGATTGGTGCCGTCATAGAGACAGTAAAAGATGGGTTGTTATGGAACAACAAGTAAGCCCCATTCCTTTAGACAGAGCCATGTGGTGCGGCACGGCTATACCTCCCATATTAAGAGCTCATCCTTTAATAGGTCCTACGCTCCAGATGGGAGCTAGAGCGGTGTGGATTCCCAGAATCTCAACAGTAAAATCTCCTTTATTTCCCATTCTAGGGAATCCACAATTCCTGCCTGGTATGGAACCAGGAATATTTAGAAATTTAAGAGAGAAGGGATGTTTCCGGGCATTGCATTTCTTGAGATCTAAAAAGTGACCATCAATAGAAATGTTAATGCAACCAGGAGGACAATATGAACTACCCCTTTGGCAGGCGTTACAGGTTAAACATTTCTTGGACACTTTAGGACCGACTAAGGATTTTGATCGACCACTTACTAAGTTTGAAAAGTACTGTGAGGCCGCGTACACACGGGCGGACTGTTCGCCCAACTTTGTCCGCTGAACAGTGTTTCAGCGGACAGTCCGCTCGTGTGTGGGCTTCAGCGGATAGTTTCAGCGGACAGTCTGACGAACAAAGTTTTTCGGAATTCCCGTAAGACAGTCCGCTGAAACTTGGTTTCAGCGGACAGTCCGCTCGTGTGTAGGCTCGTTCGACAGACTAAGTTTCGCGCATGCCCAGAAAGGATTTACAGGGCGGCCAGGGCGGAAGCGCTTGGTCTTGTAAAACTAGTGTTCGTATTGAAGCTAGCATATTCGTCATGCTGCTAATTTTGTGGTTTTTTAATATAGCCCGTTCTTTTCTTCTTCGTAATGCAAGAAAAGTGAAGTAGCTTTGCTGCTTATATTCACACAGAGTTATACCACATGTTTTTATTCATCCTCATCCTATGATTAATCTTCCAATTATCGAAAAAATATATTCAAAATTAAAAAAAAAAAAAAATATATATATATATATATATATATATATATATATATATATATATATCTTAAAAAAAATATATAAAATAAAAACCCCCCAAAAAATTTATATATATATATATATATATATATATATATATATATATATATATATATTTATTTCTAAAAAAAAAAAAATATATAGAATTTATCTATTACTATATATTTTTGGAACTACTATTGTCATATTTTTTTTTTGTTTTTTTTTTTTTGTGTGTGGGGGGGGGGGGGTTGAAACAAGATGGACTTGCATTTTTTTTGGCCAAGCAGGACTATGCAAGTAGAGATAGATAGATAGATAGATAGATAGATAGATAGATAGATAGATAGATAGATAGATAGATAGATAGATACCCAAACCAGCATTTTAGCTTACACATGATTGCATGTTCAAAATCAGCAGAGCTTCCCCTCATTTCAAATGTTAAGCCTCAAATTTACAGCGACTGCACTTCCAAGTGCACTTGCAGTGCTTTAAAAATTGCACTTGAAGTTAGCATATTTACATGAACGTGTGTTTTGTAAATAACCCCCAGAGTCTTTTGACATGTATCTGCCTACTCACAAATAAACTTTGTTTTTTTTTTTGTTTTTTAAGCCAAAAAAAAACATACAATATTTTTTTGAAATAATACATTTTTATTTTTCCTCAGAACAAAAATAAATCAAGAGGGAGGCAACACTGGAGACAATTTTGACGTTTGTAAAGCCTTTTGTCCCCCAGGCACACATCAAGTGAGTGGCCACCAAAATTCCGAACCTGTGTAGCATGTAAATAGGGAGCACAACCAGGTCCTAGAATCCCAAAGACCAGGAACAGCAGCAGATGAGATCTATGTCCCCAGACTGTGGTACTACAACAGCCTGCGTCTTCTTTCAGAGCAGACTGAAGCCAGGCAGTCACTTGCGACTCTTCCGTCTAGCCTTCCCTCCACGCGTCGCTGGAGGCTGTGCCTCTGGTGGTGGAGTTGTGGTAGGAGGAGGAGGAGGAGGAGGAAGAGGAGGAGGAGCAGTAGGGTCTGCGTTGTAAAGCTTGGTGGTGGGTGTGAGCTCACCCTTCAGACCCCGTTGGATGGCATCAAAAAATATTGCTTCACACAAGTTGCGCTGTGGTTTGTCCATTTCAAGTAGCTTACTAGCCAGATAAGTGGCATAGGCCTCCTCCGGTTTGGGGGGTTTGGACAGAACTTGTGTGGCTTGGCGTATAAGCGCCAAGGACTCCTCCTCTGTACGGCTCATCCTCCTGGGCCTTTTGCTGGCTAGGCGGAGGGGAGGGACCTGGCTTTCAGTCCGACTCCTGCTGGGCCCAGCTAGCTCTTGTGTGTGGCTGGTCCCGGCCTCCTCCTCCATACCACTGGTCCCGGCCTCCTCCTGGGTGAGCTCATCCTGTGTAAAAAACAAAGAAATCAATAAATAAAATATGTCTATATTTTGAAATCATCAATCACTAACAATTTTACAGTTCTCACTTGCAAATACATCTGTCTTGAAATACAAAAGGCTATCATTTTGACACCATCATTTTTCCATCAGTTCACCAAGATTTGAACCACATTTGTGTAAACTACTGTATCCTTCTATCTAATTTAATTTGTGATGAAATCCTAGATTTGGAAGCAATTCAAACATTGAACTTTACATCATTAATATTTGAGCAATCCAAACTTTAGAAAATAAAATATACCTGGCTCCAGCTGGGCGCATCAACTTCATCCAGCAAGGAAGGGTCTGGATCTTCCAGGGATGGCTCACCTGAGGCGGAGGGAAGGGTGGAGGGACGGGTAGACGGAAGAGTCGAAAGTGATGGCCTGGCTTCTGACGTGTCATCCAGAAAACGCAGCCTGTCATAATACCACAGCTTAGGTACATAGACCTGACCTGCTGCTGATCCTGATGTTTGGGACTCTAGGATCTTTCTGCGCTCCCGCCTATACATGCTACGCAGGTTCTTAATTTTGGCGTTCACAAAGTCAGTGTCTGCCTGGGGGAGTCGGGTTTTCACAAACGTCAAAACTGTCTCCAGTGTCTTCTTCCGGGCAGCACGGCTTGAATATTGGGGGTGTTTTGAATCCCAAAGACTACTGTGCGACTCAATTAAATCCAGAAATGTTGAGAGGAAGGCCTCCTCCTTAAAGGGGTCTGGGGTATACCTTTGCATTTTCTGAAAAAAAAAAAAAAAAAAAAGTCAGACCAAATGCACACTATATTGTGACAATGTAGGCGAGACACACACTACCACACACTCTACCCCCCCACACACACACTACCCCCCACACACACACTACCCCTCCCACACACACAAACACTACCCCCCCCCACACACACACACACACACACACACACACACTACACACACTACTGCCCCATACACACACACACACACACACACACACACACACTACCCCTCCCACACACACAAACACTCCCCCCCCCACACACACACACACACACACTACTGCCCCGTACACATACACACACACACACACACTACCCCCCCCACACACACACACACAAACTACCCCCACCCCCCTATACACCCACCTCCACCCCCACACTACCACACAAAACACCAACCCCACTCAATCACCAACCCACATAAAAATCAATTAAACATCAATAAGATTAAATTTCAATATACACATTCCTAACGCAGGCTTTAAATTAAACGAAAATAAAATGATAACTATCTTACCGTCGCGTGTAGCACTCGCTGCTTCCGTTCGGACAAGCGTACGGCCTCGCGGTAACGCTTTATATACAGCGCATGCGCTCAGGCTCCGCCTGCGTCGCCCGCCCCTGACGTTCCTTGTGACCGTATTTCCCCGCCCCTTTTACCCTCGTTCCGCTGTGGGTGAATAATAGGAGAAAATGGCGGATGCAAATTCAATTAGCAGCGTGAGCAGCGCGGAGGAAAGCCATGGCCCCCATGCTTCTGGAGCAAGGAGGAGATATAAGGCCACCAATATGGCCTTTGAAGAGATGGTGGAGATGGTGGCTATATTAAGAAGGGAGGACTATGATGGGGAACATGGCCCGTACCCCAAACCCAATGTCCGGAAAAGCGGCATCTTGGAGGAGGTCGTCACAACTTTGTACAACAAATTTGGGGTACGAAGAGGCAAGGACCAGCTCCGGAAACGATGGTCCGACATCAAGTCCAGGGAGCCGGAGCAATATCATCGCATCAAAAAGGCTCTGAAAAAAAGTGAGTAAACTCTGCGTTTATCGTGACTGTCGGACATAATCGTTCGTGTAGGTATTGTATGTGAATCTGGCGGATTTGATCGTAATCGTTCGTGTAGGTACCGTATGTGAATCTGGCGGATTTGATCGTAATCGTTCGTGTAGGTATTGAATGTAAATCTGGCGGATTTGTTCGTAATCGTTCGTGTAGGTATTGTATGTAAATCTGGCGGATTTGATCGTTCGTGTAGTTAATAGTTCATGTAATGAGCGCATATGGTTGTTCGTATATGTGGGCGTAAATAGCATGAATTTGTATATGGTGTAAATTTATCTGGTGTTGGATTAGATTTTAATTAGTTATTAATTTTTTTGTATTGTTCATGATAAACTGAATTGTCACGCTCAGTTTATAGGATATAAATTTTTAATAAAGTTTCATAAATTTATTCAGTGCAATGTAGACTCAATAAAAAAAAATGAGATAGATAGATAGATAGATAGATAGATAGATAGATAGATAGATAGATAGATAGATAGATAGATAGATAAAATGCTGGTTCAACATCTGGACTGGGAAACATTTAAGTGTAGTTTGGGACATCATAGAACATTTTTTGACATAATCACACACAGGTACTCCAGGGGATGATTCGAGTGTGTCCGTCTGTGAAACTTGGACAAAAGATATAAAGTATCACAGTTTGGTTAAAGGCTAGGTTCACATTGCTGCAATGTACGAGATCAAATGTGATTTTCACCGCACTGCAGTGCAAATCACATGTGATCTCTGTGTGATGCGATTTCAGCCATACATATAGTATGGCTGAATTCGCATCGCATCCGGCCCAAACTTGTACATGGCCCTTTTTTTAGTCCACAGCCGAATCGGATCACATGGGTGTTCACACCATGTGGTCCGATTCCTGTCTGAGTTTAAAGATTGCACTGTGAAATGAGAACTAATTTGGAGGTGTCAATAAAACTTTACACTGATACTCCCAGCAGGTCACATAGGGCAGTGCGAACTGCGCATGCGATGCGTGAAACCACAGTAGATTTGCAGCGTTCGCACATCGCAGCAGTCTGAACACAGCCTAACTAAAAGAAAGTCATTTTAAGGATGTATTAAACTAGGATCTTGTAATAACCAGCTAATAATTGTACACCACTTCAAACCAATGTTTCATATTCAAATTTCTGAACTCAAATATCACTATGCTTAAAAGTATCTTTTTTTTTTTTTTTTTTTTTTTCATTCTCATAGGGGAACAAAGACTCAGACAAGAGGCGGAGCAGCCCAGGACCCCCCGACCTCGCCAGCCTGATTGGGCAATTAGCCCCAGCCCCGTGTCGGTGATGGAGCCATCCAGTCCCGTGTCGGTGATGGAGCTTCCCAGCCCCATGTCCGAGCTGGAGCAGCCAAGCCCAGGGCTAGATGTGGAGGAGGAAGAGGTGGTGGAGATACGCACCCCACAAAGTGAGTGTCTGACAACCCAGCTTAAGGTAAACAATTAATGGCTGTATATGTTAACCAATTTTTTATCTACACATGTTTTTAGGTGATGATCTGGTTGTGGAAGGACAACAAGCTGCAGAGCCGTTTTTCGAGCGACAGTGCCCAGAGGCTGATTGGGCAGATCATGGCCTGGAATGGCAGGATGGATTTAATGGAGAGCAACATCCAGGCCATGCAACACCAAATCCATGCCATACAACAGCAACTGGTCACTATGAGGCAGGAAATGAAGAACATGATTGATGTTTTAGGGAGAATCTAAGCCCCTTTTCCCTAAAACACAATCGATCATGTTCTTCATTTCCTTGCCAAAAAGTTTTTAATGTTTTTACAAAATTGTTTTTAGAGGCCAAATTTTGAAGATGCACACGGTGTGTCAACATATGGTATGTGCCATCAGAGGATCACAATGGACGCATTTGGTGTTTGCAAACCCTTCCTCATTCTAGTATGTGAGAGGAAGGGATTGCACACACCAAACACATCCATTGATCACTCATGATGGTACATAGCACATGTTGACATTACCAATTTTTGGTGTGCATCTTCAAAATTTGGCTTTACCCCTTGTTTTATGTAAATAGTTAAAAATTTGATTTTATGTATTTTTTTTATAATTTTATTGTATATATATATATATATATATATATATATATATATATATATATATATATATATATATAGATATATCTATATATTTATATGTTTCCAAAAAAAAAAAAAAAAATTAAAAAAAAATAAAATATCTAAAAAAGAGGCACTGGTTGGAATGTGCACTATTAAAAATTCCAAAAAAAAGATGTGTGTGTGTGTGTGTGTCTACTTGTGAAGTCATTTTGTGTTTTCTGTCACAAAGGGCCTTATTTCCTATTGTCAAAAAACACTTTGCTATACAAATGCACTAGGACAGGAATATGCAATTAGTGGAAATCCAGCTGTTGCAGAACTACAAGTCCCATGAAGCATGAGACCCAGAGGCATGATTGACTTGTAGTTTTGCACCAGCTGGAGGTTGGCCAATTGCATATCCCTGAATTAGGACAATGTAGGAGACAAGCAACGTGAAAAGCAAACAAGAACCAAACTTAAAAATTTGAACAGACAATACATATTTCACGAAAAATACATTTTTATTGGTCAGCTGGCATTGGAATAGCCCCCCTACCATTAAAATAGCTGACATAGCGGTCACGCACCTCACGTGCTGTTTGGGGGGCTAAGCCAGGAAGGGCTTGATCCAGCCCTGTCAGTTCTGGAAATATTAGTCCGGCCTCAGGCCCAATAGGCTGCAGGTACTGGTTACCTGAAAATTTACGTAGAAAATTGTGCAGAATGCAGCAGCACAGAATCACATAGTTCAGTTTATATTCTGCAAGGTTGATCGCTGTCAGTAACAGACGGAACCAGCTGGCCATAATGCCAAAGGCACTCTCCCCAACCCTTCTTGCTCTGGCCAGCCGGTAATTAAAAACCCTCCTCTCCGGGGTGAGGGTCCTTTGGGGGAAGGTTTCATAAGATGTTCACTCAGACCGAACGCTTCATCAGCCAGAAACACAAACGGTAGACCCTCCACATTCTCGGCATCTGGTGGCAAGTCCAGGCCACCAGTGATAAGACAGTGGCAGAACTCGGTCTGCCTAAAGACTCCTTCGTCAGACATCCGGCCGTTCTTCCCCACATCCACATAAAGAAAGTCACATTGTGCCGACACCACCGCCATTAGCAACACACTATGGAACCCCTTATAATTCCAATAGTAGGACCCCGAATGGGGTGGGGGCACAATCCTCACATGTTTCCCGTCGATCGCCCCTCCGCAGTTGGGAAAGTCCCAACGGGCAGCGAATTGGGAAGCCACAGTCTGCCATTCCTGTGGCGTGGAAGGACACTGGGGAGTCAAACACAGGGAAAAAATAAAATAAAATAGTCATTAAATAAAAACAATTCATAACAACTAAAACACCAAGCCCCAATATAGCACGAACTCGTTCCCGAGTACGTCCACTCTCCATGGCTTTGAAACGGTCGGCTGGACAGACAAGCTCAACTGAACGCACTGAAGAACAGCCAGACCTATGAAGAACGACCTGAAACCCAGAAACGAGCGGACCAGAAGCGCCTAATAACAGGTACAACTGATCCACGCGTACCGAAAGACAGATATAAACCTCACAGGTAGACTGCGCCGCAGTGAACGGACAAATTAAGCTGAAGTCTGAAAAGCGCGAATCGTCTCTAACCAAACTTCTACTAACGCAAAGTCAGCAGAAGGAGCCCAAAGGGTGCTTTGCTGTGTCTTGGACTTCCTATTTCTAGTCCCGTCGTACGTGACGTACGTCATCGCGCACGCTTTCAGCGGACTGTTCGTTCATCGTGTGTGGTCAAGTCCGTTCATGCTAATTTTGAGCGGACTGTTGGTCGTACTGTTTGACGAACAAAGTTGGGAGAACAGTCCGCCCGTGTGTACGCGGCCTGAGAAGAAGGAGTCCCTCTCCCATATTATTTCCAAAATATACGCACTGCTAATTTCTCCTTTGGGGGATAATGATATAGTGAGTTTGGATAAATGGGAAAGAGACCTCGGACAAACCTTTACTCCGACTCAACGTCAGAAAATAATACATTTGACTTTGAAATCATCTAGATGTGTTAAGATACAGGAACTAAATTATAAAGTATTAATGCGCTGGTATTATACTCCATCACGAATGCATACCTTTTTTCCAGAAACATCAGATAGATGTTGGAGGTGCGGTAAGAAGAGAGGCACTATTGCCCATATTTTTTGGCATTGCACAGCGATTAGACAGTTTTGGGAAGAGGTTCGGAAAATCTCTCAAATGTTTACTGAATATCATCTTGAGGAAGATCCGGCTTTTTTCCTATTACAATGTGCACATATCCCATTAGAGAGATATAAGAATTCAATGTTATGCCATTTGGTGAATGCAGCTAAAAGCTGCATAACCATTTGTTGGAAGGAAAAGGGGGCACCACGAATTTCGCAATGGTTAAACAAAGTAAGGAAAATTGGGATCATGGAGAATTTGATCCCTATGCCTCCTGAGGAAAGGGAAGCCATGGCGCAAATCTGGGCCCCATGGGAAATTTTTTTACAGTCAGAGGAGGGGAAGAGGTTGATTGGAGAAGAAACGGAGGATTAAATGAGCTGGTTGAGTGATGTAAACCACACCCGCTGGTGGGTGGGACCGACCTTCCTCCCCCCCCCCCTTTTTCTTTTTTTTTTTTTGAGGAGGACCGCTATGGGGAATAGATATTGTATTGGATATCGTATTGATATTGTTATGTTTTGTTTTGTTTATAAAAATGGCAGGAATATATTATGTTGTACTTTACTGATGTTGTTTAATGGAATATTTGGTTACTAGAAAGTATTTCTTATATGTAATTCTTATTAAGAACTTACTTTTTGTATTCCTGCAAAGAAATAAAGAATTAAAAAAAAAAAAGTAGCACTTAGGCCCCCGCAGGGACCTGCACAGAGCTTTTCTTCATAGCACATGTTTTACGTGACCAACCACCATAGACACTGGCGAAAAAACTGAGGTGCCTCCCATATGGGAGGGGTTATATAGGGGAGGTATTGTGTCCAATCACCAGAGGTGCCTATATAACCCACTATGTAATGAGCTCCTGTGTCCCGTGATGTATGATCAAGAAAGGTAATTTTCCCAACCCTCACTCAGCAGCAGAAGAAAACCTCTGATTGGTCAACAAAACACCAGTCACGTTTCCGTTATAATGGAATTTGGATACAAAATTCGTCAACAAAATTTCGGATTCCGTTTACAATTCGGAAGCATAGAAATTCATATTTCAGATTCTTCCAAATGTACGAATTTTCGATTCGTAAGAAATGAATGTCTAGTGCCTAGGCACTCCTGCTCTAGAGTATAGCCTAATAGCTGAAACCCTGCAGTGCAAGATCATATAAAGTAGTGGTCGACAGCCTTTTGGACATTACAGACCTCTAAATTCACAATTTTGAATTCCGTAGACCACTAACATGAATTCTATATGCCTTTCACACACAATCCTATGGCTCTCTGCCCCCTAGCCCTGGATCACACTTCTGCCTTATACATACCTACAATGCTTTCACCCCGCCCCCCCCCCCCCCCCCCCCCCACACTGTGCATCATACTGCTGCCTTACACAGACTTATCGTTGGATCTCCCAACTCTTTATCCAGCCATGTGCTTGAGCTCCATGCTCCCTTTAACAGTCTGTGATCAGCGCTACCATTGGAAGTTCCCTACTCCTTCACCTCCTACTATCTGCACTACTACCAGCTCTTCCCTCTGAGTTCACAGTAGCCGGAACTACAGAGGAGGCACTAGGTAGCCATGCACGCTGGTGACAGGTACTCGGGTGCTCTGATGGCCTGGTGACAGGTACTTGGGAAATCTGATGGCCTGGTGACAGGTACTCGGGAAATCTGATGGGCTACAGATAGGTATTCTGGTACTCTGATGGGCTGGTGACTGGTACTCAGATGAACTGTGACAGGTACTCGGGTACTCAGATGAACTGTGACAGGTACTCGGGTACTCAGATGAACTGTGACAGGTTCTCGGGTACTCAGATGAACTGTGACAGGTACTCGGGTACTCATATGAACTGTGACTGGTACGCGGGCACTCAGATGGACTGTGACAGGTACCCAGGTACTCAGATGGACTGTGACAGGTACTCAGGTACTCGGATGAACTGTGACCAGTACTCGAGTACTCTGACAGGTAACCGGGTACTCAGATGGACTGTGACAGGTACTCAGATGAACTGTTACAGGTACTCAGGTACTCGGGTACTCAGATGGGCTGTTACAGGTACTCAGGTACTTGGGTACTCAGATGGGCTGTGACAGGTACTCAGGTACTTGGGTACTCAGATGAGCTTTGACTGGTACTCAGGTACTCAGATATACTGTGACAGGTACTCAGGTACTCAGATGGGCTGTGACAGGTACTCAGGTTCTTGGGTACTCAGATGGGCTGTGACAGGTACTCAGGTACTTGGGTACTCAGATGAGCTGTGACTGGTACTCAAGTACTCGGGTACTCAGGTGGGCTGTGACAGGTACTCGGGTACTCAGATGGGCTGTGACAGGTACTCATGTACTCAGATGGGCTGTGACAGGTACTCAGGATCTTGGGTACTCAGATGGGCTGTTACAGGTACTCAGGTACTTGGGTACTCAGATGGGCTGTGACAGGTACTCAGGTACTTGGGTACTCAGGTGAGCTGTGACTGGTACACAGGTACTCAGATATACTGTGACAGGTACTCAGGTACTCAGATGGGCTGTGACAGGTACTCAGGTTCTTGGGTACTCAGATGGGCTGTGACAGGTACTCAGGTACTTGGGTACTCAAATGAGCTGTGACTGGTACTCAAGTACTCGGGTACTCAGGTGGGCTGTGACAGGTACTCGGGTACTCAGATGGGCTGTGACAGGTACTCATGTACTTTGATGGGTGGTGACAGGTACTCAGGTACTTTGATGGATGGTGACAGGTACTCTGATGGGTGGTGACAGGTACTTTGATGGGTGATGACAGGTACTCTTTATTGGGGGGTGCAATCAGTGTGTTTTGGTGTGTATTGTAAGCAGTAATGATATGTTACCGCAATCGCCTTCTCACACACGATCGGTGTGTGAGGAGGAGAACTCTGTAACATCTCGTTACCGCGGTTTGTTTACATTCTGTGACTGGCTGTGATTGGACACAGCCGGTCACGTGGTAAAGAGCCAATTTCATTGGCTCTATACTGCGATCGGGGTTGGGCTGTGTCAGGGTGACAAGCTGCATCCCCGATCACCGCTATGTGCGTGCCCTAGGGGCGTGCACAAGCGCCGTGCACGTGGGCAATGCATGTGACCGGCTGTGATTGGACACAGCCGATCACATGGTAAAGAGCCATTTGTTATTGGCTCTTTACCCGGATCAGGGATGGGCTGTGTCCGAGGGACACACCTCATCCACGATCGCCACGCTGAGGGCCCCCGGGGGCCCGCAGGAGCGGCGAGATACCGAGGACGTTATATGACACCCGCCCAGGATAGGAGATCCCATCTGCGGATGTTATATAACTATAGCCCGGTATTGAAGTGGTTAAGCCCTAAATCTAACCTCAGCCTAACCCAAGAACCTAAAGCTGGCCATAGATGGGTTGAAATTCAGACAGTTTAGCAGGGGACAGACAAATTTCAATCCAAGTGTGGCAGCTCCCAATCGACAGAAATCGATCTAATGATCAACTTCTGCTAAACAGCTTGTTGGAATTTTTTTCAACTTTCTGGAGCAGCAGCTGCAGCCAATGGGCTGCAGCCACTGATCAGTATATTTTGACAGTGGAGGAGTCTCGCTGTTAGCATACAATGGCACAGTGAGGAGGATTCCTCCCTTCACCTCGCTTTTGTGGCTGGGGAAATACATTCTTTTTTCTTGATCAGCCTGCTGGCCTATGGCTGGCCTTGCCCCTAACCTAAACCCCAGACTCAAATTAGAATCCAAGCCTAACAACAAAGCTTAACCTGAGACTAATCCCGAACAATAGACCTGAACTTCATATGAAACTTTTAGGGCCAGTTCACACCAGATGCAGTTCCGTTCAGTTCTGCATGCTTTTTTTCTGCACTAAAAATGCATGCACGGTGTTTTCCATGTATTCCAATGGCTCTAGTTCACACCATGCAGTCAGTTTCTGGTCAGTTTCCGGTTGGTTTCTGGTGCAGAAACTGACTGGAACTGACTGTATTGGTGCAGAAAAAACAGAACTGCACGGAACTGTATGGAACTGCATCTGGTGTAAACTGGCCCTTAGGTCTCATGCACACTGGGACTTTGCCCAGCTCTTCTAAACAGCTTTTTTGATGGCAGTTGATGAGCAGCATTAAAAATGTGTCTAAAGCAGCATTTTGCAAACACGTTAAGGCGCATTAGGCATTTAAGTGTTCATTAATTTTATTGGCCAGAATATTAATTTTGTCCATTGACATAAATATGCACCTAAAGCGGTAATAAACCATAGCAAAAAAAAGACCCCCGGGCAGTTTAAGTCATAAAGTGCTGGTGTGCACGCATACCAGTAAATTATGACAGACTTACCTGAAAATTAAGCCCTCCAGCGGAGAGCTGTCACTGCTGTAGGCGCTTCCATGTTCACCTGGTCTTCTTTCCGAGTTTGCGGCTTTGGTGGTATGAATGGCCAAGCGGCGATGACATCCCTCCTGTGTATGCACGCGCGAGTCACTGTTTACGGCATATAGGTCTGAAGGAACGGCACGGGTAATTTTCCTCAGAGTGCATGCACCGTCGATGTCACCGACTGCATCTAAAGTAAATATAGTAACAGTGCATGTTTATGATATGTTTACTGTATCTATCTATATTATAGGCTTACCTATAGATTAAAATCAACCAAGAGAGTTTACTCTCACTTTAAGCACAAAACACACCTAGTGTTTAGAAGCACTGATTTAGATGCATTTATCCACTTTCAGCATTTTTTTCTGAAGCCTTACTATTACTAAATTTATATTATTCTAGAGCAGGAGACATCAATCTTTCCAAAGAAAGGGCCACTTTGGGGGGGGGGGGGTAGGCAGGTGCCCAGCGGGAGTAAAAACAATGTCCAATCTTTGGTATTAGGGGAAGGATTAGTTGGTGTCAATGGGAGGAATAGTGTCCCATTTTTGTTGTTAGTGGAATTATGCCCTATCATTGGTGTCAGTGAAAGGAATTGTGCCCCAATGTTGGTTTCATTGGCAGGAATAATGCCTCAGGGGCCGTATAAAGGCAAGCAAAGGGCTGCAGTTTGGAAACCGCTGTTCTGGAGGAAAGTTATATCACAACAATACACAACTTCTTAGGGAAGGTGGAAGCACCTGGACAGGGCAGACATTTCACTTAACCACTTGCTTCAGGCTACATAGTCATCTAAGTATCCTGGAGGTCAGTTCATTGTGGTGGAACTGTGTGATCCCACCATGCAGAATCCTTACTGGCTGGCTCTCAGAACATAAATATTTCCCTTTGTCTTTCTTCCAATTCTCTTGCATGAAGTGATATCACAAATCTTATAACATCAACATGGAATTATTGCATTGGGAAAGATCTGTGCAGGTTGAGTGCCCAGCTGCAAAGAGATTTCCCTGAGCAATTATGCACAAAAGGATATGTTACACCAAAGAAAATCTAACTTTCTAATTTCTTAGCATCTTTTCATTTGGAAAATGTATCCAGAAGCATATGGCTATGGTCTTGGATATAATAAGAATTTTATCCTTTCCACAAATTGTTTATATGCCTAGACCATTCAGATTTTTTTAGTTGAGAGCTACAACACTGAACTGCTCGAACATTCCGATTTTGGATGCATTTTGTCAGTGGAATAGATTCTTATAACTGTTTCACGGTATTTGGCATCCAATAGTAAGCACAGGGTGGGGTAGCTCATGGAATAATGTAATATTAGGCCAAGTGGATGTCTCTGTTAACATTCTGGGAATCCTAGTATTTGTGCCTAGTTAAATGTTAGCAATAGCATTCGCAAATTTATTAAAGCTTTACTAAATGAGTCTAAAATATCTCTGCTTTTTATACATATATGCACAAAATATATATATAGTGATTGATATAATTTATACTGAACAAAGATCAGGGTCTTCCCTGACCCAAGCAAATTATACTTTCATAAGGAACCATCAATTCATAATCAAGTTCCAATTTGTAAATGGCAATTGGGCAAGTGTGATTTTATAAAGGCTCAATCCACAAAACACCAATACAAGAAAAAGGGTCCTTATTGTTATTATTATTATACAAGATTTATATAGCGTCAATAGTTTGTGCAGTGCTTTACAATCGTTGGGGTAAACAGTACAGTTACAATATAATTCAATACATGAGGAATCAGAGGGCCCTGCTCATTAGAACTTTTAACCACTTCAATACCAGGCACTTAAACACCTTCCTGCCCAGACCAATTTTGAGCTTTCAGCGCTGTCGCAATTTGAATGACAATTGCGCAGTCATGCTACACTGTACCCAAATGAAATTTTTATCATTTTTTTCCCACAAATAGAGCTTTCTTTTGGTGGTATTTGATCACCTCTACGGTTTTTATTTTTTGCGCTACAAATAAAAAAATACCGAAAATTTAGAAAAAAAATATGTTTTTTTTGTTTCAAAACTTTGTAAATAAGTACATTTTCTCCTTCACTGATGGGCACTGATAAGGCGGCACTGATGGGCACCAATGATGTGGCACCAATGAAGTGGCACTGATGAGGTGGCATTGATGGCCACTCATAGGTGGCACTGATAGGTGGCATTGATGGGCACTGATAGGCGGCACTGATGGGTGGCACTGATGGGCGACACGGATGGGCACTGATAGGTGGCACAAATTGGCACTGATAGCTGGCACGGATTGGCATGGATGGGCGGCACAGATGGGCATGGATAGGTGGCACAGATGGCCATAGATAGGCGGCACAGATGGGCATGGGTGGGCACTGATAGGTGGCACGGATGGGCACTGATAGGCGGCATAGGTGGGCACTGATAGGCGGCATAGGTGGGCACTGATAGGCGGCACAGGTGGGCACTCATAGGCGGCACAGGTGGGCACTCATAGGCGGCATTGTATTGTTATACTGTACTAATGGATGCCAATCAGTGCCAAACAATAATGCATGCCAATCAGTGATGCCCATTGTGGGCACTGATTGGCATCCATTATGGGCACTGATTGGCATCCATTGTGGCACTGACTGGCATCCCTGGTGGTCTAGGGAGGATTACCTTTTGCTGGGAATCCCTGGTGGTCTGGTGGCATCCCTGGTGGTCCAGTGTGGGCATCCTCGGGGGGGGGCTGTGCTGATAATCAATCAGCACAGACCCCCCCCCCCATCAGAGGAGCAGCCGATCGGCTCTCCTCTACTCGCGTCTGACAGATGCGAGTGAGGAAAAGCCGATCACTGGCTCTTCCTATTTACACTGTGATTAGCCGGAGACTCTTTGCCAAGATCGTAGTTGCCGGGTGTCAGACTGACACCCCGCAACAACGATCGCCGCGATGCGCGCCCCCGGGGGCGCGCAGTGGCTCATAATCCTGATCACGTCATATGACGTCCGATCAGGATTATGCAACTACTTTGCCACCGTCAATTGCCTATAGGGCGGGCAGCAAGTGGTTAATCTAAGAGGGAGGGTCAAATGATACAAAAGTTAAAAACTGTGGGGGATGATCCGATGGAGAAAATTAAATTACAGTTGTTAGGTGGAGGCCGGTTAGGCTTCTCTGCAGAGAAAAGTTTTTAGTGATCTCCTAAAGTGGTTATAGTTGGAGATAGACAAATTGGGGTAGGGAATTTTAATTATTTTCAAATTAATAATTCATCATTTCTAATTATTTTCAGTCATGTGACTGTAATTTTCAAATCTCATTGGACTCATTGAAAATATCCATCACTTTTTTAAAAAGGATCTGTATCCTGGTTAGCTTTGGGATTTGAGCTTAAAGTGGTTGTAAACCCTTACCTTTGCCTTGCAGGATCTATTTTTTTTTTTAGTTTGGCTTTACTTCCTCTTTAATTATCATTAAATAATAACTTACTAGATCAACTGTAGCATGGTAGCCTACAGCAGGTGGCAGGGGATATATTTAAGGTAAGTTTTCCTAGAAATAGCAGGATGCGGTATTTCAGCTTGCAAGCTTGGACTGCAATGGAGTACAGAGTATAAGAAGGCATCTTTTCTTCCATTGAGCCATAGATGGCAGTGATGTTGGCTGTTGGGTACCTTTCAGGTTCCAGCATGCTGGTTCATCTACTGATGAGTGCAGTAGTTGACAGGCTAAGGAAAATTTGGAGCAGGGTCTTCTACTTGCTGTCCATTAGACTATGGAGTTGATTTACTAAAGTCAAATAGGATTGTGCACTTTGCAAGTGCAGTTGCACCAGAGCTTAGGAAATTAGGTAAAGCTTCACTTTACATAGAATACCCAATCACATGCAATGAAAAATAAAATGAACAGCATTTTTGCTTGCACATGGTTGGATGGTGGAAGTCAGCAGAGCTTTCCCTCATTTACTAAGCTTTGCAACAACTGCACTCGCATTGTGCAGTCTATTTGCCTTTAGTAAATCAGCCCCAAAGCACCTACTTGATTTTGAACAGTCTAGATCTGATGAAATCAGGTTGCAATGCCATATACTCTATTATTAAGTCTATTAAGTCTAAAGCTGGAGAATAAAAATGTTTTGCAGATGCAAGCTCAATCCAAGTAATGCATTTTACACTCCATCCACCCCAAAACAATTTTCATGCAACAGATTTCCCAGCTGCATTGGCATGGCAAAACAAAAAAAGGTAAGATTTGTCTAAAAGCTACTTTGCTGGTGCCTTCATGGTAGCATATGCATGGATTGTGCGTATGCTGTCATGGATAGGCACCAGGAAAGGAAAATTACAGAGAGGAAAGTATTCAATTTTCCATTTTAGCACAGTGGTTCTCAGCCTCAGTCCTCAAGTAAACCCGACAGGACATGTTCTGGGAATTTATCTTAGCTAAATAGCTGTCCAAAATACCAATCCATTGACTGTGATTTAAAGCACCCATGCAAGATGAAGGAAAACCTGTAAACATGGCCTGTTGGGGGTACTTGTGGACAGGGTTGAGAACCATTGATTTAGAGCACTGAGCTAAAATCTATCTCAAGACAATCCTATTCTAATTGTGGGCATTTGAGGGAAACCAATTAAGTGTTAGAACCCCTTCTTGTCTTTGTGTCCCTTTTCTGAAAATTGGCTTCACTTCCTGTCACATAGCCAAACAGGAACTGAGGGTAAAATCCTACCAATGTCTTTCCTTGGTGACACAGGTCAGTCTAACTAGTGTCCCCATTAGGCAAATTTCACTCTAGCACTTTGTTGTGTACACCCCAAATTATTAGGTATATTGGGGTTTATTAACCACTTCCGGACCGCTGCATGCAGATATATGTTCTAAATTTGAAGAGGGATATCTTTGTTATGGCAGCAGCTAGCTGCCATAACCCTGGTATCCTCTTCTTCGGTGGGTGGTCCAGTTTCCGATAATAGTGGTCTCTGTGGCAGATTTGTCACAAGATCACTTTTATCGGCGGCGGGAGAGGTCCCTCCCCCTGGCACTCTCTGATGCCCTCCGCTGTTTAGCGGAGCCATCGGTAGGCAGTAGTATGCAGAGGCGGTAGGATGCGGAGGTAGTATGCGGAGGCGATGGGATCCTTGTCCTTGCTGGGTATGGAGACAAGTGAGGGGAAGATGGCCCCCCCTGGTCAAAACGTCACTTCCACCCATAGCTCTTAAAGGGCCTCTTTTTTTTTCTCAAGTGACAATTTTTTTTTATTATTGCATTTTAGTGTAAGTGACCATTTTAGGTCTTTTTGATTCCAGATCTCATTTTTAAGAGGTCCTGTCATACTTTTATTCTATTACAAGGGATATTTACATTCCTTAAAGTGTAAAAATAAAAAAATAAAAAAGGTAAAATAAATAAGATTTTATTTTTTTTAAATGTGCCCTGTCCTGCTGATCTTGCGTGCAGAAGCAAACACATACATGAGTAGTGCCTGCATATGAAAACGGTGATCAAACCACACGTGAGGTATCACTGGGATCAGTAGAGTGAGAGTAATAATTATAGCCCTGGACCTTTTTTGTAACTCAAAACATGGAACCTGTAGAATTCTTTAACCAGTTGCCGACCGCCGCACGCCGATGTACGTCGGTACAATGGCACGGGCAGGCATAAGGACATACATGTACGTCCCTTGCCTCCCGCGGGTCGGGGGCCCGATCGGGCCCCCGCCCGGTGCCTGCGGCGGTCGGTATTCGTTCGGGAGCGATCCCGGACGAGGGGACGGCCATTCATTCATGGCCACCCCCTCGCGATCGCTCCCGACGAATAGAAATCCCCGGTGACATCACTTCCTCTCCTGTAATGTAAACACAGGAGAGGAAGTGATGTATTCTCTCCTCCGTGTCGGTATTTTTCGTTCCGACACGGAGGAGAGCGGATCAGTAAGTTGCACCAACACTCTACACACACAGTAGAACATGCCAGGCACACTCACACCCCCCCTTTACCCCCCGATCACCCCCCCAATTACCCCTGCCCCCCAGTCACAGTGACACCAATGTAATTTTTTTTTTTTTTTTTTGCATTGGTGTCATTTGTGACTGTAATAACTGTTAGGGCAGTTAGAGTTAGCCCCCTTTAGTTCTAATGTACCCCCCTAACCCCCCCAATAAAGGTTTAACCCCGTGATCACCCCCCGTCGCCAGTGTCACTAAGGCTGGGTTCACATTGCAGCGGTTTATGAGAACGAATGTGATTCGCACCGCACTGCAGTGCAAATCACATCCGATCTCTGTGCGATTCGAGTTCAGCCATTCGCCGCACCCGCCGCACCCGCCACACCCGCCGCACCCGCCGCAAATTCGCACGGGACCCTTTTTTTGGCCCGCAGCAGAATCGGATCGCATGGGTGTTCACACCATGCGATCCGAGTTTGCAGATCGCACTGCGATATGCGAACTGATCTGGGGGTGTCAGTAACATTTCACTGACACTCCCAGCAGTTCGCATAGGGCAGTGTGAACTGCCGCCGGGAGGCATGCGATGCGGGAACCCGCCGCGGATTCGCGGCGTTTCCGCATCGCTCCAGTGTGAACCCAGCCTAATAAGCGATCATTTTTCTGATCGCCGTATTAGTGTCACAGGTGACGCTAGTTAGGCAGGTAGGTATTTAGGTTCGCCGCAGCTTTTTATAGCGCCAGGGACCCCCATATACTACCGCATAAAGCCCCCTGATTGCCCCCTAGTTAACCCTTTCACCAGTGATCACCATATAACTGTTACAGGTGACGCTGGTTGGTTAGTTATTTTTTTATAGTTTCAGGGCACCCGCCATTTATTACCTAATAAAGGTTTAACCCCCTGATCACCCGGCGGGTGTCATTTGTGACTAATAACTGTTAGGGCAGTTAGGGTTAGCCCCCTTTAGTTCTAAGGTACCCCCCTAACCCCCCCAATAAAGGTTTAACCCCGTGATCACCCCCCGTCGCCAGTGTCACTAAGGCTGGGTTCACATTGCAGCGGTTTATGAGAACGGATGTGATTCGCACCGCACTGCAGTGCAAATCACATCCGATCTCTGTGCGATTCGAGTTCAGCCATTCGCCGCACCCGCCGCACCCGCCGCAAATTCGCACGGGACCCTTTTTTTGGCCCGCAGCAGAATCGGATCGCATGGGTGTTCACACCATGCGATCCGAGTTTGCAGATCGCACTGCGATATGCGAACTGATCTGGGGGTGTCAGTAACATTTCACTGACACTCCCAGCAGTTCGCATAGGGCAGTGTGAACTGCCGCCGGGAGGCATGCGATGCGGGAACCCGCCGCGCATTCGTGGCGTTCCCGCATCGCTCCAGTGTGAACCCAGCCTAATAAGCGATCGTTTTTCTGATCGCTGTATTAGTGTCACAGGTGACGCTAGTTAGGCAGGTAGGTATTTAGGTTCGCTGCAGCTTTTTATAGCGCCAGGGACCCCCATATACTACCGCATAAAGCCCCCTAATTGCCCCCTAGTTAACCCTTTCACCAGTGATCACCATATAACTGTTACAGGTGACGCTGGTTGGTTAGTTATTTTTTTATAGTTTCAGGGCACCCGCCATTTATTACCTAGTCTCACTAGTGTACCCCTAAATTTAGGGGTGTCTACTTTCCAAAATGGGGTCATTTGGGGGGGGTTTGTGCCATCTTGGCATTTTATGGCCTTCAAAACTGTAACGCCCTTAGAAAGCCTGAAGGCGGTGCTTGGTTTTCGGGGCCCCGTACGCGGCTAGGCTGCCAAAAAGTCCCACATATGTGGTATCCCCATACTCAGGAGAAGCAGCAGAATTTATTTTGGGGTGTCATTTCACATATGCCCATGGCATGCGTGAGCAATATATCATTTAGTGACAACTTTGTGAAAAAAAAAAAAAAAAAGTTTGTAATTTTCCCGCAACTTGTGGCAAAATATAAAATATTCCATGGACTCAACATGCCTCTCAGCAAATAGCTTGGGGTGTCTACTTTCTAAAATGGGGTCATTTGTGGGGGTTTTGTGCCATCTTGGCATTTTATGGCCTTCAAAACTGTAATAGGTAGTGAGAAGTGAACTCAAAAATTTACGCCCTTAGAAAGCCTGAAGGCGGTGCTTGGTTTTCGGGGCCCCGTACGCGGCTAGGCTCCCAAAAAGTCCCACATATGTGGTATCCCCGTACTCAGGAGAAGCAGCAGAATTTATTTTGGGGTGTCATTTCACATATGCCCATGGCATGCATGAGCAATATATCATTTAGTGACAACTTTGTTAAAAAAAAAAAAAAAAAAAAAAAAAGTTTGTAATTTTCCCGCAACTTGTGGCAAAATATAAAATATTCCATGAACTCAACATGCCTCTCAGCAAATAGCTTGGGGTGTCTACTTTCTAAAATGGGGTCATTTGTGGGGGTTTTGTGCCATCTTGGCATTTTATGGCCTTCAAAACTGTAATAGGTAGTGAGAAGTGAACTCAAAAATTTACGCCCTTAGAAAGCCTGAAGGCGGTGCTTGGTTTTCGGGGCCCCGTACGCGGCTAGGCTCCCAAAAAGTCCCACATATGTGGTATCCCCATACTCAGGAGAAGCAGCAGAATTTATTTTGGGGTGTCATTTCACATACGCCCATAGCATGTGTGAGCAATATATCATTTAGTGACAACTTTGTGTAAAAAAAAAAAAAATTTTTTTTTTTTGTCATTATTCAATCGCTTGAGGCAAAAAAATAAAATATTCAATGGGCTCAACATGCCTCTTATCAATTTCCTTAGGGGGTCTACTTTCCAAAATGGGGTCATTTGGGTGGGTTTTGTACTGCCCTGCCATTTTAGCACCTCAAGAAATGAGATAGGCAGTCGTAAACTAAAAGCTGCGTAAATTCCAGAAAACGTACCTTAGTTTGTAGATGTGACAACTTTTGCGCAAACCAATAAATATACAATTATTGACTTTTTTTTTACCAAAGACATGTGGCTGAATACATTTTGGCCTAAATGTATGACTAAAATTGAGTTTATTGGATTTTTCTAATAACAAAAAGTAGAAAATATCATTTTTTTTCAAAATTTGCGGTCTTTTTACGTTTATATCGCAAAAAATTAAAATCGCAGAGGCAATCAAATACCATCAAAAGAAAGCTCTATTTGTGGGAAGAAAAGGACGCAAATTTTGTTTGGGTACAACATTGCATGACCGCGCAATTACCAGTTAAAGCAGCGCAGTGCCAAAGTGTAAAAAGACCTCTGGTCATTTACCAGCAAAATGGTCCGGTCTGAAAGTGGTTAAACGTCGCCTTTGGAGATTTTTAAGGGTAAAAGTTTGTCACCATTCCACGAGTGGGCACAATTTTGAAGCCTGACATGATGGGTATCAATTTACTTGGCATAACATTATCTTTCATAATATAAAAAAATTGGGCTAACTTTATTGTTGTATTATTTTTTAATTAAAAAAAAGTGCGCTTGTAAGACGGTGTGAAAATATGGTGTGACAGAAATTATTGTAACAACCGCCATTTTATTCTCTTCCTAACTTCCTGTTTGGCTATTTTTTTTTTTTTTTTTTTTTTTTTTTTTTAGTTGCATCAGTTTATAGCACGCCATAATCTCTCGTCAACAAATTTGTGGCAAGTTTTACGCCCTTGTGATTTTTGGTGCCCTTCTTCTCATCGCCACTATTTTGCCTGTTGGCAGTGCTACTTTGACATCACATGCAATCCTTTTTCCTTTTTTCTTTTTTAACATCTTCCTCTATTTTATTTTTATTTATTTTATAAGAATTTCGAAAAAGTAGGAATATTACAAAAATATGCTTCCTATTCCATAAACTTATATCTTCCCGTCCCCTCCCCCTCAGATCTCCCTCCCCGACCCCCCCCTCTCTCTCTCCGTCTCTCTCTCCCGCCCTCCCCCTCCTCTCTCTTCGGGACCACTCATTCTGGGACATTCCCTTGTTTCTTAAACTCCAACCATTTTCCCCATTTGCTATGATAAATTTCCACTTGATCTCCTCTTTTAAGTATTGATTCCTCCATTGATCTTAACCACTCTACTTTAGCTAACCATTCCCTCATGGATGGGGGTTCAACAGAGCCCCATCTCTTTGGGATCAGGCTTTTTGCTGCAATCAATAAGTGAGGTATCAATGAATTTTTATATTCCCCTATTGTTTTATCTGTGTCATGAAATAGACATGTCCAAGGATCCTTCTTTACCTGTTCCCCTGTTATCTGGAAGATGTTTCCTATTATTTTCTCCCAATAAGGGCCAATCTTACCACACTCCCACCAGATATGTGCAAAAGTTCCCACCTTATCACAACCCCTCCAGCATAGTGCTGATATGTCCGGCCTTCTCTTATGCGCTCTTTGTGGGACAATATACCATCTTGCCATTAATTTAAATGACATTTCCGCTGACATATTGTCCTTAGATATTGTACCTGCTATTCTTAAAATCTTCTTTCTACGTTCCTTATCTCCCAGAGTACCCAACTCTTCTTCCCATTTTTTCAAAAACAGTGGTTCTCCTGGTTCCTTTTCCTCCTCCAGAATTTTATAGATTTTGGACAAACTTTTTTTTTTACAGCTCGGGTCTGAAAGCATTCTCTCCATAGGTCTAAGATCTCCTTCCCCGCGAAGTGGTCGGGGTAGCGCCTGAACAAAATGTTTAATTTGTGCATATCTCCAGCTGTCTAATTTCCTACATCCCCATTTTTGTCTTATTTCTCCTAAAGTACAAACTCTGTCCCCATTCATCACATCTTTCAAAAAAATATCACCCCTTTTTGCCCATCTTGTGAAATAAACATATTCTTCCTTCCCTGGTTTAAAAAAACTTGTGTCTAATAAAGAAATTAAAGGTGAATTGTGCTGCCAGTGATTTAATTCGCCCACTTTATCCCATATTCTAAACAGATTAGTAGTTAGTGGGTTAGTGCTTCTCCCCAAGTCACGGTAGTCCCGAGGTATCCAGATCCTTTTTCCTAGATCAACTCCACTTTGTGTTTTCTCTATATTTACCCACCCTTTATCGCCTTTATCATACACCCAATCCACCACCCGTGAAATTACTGCTGCCTGATAATATCTTCTAAAGTTCGGGGCGGCTAATCCCCCTTCTACTTTCCCCCTTTCCAGAGTCGCATATGAGATTCTAGGATTCCTACGTCCCCATATATGTTTTAAAATTAGGGTTTGGAGTTTCCTAAAGAACTCCTGCGGAACTTTTATTGGGATCATTTGGAACACATATATTAGTTTTGGTAAAATAAACATTTTCAACGCGTTTACTCTTCCTATTAGCGACAGGGGTTTATATCTCATGCGTTTAATACATTCTTTCACCCTATTTAATATATCTGTATAATTAGCTGCGTATGCGGATGACAATGTGGGTGTGATTTTTACTCCCAGGTACCTCAAATCTTCCCTACACCAGATGAAGGGGAAGAACCTCTGGAGTTCCTCTTGTTCTTTTTTTGGTACCGTTATGTTCAGAATCTCAGTTTTTGACATATTAATCTTGAAATTTGTCAGCTTCCCATATCTATGGATCTCCCTGATTATATTTGGCAAAGTCACCCTGAGATCCGAAACATAAAATAATATGTCATCCGCATACGCAGAGATCTTATACTCTTCTCCGCCCATTCTCACCCCCCTTATGTCTCCATTCTTCCTAATTGAAGCCAACAAGGGTTCCAAGGCGAGTATAAACAGCATTGGAGACAGGGGGCATCCCTGTCTAGTTCCATTGTATAGCTTCACTACCGGGGAGAGGTTACCGTTAATTTTAATTTTTGCCGACGGGCGGGAATAAAATGCTTTTATCCATCGTAATATTTTTTCTTTTAACCCCAAATATCTTAAAGTCTCAAACATGAAGCCCCAGTCTACCCTGTCGAATGCTTTTTCAGCATCCACCGATAACAGGGCGACTGGGGGTCCACTGCTCTCCACCCCATGAATCAACATTAGGGTTTTAAGACAATTATCCCTCCCCTCCCTGCCCGTAACAAACCCCGTTTGGTCCCTATGGACCCATTGGGGGAGCAACGGTTTCAATCTCTCTGCTATCACTTTTGAGAATATCTTCACATCCGTGTTCAGAAGAGAGATTGGTCTATAACTCCCAGGGGTTGTTGGCTCCTTCCCCTCCTTTAATATCAAAGTTATGTAAGCCATCAATGCCTCTTCCCTCAGATCTTCCCCTTCTGCAACTGCATTCATATACTCACATAATTTGGGGGCCAATATCTTTTCAAACTTTTTGTAATATAAAATTGGAAACCCATCCGGGCCTGGACTTTTCCCTATTGCCATCCCTCTTATTGCCCTCGCCACCTCGTCTACCGTGACCGGGGTCTCCAACATTTCCAGCTCTTCCTCCGGGACTTTAGGAAAATCTATCCCTTTTAAATACTCAATAGTATCCTCCTTATCTCTGTTTTTCTCCATTCCCTGTCCTACCTTATATAACAGACTATAATATTTATGGAAGACCGTCGCTATTTCAGGAGTGGAGTGCTTCATTTCCCCCTTTTCATTTTTAATTTTGGGTATGAAAGACAAATTCCTTCTCTCCCGCACTACTCTCGCTAACCATTTCCCAGGTTTGTTCCCTTCCTGGTATCTTATGCTCTCTGCCCAGTGGTTAACTCGCACCCTTTCCTCCTCCATAAGTTCTTCTAATTGTAGCTTCTTATCTTTTAGCTCTACTTTCTCTGGGATCCCCTTTGATCTAGTTTGTTGCTCCAGTTCCCAAATCTCCTTATTTAGATCTTGTAACCTTTTCCCTATTTCCTTTTTTTTCCCTGTCCCAATGCTTATTAGGATTCCTCGTATATATGCTTTGTGGGTCTCCCATATCGTACTCCTCGTAACCCCAGGGGAATCATTTCTTATAAAAAACTCTTCTAGTTCTATTTCAATTCTGCTTCTAGTTTCTGGGTCCTGGATCAAAGCTTCATTTAATCTCCATGTCTCTCTTTTAGCCTGATCTATTACTAGCTCCAGCTGCACCATGACTGGAGCATGGTCAGATAAGGAGATAGATTTTATTACTGTATCTTTGAGAGCTGGGAGCATTTGATGTTCAATCAGAACATAATCAATTCGGGTGAATGTCCCATGCACCGAAGAGTAGAAAGTATAGTCTCTGCTGTTCGGATGTTTAATCCTCCAAGCGTCAACCAACTGAAATTCTAAGAGCAGGGCCTTTATTTTTTTATATCTAAGCTCCGGCCAACGCGGGGACCCGGCTGAGGAGTCCACCCGAGGGTCGATGCCCATATTCAGATCTCCCGCTACTATCAGTTTACCTTTTTTAAACTCCGCTAATAGTTCCAAAACCTTCCTTAAAAATTTATCTGGGTCCCTGTTTGGGGAGTATATATTCGCAAAGGTGTATATTCCATCCGATAGTTTCCCTCTTATAAACAAGAATCTCCCTTCTGGGTCGGCCATCTGTTTCTCGACTTCAAACCTCACACTTCTCTCAAAGCCTATTGCTACCCCCCTGGCGTTACATGTTGTAGAGTCACCGTAGAACCATGTTGGGAACCCCCGGGATGTCAGTCTCCCTGTAGCCTCGTGTGATAAATGTGTTTCCTGCAAGCAGACCACATTCGCTCCATACAATTCCAACTCCCTATTAACTCTGAACTTTTTTTGGGGAGTACTTATACCCCTTACATTATATGTTATCAATTTCAGTCTTGTCATATCTCACTGATCCCCTCCCCCTCCCCTCCTCCCCCGGCCCCCCGGGAGGGAGACATCCCCCCCCCACCGGAGGTCGACGCGGGGGAAGAGAGAAGGGGGGGGCGAGAGAGCAGGGGAGAGAGCACCTAAACCCTGTTTGAGAGAGAGATTACCCCCTAACCCACCCCCCCCTCCACCCCCCTCCCATCCCCCCTCCCCCCTTCCCCCTCCTCCATTTGGAGGAGTGAACAATTTCCACATTTGTTCCTCGCTTAGGTGTCCCGGTGACCCACAGGTCACCTTTTGCCCACCTAGCATTCTTTGGGAGGACCGCCTCATTCACGGCCTGTCCACGTGCCCACACCTCCCCCCCTCACCCGCCAATGATGGTAATTATACCCCCTCCCTCCCCCCCCCGTCCTGGACCCGAGACCATTGCACCACTCTACTAATTCCTTCGTTCCCCAACACCTCCTCCCATCCTGGTAGTGCTGGTGGGGGGATTTCTAACTTATTGCAAAAGTCCGTTAAATCCTCTGGGAACCTTAGTACTGCGGAGCGGCCATCTCTCCTTCCCCTAAGGCATGCTGGGAACCCCCATTGATAGGGGACATTTAGTGACCTCATCAGATCTGTCAGAGGTTTAAGGAGCCTTCTTCTCCTCAATGTTTCCCCTGCTAGGTCCGAGAATATCTGTATCTCCGCCTCCTGAAAAATTTTTTTATCCAACCTTCGGATATTCTCCAACACTAACGCTTTATCCTCGTAAAAATGGAATCTAATTATTACGTCTCTTGGTTTTTCTGTGGCTTGGGCGCGGTATCCCGTGACTCGATGTACTCTGTCTATTTTTAATTTGTCCTTCTCCGCCCTGCCTAGAATGGGATTGAACAAGTCCTGCATCACCCTAGGAAGCTCTTCATTTTTAAATTTTTCTTCTAGGCCTTTTATCCTTAGATTTTTCCTTCTTCCGCGATTTTCTTGGTCCTCGATTTTATATAGGATCGATCTGTTTGTTTTTTGGGCTAATTTCACTTGTTCTTTTAGATCCCTCATATTTTGTTCATATCCATTCATTCTTTCCTCCAACTCTTCCACCCTTCCTAGCACTCGGCCAATATCTGTCTTAATCCCGGCTATATCAGATTTAAGTGATGTTTCAATCTTGGTCAATGCCTCTGTAAATACCTCTCTCAGCATGCTCAGGCTCACTTGTGGGTCTGCCAGCACTAGGGCTCCTTCTAATTCGGGTTGGATTTCAGGTTGAATTTCGGGTAGGGGGGTAGCCTCTCCTTTTCTCCCCAGTTCTTCCCTTTTTTTGCCTTTATCTTCCTCTCGGGAGCTTACCCCCCCCGTCCTGGTACGAGTTGGGCCTACGTCCTTAGGTTTTCCTGCTCCCCGCACTTCTCCCGTGTCTATAGTTTTACTCGTGCCTGCACCTGATTTTCTTGATGTCTTCTGGCTAGGGGTTTCCTGGCTGCTTTCCAACACACTTGTCTCCCCCACTAAGTATCGTTGTATCCCCCCCAGGCTAGCAGGTCCCGTACCCCCCCTTTTATTCATCTTCCCCGGCATTCTCCTTTGTTGCAGGTTAACACCCAGATCCAGGCCCTGTCCCTTTCCCTATGACTCTTATGGGGTCCGGGTTGCTCAGATCACTTTCTGGGGGCGGGGTACCTCACTCCCTTGTATCTGTATGCCTGCAGGCAACTACAAGACAAATTGCTGTCAGGGAGTGCTGGGTGCACAATGGGCGAGGGACCGACAATTGTGAAATGAGCCCCCAACCCGACCGCTATTTTATGCCTCTATCTAAAATTGTAAAAAGAAAAGGGAAAAAAAAAAAAAAAAAAAAAAAAAAAAAAACTCTGCATAGCATTACTGATTATCAATCCTTCAAATGTCCATCTGTTCACCTCTCATCATTCCTCCCCCTGCAGGGTTTATATCCAGCTAATCGAGCAGTGTTGATAACAATCTGATAGTTCCAGAGAAGGAGTCACATTAAGAGCAGTTGTTAGCGTGCTTATGTATATATCCGCCTTACCACTTTCCAAGAGAAGTTATTACAATAACAGCTTCTAGTCAATGATAATGACAAGATATGCAGCCGACCATCACCCCTCCTTTCATTCACACAGATTGCTCAGCTATCATTGCTCCTCCACTCTATCGCTGATTATCTCATTCATAGCCTTGCCGGCCTGTGCAGGGGTGGAAAGGTCCGTATCCGGCCAATCAGGCGATATTGGTAGTACACTGATAGACAGGTAGTAGGCGTCACATTAGCAGCAATCGTTAACCAGCTTATACATGTATGTACCTTACCGCTTTCAAAGAGAGGTCTTTAGAATGATAACTTCTGATCACTGATAATGACCAAATCTCCAGCGGGCCATCTCCCCTCCACTCATCCATACGGTTGCTCACCTCTCACTGCTCCTCCACTCTGTCAATGACCCTCTAATTCTTTGCCTTACCGACCTATGTAGGGTAGGGAAGGTCCGTGCCGTCAGGCCTGCTCCGCTGAAAGGAGGGGGGGGCGTAGGCTTCCTACAGAGCCACCTTCCCACCGCTGTGTCTCCGCTTCACAGGAAGCATTCTCCGCTCGCTCTCTCTCCTGGCTTGATCCGGGGCGTCCGCTCGCCTCGTGGAAGCGAACAGCTGACGGCGGGTGGGCGGGGCGGGTGGATCAGGAGGCATAGGCGGGTGCGGCGGGGGGAAAGGACGCGAGCCGACGGCCGCTACGTGTCCACGGCTCCTCCCATCCCCCGGCCCCCGGGCACCTCCTGTTTGGCTATGTGACAGGAAGTGAATAAATTTGAAGGAGAAACTGGCAAAATGTGGGTTCACACTATCAGGGTTCAGACATCCCCAAAAACTGACAAGCCTTCTCATGCCTCTGCACTCTATCCCCAAGCAAAAATGAGAAAGGATTTCATTTATTTTTACTTTGCAAAGACACATTCCTAAGTTCAACTGTGATGCATGTCAATGGTCCATTTAGACCTTTTTAATATAAAACACCAGTGGCCTTTCACTATAAACATTTGTTAGTCCAGTCCTGGAAATCTGCATCTGCTTTGCTATTAATTTCCATAAAAATTGGGTTCCTGCAGAGAGATGTGCGACCGCTGTGTATTTGAGATGTGCAACTGCCGTGTGTCGCTGAGGTATGTACCCGTGGTGAATATCTGGTTCCCGGAAGCGGTGGCCAGCACACAGGAATGACATCACACCCTCCAGGAAGTTGCTTGTACTGCTGTTAATTTCTTCCCACCACCATGCCCGCTCACACTTCTCTTAGGAAGAGATGATCCTTATTTGCAAATTAAGATAATTTTTGATTTATTTTTATGTTTGTGTGGGTCGTGTGTGTATGTCTAAATGATTTGGCCTCAAAACACACATCTACTTCCTGTGTACAGTTTCACTTCCGGGCCAATGTATATTGCTTCTTGCTTCAGTGTATGTGTGTGTATGTATATATAGATATATCTATATATCTATATAGATATATCTATAGATGTAGGTTCTTGTGTCCACCAGCAGAGAGAAGTTGGGTAGATGCCACACTCCCAATTCTGGAGGCATAAAATTGGTCTAGCACAGGGTTTTCAAACTACGGCCCTCCAGTTCTTCAGGAACTACAATTCCCATCATGCCTAGTCATGTCTGTGGATGTCAGAGTTTTACAATGCCTCATGGGATGTGTAGTTCTGCAACAGCTGGAGAGCCGTAGCTTAAAGATTCCTGATCACTCTAGCATGTTTTGAAAAAAGGTGGTTTTTCATGTGCCTTGTATAACGCCCATGAAATATTGTTAGTAAAATACAAGTGGGTCATGGCACATCTACATTCCAAATTTGGCACTTAAGATGGTTATACGCTATGCAATCTGATTGGCCAATCTCTGTACAACTCGATATTTAGGCAAAATAGGTAATAGGAAGACCCACTTGAACAAGTAATTCAAAATCTAGGAAATCAAACAGGCTTTTGCACTAAATCTAATGTATTTAAGATCTGATTTCAGCGTATGGTCACCTTTAAAAATCAAGATCTGAAAACATTAATTTATTGGGTTTAGAAACACTTCTCTGTTCTTTGTAATGTATTGAAAGATTTGGGTATAAAAATAAAAAAAACACATTTAAAAGATATATTAGAAGTGATAGGAATGAGATTAGTAACAAAATGGTTAATTAACTGAGTACACCTACTAATTGTCTAACAAGACACATCCAATGAGATGAAATGAACCAATTGTATTGGGCGTGCGCTATTATCAATGAGAAAATGGCAGTAACCCTAGCACCAGTTGCAGTTTACATATGCGGGTATTTATTATCGTTATTTGCGCTTCAATGTGTGCTGGTTCACACATTCTATTAATTACTTTTCTGGCGCACCAATTAATCTATGAACTGGTGCAGTGTATTCTTCTTAGTAAATCACCCCCAGTGATAAAGTCTTGGAACTTTGGATCAAGTTTACACACATTTCCAGATCGAGTAACAACTTGTGGGACTGTGAGTCTGAAACCTCTTGCCTGTTGCCATCATAATTTTGTTGTGGTTGTGTGTTACATTCATTGTTGGAAGTGTCAGTTGGCACGGCAGCAAATGGCTGTGCATGGGGTTCTGAAGTGAAGTGATCATAGGCACATGGGCAGTGGCAGTACAGTATGATTCAGGTACCTGTAGGAGGTCACAGTGGTTCCTTACATAGGTCCTACCATCAGAATGGACAACATAGCCGTTTGGTTGGCAGGCCTTTCCATGAACCATGGCTAGTTTGTCAAACCCACAGGTTGTCTCCATCCTTACCGCCTGCCCAGGCTCCAGAGGAGCAAGGCGTCTGGCTGATTTGATATGGCTTATCTTTGCTTTGTGCCTGAGTGTAAATAAAGCAGCCTGAACATCAGTCTCAACTTTTGTCAGGAGCTGGGATGGGACCACAGGAATCAGAGTCCTGGTTTGCCGTGATAGTAAGCATTATGCCGGAGAAGGCATGCTATCCCTAGGTGTGTTGCGGAGGTTGAGTAGGGCTGCGTAAATGTCAGAACCATCACTGGCACATTTCTCTAGAAGATGCTTGACCGACTTTATACTATGCTCTGCAAGACCATTGGATATAGGGTAATTGGGACTGCTAATGACATGCTGAAAATCCCATTGGTTGGCAAAGTTCTTGAATTCTCTACTTGAAAATTATTTTGCATTGTAAGTCATCAATTGATTGGGAGTTGTATGCCATGTAGATTCTAAGCCATGATGTTTCAGCGATCTCACTTTTGTCACCATGTAGATTTTGTGGAAGCAATGATGAATCTTGTAGAAAACGTGTTTATTCCCAGCCAGCAATGAACAGCATGTGAACCTTTTCCTATTTTCACTTCATAAATTCCTACTTCCTGTTCCCACCCCCAGGTCCTCACACATACATATTCTACAAAGAGGTAGTCTGGCCTCTTCCCATAAGGGCTCAGAGGAAACTTCAAGGGGTCACCTCGCAAAGACTCAGTGGCACCAGTGGAGTGGCTGGTCACTTGCACTTTATCCAAGGCCCACAAGGGGAAGTTCCTGGTACAGCTTATCAACCTGGGGATGACCCCAATTTCACTCCCCAACCATACCACCCTAGCAGACCTGTATGTAGTGCCCTGTCACCATAGAAGCCACATGTAGAAGCTACAAGCAGCCATGGCTTCATTGAATGAGTTTCAATATCAATTACTGCTAGAACAGCTGGACAATCCCTTCCTGGACTAACTTCTGCCACAACAATGGCTGCTTCATCAACTGCTGCCTCCAGGTCTCCCTGACCCTCATCTATCCATTAATGCATGTGCTTCCACTGTGGAGACACTTATAAATTCAGTAGTGTTAGGACTACAAGAAACAGAGGGTGCTGTGAAGAGGCCATGCAGCTTCCACATGCGTTTGCAAATGCGCGCTAACTAAACTCCTGTTTTTACCAGACTGTTGGACAGGTTAATTTGGTTGGCCAGCAGACTGGTTGGTGAGTTGAGCTATGGAATGTTCTGTTTTTGTCTTTCATGTGTTTGCCCTTCCATGTGTTACTTGCTGTGAAGGCCAGTTATAGCTGGGGGCAGGGGACACACTGGGCATCTTCGCTGCCACTGTGCTATTGCTGGGTGTCCAGTCCAGTGTGCTCCTGTTCCTTTAAGGGGGGGTGGGCTGCCTCCAGGCCGGGACTAGGGATGGCCGAACGGTTCGCCCGGCGTCGTTTCGCGGCGAATTTCGGCTGTTCGCCGTCCGCCCGATTGGCGGACTATTGCCGCCGTTCGCCCGGCGGACTTCCGTGTTTATTGTGTAAAAGAACTTTGACCTATGATGACACATCCATCATGGGGTACAGGACAGCCAATTGAGACATTACAGCACATGGACAATTGGACATTACCCCTAACTTATAAATAGACCCGATCCAGCAGCCATTTTACATTCTTTCTTCTGTCACTATAGGGAGAGGTTGCTGTGTGGAGCAGGGAGAGACTGCAGTGACCCAAATCGCTAGCTATTTGGTCCACAAAAGTTCTTTTCAGGACTGGTATAGGTGTTAGGTGTAGTTCAGGATATAGGTTTGAGGCACTGCTGTGCTACAGATTTTTGCAGCAGCCTGTCTTTTGTCAGTGTAGAGAGAGGGACAGGACGCTGTGTGCTGCAGGGACAGTCAGTTTAATCATTAGCTGTTACTATTAGGTCCACAAAAGTGCTATTCAAGTTATTGTTCCAGCAGCCTCTGTTTTGTCAGTTTAAATAGGGACAGGCAGGAAGCTGTGTGTGAGGCAGTGAGGCACAGTCAGTTTAATCAGTACCTGTTACTATTAGGTCCACAAAGGTTCTTTTCAGGACTGGTATGGTAATAGGCTTGTACACGTATAATATTCTTTCTTCCAAATATAGAAAGAATATTATACTTGACTGCTGCCCTTCTGCTGCAGTAGTCCTTTATCAGTATAGGGACTGAGGTACAGTCTGCTAATCATTCACAACCTACTTGTTCCACAAAGGTCCTTATAAGGACTGGTAAGGTCTAGGGTACTACAGTACATAGGGTTGAGTGAGGTACAGTCTGCTATTCCTTAAGGACTGGTATAGGTCCACAATACATAGGGTTGAGGTGCACTACTGCTGACTGCTGCCCTTCTGCTGCAGTAGTCCTTTATCAGTATAGGGACTGAGGTACAGTCTGCTAATCATTCACAACCTACTTGTTCCACAAAGGTCCTTATAAGGACTGGTAAGGTCTAGGGTACTACAGTACATAGGGTTGAGTGAGGTACAGTCTGCTATTCCTTAAGGACTGGTATAGGTCCACAATACATAGGGTTGAGGTGCACTACTGCTGACTGCTGCCCTTCTGCTGCAGTAGTCCATTATCAGTATAGGGACTGAGGTACAGTCTGCTAATCATTCACAACCTACTTGTTCCACAAAGGTCCTTATAAGGACTGGTAAGGTCTAGGGCAGTGATGGCGAACCTTGGCACCCCAGATGTTTTGGAACTTCATTTCCCATGATGCTCATGCATTCTGCAGTGTAGGTGAGCATCATGGGAAATGTAGTTCCAAAACATCTGGGGTGCCAAGGTTCGCCATCACTGGTCTAGGGTACTACAGTACATAGGGTTGAGTGAGGTACCGTCTGCTATTCCTTAAGGACTGGTATAGGTCCACAATACATAGGGTTGAGGTGCACTACTGCTGACTGCTGCCCTACTGCTGCAGTAGTCCTTTATCAGTATAGGGACTGAGGTACAGTCTGCTAATCATTCACAACCTACTTGTTCCACAAAGGTCCTTATAAGGACTGGTAAGGTCTAGGGTACTACAGTACATAGGGTTGAGTGAGGTACAGTCTGCTATTCCTTAAGGACTGGTATAGGTCCACAATACATAGGGTTGAGGTGCACTACTGCTGACTGCTGCCCTTCTGCTGCAGTAGTCCTTTATCAGTATAGGGACTGAGGTACAGTCTGCTAATCATTCACAACCTACTTGTTCCACAAAGGTCCTTATAAGGACTGGTAAGGTCTAGGGTACTACAGTACATAGGGTTGAGTGAGGTACAGTCTGCTATTCCTTAAGGACTGGTATAGGTCCACAATACATAGGGTTGAGGTGCACTACTGCTGACTGCTGCCCTTCTGCTGCAGTAGTCCATTATCAGTATAGGGACTGAGGTACAGTCTGCTAATCATTCACAACCTACTTGTTCCACAAAGGTCCTTATAAGGACTGGTAAGGTCTAGGGCAGTGATGGCGAACCTTGGCACCCCAGATGTTTTGGAACTTCATTTCCCATGATGCTCATGCATTCTGCAGTGTAGGTGAGCATCATGGGAAATGTAGTTCCAAAACATCTGGGGTGCCAAGGTTCGCCATCACTGGTCTAGGGTACTACAGTACACAGGGTTGAGTGAGGTACCGTCTGCTATTCCTTAAGGACTGGTATAGGTCCACAATACATAGGGTTGAGGTGCACTACTGCTGACTGCTGCCCTACTGCTGCAGTAGTCCTTTATCAGTATAGGGACTGAGGTACAGTCTGCTAATCATTCACAACCTACTTGTTCCACAAAGGTCCTTATAAGGACTGGTAAGGTCTAGGGTACTACAGTACATAGGGTTGAGTGAGGTACAGTCTGCTATTCCTTAAGGACTGGTATAGGTCCACAATACATAGGGTTGAGGTGCACCACTGCTGACTGCTGCCCTTCTGCTGCAGTAGTCCATTATCAGTATAGGGACTGAGGTACAGTCTGCTAATCATTCACAACCTACTTGTTCCACAAAGGTCCTTATAAGGACTGGTAAGGTCTAGGGCAGTGATGGCGAACCTTGGCACCCCAGATGTTTTGGAACTTCATTTCCCATGATGCTCATGCATTCTGCAGTGTAGGTGAGCATCATGGGAAATGTAGTTCCAAAACATCTGGGGTGCCAAGGTTCGCCATCACTGGTCTAGGGTACTACAGTACATAGGGTTGAGTGAGGTACAGTCTGCTATTCCTTAAGGACTGGTATAGGTCCACAATACATAGGGTTGAGGTGCACTACTGCTGACTGCTGCCCTTCTGCTGCAGTAGTCCTTTATCAGTATAGGGACTGAGGTACAGTCTGCTAATCATTCACAACCTACTTGTTCCACAAAGGTCCTTATAAGGACTGGTAAGGTCTAGGGTACTACAGTAAATAGGGTTGAGTGAGGTACAGTCTGCTATTCCTTAAGGACTGGTATAGGTCCACAATACATAGGGTTTAGGTGCACTACTGCTGACTGCTGCCCTTCTGCTGCAGTAGTCCTTTATCAGTATAGGGACTGAGGTACAGTCTGCTAATCATTCACAACCTACTTGTTCCACAAAGGTCCTTATAAGGACTGGTAAGGTCTAGGGTACTACAGTACATAGGGTTGAGTGAGGTACAGTCTGCTATTCCTTAAGGACTGGTATAGGATCACAATACATAGGGTTGAGGTGCACTACTGCTGACTGCTGCCCTTCTGCTGCAGTAGTCCTTTATCAATATAGGGACTGAGGTACAGTCTGCTAATCATTCACAACCTACTTGTTCCACAAAGGTCCTTATAAGGACTGGTAAGGTCTAGGGTACTACAGTAAATAGGGTTGAGTGAGGTACAGTCTGCTATTCCTTAAGGACTGGTATAGGTCCACAATACATAGGGTTGAGGTGCACTACTGCTGACTGCTGCCCTTCTGCTGCAGTAGTCCTTTATCAGTATAGGGACTGAGGTACAGTCTGCTAATCATTCACAACCTACTTGTTCCACAAAGGTCCTTATAAGGACTGGTAAGGTATAGGGTACTACAGTACATAGGGTTGAGTGAGGTACAGTCTGCTATTCCTTAAGGACTGGTATAGGTCCACAATACATAGGGTTGAGGTGCACTACTGCTGACTGCTGCCCTTCTGCTGCAGTAGTCCTTTATCAGTATAGGGACTGAGGTACAGTCTGCTAATCATTCACAACCTACTTGTTCCACAAAGGTCCTTATAAGGACTGGTAAGGTCTAGGGTACTACAGTACATAGGGTTGAGTGAGGTACAGTCTGCTATTCCTTAAGGACTGGTATAGGTCCACAATACATAGGGTTGAGGTGCACTACTGCTGACTGCTGCCCTTCTGCTGCAGTAGTCCTTTATCAGTATAGGGACTGAGGTACAGTCTGCTAATCATTCACAACCTACTTGTTCCACAAAGGTCCTTATAAGGACTGGTAAGGTCTAGGGTACTACAGTACATAGGGTTGAGTGAGGTACAGTCTGCTATTCCTTAAGGACTGGTATAGGTCCACAATACATAGGGTTGAGGTGCACTACTGCTGACTGCTGCCCTTCTGCTGCAGTAGTCCTTTATCAGTATAGGGACTGAGGTACAGTCTGCTAATCATTCACAACCTACTTGTTTCACAAAGGTCCTTATAAGGACTGGTAAGGTCTAGGGTACTACAGTACATAGGGTTGAGTGAGGTACAGTCTGCTATTCCTTAAGGACTGGTATAGGTCCACAATACATAGGGTTGAGGTGCACTACTGCTGACTGCTGCCCTACGCCTGCAGTAGTCTTTTATCAGTATAGGGACTGAGGTACAGTCTGCTAATCATTCACAACCTTCTTGTTCCACAAAGGTCCTTATAAGGACTGGTAAGGTCTAGGGTACTACAGTACATAGGGTTGAGTGAGGTACAGTCTGCTATTCCTTAAGTACTGGTATAGGTCCCCAATATATAGGGTTGAGGTGCACTACTGCTGACTGCTGCCCTTCTGCTGCAGCAGTAATTTATCAGTATAGGGACTGAGGTACAGTCTGCTAATCCCTAGCTACTAGTTCCACAAAGGTCCTTAAGGACTGGTATAGGTGTACTATTTGGTGTGCAGTATATAGTTGTGTAATACACGTATAAAATACTTGCACATACTTGACTTCCTCCTGGGGCTGCTTATTATGAGTGGCTCCCACCATCCCTCTGCTGTGCTGACTTCCTCCTGGGGCTGTACCTCTGCTGTGCATATTATGAGGGGCTCCCACCATCCCTGTGCTATGCTCATTATGAGGGGCTCCCACCATCCCTGTGCTGTGCTGAATTCCTCCTGGGGCTGCTTATTATGAGGGGCTCCCACCATCCCTGTGCTATGCTGACATCCTCCTGGGGCTGCTTATTATGAGGGGCTCCCACCATCCCTGTGCTGTGCTGGCTTCCTCCTGGGGCTGATTATGAGGGGCTCCCACCATCCCTGTGCTGTGCTGGCTTCCTCCTGGGGCTGATTATGAGGGGCTCCCACCATCCCTGTGCTATGCTGACATCCTCCTGGGGCTGCTTATTATGATCGGCTCCCACCATCCCTGTGCTGTGCTGACTTCCTCCTGGGGCTGTACCTCTGCTGTGCATATTATGAGGGGCTCCCATCATCCCTGTGCTATGCTCATTATGAGGGGCTCCCACCACCCATGTGCTATGCTCATTATGAGGGGCTCCCACCATCCCTGTGCTATGCTGACTTCCTCCTGGGGCTGCTTACGGTGCAGGTGTCAGTGCTGTATATCACGGTGCTGGTGTCAGTGCTGTATATCACGGTGCTGGTGTCAGTGCTTTATGTCACGCTGCTGATGTCAATGCTCTCTATCACGGTGCTGGTGTCAGTGCTGTATATCACGGTGCAGGTGTCATTGCTGTATGTCACGCTGCTGATGTCAGTGCTCTCTATCACGGTGCTGGTGTCAGATCACTCTATCACAGTGCAGGTGTCATTGCTGTATGTCACGCTGCTCATGTCAGTGCTCTCTATCACGGTGCTGGTGTCAGATCACTCTATCACGGTGCAGGTGTCATTGCTGTATGTCACGCTGCTGATGTCAGTGCTCTCTATCACGGTGCTGCTGTCAGTGCTGTATATCACGGTGCTGGTGTCAGTGCTTTATGTCACGCTGCTGATGTCACTGCTCTCTATCACGGTGCTGGTGTCAGATCACTCTATCACGGTGCAGGTGTCATTGCTGTATGTCACGCTGCTGATGTCAGTGTTGTATATCACGGTGCTGGTGTTAGTGCTTTATGTCACGCTGCTGATGTCAGTGCTCTCCATCACGGTGCTGGTGTCAGATCCCTCTATCACGGTGCAAGTGTCATTGCTGTATGTCACGCTGCTGATGTCAGTGCTCTCTATCACAGTGCTGCTGTCAGTGCTGTATATCACGGTGCTGGTGTTAGTGCTTTATGTCACGCTGCTGATGTCAGTGCTCTCTATCGCGGTGCTAGTGTCAGACCACTCTATCATGGTGCAGGTATCATTGCTGTATGTCACGCTGCTGATGTCAGTGCTCTCTATCACGGTGCTGGTGTCAGATGACTATCACGGTGCAGGTGTCATTGCTGTATGTCACGCTGCTGGTGATCATCTCCTGCACCCTCTTCTTTGCCTACCTTGACCTTCCCTCTCCTCCATTGCCTTCATGCGCTCCACAGTCCTGAATTGTCACAACAATTTCACATATAAAAAAAGAATGCTTGTAGTTGTCGATCCCAGATTCACCTCATACATGTGTTATGTCATTGGCCATGTGGTGGGACTATGTTTGCACAGCTAGTAATTATTTTGTGGCTGCAAATTTGACCTGTAGGTTTGCAAAGTTCGCCTCCCATTGAAGTCAATGGGGCCCGCCGCGAACGTTACGGTTCGCGAACTATCGGCCGCGTTCGCAGTCCGCATTCGCGAAACGTCCCGTCTGAAGTTCGTCCATCACTAGTGGAGACACTTATAAATGCAGTATTGTTAGGACTGCAAGCAACACAAGGTGCTGTGAAGAGGCCTTGCAGCTTTTGCATGCATTTGCAAATGCTAAGTAAGCCCCTGTTTTTACCAGACTGTTGGACAGGTTAATTTGGCTGGTCAGCAGACTGGTTGGTGAGTTGAGCTATGGCATGTTCTGTTTTTGTCTTTCATGCGTTTGCCCTTCCATGTGCTCCTTGCTGTGAAGGCCAGTTATAGGTGGGGGCAGGGGCCATGTGTTTTGTTACTGCTGAAAAAATCACCTACTGGTCTTTGCCACCAGCCCGAAAGACTATGGTTACACAGAGGCCATCGATCACCCAATCTACATGGGGGATGCTCCACCCATCTGGGAAGTACCGTCACATTCCCTCAGCACTGTGCCAGAAGGTCAAGTACCTACTCTTCAACATGTTACAAAGCAGGGTGATTAGGGCGAGTCATAGCCCTTGGGTGCTGCTGTAGTCCTGCTGCACAAGAAGAATTTAATTCTGCAATTTTGTGTGGCTTAACGCAAGCTAAATGCATGTACCCATAGGGAAGCCTACCCATTGCTCCGGGTAGAGGAATTGCTTATGGCACTGGGCTAAGCCAAAAATGTCTCCAGCCTTGACTTGGCGAGAGGCTACTGGCAAGTTTTGATGAGGCATCAAGATCACAAAAAGACTGCCTTCTTTACACCCCTGAACTGCTCAAATGTAACAGTTTACACGCTTAATGAAGAGATGCTTAGGAGACTTTAACTTTGAGACTGTGCTAGTCTACTTGGACGATATCCTCGTTGTCTCCAAGACTTTCAAGGACCATATTAAACATCTGGACCTGGTCTTGGTGAAAAATACCAATGAGCAAGGCCTTAAACTTGAGCCCAAATGGGAGCGTACTCCCTATTGGGTTGAGCAACAACCTTTCCTCCAACTCTAGTATAAGTGCTACTTTACAGCCATACTATACACACCCCCTAGGTACGAAAACTAAAGTAATATTTCACTTTTATTGTTTCACTTTAAGCATTATTAAAATCACTGCTCCTGAAAAAACTGAAGTTTTTGAAACTTTTTTTTGCATTGGTACATGTCCCCTGGGGCAGGACCCCAAACATTTTTTATGACAATAACTTGTATATAAGCCTTTAAAATTAGCACTTTAGATTTTTCATGTTCAAGTCCCATAGACTAACAGTGTTCGGATATTAGAACAAATTTATTGCCTGTTCGCATGTTCTGATGCGAACCAAACTGGGCGGTGTTCGGCTCATCCCTACCAATCAGCTTCTTAGTTCAGCTTCTTCAACTAAGCTTTGCCATTAAAACCTAGAACATCATGGGATAATTTGCAGGGCAGTTTGGAGGCAGGAAAAAAAGGCCTGCCTCCCATAGAAGAAACTACAAAAATGTCCAGTGTGCTTGAGGCCTAAATGTCATTAATATAGAACTAGAGGCAAAACGTGATTTTTTTATTTTATTTTGGATAGAGCAAGGGAGGATTATAACCCCTGACAGTTTTTTTTTTTCCGCCATCTGTGTTCCATTCCTGTCCCATAGCCAAACAGAAAGTGAGAGGAAATCCTTGCAAATTAAGGGAATTCCTTGGGGATCCAAGGTCACCAGAACTAGCATCCCTATTGGAAGATTGCCCCTATATTATTTCTGGGGACAACCCAAAATTTGTGATTTTCTACTTTTCATTTTCTTATCTTCTTTTAATCATAATGGCAAACAGGACAAATAGAAAGGGTGAAACTCCTTAACAGGGATACCGACTGCAATAAAAACTGACAAGCATTCTAATCCCTCTTCACTCCATTCAAAACAAAAAAAGAGTTTTGCCTTTAGTTATGCATTCATTTTACATCTGCTATAATTTGCCCAGAACACCCATATGTTAAATATAGCATTACTATTGGTGGACACTGTCATCTTGCTAAGATTTAAAGCTGAATTTTAGGTATGGATTTTTTACATAGTTGCTTTGGCCCATCTTCAACCAGAGTAATTTTCCATATTTTGTACCTATGGGATCACAACTGTACTTAAATTTTCTTCAACAGTTCATCCCCCACAGGTTTTACCCTTTTGTATCACTTGACCCTCCCTCCTAAAGTGTAAGCTCTAATGAGCAGAGCCCTCTGATTCCTAAATGTATTAAATTGTATTGTAATTGTACTGTCTGCCCTATTGTTGTAAATCACGGTGCAAACTGTTGGCGCTAAATCCTGTATAATAATAGTAATTATTGAGTCCCAGCCAATCCCTTGGAGGGGTGGCCCAGTAAGTGGATGGAGATGCTGATAAATAGTGTGAAGTCCACATAGGGGCATCTTGTTGTAGAAGGGATTCCACCATTTTGAATGGGGGTTGGGTACCCCCTCTTCTGAAGAAATGTCTTGCCTAGTCCAGTTGCTGTTCATCAAGGTTCCAGCTGTGGCAGAACTGGGGGGTCTACATCTAAGTTATCGTCAACATCTCACATTTCACATGAGGGATCCAGTCTGCAGAATCTCATTAGAAGCCACCTAGAGGAAGCTGAATGAGCACAACTGCTCCCTGGCCTCGTGAGTACTGACTGCTCCACATGATTCTGGTGACTGGGTGCTATTGGAATGTCTGAGCCAAGAAATTCTTCTTCCATGGGGCCCTTACCTTTGGCCTTTCCCTTTGTCACTCCAAAGAGGAATGTCTTCTGAAGTGCAAGTGTAGTGTATCCTTCTGAGGACTGTAACACAAGGAAGAGTGTTCTCCTATTGCATCTTAAGCTTCATCTACACTGCTGCTGGTAAACGGACGTTTAGGAGCAGTTGGGCATTTTTTCAGCTGCTCCTGAACTCTCCTCTGTGTTATTTTATCAGTACATGTACACAGGGTTGTTTATAGTCATTTGTAGGCAGTTGATCACTGGCACATATATCCTTTCCTTTAGCCTTTTGACAGCCAAGGACTTGTTATGGTTGTCCATGTCATAGACAGTCATGAACATGTACTACACATCTGGCATCCCAGGTACACCCCTTTCAGTTCCATACCTTCCGGTCTCATCTTGCATACAGGTCTAGGATCTTCTGGTATTCTCCTAACAAAGGGCAATTACCATCAACTTTGATCTGGTTAACCAACACACACAATTGAATAAACTAAGATATCATCATAATATAGTTTTCATCTATAGAGGGTCCCTGCAAACCATATAGAAGATGACATCAACAACCTTATTCAGAATAGGCCTTGGCAAAAAACAAAAGCGGTCTTCACAGACTGATATTTGCAGGTATAAACATGCATCATGGGTTTCTCCTACTGATTTGCTTTCAAAGTTTTTATTATTTTCAAAAACGGAAAACAAGAAACATGCGATACATCCATACTAAGGTACAATGCAACATAATGTAAAATAGCTCCTGTAGGCTTGAAATGGGCAAATTCACTTACAGATATGAAAAGCAATTGAGATATTTTTAGTGTTAGAATTCCGAGGGGGGTTAGACTGATTTAATGCCATTCATGTGTAACACCATTGTCCTAATCAGGGCTGCTAGCAAATTTAGTTGTGCTAGGTGGTAACTAGCCTGGCTAATTTGTAGTCTTTAATGCACTGATTTCTATCCTAAGCCTGAGTGTAGTGTGCAGTCTCTCTCTTCTGTCAATAGGTGGCACTTCTGTCTTTGGCATTAGGATGATAGATTACAGTGAACTCAGACTATGCCCTTGTATACACGGTCAGAGAATCTGTCGGAATGAGTCTTATCGGACCGTGTCGTCAGATAATCCGACTGTGTGTGGTATGCATCAGACTGATTCCGTCCGAATCTCCGTCCGACCCAATTTTCCAACATGTTGGAAATATTTCCCGACCAACTGGGCCGGACGGACCTAATCCGATCATGTGTAGAGCATTTTGATCGGACCAAGTGCCACGCATGCTCAGATCAAATTCCTACATCAAAGCTATTGGCTACTAGCCTGAATGTAGTCCCATCGTAACGAAATTACGTCATCACGTTCTGAAAGATCGGATTTTTCGCCAACTTGGCCCGACCGTGTGTATGCAACAGTTTCGGACACAATCCGTCGGACTAAATCCGACGGGCAAAATCCGACGGATTTGGTTGGCAAAATCTTCGACCGTGTGTACGTGGGCCATGAGTAAATATGTTGTCTCTGCCAATCAGCAGGAGTTTTCTTTGGCAGCTGAGCATGCTGGGATAGTCTATTTATTCGTAAGGAGTCAGGTGATCGGGGGTTCTTTCCACGGGCTCTGGCCTGGGATGATGTATGTCCCAAACTGCAAAATGGCCAAACTGCTGGTTGCAAGCTGAACAGTGGAGCCTTGAGTGGAATGTGAATAAGTATTGCTTTTTGACTGCTGGTGACTGCTGGAGTGCATTTTTAGGTTCTTTTGGGGCTTTTTCTTGTAGCTTTTTAATACCCTTTTCTCCCTTCCTTCAGCCTACTAATTAAGGGGAGAGTTTAATTGGGCACAGGTGCTTGAGGTCTATATAAGTTTGGGTAGAACTCATTGGAGCCTTCTCATCTTGAGTCTGTGAGAACTCTGTCTAAGTGGAACTGGTCCAAGTGGTGAGTTAAAAACCAGAGTTAGTGGAACTGGTCCAAGTGGTGAGTTAAAAACCAGAGTTAGTGGAACTGGTCCAAGTGGTGAGTTAAAAACCAGAGTTGAAAACAGGAGGTTATAACAGGGGTCATAGTAGTTGTGTAGTGTGAATGTGTGTCTATCGTTAATACTTGTGTATTGTGGGTGCACGCTGGTCTGTGAGTACCTGTGTACTGTCTTGTTGAGTATTGGTGTCAGGAAGCTAGTTGTTAGGTAATTTGGACTGGGTATAATCTCTAATCCTCATTAAATTAATAGGTACGATGACTGGCGGGTGTGGAGAGGCGACTCGGTGTACATCTTGCGGCATGTATGCGTTCCTTGATCATCTGATCGAGGGTGAATACTGCTGTGTAAAATGTAAGCACATTGTTTCCCTGGAAGCCCAGGTTCTGAATCTGGGGAAGCAACTGTCAGCACTGAGAGGACCCTCCACCCTAAATGAGAGCCAGGAATGTACACGGCAGGTGCCGGCAGGGGCCAGCACAGAGGTGAGTGGAGACAAAGAGGTGCAGGCACTAGCAGAGAGTAGATGGGTGACAGTCAGGAAGGGTAGAGGGGCAAGTGCCAGGGAGGCCGATCCATAACTGGAGCATCCCAATAAGTACACTCCATTGAGTGACATTGGTGATCCCAGTCAGGGACCAGCACTGGTGGAGCTGAGGGATTCTCCTAGCTGCCAGGAGAAGAACTCCTCCAGTGAGAGTGGGGGGGGGGAGCGAAGGGAAAGGAAAGACAGATTCTGGTGGTAGGGGACTTAATTCTTAGGAGGACAGAGAGGCCAATCTGTAACAACAACCTGAAGTGCCGAACTGTATGTTGTCTGCCGGGCACTCGGGTTCGGCAAATCACGGATCTGGTGGACAGATTACTGGGAGGGGCTGGGGAAGACCCAGCTGTCATGGTGCACGTTGGCACCAATGACAAAGTCAGAGGCAGATGGAGTGTCCTAAAGAATGATTTTAGGGACTTGGGAGCTAAATTGAGGAAAAGGACCTCCAAGGTATAATTCTCAGGAATACTACCAGTACATCGAGCCACACCAGAAAGGAAGAGGGAGATTAGGGAAGTAAACAAGTGGCTTAAAGCTGGTGTAGTAAGGAGGGGTTTGGGTTCCTGGAGGACTGGGACGACTTCTCAGTCGATAACCGGTACTATAGAAGGGACGGACTGCACCTAAATGAGGAGGGTGCAGATCAGCTGGGATTAAGGATGGCCAAAAAGTTAGAGGGGTTTTTAAACTAGGTGATGGGGGGGGGGGGGGGTTCAGAGATAGAGATAGTCAGCGTGGAGCATATTCCAGAGGGTAATATTAGGGGCATTAGTGGTAGGGTAACCAAATCACATAAACCCAAGGTAAATATAGTAGCAAGTCCTAGTTGTAATCTTGGAACACCCAAGAGGATAGTATGTGACCGGTCAAAATATATTAATACATTAAAATGTTTGTTCACCAATGCCAGAAGTCTGCCAAGCAAAATCTGCGAGTTGGAAGCTCTGGTGCATCAGGAGAGCTATGATGTAATCGGTATTGCTGAAACTTGGCTTCATTCCTCACATGACTGGGCTATTAATATTCCTGGCTATGCACTCTTTCGGAAAGACAGAGTAAAAAGTAAAGGTGGAGGGGTCTGTCTCTATGTGAGAAGTGATCTCAAAGCGAGTGAGAAAGAGGACCTGGTGGACGGAGAGTGTGATGAGTCTGAAGCATTATGGGTGGAACTGCATACAGATGTGCATAGTTCAAAGTTAATCATTGGAGTTTGTTATAGACCACCCAATGTTAATGAGGAGGTGGAGACTCAGCTCCTTGCACAGATAGAAAGGGCTGCAAGGGCTGGGACAGTGATAATAATGGGGGATTTTAACTACCCAGAAATTGACTGGGGTAATGGCACTGCTGGGACAGTTAAAGGGCAAAAATGTGTAAACCTATTACAGGACAATTTTATGGTCCAGTTTATTGAGGCCCCAACTAGGAATGATGCTCTGTTGGACCTGGTAATCTCAAACCATGCAGAACGTATTACTAATATTCAGATAAAGGAACATCTGGGTAGCAGTGACCATAACATGATTTCATTTGATGTTAGCTGTAAGCAAAAATCACATACGGGAAAGATAAAAACACTTAATTTCAAGAGAGCAAATTTTCCAAGGGTGAGGGCTGCTCTACAGGACTTAGACTGGGAGAGAATATTGGCACCAATGGGCACAGAACAGAAATGGTAATTCTTCAAAAAGACTGTTTGTGATCTCACGGCAAAGTATATTCCCATGGGCAATAAGTTTAAAAGGTTAAAAATAAAACCGATGTGGCTCACGGCCAAAGTTAAAAAAGCTATAAACTATAAAAAAAGAGCTTTTAAAAAATATAAAAATGAAGGAACGCTAGTGTCATTTAAATGTTACAAGGAATATAACAGAATATGTAAAAAGGAAATCAAGGATGCAAAAATTCAAAATGAAAGACAGATTGCAAAAGATAGTAGGACAAACCCCAAGAAATTCTTCAAATATATTAATAGTAAAAAGGTTAAGTCTGTGCATGTAGGCCCTTTTCAAAATAATCTGGAGTGGGTGACTGGGGACAAAGAGAAGGCTAACTTATTAAATACTTTCTTCAGCTCTGTGTATACAAAAGAGCAAGGGGGAGCTCATATCCATAATAGGGGTGGTACTGACACAGCCCCAAATGCACAATGGCTCAAAAGTGATATGGTCCAGAAATATTTGGACAGAATAAAGGTGGATAAAGCACCTAGACCTGATGGCATCCACCCATGGATCCTAAAAGAATTGAGCTCTGTAATTTCAAAGCCATTGTATCTAATTTTTAGGGACTCATTAATGACAGGAATAGTACCACTGGATTGGCGCAGGGCCAATGTGGTGCCTATATTTAAAAAGGGAACAAAGTCTTTTCCAAGTAATTATAGACCCGTTAGTTTAACTTCTATAGTTGGGACAAGATACTGGAGGGATTAATAAAGGACCACGTAGACGAGTTCTTTCAGGAAAAAAATATTTTGAGCAACAGACAGCATGGATTCATGAAAGACAGAAGTTGTCAGACAAACCTGATTTCTTTTTATGAGGTGGTAAGTAAAACCTTGGACAGAGGGGGGGGGCGGTGGACGTGATATATTTGGATATTGCAAAAGCGTTCGATACAGTTCCGCACACACGGTTCATATGTAAGGTAAAGTCTACAGGTTTGGAAATATCAGTTTGTAAATGGATAGAAAACTGGCTAAAAGACAGAATTCAGAGAGTCGTGGTTAATGATTCTTACTCTGAATGGTCTAAGGTTATCAATGGTGTACCCCAAGGTTCAGTGTTGGGACCCTTACTTTTTACTATCTTTATAAATGTTATTGGGTCTGGGATCAAAAGTAAAATTTCCGTGTTTGCAGATGACACCAAGTTATGCAGTGGAATAACGTCCTTGCACGATGTCTCCAATTTACAAGCCGACCTCAATGCTCTGTCTACTTGGACGACTATGTGGCAGATGAGGTTTAATGTTGAGAAATGTAAAGTTATGCACTTGGGGGCTAAGAATATGCATGCATCATACATGCTAGGGGGAGTACAACTGGGGGAATCCATAGTAGAGAAGGATCTGGGGGTTTTGGTAGATCATAAGCTCAATAATAGCATGCAATGCCAAGCTGCGGTTTCCAAAGCGAGCAAAGTCCTTTCCTGTATTAAGAGGGGTATGTACTCCAGAGAGAGAGATATCATTTTGCCCCTGTTCAAATCATTAGTAAGACCTCATCTGGAATATGCAGTTCAGTTTTGGGCACCAGTTCTCAAAAAGGATATCGGTGAACTGGAGAAAGTGCAGAGAAGGGCAACCAAACTGAGGCATGGAGGAAAGATCAGAGGAATTTAATTTATTCACTCTTGATAAGAGGAGATTAAGGGGGGATATGATCAACATGTACAAATATATAAGGGGTCCATATAGGGAACTCAGTGTCGAGGTATTCACTTTACAGTCAACAAAGAGGACAAGGGGGCACTCTTTACGTCTAGAGGAAAAGAGATTTCATCTCCAAATACGGAAAGGTTTCTTCACAGTAAGAGCTGTGAAAATGTGGAATAGACTCCCTGCAGAGGTGGTTTTGGCCAGCTCAGTGGATTGCTTTAAGAAAGGCCTGGATTATTTCCTAAGTGTACATAATATAACTGGGTACTAACATTTATAGGTAAAGTTGATCCGGGGAAAATCTGATTCCGATCAGGAAGGAATTTTTTCCCCTGCTTTAGCAAATTGGATCATGCTCTGCTGGGGTTTTTTGCCTTGCTCTGGATCAACTGTGGGTATATGGGCTGGTATGATATTTATTATATATATATATTATTATTATTTTTTTTTTGTGGTTGAACTGGATGGACTTGTGTCTTTTTTCAACCTGACTAGCTATGTAACTATGTAACTATGTGGAGCAGCAACTGAGGGTTAGGCCTGAAGCCTGAGGCCTAGCCACATGTGTAGAGACTCAGCCCAAGGGGAGCCTGATTGTTTCCGGAGGTAAAGGAGAAGCAGTTGCCACAAAGGTATGAGATCTCCTGTTACCAGAGGCAAGTGCAGAAGGGATGGAGTTCTGAAGAAGAAACAGGGCAGATGCTTCACTAGCCGGGGACAGTGAAGTAAGTGAGAAAGCTTCAATAGAGACTGATCCAGGAATACAGCGGGTAGCTGTGAGTAAAACTTGAAGGAGTACAGTGGCTAGCTGTGGGTGAAGCTCGAGGGATCTGGCAGGTAGCTGAGAGTCCAAGAAGTCTAGTGAGAGATAGCAAGCTGAGCTTTAGGATCTACAGTTACAATTGATCGTCTTCTGTACAACTGCCATGTTGGATTTGCACTGCTCAATTAGTACTGCCAGCTATAGCCTGCAATGCTGATTAGAGTATTCTAATGGCAGAGAAGTCTTTACACTGTCAGAATACATTAACTAAGTGAGCAGGATTCCCCCATCAACATTGAATGTGTGGCTGGGAGAATCAAATCTCTTTATTTTAGTTCATCCCACTTTCGTACAAGTACATGGTACAACCAGGAACATATCTACCCCCTGAGGCAAACAAGGCATTTGCCGTGGGTGGCATTTTTCAGGGGAGCGGTGACACTCCCAGGCAGAAGGGCAGAGATGGCTCTTTAACCACTTCATATACTATATTGATATACCCGTATGTCGCTGGACTTTCCCTGGACTTTTGGCAGCTGCAGGCATCAACCCAGTATAATTTTTTAGAGCCGGCGGTTGGCCTTCTTGTAAAAGCACTTGGAGCAGCTTAATAGCCACTCGATTGCTATTACAAGCAGCAGGAGGAAACATCCCCCTGCACCACCTTCCATGGCTCTCTCAGCTCTCCTGTTCTACCAGCTGGCTGTACAGCCAAGCAAAACCTGAAGCAATGACATGACATCACTCCTGGTTTACTCAGAAACCATAGATGTCAGTTTTTAAAACTCTAAAGCAATCAAAAACACAGATCTTGGTTCTTTGAGTGCAGATCTCTCCATAAAGAGTACCTGTCACATACCTATTGCTGTCCAGGGATGTTTAGATCCCTTGTGAAAGCAATAACAGTGATCAAAATAATTAAAGCAACAGTGAAAAAACAAACAAACACATAAATTAATAATAAAAAAAAATAATTAAGTGCACCCATCCTCCTGTGCTTGCATGCACATGCGGTCCCGTACACAAACAGTGATTGTCCCACACATGTGAGGTATCACTGCGAACATCAGATCATGGGCAGTAATTCTGTATATGGCACTTGGACGAATATGTCTCCGGTCTGATGAGGAAGTCACAGCTATTTACTGTGAACAGGTCCCTCATCAGACCCTGAGACAAGAACGTGTACCGTGGCTGGGGTAGGACAAATTTAGATAGGGGGGTGCCTGCTTTTAGTTTTGCCTAGGCAGCACAAAGCCAAAATACACCACTGGGTACAGCAAACACATATCACGGATTTGAAATGTTAGATTTATATATTCTCTAATGTTGAACTTATTTTGTAAAGGCCTCAAAATGTGCAGCTGAAATTTTTACATTTAACCACTTAAGGACCAGGCCTCTTTTTCAGATTTGGTGTTTTCATGTTTAAAACAGTTTTTTTTGCTAGAAAATTACTTAGAACTCCCAAACATTTTATATTGTTTTTTTTCTAACACCCTAGAGAATAAAATGGCGGTCATTGAAATACTTTTTTTTACACCGTATTTGCGCAGCGGTCTTACAAGCGCACTTTTTTTTGAAAAAATGCACTTTTTTGAATAAAAAAATAAGACAACAGTAAAATTAGCCCAATTTTTTTTTATATTGTGAAAGATAATGGTATGCCAAGTAAATTCATACCCAACATGTCATGCTTCAAAATTGCGCCCGCTCGTGGAATGGCGTCAAACTTTTAGCCTCAAAAATCTCCATAAGTGACATTTAAAAAATTCTACAGGTTGCATTTTTTGCGTTACAGAGGAGGTCTAGGGCTAGAATTATTGCTCTCGCTCTACCGATCGCGGCGATACCTCACATGTGTGGTTTGACCACCGTTTTCATATGCGGGCGCTACTCATGTATGCGCCTGCTTCTGTGCGCAAGCTCGTCGTGACGGGGTGTTTTAAAAAAAAATTTTTTTTTCTTCTTATTTATTTTAATTGATTTTATTTATTTTTACACTGTTTTTAAAAAATAAATAAAATGGATCACTTTTATTCCTATTACAAGGAATGTAAACATCCCTTGTAATAGAAAAAAGCATGACAGGTCCTCTTAAATATGAGATCTGGGGTCAAAAAGTCCTCAGATCTCATATTTGGGCTAAAATGCAAAAAAAAAAAAAAAATCTGACATTTAAAAAAATATATACCTTTAAGAGGTATGGGCGGAAGTGACGTTTTGACGTTGCTTCCGCCCTCCTATGGTATAGAGACGAGTGGGGGCCATCTTAGCCTCACTTGTCTCTATGCCCAGCAGATGGAAGGACCCGATCGCCTCCGCCGCTACCGACGGCTCCGGTAAGCGGCGGAAGGTGCGGGAGGGCGGCGGGAGGGGGGGTGGCACCTCTCCCGCCGCCGATAGCGGTGATCTCGCGGCGAATCCGCCGCGGAGACCACTGTTATCGTACAGAGGACCGCCGCCTGAAGAGATGGACATCTCGGTTGTGGCAGCAGCTGCTGCCGTTACCGAGATATCCCTCTTCAAAAAAATCACGTACATCCCCGTTGGGCGGTCCCCAAGTGGTTAAGGCTACTTTCACACCGGTTTGTATAAAAACTGCCTGTAAAACGCATAAGCATTAATGGAGCGTTTTTTCTGTGCTTTTTTACCATTTGCAGTGCTTTTTTAAACCACTTATTGACCAGCCACCACAGTTGTATTGCAGCAGAATGGCACGGCTGGGCGAAACAACGTTATGTGACGTCGCTTCGCCCTGTGGCCCCCTGCTCGCCCACGGAGTCAATGTAAGTGCCTGGCAGTTGCGAGGAGAACATGGGATCTGTGTGAGTAAACACACAGTTTCCGGTTCCCTGAGGGGAGAAGTGACAGATCGTCTGTTCATGCAGAGTATGAACAGTGATCTATCTCTTCCCCTACACAGTCAACACCTTGATCTCCCCCTAGTGTTAACCCCTTCCCTACCAGTGACATTTTTACAGTAATCAATCCATTTTCATAGCATTGATCGCTGTATTAATGCCAATGGTTGCAAAATTGTGTCAAAATTGTCCAACGTGTCTGCCATAATGTCGCAGTCTCAATAAAAATCTCAGATTGCCATTACTAGTAAAAAAAAATTAATAATAAAAATGCCATAAAACTATCCCCTATTTTGTAGACACTATAATTTTTGCGTAAACCAATCAATATATGCTTATTGCAATTTTTTTTACCAAAAATATGTAGAAGAATACATATCGGCCCAAACCGAGGAAAACTTTTTTTATATATATTTTTGAGGAATATTTATTATAGCAAAAAGTAAAACATTTCAAAATGTTTTTGTTTATAGCGCAAAAAAAATAAAACTCAGGGGTGAACAAATACCACCAAAAGAAAGCTCTATTTGTGGGAAAAAAGGACGTTAATATTGTTTGGGAGCCACGTCGCTCGACCGTGCAATTGTCAGTTAAAGCGTCGCAGTGCTGAATCGCAAAAAGTGGTCTCGTCTTTGGCGAGCTAAATGGTCCGGGGCTTAAGCGGTTAATGTTCTTCCTGCCCAGCCTGTCAGTTTAGGTGGATAGCCATGTCTTGGTAGGTTTTCAGCTGTGCCATACTCTTTCCATTTTCAGATAATAGATTGAACAGTGCTCCATAAGCTGTTCAAAGCCTGGAATATTTTTTTATAACCTAACCCTAATATCAATTTTGTTTGGGTGCAATGTTGCACGACCGCGCAATTGTCAGTTAAAATGACGCAGTGCCAAATCGCTAAAAGTGCCCTGGTCAGAAAGGGGGTAAAATCTTCTGGGGGTTAAAGTGGTTAAAGCGCACATGACTCAAAAACTGCACCAAAAAGGCTTAGCCGATGCATTTTAGAGGCTTCTTTGATGCAGTTCCCATTCATTTCAATGAGGAGAAGCGTTTTTGGAGCATGACCAAACATGCTCCAAAAATGCAGCAAGCAGGATTTTTTACACCGCTCCAGTGTAAACACAGACATAGAATTTAAAGGGAAGAATTTTCTCTTGAGTTTTTCAGCTTTTTTAACGCAAAAGCGCTATAAAAATTCCTCAGTGGGAAAGCAAGGTAATACAGGCAACGACTTTCAGAAATCATGTGCTGAACTCCACAAATGTATGTAATTACTCACCACTATCTGCCCTTCAATATTCAACTGCAATTTTCTAGGTAACTGTAATAAGCTGAGATATTAAAGGGGTTGTAAACCCTTGTGGTTTTTCGCCTTAATGTATTCTATGCATTAAGGTGAAAAACCTTTGCTAGTGCAGCTGCTCTCCAAAGCCTCCCTTTTACTTACCTGAACCCGATCATTCCATCAACCGGGATGAGCACAGCAGCTCCAGATGCTCTCTCGGGTCCTCATTGGATAGATTGATAGCAGTGCAGCCAATGGTTCCCGCTGCTGTCAATCTAATCCAGTGACACAGGAGCCAGGAGTGGGGCAGTGTCCTGCTGTCTGTATCAATGGACGCAGCAGCAGGACTAGGGAGAGCGCCCACATGGGTGTCCCCTGTGAATGCAGGTCTCCGAGGGGGCATGCGCTGCAGGGAGGGAGCGTCGCTGGGGGACCCTAGAAAAGGAGGATCATGGGGGGCACTCTGTGCAAAGAGGAGGTAAGTATAATATGTTTTTTTTTTTTTGTTTTTTGGTAAATGAACCTTTACAACCCCTTTAAAGATGAACTCCAGGATTTTTCTTTTTTAATGTGCTAGGTAACACATAGGTATCAATAATGAGGTGTATGCCATCTCCAGGATCTCTTTCATTTCTTTATTATTTTATTACAAATCAAAAAAAGAATAAAAATAGAATCATTGAAAGACTGGTGGCTTGTATTAAAAAAGCAGCACAATAACAATAGTTTACAAAAACCTTGACCAGAAAGAACAAATTAATGAGACATGCATTTGCATGTCTCATTAATTTGTTCTTTCTGGTCAAGGTTTTGGCAACTACTATTTGTGTTGCTTTTGTAATACTTAAAAGCCGCAAGTCTTTTAATGATTCTACTTTTATTCTTTTTTGAAATGTAATAAAGTAACAGTTTATATAATTTGTGTTTAAGAGTTTATATTTTCTGCTGTGTCTATAATAGTCCCTTTTCATTGAAGGGTATTCCTGTTTGTTTGTTTTTTCTATTTCATTTGACAGCAATAAAAGTTAAGTGAAAAAAGTGTAAAAAAAAATTATAGGTACACCCAAGCACCTAAATTCTCCCCAAGTTCCATGTGGGAGGAAGTAAATGGGAGACAAAGCTGGAAGTGGCAGCAGAGGAGCCTTATCCTGTTGAGCGTCGCTGGACTGCCCATTCTCCTGGATGACCCATACTTACTGAATGCGTGTTTGCTGCAGTAATGGCAGCCAATCCTTTCTGGTGAGTGTTCATCTCACTGGGGTGTGGTGGCTGATCTTGGAGCACGTCAATGGATTACTTTTCTTCACCTCAAGATACACTAGTTGAAGTTATTATACACCATTACACTGGATTTGTTTTCACCTGCTTTATCCTTCCATGACGATTCTGTTCATGAGCTTTTATGGTTCTGCTGAAAGGACTTTATATAATATGTTTTAGACTTTATTATTCTTTTGACCTTTTATCACTGTTTGTCATATATGTAATTTTTTGAATATACCTCGTAATAGAAATAAGGATGACAGATCCTCTTTATGAAGAGATCCGGGGCCAAAAAATGCCCCAAATTTCCTCTTTACCTTTAACCAATTGCCTGCTGGGCACGTTTACCCCCTTCCTACCCAGACCAATTTTCAGATTTAAGCGCTATCACACTTTGAATGACAATTGTGCGGTCATGATAGACTGTACCCATATGACATTTTTATCATTTTTTTAACATAAGTAGAGTTCTCTTTTGGTGGTATTTAATTACCACTGGTGGGCACTGATGAGGCTGCACTGATAGGCACTAGCAGGCGGCACTAATAGGCAGTGCTGATAGGTGACACCGATGAGCAGGCACTGATAGGCACTTATTGGCAGCACTGGTGGGCACTGATTGGCAGCCGTTTTGGGCACTGTTGGGACTGCCCTGATTATTAGGGTAGATATCCCTTTAAAAAACAAAACAAAAAAAACAATGGAAATATCCTAAAACACCTTATACAAGTGACAACATATAACCGGGTTCAGAATATAAATAAACAAAGTCCATAGAAGTTCAAAAAAGGTGGTGATATTCCCAAAAGAGAGAAGCAACTTCCCAGATCATCAAGTGGAACAGACAATCAGTGAGGGTGGCTGCTTACCAAAAGAAGTTGGCCTCCAAATAGCACCTCAGAGAGTGTCTCCACCATCCACATAGATAACAGCAGTCTTGGATCCCTGCTCACCACAGCTTCGCTCACGATGTCAGGGGGGGCGTATAAAATATTGATACTCATACTGTAGTACTTAAAGCGGAAGTAAACCCATCGATCTAACAGTTTGAAAAAACAGTTACATTCCCGGGATGCCGGAAATGTTAACTGTCACATTGGTTGTGCTCTCAACCAAACTGTCAAACCATCCAATGGCTGGTGTCATAACTGATCACATGTGCAGCTTCATGGCAGTTAAAGATTAAAGGGAGGCCAAGATGGCAGCTTCCTTGGCTGAAAACAATAGGAGGGTTTACTTCCACTTTAATAATACAGTTTTATTAAAAAACATAAAAGTTCACTCACGTATTAGAACTTAAAAGCATGCGTCTCTGTATATAGAACCTGCAGCAAAGAACAAAACAGGAATACTGTATTGCCGATGTTTTGTTCCTTGCTGCAGCTTCTATATACAGAGATGCATTCTTTTAACTTCTAAAATTTGAGTGCACTTTTAAGCTTTTTAACCAGTTCCCGACCGGCGCATGACAATGTACGTTGGCAGTATAGCACGGGCAGGCAAACTGGCGTACAGGTACGTCCAGTTGAATTTGCCGCCCTGCCATCGCGTGCGTGCTGGCGGCGGCACGCGTGCTGGTCAGGTCCCCCGTGAGTCCGGTCGCAGGCAGGGCTGGACTGGGACAAAAATTTGGCCCTGGACTTCATCCAGACTGGCCCACTTTAATTTTGCAGACACGCAAAAAACAGTATATAAACTGTATGCAATTGCGCAAAAAAGCCCCTAGAGAACCCCCCTTACATCAGGGTCCCCAGAGAGCCCCTCCTTACATTTAGGTCCCCAGAGAGCCCCCCACTTACATCGGAGTCCCCAGAGAGCCTCCCCTTACATCAGGGTCCCCATATAGCCTTCCCCTTACATCAGGGTCCCCTGAGAGCCCCTCTTACATCAGAGTCCCCAGAGATCACCTGCCTTACATCAGGGTCCCTAGAGAGCCAACCCCTTACATCCGGGTCCCCACAGAGCCCCCCCTTACATCCGGGGTCCACAGAGAGCCTCTCTCTTATATCAGGTTTCCCAGAGAGCCCCTGACTTACATCAGGGTCCCCAGAGAGCCCCTCCTTACATCAGGGTCACCAGAAAGAGGGCAGGTAGTGGGCCGGGACACTGTGGTTGGGGACTCCTGGACTGACTTGGGGCTATGGGCCCCAGATTCGGGGGCTATAGCCCCAAAAGTCCCCCCCAACGATGCCACTGGCTGTCACTGAAACCGGCCCACTGAGCCATCGGCCCACCGGGAAACTCCCTATAGTCCCTATGGCCAGTACATGCCTGGTCGCAGGTCCCGTGGACTCGATCGCCACAGGGATACCCGCGATCGTCTCACGGGGAAGGAGAATGGGAGATTCCACTGTAAGCAGCATATTCCCGTTCTGCCTAGCAACAAGTGACACTGATCTCTGCTCCCTGTGATTGGAGCCGAGATCAGTGTTCACTAACACATAGCCCAGCCCCCCAACAGATAGTAACACGCCCCTAGGACACACTTAACCCCTACACTGCCATCTCCTGGTTAACCCCTTCACTGACAGTGTCATTTACACAGGAATCAGTGCATTTGTATAGCACTGATTGCTGTATAAATGACAATGGTCCCAAAAATGTCTGATGTGTCTGCCATTATGTCGCAGTCACAATAAAAAAATAAAAAATTGCTGATCGCCGCCATTACTAGTAAAAAAAAAAAAAATATTAATAAAAATGCCATAAAATTATCCCCTATTTTGTAAACGCTATAAATTTTGCGCAAACCAATCAATAATGGCTTATTGCGATTTTTTTCTTACCAAATATATGTAGAAGAATACGTATCAGCGTAAACCAAGGAAAAAAAATGTTTTTATATATATTTTTGGGGGATATTTGTTATAGCAAAAAGTAAAAAATAATGCGTTTTTTTCAAAATTGACGCTCTTTTTTTGTTTATAGCGCAAAAAATAAAAACCACAGGGGTGATCAAATACCAACAAAAGCTCTATTTGTGGGAACAAAAGGACGTCAATTTTGTTTGGGAGCCACGTCACACAACCGCGCAACTGTCAGTTAAAGCAACGCAGTGCCAAATCGCAAAAATTGGTCTGGTCATTGGCCTGCAAAATGGTCCGGTCCGAAAATGGTTAATAAAATAGTATTTTTTAACTACTACACTATGGGGGTTGTTTACTAAAGGAAAATCCACTTTGCACTGAAAGTGCACTTGGAAGTAAAATCGCTGTAGATCCGAGGGGGACATGCAAGGAAAATAAAAACAGCATTTTAGCTTGCATATGATTGGATGATAAAATCAGCAGAGCTTCCCCTCATTTCAGATTTACCCCTTAGATTTACATGCCTTTCACACTAGGGCGTTTTGCAGGCACTATAGCGTTAGAAATAGCGCTTGCAATCCGCCCTAAAAAAGCTGCACCATTGTCTGTAGGGTGAAAGCCCGAGGGCTTTCACACTACAGCGGTACGCTGGCAGGACGTCAAGGAAAAGTCCTGCCAGCAGCTTCTTTGGAGCGGTGAAGGAGCGGTGTGTTTACAGCTCCTTCACCACTGCTCCCCATTGAAATCAATGGGGCAGCGCTGTAATACCGCCGGCAAAACTTCGCTATTGTGGCATATTGCCGGTGGTTTTAACCCTTTCTCGGCCGCTAGCGGGGGTAAAAGCGCCTCGCTGGCGGCCGAAATGCGCCGCAAATCCGGCTGTAAAACGCCGCTAAGAATAGCGGCGTTTTACCGCCCACTCTATGGGCGGTGTGGTGTGAAAGGGGTCTTAGAGCGACTGCACTTCCAAGTGCACTTGCAGTGCAAAGTGGATTTGCCTTTGGTAAATAACCCCCCAATGAGTATCTATATTTTATACACCCCCTGACATCGTGAGCAGAGCCATGGAGAGGAGGGATCCGAGACTGCCATTATCTGTGTGGATGGTGTTGGGAGACACTCTCTGAGGTGCTATTTGGCTCTCCATTCATTTGGAGGCCAACGTTTTTTGGTACCCTGTTTCCCCTAAAATAAGACCTAGCATGAGTGTCGGTGATGGCTGCAATATAAGCCCTACCCCCCAAATAAACCCCATCCTCTTTCCCCAAAAATAAGCCCTACTCTGAGAATAAGACATAGAAGGACTTTAACTAGGGCTTATTTGGGGGTATGGCTTATATTGCAGCCATCGTCGACAATCACGCTAGGTCTTATTTTAGGGGAAACAGGGTAAGCAGCCACCCTAACTGATTGTCTGTTTCACTGGATAATCTGAAAAAGTCACTTATCTCTATGCACGTGTCCGTCCACCTGTCTTGAAAAAGTTTTTGGGGAAATCACCATCTTTTGTTCACTTCTATGGGTTTTATTTATTTATATACTGAACTCACTTATATGTTGTCACTTGTATAAGGTGCTTGAGGATATTTTCATTTCTTTTTTGGACGTATTATATGTTCACCGTCTTTTCTTCACTTTTCTGACAAGTGCTGGTCTTTAATTTGAGAATATATTGTTGAGGTTACCATCTAAGGACCTGTGCCAGCAGCTGTCACTGCTACAGTGCCTTGAAAAAGTACTCACACTCCTTGACATTTTCCACATTTTGTCATGTTACAACCAAAAACGTAAATGTGTTTTATTGAAATTGTATGTGATAGACCAACACAAAGTGGCACATAATTATTTTTTTTACAAAAACATATATATAAAACAAAGACAATTCCATAGCTCAACTCACCAACCAGTCTACTGACCAACCAAATCCCAGTGTGTCCCCGGACCATATATACAAACAGTAACAAAAAACTACCACTGCCCACACCTATAACTGGCCTTCACAGTGAGGAGCCCATAGAGGGCATATAAATATAAAACAAAGACAGTTCCATAGCTCAACTCACCAACCAACCGAGGCCTTGCAGCTGTCACGTGTGTTTGCAAATGTGTGCTAACTAAACCCCTGCTTTTAACAGACGGTCAGACAGGTTAATTTGGTTGGTCAGCAGACTGGTTGGTGAGTTGAGCTATGGAACTGTCTTTGTTTTATATTTATATGCCCTCTATGGGCTCCTCACTGTGAAGGCCAGTTATAGGTGTGGGCAGTGGTAGTTTTTTGTTACTGTTTGTATATATGGTCCGGGGACACACTGGGCACCTTCGCTGCCATTGTGCTCTTGCTGGGTGTCCACTGTGCTCCTGTTCCTTTAAGGGGGCTTGGGCAGTCTCCAGGCTCACAAATACATATAGTACCTCACAAAAGTGAGTACACCCCTCACATTTTTGTAAATATTTTATTCTATCTTTTCATGTAACAACACTGAAAAAAATGACACTTGGCTAAAATGTAAAGTAGTGAGTGTACAGCTTGTATAACAGTGTAAATTTGCTGTCCCCTCAAAATAACTGAACACACAGCCATTAATGTCTAAACCGCTGGCAACAAAAGTGAGTACACCCCTAAGTGAAAATGTCCAAATTGTGCCCAAAGTGTCAATAAATATTTTGTGTGGCCATTATTTTCCAGCACTGCCTTAACCCTCTTGGGCATGGAGTTCACCAGAGCTTCACAGGTTGCCACTGGAGTCCTCTCCACTCCTCTATGATGACATCACGGAGCTGGTGGATGTTAGAGACCTTGCGCTCCTCCACCTTTTGTTTGAGGATGCCCCACAGATGCTTAATAGGGTTTAGGTCTGAAGACATGCTTGGCCAGTCCATCACCTTTACCCTCAGCTTTGTTAGCAAGACCGCGGCCATCTTGGAGCTGTGTTTGGGTTCTTTGTCATGTTGGAATTCTGCCCTGCGGCCCAGTCTCTGAAGGGAGGGGATCATGCTCTGCTTCAGTATGTCACAGTACATGTTGGCATTCATGGTTCCCTCAATGAACTGTAGATCCCCAGTGCCAGCAGCACTCGTGCAGCCCCAGACCATGACACTCCCCCCACCATGCTTGACAGTAGGAAAGACACACTTGTCTTTGTACTCCTCACCTGGTTGCCGCCACACACGCTTGGCACCATCTGATCCAAATACGTTTATCTTGGTCTCATCAGACCACAGAACATGGTTCCAGTAATCCATGTCCTTAATCTGCTTGTCTTCAGCAAATTGTTTGCGGGTTTTCTCGTGCATCATCTTTAGAAGAGGCTTCCTTTTGGGACGACAGCCATACAGACCATTTTGCTTTTAGGCCAAAAATTTCAATTTTGGTCTCATCTGGACAAAAAATAAACTCAGCGCTCGTTTGAGGAGAGACCCTAGAGCTGTACACAGATTAAATAAATGTGATTAACCAGTTGACGTCTGCGCTATCGCCAAATGACGGCCACAGCGTGGATCTGAATTTCTGGGACGCTGTCATATGATGGCCTCCCCTGTGCACGCTCCCTGCAGGGCACGCGTGGAGCGCGCTGTGATCACCTAGTCACTGGGACTCGGGTGATCACTGATCCCAGTAAGAGGCCGGTCCCGACCTCTTACCATGTGATCAGCTGTCAGCCAATGAGGCAGCACTAACGGCAGCCAGTGTAAAGAACTAGAAGCAGTCTCTGGAATGTAACAAAGGAAAAGAAACCCAGCGCCTCTAAGTGCAGTATTGGTAAACCATTTAATGATAAGTGAAAAGTGAAACACCGAAAGGAAGCATAAACACAAGCATGATAGTTATCCTGCAGCAAAATCTGGGGGTGGTTTTCTCCTAAACGTCTGTGTCTCTAAAATGCAGCTGACAGCTTGTGCGGGTGGATTTTAGCATTCGCAGCCTATGGGAACACAGGGGAGATCAAAGATGATGTCGCTTCTGGGTGCAGGGTAAGAGGAGGCATGCTTGCTCCTTCCTCAGGCCATCAGATGGCCCTACACCTGGAAGTGACATCATCTCTGATCTCCCCTGTGTTCCATGCTGTTCCCATAGCCTGCGAATTCTAGAATCCACCCGCATGAGCTGTCAGCTGCACCTTTGGGCTCATCTGACCAGAGCACCTTCTTCCACATGTTTGCTGTGTCCCACCACATGGCTTCTAGCAAACTGCAAACGGAACTTATTATGGCTTTCTTTTTACAAAGGATTTCCACTTGCCACTCTTCCATAAAGGCCAGATTTGTGGAGTGCACAACTAATAGCTGTGTCCTGTGGACACCTGAGCTGTGGATCTCTGCAGCTCCTCTAGAGCTAACATGGGCCTCTTGGCTGCTTCTCTGATTAATGCTCTCCTTGCCCGGCCTGTCAGTTTAGGTGGTTGGTCATGTTTTGGTAGGTTTGCAGTTGTGCCATATTCTTTCCATTTTTGGATGATGTATTGAACAGTACTTTGTGAGATGTTCAAAGCTTGGGATATATTTTCATAGCCTAACTCTGCTTTAAACTTCTCCACAACTTTATCCCTGACCTGTCTGTTGTTGTTCTTGGCCTTCATGATGCTGTTTGTTCACTAAGGTTCTCTAACAAACCTCTGAGGGGTTCACATAATAGCTGTATTTATACTGAGAAGAAATTACACACAGGTGGACACTATTTACTAATTAACTTCTATAGGCAATTAGTTACACTGTTGAAAACCTTTTATCATTTTCCTTCCACTTCACAATTATGTTGGTCTATCACATGTGTCTTCAAACTATGGCCCTCCAGTTGTTCAGGAACTACAATTCCCATCATGCCTAGTCATGTCTATGAATGTCAGAGTTTTACAATGCCTCATGGGATGTGTAGTTTCGCAACAGCTGGAGGGCCGTAGTTTGAGGATCCCTGGTCTATCACATAAAATACATTACTGTTTTTGGTTGTAACATGAGAAAATTTGGGAAATGTCAAGGGGAATGAATACTTTTTCAAGGCACTGTGTATATGTGTGTGTGTGTATATATATATATATATATATATTTATAATTATTATTTATTTTTATTTTTTGTCTAGCACAGAATTTTGCACAGTTTTTCTAGATATCCCTTTAACTCAAGCTGGTTATCGGCTTTCTTCTCCTCTCCACAGGCCATCAGTGTGAGGAAAGGAAAGCAGATAATCGGCTTGTGTTTTATATCATGATCAGCTGTCATTGGACACAGCTGATCACATGGTGAAGGGTCGCTGTGATTGGCCCTTTACCCCAATCTGTGATCAGCTGAGTCTAAAGGACTCTGCAATCACAGAGCTCGCTGCGGGTTCACAGGACAGCGTTAATGTACGCCCTCTCTGCAAAGTAAGCCCATGCTGTAGCCGTCTTTTGGCTATTGCGCAGGTGGGAAGTGGTTAAAATTAAAAGATCAAAAAAATTTTGGGGATCTTTTGCCTTAAATGAAACCCCCAAAAACGTATTTCCACCCTGGACTGAAAGTGACGTCATGATGTCACTCCGGTCCTCCAAGGCCATAGAGATGATCAAAGTGGATCTACTTTGTGATTGCCTGTGTAATTAGCTGTCAGCACCTTCAGATCATTTCTGGGGTGAGCCAAAGGAAATGGTACGCCCGAGTAACACAGACGAGCGGCGGGGGGGGGGGGGTGTCCCCTTCCGCTGCTTCTGAAAGCGTTCCAGCCACTTGGAACACTTTCAAGAGGGAGAAAGCCAGCCACCAGCTGTAAAAAAACAATATGGTTATGGCTGATATCTTCAGCTATAATCCAAGTAAACCACTTGCAAACCGCAACGTATATGTAGTGCCAGTTCCTGAAGAGCACGCGCTATGTGTTTTTGAAATTTAATGTTTAATCTAAACCGCAGTTTGGTTTGGGTTTAATTACTCCAAATTTGACCTCAGCATCAGTCTGACTAGACTACAGGGTGTTCTGCCTAGCTATGGGGGGCGCTGTCACTTCTGTCAGGCATGTTAACACGGTCTGGTTGGGTGCTTTAAGACTACTTTCTCTCAACTCAGTGGGAGTGTCACTCTTGCTGTGCTTTCTGGGAGAGGGTACTTAACCCGTTCCCGGCCGGCGCACAACGATGTACATCAGCAGAATGGCATGGGCGGGCAAACTGGTGTACAGGTACGTCCAGTTCAAATTGCCGCCCTGCCATCGCGTGCGCGCCGACGTCGGCATGTGCCGGTCGGGACCCCCGTGAGCCCGGTCGCGGGTCCCGCGGACTCTATCGCCGCGGGGATACTCGCGATTGTCTCACGGGGAGGCTGAACAGGGAGATGCAGAAGTAAACAGCATCTCCCCGTTCTGCCTAGCAACAAGCGACACTGATCTCTGCTCCCTGTGATTGGAGCAGAGATCAGTGTTCACTAACACACAGCCCAGCCCCCCACAGTTAGTAACACGCCCCTAGGACACACTTAACCCCTACACTGCCACCCTCTGGTTAACACCTTCACTGCCAGTGTAATTTACACAGGAATCAGTCCATTTGTATAGCACTGATTGCTGTATAAATGACAACTGTCCCAAAAATGTGTCAAAAAGGTCCGATGTGTCCGCCATAATGTCGCAGTCACAATAAAATTTCGCTGATCGCCGACATTACTAGACATTACTAGTAAAAAAAAAAATTATTAATAAAAAGGCCATAAAACTATCCCCTATTTTGTAAACGCTCTAAATTTTGCCCAAAGCAATCAATAATCGCTTATTGCGATTTATTTTATTTTTTTTACCAAAAATATGTAGAAGAATATGCATCGGCATAAACTGAGGGAAATTTTTTTCTTTTTATATATATATATTTTTGGGGCTTTATTATAGCAAAAACTAAAAAAATAATACTTTTTTTTTTTTCAATATTGTCACTCTTTTTTTGTTTATAGAGCAAAAAATAAGAACCGCAGGGGTGATCAAATAACACCAAAAGAAAGCTCTATTTGTGGGGAAAAGGGACATCAATTTTGTTTGGGAGCCATGTCGCACGACCGTGCAATTGTCAGTTAAAGCGACGCAGTGCCGAATTGCAAAAAGTGGTCTAGTCTTAAACCAGCAAAATGGTCCGGTCTGAAAGTGGTTAAGATGCGGATGTCACGTGTTTCGGGGTTCCGGTCCAGAAGTATGTTCTGACTACATGGTCCTGGTCCTCCTGACCAGCCCCCAGGATGCCTATGGCCTGGGGTGGGGATCCACCCAACTTTATGTCTCGGGGCTGACTAGCCCGAGGCAAGGAAACTAAAGGAAGGAATCGGAGGTGGTCCGGTGCCGTCTCAAGTTGTGGAGAGGCCCAGCAACTTTGAGGTTATCCAGGGGAGGACTCTTCAGGAGAAGGCCACAATGGGTTGGCTTCTCAAAAAGAGCCTGGTAAAGCTGAAGGAACTAAGCGAATCTAATCTTGTGGGTATCGCCGGACCGCCTGCAAGATACTGGTACCACACTAGTGTTCTACAAGTATTCAAGTTTCCTTGTTCAAGTACTATAACCAGGTCTGTGGCAGAGACGTATTCCTACACGTGTTTTATCTTTAAAGTCTGTGGCAGAGACTTGTTCCTGACTCGAGCACCCTGTTGGCTGCAAGGCTTTTTCTGAATGGAGGCATTACAGATTGAGCGATCTCCTGTGAAATCAACAGGCCTCAGTGCCAGACCCCGCCTCTAACACATGTATCACCCTCTAGTGTGCTACTAGTGGTAGTGCAGGCAAACTCTATTCTGGCCCAGGGCTAGGGATGAGCCGAACACCCCCCGGTTCGGTTCGCACCAGAACTTTCGAACGGACCCCGCGTTCGAAACGAACGTTAGAACCCCATTGAAGTCTATGGGACTCGAACGTTCGAAATGGAAAGTGCTAATTTTAACGGCTAATATGCAAGATACTATCCTAAAAAGGGTTTGGGGACCTGACTCCTGCCTCAGGGGACATGGGTCAATGCAAAAAAAGGTTTTAAAAACGGCCGTTTTGGCGGGAGCACTGATTTTAATGACGATTAAAGTGAAAAAAAAGTGAAATATTCCTTTAAATATGGTGCCTGGGGGGTGTCTGTAGTATGCCTGTGAAGTGCCACGTGTTTCCCGTGTTTAGAACAGTCCCTGCACAAAATGACATTAAACGGAAATAACACCATTTAAAACTGCTTGCGGTTTTAATGTTATATCTGGTTCCTGCAATATGGTTGAAAATCATTCAGAAAAATGGCATGGGTAGCCCTCCCTGCCCATTACCAGCCTATTTGGGTCTTGCACGCATATTAAGGGGAACCCCGTACCCATATTAAAAAAAGGAAATGCGTGTGGCCCCCAGGCCCTATATACTCAGAACAGCAGTATACAGGCGGTGCAAACAAGACAGGGACTGTGTAGGTTTGTTGTGTTAAGTTGAATCTGTTTGTAATTTTCAACTGGTACATTTTTAAAGTGTAGCTCCAGTCAAAAAATACTATTTTTAAGCTTTTTGGAAAACATAGGGAAGGGTTATCACCCCTGTATAATTTGTTTTGTCGTCCATCTTTTTTCATCTCACTTGCTGCTGTCTGATGTTTGTAAGCTGGATGTTAGTAAGTAGGGGCCTGCCCTATATGCTCTGCAGAAATGGCGGAACAAGGTGTTGGTTTTGCCACAACATTGTAAGCCCTGAAAGTGACTCTTGGTGGGTGCTGGAGCGCCCTGCTGTGAACGATTATATCAAGAATTGTAATTACATGCCATTGTTGAACAGTGGTAGAAAAATTGACCTTTGGTGGTTGTGGTGCTGGTGCCACAACACTATAAGTCCTCACCGTTACTCTCTGTGGGCACAGGAAGGGGCCCTCCTGTGAAATATTATATCAAGAATTGTAATTACATGTCCCTGTTAAACAGGGGCAGAAAAATTGGGCCTTAGGCACTGGTGCCATCACACTGCAACCTCTGCCATATACTCTAGTTTTATTGCAGGAATTAGCCCTGCTGCAAAGCATTGCATCAAAAATTGTACTTAAACGCCCCTGTTAAACAGGGGCAGAAAAATTGGGCCTTAGGCACTGGTGCTGGTGCCATCACACTGCAACCTCTGCCATATACTCTAGTTTTATTGCAGGAATTAGCCCTGCTGCAAAGCATTGCATCAAAAATTGTACTTAAACGCCCCTGTTAAACAAGGGCAGAAAAATTGGGCCTTAGGCACTGGTGCTGGTGCCACCACACTCCAACCTCTGCCATATACTCTAGTTTTATTGCAGGAATTAGCCCTGCTGCAAAGCATTGCATCAAAAATTGTAATTAAACGCCCCTGTTAAACAGGGGCTGAAAAATTGGGCTGCTGGCATCACCCAGAACCAAAAATGTTCTTCCAACATATCAGCGGAGGAGGAAGAGGATAGACAATCAACATAACAGGACAGTCACTCAGCATCAGCATAGGCAGTCTTGAAGGGATGTGGTATTTCAAAAAAAATTATTCGGTTACATCAGCTTCAGGTGCTTGGTAGCTGTGGGTGTTCCAAGACTGATTCATCTTGATGAAGGTCAGTCGATCAACTGATTCGGTGGACAGGCACACCCTGTGATCGGTAACAAAGCCACCAGCAGCACTGAAGGTGCGTTCCGAAAGAACGCTTGATGCAGGACAGGCCAGTAGCTCAATTGCATACTGTGCAAGCTCTGGCCAGTGATCCATCCTCAAGACCCAGTAAGCCAGAGGATTTTCAGTGGGAAAGGTGTCCAAGTCTGACCTTGCCCCTAGGTATTCCTGCACCATGTAAATTAGACGCTGGCGATGGGTGCTGGAACCAATCATACCTTGGGGCTGCGGACTAAAAAATTGTCTGAAAGCATCAGTCAGACGGCCACCTTCTCCACCGCTCCTTCTGACTGATGCCTCAGCAACACGTTGTCCAGGACCAGGAGTTTGTGACCTCCCAGTCTCTGGGAACGCGTTGCACAGAGCTTTCTGCAAGGCCTCCCGGAGATGTCTCATCCTCTGCTCCCTCTGCGATGGCAAGATAAGGTCGGCAACCTTACCCTTGTACCGTGGATCAAGGAGAGTGGCCAGCCAGTAATGGTCCCTCTCCTTGATCCGAAGAATACGAGGATCCTTCCGCAGGCTTTGCAGGATCAGGGAGGCCATGCAGCATAGGTTAGCTGAGGCATTCGGTCCGGAGTCCTCTGGGTCACTAAGGACAACATGATCCGCAGCTACCTCCTCCCAGCCACGTACAAGTCCACGTGTTTCTTGGGACTGTAAATCATCCCTATAAGACTGCTGCTGCTGATGCTGAGTGCCAGCCTCCACCTCCATGCTGACACAATCATCCTCCTCCTCCTCTTCCTCCTCCTCACCCTCTTCCTGTGTGATGGGTGGCACAGCAGGAACACTGTCTGGATAAAGGGGGCCTTGAGAGGCAAGGAAGTCCTCCTCTTCCTGCCTCTGTTCTGCCTCAAGTGCCCTGTCCATTATTCCACGCAGCGTATGCTCCAAGAGGTGGACAAGAGGTACAGTGTCACTGATGCATGCACTGTCACTGCTCACCATCCTTGTGGCCTCCTCAAACGGTGACAGGACAGTGCATGCATCCCTGATCATGCCCCACTGGCGTGGTGAGAAAAAACCAAGCTCCCCTGACCCTGTCCTGGTGCCGTAGTCGCACAGGTACTCATTGATGGCCCTCTGCTGTGTGTGCAGCCGCTGCAGCATGGCCAATGTTGAGTTCCATCTGGTGGGCATGTCACATATAAGGCGGTTCTTGGGCAGGTTCAACTCCTTTTGGAGCTCAGCCAGCCGAGCACAGGCATTAAATGATCGGCGGAAATGCACACAGACTTTCCTGGCCTGCTTCAGGACATCATGTAAGCCGGGGTACCTGCCCAAGAACCGCTGCACCACCAGGTTAAGGACGTGAGCTACACAGGGCACATGGGTCAGTTGTCCCTGTCGGAGGGCGGAGAGGAGGTTGGTGCCATTGTCGCAAACCACCATTCCTGGCTTAAGCTGGCGTGGCGTCAACCACCTCTCGGCCTGCCCCTGCAGAGCTGACAAAACATCCGCCCCAGTGTGGCTCCTGTCCCCCAAACAAACCAGCGCAAGCACGGCATGGCATCATTTTGCCTGAGTACTTGCGTAGCCCCTGGAACGCCTACGGAGCACCGCTGGTTCTGAGGACAGAGCACTGGAAGAGGCCATGGAGGAAGAAGAAGAGGAGGGGGTGGAGGAGAGAGGTGTGTCACAACCAATAGTAGCATTTTGGAGGCGTGGTGGCGGAACAACCTCCAACACTACTGCACCTTGTCCTGCATCCTTCCCAGCAGCCAGAAGAGTGACCCAATGGGCCGTGAAAGACAGGTAACGTCCCTGTCCATGCCTGCTGGACCATGAGTCAGCGGTAATATGCACCTTACCGCTGACCGCCCTGTCCAGCGAGGCAAGGACATTGTCTTCCACATGCCGGTAGAGAGCCGGAATCGCCTTCCGTGAGAAAAAGTGGCGTTTGGGGACCTGCCACTGAGGAACCGCACATTGTACAAACTCACGGAAGGGGGCCGAGTCTACCAACTGAAAAGGCAGCAGTTGAAGTGCTAGCAATTTAGCCAAGCTAGCATTTAACCGCTGGGCATGTGGATGGCTGGGAGTAAACTTCTTCCGCCGGTCCAGCAGCTGGGGCAGGGACATTTGCCTGCTATAATCGGATGTGGATGTACCACTAGCAGAGTTCCCGGAAGCACTTGGCTGTGACACACCTAATTCTACACCTTCATTCCTCTCAGAGCAGGTTTCAGAGAGGACTGAAGGTCTAGTGGGGTTGGAGATGCCAGCTGATGAGGAGCAAGGAGAGGTCCGCTTTGTTCTTTGGTGTGGGTCTTTGAGGTACGCTTGCCAACGAGCTGCATGGCAGGTCAACAGATGTCTGGTCAAGCATGTGGTGCCCAAGCGGCTGATGTTTTGGCCACGTGAGATACGCTTGAGACATATGTTGCAAATAGCAGCGGTGCGATCTGATGCACTCGTCTCAAAAAAGGCCCACACCAAAGAACTTTTAGAATAACACGCAGAGGAAGCGCTCTGCGCAGGCGGAGCTCTGCGGTGTGATTCAGTTGGTGTGCTGCCCCTAAGCTGACCCCCAGAGGGCATCCTGCCTCGTTGGACAAGTGCCTCCTCCTCCTCCCTCCTTCCAGGCACCCACGTGGAGTCAGTGCCCTCATCATCCCCTCCCTCTTCATCGCTGTAGCAAACCTGGCAGTATGCTGCAGCTTGTGGAACATGACTGCCAGATTGCTGTCCTTCTTGAGCATCCCCTCTCTCTGCGCTCACGCTACTGCCTTCCTCTAGCTGAGTGTCATCATCAGAGCCCACCAAACACTGGGCATCCTCCTGGAGCATGTACCCAACACTGTGCTCAAAGAGTTCAGGAGACTCCTCAGGAGGACGTGGTGGGTCTAGGGAAGGAGTCACTGATGATGACATTGAGAGGAGGGAAGACGATGTGTTGGCAGCTGCTTTGCTACTACCCTGAGACTGGGTGAGAGAGGATGAGGAGGATGAAGAGGGCTTGGTCATCCACTCTACCAAGTCGTTGGCATGTTGCGGTTCAACATGTCCAGCTGCAGAAAAGAAGGACAAGCATGTCCCATGGCCACGTGCTGATGACAATGCACCGCGTCCACGACCAGCACTGTTGTCTCTAGACACAGAGCCTGCTTGCCCTCTTTTATCGGCTCGCGCCTGTCTGCCTCTCCTTGCTGGCCTTCCAGACATGGTAATGGCCTGAAGGGAGTTGGGTAAAACAGTAGTTGGGTAGTTTATATTGTGCTGGAGGCACACAACACCCACTAACTCCTGCAGATGCCTTTTTTATAGAACAGCAGAGATAAAGGGGTATATACAGATGTATACTGTGCTGTGCTGGAAGCACACACAACTTCCAATAACTCCTGCAGATGACAATTGGGCCCAAATAGAGAACAGCTATGTAGGTGAATTATAGCGGTATGTACTGGGTACAGAGCACGCAGACAGCACGCACTATCTCCTGACACTACTGACTGCAAGCTCTATTATTAAAGATGGACCACTAGCTATATAGGTGAGGTGAATATCACGGTGTATACTGCGGTCAGGGCACGCAGACAATAACCAGAAAACAGCAGAGTTAAAGGGGTATATACAGATGTATACTGTGCTGTGCTGTGCTAGAAGCACACACAACTTCCAATAGCTCCTGCAGATGGCAATTGGGCTCAAATAGAGAACAGCTATGTAGGTGGATTATAGTGGTATGTACTGGGTACAGAGCACGCAGACAGCACGCACTATCTCCTAACACTACTGACTGCAAGCTCTATTATTAAAGCTAGATCACTAGCTATATAGGTGAGGTGAATATAGTGGTGTATACTGCGGTCAGGGCACAGACAGTAACCACTACACAAGAGCAAGATAGGAAATCAGGCAAAAACGATTGGTGTGTAACTGTGTTGAAGGTACACAGAACACCCACTGCTTCAGATGCAAACACACTACACGAGGCCGCCTCAAAGGCGGCCTTATATAGTGTGGGGCGTGCACTACACAGCCTGAGCTATGATTGGCCACAGGCAGGACGCCCGTGGCCAATCATGGCTCTCCTCGCTGCTGGCGCTGCGATTGGCCAAGCATGCGGGGTCACAGTGCATGCTTGGCCAATCATGAGCCAGCAATGCACTGCACCATCGCAGTGCATTGTGGGCCACACGAATTTTGCCGCGAACGGCCCAAACGTTCGGAATTCGGCGAACGCCCGAACGACTAATGTTCGAGTCGAACGTACGTTCGACTCGAACACGAAGCTCATCCCTACCCAGGGCTAAGCCTGATCTATGGAATCTGGAGCAGTGTTATAAGGTTGGTTTCACACAAGCTTTGCGATCAGATCCGCCTGTTAGTTTTTTTAGGTGGACCTGATTGGACCTTCCAGTTTCTTCTATGGAGCGGCGGATGTCAGCAGACACATGTCCACTGACACTCACCACCATCCGATCTGATCCTGTGTGCCAAAAACAGTGGATTGAATCAGATGACAGTTGGATGGAAATGGACAGGCGGTCCGTTTTCATCTGATTACCCCATAGAGGAGAGCGCGGCTGTGTCCATTTCTGCTCCGTATGGTGGATTGGACACAGACCTGTCATCCACCTGCTCAGTGGGGAGATCCCGTGCTCAGCAGGTGTATGTGGACTAAGAACATGTCCGTGTAAAACCAGCTTTAGAGTTTAGGTTCAGGCAGCCCTCTGGTGCCCCCCCCCCCGATTCTAGAATTTTGGAGAATGGTCTAGAAATTAGGAGGGGCTGCGCTGCATAATTGGAGGTCCTTGGCCACTCCCCAGGAAGTGGGCCTGGCAGGGAGCTAAGGAGCCTTTAAATATCGGATGAGCCATGCCAGCAGGGGTTGTCGGGTGGAAGATGGAGAAGCAATGCTGAGTAGAGTCTGTTGATGGCCCTTGAGGGACCTCTGCTGGGGAGGAGCTTCACTTCGCTGTTACTGTCAAATTGGGCATCCTATTATCCCTAACCCCATACAAGATTTCATCCCCTCAATAAAGCAACAAAAACAAAGCTAATGGACTGTTTTTCTGTCTCTGGATGCAAGTTGAAAAATGCTAATTGACTGGCTGTGCAGCAGTGAGGAACTCTGGCACTTGCAACTCCTGCAGGGGTAGTGGTCCACACGTTTCACCCAAAGAAAGGCCTTACTTATGGGGATCCTATGAGTATTGAAGGGTTTCAAAGTTTTCTTTTTAGCCATCTGTGTCCCACTGGGGAGGTTTCCCTTCACTTCCTGTCCCATAGTCAAAACAGGAAGTGAGAAGAAACCCATCCAAAGTGGGGGAAACCTGGGGTGTCACCAATTGAAGTTTTCCCTTCTATTCCTGTTCTGGTGACAACCCAAAATGTGGGATTTTCTTTCACTTTTGGTGATAACTGTAAACAGGATAAATGAGGGTGCTAAAAACCTGACAGGGGTTCCCACGCCTCTCCATTGTATGCAAAACCTAAAAAAAAGTCTTCTTTAGTTCCAGAGGACAGCAATAGTAATAATGAGAAGGAGTGAGCAATGTCCTGGCAGTGAGGTGGGTGTCTGGGACTAGGCAGTGTCAGTGTGCAGGCCACGTGCCCATAAGCTGCCTGTGACCCTCCATGGACGATCCATGCTGTGACGGTCACGGTCCCTTTAAGGGCAGGCGCACGCTCGCGCACACACATCTAATCAGCTCTCTCTCCTCTAATCAGCGGCCCGGAGAGCACAGCCAGGTGACACATGTCCGTCCATGTGTATCCAGCCCTCGCCGACACGCCCCTCCGCGCTGCCGATTGGCCATAACTGGGTCAGACCCCTCCCAGCCGGCTCCGGATTGGACAAATCTAGGTCAGGGTCCACCTGCCCTCTCCCACTGTCAGTGCCACATGACTGTAGCAGTGGAAGTTGGAAAACACAAACAGAGCGGGGCAGGCACAGGCGGGTGACAGGAGAGCGGAGAGAATCACGGCGAAATAAATAAATAAATGGTAGCTGCAGAGCCGGGAGCTGATTGGCTGCCCGAGGAGACTCTGTTCATGGATGGAGCTGCCGCAGACTCCTCCTCCATTGTCTGTGCCATAGAGGGAGAGAAGAGCCCAGGAACAGTGCTGCCCATTGATCAGGAATGGGGGGAACTTCTGCCTGCTGCCCCCATGCAACAAGAGCCCTGTGGGCAGCTCATAGCCGGAGCTGAGTGACCAGCCTGCATTGCTTCCCTGTCATCTCATCTGATCTCCCCATCACAGGAATACAGGGGTTCTCCTACACCTTGGCATTCTATTAGCTGCTACTTCATTGGCATCAGGACTGTCCCAGGACATGGCACGGCCAACCACCCAGCTGGCTGGCAGCGAGAAGCTCCAGGGCCAACAGCTGCATCCTGCTCCTCCCATTGGTGTTCCTGGAGGGGGGATGGTGAGCCTGAAGAGCCTGCTACAAGGGCCAATCAAGGGGCAAGAACGCAGGACCAAAGAGCTGGCCAACTGTAAGTATTCACCCGCTTTCCTGGTCACTTAGATTGCCAGCTCTTTGGCCAACACTCCCTCGGGCCCTTGCCTTAGGCTAAGGACTAGCATGCAGAATGTGATACATTGGTGGCCAGTGAGAAAAATGCCCCCTTCCCCTTTACATTGGTGGTCAGTGGGAAGAATGCCCCTCCCCCTTTACATTGGTGGTCAGTGGGAAGAATGCCCCTCCCCCTTTACATTGGTGGTCAGTGGGAAGAATGCCCCTCCCCCTTTACATTGGTGGTCAGTGGGAAGAATGCCCCTCCCCTTTACATTGGTGGTCAGTGGGAAGAATGCCCCTCCCCCTTTACATTGGTGGTCAGTGGGTAGAATGCCCCCCCTTTATCGGTGGTCAGTGGGAAGAATGCCCCCCCCTTTATCGGTGGTCAGTGGGAAGAATGCCCCCCCTTTATCGGTGGTCAGTGGGAAGAATGCCCCCCCCTTTATCGGTGGTCAGTGGGAAGAATGCCCCCCCCTTTATCGGTGGTCAGTGGGAAGAATGCCCCCCCCTTTATCGGTGGTCAGTGGGAAGAATGCCCCCCCTTTATCGGTGGTCAGTGGGAAGAATGCCCCCCCCTTTATCAGTGGTCAGTGGGAAGAATGCCCCCCCCTTTATCGGTGGTCAGTGGGAAGAATGCCCCCCCCTTTATCGGTGGTCAGTGGGAAGAATGCCCCCCCCTTTATCGGTGGTCAGTGGGAAGAATGCCCCCCCCTTTATCGGTGGTCAGTGGGAAGAATGCCCCCCCCTTTATCGGTGGTCAGTGGGAAGAATGCCCCTCCCTTTATCGGTGGTCAGTGGGAAGAATGCCCCCCTCCCTTTATCGGTGGTCAGTGGGAAGAATGCCCCCCTCCCTTTATCGGTGGTCAGTGGGAAGAATGCCCCCCCCTTTATCGGTGGTCAGTGGGAAGAATGCCCCCCCCTTTATCGGTGGTCAGTGGGAAGAATGCCCCCCCCTTTATCGGTGGTCAGTGGGAAGAATGCCCCCCCCCTTTATCGGTGGTCAGTGGGAAGAATGCCCCCCCCCTTTATCGGTGGTCAGTGGGAAGAATGCCCCCCCCCTTTATCGGTGGTCAGTGGGAAGAATGCCCCCCCCCTTATCGGTGGTCAGTGGGAAGAATGCCCCCCCCTTTATCGGTGGTCAGTGGGAAGAATGCCCCCCCCTTTATCGGTGGTCAGTGGGAAGAATGCCCTCCCACTTATCGGTGGTCAGTGGGAAGAATTGCCCCCCCTCCCCTTTACATTGGTGGACAGTGGGAAGAATTGCCCTCCCTCCCCTTTACATTGGTGGACAGTGGGAAGAATGCCCCCCTCCCTTATCAGTGGTCAGTGTGAAGAATGCCCCCCCTCCCCTTTACATTGGTGGTCAGTGGGAAGAATGCCCCCCCCTTATCGGTGGTCAGTGGGAAGAATGCCCCCCCCTTTATCGGTGGTCAGTGGGAAAAATGCCCCCCCTCCCATTAGGCAGCTAAAAAAAGATCATTGTGTGATTGGCTCTGCCAGGTGGCATTGGCCCCAGAATTGCCCACAGATGGGAGGTGGATCAGCCACAGGAACCCCGATGGAGACTGTCTGCCCTAAGACCCAGCAGAGTATTGTAGGAAATCTGTGTTCATGTATGATGGAGGTCTCTATAGATTTTCTGCCTTCCATCTGTCTGTTGCAGAGCAGCTGTGAATTTTTCCGGAGGTAGATCGCCAGATCTTTGGCCAACCCTCCCGAATGCTCAGGCTTGGGTCCGGCATACAGAATGTGAGAACACACGTGTATAGCTAATATAAACCCAAGCCAATAAACCTACCAACGTGTCTATGGAATGTGGGAGGAGCTCAAACACGGGGAGAACATGCAAACTCCATGCAGAGGTGTGTGTGTGTGTGTGTATACACACAGGCAGTATTTCAGTATGGAGAGTGCTTTGTGTATAATATGGTGGTAACTTCCTATGTGTTTAAGAGATTTATTGGCAGCACTCCTTACAGTGGCTGGAAAAGGAAATGCTTTGCTCCATTAACTCTGTGTGATTCCTCTTTCCTGCTGTCAGCACTTCTATCAGTTGTAGCCCAGAACCCATTTCAGGAACCTCGGAGTAAAATAATTTCCTTTGTTACACAGCAAGAGAGCTGGGGTGGAACCCCCCCCCCCCCCACCACCATACATTGGTGGTCAGTGCAGAAAATTCCCTCCAGTACATTGGTGGTCCGTCTGTGAGAAGGATGCCTTCCATTCCCCAGTACATTGGTGATCATTGTGGAGACTACCTCCCCCACTCCCACAAGTACATTGATGGTCAGTGAAGAATGCCCCCCCCCCCTTACATTGGTGGTCAGCAGGAAGAATGCCCCCCCTTACATTGGTGATCAGTGGGAAGAATGTGTCCCCCCCCCCCCTTATATTGGTGGTCAATGGGAAGAATGTCCCCCCCCTTATATTGGTGGTCAGTGGGAAGAATGCCCCCCCCCCTTATATTGGTGGTCAGTGGGAAGAATGTCCCCCCCCCTTATATTGGTGGTCAGTGGGAAGAATGCCCCCCCCCCCCTTATATTGGTGGTCAGTGGGAAGAATGCCCCCCCTTATATTGGTGGTCAGTGGGAAGAATGCCCCCCCCCTTATATTGGTGGTCAGTGGGAAGAATGCCCCCCCCCTTATATTAGTGGTCAGTGGGAAGAATGTCCCCCCCCCTTATATTAGTGGTCAGTGGGAAGAATGTCCCCCCCCCCCTTATATTGGTGGTCAGTGGGAAGAATGTCCCCCCCCCTTATATTGGTGGTCAGTGGGAAGAATGTCCCCCCCCTTATATTGGTGGTCAGTGGGAAGAATGTCCCCCCCCTTATATTGGTGGTCAGTGGGAAGAATGTCCCCCCCCCCTTATATTGGTGGTCAGTGGGAAGAATGTCCCCCCCCCTTATATTGGTGGTCAGTGGGAAGAATGTCCCCCCCCTTATATTGGTGGTCAGTGGGAAGAATGTCCCCCCCCTTATATTGGTGGTCAGTGGGAAGAATGTCCCCCCCCCTTATATTGGTGGTCAGTGGGAAGAATTTCCCCCCCCCCCTTATATTGGTGGTCAGTGGGAAGAATGTCCCCCCCCCTTATATTGGTGGTCAGTGGGAAGAATGTCCCCCTCCCTTTACATTGGTGGTCAGTGGGAAGACCCCCCCCCCCCATACATAGTTGATCAGTGCAGGGAATCGCCCCCGCAGTACATTGGTGGTGTCAGTGAGAAAGATGCCTTCCTTAACCGAGTATATTGGTGGTGAGTGTGGAGAATGCCCCCTCCCAGTACATTGGTGGTCAGTGAGAGAAATGCCCACCTTACAGGTAGCTTAAAGGATCTTTGGTGTCATTGGCTCTGCCAAGTGGTTTTGGCCCCAGAACTGTGCAGGAACCATTAGATGGGAGGTGAGTCAGCCACAGCTGGAGGAACCCCGAGCAACCTGTGGAGGGAGGAACCCCGAGCAACCTGTGGAGGAACCCCCGGCTGAGAATGCCTGCCCTAAGACAGTGGTGTGTTAGTAGTGAGTCCTGATGGCACATATGACATGTCTGTATACAGTCCACCTTCCTGTACTTACAGCTGATAATGGCAAAGGTCACTCCATAGACTCTCCCATTGTATTGGAAGTGCAGAGATTAGATTGCTGTATATTGCTTGTTTCAATCCCGGCTTCACTTGTTTGTAATGAATTTGCCATTTTGTATTATTGTGTATAGCTCTGTATTATGTGGTATTTTAGTTGTATAGAATAGTTTGAATTTCCATGGTTGGCCCGTTACATTAACGCATGCGTTTTTGTTGAGCCACGTTGCATTAACCTGCCCAATTATGTTGCATGAAAAACGTAGCTGCACCTTGTTTTCCAGCGCAGTGCTCAGATGGCTCATATCTGCATTTCAACGTGTGATGATATAAATGCGTTGTGCGCAGGAATGTGCGTTGTGGGGCCATTCCAACCTAGTTCTGTGCATTAAAGTCCAAGTTCACCTTTTCATGGAAAATTTAAAAGGTGAAATAGTTCCCAGCATCCATCCTAATTCCCCAGTGCCTCTCCATGATGATCACATTCCTCCGCTGCCCATGTAACAGATGGGTGTCCAACCTGCGACCCTCCAGATGTTACAGAACTACAAGTCCCATCATGCCTCTGCCTTTGGGAGTCATGCTTGCAACTGTCAGCCTTGCTGTGCTCCATGTGCCATCACAGTGCTGCAATAGGAAGCTGTCATTGGTCGCTCTTCCAGGATGAGAGAGGAAGAGCGTTGTATTGATCAGAGCGGCCCCCTGTCGGTCGCTCCTCGCTGTGTGCATGGAGATGGAACGCGGCCTGTGTAGTGCAATTTTCTAGTGTGCAGAGCATTACGCCGACTGGGGTGAGCGGCGGGGAATGTGGTCGGAATAGAAAAATGCAGCTTTTTAATTTAAAAAGGTGAGCATAGCCTTTGTTGTAGGTTCTGCTAATGTGCGGTAAATGCACAGATCTAACTAGACCTTTAGGCCAGGTTCTCACAAGCATTATTTGGAATAAGTTGCCAACGCACGTCAGTATCACCAAAACCGTAATAACACCTTTTCTGGAAATTCAACATGTGGCAATGCACTATGGTACATTGAGAAAAGGGGACGTGTTCCTTGAATGTCGCCTATGTTGAGCGAGTGACCTCCTGTGTTCAAAGTGCAGCAGGGCATGGGACCCCGAAGCAAAGTGCAAGCAGTGCTTGCCACAGTGATTTTCAGCTTTCAGGGTGATTGGCCAGGTATGGCACACATTGGTCCAAGATGGACATCGGGAACTATCTAATAATTGCCATACCTAGAATTCAGCTTTAGGCCAGTTTCACATCGGCTTCAGCTGGTAGCAGAGAAGTGTGCACAGCAAGCTTTGTTGAAGCTTTAAAGCATCATTCAGCTCCGGTTTGTAAATGTTGAATACGGGTCCTAATGTAGAATTATAGGCAAAACGTTTTTTTTTTTTTTTTTGGCTAGAGTATATAACTTATAATAGTTTATAACTCCTGTTTATTTTTTTGCCATCCGTTCCCCATTGTAGGGGATTTACCTTTACTTCCTGTCCCTTAGCCAAAACAGGAAGCTAGAGGCAATCCCTGCAAATTAAGGGAATCCCTTGGGGACCCCAGGTCAGCAGAACACCAGGGAGCTGTGATCAGTGTCATTAGGCAGAACGGAGAAATGCTTGTTTACATTAGCATCTCCTAGTTCTTCCTTTCCGTGAGACAATTGTGGTTATCCCTGCGAACATAGTGGTCCGCGGGACCCGCGATCACGCTCGCAGAGCTCCTGATGGGGGCCCGCAAGCCGACTCTTATCTTAATGGGCAACATACAGGTACGTGATTCTGCCTGTATGTGCCCTTCTGCCACAGTATATCTGCGAGAGGTGGTCGGGAAGTGGTTAATAGGGGTGCTGTAACCCCTTCACGCTGACGGTATGCAAATATGTGGCCTTGGCTTAAAGGGGTTGTATTGGGGCGATGCATGCAGCTGCACGCATCACCAGGGTACTGTTTTTTTAGAACTGTCAGTTGGCTTTCTTGGGGTAACAAGTGATGCGGCTAGAAAAGCCGCCTCGGCTGTTCTCCCAAGCAGCAGGAAGGGACGTCTCCTGCTGCCTTCCACGGCTCTCCCATCCAGCGGGAGGCCCGAGTGACCAGCCGACATGTCGGCCAGAGACCCGAATGAAGCTGGTGTCAGGTCTCGGATCTAGTAACCTGGAAGTGCTGTCAAGACATCACTTCCGGTTTATAGAAGACTTAAAGGAGCCAAATTTTAAAAAATGACAGTATTCAAAACAGCCAAACGTTTGCATTGTGAATACTTTTAAGTGAAAAGGAGGGATTTAAGGGTCTTGTAGACCCCAGAGCTCTCCATAAAGAGTACCTGTCACTCCCTTTTACTTTCACAAGGGATGTTAACCACTTCAATACCGGGCACTTATACACCTTCCTGCCCAGAACAATTTTCAGCTTTCAGCGCTGTCGCATTTTGAATGACAATTGCGCGGTCATGCTACACTGTACCCAAACAGTTTTTTATCATTTTGTTCCCACAAATAGAGCTTTCTTTTGGTGGTATGTGAGCACCTCTGGGATTTTTATTTTCTGCTACACAAAAAAAAGACCAAAAATGTTGAATTTTTATTTTATTTTTGTTTTGTTTCAGTTACAAAACTTTGTAAAGAAGTAAGTTTTCTCCTTTTACTGATGGGGCTGCACTGATGAGGTGCCACTGATGTGGCATTAATGGGCACTGATAGGTGGCACTGTATGGTACTGATGGATGCCAATCAGTGATGCCCATTGTGGGCACTGGTTGGCAGCCCTGGTGGTCTAGGGTGTCATACCCGGTTGTGGGCATCCTAGGGGAGGGGGGGCCTGCTCTGCTAATCAATCAGCACAGAACCCCCTGTCAGAGGAGCAGCTGGTTGGCTCTCCTCTACTCGTGTCTGACAGACACGAGTGGGGAAAAGGCGATCCTGTTTCCAATCGTGATCAGCCGTGATTGGACACGGAGGATCACATGGTAAAGAGTCTCCGTCAGACTCTTTACCTGAATCAGAATTGCATTGTTAGACTGACACACCGCAACAAGGATTGCCGCAATGCGTGCCCCCAGGGGGGGGGGGGGGGCGCACAGCGGCTTAATATCCCAAAGGCATCATATGACGTAATTTTGCTATATGGTGGGTGGCAAGTGGTTAATATTCCTTCTGGCAGCAATAAAAGTGATCAGAATTTTTTTTTGTAAATGGACGGCGTAAAAAAATAAAAAATACATTACAAGCACCCCATCCCTCTGGGCTCGCACGCAGAACCAAACATATATGTAAGTCACAACTGCAAATGTAAACAGTGTTCAAAGCACACGTGAGGTATTGCCGCGATTGTTAGAGCGAGAGCAATAATTCTAGCACAAGACCTCCTTTAATTTTTATAAACAGTTCATAACTGTGAAAGTGTTTACTTTTTATGAACTAACCCGGTCCAGGCTCCCCACCTCCCCAATTTCCACTGTACTTACCTCCCATGAGTGCTCAGCTGCCAGTGCTCACACAGCCAGTGCAGAGTCCAGTGAAATCTTCGCTCTGCTCCCTCTACTCTGTGCTTCCGGGATGGATCAGGGCCTTGCTCTGTCCTGACACTGACCAATCTGAATCCCTCAGGTCTGTCCCATAAGCACTGCACAGAGAGGTCATTAATTGGCCCTGCTTTATCTAGTGGCATTACAGGCTAGACACCTCCGGATTAGACCGCACTGTCCATGTGACTGTGCTGACCCGTTAGAATCCCTGTAGTCCATACTGCCTAAGCAATAGCGACAGCAGATTAAGCCGTGAAATTGGCTCTTTGGTGTCTGACAGCGAGGAATAGCGGCAATCTTGTACAGCTGAGGGGGGGGGGGGGTGGGTGGGATTTATAACCTGCATTTATAACCTTGACCCAAACCCTGATCTCTAGGGACCAGGACAGTGAAGACCACGGAACTACCGGTACTTTTGTGAGATGAGGGTAAGTATGCATTTGTGACAGCGGGGGGGGATGGATAGGATAAATGTGCTTTGTTTTAAAGTGCACTTATCCTTTTAAAAGCATATTGAATGTTTTGTAAATAAACAAATGCACCCGTGTTGCAAAAAATAAAAATGTGCATTTGTTTTTATTTATTTTTGCATTTGAGGCTGCATACAGCTGCGATTGCAGATGGAACTTATAGATCCTGTGGATGGATGTGTGAATGGATGATGTAGCTATGCAGGTAAAGCCACCCTCTGAAGAGTGATCTAAAGTGGATTGCTTTTCAGAGGGTGTTTGACTGGTGGCGAGGTCCTTACCACCAGTTTTATCACCAAAAAAAAAAAATTAACAAAAGTGGCATGGGTCACATTTGGTGGGCAGTACTGTCCACCAAACATGACAGATGGCTCATTTTGGCTGTGCCATGTGGCAAAGCATTGGGCAGGAGCATGGGTACACCCCAATTTGCTCATCATAGTTTACATATTAGGTGAGGTTGAAAAAAGACACAAGTTCACCAAGTCCAACCTATCTGTGTGATTATATGTCAGGATTACATTGTATATCCCTGTATGTTGCGGTCGTTCAGTGGCTTATCTAATAGTGGTTTTGAAACTATCGATGCTCCCCGTTGAGACCATCTGCTGCCTTTACAGCTTAAGAAGAAGAGATTGGGGTGTGTGGGGGGGGGGGGGGATTGGACTAAAAACAAGGCTAAACTGTGTTTGTTACCATTCCACAACCACAAGTTTAAATGAGGCCCTAAGGCAGTGATGGCGAACCTTGGAACCCCAGATGTTTTGGAACTACATTTCCCATCATGCTCCACTACACTACAGAGTGCAAGAGCATCTTGGGAAATGTAGTTCCAAAACATCTGGGGTGCCAAGGTTCACCATCACTGCCCTAAGGCATGTCAAAACTACATATAATATTGGATAACCTTTTATTTGTTTAGAGACCTTAACCACTTCCCGACCAGCGCACGACGATGTACGTCGACAGAATGGCACGGGCAGGCATATTGGCGTACATGTACGTCCAATATTCAATGCCGCCCTGCCATCGGGAGCGCGCCGCCGGCGGCGCGCTCCCGCGCTGGTCGGGACCCCCGTGAGTCCGGTCGCGGGACCCGCGGACTCGATCGCCGCGGGCATCCCCGCGATCGTCTCACGGAGCGGCCGAATGGAGGAAATGCTGTATAAACAACATTTTTCCATTCTGCCTAGCAACTAGTGACGCTGATCTCTGCTCCATGTGATTGGGATTGCGCAAGAGCAGTACACAGGACAACCACATTCCGAAAATCGCCAAAGATGAATGGCGCCTGCGTTGAGTCCAGGTTCTAGCCCCACCATCCAAGTGGACATAGAGTTAGAATAAAAAGAGCCGAGCACAGCGAGGCCGTACCCGAAGCTTGACGAGCAGCCCTCTAATATGTATAGCCCTATGTCCACTTGGATGGTGGAGCTTGCACCTCAAATCACAGTGCAGGCGCCGTTCATCTTTGGAGATTTTCCGAATCTCCTTCTGCTACGTACTGCGCAAGCGCTGCGCATGCACAGTACAGGGCAGACACTTTTAGATGGCCGGACTCTATTTGTCAGAACACCGGCTCTGTGCCTCCATTGACACACTGGGCAGCTCGGCCCCTCTTCCTGCAGGCTTTTGTAGTGCTGTGTGGCTTGTAGGACTTTTTTCCTTGTATCGACATTTGCTGGTGGGACGAGCTCTGTGCTTGCCTGCACTCCCATTGGTTGATTACAAAAGAGAACCTGCTTAGAAGATAGATCACAATTCTCTCGCTTCTCGCGGTGTAACATCTTTCATATTAAAGCAAAAAAAATTGGGCTAACTTTACTGTTTCTTTTTTTATTAAGTGTGTTTTTTTTCCCCCAAAAAAATTAAAAAATTGCGTTTGAAAGACCGCTGGGCAAATACAGTGTGACATAAAATATTGTAGCAATTGACATTTTATTCTCTAGGGTATCTGCTCAAATATATATAATATTTGCGGGTTCCAATTAATTTTCTAGCAAAAAATATTGATTTTTACCTTAAACAAGTGTCGGAAAAAGATTTAGACTTTAAGTGGTTAAACTTCCTGCATTTCCACTTGTTTAAAAACTTGGCAGACTGCCTGCGTTTTTTCTTTTTTTTTTCTTTACACACAGAAGTTCCCCTTTGATCTAAAAAGGAAGTTGGTTACAATGTTTAATTTTAAAAACTTGGCAGACTGCCCAGATGTTTTCTTTTGACAGTTGAGTGAGCAGATCAGTCTCTCCACTTGTTATATGAAAGAATCGGCAAACTCTGCAATAGAGATCGTCAGAGGGGTTGAATCAAGATCACAATTTTTTAAATTATTAATTGTGTAGCTCTACCTACATGTAAGCCTACATGTAAGCCTATAAAAGTGTTACCTGGGGGTAAAATTAATATCTACTAATTGTGTACCATTTAGGTGGTATTCACCCTGCATGCAGCCAGTGGCCTCGCTGGCGCATGCACTCTGCAGTTCTGGCATACCTTGCCTGGAACTTCAGAGCTTTGTGCCGGAACCTGAAGACTCTCTTACTCGCATGCACGGATGTCATCACCTGGAAGAAAGGCATGGGGGAACATGTTGGCTTTCTCCGCAGGTTACTTTACATCGCTGGAAGTCAGTTATTTTTTTTCTTTTTTTTATGAAATATTCACCATGCAAAAAAAAAAAAAAAAAAAAAATCTATCTATCCTATCTATCATCCAAAGTTTACAACAGCTTTGAAGGATAAATATAAATCAGAAGAGCAAAAAAAATGAATTCTGGGATGTAAGAGTGAAATCAGACCTGCGTGTTCTGGTAGAATGCAATGCACAGTCACTCGCGCATCTCAGCACCACTTCCATTCAGAAAAAGACTTGTATTTTTTTCCAGTGAATGGAATAAATTCTGTTCTGGATGGGGTGGAAGGGAGGATGGTGTCACAATGCCCCCACCTAGTACAATCGGAGAACGCCTTGTGTTCATTGAAAAAAGAGAAAAAAAGACAAGACCTTTTCTAAATGATGGAGGTGCACAGTGGGTGACCCCCCCCCCCCCTCCCTGTGTTAAACAGATGACAAGTCTCTCGAGCAACACCCCAGAAAACACGGGCCCTGACTGTATGCAGCACAGGCTACTACAGTGACTTTCTGCACCCCCGGAAGCCCTCCGGATGTGAGACACAAAGGACTAAGATGCAAACAAGCTGGACCAATGCGAGCTTTAAAAAAATAAAAAGAATAATTTCAGTTTTAAATTGTTCAGCTTTAAATTGAATTCCTACTAATTTTTCTTCTATAATGAGGATGATGGGTTATAGATTTATGTGCCATTGTTGGATAATAATGACCTCATTTAAAACATTATGAAATGCGCCATGATGGTATGCAACAGACATCCACAATCAATCTGAATTCAATTTGTCTTTTATTGGATTAAAGCAATAATTACTCTAAAGCCCCGTACATACGAGCGGACTTTTCAACATCCAAAGTCCGTCAGACCGAGTCCGTCAGACTATCCGATCGTGTGTGGGCTGCAACGGACTTTAGCTTCGCAAAAGTCTGACGGACTTTAGAAATGAAGCATGCTTCAAATTTTCCCGACGGAACTCCGCCGGACCCGGTCCCCTTCGAAAAATCCGCTCGTGTGTATGCTACTCCGACGGACTAAAACCGACGCTAGGGCAGCTATTGGCTACTGGCTATGAACTTCCTTATTCGAGTCGGGTCGTACGTCATCACGTTCGAATCCGTCGGAGTTTAGTGTGATCGTGTGTGGCCAAGTCCGTTCGGCCGAAAAGTCTGTCAGAACTCCGGCGGAACTCCGGCGGAACTCCGGCGGAACTCCGGCGGAAGTCTGTCGGACATAAGTCCTCTCGTGTGTACGGGGCTTAACAATTCTATTGGTTTCTACAGCCTTTTATTTTGCTTAGAAGTCCTCTTTCCCCTCTGTAGGTAACTGGCGCACTCTAATTGGTAGTAGTTGCTGCCGGCACTTGGGAGACATTAATGGAATCTTACATTTATAATGTCCTTTTAGGCATCTGAATCTGGTTTAGGAAGATTGCATGAAATATTAATAGGCATGGATCTGCCCATCTCCCAGCATTTGGCGTTTCCGAGCGAGCGGCATTGCACAATAACATGGAGCGCTGCCCATGAGCTGTGGAGGGAAGGGCGTAGGTAGGGAGCATTCCAGGTGAGCTGGGAGCTGCTTCCAGCCTGCCTGACATCTGATTGGATGAACTCATGCAGCACGTGTAGTGCTAGGTGCTTACAAGAGAGACCATGTGGTGATTGTTATGTGCCTAGCAGACTTAATTAGAGTCCTGTTTACACTAGCGTGCTTGTAATAAGAATGATGCATACTACTTCAGTGAGAAAACTGATAACCGGATGAAAAATAAATGACCGTCATTAAAGGAACATTTAAAACTGCAATGTTAACAATTCTACTTTTAGCTTTTAATTTTTTTAAAGGACTCCCCTGTGTTATTTGTATCTAAAATAGACATAAAAAATACAATCAAATGCTTATTCTATGTGCTGCCCTTATCTGCTAAGGTTTGTAATGCAAAATAAAGAGGAACTTCAGCCCCCTTAATCATGGCTCGTCCCCTTCACCAGCACCACCATTTTTTATTGTCCGACATGTGCATATGCACTGAAAGTGGTTGTAACCCCTACAAAAAAAAAGATCCTGTTCCTTTAAAGCATGTTAAACAGCATAGTGCTTCTACAGTGTCATTTGTCCCTTCTATATTGTAATATACCTGGTTGATCCTGCCTGTTCCTGTGCCGACCACGGTAATCACAGTAGCTGATCCATGATGCCGGGGTCGGTTTGTGCCTCTGTCATCCCACTATCCCACTGATCTCCTTACTCCCTCTTCCTGTCAGCTCGGGAGTCTGTGTAGTGAGCCGTCTCCTCTGCCCCCCACTTCCATTTCATCTTGAAGTTAGTGATTCCAATTCCTGCCAGCCCGTTTGCAATAACGAGGTGTACTACACAGTTTGTTTTGCAGCTAAATGTCTTTTTTCATATTGCTGATGTGCGCACACGAACTTCCGGCTGAGGAAAACCCAGCCCCTCCTACTGTAGTACTTAGATGGGGGAAGGAGAGCGGCAGGCAGTCACGTGACCGCACATCGGCGATATGAAAATAAAGGTATTTAGCTGCTAAATTTAACAGTTCAACGTTCTTTAAACATTGTCTCCCCTGCGCCATCATTGCAACTGTGGGCACCTGGCTGTGACAGCTTGCGGCTTCACAGCTGCATGCGTGAGTTGCGCTGCGCTCTCCTAGTGGCCAGACAATCTTCTGAGACCTGTGATGTGTCCCAGAAGATTGCAGAGAGGGAGGGACCACTGGGGGAGGCATTGCCTAGGCAGCGAGAAGATGGAAAAAGGAAGTGAAACAGGAAGTGCCTGTCAAAACTAGGTACCCCCCACCAATATAAAAAAAAAAAAACATGCCAAATGTGGCACATAAGGGGGCGATGAGTGCTTAAAGCGGAAGTTCCACTTTTGGGTGGAACTGTGCTTTAACAACCACTTTAAGGTCTCTGCCTAGCATTAAAGGACCTGGCAGAGCCCTTTGATGGAATTTGGCACATGCCACAAAGAAATCGAATTGCATGTCCTCCTGCATGTTTGGAGGGAAACCTGCACATGTGCAGAAAGTCTCTGTTGGGTCCAAGAGCCCAGCAGAGCAGATCTGCGCAATCGCACATAGCGTCATTCTCACCGTGGCAAGAGAGAAGGAAGTCCTGCCCTGCAGCACCAAAAAATATACAAAAGCAATTTAAAGGATAAGAATTTTTGCTTTAAAAAAAATAAAATCGAATTGTGGGAGAAGGAGGGGGCTGGATCCAGGTGCACATAAATTGACTTTTGAGGGGAAGATCCTCTTTGAAGGCGAAGGTTTTTAGTCAAAAAATGTTAAATAAAAAATCCAGCACAAGTGACAGTACTTGTACTGCTGGCGGTAGATTTACCGATTTAGATAAAATCTTCCATCATCTACCCCCACATCAGAAGTGCCAACTATGCCCAACGCTTTCTGCCCACCTTCATTTATAAAAGCCATTGCATTGCTTCCATCAATCAAACATGATCTATGAATGAAGAATGGACAAATGAATGAAGGGTTTGCCTTCTCTATTCATAAATAATTTTTCCAAAATAAGATCACATTTCAATTGGAATCTATTTTCGTATACGATGGTCAGAATTAAGTAAAAGGCTCTTGGCATGACCGCTAATTCTGACTTTGTATGACTAGGATTTGATGCAGTATGTCGCGATCGTAGATAAATTAAGTGAAACTAAGTCAAATCACATGGCCAGTATTCTCTCGTGTGTTTTTCTTGCTGACCCAAAACAATCATGTATCATAAAGGCAGAACCTGCTGATCTGCGTACGTGTTCCAGGTTCGTGATGCAGAAACAAATAAACTCAGAGGATCAGCATGACAGCCAAACGATTTGTCTTTTTAGATGAGGTCGTCAGTGGTAACTGACTTCTATCAAGTGCAGATTTTATTTCCCAAGAAAAGGGTTTGGAGCCATACAATTAAAATTCCATTATTTAAACCCAAGTGCAAACATTTGATATTATTGCAGCTCACCAGTCCTTAGATTTGTTTTTGTTTTTTTGTTTTTCTTAGTTTTCCGCAGGTAATCCTGTGACACATGTTTTAGAGTGACGTTTCTCACTCGTACTGCATCTCTAGAGGAACAGCATTGTCAACCTAGAAAAGGGGTCTCCAAACTTGCTAGGAAATGGGCCCATTTACTGTCCTTCAGACTTCAGGAGGACCAGATTGTGACCACTGGGAGTAGAAAATACTTCAGACTTGGTGATCAGAGTGGGCAAAATAAATTGCGTAATGCTACCTGTGGCAAGTAGAAGGATCAGTGCCTCATTATTGGTATTATTGAAAGGAATAATTTCCATTGTTGGTTTCACTGGAAGGAATGGTGCCCCATTGTTGGTATTGGGGGGTAGGTGGGGTGGTAAGAGGAATGGTGGCCCGTTATTGGTACCAGTGGTAGAAATGGTGCCCCATCGTTGGTATTAGTGGGAGCAGTAGTGCCCCATCGTTGGTATTAGTGGGAGAAATAATCCCCATCATTGGTGTCCGTGGGAAGAATAGTGCCCTAACTGCAGTGTTAGTGGGATGGCTAGTGCTCCATCCTTTGTCAGTGGGAGGTATAGTGCCCCATTGTTGTCAGTGGGGGGTATAGTGCCTCATGTCGGTGGGATCAACAGTTCTCTATCTTTGGTGTCAATGGAAGGAATAGTTCCCCATTGTTGATGTCAGAGGAAAGAATGGTGCCCAAGGGCTGGATAAAGGCAAGCAAAAGGCCTCAGCCAGCTACAGTTTGGAGACCAATGCCCTAAAACAAGAAGAACTGGGTAGGACTGATAAGACTGCAGAGTGCACTGAACAAAGCACCACACTGGATTTCTGGTAGGATCAGTAGAACGTTTTATACATTTTATTAAATGGCTATACCAAAACGCTTCCAATTGTATATTTAAGAGACCAAAAGGGAGTGAATAGGAGAAGTTTATTGTTGGGGATTCAATGCACTTTACTGTAGAAGTACAGTATAAAGTACAGAGAAGAGTTTATTGACACAGAATACAAACGCACAATTCTATCATCAGTTGGCAAACATAAAATACACCGAACACTCATACCATTGGAAATCTTTGTTTTGCCTTTTGACCTTCATAGTACCTGCATTATGGTTGAGACTCCTCTGCTCCTGTAAGCCCAGATTGTATGGTATTCTAGACAAAGAATTGTGTACAGTGGCATAAACCTTGTTATGTAAAAAGGCGGTGGTTCGTGTACAGTGTCCAAGCATTCTTGGGTAATTGATTACATGCCTAAACAATGACTATTTACTTTTGTTGAATTTGCATAGAAACAATGGACTTGTGCAGGAGGTAAGACAGAGGAGCTTCTTTATAAAGACTGGTGAACATAATGCTTTTCTTCTCACTGCGCATGCCCAGTTTTGGAGAAAAAAATCCAAATTTTTTGTCTGGTCTATATTTAAATTTGATTAGGGTAGCTGTGATGCTAAAATGTGTAAAAACAGCAGAAAAATTTGGCAAAAAAAGAAATCTGTTAAAACACTGCACCGAAATGCAGCAAATAAAAACAAAATACACAATCTTAGAGAAAGGGATCCTTCTCAGACTTCCATTTAAAATGAAAAATTAAGAAAAGTTAAAGATGGTTTAAAGACAACATCCGCCCAAAAAAACTCTGTTTCAAATAAAGTGGGGGAGGGTTTGAGTGGGTTTTTATTGTGGTCTCTGGCCCAGTTAGGGAGATATCCTTTCACTTGCTATCGGGACAGGAATTGATGGGACATCTCTCCAACAAACACCAGTTTTTTTTTCTTTTTTGTACAGTAGGAAAGGGTTGTTGCTTCCCTTGTTGCTTTTCCTGTTGTCAAAGGAACTGAAAAGAAGAGAAAATCTTCCCAAATAGTGCTTCAGATCAAAATAAAAGCCCTACAGAAAATTTTACCCAATTTTTTTTTTTTTTTTAACGAAAAACAATGGGCCCTGATGCTACCGACAAATCTGCATCTGGATTGCTAACGGACTACCTGCTAGTCTCTAATAGAATCCGTCCTTCACTAGCCAAACCAGTCCCTAGTGAGGGAAATTCAGTAGAGTTTAGGGTTAGCGAGGAATGCTGGTCATCATTGTCTCTTGAATAGAGGACTGCTTCTCCTTGTGTAGCCTTTACTCTTGCTAAAGGTGGCCATAGACTGAATCTCCGTCAGTTCAGCAGGAACAGGCCTAGATTCGAACAGTGTATGGGCAGGCTGAATGTACCCAATTGATCAATTAACTTTGGTACAACCAACCTTTTGGATTTTACATTCGATTATTGTAAGTGACTGTTCTAGCCACTCACAATAACCACTGTTCTCTCGGTGGGGGTGGCTTCCCCCGGTGGGAGAACACATTGGCTCATTGGGAGGGATTCAGTCAGTGTTGATGGGGGGGGGGGGATCAAGATATATTCTTTCTAGCCACTTTGATCAGACAGTGGGCTGAATGAGGGGGAAAAAAAACTGTTGTCTCCATCCAAAAAAGCAAAGGGTCCCTCCTAGTACAATTTATTCTGATAATGAGACACCGATTGGCTGCAGCTGCTGGTTAAGGGAAATTCTCCAATATTTCCATTCAGAACTGGCTGAACCGACTGAATTTTAATCCATCTATGGCCATCTTTTCGGCTTTATATCAAACTTTTATTTTATTTTTTGTGCGCTTTTCTTTTCTTGTACTTGAGCCACACAAGGAATTGAAAGGAAGTGGGGACCTTAGAGAGACTGCCTATCTCGCTGACCGTAATCGGAGGTTCTAGCCCTTCTACATTCTTCCAAAACGTAAACAAAAAATAACGTTTCTCTAGGTACACTTTAGGATCACTGACAAATCCTTAGGGAAAAGTAGCAAGAAGACGTTATAAATTGCCAAAATCCATGTACAACTAAGTGGGTATATGCTTGGGTAAGAAAACCGGGAGACAATGGAGTTGCTGCCCATTGGTCAATACAGTAATTAGGTTTGATCATTTACCCTTTGATAATTGATTGGTCTCTATGGACACCAACTTGCTCTCCTCCAATTCGGTTTGTAAAGCATTTTATAAATGGCCACCTCCAGATGTTTGGATTTTCAGCTTTGCCATATTCCTGCTGACCATGGCAGTATGAGTCTCTATTTCTAGTATAGTATGGAAGTTATAGCTGTTTTCCTTCAGACTTCAGAGCGTTGTTCCACTAATTAAAACCATGCCTACATCTAATACTAACTAAAAAAACTTTTGTCTTGAAGGTATCATGAAGGATAAGGAGAGAAAACTGGAAGATGAAATGTCCGGATCTCGTCCTCACTGTGCATTCCTAGGATCACTTCTGTGGGAGCGCACTTTGCCATACAACGAGATAGAATATGTTGACCTTGATGAGTTCCTGTTGGAAAATGGCCTCCCACCAAGCCCACCTCACCAGCCTTTTTCACCAGCCAACTTGACACCACCTCCATCGAACCAGTCAGTTGTTGACCTCAGCCGACCAGCATCCTGCGCCTCCTCTACCTCTGCTTGCTCTTCTCCTGAGCAAAGCATGATTGGCAGTGAATTTGAACATCCAAGCAGCAAAGAAGGTACCTCCATTTTGTAATAGCATAAAAAACTAGGCTATTGAAGTGCACGTAAAGCCCAAATATTTATTTTGTAAAAAAAGTGTTAAACACTTTTTGTTTGTCCTGTAATTGATGAGAAATCTAAAATGTTGACTCTGTCACAGGAGCAGGAGGGGAGGGGAAACCTTGCAACAGGAACACGTGTTTGTGACAACGGCCTTCTAAGTTGGGTTTTTCCTTCATATTGAAGAAATTTCTTCTATATTCCTGTTGTGTCTCTAGGACAGAACAGTGAAGGGAAAACTGTCAAAGGACAGACGGCAAGAAAAAATAAAATACAGTAAAAAAAATGACAGCTTTTGACAATCTTAACCATTCCCTACTCTATACAAAAGGAAAAAGGAAAGCCTTCACGTAAACTTTAAATTGGTTGTAAACTGCTGAATGTGTTTATTTTAATCTGCAAGGTAAAGGCATAATGTGCTAGTATGCATTGCATACTAGCACATTATGTTCGATATCAGAGCTGCAGGTGCTCTCATCTTCACCCGTCTTGCTTCCAGGTTCAGACTCTGGCTCTGACTGGCTGGAGCCAAGATGCCAGCACTGGGCTCTGTAGGAATGGCAAATGTGGCCGTTCCTTCAGAGAGTGTGTGCCAGTGATGTCACTAAATGTCTCCTAAGCGGCGCACATTTAGAAGATATTTACACTACCTATAGGTAAGCCTTATTATAGGCATGCCAATAGGTAAAAGCAAAAGATGGAAGCTTACTTCTACTTTAATAGCTATGTATGAAATATTAAGAGTTAATGCAAAGGAAGTTTAAAGAAAAAACCTCTTCTAAAGTGTGGTCCGATTTACTTCCTGACCTCTGATGACCGTTAGATAAATCCATGGATCAGCTATCAACCATGTATTTTTAGAAATGTAGATAATCCTTTAAGGCACGCCATAGACGGTGCAAATTTATTTCCTGCAATCACGGGTTGCAGGAATGAAATTAACACAATTGCCCCATCAACACAGACAGTGCTGACAGGGGAATCCCTCCGTTTAGTCTATCAACATACATTCCTTAGTGAATATAACATTTAGTTCTGCCTCATTTTTCTCAGTGTCTTTCTATAGTTGTCCATTTCAAGTACACGTTTGCTCATACCTTGGTTTCTGAGGTGTAGTCACCCCGATATATTTTTATGTGGGGGGAAAAAAACATTTGAGCTAAAAAATATGGACACTTAAATAGATAAATAGAAAAGGAGGCACATTTAAATCTAGTGCATATATTTGTGATATTTGTTTGTAATATCTAATGTTTTAAATTCAAGGTTTTAGTAATTATATGTCTGTTTATGTACATTCAATTACCGTATTTATCGGCGTATAACACGCACACCAAGTTTAGGAGGGATTTTTAAGGAAAAAAAAACTTACATTTAAATGCCCATCAATGCAGCCTTATCAGTGTCCATCTGCACCCTTGTCCATCATTGCACCATTGTCAGTGTCGTATGCAATTTTGTCTTGCAGCCTTGTCCACTATTGCTGCCTTGTCCATCAATGCAGCCTTGTCGCCTTTTCTGTGTCATTTTCAGCCTTATCTGTGTCATTTTCAGCCTTATCTGTTTTATTTTTCGCTTTTATTTTTAAAAATGGTGCCGGGGAGATGTCCTGTGTATCTCGGCGGTGCTCGGCCGTTCTCGTTGGCTTCCAGTCGCCTTTGGCCCTTCCCAACGGCTTTCGGCCGTTCTCTGCAGTTTTTCGGCCGCCGAGAAGGGCCGAAGGCGACCGAAAGCTGCCGGGAAGGGCCGAAGGTGGCTAAAAGCCGCCCAGAGGCTCCAAAATTGTTGGGGATCGGCATACAACACACGCCCGCTGATTTTAAGGTGAAAAAAGTGCGTGTTATACGCCGATAAATACGGTATGTATGAAATAGTATAAGAATCTTATATGTAGTAGTCATTTTCATTTTTTAGTTTATATCTAGAAGCCACATCTATCTATCTATCTATCTATCTATCTATAAGTGGCTTCTAGATTTAAACTATTCAGAAAATGAATGTCACAGTTTAGTAATAATTTTCATATTTATATATATAGGCTACAGACACAATACAACTTCTTGAATGCATTTGCATCCTTTATTTAATACATGTCTGGAGGTGTGATGTGTGTGTGTGTGTGTGTGTGTGTGTGTGTGTGTGTGTGTGTGTATGTATGTATGTATATATATATATACGCTCACACATTAGCTATACATTAACCAACCCACTTCACCTATCAACTAACTGTAATTAGAGTAATTTATTCACAGGTTTGGGTAACATGTTTAATAGATATCGGTGTGTATATATTGCAGTTGTTAATGTTTGTGGTTCTTTAGCTATGAATAAGCACTTTTGAAAGTGTGAAATGCGTCAGCTCCTGTGATTTGCTGTGGCTGGTACTTTTTGGATTATTACCTCCTCTTTATTTAAAAAAAAAACAAAAACAAAAAAAAAAAACATTTGATTTTAAATGCGGCTGTCCAGAATCTTCCCTTCATCCAACGGGAATCCATCCTGCCGAGATATTATTGGTGATAATTATTTGTGATTATTGGTAGCAGCTGATTGGGATAATCACAAGAAAAATCCAGCAGGTTGGTTGTACCCAAGCTGATCAGTCAACTTGGTACATTCAGCCTGCCCATCCACTGTTCGAATCTCGGCCAGTTGCTGCTGAACCAGCCAAGATTCAAACCATCTTTGGGCAGCCTAACTCTACTTTTGAATGAAACACAAAATATTCGGATTGCTAGCTGCCGGGTATTAAAGCTCCTTTGGACTCCAGAGCACTTTTTAGACCCCAGTATGACTGCAATGGGTGCTGCTCACTTGCTGCTTTTGACTTGATTGGTGGTAATTAATGCTTGAAAAACTAGGACCAGGTATTTGGGCTCCAGGCTTGACAGATTGCCGTTATGGCTGAATAGGTTGCAATGCTACTTTTGGAGGACTTTTACTCCTTTGTACCTTTTGTGGTTTATTGAGCAATACAAAGACTATGTGCTAAACGTCATTTGTCCAGGCCCGCTTGCTGTAGGAAAAGATTGTAGCTTTTATAGTGTTAAAGAAAATGTAAACTCAGCATTTCAAATTTGTGATTTATGTTCTTGCTGTACCATGTACTTGTATAAAAAAAATGATATATCCTGTCCTCTTTGTATTGCTTCAGTTGTGAGATCCCTGGTGTTCCTGACAATCCATCCGCTTTCCTATTATAAATTGATCACACTAGATATCAGGGCACAGTGTGCTTGGTTTTCTAGCAGCTCTCAGCCAGCTCTCCTCCAATGATCAAGCTTGTTCTGATACGCCCCTCCCCCACCCTGCACAGCCATTTACTGGGAAGACCAGTGTGCTGCTTTTTCTCCTCCCCTAGCTCCCTGAGCTCCTTATGCAGCTGAGCACAGAGGGCATGTGAAAAAGGGTATTCAAAATGTTTGTATACACAAATGTACTGCCGTTCATTCTATTTTTACAAGGTGATGTAAATATATATTGTACTTTACCAGGTTGGTGCCCAATGCTTAAGGCGATCACTAGATGAAGGTTGTGTGCACTCTGTTTTTCAGTCAATCTATGGACTTCTAATGATGCTGTGTGGGTTAAAACCCCTTGCAAGTTTGACCTGTGTCAAATTGATTTTACAGCGCACACTCCCTTCCATTTCATTTGTCCAATATGCTCTGCTATAATAAACCTTTGACTTGAACCCAGAATTCTGGTTCTCTGTACTCCAACTCCAGGATTATTCTGATGGGGTTACAGGCATTCTTGCTTATAGTATGTTCATTGTAAGCACAGTAACCTGTAGAACCGCATCCAAGTTGACAAATGTGTCAACCTCAAATAGGAAGCTGTAGTCCTAGTCTTTTGACTAAAATGCTATTTTAGTTTTAGTCGTATTTTTTTAGTCATCTGAATTGTTGTCGACTAAAATAGTGTTAATTTTACTGACAAAAAATATTTTCGTTGACAAAATGAACACTGGAAGCACAGTTCCTGGAAGGATCTCCAGGCAAGAAAGTTTGCAACAGAATTGTATTTTTGCTAGTACAATCTTCAAAAGAGTACTGCAGGAGGAGGAGGAGGAGGATGAGCGTAGTGGGAACTTTTTTGCTGGAAGCCCATAGTTGGGAGCAGGGATGCCAACTGTCTGTATTTGTATTAGAGAGTTAGGCCAACCATACATGGTTCAAATGGGCAGGCTGAAGGTACCAAGTTAATCAATTAATCAACTTGGGTACAACCAGCCTATTGGGATTCTCTTACGATTATCTCTAGCAGCTGCTATAGCCACTAGTGATAATAAGACTATTTATTATATTGCAGCTTACCATTTCATAGATGTGATGGCTGCATTCATTTTCACTTTTTAGGCTTGCTTTCATTTTCACCTGGTCAATTTTTTATCTTATTTTTTATTAAAGTGATTGTAAACCACTGACCTGAAATATGAACCTAGCATATCCCTCTATAGTGTGTAGTTGTCTCAATTAAAGGATATGTTCACCTTTGGGAATATATTACATGTTCCACCTGTTTTACGGTCGTGCTCCTGCAGCCGATCGGCGATCTCCAAGCTCTGTGACATCAGTACAGACATTACCATGTCATTCCTTCACAGGGTTCTGCAAATGGATGAACTACAACTACAGACAGCCTTTTCAGCTGTCGGCTTGTAGTTCTCAATGATCTACCATGGTGCTGTTGAGTCTTCCTGTCAGTGTGATGCTGCCCGGCCGTATGCTGTGTGGGCAGACAGCTTACACTGACAGTCTGCAGGAGACCTGCGTGGCTCCAGCGATCTGCTGATCACTGCTGCAGTGCTTTCCAGGTTCCAAAAAAAAGTAAATGCACTTCTTTTTTTTAAGAGCAGAGAAGACTGCAGATAAACAGGTACAATGTATGTAGGAGAGTTTGTTTCATCTGTGTATCACCTAAGCCAGTTACTTCACCACGTATAGGTAAGGGTTTACAAACACTTTAAAATGGAAGTAAACTTCCTTCACTAACTTTTACCTATAGGTAAGCTTATAGTAAGGTTGTGTAACAATCTCCTAAACTGGCACAGTTTTAGGAGATATTTAGTGTACATGCAATCAGCGACATCACTGACGCATGCACTCTGCCATTCCTTCAGAACCCTGTGCCGTAACCGGCGTCTCCCACGTGCATGCGCTGGAGTGACATCATCACGGCTCCAGCCAGTCAGAGCCAGAGTCCGTGAACCCAGGTAGCAAGACGGGTGAAGATGGGAGCGCCTACAGCTCTGACATCTTGGCGCCGGAAGAGCTTTCTTTTTAAGGTAAGTTTAACAACATAATGTGCTAGTATGCGATGCATACTAGCACATTGTGACATTACCTTGCAGAATAAATAAAAAAGTCCAGTGGTTTACAGCTACTTTAAGGTAGTTTAACACACAGTCCTGTTACCACATTCACGTTGTGGGCTCGTTGGGAACTCAAAACCATGGATGTGTCATAGGAACACGTGTTAACCAAGTGAGTTGTTCACTTCTTTGGGTTGTGTTTTAAAAAATGAGGCATGTCTACTTTTCTGTGCATTGTCTAGGACGGCAAATGAAAATGCACATATAATGCCTTGTCGGCTCCTCTAATTAGATCCTTCCAAAGTCCACAACAATGATGTCATTGCAGGAATTCAATCCTTGGCCAAACCAAAACGGCATGACAATGTGTATCAAAACTCATTGCATAATAAAAATGTCTGTCAACAAGCTACAATGGCTGTAAAAATGCACAATCTAAATGCACTGTGTAGGAAAGTGTATGTAATGGAAGAGTCATTTTTATAAAAACAGATCATTTGTCTTGGAGTTTGTTAGACCGTCACTTGCGGTACAGAAATTGAAGGGTTTTGTTGTGGGTACAAGGACTGCGGCATATGCGTGCAAAGTATAGAACGAGACTCCTCCTTTGGGTTTTTAGCTATAAAAGAAGGCCATGCTGGGGGTATTTGTAAAACGTTCACATTGTGTTTACTATGTATCAGTATTGATTTAGTATGTAATAGGAGTTCCTGTGCTATTTTTATTTTGAATTTTTTCATTTTTTTTTTGCTTAGTCAGTAACTTTGTCAAAAGTTTTGTCAGCAAAAATGTAGTGCGAGGTTTGTACCCCTGATTGGCAGGTATAGCCTGTCCCCTCTCCAATCTGCTACTTTACAGATTGACCATCGATTTTGTATTGCACTCGGTTATATCGCTGTAAATGATGCAATGCTTAAAACTGAAAGGGTTACCAGTAATTACATCCAGTTGCACAGTGTGGAAGGAACTTCTTTTCCTTTGGCAAATAAAGAGCGCGGGGAGAAATACCAAACCTATTTCTTATTTGGAGTTTAGCTGGAGGAAATCCGCTCCAGCCACAAACATGTAACCAGGTTGTCATTCGGTGCCAGGCTGAAATGTTGCCGTTTTCTGTGCAGGGAACCCAAATCCTACATTTGAGGAGGGGGTTAGTTACAAAAGCCCATTTGTGATGGAGGCATGCAGGGGTTCTTTGCTGTATCTCCGTGTAGGCCAAGGCTCATTGTGTACTTGTGCTCAGGCATGGTCACCTTGGCCCAAACTAATTCTGTAAAGTGTATGGAAAGCTGGAGTTCAGCTTTAAACCATTAACCAGTGTCGGTCACAGTTGTACTGTGTAAAAGGCTTGTTGTTAAAATAAGTTCCAGGCAAACTTTTTAGACTGATCAAATTTTACTCAAGGACAAAGCCCAAAGGAAACCATTTTTAAGCTGGCAAGGTCAAAACCGCTTGAAGGAGCTGTGACAACAGACCTGGAATAGGAGACAACAGGACAGGCCGGCGAGTAGTCTTCCCTGTTCTTCATCTAGTAAGTGATGAATTTATCTCCAGAGTAGAGCTTATATAGGCCCCTTTCACATGGACTGCCCAATTAGGTCCACCTGTTGGTTTTTCAGGTGGACCTGATTGGACCCTCCTTTATGGAGCGGCGAGTGCCCACTGACATTCTCCAGGACTGTGACCTGTCATCTGCCTTCTTAGTGGGGATCAGCAGAGAGCTCCCCCCACTGAGCAAGCAGATTCCTTGTGGGCCCCCTGCCCACAGACCCCCACAGCCCAGGGTTGTGGGGATGAGGCCCTTGTCTCCAACATGACAGGATAAGGTGCTTTTAGGCAGGGGTGGCAGAGTCTCCCTTGGCCCAAAGCAACCCCCCCCCCCCCCCACCCATGTTGGGCGTATGCTCCACCCCCCAATGCTTGGCTAAGGGTCTGTGTTTTTTTTAATTTTTTTTTATTAGCTGTCAGCAGTAAAGCCGATTGATGGCTGATGACTCATCAGTTAAGGAGGCTGTGGTGTACTTCCAGGCCCGCTCCGTAACAACCACCTATTCACTGCGCCCTGGCTTTGCCCAATCGGGGCTCAGAATGCACTGTGCAGCTCGCAGGGCGTTCAGTAGGGCAAATACCCGCCGAACTCCCAGCAAATTCAGGTGCTTGCTGAATGGGTGAACAAGCGATGTTCGGTCTGAACTTGTGCTTGGTCCAAACTCTTCACCCAACTCTACTGGCCAGTAGAAGTGTGTGCAAAATAGTAGGTAGGAGGCAGAAAGCTTTGACACCACCAAAATGTGGCGAAGCTTTGCAAAATAGCCAAGTATTAAGGGATGCAGACAACTCTAGAGGTTACACTTTTTTTGAGACCCATAAAGCACCCTTCAGCTTTAGGGGCTATTTACATCAAAGTGGTGCATAATGGGCTTTGCATTAAGGTGCCATATATTTCAATGGGTTGCCAAGGCAGTGCATTGGACCTTAAGACAGACATGCACTGACGTTTCTGACACACTTCACCACCATTCTTGGTACTTCGTTACCATGTGTTGTGGTGTGCTGCTATGCATGTGCATCGGTAGTGTTGCCTTCGCTTGTTGGGGTGCCTTTAAAAATTAATGGCACTACTGGGCACTAACGTGTTCACTGTGCAATTCATTACATGAATTCATTTATTTCATTCTAAAAACCTGCCTGTTCTTTCTTAGACTGTACACGGAAGTGTGTGTGTGTGTGTGTCTCGGTATACATCCCAGCACTGTGCCTGTGTGTCAGGATGACTAAACTCATGTGCCTGTGCTGGAGTTGCATCACCCTCCACCAGCCATTCAAGATGGCTGAGGAGGGACCTTTAAAAGCATTTAACCAATGGAGCTAAGGTAAGTATCAGACATTATTTTCACTTTAATATGACCAGGGATTCTTTTTTTAAATGTAATTTCATCATTTATTTTTAGACTCGGATAGGAAGGAAGGGTTAATCATCTATAGGTATTGCTGCCTATATCCCAGTGTGGGTGGTTCACTTCCTATCCCAGTGATGGTGGTCACCAAGATAGGAAGTGAGGATACATCTCTTCAATGGGAACACAGCCATAACTTTTGGCAGAAGTTCTGGCTTTCTATCCAAATCTGAAATAACAAAGTTTTGGCTAGAATTGCACTTTATGGACTTCCAGAATGTTGCTCATTGTCTGGTAAAAGCTTGCTGTACACAACACTGACTAACATTTAAAATCTGTGTGAACTATTTCTACTAAATGTTATATCTATTCTTTGACAATTTTGCAGAACTTGGAGTACACAGGATCATTTGTCATCATATTTTTTCTTCTATTTCTTCGCATCTATAATTGTGTATTTCATATGCTAGGTGCACAAAGAAAGGGTAGTTGGGTTCATTAGCGGTCAGAGTCAGGACCCTACATCCATGATAAGACTCAGAAAATCAGCATAATGCAGATTTATTTCTTTGCAGAAAAAAACCCAAACAATTGTGCAGATCTCATTCTGTTTATTGAGTAGTGTGGGCCTTTAAATATGAGGTGTCTGTGCTGGTCATTAGCCTTAGAAAATCCTTCCCTGGCAGTTCCCAATACTCATGCCTAAACGTGAAAGCAGAACTAAGCAGGCGCTTGCTGCCAGCGAGAGTGCACAGTACACGTGCCTGCTCAGTGCTTGTTCTATGATGCAGCTCTGCGTTCTAGTCTGCAATTATACTCAGAACGGCAGGGTGGAACAGATGGCAGGAGGCTTACAGTCACGCGTGTCAGTGTGTATGTATCAGAGACTGTGTGTGTGTGTGTCTGCTGGGAGTACATATAGAACACAGAACAAATGTGCCCATGTTTGGCTGAATGCATGCATCTACATGCCACGCAGAGCCTTACTCTGTGCCTCCCGCTTTCTGCCTTGTACCCAAAAAGCACTTGAGAAAAGGTGATGTGGGGTGAGCTGGCAGCAGTCAAGCACAGGAGTGTCTGTAGAACAGAATATCAGAGGGTGGTTGGTTGTAGGTGAGGCTGGCAGAATTCTACATGCAGAGACCAAACCTCTTATTTGGAGTTTATAGAATGCTTTTAGTTAAGTCTGGCTAATTTAAAGGGCAATGTCATACATGAGAAGCGGCACAAAAGGCTACATAATTAGCTAGCTTGCAGCTTTGGGTCTTGGGTTTAAACCCCAGCTAGGATATTGTCAGCATGGAGTTTGCAGGTTCTCATATCAATATGGGTTTCACAATCCAAAAGCATACTAGTATGTTGATGCTACAAGTCTGTATATGAGGAAGGAGGGGACATTAGAATGTAAGCTGTTTAGAAGGACGTGAATGGATACTAAAGTGCAGAGTAATATTGATTTTACTTATTACAGGTACTTGTATAGCGTCATCAATTTACACAGCACTTTTACATATATACTGTTCATTCACATCAGTCCCTGCACACGAGGAGCTTACAATCAAAGGTCCCCAAATAGCGTGTGTGTGTGTGTGTATGTGTGTGTATATATATATATATATATATATATATATATATATATATATATATATATATATATATATATATATATATATATATATATATATATATATATATATAATTATTGTATGCGTGTGTGTTTGTGATATATTACACACTTCCATTGCCGTTAATGGGGTGTGACTTGTCATGCAGCTTTGAACTCTCAAGTTGCAGCATTGTGAACCGGGGCTCAAACTTTAGCTTGCTCAGTTAAAGCTGAACTCTACCCAAAATGGGAAGTTCTGCTTTAAGGCCTCCTCCCCCCTCCCTCTTTTTTTAAGAATGCCACTTTTGGGGAGGGGGGGTGGAAGCTCTCAGGAAGAAGGAAACCCCTTCAAAACTGTCCAGTCTGGAAGTACCAAAGAACAGATGAGTGGTCGATATGAGCGCTTATAAGTGGTAGGTTTTGGAGTAGTTCTTTTTATCCATTATATAGTAAACATTTGCGGGATAATGCACTAGGCCTGTGCACTCGATTTTTGCCAGGTACTCGCTCACACTTCTGCTCCGACCGCCAAGGCAATCAGAGCAGACGTTGTCCTCCAGGGTCCAAGCCAGGTGCCCACAGTTGGGAAGAACTTGCTCCCGGTGGGAGGTTTCTACCCTCAAACGGGGGCCCTGCTGTCTAACCTGATCTACCAATAGTTATAATAAAGCTATGTAACTATGTAAGGCGAGGATGGCGCTGGATCATGGGACAGGTGAGTGGCTGTTTATTAAAGGGTTTTTGTAGCTGCTGACTTTTAGATTTTTATGCAGGAGACTGGAGATCTTCTTTAAGCTTTGACAAAAAAAAAAAAAAACCTGGAAGCTGATTGGCACATCTGCACCAGATTTTGCACTCTCCATTTAGTAAATCAACCACATTGTGTCTGATTTATACTGTAAATCAGGGGCTAAAAGGTCACCTTAACCGCTTGCTAACCACATAACACATATATACCGTGGCAAGAAAGGTGAGCTTCCAGCACAGTGACCAAGCTGTCACCAACAGCTATTGGGCAAGGCTTCTATCCGGAGCCATAAAGACAGGTTCCCAATTATGTGAGCGGTCACATAATACGGAAGCAATGCTGCCACATGGACTTTAAAGCCCACCTAAAAGGCTGCTGGGATGCAGTGTTAAGAGGTTAAAGTGGCAGTCCATGCAGAAACTAAAATCCCTGCATCTATAGCCACAAACTTTTTTTTTTTTTTCTACACGCAATCCAACCCGATCTCCAGCGGCGGCAGCTCTGCTGAGTACACGTCCAACAACGGCTGTGAAACGAATGGGAAGTGACGTTACCCATAGAGTTGCTGTGGGGCTTCCGTTGATGGACGTGTCCTCTGCACCCACCCAAACAGTGAAGCCATGGCTGACAGCTCAGTGTGGGATCAGAGCTTCCACCACTGGAGATCGGGTCAGATCGCCTGTAGAAAAGGAATGTATACTGATTTATCTTTTTTCTTTTCAGGGCTAGAGAGGTTGTTGTTAGGCTGCTGGTGGCTATAGATACAGGGATTTTAGTTTTTGCATGGACTTCCACTTCCACTAAGGCTCCCTTTAATAAGAGGGCCCCCAGATCCCGGTCCCCCACCCTATGTGAATGAGTAAGGGGTACATCGTACCCCTACCCATTCACCTGGGGGGAAAAAGTGTCAATAATAATAAAAAAAAAAAAACGCAACACAGGTTTTTAAAGTTATTTATTAATCGGCTCCGGGGGTCTTCTGACTTCTCCGCTCTGTTCGGCCTCTTCTCCCACTCTCCGGCGTCTTCTCCCGGGCTCCTCCGCTATCTTCTTGCAGCTCTTTTACTAGCAGAGGATCCCGGTCTCCTCCGTCCTTCTCTCTTATTTCTTATTTCTTCTTTCTTCTTTATTCTTCGGATGTTGACAGGACTCTTCTGCCTTAATGGCTTGTGCGATGTGCGTGGCGACTTATATAGGTATGGAGCGTGGTCACCGGATGATGTGACAGTGACCCCGCCCCTTATGACCTCAGTCCCAGCATGCCTCAGGACTTGATGCCATAAGGGGTGGGGTCACCTATATAAGTCGCCGCGCACGTCGCACAAGCCATTACCGCGGAAGAGAGCGTTGTGTCAACATCGGAAGAAGAGGGAAGGATGGAGGAGATCAGGCTCCTCCGCTAGTAAAAGAGCTGCAAGAAGATAGCGGAGGAGAGCGGGAGATGATGCTACAGAGCGGAGAAGTCGGAAGAAGACCCCAACGTTGGAAGAAGTCCCCCGGAGCTGATTAATTACTTTAAAAACGTGTGTGTGTGTGTGTGTGTGTGTGTGTGTGTGTGTGTGTGTTGGTGTTTTTTTTGTGTGTATGTATGTATATATATATATATATATATATATATATATATATATATATATATATATATATATATATATATATATATATATATACACTTTATTATTATATTATATTATATACCCCTTACTCATTCACATAGGGTGGGGGGCTGGGATCTGGGGGGCCCCTTATTAAAGGGGGCTTCTAGATTCCGATAAGCCCCCCGCAGACCCCGACAAGCAACGGCCAGGGTTGTCGGGAAGAGGCCCTTGTCCTCATCAACATGGGGACAAGGTGCTTTGGGGTGGGGGGCCGCAGGGCACACCCCCCCATGTTGAGGGCATGCGGCCTGGTACGGTTCAGGAGGCAGGGGGTCACTCGCTTGTCCCCACCCTCTTTCCTGACCGGCCAGGCTGCGTGCTCTGATAAGGATCTGGTATGGATTTTGGGGGGACCCCATGCTGTTTTTTTCGGCATAGGGGGGGTTCCCCTTAAAATCCATACCAGACCTAAGGGCCTGGTATGCTCCCGGAGGGGGAACCCGTGCGTTTTTTTTTTAATTAAAATTTGGTGTGGAGTTACCCCTCTATAGCTGATTATTCTCTGATTGGTCACGGCCAAAGTCGCCTGGCCTGGGACGACTTAAAGTCGTGTTGTAAGTCACTCCAAGTTGCGCTGTTATTCATACTCAAGTCGTGTCCAAGTTTCCTCCAAAAGTCGCGCTGGAAGTCGTGTTGCCCCTGTGTGAATGGAGTCTAAAAGAAGCATTTTGATTTTTGTGTGGGTGGAGATTGTCCCTCGCTTCCTGTCTGGTGTGACCACTGTCACCGGGAAGTAATATCAGATTTCTGGGCTATTGACATAGTAGACAAACCATCTACAATACTTGGTGACTCTACCATGATTCATGTTTAAACAGAACATAATTGGGGGATTTACTAAAACTGGAGCACTCCGAATCTGGTGCAGCTGTGCATAGCAACCAATCTAACTTATGTTCAACTAAGCTTTTGGCCCGTACACACAATCCAAATATTGTACGACCGATCGTATGACCTTTTTCGCTTAATAGTCGCAGGTAGAAATTGAATAGGTAAATAAAGTCACGAAAATTTTCATACAACAGAAAAAAAAAAATCGGAAGTGATGTCATGTGTTGTAATGTATTTGTATTGTATTTTTGTACGACAACTGTACTGACTAAACGAAAATTGTACAATCTGGTATCGTACGAGGAAAATTTTTGTGCTTGTCCGATCTAATATCGGATGAACTGTCATGATCGGCTCCCAAAGATGGTGTACACACGACCCGAAAATCGTACGATTCTTTGCACAATATTTGGATGGTGAGTACGGGCCATTAGACTAGAAGCCCAGGTTCACACTGACAGCGGATTTGAAATTATTAGTTCACCATTTCATTCCCGCATGTCAGTCCAACTTCGGGGGTGATATCAAACATCTGTGCGGGTTCCCGCACAAATGTCTATTGAAATCGTACGCAAAGTCACCAAAAGTATTACAGAAACTACTTTTGGGAATTGGTGCAGCGTCACAAATGTGGTGTCGCACCGATTCAGGCAATGCCATTGCCGGTAATCGTCGTCGATTTTTGGCATGCAATTTAACATGTCACATTGCATCAATAGGAACCAAGGTTAAAACCTAGAAGCTGATTGGTTACTACACACAGCTGCACCAGTTTCTGTGTACTCCAGTTTCATGGGACGCAAGTGTTTACAAACTGTCCCACTAACGCTCTATGGGAAATGATGGCTCTATATAGGCGCACGGCCAAATGTGATGTTGATTTATTGCTCCTTTTTTCTTTTTTTTTTTTTTAATTGAAGGTCCCTGCTGGACTGATGAATAAAATGCTAGGCTAGATCATCATCACCATGTATGATTTGTATAACCAATGAGGTCTTGGGAGGTGAAATCACTCAGTTACTGCTCAGTTTGTACAAGGGATTACTTGAAATTTAAGTCCTTCAGCAACACTCTCCTCTGGGTTGAAGCTTAGCAACAAACACACAAGAAATTAGCCAGCTTTACCAAACAAGAGGAAGTGGAGAACATGGGTTATACAGGGGACATTGGTGGGGAGGGCACGCGGATACATTTATATGGCTCGTTAGTTTACTGTCAGATCTAACAAGCTATTATCCACATACAATACCAGCACTAGTAGAAAAAGCTTTTTAAAGTATTATAATAAACCTATTTGGAGAAGCCCAGTTTTTATAGCGGGATATAATGTATTTAACGGATTTTCTTTTAGGGTCAGTTCACACTGGTGACTTAGCCGCATCCCATTCTGTACAATGGAACCATTCTAATCGCAGCGACACAAGTCGCTCCGACTTAGAAAAAGGTTCCTGTACGACTTTGGGGGCGACTTGAGGCGGCTTGTATTGACTTCTATAGAGAAGTCGTTTTTGCAAGTCGCGGCAGTGGTCGCGTTCAGGTCGCCTGAGGCAGTCGTGCTGCCTCAGTGCGAACCGACACTTGGGCTCCATGCACACTAGTGTGTGTTTTTAAGTAAAATAAAAACGCTGGAAAAATCACTGGATGAAAAAACGCTGGTAAAAGCTTTTTGTAGCAGCGTTTTAGTAGCATTAGCATTTTATGGGCATCCTTGCAGTAAAGAGGAAAAAGCTAAAAAAAAATACCCGCTATTGGTAGCATTTAGGAGCGTTTCTGCTGGGGAAAAATCTCCAGTAAATTATAAAAACTAATTTATTATTTTCTGCTCCTAGATGCTGAAGCTCAAAAAACGCTAAGGCCCCTTTCACACTGGGGCGTTTTTCAGGTGCTACAGCGCTAAAAATAGCGCCTATGTAGCTCTTGAAAAAAAACGGCCCCTTTCACTCCAGTGTGAAAGCATGAGGGGCTTTCACACTGGAGCTGTGCGATAAGCAGGATGGTGAAAAAAGTCCTGCTAGCCGCATCTCTGGAGCGGTGTATTCACCGTTCCTACCCATTGAAATCAATGGGACAGCGCGGCTATATGCAGCAGCGCTTTGAAGGCGGTTTTAACCCTTTTTCGGCCGCTAGCGGGTGTTAAAACCACCCCACTAGCGGCCGCAGACCACCGCTAAAACGACGGTAAAGCGCCTCGCTAAAACTAGTGGTGCTTTACTGCTGATGGCTGCACTGCCCCAGTGTGAAAGGGGCCTAATAGCCTAAAGTAGTGTGCATGGACACATAGGATAACACTAATTGGCTTCTAGGACAGTGGTTCTCAACTCAACACAGGGGATCTAATTTGCTGCTCAGTGATTGCAGTATTCTAGTCTACATCTCCCCAAGGTAATACTTAAAATCTGGCCTGTTAGGGGGTCCTGAGGACAGGAGCTGAGAAACAAAATGCTAATAACCGCTTCTAGGAGCTTCAGGCTGGGTTCACACTGGAACACTGGAACTGGCTGCAGATCGCACAGAAACGCTGTGTCCCCAGTCTCCGGTAAGGGACGAATCGAGGATATATCTTTGCCTGCATTCGGCCCTGAAACTGAGCTAAAGATGCAGAGCATTTTTGTGCAGAGAGCCGGTCACTTTCTCCTGCTATGCCTAAAAAGATGCTAGTGTGCATGAGCCTAAAAAAGCAAAAACAAACTCCACTAAGCAGATTTGCAGGGCAGTGATTGTATGCGGCTGTAAGCCAACAGTAGCAAGCAACACAGATCCTTCATAGGAGTCAATGGTGATTCAGGTATGGGGTGTTTTTTATTATTTTTTTTTTTTACATAGTCACAGTGGCCCAGCTTATTTATTTTTATTTACATGTATTTATATATTGCTGTCATTTTATGCAGCGCTTCACATATATATTTTTTATTTTGTACTTTCACAACAGTTCCTGCCCTCAAGGCGCTTACAATCTAAGCCTTAACTCTCATTCATACATACTGTATATTAGGGTCAATTAACCTACCAGCAAGTCTTTGGAAGGAAACCCACACAGGCAGGTAGTGCCGTGGTTGGGATTTGAACCGGCGACCCTAGTGCTACTAGGTAGAAGTGCTAACCACTTAGCCACTGCGCTGCCCAGCTTGAATTGTTATGTATATACCAAAACTGTGGGATCCCTCTAAAAGCTGGGAAATCACTGTAGAAGACACTCAAGGATCCTCTGACATCTTCTAGACCAATGTAAGGGCCATAGACCGGCGTTGGACATGAAGACCCCAATGAACAGCCTACTGCCAGAGTTATAGGGGAGCACCATCTACTGGGGCAATGGAAGATCAGGTAATAGTGCTTTTCCTGGGACAGAAGTGAGCAGTTAAAGTTGCATTAAACCCAAAACCAATATATTGCAACTCCACAATCATCCAATCATTAGATGTGGTGGCTGCGTTACTTTTTCATTTCTTAAGCCTCTTTTTTTTTTTCCCCTTCTTTTTTTTCACCTGGTGACCTGGCCAGTAACACACATCCTGTACTGGAGTGCCTCCACTCTGGATGAAGGAGAACATTTGGACAGCAGCATTGTCAGATGAGGGGACAGTGGAAGTGTTAAATGGACTAGCAGATTTAAATACAATAACAAATTGAAGCCAAGTTTAGCAGTTATACCACCACTTTTTTTTTTTTTTTTTGCATAAATGTTTTGTGAAAATAAAAACGACCTGCCTGGGAAAATAATCAATTTTATGCACCCCTGTCAGTGTGAAATGGCTTGTCTCATTTCTTTAACTGATACATCTGCAGGGCAGCTTGTTCTTTTGAAAAAGACTTACTGGCCAGATCACCAGATGAAAATAAAAGCCTAAAAAAGTAAACTGCTATAGCCACCATATCTAAGAAATGGTGAGCTGCAGTATGTTTGCTTTGGAATTAATACCACTTTGACACTTGCAGTACAGGCACAGCCCCACTACAAAGGCTTTTTGCTTTCCCAGGGTTGGGTTTTATATCAATCATTCACTAACTGCTAATGGTGAATGTTTGGAGCAGATTGGACGAAGCTTCTTGTACCATTCGTGAAATTCCTAAGTCGGCTTATGCTGACGATACGTGAATGTAAAATCCAGATGTGCGGTGACTCGATCTGGCAAGTGCACAAGCAATGAACGCACTTTATAATGTGGAGAACAATTTGATCAACAAACGATTGCTGGACACATATATGTCCTGCTTGATAAATATACCACTGTGTTGTCTGCGAGCGATTGGAGGGAAGGGACATTTTTGATTTTGGTGTCAGGAAAAGTTGTCAGAAGTGACTTCCGCTGATAGCAGAGGAATGAAGCAATAGACAGAAATTACACTTGGTGCTTTTAACTGAGGCAAGTACACATTATAGAGGGATGTGCTTTATTCGTATTTCATGCAATATTGATTGCAAAGCATTTGTTTTTAAGATTACAAAAATTCAGATTTTTTTAAAATTAAAATTAAAATTTGTTTTAAAGGGGTTGTCCTGTTTTTTTCACCTTCATGCCCACCCCACCCCCCGTTTTTTACTTACCTGAGCCCCTTCATCTCTTCGGCGGCGACGCGCTGTCCCTCTCTCCACAGGGTCCCAGCTCTTGATTGGCTAGATTGATAGCAGCGCAGCCATTGGCTCCCGCTGCTGTGAATCAAATCCAATGATACGGGCGCCGGGGGGGCAGGGCAGAGTCCAGCATTCGTGTCTTTGGACGCAAATGCTATACTCGGTAACCCCCTCAAGACAGTTCTTCTCCTAGGGGGTTATATGGTGTGGGAGGAGCCGAAGAGGGACCCAAAAGAGGATGTTCGGGGCCACTCTGTGCAAAATGAGCTGCACAGTGGAGGTAAGTATGACATGTTTGTAAAGGATAGTCATTAAATGTTACCAATAACATGAAAGCCGGCAGCTCGGAGTGTATTATTCATTAATGCTTTCTCCGCATTAAAGTAAAAAAAATGCTCCAGTACCTTTTCATGCCCCTTGTCCCCAAATAATTATCTATACTAACCCAGGCTAACCCCACACAAAAACTGTGCAGGTCATTTTGGATGTCCTAGGCCATTGGTGGCAAACCTTGGCACTACAGATGTTTTGGAAGTACATTTCTCATGATGCTCATGCACTCTGTAGTGTAGTGGCGCATCATGGGAAATGTAGTTCCAAAACATCTGGGGTGCCAAGTAGGGGTGCAACGGATCATCACTGATCCGAACGGGTCACCCTGCTCGGATTGGCACACGCCTAGCTCCGAAAGCGGTGGCCATCTTTCTACACCCAATGTGATCGCTCCGTCAAATGACAGAGCGATCACTTGTAAACAAACCAGCATTGTCATGACTCTGCTTCCTCTCACCCCTCTGTGTACAGATCTGTACAGTGGAGGGGAGAGATCGAATGGAAGCAGCGCTGTGGGCTGCATCTGTAGTGCCCACAGCGCTGCTCTGTGACAAGTTCAGTCGCAGCCACCCCCCAATACTCTGCCTTACCCAGCCAATGCTCTGCCATACCCAGCCATACTCTGTAATACTCTGCCATACCCAGCCATGCTCAGCCATACTCAGCCATACCCAGCCATGCTCAGCCAATATTACAGTGGGGGAGATTGTGGATATTTCAGTGGGGACTATATGGTGGTGGAATTTTCACAGGTTTTTGCAAATTCGAAATGATCCGATCCGTGACTAATACGGATCGGATCGTTCCTCGGGAGTTTTTTGATCCATTGCACCCCTAGTGCCAAGGTTCGCTATCACTGTCCTAGGCAATGTACAAAAAGGTTCCATTGGCAGGTCCCCATAGAAGATGGGATTCTGTCAGTGGACATGTTGAATCTTTCTCCCGTACAATCTTCTGACTATGTCTTTTGGTTTGTGTCATGAGGTTGTTGCTGCACGTTTTCCCTGATTTTATATGCATCTACAAGAAAAGTCATGTGACAACCTTTTGTAAACCTAATGTGTATTAAATGCTAATTGCATAATTCTTTATAGTTGGCAAACTCTACCCAAGCCTTTTTTTTTGTTTGGCGTGGTTGCTGACAGATTAAATCACATGTTGACTTATTGTAAGTCATGGAGGGATGAGCTTGGCATGTTAGGACTTCTATAAAATGGGAAGTGGGGAAGGCAGATGAACGCTGGTGGTCAAGTGAAAGTTATTGCAATAAATGTAACTCCACTCCAAGGGTCACACCACTTGTGCTTTTCCAATGATAGTTCTTATCGTAGTGATAATGTGAACTCCTAGTCGAGGTAATTACACATAAGGTGTGGCTGTTCAGGTAATGCATGGCTCAGTAATCCAACAACTATTCACTGCACAATGTATGATAAAGGAATGTGACATGGCAGCGGGTGAGACATTGCTTGTTCTGAGGCAGTTAGTGAGGTGCCACTTGCTGCATTTTTGAAGTATAGCTGCTAACATCTGCTTTTGCTTACTCCATTCAGCATATAATGGACAAGGTTTTTGGGCATTTAGTGGTAGTTTGATATCCCCCCCCCCCCTTTTTTTTTTTTTTTTTTTTTTTTTTTTCCTGGGTTTGGGTTTTCTACTGACCCATCAGATGTGTCACTGTGGTACTAAGGGTTGTGTCTCCATTGCCTGTTTGCTGACCCTCACATAGTGATCATTTTGAAAGTGAGAACTTGCAGAAGTTGCGGCTTTTCAGTTACTGCATGGCTCAGCAATCCAACAACCATTCACTGCACTGGAGCTGAACGACTCTGGATAAAATGAGAATTCCAATTTTGATTTTGCTCAGAATAAAGTTCATGATTCTTTGCATAACATCATTTTTCACATTATACAAAACCTTTTACTGTTTTTTTAGTTTTTTTTGTTTGTTTTTTTTTTTGATTTTTAATTCCTTTTTAAGTGTATTTTTTCACAATAAATTGCAATTGAGTGACCGCTGCACAAATACAGTGTGGCATAAAATATTGCAACAATCGCCATTTTATTCTCTAGGGTTCAAAGTAATTTTCTAGCTACAAATTGTGATTTTTAACTTGTAAGCAACAAGTGTCAGAATAGGGCTTAGTCTTAAAGTGGTTAAGCCGACCTCTTTTGCAGACCGAAGTTCATTCCTTTGATCTAAAACAGGGGGCTCCAAACCTTTTGAACCAAAAGTTTACTATCTTTCAGGTTTTAGGGGGGCTGGACTGTTGCTAATGTCAGGAGGAAATGTCCTGGCATCAGTGGGTGTAAACGGTGACCCATCATTGGTTTCCACAGAAGGAATCGTGCCCCAGTGAGTTTAGGTGGATGAATAGTGCCCCATGGTTGGTATCAGTGGGAGGAATAGTGCCTCCTTGACTCTGCCAGTGGGAGGAATAGTGTCCATCATTCGTTTTCGCAGGAGGAAGAGTGCCCCATCGATGCTGTCAGTGAGAAGAGTGCCCCATTAATGGTGTCAGTGGGAAGAAAGGAACCTCATCAATGGTGTAATTTGGAGGAATAATGTCCCAAGGGCTGGATAGAGGCAAGCAAATTGCCGCATTTGGCCCCCAGGCCACAGTTTGGAAACCACTGATCTAAAAGAACCAAATGATACAATGGTGTGTGTGTGTGTGTGTGTGTGTGTGTGTGTGTGTGTGTGTGTGTGTGTGTGTGTGTGTGTGTGTTTTTTTTTTTCTTATCTCTGAGCTGATCAATGTTGTGATAAACTTTGCAGGCTGCTGCTTCTTTGTGCTTGTTACATGAATCGTGGAAATGGCGGGTTAAAGTGTTACAAAACCCAGTAATATGAAAATGGTTCATCCCCCCCCCCCCCCCCCCACAGTGCCCACAGCTTATAAATCTGTTTACATTAAAAGACTGCCACTATATACCTTTTTGGATGATCTGTATACCACAGTTACATCATAGACTGCACAGTTTCTTCAGTGCTGAGCGTTCAGGATGGAGGAGATTTTCACCTCAGCCTGTGTACACGCCCACATGTGTGATGTCAATATCATGTGACCTGGCTATCTCTGAGAACTGTTCTCTCCAGCATAAAAGACACAACTGAGCATGTGCAGGATGGCTACTCTGCCTATGTTGGCTGGTTTCCACAGAGGGACTGTGCGGGAGGGAGGGATCTATGTATACAGGATAAAACTGCTTTTTTACACAATGCAGAGGATTAATCCCCTGAAGTTCCACCGTGAATATAACAAGCATGCCATGCTGCATATACAGACTGATCTTACTGTTGTGGGTTTAGTAACACTTTAAGATCGTGAGAGGGGTTTAATCGAGATCAAGATTTTTAATTTTTTTTTTAACAATTAATCATGCAGCTCTAAACTGCACAATGTAAGATGGGAACAGATTTGCCAAACGCCAAGCTTGGCATTTGAACAAATCATTGTTGGGTACCCCGCTGCTTCTTAGAATATATTCTAGTCCCTACATGTCATAATAGCGACACCTGTCCCCCCCAACCATCTGACACTACTATAGCCTTGGCACTATGGGATCCCACCACTGCTCAGGACATAAGAATGAAAACATTTAAGGACAGCATATGATAGGAATGAATCTCTGTGCTCTGCAAAGCTCTGTATAATACAAAGGATTTTTGAGAACCCCTGAAGGGACCTTGCTGAGAGTTCAGCCAGACAGGCTGTTTCTCTGCTTCCTTGTCTCCAGAAAATATTAAATCTGTCTTCTATCCCAAAGCTACTTTGTAATATCCACCTCTGTTTAGTTGCAGATATGTTAGGTAATGAAAATGTATACTGCAGATGTAACTAAGCAATTGTTTAAATACAAATTATTATAAGATGTTTCAAAAAACATGGTATAGTCCTCAAACACCCCCCCCCCCCCCTTTTCTTAAAAAAAAAAAAAAAAAAAAAAAAAAGCTTTTTTTATTCTAGATGTATAGAGAAGGGCACTACTGGTGTTCAATTCTTTACCATTAGTAAGGTTTTAACTTAAATTGTAAGCCTTGGAGCAAGGTACACAGGACCACTGGTAAAACTGCCACCACAGCAGCCCACGCAGCTGCTATAGGGCCTGAGTTAGGGAGATCCTTGCCTGCCCGTTCTGCCTATAAGCTGGTGAATTGGGCTGTCCAGCCACATCCAGACCTATGTTGTCGCAGGACACACTGACAGTTTATCCACTTGTCACTGTCACTTATAAACATAAAAGTCGGCGGACGTTGTCTTAAAGCGAAAGTAAACCTATAGATTTAACAGTTTCTAAAAACATGCCAGGAATGTAACTGTCGCATTGGTTGTGCTCTCAAAGTGCCAAGCCATCCAATGGCTGGTCATAACTGTCACATGTGTAGCATCATGGCAGATGAAGATTAAACAGAGGCCAAGATGGCCAGCCTTGGCAGAAAACGATAGGAGGGTTGACTTCCACTTTAAGCGAGCCATAGTTGGTTAAAACCTCAGCCGGTTCAGCAGGGACCGGCCGAGATTTGAACCATCTTTGGGCAGGCTGAACCCAAGCCAATTCATTGAACCATTTGGATATGAAGAGCATGTTGGATTTTTTTCATGCTATAACTGCTAGCAATAATGATTGTGTTCCCCCTCGGCAAGGTTGGCTCACCGTGCTCCCATGCCGAGAGAATACAGTAGCACCATGGGAGGGATTCCCACACGGACGGTGTTGGGGGGGAAATTTTATTTTTGCATTTATGGCCAACCTTACACTACTTCCTCTGGAGCTCTGACTGATGAGATGATCTAATGCAGAGCGCAGCAGACTTCCTTTGCCTGGCTTTGTTTGTAGGTGAGTTGTTACAGTGGATCCTCTGCTGATGGAGATTTGTATGCTGGTGAGCCCAAGACCCCTTTCGCACTGGGTCATTTTGCAGGCGATGCAACGCTAAAAATAGCTCCTGAAAACCGTCCTGAAACAGCCGCTGCTGTCTCTCCAATGTGACAGCCCAGAGGGCTTTCACTCTGGAGTAGTGCACTAGTAGGACGGTAAAAGTCCTGCTAGCAGCATCTTTGAAGCAGTGAAGCAGCGGTGTATACATTGCTCCTTCACCACTCCTACCCATTGAAATCAATGGGGCAGCGCGGCTATACTGCCAGCAAAGCGTCTCTGCAAAGGCACTTTGCGGTGGTTTTTATCCCTTTCCCGCCCACTAGTGGGGGGGTAAAACTGCCCTGCTAGTGGGCAAATAGCGCCGCAAATCTGACTGTAAAGTGCCGTTAAAAATGCCAGTGTGAAAGGGCCCTAAGCGCCAACACTGCTTAGCCAATTTTGTCATATATTTTGTAACTACTGTGAACTGTCACTCTGCTGTACATTTCCCTATTGTGTCCCACCTCATTCTTTGTGACATGCTCTACATTTCCTGTTCTGCATGCTAGGCTGTACATAACCTATTCTGCACCTCCGCATTCTGTATGCCATGTCCTACATTCTCTAATTGCATTGTTTCATTCCATATGCAATGCTGCAAAGTCCCTAATTTGAACTACTTCAACCCATATATCCTGCTGTACGTTCTTTTTTTCCACACCGCTTCATTCTGTTTGTCATGCTGCAAACTGCCTATTCTGTACCACCTTATTCAATTTATCATTTGTTTCTTAATGCACACCAAATCCTTCCATATTCCATGATGTACATTCACTGTTGTGCATTACCTCATTCAGTATGCCATGCTGTACATTCCCTACTCCACAAAGCCTCATTCCATATGCCATGCACTATATTCCCTGCACCACAGTGCCTCATTCCGTATGCCATGCACTATATTCCCTGCACCACAGTACCTCATTCCGTATGCCATGCACTATATTCCCTACTCCACAAAGCCTCATTCCCTATGCCATGCACTATATTCCCTACTACACAAAACCTCATTCCGTATACTGTGTGCTACATATCCTACTTCATAAAGCCTCATTCCGTATGCCATGCTCTACATTCCCTACTCCATAAAGCCTAATTCCGTATGCCATGCTCTACATTCCCTACTCCATAAAGCCTCATTCCGTATGCCATGCTCTACATTCCCTACTCCATAAAGCCTCATTCTGTATGCCATGCTCTACATTCCCTACTCTACAAAGCCTCATTCCATATGCCATGCTGTACTGTACATTCCCTACTCCACAAAGCCTCATTCTGTATGCCATGCTCTACATTCCCTATTCAGCACCACCCCATTCCATATGCCATGCTATACTTGCCTTATTCAGTATGACATTCTGCCTGTTTGCTATTCGGCATCCGCTCGATCTATAAGCCCTGTTGTACACTGCTTCATTGCATTGCAGCATATATGGAATAATGGATGTGTCGTATCAGACACGTGTGACGCTTCCCTTGTTTGAGGGAGTACAGTCATGTGAATTATTATACAGCTGCCCTTTGTATTGTCATTGAACTTGTCTAGCTTTGTGATAGTTCTGGTTTTGAAAGGGTGCATTTTCAGCAGGATCAAGAACTTTAGTCATAGCAGTGTATGCAGCTGTTTCAGGCCCTGCACATGTAGAAGAAAATGATTCAAAGTCGCCTACTTTGATTTGTGTATCCCTGCAGAAAGAACACTTTAGGACTATACAGGATAACGTGAATGTGTACAGTATATTGTGCTGAAATCAGTGTTATGCCGCGTACACACGATCGGAATTCCGATCAGAAAAAGACCGTTGAGAGCTTCCATTGAAATTTAGCTGTCCAAATTTCCGCCAGCCAAAAATTGATAACATGGTCTCGATTTTCCTGATCGGAAATTCTGATCATGTGTATGCAATTCCGACACGCCAAAAATCACACATACTCAGATTCAACTACAAGACAGAAGCTATTGGCTACTGGGGAATGAACTTCCTTTTTCTAGTCCCATTGTACGTCACCGCGTTCTAAACTATCGGAATTTGGTGTGACTGTGTGTAGGCAAGACAGCTTGAGCGGACTTCTGTCGGGAAAACAATCAGAGCTTCTTCCGGTGAGAATTCCGATCATGTGTACATGGAATAAGAGTGCTGTAATGGCTCATTCACTCTAGCAGTTGGGGGGGGCGGTAAAACCCAATGGTTAAGCGTGGGATGGCACCATTCTTGTGCAGGAGTGCAGCCATCCTGACACAGGCGCTGTACTGGAATAAAAACTGAGCTGCACCTGCACAGCTCAGTGTACATTCCAAAGCAGACTGCGAGCAGGCAGGTAGGTTTCTTTTATTGCAGAACAGACGTGGGGTCTTTAGTTCCGCTTTAAACCTTTTCCCTTAAATCTGTTACAGCACAACCAATTTTATTCTTAGTATTTCCTCATAAGAGTACATTGGATGTCCCCACACATCATTTCAGGGAATGGGGCAGACTCCTGTAAACCCCAACTTTTAACCCATATACTTGTATATCATTTAAAGGGACTTGAAACTCTCCCTTTTTAAAGTGTTACTAAACCCACAACCATAAAATCTGAGTGTATATGCAGAATAGCATGCTTGTTATATTCACGGTGGAACTTAAGGGGTTAATCCTCTGTATTGTGTTAAAAAAAAAAAAGCTCTTTAATCCTGTATGGACAGATCCTCCCCCCTCCTACAGGGTCAGCCTTGGAAAGGCCGGATAAGACACACTAATGCAGGCCATACATGATCGAATTTTGAACAAATTTTCTCTTCAAAATCAGAAAGTTAGTTGTTTTTATTTATTTATTTTTTATTTTTTTTGTGATACAATGATGCCACTGATTTTCGAAATTCCGCCGACCAAGACTTCAATTTCACCTCATGTTGCTACAGAAAATAATTTTCGTGGCCGGGAATCTTCATTTCTCTCTGTAAATTATCTTTTCTTACTACATTTCTTTAAAAATCATTTGTTTTCAAAAAATTTCCAACATGTCCGATTCCTCAAATTTGATTTCTGCACAAAAATCGTCTGTTGCTGCAACCCATTAATGGTGCGAAATTCGTCCGAAAATTCTTAGATACAATTTTCGAAAGAAATTCTTTTGAAATTCGAACCATGTATGGCTGGCATAAGGCTGGGTTCACACTAATCTGCTGTGGATCGCACAGGAGCGCTGTGCATCCCCCGTTCCCTGTTTCGGGGACGAATCGGGGTGGAATTCGGCCCTGAAATGGAGCCAAAGACGCATAGCGTTCTTGTGCAGTGTGCTCCACAGCCAACGGAGATATGTGAACTGACTCCATAGGGAGCCAGTCGCATTCTCCTGCTATGCAAATTGGATGTGGAGAAATTTGCATAGGTGTGAACCCGGCCTGAGGGTAGTACTGCTGCACTTGCTCAGTTTGGTCTCTATTACTGGAGAGAACATTTCCTCGTTGATCAGAGCTAGCCAGGTCACATGATATTGATATCACACATATGGGTGTGTATACAGATCCTAAATGACAGACCAGTCCCCCTCTTCTCCCCCTTCTTCTTCCTTCTTTCCCCCCTTCTTCTTCCTTCTTTCCCCCCTTCTTCTTCCTTCTTTCCCCCCTTCTTCTTCCTTCTTTCCCCCCTTCTTCTTCCTTCTTTCCCCCCTTCTTCTTCCTTCTTCCCCCCTTCTTCTTCCTTCTTTCCCCCCTTCTTCTTCCTTCTTTCCCCCCTTCTTCTTCCTTCTTTCCCCCCTTCTTCTTCCTTCTTTCCCCCCTTCTTCGCCCAGTAACTAAAATAGAACAGTGGGTGAGATGTCACATCTTGATGGATGATCTGCCTCCCATAACAGCATGAGGACACAGGCTATAGTGGAAATCTCCTTCTACCTGAACACTCAGCACTCAGGCAGACCCTGCAGTTTATCATGTGACCATGGTATACAGATCAACCAAAAAAGGTATATAGTGGAAGTATTTTAATATAAGATGATTTTTTTTTTTTTTTTTTTTTTTTTTTTTTTAACATGGTTTAGTACACCATGGTAAATGAAAGCAAGAATCTGATTGGATGCTTCATGCAGCGCTCATTTTGCACCATGATCAGAAAGAACCAAACAAACACATTAAATATTAATTTGCTGAGTCCTAGAAACTGCTGTCACTGTATGCATCCAATGTCATCAAAGACATTAAAGAACTGCAGTCTAAACAAAAATGTCCTGTAGTTTCCAAAGGAAAAGCTCTTTAGATCCCTGAACATAACCTACTGACAATTTAACCTTAGTTTCTTAAGCCGAGAGGCTGTTAATATGCATATTAGCTGATCTCCTAAACCCAACACACAGAATAATTTGTTAGGATACATGTGCCGCCAGCGCACCATCTTAAATTAATCAGCTTTTATTTGCACGCATAAAGGTCATAAGCACACAGCAGCAACGCTTCTGATTTCCTTCCACGCAGGACTCCTAATGAACGTGTATCAAGGATCATATAAGACTTGCTGAGGGAGTCGTGTGGCTCCAAAATGTTGTTTTTTTTTTTTTTTTTCCCTATGGTCTGTATGCACATGAATAAAAGCACATTCATTTAAAGAAACAGTGTGCCTGCTGATAGCCCAGCCTACCTGGGTATGGAGGGAGCACATGTTCTCATCCACATGACTGTGCCATTCCAGAGAACCAGTCATTGGATCCAATGTGATGAGACAGTGATGTCATCCATCTGGGTACGCTCCAACACCACCCTGGCGGACTTCTGCAGTGGCGAGGGTGTGTAGATGGGTTATTTTAGCTTGCTGAAGGGTGGTGCGGGCTATTGGTAGACTGTCACTTTGCTCTGAATGGGCATTGTGGTATTGTCTCTTCAAAGTGGTGTGTTGGCATCACATGTGCGTTGACTTTTGAAAATGGCCTGCATGTTCTGTTGCTAATAAAGTTGATTACCTCTTGGTCTAGAGCCATATGGAGTGCAACTAAAACATATTGTTACCCTGTTGTCCACCTTGCTTTAAATTGAACCTCTTCATTCTACTGACATAAAATCTAGAGATGCCTATTATTATAGATTTATTCTTCATATGTTGAGAACACCCCCCCCCGAGTCATTTTTTATTTTATTTTTTGTCAGGTTGGCAACTAAACACTCCCCTCCATTGCTAGCCATTTCTTCTGGCCACTGATGTGTACTGAATGCCCTGCAGAGAACAATGGCACAAAAATGTCATAGGAAGAGCGCAGAGGTGTTCTTGATGTGCACGTTGTGGGTGACCAGTCTGGATTCACCTTCTAGGTGTTGTGCAGGAGACAAGTTGGCAGCACCCAATGAGATCTCTGGTGGACAGGATGGAGAAGATTTTTATTAAGGTTTGGAAAGTGGTGAATTTTGTATATGAAAAGTTCATATAGGACAGTGGATTTTGTAAACTTTGACAAAGGAAATGGGTTCCTAAAGTGGTTGTAAACCTCAGACATGAAATGTGAACAAGGCACATCCCTCTATAGTGTGTACTTATCTCAATTAAGTGCACTAAGGTGTCATATCTGTCTGCTGCTTCGTTCCTCTACAGGAATCACTTCTGACCAGTTTTCCTGACGCCAAGAGAAAATAGGTGCCAAGTGACATCTCTGCTCTTCAGTATGATCTCTCTACTACTTCCTGGTTTAGCATTACGGTTTCCTGGATTCACTTTAATGAATCCTGGGTAGGTCCAGCGCTCACTGAGAGGCTGTAGGAGACATGACAGTTAAATTGCTGAACCAGGAAGGTGCTGTTAAAGCACATCCTTGTGCACATGTCTTTCCCATGCAGTGGGGTTGTGCCCATACTGAAGGAGTCAACTGCTCAGTTTTCTTCTAGGGATGAACAGTGTGTACTCGTCTGATCCTCTCTTGGTCCAGCGGTGGACTGTTCTTGTTTATGGAGCATGCTCTGGACGTGCTGATGTCAGGAACAGTCCGTTTTTCAAACCTGCTTGAGTGCGGGATTGTCAGACCGGTCTTGTGCAGGGAGGCTTGGCGGGTCAGGTAAGTACATTTCTGTTGTCCTCTTCCCTAGAATAAAACAAGTAGTTAACCTATGCAGTGTGGCCACAGCCCCCCTGCATATGGGGGGGGGGGGGAAAACCCTTTTTTTTCCTGAGAATTCTGCTCTAACCCCTTAATGCCAGCGCCTCCTGGCACTGTAAGAGGTTTCTTAAGCCAAGAGGCAGGTTGGAGTTTCCGATTATGTGGCCGCCGTAAATAACTGTCGTAGCGGTCGCATGATCGGAAAGTTTCCGATCACAAGTAGAAATTGGGAGCTTTCTGTTAACTAACCGGGAGCGCGCAGGCTCTGTTTACATCCTGCTATGCATATATATGCAGCCTCTTGGCATTAAGGCACACCTGCCGAGAGGCCGTATATATGGGCACCGCCAACGCAAAGAGGTTAAAGAACAAAGACTCCTGTAGAACAGTTTAAACACGCACCAGATCCAATGATGGCTTATGCAGAAGACTTGTAATTTAAACAAAATGTCTTCCTTTACCCTTCCTGACTGAGTCCAATCTTTTATTTGTGTCTCACGCGCCCCTCCTCAGACACTGCAGCTCAGTGGGAGAGTTTTAACAGTGCGTGTTCCTCACACATACACATTGCAGAGCTGATCACGAGTGTGCTAGAGGCCTATACATGCTTATTTGCTGATAAAGACTTGTAGCAAGGGCTGTGTCGCACATGCGGCTTCCTCAGGCAGTAGTCATAGAGCCTTGCTTGTGACGTCATCTTTCTTCGAACCAGGAAGTGGACTTTATTTGTTACCCCGGGATGACCGTTTTATACAAGCGCTTTGTCTTTCATCATATGTGAGTGTTTGTTTTTTTTAATTTTTTTTAAATAAATTGCGCTCTATAGTTTTTTAACGATGTGGGATTGTTTTTATATTTTTAAAATGTGTGGTTTTTATTTATTTTTATTTTTTTATTTTTTTTGCATGGATGTGGTCAGTGATGCTGAGCTGCAATCAGCTCTAGCCTTGCACGTGTGAGCCGATTTTTGTTTTGATGGTATACTGTCTATTTGACCATTCCCAGAGGCGAGGTGTCTTTTTTTTTTTTTTTTTTTTTTTTTTTTTTTTTTATCCGATTTGGACAACATAGGCATATAAAGCGTGATTGAGTCCATACCCAAGGTATGGGAATCCACTTCATTTTGTAAGCGCATTTGCCCCTATATCCCACGGTGGTGGTTTAAGGGGAGAAGTAGGTGTTATTTGGACTGATATATTGTGATCTCTATAAGACCCCTTTAACACTGGGGCATTTTTCAGGCGCTTTAGCGTTAAAGCGCTTGAAAGAAGCTGCAACTGCAAACCCAATGTAAAAGCCTGAGTGTTTTCACACTGGGATCCCTTTCACACTGGAAAATTTTTCAGGCGCTTTAGCTTTAAAAAAAAAAGCAGCCGCAACTGTAATCCCAATGTAAAAGCCTGAGTGCTTTCACACCGAGGCGCTGCGCTGGCAGGGCGTAAAAAAAAAAGTCCTGCAAACAGCTTCTTTGCAGCGCTTTTGGAGTGGTGAATACAACGCTCCTAAAGCACCCCTTCCATTGAAATCAATGGGAAGCGCCTGAAAAGCGCTATTGGCAGCAGCGTTTGGAGGCGCTTTTAACCCTTTATTTGGCCACTAGCAGGGATTAAAAGCGCCCCAATAACGCTTGAAAAACGCTGGTAACGTGCTGCTAGTTTAAGCGGCGCTTTACGAACGTTTTTCGGGTGCTGACATTGTGAAAGGACTCTTAAAGCACTTGGGCTTTCACATTGGGACTGCACATGAGGCTTCTTTCGAGCGCTTTACAGGCGCTTTTTTTAACGCTAAAGCGCCTGAAAAACACCCCAGTGTGAAAGGGGTCTAAGGGAGAGGATCCTTGATTAATCACTGGTGTTTTTACTCTGGATTTTATATTTCTCTATTTTTTTTTTTTTTTTTGATATGCAATCATTTTTATTGATCCTTTTTTTTTCACTTTAGTTGCTACACTTGTGTTATATTCTTTGGGTAGTCAGACTTGGGTGGGCGAGGCATAGAGGCTGGAATGCCCATACCTTAGAACAGTGGTCTCCAAACTGTGGCTGGGGGGTGGGATGTGGCCCTTTGCTTTTATCCGGTCCTTTTTGTGCACTTTCTCACACTGATGCAAGACACCATTTCTCCCACTGACCCCAAAAATAGGGCTTCATTCCGGTTACTGACAACAACGGGGCAGTATGTCTCCCATTGACACCCAACAATGGAGCTCTTTTCCTTCCACTGACACCAAAAATGGAGCGTAAATCCTGTTACTGACCCCAACAATGGGACACTATTGCTCCTGCTGACCCCAACAATGGGGCACTATTGCTTCCCATAATGCCAGATATGCACTATTTACTTGCACTGACAACGGGACAATTTCTACTCTCAAAAGCCACCATTCGCCCCCCCTAAAGTCTGAAGGACAGTAAACTTACCATTTGTTTAGAAAGTTTGGAGACCCCTGCTTTAGAAAATAAAAGGCTCAGCATTGCTAAGCTCCCTGCCTGGCCTCCGTAACCGTCACACAGGCAGGCGCAGCGGTCACGCCTCTTTTGCAATGCTGTTAAAAATACAGGTTCAGTACCACTGAGCACAGCGTGGCTGACCACGGCACCTACCTGTGTGACAGATGCAGTGATCAGGCAGGAAACCTTGTTTAGTGATGCTGAAGCTACATAGGTGCAGAATGTGTGTATGCATGTGGGCCCAATCATTGCTGCATGGCTCGCTTCTAGCTAACACTTTTTCATATGCCTACCCCCCCCCCCCTGTATGCGTGCGGGCCCCATCATTGCTGCTTTGCCCATTTTGAGCTAACACTTTCTCTTATACCCACCCTCCCATGTACACAGTGCAGGGTAAGCCCCTCTTTATTGCTCACTGAGCCCCTTACAAGGGCTGTGGAAAATGGGCCATTTGGCACGCCATAGTGATGTCGCCCTGGTATCTCATTTCCACACAGCTTTCAATTAGACATCCTTATTATAGTTACATAGTAGGTGAGGTTACAAAAAGACACAAGTCCATCAAGTCCAACCTATATGTGTGATTATATGAAAATTTCTATGAAATTTTATTATAATACTATTAAAAATACCCTTTTCTAGGCTGCTAACAAACAAATTTGAATTCCAGTTAGTATTTATACAGAAAAATAGAAATAAATATGAATAACGAAAGATATATTGTTTAGGGTAATATAATATACCGGGCACAACCTCTAATAAAGTTTGAGAAATCAAGTGTTCCTATCATCCAAAACCTGTTCAGACCCGACCCTGCGTGTAATTGTGTAAGATAATAAAATGTGTTTTCCTTTTTCAGCAGCATCTTATATTAGATGCAAATAGCATTCCTATGTGGGCATACATCTACCCACATAAGCTCTGCAGAAGGTTGGCAGCAGATCTGCTCCTGCATCCATCCTCCCCGGCTCCCCCTCCCATTTCCCCCCCAGGAATTTAGGATTTCACATCAATTAGTCTCGCTCGGCCGGCTTCCTTTGTACAAGTCCTCTCACTTCTCGTCCCCTCCCTTCCCTCCTTTTTTTTTTTTTATTTTTTATTTCTAGCACCCTCCTTTTCATTCCCTTCCCTGGGGCCACCTCACACTCCAGCTCCATGTGCAATGCTCACCGCAAACCCATCCCTCCCTCCCATAGAGCATGGCCAGCCAGGGAAATCCACTCACGGGGAGCGGCTGCAGGAGCTGCCATGTGCCAGGCCAAGGATGGGAGGCGGGAGGGCCGGGCTTGGTGCTGCAGACGCCTTTTCTGTGCAGCGACACGAGACCGGATTAGTGCGCACAGTCCCGGGCACCTGAGTGCAGACTAGGCTTCACACTGAGGGTGGACCTTGACCCTGTACTGGAGGCACACAGTCCTATTCAGATCAGTCTGTGTGCTAGATTCATATATATGGATTGCAAGCTCTGAGTAGGGCCCTCTGATCCCTCCTGTATTGTAACTGTACTCTCTGCCCTCATGATGTAAAGCGCTGTGCAAACTGTTGGTGCTGTGTAAATCCTGTATAATACATTGTGTGTGTGTGTCACTTCCAGGCCTTGCAGCAGAGATAAATCAAAGCAACAGCATTATATTGTCAACATTTGACCGATCTTAGTCTGTCATTCTCAGGATGGACTGAGCTCCGTCGACATTAAAATGCCATTACTTTGATTCATCCCAGCTGCAAGACCCATGAGTGTGTCTGTACTGGTTCTGGATTGGTATGGATGGGCACCCAGGAATTTACCTCATACATAGTGTACAGTGGCTATCCTTGGGACTATATATATCGTACCATATGACTTGCTGCAAAATCTGAAAAGCGCAGCAGGAATAGGGTTGCCACCTGTCTGGGATTCACCTGGATAATTTGGGTTTTGAATCTTTTTTGTGTTTCAGTCCACCTAAAACCCAGACACATTATTCAGACAGGAATTTGGCTTGGAACAGGGCTTGACCAGGGGGTGGAGGGGCATTATGTGTGCCACATTACTATTCTCTTTGGTGTGCCCAAAGGTGTCCCAGGTCTGTTACAATCCTATAGTGTATAATAAAACAAAAATATATATTAGGCTCGGTTCACACAGGGGTGACTTGTCCAGGCGACTTCGCCGCCTGACAAGTAGCGCCCCGTTCTGTACTACGGAACCGTTCTAATAGGAGCGACTCGAGTCGCTCCGACTTAGAAAAATGGTTCCTGTACTACTTTTGCGGCGACTTGCATTGACTTCTATACAGAAATCTTTTTGCAAGTCGCCGCTGAGGTCGCGGCGCTGCAAGTCGTGCCGCGTACTGTGTGAACCGAGCCTTACTGTGCGTGGCTAAAGAACTTGAGGAAAAAGTGGCAACCCTAAGCAGGGATTTTGTGCAGCATGGAAAATGTAAGGTCAGGTAAAAAAGTAACCTTTTTTGTTTTTTCAGTGAGGCCACTACATGCTATCTGTTGGTGTGTGCTTTAAAAAACAAAACAAAAAAAAACTGCTGCATTTTATCGTGGTGTGCTGTAACGTGTTGCCACTCAGGCTGTTAGGGCCCATTCACTCCTGCAGCATTGGGCTCCATTGCCAAATGCAAGAACAAGGAACTTTGCCTCATGGCCTGTGGTTTAATGCTCAAAAAATGATGAACCGCTGCAATGTCTGACAACATGGCACAGAGTGCATCCGTTATACACATGTGCTGTGCTGTGTTGTGTTGTGAATGGGTCATAAGGAAAGCTCTCCAGTCTTCCACTTGATGAAACAAAAGGTGCACTGAAGTGCTACCCAACACGTTGTAAAAAATCATGTCCGTCCTCTAGTGCTATGCATGTGTTTTTCTTGTGTTGGTGAGCCTTAACAGGGAATGTCTTTAACAAAGTCACTGTAAAGTAGACACCATGATTTTAGGGAGGACTGTGGGTGGGTTGTTTACGAAAGGCAAATCCATTTTGGACTACAAGTGTACTTGCTGTAAATCTGAGGGATGGATCTGGAATGAGGGGAAGCTCTGCTGATTTTGTCATCCAATCATGTGCAAGCTAAAATGCTGTTTATTTTCCTTGCACGTCCCCCTCAGATCTACAGTGACTGCACTTCCAAGTGCACTTGCAGTGCAAAGTGGATTTGCCTTTCGTAAATAACCCCCAATGTGCTCTGTTATTATTATTCAGGATTTATATAGCAACAACAGTTCCCCCCCCCCTTTTTTTTACAGTATAGAGGGGGTAGTACAATTACAATACAGTTCAATACAGAAGGAATAGGAGGGCCCTGCTCATGAAGCTTACAAAAGGAGGGGGGTAGTTCAAAAGGTAATGGCTGCAGGGGATGATCTGATGGAGGTGACTTGATTACAGTTCTTAGGTGGGATAGGGTTCCTGAATAAGGGAGTTTTCAAGGATCGCCTAAAGGTGAACAGGGTAGGAGCTGACCCTACATGCTGGGGTAGGGAGTTCCAGAGGATGGGAGATGCTCTGGAGAAGTCCTGGAAGCGAGCATGGGAGGAGGTAACAAAGGAGCTAAAGAGCAGGAGGTCTGGGGGGGGGGGGGGGAGCAGAGAGGACAGTTTTGCCGATATCTGCAGATGACATTGGTAAAGTAGCTGGTGGCGATGTTGAGGATGGTTTTTACAATGGGGTAGGGGAAGCCAGTAAAGAGCTTGGCAGAAAGGGGCAGAAGTCCCGGATCCATGCATCCCTAGGAGCACTGAAATCCCTCCAATATGAGTGCATTCACACCTCTTCATTGGGTTCATTGGGATATGTTGTGTTCTAATGCATATTTATACATATGTTACATGATTCATTTTATATGGATTGCGATTATGATTTTGTATGTATTTTCGTTCATTTCTACATAAAACGCATTTAAAAGCTGCTAGCAACATTTCAACAAACCAAACTAATGCCCTGTACACACGGTCTGACTTTCCGATGGAAAAAGGTGCGATCGGATCATGTTGTCGGAAAATCCGACTTTTGTCTGAAGGGCATGTGCCAGGAACTTGTATTGCATACAACATAGGGACGTATTACATGGAATTTCTGCTCTAGAGTGCCACCCTTTGGGCACCTTCTGCTAATGTCGCGTTTGGTGAGCATTGATTCCAAGCATGCGTGTTTACTTTGGACTTTTATGTGACGAACTTGTGTACACACAATAGGAAAATCTGACAACAGACCGTTGTCTGACGAAAATTTACTAGCCTGCCATCCAACATTTGTTGGCGGAAAGTTGAACAACAATTGTCTGGAGCGTACTAACGGTCGAATTTTAGGCAAACAGTCTGTCATCACACAATTCCCTGGCAAAAATCCGATCGTGTGAACAAGGCTCAACTCTGCAGGAAAGAAAATACCACCATCTGTGTTTTCAAGGTGTGAATGGGCAGCAGGAGTGTTAAAGCGGGAGTAAACCCGCTGACTTTTTTTTTTTTTTTTTTAAAGACCTGCAAGGGAAAAGAGCACCGCATACTAGCTCATTGTGAAATACTTACCTTAGAACGATGCCCCGACATCTCGCCTGATCCATGCAGAGGGAGCTGACATGTTCCCTCTGCGTGTCTTCCGGTGGCCGGAGCCGCGATATCGTCACTCCTGCGCATGCATGTGAGTGGAATATCTCCTAAACCATACAAGTTTAGGAGATCTTTTTTTACCTACAGGTAAGCCTATAGGTAAAAGTGAAAAAAAAAACAAACAAAAAAACTATACAACTGCTTTTAAATTTGGTCTCCCTCTCTCCTGGAAGTCCAACAAAAATTGTTGCACTACATAAAGATGGCCTAGGCTATAAACAGATTGCCAAGACCCTGAAACGGAGCTGCAGCACGGTGGCCAAGACCATACAGTGGTTTACCAGGACAGGTTCCACTTTAACAGACCTCGCCATGGTCGACCAAAGAAGTTGAGGGCACATGCTGAGCGTCATATCCAGAGGTTGTCTTTGGGAAATAGATATGCGTGCTGCCAGTATTGCTGCAGAGGTTGAAGGGGTGTGGGGTCAGCCTGTCAGTGCTCAGATCTTACGCCAGACACTGTAACAAATTGGTCTACATGGCCATCATCCCAGAGGGAAGCCTCTTCTAAAGATGTTGCACAAAAAAGCCCGCAAACTGTTTGCAAGGAGACAAGCCGACTAAGGACATGGATTACTGGAACCACGTCCTGTGGTCTGATGAGACCAAAACAAACTTATTTGATTCAGATGATGTCAAGTGTGTGGCGGCAACCAGATGAGGAGTACAAAGACGAGTGTAAGAGAAGTACCACCGCTCAAGGCAGATCCAGAAAGCACAAAAATAGCTTCTCCAGGCAGAGAGATCCGGGTGTGAGCCACAGCATGCAGACAATATAGGTAATTGGAAGACTCTGGACGGCCACACTCCAAAACAAAATCGGTGCCTTTATTCAAAAAAATCACAGGAGCACTACAATAGACATCATAGCAAGAAGCAACAACATCTAACGCGTTTCACGCTACAGAGCACTTATTCATAGCTATGAATAAGCACACTCTGTAGTGTGAAATGCGTTAGCTGTGGCTTCTTGCATGGTGGTGGGAGTGTCATGATCTGGGGCTGCATGAGTGCTGCCAGCACTGGGGACCTACAGTTCATTGAGGGAACCATGAATGCCAACATGTACTCTGACATACTAAAGTAGAGCATGATCCCTTCTCTTCTGAGATAGGGCAGTATTCCAACATAGTGACCCCAAACGCACCTCAAAGACGACCACTTCCTTGCTAAAAGAAGCTGAGGGTAAAGGTGATGGACTGGCCAAGCATGTCTCCAGACCTAAACCCTATTGAGCGTCTGTGAGGCATCCTCAAACGGAAGGTGGATGAGTACAAGTTCTCTAACATCCTCCAGCTCCGTGATGTCATCATGGAGGAGTAGAAGAGGAATCCAGTAGCTACCTGTGAAGCTCTGTTGAACTACATGCCCAGTAGGGTTAGGGCAGTGCTGGGAAATAATGGTGACCACACAAAATATTGATGCTTTTTGCCCAATTTGGACATTTTCACTTAAGGGTGTACTCACTTTTGTTGCCAGCGGTTTAGACATTAATGGCTGTGTTGAGTTTTGAGGGGACAGCAAATTTTACACTGTTATACAAGCTGTACACTCCCTACTTTACATAGTAGCAAAGTGTCATTTCTTCAGTGTTGTCACATGAAAAGATATAATAAAATATTTACAAAAGTGTGAGGAGTGTTTTCTCACTTTTGTAAGAAACTGTATATGTTCATATATTAACCACGTGTACAGTGTTTATATATTAACCACGTGTACAGTGTTTATATATTAACCACGTGTACAGTGTATGTATATATTTGACGCACTGTTGAGAAGTCACTCTTGGTGGTTTCCAGTGTTTCTATGAGGCTTCATTCACACTAGTGCAATTTCTCCTGCGTCTGCCATTGCGCGTTAAAGAAAATCACGTTCTTTACAGTGCTTGCTCACATCAATGCAGCATGGTGCAATGCAATAAGGTGCAGGTGTATTTTGGCCCCATAGACTTCAGTGAGCGTGCATTCGATTTCTTGCAGGGTTTTGTGCTTAACAATCAATCTCCTCCTACAAAAACAAAAAACACATAAATCATGAATTAAGCTACACAAATACACAGAAAATGCATGATTTTGCAGCAGCACTAATGTGGAACCTAAGCTGGATGCCTTTTTAATGGCTTTTTTTTTTTTTTTTTTTTTTTTTTGTACTACCAGCACCAATTATCCCTAATGCTAGTGAACCATTCAAATAACTTGACTTACATTGAGGATATGCGCTCTTGTGTGTCATAATCTGTTCTAGGCGTGTTTGATAAGACAGACTGCAAGGATCAGGGTGTCCATCCAAGAAAGAGACGTCCTGTGTGTATGGGTGTGTGTGGATTTACAGAGTCAGTTCCTGTGCAGCTCATCCTGGCTGTGTGCGTCTTAGCCCGTGCCGTGTGTGATTCTATCCTCCTACACACGTGCATTCCCATGTCTCCCAGTAACATGACAGCAGCCCAGCTGTTCATCCGCATGGTCTCGGCTTGCTAATCACCAGGGAAGCCAGAAAGTAATTGTACAGGATATAAGCTGGTATTCCATAAGTCCAGCCGCACAGAGAAAGCGTAGTGCTGTAACATTTGCAAAATCGTACATGGAATAGGGGTCCACGTAGAACTGATATCTTGGTTTACTGGAATTCTGAAAGAAAATTTATAAATATAGGTTTGCGTCTAATTGGTAACCGGATGTTGTACAAAAAATATCAACTTTTTTTTTTTTTTTTTTTTTTCTTAAATTCTGCGAGATAGCGAGCAGGATCTTCTGAGCCAGTTGTTCCCAATCCCAGTCCTCGATCACCTCCAACAGGTCATGTTTCAGCAATTCCTTCACCTTGCAAAGGCGTGTAAAATCAATGTCCACGGCTTGGTATTTATGACGGCAGTTTTATCCAAGGCTACATTTAGGGGAGTGGCTAAATTGCTGCGCCTATGAAAAGTGATAAATATTCTGATCACTTTTCAGGCAATTGACTGGGTAAGGAGGCGATATGATACTTCATCACTGCCTGTTTTAACCCTGAAAATGCCACAACATAAACAGGGCACCCCTATTCGCTTAAATAGTTCTTGTTTGGTGGTGGTACTACCTGCTGAAGGCAACAGCGGAGATCATTTTTGCCACAGGCACAAAGCACTGCGGCCGCAGCATGTAAACGCCCCCATCTGCCGTCTATGCAGCTTAAGGTTGGGGGTAGTAAAAAGTACTTGGAGTAAAGCTGACCATACTTTATACAATTTTTTTTCTTATACACTTTTCCTTTTAGATTTACCAAAACCATATAATATAAGGTCAAACCTTAACACTTTCAATTTGTATGCAGTCAGGCAGGCTTGCGGTACATATTTGAAGGTAAATCTAAAGGAAATTGAAAAAGAGAATTTGTATAATGTGTGGCCAGCTTAAAGCAGTAGTAAACCATGGCTGGCAAATAAAGAAAACAAAAATCCCCTCCAAAGGAAATTACATAATGTGCTAGTATATGAAATACTTACTTTAGAATGAAGCCCTCCAGCAGCGCACTGTCCCTGCTGATGGGGCTTCCATCTTCGCCCGGTTGTCTTTCCATGTTCACAGGCTTCGGCTGTATGAGTGGCCAGGGCCGCGATGACGTCACTCCCATGTGTGCAGCGGGAGCCATCAGCTGCAGCACGGAGCTCTGAAGGTCTAGCATGGTATGCCGCACCTTCAGAGCGTATTGCTCCAGTGACAACCTCAGTTGCATCCATTGGGAAGATCGCCTTGATGAACCAAGTTTAGGAGATTTTCAATGTACCTACAGGTAAGCCTTATTATAGGCAAAGTCCCCCATCCGCCAGGAGAACACAATAAAGCCCCGTACACATGATCGGATTGTTGGCCAACAAAGCGTCAGACTTTTGTCCGAAGGGCATGTGCCAGGAACTTATATTGCATACAAACGGTACACAATTGTCGACCAACAAATATGACCATTGGGACGTATTACATGGAATTTCTGCTCTTGAGCGTCAACCTTTGAGCACCTTCTGCTAATGTCATGTTTGGTGAGCATTGATTCCAGCATGCGTGTTTACATTGGACTTTTATGTGACGGACTTGTGTACACACAAAAGGAAAATCTGACAACAGACCGTTGTCTGACGAAAATTTACTAGCCTACCATCCAACATTTGTTGGCGGAAAGTTGAACAACAATTGTCTGAGCGTACTAACGGTCGGATTTTAGGCAAACGGTCTGTCATCACACAATTCCCTGCCGAAAATCAGAACGAGGCTCAACTCTGCAGGAAAGAAAATACCACCATCTATGGCTGGCTTTATTCTTCAGCTTTCTGTAAAATATCTGGTGATCCCACCATGGAGGTCATTTTTCACCATCTTCCTGTTCTGTCCCTGTCTTCCAATTTATGTTCTACATGGTCACCTTGTCACACACACTTCCAATAAAGACTGCAAGTGGCGCCTTTTTTCTTTTTTTTTTTGTAATTATTTTTGGGTGAGGTTCCTCTTAAAATCCATACAAGATCCGCATTTCTAAATGCACGAAGTTCTTTTCTTTACATTCAGCTGTCAGCGAGGAACCCTGCTGACAGCTGATGATTCATCATTTGTTTAGGGGGCGGGCAGCCACTGCATCCTTAAAGCGGGATTCCACCCTAAAGTGGAACTTCCGCTCATCAGAACCCTCCCCCACCCCCTCCGGTTTGTCACAGTTGGCACCTTTCAGGGGGAGGTGGGTGCAGATACTTGTCTAAGACAGGTATTTGCACCCACTTGAGTCTATGCTTCTTCCTGTCCCGGCGCACTGTCTCTGGGACCCGTGTGTGTCCCATTGCACTGTGCGTCTCGCGCATGCGCAGTAGGGAACCGGGAAGTGAAGCTGCAATGCTTCATTTCCTGTTTCCCTCACCGAGAATGGCGGCGGCGGCAGCAGCCGAGAGCCAAGCAATCGATCGGTCTCTGCTGCCGACATCGCTGGAACCCGGGACAGGTGAGTGTCCATTTATTAAGTCAGCAGCTGTAGTATTTATAGCTGCTGGCTTTTAATATATATTTTTTTTTTTCCAGTGGACTCCCTCTTTAAGTGTTACTAAAACCTCAATGGTAACATCAGTCTGTATATGCAGTAAAGCGTGCTTGTTATACTCACTGTGGAACCTAAGGGGTTAATCCTCCACTGACCCCTGATAATTTCCTGATAAGTCTATGGAGTCAGGCTGCACATGCTCAGTTTGGTGTGTTTCTAGAGATGTGGTGTGTGTTGTTTTTTTTTTTTTTTTTTTTTTTTTTTTTCCTTCCTCTTGGAAGAGTGCATGTGATCTGCATAGGGCCAACCAGCACCAGAGTGCCAGAGGTCCTGCAGTCTGATAGGACAGTCAGAAAACTCCTCCTACAAGCTTTAACCAGTGCTTGGCTGAACACAGATAGAAGTCAGAAGTCACGAGACTGCTATATATTAGCAGTTTATATTTTCTAAAATTGCATTTCCATGCTCTGTGTACTGTGGGAGACCCGATATAGTGAATGCAGGGTCCTGGGTTTAGTAACACTTTTTAACCACTTCCCACCCGGCCAATGCACATATACGGCCGGGTGGGAGCCGTCTACTCCTGATAGGACGTTCAGGAACGTCCATCAGGAGGAGCGGGATCGCGCGCGCGCGTGCTCGCGCAGCGGCGCGATCCCGATGCGCCCGTGTCACCGGGACACGGCGCATCTCAGATCGGCAGGAGGGCTCTGTGATTGGCCCTCCTGATCACATGACGGCCGTGTCCAATCACGGCCGTCATGTGATGTAAACAAACAGCCGGTTGCTAGGCAATCGGCTCCTCCTCTCCTCACACAGAAGTCATCGCTGAGGAGAGGAGAGCAGATTGCTGCAGCCGGCTGATGATCAGTGAGTATGAGCTGTTTTTTACAGCTTTTTACTCACTGATCTTCAGTCTAGTGTAAACACACAACACACCACACAGTGTAAACACAGTCCCCACATATGTCCCCATAACACACATGTCCCCAAAACATACATGTCCCCAAAAAATAAAAACATGTCCCCCACATATGTCCCACTAAAATCACTTGTCCCAATGATTATGTGCACACATATGTACGTGATCACCTGCACACATATGTACATGATCATTTGCGTACATATGTCCGTGATCACACAAACCAATTATTATACACTTAACGGAATTTTTTTTACCAAAAACATGTAGCAGAATACATTTTGGCTTAAATTTATGACAAAATTTGATTTTATTGGATTTCTTTTCAAATAGAAAAAAGAAAATATAGTTTTTTTTTCCAAATTTCCGCTTTTTTGCGCTTATATCGCAAAAAATAAAAAACGGAGTCCTGAATAAATACCACCAAAATAAATCTCTATTTGTGCGAACAAAATGATAAAAATTTCATTTGGGTACAGTGTAGCATGACCGCGCAATTGTCACTGAAAGCGCTAGAGCGATGAAAGCTGAAAATTGGGCTGGGAAGGAAGGGGGCCAAAGTGCCCTGTATTGTAGTGGTTAACAACCATGTTTGCTAGTTGAGGGATGTCGGGGGCTGCTGGTTCCTTATCACATGCTGGGATCACTACTTATTAACCGTATGCATTTATTTTTCCTTTTTTGTGAATTGACTTTAACTTCTGTTTTATGCAGTATTTACAGTGTGCAGTATATACAGAGTGTTTTTTTTGCTTTGTGATAAATGCCACTTAAAGCAATAGTGAATTGACATTTTTCAGGATCATATGCGCTATTTGAGAAAACGCCTAAATACCGCATGGACCTCCTTTTGCAAGTAAAGCCTATTATGCTTTAACGTCCTCCAGGACTGATATGAATGGTTGTTTGTATTCTATACATCACAATATGAAGGTGCTGCATAAATACAGGGAATAATACGTGGTTAAAACAGGTAGTGTATGCCTGCCTTAAATACTGTGAATTTGATGATCAACATACTTATTTTGACCCAAACCTTTTATATAAAGGCCAAACCCATTTAGGAGTTGTATAAAAACCTACTATCACTGCTAATATCAGCAGTCATGGAGTTAAGAGGCTTTGCTGAGGAAGTATACAAGTACTGCACATTCAGAGGCAGTACTAAAGCTCATCAGCTCCTCCGTTTTGTTAGCGTGGGAGTATCTGCTGCAAGCAGAAGAGGATGGAAATAAAAATAGACATGTCTTCCATTTTCAGGGCTTCATCTGAATTTTGTACAGTTGAGTTGCCAGCATAGTTGCTGCAGAACTCAAGCATATAACATTTACAGCTTATCTAGACTGCATTGCACAGATGTATGCCTGCTACCCATAGGATTTGTTCTACCTACTAGATACTCTCTCTTTACAGTTCACTTGTGATGTTTTTGCTAATATGCATGAGCACAGCTTTTTAACCCCTACTTGGTAGAAGCTGGAGAAAGCCACAATTTGATGCCTGCAAGCTTATTTAAAAAAAAAAAAAAGCACATGTATTTTTAATTTTTTTTTTTGGAGGAGCACTTGCAATGATCTGGCAATGTAGACTTGAGAGCCGAAAACGCTTGCTATTGCTTGCAAAGATTTTCAGACATTTAAAAAAAAAAAAATGTGTTCATTGAAGAATGTTGAGCAAAATGTATTAAGATATGGGATCTAGCAGCCTCTTAATACCCCCTCACCTATTTGTTTTCCCTTTTCCTACGGGGTACTTGTAGATGGGGTGCAGCGAGGTGCGGCAGCAAGAACAGTCCCAGTGCGATGAAAGAACTTGTACTGAATTAATGCAAATTTTGGGGGTTATTTACAAAAGGCAAATCCACTTTGCACTACAAGTGCACTTGAAAGTTGATCTGAGGGGGACATGCAAGGAAAATAAACAGCATTTTAGCTTGCACATGTTTGGATAATAAAAACAGCAGAGCTTCCCCTCATTTCAGTGCTTCCCCTAAGATTTATAGTGACTGCACTTCCAAGTGCACTTGTAGTGCAAAGTGGATTTACCTTTCATAAATAACCCCCATAGTTCACAAACACCCGGTGAGAAGGCAGTCCAGTTGGGAACACTTGCAGTTCCGACAGCACATAGGAAGCAAGTTTCAGCTGAACTGACAGTGTCTGTAGAGAGGGGCAGAATGTGGCTTGGCCTTTTTTGAGCCCAAGCAGTTAGAGGTCCAGAGAGGTTGTGAACCCTATGCCCCCCCCCCCCCCCCCTCCCTATGGAGGATCCTATAAAGGATATGTTCAGTACATCTTTTATTTGGTTTCTTGTTTCAGAAGTGCTTGGCAATCAGAAATAATGAACCAAACTGATTTGTTTTACCTGTGAATTGTTGGCTACCTGGCTTAAAAACCTATTACTTTTATTTTTGCCACACTAGGCCAGATGACTCCTTTATCCAGAGAAAGCCCAAGTCCTGTGGACCCAGAGGGCGTGGAAGTAATGATGAACTTTGACCCGGATCCTGCTGACCTTGCCTTGTCCAGTGTACCAGGGCATGAAACCTTCGACCCTAGGAAACATCGATTTTCTGAAGAGGAACTAAAACCTCAGCCTATTATGAAAAAAGCTAGAAAAATTCAGGTTCCAGAGGAGCAGAAGGTACAGACTAAAAAAAGCACCAACCATTTTGTTGTGAATGTTTCCATAACCTTGAAAGCCCTTTAAAATGAGTAGCACCCCTATTTTATTTACACCACAGCTTCCATGGTTAAGCACTGGCTTTTATCCTTTTCCTTTTAAGCCACCATATGTGATGGGTAGAGAGTAGAAGGATCTATGCTTGACTATGGAAGCTGGGATTGATATCTGCATATGTGATCTCCTGTAGTAATGCTTTCAACTCTCATGCATACTGTGGCTTGATTTTGGTTTCCCATTTGCACACCTGGCATAAGGATGAACAACAATACCACTTGCAGAATGCAACAAACTAGAGTTTTGCCTGTTTATATTTTTAACTTAAAAAAAAAAGCGACTAGTGCCCCTTCTTGAAAAAAAGCATATAATAATCCATATATGTGCAGTAATCCAACATGAAACAACTTCTGCAGGTCTCTTAAAGTGATTGTTAAGGTAAAAAAAAATAAAAAAAATAACAAACCTATCATACTTTCCTCCACTGTGCAGCTCGTTTTGCACATAGTGGCCCCGATCCTGGTATTCTGGGGTCTCTTGGCGGCTCCTCCCCATATCTGACAACCCCCTCAGAGAAGCGCTTCCCCAGGGGGGTTGCCTTGCGGGCATGCTCTTGAGCCTAGCATTCGGAGTCCATTGAGGCCGAATGCAGGACTCTGCCGCACCCCCCAGCGCTCACGTCATTGGATTTGATTGACAGCAGCAGGGGGCCAATGGCTGCGCTGCTATCAATCTGTCCAATCAACAGCCGAGAATGCTGGGCAGAGACAGCGCGTCCCCGTGGGTCAAGTTTGAGGGGTCAGGTAAGTAAACCCGGGGGGGGGGGGGGGGGGGTCACTGACAGGTGTTTTTTCACCTTCATGTATAGGATGCATTTACAGTGCCTTGCGAAAGTATTCGGCCCCCTTGAACTTTTCAACCTTTTGCCACATTTCAGGCTTTAAACATAAAGATATAAAATTTAAATTTTTTTAAAGAATCACCAACAAGTGGGACACAATTGTGAAGTGGAATGAAATCTATTGGATTTTTGAAACTTTTTTTAACTAATAAAAAAATGAAAAGTGGGGCGTGCAAAATTATTCGGCCCCCTTGCGTTAATACTTTGTAGAGCCACCTTTTGCTGCGATTACAGCTGCAAGTCGCTTGGGGTATATGTCTATCAGTTTTGCACATCGAGAGACTGAAATTCTTGCCCATTCTTCCTTGCAAAACAGCTCGAGCTCAGTGAGGTTGGATGCAGAGCGTTTGTGAACAGCAGTTTTCAGCTCTTTCCACAGATTCTCTATTGGATTCAGGTCTGGACTTTGACTTGGCCATTCTAACACCTGGATACGTTTATTTGTGTACCATTCCTTTGTAGATTTTGCTGTATGTTTGCAATCATTGTCTTGTTGGAAGATAAATCTCCGTCCCAGTTTCACGTCTTTTGACGACTCCAACAGGTTTTCATCCAGAATGGTCCTGTATTTGGCTGCATCCATCTTCCCCTCTATTTTAACCATCTTCCCTGTCCCTGCTGAAGAAAAGCAGGCCCAAACCATGATGCTGCCACCACCATGTTTGACAGTGGGGATGGAGGGTTGAGGGTGATGAGCTGCGTTGCTTTTACGCCAAACATATAGTTTTGCATTGTGGGCAAAAAGTTCAATTTTGGTTTCATCTGACCAGAGCACCTTCTTCCACATGTTTGGTGTGTCTCCCAGGTGGCTTGTGGCAAACTTTAGACAAGACTTTTATGGATATCTTTGAGAAATGGCTTTCTTCTTGTCACTCTTCCATAAAGGCCAGATTTGTGCAGTGTACGACTGATTGTTGTCCTGTGGACAGACTCTCCCACCTCAGCTGTTCTCTGCAGTTCATCCAGAGTGATCATGGGCCTCTTGGCTGCATCTCTGATCAGTCTTCTCCTTGTCTGAGCTGAAAGTTTAGAGGGACGGCCAGGTCTTGGTAGATTTGCAGTGGTCTGATACTCCTATTTCAAAATGATCGCTTGCACAGTGCTCCTTGGGATGTTTAAAGCTTAGGAAATCTCTTTGTATCCAAATCCGGCTTTAAACTTCTCCAACAGTATTACGGACCTGCCTGGTGTGTTCCTTGGTCTTCGTGATGCTCTCTGCGCTTTCAACAGAACCCTGAGACTATCACAGAGCAGGTGCATTTATACAGAGACTTGATTACACACAGGTGGATTCTATTTATCACCATCAGTCATTTAGGACAACACTGGATCATTCAGAGATCCTCGCTGAACTTCTGGAGTGAGTTTGCTGCACTGAAAGTAAAGGGGCCGAATAATTTTGCACGCACCACTTTTCAGTTTATTTGCTAAAAAAAGTTTAAAATATCCAATAGATTTCGTTCCACTTCACAATTGTGTCCCATTTGTTGGTGATTCTTCACAAAAAATTAAAATTTTATATCTTTAGGTTTAAAGCCTGAAATGTGGCAAAAGGTTGAAAAGTTCAAGGGGGCCGAATACTTTCGCAAGGCACTGTAGGTGAAAAAACACAAACCTTTACAACCCCTTTAAGCCAGCCATAGATGGAGTGATTTTCCTTCCTACAACCACAGGTTCCCCCCGTCAACACAGACAGTGTTGATGAGGGAATCCTTCCTGCAGAGCCATTGTGGCCCAATGGCGGGGGGGGGGGGGGGAGGGGGTGTCGACCGGAGAACACAGTAATTACTGCTAGCGGCTATAAGAGCCTCTACCAATCATCACATGTAAAATCCAAGTTGTATCCAAGTTAATCAATCAACTTGGTTATATTCAGCCTGCCCATACATGGTTTGAATTGTCTGGCTTTAGCCTCTATGCAGGATATTACTTTAATGAAGACCGGTCACTATGGCTGATTTTTCTTGTGCAAGGTGACTGGTCTTGTATCCTCCTTCATCCCCCTTCCTGATGTTTTCTGAACGCAGCCTGTAATAGGAGGATCTGCTGGGTCCCATCCCTAGCGTTCCCCTCTGTACAGGCTTACGGTGATGTTGTCACTGCTGTTTTCACAAGGTAAAATGCAAACCTACCTGGTGCATTCAAAATGGATCTATATCTTTTGTAGCTATTGAAGAATATATTAAAATGTATGCATTTCCCCTAGTTCAACTTTTAAGATTATCAACCAGATTATTTCAGAGTTTAATTGTACTGTGTATCTTTTTCATAATCTCCAGGATGAAAAATACTGGAATCGGCGGTACAAAAACAATGAAGCTGCCAAACGCTCTCGAGATGCTCGTCGGCTGAAGGAAAACCAGATCACGGTGCGGGCAGCCTTTCTGGAGAAAGAGAATTCAGTGTTGCGTCAGGAGGTTGCCAAAATCCGTCAAGAACTCTCTCGCTACCGAAACATCTTGACAAAATATGAGTCACAGCACGGAGCCTTGTAAAGAACAGAGAAATTGTGTAGCTTTCCCATGTGGTTGCACGAGCTAACACAACTTCACGAGAATCTTCCCCACCAACCTTTTTTGTGGTTTTCCCCAAAAAACGGCCCTTATTCACTGATAAGTCTCACAAAATGTAGAGATCATGAGGGACCTCTGGAAAGCAGGCCATTGTACATCTCCTTTCTTGCTTTCTTCCTCCATAAAACTCAGCATTCCACAAAGGATTCCTTTTCTGATTGACAAGGGTGCTACTTTGACTAATATAAAACATGAGGCATCATCAGTGACTGGGACAAACGGAAGAGAGGAAAAGGAAGCCAAAGCTATTTCTATCATATGAACACGGGCACTATCCAATACACCAGCTAACACATAGCAAATTACCTGGTATATGATATTCCTCTTTGCACACTCTTCAGTAGCATTGCATTTCTTTTCATTACTTTTCTGTCCATCAGAAAGTGGGTTGATGGATACAATATGGTGTATAAAGGTGTATAAAAAAAAGTGTATATATAATCCAAAGGCATAAGCTGATATGTAAAAATGACTGCAATTAAACAAGCAGGTAAGGGGTTGAACAAACATTGTGAACGCATTGTTAGGTCTGCAGGGTTTTGTTACTATAGTATTTCATTTAAGATAAGGATGGGCAGTGTCTTGGTAGCCTGGACAGAGTTTGATGAAATCTAAAAAGCAGCCATGGCATGTAAAACCTATTAAGTCCATATTTGTAAAATATCTATGACCATATTTTATGTTTATGGATTGACAATTCTACAGACTCTATTCTGGATATTGTGAGTTATTCTCTGTCAGCCAAAAAAGGCCAGGATGAGTCTGAGCAATGCATGTGAGCTCATGTGCCAGCCTGACCAACCTCTCTGGGTCACATAAGAATTACCAATAATCTAGGCCTGACTGTTATTTTACACTGCATATCCTTTTCTACATCTCTAGGCGCACTCCCCTGTTCTAAGCTGTGTTCAAAAGTTATGATATTCTTCTAATACCTTTCCTGCGGAAGGGTGGTGACTGTCCGACACATGTGCTAGGTAGCCAATGTGCCTGAAAATTTTATGCCAGTGCCTAAAATTGTCAATAAAATAATCATGTTTCCTGGCAGCTAGATTTGTTTGACTGGCTCCTGGACTCCTACTTTAATTTGTCCACCCCTATTTTGGTCACCGGCAGTCAGAGGTGGTCATAAAATTTTTGTAAGGAGAACACTGTGAACACGTAGTTATTTGAGCATTTGCTTAGAATATTGGAGCTCGGAGCAGTTTAGGGACCTACAAGAGTTGGGAACCTAACATGTGCTGCTGCCAAGGTGGTACCACCTAAGATAAACTAATCCTACTAGTAAAACTGCCCTGAGCTTTATTTTCTGCCTAAACTTAACATCATGAGATGTAGAATTTGGCAGCATCAAGACTACTAATACCTGCTCATCCTTTCTTAATGCCATTGTTATCAAGAAAATGGCTCCTTTCTCCTGGGAAGGGCCGACATCATTCTTAATGTATTCTTCTTTTTTTTTATATTCAGTGGCTTTGCTTTTACATCCAGATCTAGGTAATCCATGACCAAGCCACTATGCTAAGCTCCAATGAAAAAATGTTGTACCACTAGTTTATACTACATGAATTTTCTACATTCTAGGAAATTCACAATTTAACATTAGTGTATATAATGTTTGTGTGGGTTTTAGGGCTTTGCACATGAGCAGCCTTCTTGAAATCCACTCCGCTAGCAGATTTCCCAAACGTTTCCTGCAATATGTTTGTTTTTTTTGTTTTTTGTTTTTATTCTACAATTGTCCCAAAAAGTCTGGTGAGCAGCTCTGTTGACACAAATCATGTGGGCTGTTACCATTGGGCCAAGTTTTGAAGAAAATATGGCCCAAAAAAACAGGCTGGTCCCTCTCTAAGTATTGGCTTTGTGCTGAGGGGAACATGACCCTTCTACTTTTGTGGTGCCCACAACAATTTAATGGTGTTATATGCAACTTGCCTAACCCATTAAGGGACAGTTATATTAGGTACTACCTATACTGGTGTAGACCATTTTTCTCAATAAAAAAATTCAATGTAAAAAAATAGCAGGATAAAAGGAAAATTTTGAAATGCACAAAAGAACTCTCCAAATTTTTCTATTTGTTCTCCTTTTGGAAAAAAATTCAAAAATCCAATATTGGGATTTTCCTTCCTTTTCTCTGCGTGGTCTTTATCCAGGGTTAAATTTGGGGGGAGGCAAAATTACCTTCTCTCCTGTGCCTTCCAGCCTTATGTCATTTCCACTGACCATTTATCTAGGCACGTTTTTTAATGTTTGCTTGCATGAATGTGGGGTATAGTGACTTACTGGTGCTGATTTGTATGTATGAACAGACTTATTTTGACCCTTAAATGTGTTCATGACTCATTAACCACAATGAAAAGGTAAGCAGCCATAATAGGAGCCATACAGCATCCAAAGGCTGCATAAACACTTTCCTGGGACCCATAGCGGTGGCATACAGCCGCCCATAGATCTCAATTGGAAGATGCAACTCGCACAACAAGGGTTGTGTAAACATCTGTACATACAAAGTTGTATGCTCAAAAGGCAGATAGTGTGTGTGTTCAGAGTGTACATCTGTCTGGGAGCTTTACCCAACCCCTAGCGCATACCCGTATACAACTCCATCTTCTAAGTCATGACTCTGGATGCTGTGCAGCCCCCTTACAGCCATGTGCTGAGCCCTAATACAAATCTGAAAAATTATATTTGTATTTTTTTTTAAATGTCTTCTGTTGAGTAAATCAGAAGTGTACAAACCTTGAATTGTAACAATATAAGGGGTCCAGCAAACTGTTTGAAATTATCACAGAAAACAGTCATTCAAATTTGTGTTCAACAATTATTAGAACAATGGAAGGCAGACCATTAAATCACTGTAGCATAAAAATGGTTTAGGATTTTTAAAGGAGACAATCAGGCACTTTTTTTTTTTTTTTTTTTTTTTTTTATTAGGACTGCACAGAGTACAAGGACAGAGCAAAGTGCAGGAAGCAATCGGAATTGAATTCATTTTTAGCTGATGTGTAACAAAGTAAACTACAGTAATTTAAATACATTTGCAACAGGTTATTGTACTTTTTCTAAATAACCTGTCATTTTTTTGTGGAGTGAAATATGTGTATGCTATTATATTTAACATCAACATAATATCCCTAAATGATAGCTTTATCAGCCAGATGTATCAGGGCTACTTAGTGAAAGTACCCACTACAACCAATCAGAAGTCCTCCTGCGCTGGTCTCTTTGGATGCGAGCTGCTTCACATTGCCGTTTGCACTCTTTTATTGAATACAGCCAATATTATCCATGAGATTTGGTGGAATTTTACTTTTTTTTTTGTTTTGTTTTGTTTTTAATCCCGCTTTTACAAAACACTAAATTGTGACTGATGATCCTTAAGCTAATAATAGACACCAGAGGGTGGTTGGACATGCAGGCATAGTCTGACTGGCCTCTCTAATAACATTGCTCAACTGTTGTATTTAGTCAATGGAGCAGGATGAGAATAACCTTACCAAGTAGGAACAATAGTGATCAAACAAATTTTGTAAACTGAGAGGCCTTGGCCTTGAGATCGCCATATAATGTCTATGGGCACCTCATGGGCTTATGTTGATGGGCTTTGTGTTTTTATTTTTTATAATAAAAAAAAATATATATATATATATATATATACTCAAACACAAGAAAACAATTAATGAATATTCTGCTGCTGCAGTAAAAGGTCTTCATAGCGTCTTGCAGATCCCAGGTGTACCAGGTTGGTAGGGAATGGAGGACAGCATATTTAACTCTTGCAGTTAGTCAAATGTACAATTCTTAGACCAATCTGCACTCACTCCGCTACTACTCCCACCTCAATGCATGTCACTACTTACTGCATTAATTGCACTACAGTGTTGGCACTGTACTGTTGCTTTGCATTGAACAACACTCTATGAATACTACCATACTACTATTACTTGAATCTATTATATTAATGGACAAGCACATGATTTGTACTTGTTTTTGTAGCACAGGCCTAAAACTAGCATTCTTGTATAAATGTTGGTGCATGAAAGTGAAAATGTGTTCCCAGTATCTGAGAAATTGGGGAGACCAGGCCACTGAATGCAAGTTAGTTTTTTGACTGAATAGCTTATATCATTTTTTTTGCCAGTTGGGACAGACGGGGCGGGGGGGGTTGTATTATATACAAGCATGCAGGCCCATGTAAAACAAACTGTAACCCCAAAAAGCTAGCCATTCATAATCTGCCATAGATTTACAACAAGTCAGGGCAATCCCCAGGTGGCAGGTAGCTGATGCTAAGAAATAAATGTTGACTGCTAGGTTTTATTAATGTTTCTTATGATACCAGAAGCACGCTTATCCTATGTAATGTATGCTGGCTTTTAGCATTCACTTACTGGCCACTGAAATCCACATTACTTTGCACATGTGCAACCATATGAGTTGTGGATGTGTCCCTTTGGAGATAAAATTAGCTCTAACATTGTTATAGATGATGATCAGTATTTAACCCTTTTGCTGCCACCACTGAAAGCAGTCACAAGTTTGATTACCTTTTTACTCCTGGTTGCTGGCTACATAGACCATGTCTTTTAGCTTACCTGTTTGCCTGTATATTAATGGGAGGAGTCAGGAGGAAGCGCCAACCCCAAGTGATAGCAATAAAAGTAAAGTTTTATGAAAAGTTTTAAAAATTGAAAGTTTAATAAAATAGGAAAAATGGAACCCTGCAACAACGTACACTTATGTGAGTGTGCACACAAATGAAAATGCTGGAGTGAGAGCAATCATTAGCCATCATTTACAGTTAACTCTAAATTTTCATCTTTTAAAAGATGCCTATGGACAATTTTGGGTACCATAGTTTCTCGCTTCTTTTGCGAGTGCACACCATTTTGGGGCTTGACATGCTTGATGTCTATTTATTCAACACAACCTCATTTTTATGTTTTACCAAAAAAAAATTAGGATTGTGTGTGCATTAAATTCATTTGAGTGTATATTATACTGAAAATGTAGACTTTATAAACCATAGCAAATATTGTGTGACGTAAAAAAAATGGCAACTACCACCATTATTCTAGGGGGTCTCTTTTAGAAAATGTATAATGTTTTAGCGTAGTGTATAATAAAAAATAGCTCTGGCAGTGAAAGGGTTAAAGTGATATTAGTCTAGATAGGAATTTGTTTTATATACTAGTCAAATTACAGACATTACATAAGTGTGTATACATCAGCCAGCAACATGATTTAAAATAAATGGACAGTGGAAGGATATGAGTCAAACACTTGTAATGGAATGTAACTACTGGATAGTCCCGTCTTGCCCTCAGGAGTGTTGTTATGCTATAATAGATCTCTCTAGATTTGTAAATCTTGTCAGCAGTTTTATTGTTTTCTTTCTCTCGCTTGGGGTTTTTATTTTTTTTTTCCCCCTCCATCCTTTCTCTTGTATATTGATTCTTCCATTCTTATCCCCTCCCTCATTCCCTGGGTCTTCTCTATCCATATTATTCTTCATTTCCATGCCTCTCTTCTGGCTCTTTATCTGCCAGGTCTATTCATCTCTGTACTCTTCTCCCATGTCTTCTTTAGTACACTGGGAGAGTACCATTGTTGTAGAATGTGATGTTGCCAACCAAAGGGTGGCAAATAACTTCAGAGTTATATATTGCAAGCTGTCAAAAAACCTGAAAGTGTTAGGAGCTCCATGGAAGGGAAGCTGGTAGATGTTCTCTTGTTGGAAAAATGAACCGTATTGATCTAGATAATAGTCAATCTTTTCTGGCTGATAACTACTACAACTAACAAACCGGGTGATACGTTGAGATGCCCTAACTTGCAATCAACATGTTTTAATGTTCTGCCTTATGTCCGCAAATGCAATAAAATCCATAATTCAAAAAAATAGAAGCCCATTTATAGTTTAATATCTAAACTGTCAACTGTTACTCTGTAGCAAGCTAAGACAATCACTTAATCTGAATCTGGATAATCCAAAAAAATGCTTGGGTGCACAAAATATTTTTTTTTTTTTTTTTTTTTTTTTTTAAACCTGCATTAAGATAGTTTGGCCTCATTTGTCATGGTGTCTTAGGAAAGGTCTTTGACTAATTCTACTGGTGCACCATTAATCGTTTGGGTGCAAATAGCATTACAGATTGCCCTTTCCTCAGACAGTTTAATAGATGGGGTACATTGGGTATGATTTCTGAAAACAAGTATGCTCTGGCCCACCACATCTAACCTATTTCCTCGCTTCTAAAGATTAAACATAATTGGTTACTATTGGCATCAACACAACTTTTTACTTAATTCCTCTTAGGCTGCTTTCACACTGGGGTGTCGGCGGTAAAGAATCATATTTGCTGAGGTTTTTTTGCCCGGGTGCTTTTAACCCCTGCTATCGGTCGAAAAAGGGTTAAAACGGCCTGCAAATCGGTGCTTTGCTGACAGTTTGGTGGCGCTGCCCATTCATCTCAATGGACAGGGGGGCGGTTTAGGATCGGTGTGTACACCGCTCCAAAGATGCTGCTTGTAGGAGTTTTTTTTTTTTTTTTTTAACATCCTTGCATCACCTCGGTGTGAAAGCACTTGGGCTTTCATATTGACTGCAGGGGCGCCGTTTTTCAGGTGCTATTTTTAGCCATGCTTGTAGAAGCACAAAAAGCCAACATTTGGCACACTTTTAAAAAGTTTGTTACAAAATATTGTGGTTCAACATCATATAAACTGCCAGATGAAAAGCCATAATAGCTACTCTATATACACTACAAAACCTAGTGGGGATTGCAGTCTGTAAAAATTGAGGAACTTCATATAAGCACCCTGATTGGTCCATTTATCTCCCATGTAGGATTTCATTGGTTGACTCGGTTGTTTTTAATCTAGTGTTTCTCATTTTGTATTTTCTTTGCTCTTCTATAGTCTCACCCCTTTCCAAAATGTGGAAGGCAAATATGATTACATTAGCATGGAGGTCTGGCTTGTATGCTTGTTGACAGTGTACTATTTGATTTGCTGTAGATAATGATGTCTGAATAATGTTTCAACCTTCTCCTCCACAAAGGAACAGAATCTATTTTGTCTTTAATATAAAATTTTATATCTAGAGCAGTCTTTCATTCTCTTGTCTGTAACAAGTAAGCCAAAAACCACAAAAGACTGACCCAACATTTATTTTATTCCTGCACCTTGCACATTATACATACAGTATTTCCGCAGGCTCTAACTGCATTACAAACTTTAGCTACCCTACCAAGGTTTGTTGTATATTTTTCCTGCAGAATTTCTTAAAATACAGAAAGGTTTACTGTGCATTGGGCTAAATTCCCTAAGCTACTCCTTTGATTCACTAGAACTATTGTTTCTGCGCGTGTGACTGTTTTTAGCACTCTTGATTTTTACTTCCAAATTAATTATTCCTGAATTTTTACCTTAAGAATCCATAAATGCAGATGCTCCCTTGTGTGGCAGTCTCATAATACTGATGGTGGTTAAGTGTTTTTTATATTAAAAATACATGGATATAAGTAATCTGCCATTTTGTACATATATCTTGAGCAACTGGTCAAGACAGAAATAAGATGGCATTACTACTTTTTGAAGGTGCATACTCTGTGGTTTTTCCTACTTTTCTAAATGGCTCATTACTGACTTGAAGCAAGCTTGCGGCCAATGTAGTGTCAGGACAACTGGAGCATTTGCACTTCAAAAACAAGTCAACGGGGACGGCTATAGTGGGGTTTGTCTTAACTATGGCATGCAATAGTATGCTATGTAATAGGTGATAACTTGGTTTCAACTAACCTTGCAATTTCTTCAATTGTAATTTTAACTTCTTGAATATTCTGCAAAATATTTGTAACCTAAACTGGATAACTGTAAAAGTTTTACCATCTAAAAATACACATTCACATATTATTATTATTTTTTTTTATTTTTTTTTGTATCCACTAGATCAGGGATCTGCAATTAGCGAATCTCCAGGTGTTGCAAAACTACAAGTCCCATCATGCCTCTGCCTCTGGGTGTCATGCTTGGGGCTGTCAGAGTCTTGCTATGCCTCATGGGACTTGTAGTTCTGCAACAGCTGGAGGTTCGCTAATTGCGTATCCCTGCACTAGATAATGCCATTCTTGCTGTAGACCAGAAAACCCAAATCAAAGGTAGCCCTTCTTAGGCTGGATTCACACCTCTGCATTTTTAATGCTTTTTGCATTTTGCAGATTTGCACTAGAACGTGTTCCATAGAACACAATGTTAAATGGACTGTAGTGCAAATCTACAATGCAAAAAGCACTAAAACTGCATAGGTGTGAATCCAGCCTTAAGGCTTTTCCTAGCCATTTGCAATAGAGGGTGTAATGTGAAAAGTCCTAAAGCTTTTTCCTTTTTCCTTTTTTATTTTATTTTTTAAGCTGCCAAATTAGTTATATTTAGCACAAGAAAATATATTAAGAGAACAATATATATATAGAGATATATAATATAGATATATTTATTTCATCCTAAAAATATATATTTTTAAGCAATAAAGGTCATAAATTACATCTTCCTCCTTCCTTTTTTTTTATGTTTCTTTAAAGGTATTTTGTGGCTGAAGCACTTTATACCAATTATTGCAACCCTGTAATAATTTGTAAAGCTTTGTGTTGTATGTTCTCATGGGTTATGCTTTCATTGCTAACGTTTCCTAAACAAACGATACATGGGTCGCACATGTGAGTGCACTTTTTTTACTTATTAATAATAGGTGTGACTGGGATAGTGGTTTATAATTGCACAGGATGTTTTTCACAACTCCTTATTAAGCTTTTTACCACCTTTGTGGTGCTATATTAAGAAAGGATTCATATTTGATATCAGTCACTAACTTGTGTAACTTGTGTTTCCAGCTGGTACAAGCCCTCAATTTAAATATAGAAATCTATGAATAAATAAATAAATGAACTCCAGCAATAGATAAGGGGTATGAATGATTTTTGTTCAGTTGTGCACATTTGTTTTCTATTGCTAAGGTGACAAACCTTAACTGATTTCTTGCTACTGAATTGCACTTTTAGGTCTAAACGGGTTATAAAACACATTATTTTATTTTTTTTCTAAATGTAACCACTTTTATTTTTTGTCATATTACAATGAACAATACTGAAATAAAAAAGGTCAGTTTAAAATATTTATAGGAATTTTATACTTTTTACCTTGACATTAGATAAAGTAGACTATACCTGCTCAGCTTTAACCCCTCACAATTGAAATCCAAGATGCATGGGATGCTTGTTCATTAGAATAGAATTCATACATACACAATTGCACTTTACAAATATTAAAGGCATGCAAAACGCACAGTTAAAAATAAATAAATTGTGAGACTGGCTCCTTAATAGTCTCCATTTTATTTGGGCTGTGTGGCAAAATCTTGAACCACAACAAATTTAAACCTACTACATCTCTGAAGACTGGCTTAAAGTGCATGTGAGTCCTGGATAGTATTAAAAACGCAAAAAAGGAGTTCTAACCTTTCTTCAAAGTTTTGGCTGGATATGTACTGTCAAGTATGATTGGGACCACACTGCCATGGCACTAAATGTACACAGATTATATTGCAAGGACTTGGAGATCACATTATGGCCTCATTTACACAGGTGTACGTACCCATCCATAAACCTGTGCGAAGGGCCGCACCCTCACAGCTGTCAAATAGGGACCAGCGGCTATTTCTATATGACCACTGCGTCCCAATAGACATGAATTTGCATCCCATGCGGGCAGAGAAAGTCCTTTGTACAGTTGGACAGACCCATGTGAATAAGGCCTTAAATGAGAGCAATACTAAGCTGAGATTGTTAGTGCGTTTTTGATGCAGCTGAAGTTCTTCTTTTAGGTGGATTTCTACCACATTTTATCAATGAAAATATATATGCTTAAAATTAAGAGAATTCCACTCATTGTTAGTTGTTGCCTGAAGTTCTGAGCCATTCAGTATTGGAGCCACTGATATTCGTAAGACTAAGTGGAAATTGGAGGGGATGAGTTGTCGTGACTAAAGATGGCCATTGACCGTAGAGGTGTAGACATCTAGGTATAATATTGCCACTTTGTAGTTGTGCTGGGCCTCTGAACAGGAACTGAACCTTTTGTCTACTTTTAATCTAGTGTCCAGGTAATGGTGACTTTTTATTTGCTACACCCCCCCCCCCACTGTGGATGAATTAAGTACAGTGGAACAATGTTTGGCGCTGGCTTATCAAAGGAAACCTGGTATCCTGACTGGGTTTTCCCCTAATGAACCTTGGCTGCCAGTATCTGCACGTCTGATGGACGTTATACAGTCACACTGTCTGGTTTAGCAGACTCGTCTAATGTCTGACCACTTTTATTTATTCAGCAAATATTGATTTCATTGGTGCCTTCACATGTTTTAATACAAAAGTTCTACTTAATTTCCAAATCTTCTACATTATAGAAAAAAACATAATTCTTTTAACGTACCGGTCATATACAGACCAAGCTGGGTACAGTTTAGACCTAGTCTTAAATTGCACGATGCTAGAAGTGTTTGTCATGGAAGGAGCTTTCAAAGCTATATATTCATTTGTTAATAGATATGGCAGTTCTTTCTTTCCCATAAGCTGGTCATACATAAGACGATTCCAAAATGTTTCATTTTAAGAGCATTTGCTTGATTTTCTAAAGGTTAATGGGGTCAAATCAAGTGTATGTGGTTTGCATATGGGTTTTTGCAAAAAACTAAATTTTGAAGTACTTTCAAACAACATTTTCCAAGACATTGAATGTACTGAGACGTCATGCGAAAATCTAATGTATGGCCAACTTAACCATTCAGATAACACAGGATAACACATGGGGTTTACAATGTTGTATTCACAGCACATGGTGTTCGGTACTTGTGAATGAGGTTTTTGCTTTCCCCCTAAAAGTTGTGAACGCTCACTTTTACACCAATAATCCAGCATGCTACATGTTGTCATTTAAAGGTAGCAGTTCCCTTAATAGACAGTTTTAGATATGAAGAGTTTTATTTAAAAATGTAAGAATGATGATGGATTTATTTTAATCATTACAGCTGTTAGCTGCCTCTAGTAAAAGTCACAGGAGAGCATTTACAAAAAAACATTACTCCTTTTTTTTTTTTTTCCCCAAAAGTTCAAAACAAAAAACAAACATTTATCGTATTGCTGCTTACCAATTCTTATATATGATGACTTCGTTTTCTTTCAGGCTTTCTGTGTATTTTGAACTGGTGACCCAGCCAGTAGGTTGTTTGGTGTTCAAAAGAACAAGCTCTCTTCCACATGTATTAATTACAGGAATGAGACAAAACATTTAACACGGGTGCTTACAATGATCAGCTTTTATTTATTTTTTGTAAAACCTTTTGTCCCAAAAGGAAAAAAATAAAAAATTGCCTGCTGTAACTGCTTATAAAGTATGAGCTGGAGTTTGGCTTCGGTTTGTTACAGTAGCTAAATCTACTAGTCCATCAAAATGCCCCTTTCCTAGACTGACAATGCTGCTGGCTGCTTATTCCAGAGTGAGGGCACTCTAATACAGGCCTGGTCACCAGGTGAAAACACATTGTATACAAGAATTGGAAGGGAAAAAAAGCCTAGAAAAATGCAGCCACCACATCTAATGATTGGTAAGCTGCAATATATTACAATTGTTTTTAGTTTTGGGTTTAATACTGCTTTTAAATATGTTTTCATAATTGAATGCTACTCCAAAGCCACTCATAGTAAAATAATTATAGCTGCTGCATATTAAAATGTTGTTGTTTTTTTATGCTCAATACACACCTACTGTACACCAATTTAGCAAAATATGTTGACTCCAGCGGTGGTTGTGTTTTTGTTCTTGGGTAAGCACTCAGAATGGAAAATGCCCTTTTATTTATATAAAAAATTTTAATACTGGCCCTGAAATATACCCTAATATGTCCGCTTTAGTAGGTATATTTTTAGCAACCTCAGATTTTAGTTTCAAATTAAGTGTATTTTTGATCTGCTGGAATTGATGTGCGCTTAAGACTTCCCTTTATTAAAAATGGAATTGAAGATAGAATTTTTTTTTTTTTTTTTTAACATTTCAGATATTTTAGTTTGCGGTAAACCTTGTTAGGTGTGAAGTGATGTTCACACTTTACTGCTTTTTACTGGATACATCACTCATGTGTAGATTGTCTAGGAAATGAGCAGTTGTTTGCTCTGGAAGCTTTATAGACAACGGTGTACTGTATTAAAACCAGGGCCTCCAATGTCAGAAAACATGTCTTTATTTTGCAACATTCCATATTTGATATCTATCTTTTCCAACATATCTAAAATGTTACCACGTCATCTAAGGTCTTATTCACACCTATGCAGGTTGCAGTTTGCATATACCAGGTGCATGTTGCATTTTCAATACGCGTTTTTGATCCATTGAAGTCTCTGGAACCAAAAACCATAAAAAAGTCCTTAGGCCTTTGCATAAAATGCACAGATGTGAACTAAATCCATAGTAAACTATGTTAAATGGACTGTAGTGTGTTTCTGCAAATCTAAAAATGCATGTGTTTTTGAATACAGTATACAGGGTATTCTCCACCATTCGTCATCCATTTTCTCCTAGTTTTATGTGTCCAGCAAGCCTATTCTTTATTTACATAAGCAAAACTAGCCCTATGTGAGAAAATAACCTTGTGAGGCCCGCTGGTTCTAAAACACAATCCCTGTAATCTATTGCAACAACCAATTTTTTTTTATTCCACTGCCACCATCCCTGAATTAGGGAGCTGAGCAATCTTTACATACTGGAGTCTTCTCATTCTAAGCCAAACTCTTGGGTGACCCAATGCTTACCTGACATGGACACCCACTATCCTGTGCAGAGGTCAGTCTTCTATTGCTGCTTGTAGCCATACTGCACAGCACTTGCATTTATAATGAGAAGAGATACAGTTAGGCCGACCATTGATGGAGCATTTTCTTTCCTGCAACCACAGAATCCCCCATCAACTCAGACAGTGACTGGGAATCCCTCCTGTCACGCCATTGTCTTCTCACATTGGGGACAGCTGACAGTGATCATTGCTAGCAGCTATAACAGCCGCTAGCCATAATCATATATAAAATCCAGCAGGCTGTTGTACCCAAGTTGATCGATCAACTTTGGTACATTCAGCCTGCTCATACATGGTTTGAATCCGGGATTCTAACCATCTATGGCTGGCTTTAGTATGGTTGGTAGCCCATATACTTTGAGACTTTTTTGATGCCAAATTCAGTTTTATCATACAACAGTCTGTCTTTTTTTTTTTTTTTAAAGAAACTAGTGCCTTTGTTCTTCCACTGCTGTAAGTATTTCCATCCATAGAGATACCCATAGCAACATGTCTCTAAAGTTATCTACAGGAGTTTCTGTAGTCAGTGGTGCTCACAGTAGTGGAGGATCTGTTGTGCAGGTTTCTTCTAACTCTCTGTGGGGGGAGAACACTTGTGCTGGAGAAAGGAGGCTTTATTAGAAGGAAGAATAGCCCTGCTTCACTCCTGAATTGCAACCTATCACTCTATAGCTTTGTCTGCTGCAATAATCCAAACTAAAGGTCCAACAATGAGGGGATTTGGTAGCTTCTATGTCCATAATGTCTACTGAGAACACCAGTAGTTCCAGGAAGCCTTTGAGTGTCCATGGGATCTATGCAATGACTCCATTTTAAATGAGGCCTGGTGCTGACATCATGTAAGTCATAAAGGTTTCATTGAGAGCCATTATACTATAGATCACCAATTTCTTGGTCTAGGAGCACTTTTGCACAGTAGCGGTGCATGGCCCTCATCCTCTGGGTGATCACACCTGTGAGAAAAAAATATCAGAAGGTTATATCTGTTTCCTTCAATTCACCCTCTAATGTTTAGCTGTCTGCAGGATAAGGCTGTGTGTGTGTGTATGTTGCTATGGATGGTGGGGATTATGTATTTTTAACTTATTTATTTATTTTCCTTCTAAATGACAATCTCATTTCGGGAGAAAAAGAACCTCCATTTCCTACTAAAGATGGAAACTCAAAGAATGGTTAGAGCTGTAATAATAATAAAACAAATTATATATATTTTTAAATTCTTTATATGGTAATTTGGAAATAAATAAAATTATACCTGCACTTTGCTTTCATGCAGAAATATACTTTATTGTAAAGATAATCTATTTTTCTATGGGTAGGTAGCCTGCCAGAATTCTCACTATATTAGATAATGCTTTTCTATGTGAACCAAAAATATGTTATGGAAACCACTGACTTAATTAGCACACATTCATTGATTACTGAGACATAGATTATCGTTTAATTTACACCTTGTTGATCTCCTGTAATCTGAAGTACTGCTAAGCAATAGTGGGGGTTATTTACTAAAACTGGAGAGTGCACAATCTGGTGCAGCTCTGCCTAGAAACCAATCAGCTTCCAGGTTTTATTCTCAAAGCTTAATTGAACAAGCTGTTTGAAGCTTACTAGCTACCATGCACAGCTGCACCAGATTCTGAGAACACCAGTTTTTAGTAAATCTCCCCCAGTAGGTCTATTTCTGGATGTTGTTGCCCATACCAACCAGTTAGATGCCTTTTTTTTTTTTTTTTTTTTTTTTTTTTTTATTATTTACCGATGGTGCAAAATTATCTGCTGTTTGCTATTGGCAAATCCTTTTATTAAAATATGCTTTTTATAGCTAGAAATGGTTATTGGATGCAGTTTAGTATCTGACCCCCAGCCACTTGCAAAAATATGTTCATTGAGTAGAAAGTAGTTTGAAGAAACTGTGTATACAAATGGCCATGGGCGGGCAAATGTCGTCTCACTGAGCACATAATATAGCTCAACACCCTGAGTAACATCACCAGCCAATTTTCTTCCTAGCTTGGCTGATAAACCTTCATGATGCACATATTGGTGAAAACCTCGGTCAGTTTTCTTCACAGATTAGAAACTGATTGGCTCTGGGCTGTACAGATATATTATAAAATCTCTATAATGCAGTAGAATGCACTTCTAAGCACTCACTATTGCACCATTTGTTGATATCAATTTTCTGCATGCCACATTCCACTTAGTCTTAATGCTATGACTGATCTAGCCTTTTCCAATCAGGTTTATGAAAGTTTATCCCTGTACCTAAGAATCGGAGATCAACAACATGGGTTAGACATATTTTACATACAAGCTGTATTAATAGTCTATAATATAAAAAAATATATAATGCCAGTTGGTAAGAAGCCATAGTTTTACATAAGAGAGCTTGTGCAGATTTTGAGCCTACAGTCACCAAAAATTTGAATGAGGATGTGATTAAAGTCAATGGCAAATATTAGCAGCGTGCTAAGCACCTCTCATAACCAAATACTCTGCTACTTTATGAATTCGCCATAACCCTACAGAGCACTTGATGGAGTAAGTGATTTGTAGACAAACTTTTGTGTTCTCTAGTAGGGGATTTGCAAAGGGCCAGGGTTGGAGCATGGGTGCTTGATATGAGTATGTGGTTTTATTGCAATCACGCACTGTGTAATTCCTGTAGGACACCTCGCCAGCATTTATGAGGACATACAGATAATTTTCTAAGAACACAAAACCTACACGTTATTCCTGTGGTCTGCACACAAGTGTTCCTGAATGCTTGTTTTCACAGTAGAAGTGTTAAAGGAGAACTCCATTCAAGGCAAAAATCATTAGTACTGAGATAACTTGCACCATATTTTTCCTTTAAGGCCTCATGCACACGGACGTTTTTACAGCCGCTTTTTTGAGCGTTTTTTGCAGCTTAAAAAGGCCTGTCCATGTTAGTCTATGGCTTCATGCCCACCTAGGCGTTTTTGAGCTGCAAATGGCATAGGCGTTTTTAAGCTGTAAAAAAAACCCAGGACCAGTGCGTTCCCTGGCGTGGAGCTAGAGCTGTAAAAACGCGAATCGCGGGTAAACGTGCAAAAACGCGCATAAACGTGCAACATATTTTCTTTGTTTTCTGAGTGCTATAGCCAAGAGATGTGTTTCTTTAAAAACGCTACTTAACGCTAAAAAATGCGCAAAAACGCCAATGCAAAACGCGGTAAAAATCGCGTTTTTAACGCCGATTTTTCCAGGCGTCGGAGCTAGCTTTGCAGCCAGTTTTTTAAAACGTCCGTGTGCATGAGCACTTAAATGTGGCCAATAGGGGAATGTGTACTGGAGTTTAAAATACGATTAAGGCAGCTGTGTGTAACTTTGCTCTTAGCACAGACTGTGATTATGGGTGTGTCATCTCTTGGATCGCATTACGTTTTGCACAATGGCTAGTTATATACTTAATCCAGATGAAGTATGTTGCAGCTGAAATACCTTTTATAGCTGTTATAAGACAATCATGTGATGGAAGAGTACTCCTTTTTCTTTCTTTTTTTCTACCAAACCGACTCATAGCAGCAACAGGTAGATGCCTATTTACAAAGCATGGTTTTGATTAAAATGTCTGTTTTTGTCTGGAGTTCTTCTTTTATTTTATTTTTTATTTGGTTGTGATTAGTCAACATTGTTACACCTCAATGCAGTGGTCCGCAAGTGCATGTAAAGTACAGTATGTATGATTTTGTGTCAAATGATCACTAGACTATCCAACCCTCAAAAGGAAAAAATAAATTGCCATTTAGGTACGTCTGTGAAACTCTGTGTAATTTTTCACTTTAATGTAGTAACCTGATCAATATTGAAATTTTATATAAAACATTTTTGCTCCTTGAAGACTATCTTGTAAAGAGAACTCGGATATAATTTTACAGTCCTTATAAAGACTATATTTTTGGTACAACCCATGCAAACCCGATGAAATGTATGGACTGTTATATACGCCGGGTTTTGTGAGTGTTTATCCACTGATACAAATACACGGGTTTTGCACAATATAGGTGTATGAAGGTGGACAGGTGGTTTCTTTTGTAACCCTAAAGTTCTTCTTGCTACTTTGTGTTATGGAACGTTTTTTCCTTTGTGTCCAGCACGGTTGCCTGGCTGTTGTAGTTCTTTAAGCACAGACCCCAATAGTATTCTGAAAGAAACTGTATTTTTGAAACAAATTCAATATTCTAAATGCTTGAGAATAAAATAGAAAATGGATTAAAAACAGTATGTATGTATTTTTTCATTACCATTTATTTTGTTTCTCTTGGTCAGAATCTGTTTTAATGGAGATTTTTAAAAGTTGTTTACAGTTGTAAAGAAAATTAAACATAATAAAATGAAATATAAATTTGACACTAGTCATTTTTGATTGTTGGCAGCAAATGACAAGATGAGACCTTTTACTCGTACAATCTTCTAAACCCTGTGTAATATGGGGCAATACCTAAATGATCCATTAAAAGTTTATTCAGTCAGGTGGGAGTTTATTTTTTTTGTTTGTGTTTTTTTTTTTTTTTTTTTTTTTTTCTTGGTGTCTTTAAAGCTCCATGCAAAAAACTGCATAAAACACACTGGTAATAGCTTTTTGTAGGAGTGTTTGCATTTTTATTAGCGTTTTTTTACAATTCCTTTTAAAAAAAAAAGGGGAGCTCAAAAAAACGCTATTAGTTGCATTTAGGAGCGTTTCTGCTGGAAAAACGCTCAGAGAAACTCTACCTGCACCTAGATGCTGAAGCTCAAATGCCAATAACCTAAAGTAGTGTGCATGGACAAATAAGATAACCTTATTTAGCTTCTAAAAGCAGAAAAAAAAGCTAATAACAGTTTCCAGGAGCTCTATTTGTCCTGTTTACCATTATCATTGAGTAATGAGAATCCCAATTTTTGGGTTGTCCCCAGAAAAGTAATAGTTGGGAAATTTTCCAATGGGGACACTAGTTCTGGTGAGCTGGGGGTCGCCAAAAAATGGCTTTCATTTACAGATATATCCTCTCACTTCCTGTTTTGGCTATGGGACACGAAGAAGTGAAGGGAAATCTCCGCAATGGGACAGATGGCGAAAATAAATCTGAACGGTTTTAACCCTCCCTTAACCTATCCAAAATGAAAAAAAAAAGTTTTGCCCATATTTCTACTTTAAGGTTACTTTGCAGTATAAGCCAAGTGAGTGACTAAAACTGTAGGGTATTAATATTTTTTTACTAAACAGAAAACACTGCAGACTGCAGGAATTTGTTGCATGCAAATTATAACAATATGCATACAATATACATGTACCCAAACTATCTTTCTCAGCAAACGGGCATGGACAGTGTATGTGATAGGCAGAAGTATATTAATTGGCTACTTAAATTTTGGTTTCATGGTGATGGAGTCTTCTCATGGCTCCGAGTCCAGCACAAAACATCAGTTTCGTCTGAAGTCTCAAAAAAACAACTCTGAACAGGCCATGTGGTCAAAGAATACTTGTTCTGGAGACAAAGTCCTATATCCCCCTCCCCTTACTTCCTGCTACATCATATCCTGTAACCTCACTTCCTGTGCAGAGTTCTTCCAAACACAACACATGTAACTAAAGTCTAACCATTCACATATCTAAGCTATAAACCTTTACCAACATAGCCATAGCAACACAGTGGGTCCCCAAACTACAGAGTTCTTGATAGATCTAAGGAGGTGGTGTAATCAGATTTCGGTGGTCAGCTACATACACGAGGCCTATGCAAAGTTTAGTGCTGTACAGGGGTCCTAAAGGAATGGAAGTCCCATAATGAGCGTACAACTGAAAATCTGTGGCTGGTTCTTGTAGTTAAGAAGTGGAAAGAAGGTCAGTGCTTAGTTTCAGCTACCTTACACAGACCTGAGCTATTCAAACTGAGCATCGGATAAATAAAAACAAAACAAAAAAAACAAGCATCTTTAGTAAAAACTTCACATTTAAGGTGGGCCAGAGAAGAGATACCAGCAGCTACCATCCATCCTATTGTAGGGCTTTAGGAAATCAGGAGGGCAGGGCAAAACACATTTTTAAAGGTTTATTTAATGTATTCCCTTACAACCCTCATGTAATGCTTGCCCTACTGCAGATAGCCCTGTCAATTTATTATTATTTTTTTTACACATGCTTGCAGAGTGCCAGAGGCATTGCGATAAGTATTGGCAGATGTGCCAGGCTGTGGAGAGTAGAGATGGCCTTTCGGTTCGAGGCAAATTTTGCTCGTTCGTGATTCGCCAAACCTGGCGGACTTCTGGTGCTGTTCGCGCGGCGGACATATGCGTTTACATTGTGAAGAACTTTGACCCATGACACATCCATCATGGGGTACAGGACAGCCAATTGAGACATTTCAGCACATGGACAATTGGACATACCCCCTACCTTTATAAATAGACCTGATCTGGCGGCCATTTTACATTCTGTCTTTTGTCAGTGTAGGGAAAGGACGCTGTGTGGAGCAGGGACAGTCAGTTTAATCACCAGCTATTACTATTAGGTCCACAAAAGTCCTTTTAAGGACTGGTATAGGTGTACAGTATATAGGGTTGTAATACACTTATAATATACTTTCTTTCAAATATAGAAAGCATATTATACTGCACTGCTGTGCTGCTGACCGATTCTGCAGCTGTCGTTTCTCAGTGTAAGGAGGGACAGTCTGCAATTCACTAGCTAGCTACTACTAGGTCCACAAAGGTCCTTTTAAGGACTGGTATAGGTGTAATACACGTATAAAATACTTGCAAATATAGAAAGCATAGTATAGTGCATTTCCACTGTGCAGCATTGTGAATGCTGAGCAGTTCTGCAGTGATACTATAAAGAGTGACAAAAGCAATTCGAAAAAAGTATTATAACTGGTGTGATAGACCAGTGGCCCCCCAAAACGACAGATTGAAGCAGGGTGTTATATACCTTCTTCCACATACATACTGCACTTCTCTAGACACTTTTGTCACAGGGTCATTTAAAAAAAACGACAGGAAGAGGCAGGCCCTTCTGCAGGGGTGGTAAGGGTAGGGTAGGAGCAACAGGCTTGAGCCAAAGTGGCAAATTGCAGAAGGTGCGTTCAATTACGTCAAATGACGCACCAGACTTAGTTGAGTGGCTCACTCAACCTTACTCTTCTGCACCCTCCTCATCCTCTTGATCTGCACCCTCTTCTTCACTCTCTGCTGTGTGCACCCCCAAAGACACTACCACCATCACCATATACCCTCCGCTTGAGTCACAGGAATTATTTTCCGATCCATCACAAGACATTGCCGATGCGCAGCCACTCTTGGCATTGGATCATGAAGAGGAGGTAGCAACAACCGCCAATCAGCAGTCTGACGACAGTACCCAGGATTAGCCCAAGGAGGAGGTTGGTCCCCGGTGTTGCTGCCTACTCCGAGATCTCTAATTATAGCGGTGGTTATAATTATAGCGGAAGGTGGCGTCGATGATTACGTGTCTGGTGATGTCACGTGGGTGCCCACAAGAGAGGAAGAGGAGGGGAGTTCAGATGGAGATATGGACCATCAGATAGGGAGGAGAAGCAGGCAGAACTTAGACTGCACATGAGGGACAAAGCAGACTGCTAATGTATCAGGAGCGAGGCATCAACCATGTACGGTCATATCTGGCGCTCCCAGGACGCCGACACATGCCTCCGCAGTGTGGGCTTTTATTTAACGTGTCCACTGCTGACAATAGTGTTGCCATCTGCAATCTTTGCAGTCAACGCATAAGTCGCGGTAAGCCCAACACTCACTTAGGGATGACCGCCTTAAGAAGGCACATGAGCTGCCATCACCGACCCCAGTGGAAGCAACGGAACCCACAAAGTCACACTCCAGGCTCTCACCGTCCAGCCTCATCTTCTACTTTTCCTTCTCCTCTCTCCTCACAATTGTCCTCCACTCCACCTTCCATCATGCCGTCCTCACGTTTTTCTGGAAAAGGCAGGCTCCCGTGGGCCAAATGTTCGAACGTAAAAAAAAAATGACGCTGGATAACCCTCTTGCCGAACGGTTGACGGCTGGCTTGTCAGAACTGATAGCCCGCCAACTACTACCATATAAACTGGTGGACTCGGAGGCCTTTCGAAAATTTGTGGCCATTGGAGCACCACAATGGAAGGTCCCAGGAAGGAGGTATTTCTCACAGGAGGGCATCACAGAGCTTATATGGCCATGTTCAGCAGCAAGTGAATGTATCTCTGGCACAAAGTGCCGGTGCCAAAATACATCTGACCACAGACACGTGGTCTAGCAAACATGGGCTGGGAAGGTATATAACTTTTACTGCCCACTGACGGCCGTCAAGCATGTAACCCGTGGCACCCGTGTAGATTTGGTTTTACCGCCATGGATTGCATGCAGGCCTGGCTCTTCTCCCCCTCCTTCTACTCCATCCTCCTCCCTCTCCTCCTCGGCTGACTCCTCCTTTTCCGCTGCTAGCGTCTCTTCCGCAGCGCCGCCCAAGATCCCCAGAACCTATTTGACATGCCAGGTGAGACGTTGCCATGCTGTGGTGCATCTGTTGTGCCTGGAAGCCAAGAACCACACTGGCCCTGCACTCCTTTCAGCTTTGCATTCACAGGCAGATCAGTGGCTAACACCGCTCAATTTGACAGTTGGTAGTGGTGGTGGTGTGTGACAACGGTGCCAATCTGCTTAGCGCATTGAAACAGGGCAAAATTACACACATGCCATGCATGGCACACGTCTAAAACTTGGTCGTGCAGCGATTCGTTGTCAAATACCCTGGGGTCCAGGACATCTTGTGGCAGGCAAGGAAAATCTCGGCCCATTTCGGAAGATCTTACACGGCCATGGCTCGCCTTGCTGACATTCAGCGGCGACACAGTCTGCCGGTCAGACGTCTTATTTGCGATTGGCTGACGCGATGGAACTCAACCTTCTATATGCTTGATAGGCTGCTCCAGCAGAAACATGCAGTTAACGACTACCTGTACGAACTCTGCGGCAGAACAGGTTCTGGGGAGCTTGTTTTTTTTTCACCGCGCTAGTGGCTGCTAATGCGCGACGCATGCAGACTTCTGTGGCCATTTGATGAGATCACCAAACTGGTCAGTCGCAGCCATGGCGCCATCAGTGACATCGTAACTTATGCCTTTTTTATGGAGTGTGCATTGCGTTGTGTCATTGATCAAGCCGTGGAGGAGCAAGAGCAGGAAGATGAGGAAGTCGCAATGCTGGATGAATTCCCAGGGGGGCTACTCTGAGACAAGTCAACAACAGGAGTTTGAAGAGAAGTCAGAGGAGGATGGTGCCGGGGCAGATGAGGAGGAGCAAGAAGAGCATGCTTTAAACCTTTCTGGGATCCCTGTTGTCTGTGGATGGGGAGAGGAGAAAGAGGAGGACGACATTATCCTGGATGATGAGCAGGAGCCAGGCCACCACACCGCTTCCAGTTTAGTGAAAATGGGGGCCTTCATGCACCAGTGTTTTAACAGGGACCCCTGTATAAAAAGCATAAAGGTCAAGGACCAGTACTGGGTGGCAACGTACTTAGACCCCCGGTACAAACACAAAATGGTGGAAATGTTACCACCATCACAGAGGGCTGTCAGAATGGTGCACTTACAGACCTTGCTTAGATAAATGCTGCATTCTGCTTTTGCGTGTGCTGGCAGAGGAATTCCCACTCCCAGAGAAAGAGTTGCGGGTACCAATCCAACAGCACCTGCAAGAAGAGGGCAGTTTGAAGGTGTGTTGGTCACTTCTGATATGAGATTATTCTTTCAGCCGACCCATCGACAGATGTCATCCGGATCCAGCATCAGGGAACGCCTAGACCGACAGGTGTCCGACTACATCGGGTTAACGGCCGATGTGGACGCTCTGAGAAGTGATGAACCCCTGGACTACTGGGTGGGCAGGCTTGACCTCTGGCCAGAGCTTGCCCAATTTGCAATGGAACTGTTGGCTTGCCCCTCGTCCAGTGTCTTGTCCGAAAGGACGTTCAGCGCAGCAGGGGGGATCGTGACCGATAAGCGTACCAGCCTAGTTCACGACAGTGTTGACTACCTCACATTTATAAAAATGAATGAGGCATGGATCTCAGAGGAATTCAACACATGTGACCAGTAGACCATGTATATGCATAACTCTATAAACGATTTATATAATCTAGCACACGGACCCTTTTTTCTACCTTTGGCTCACTTCCTTGTACAAAAAAAGCACACTGTACTATATGCCCGTACCCTCCTGTTTGAAGAGGTTGAGCAGTGTCATATTTTTGGGTCCCGCAATGAGTTGCTGGTATCAGTGCTCTCTATCTCGGTGCTGGTGTGGTGTCAGTGCTCTCTCTCTCTCTCTCTTTCTCTCTATCTCTATCTCGGTGCTGGTGTGGTGTCAGTGCTCTCTCTCTCTCTCGGTGCTGGTGTGGTGTCAGTGCTCTCTCTCTATCTCGGCTGGTGTGGTCTCAGTGCTCTCTATCATGGTGCTGGTGTGGTCTCAGTGCTCTTACAGTGCTGGTGTGGTCTCAGTGCTCTCACGGTGCTGGTGCGGTCTCAGTGCTCTCACGCTGCTGGTGTGGTCTCAGTGCTCTCACGCTGCTGGTGTGGTCTCAGTGCTCTCACGGTGCTGGTGTCAGTGCTTTCTATCTCGGTGCTGGTGTCAGTGCTCTCTCTCTCTTGGTGCTGGTGTGGTGTCAGTGCTCTCTCTCTCTCGGTGCTGGTGTGGTGTCAGTGTTCTCTGTCATGGTGCTGGTGTCAATGCTCAGTCTCTATTGTGATGCTGGTTTCAGACAGTGAGGGAGATAGCAGCGGGGGATGCCAATCAGCAGGCAGTGCCAGCACCATGGCTGAGGATCAGCACTGGACTGGCACCTCCGAACCACCGCAGTGGAGCCCTGCATAGGTGGGGGAAAGGGCCGGGCAGAGGGAGGGGCTCAAGCACAGGTTGGCACACTGGGACACTGGCACAGGACTGCGCTGCCCTGACTGTACCATTGATCAACTCCTGCACCCCCTTCATAGCCTGGCCTGACCTTGCCTCTCCTCCATGGCCTTCATGCGCTCCTGAATTGTCAAAATTTCACAGATAAAAAAAGAATGCTTGTCGTTGTCGATCCCAGATTCACTTAATACTTTTTTTATGTCAGTGTCCATGTTGTGGGACTATGTGTGCACAGCTAGTAAGTATTTTGTGGCTGAAAATATGACCTGGAGATTTTTAAGGTTCGTCTGCCATTAAAGTCAATGGGGTCCGCCGCGAACCTTGCGGTTCACAAACTTTTGGCCATGTTCGCGGTTCACGTTCGCAAAACGTCCTGTCGGAAGTTCATCCATCACTAGTGGAGAGGTCCCTGCTTCCAGATATCAGCCAGGGAAGTGCCTTAGGTAAAATTGAACCATATAGCATTGACTGTTCAGTGAGCCCAAGATTCCCTGCAAATTGAATGAGAAAAAAAATGGTTAAAACTATTTTATATTTTTTTTCAGATGCTGAGTGAAATATTTGAAACTATATTTATATATGTAACTTTTGCTACATAGCTTACATACATCTGGTATAGCATTTACATTTCTCAGCTAGAAATATGGGTTACAATGGAGGATCAATTATCCGTTTATCAAAATATGATAGTCTATGGAATTAAGGAGAAATGGCCCTATAAAGCTACTTTCACACTGAGGCACTTTACAGGCGCTACAGCGCTAAAAATAGTGCCTGTAAAGAGCCTCTTATGTCTCGCTTTCACACTGGAGTGGTGCGCTTGCAGGGCCATAAAAAAAAATTCCTGTAAGTCGCATCTTTGCAAAGCTGTAGGACTGGTGTATACATCGCTCCTAAAGCGCCCCTGCTCATTGAAAACAATGGAGCAGCACTGCCGGCAAACCTCCCCTGCAGCAGCACTTTGGGGGCAGTCTTAACCCTTTTTTGGCCGCTAGCGGGTGTTAAAACTGCCACGATATCGGCCGAATAGAGGCGGTAAAGTGGTGCTAAAAATAGTGCCATTTTACCGCCGACACCCGCCCCTTTCTGAAAGTAGCCCTAGTTTCTCCTAAAATGTTTCTCTGAGATCACTTTAAACATTACATTAGATTATCTGCATACCAGGATTTTGTAACCACTCAAAAATTTAAGCTGGCCAACATATAACAGAACAAAAGAAACCTGATTCCCCCATCCCATGCCAACAGGATGAACAAATCTTCCATTGCAGGCTATTGTTCTCTGAAACCTGTAGCTGCTGGATGTCAGCATGCCTGAACAGGCATTTGAATTATTGACTTTGGTCAATCCAAGTGTTGCCCATATAGGGCCCACAGAGCTAATTTTGATGCATGTATGGCCAGCTTTACTGAAGTCAATAAGCCTCCTGTCTTCGGGGTCTTTCACTCTGGCGGTAAAGTGTACTGCACTCATGACGCCTGTTTTTTGTTTTGTTTTTTATTACTGAATGACAATTTACGGTGCGGAACTGCGCCACAACTACAAGTAAAAAATTCTGAAAAGGACTGCACTTGAGGTTTGAGGGTCTCAGGATGTTGGCGAGTAAACCTCCCTGCCAGTTCGCTTCTGTATGCTGCAAAGAAGACAACTTCTACTAGCGAAGAAGAAGCTCTGCTGCCATTGTGTGCTCCTAGACAAGTATAATGGTTGCCACTAAAGCCCGTAGAAATATATATGGCACTATCCAATCAGCATGAATAGATTCAAATTGCTGGCAGATTAATTTGAGAAAGCACAGAGCCTAGTTACAGCATTTTAGTGCTGTCTTTGTAAATTTTACATTGGTGGCTTTTAGAATATTAAAAGCGGAACGTCACTGCATCTGAGCACCACAAACTCCCCCATCCATGTCTCAATGCTTTATTTTGTTAAGAAATCACTTTGAAAAACACCCCCTAGCATTCCTGGTTGTGGCCAACTTAAGTAAGGGCAAATGATTCATATAGCATTTACTTCCAGGAATCCATTTGCCCTTACCTTGAGCAAGTATGCAGGAGATCATGCTTAGCTTAGAAAACCCCTCCTCCTCTCCTAAAGACTCCTGGGATGTATGGCATAATTTGCCTAGGCAAGAAACCAGATTTTTGAAGAAATGTACAAACACAAAAAGTAAATATGATATACCTTCCTATATAAGTTTTAATAGATCCGTGCTTAGGTGTAGGCTAGGCTGCAGCCTCCCTTTGGGGGCCCCAAATTAGGAGCTCCAGTTGCAATGTTTAAACATGTGAGTTAGGGGTGAGTGGTGCTGCCTACAAATTAAAAAGTGACCTTAGTGAATCACCCTTCGCAGGTGAGAGTTACACTAAGGTGAATTACCACCAAGTGTGTTAGAAATTTGGGGTGCTCAAATGCTCCACCTTCTAAAGATAATGACACTTTTTATAACCTTTGTGTAAAACAGTGTAAAGTCATCAAAATCCCATTATATACATTAACAACAAAATATTACCACTTGATATGAAAGTAAATATTCCTAGAGTGTCCACTTAAACTTATAAGTGTGAACAGATAAAAAAAATCAACACATGCAGGTGTTTATAGCCACAGTCAAGGTGATAGGTGTGTCCTTTTAAAAAAAACTTCAACTGAACACCGTGCAAAAAAACAAAAAGAAGAAAAAAACACCAATGAATGATGAAAAATATATTAAGAGGCAGTCCAATCTTATATGAAAGTTGATAACACAATTTTCAGGTGACTTGTGCAATATTCAAAGTGACTTGTGCTTGAATTTGTTTCCAATCATTGTGAAACGTTATGGGTGACTCTTGTGCTCCCCTTTTGAATCCCTACTCACCAGATCCTGGCATCCCTACAGGAGCAAACCACATGCATTGACTATGGCCGAACACGCCCTCCCTTCAGCACATCTTGGGAAATCCAAAGCCTCCAGACTCTCAAAGGACCGTTGGTCACAGAGGAGACTGCTACATTTTGACCCAGGGTTAACAGCGTGTTCCGAGATATTTTATCCTTTTGCTCTCCTAGACTAGGGATGAGCTTCAAGTTCGACTCGAACATTGGCTGTTCGCCCGTTCGGCGAATACTGAACGTTATGGGCCGTTCGCGCCAAATTCGTGTGTCGCTCACAGCCCACAATGCACTGCGCCATCGCAGCGGCCTTGTGTAGTGTGTTGGCGTCTGTAGGAGTTAGTGGGTGTTCTGTGTACCTTCAAAACAGTATACACCGTTCATTATCGGCCGATTTTGCGTTCTTGCTCTTCTGTAGTGGTTGTTGTCTGCGTGCCCTGACCGCAGTATACACCATTATATCCACCTATATAGCTAGCTATATTTCTCTTCTTTAATAGAGCTTGCAGTCAGTTGTAGGAGATTGTGCATGCTGTCTGCGTGCCCTGACCGCATTATACACCGCTATATCCACCTATATAGCTAGCTATCTTGCTCTTTTTAAATAGAGCTTGCAGTCAGTTGTAGGAGATTGTGCGTGCTGTCTGCGTGCCCTGACCACAGTATACACCGTTATATCCACCTATATAGCTAGTTATCTTGCCCTTTTTAAATAGAGCTTGCAGTCAGTTGTAGGAGATTGTGTGTGCTGTCTGCGTGCCCTGACCGCAGTATACACCGTTATATCCACCTACATAGCTCTTCTCTAATTGAGCCATCTGCCATCTGCAAGAGTTAGTGGGTGTCGTGTGTGCCTCCAGCACAATATACACTACCCAATTGCTGGTTTGCCCATCTCCCTTCAGGCCATTGCCATGTCTGGAAGGCCAGCAAGGAGAGGCAGACAGGCGCGAGCCGATAAAAGAGGGCAAGCAGGCTCTGTGTCTAGAGACAACAGTGCTGGTCGTGGACGCGGTGCATGGTCATCATCAGTACGTGGCCATGGGACAAGCTTGTCCTTCTTTTCAGCAGCTGGACATGTTGAGCCGCAACATGCCGAAGACTTGGTAGAGTGGATGACCAAGCCCTCTTCATCCTCCTCATCCTCTCTCACCCAGGCTCAGGGTACTAGCAAAGCAGCTGCCAATGCATCGTCTTCCCTCCTCTCAATGTCATCATCAGTGACTCCTTCCCTAGACCCACCACGTCCTCCTGAGGAGTCTCCTGAACTCTTTGAGCACAGTGTTGGGTACATGCTCCAGGAGGATGCCCAGTGTTTTGTAGGCTCTGATGATGATACTCAGCTAGAGGAAGGCAGTAGCGTGAGCGCAGAGAGAGGGGATGCTCAAGAAGGACAGCAATCTGGCAGTCATATTCCACAAACTGCAGCATACTGCCAGTTTGGCTCCAGCGATGAAGATCGAGGGGATGATGAGGGCACTGACTCCACGTGGGTGCCTGGTAGGAGAGAGGAGGAGGAGGAGGAGGCGGCACATGTCCAATGAGGCAGGATGCCCTCCAGGGGCCAGCTTAGGGGCAGCACACCGACTGAATCACACCGCAGAGCTTCGCCTGTGCAGGGCGCTGCCTCTGCGCGTTATTCTAAAAGTTCTTTGGTGTGGGCCTTTTTTGAGACGAGTGCATCAGATCGCACCGCTGCTATTTGCAACATATGTCTCAAGCGTATCTCGCGTGGCCAAAACATCAGCCACTTGGGCACCACATGCTTGACCAAACATATGTTGACCTGCCATGCAGCTCGTTAGCAAGCATACCTCAAAGACCCACACCAAAGAACAAAGCGGACCTCTCCGTGCTCCTCATCAGCTGGGATCTCCAACCCCACTAGACCTTCAGTCCTCTCTGAAACCTGCTCTGAGAGGAATGAAGGTGTAGAATTAGGTGTGTCACAGCCAAGTGCTTCCGGGCACTCTGCTAGCAGTACACCCATGTCCGATTATTGCAGGCAAATGTCCCTGCCCCAGCTGCTGGACTGGCGAAAGAAGTTCACTCCCAGCCATCCACATGCCCAGCGGTTGAATGCTAGCTTGGCTAAATTGCTAGCACTTCAACTGCTGCCTTTTCAGTTGGTAGACTCTGCCCCCTTCCGTGAGTTTGTACAATGTGCGGTTCCTCAGTGGCAGGTCCCCAAACGCCACTTTTTCTCACGGAAGGCGATTCCGGCTCTCTACCGGCATGTGGAAGGCAATGTCCTTGCCTCGCTGGACAGGGCGGTCAGTGGTAAGGTGCATATTACCGCTGACTCATGGTCCAGCAGGCATGGACAGGGACGTTACCTGTCTTTCACTGCCCATTGGGTCACTCTTCTGGCAGCTGGGAAGGATGCAGGACAAGGTGCAGTAGGGTTGGAGGTTATTCCGCCACCACGCCTCCAAAATGCTACTATTGGTTGTGACACACCTCTCTCCTCCACCCCCTCCATGGCCTCTTCCAGGGCTCTGTCTTCAGAACCAGCGGTGCTCCATAGGCGTTCCAGGGGCTACGCAAGTACGCAGGCAAAACGATGCCATGCCGTGCTTGCGTTGGTTTGTTTGGGGGACAGGAGCCACACTGGGGCAGATGTTTTGTCAGCTCTGCAGGGGCAGGCCGAGAGGTGGTTGACGCCACGCCAGCTTTAGCCAGGAATGGTGGTTTGCGACAATGGCACCAACCTCCTCTCCGTCCTCCGACAGGGACAACTGACCCATGTGCCCTGTGTGGCTCACGTCCTTAACCTGGTGGTGCAGCGGTTCTTGGGCAGTTACCCGGGCTTACAGGATGTCCTGAAGCAGGCCAGGAAAGTCTGTGTGCATTTCCACCGATCATTTAATGCCTGTGCTCGGCTGGCTGAGCTCCAAAAGGTGTTGAACCTGCCCAAGAACTGCCTTATATGTGACATGCCCACCAGGTGGAACTCAACGTTGGCCATGCTGCAGCGGCTGCACACGCAGCAGAGGGCCATCAATGAGTACCTGTGCGACTACGGCACCAGCACAGGGTCAGGGGAGCTCGGTTTTTTCTCACCACGCCAGTGTGGCATGATCAGGGATGCATGCACTGTCCTGTCACCGTTTGAGGAGGCCACAAGGATGGTGAGCAGTGACAGTGCATGCATCAGTGACACTGTATCTCTTGTCCACCTCTTGGAGCATACGCTGCGTGGAATAATGGACAGGGCACTTGAGGCAGAACAGAGGCAGGAAGAGGAGGACTTCCTTGCCTCTCAATGCCCCCTTTATACAGACAGTGTTCCTGCTGTGCCACCCATCACACAGGAAGGGATGAGGATGAGGAGGAGGAGTAGGAGGAGGAGGAGGAAGAGGAGGATGATTGTGTCAGCATGGAGGTGGTGGCTGGCACTCAGCATCAGCAACAGCAGCAGTCTTGAAGGGATGATTTACAGTTCCAAGAAACCTGCGGACCGAATGCCTCAGCTAACCTACGCTGCATGGCCTCCCTGATCCTGCAAAGCCTGCGGAAGGATCCTCGTATTCTTCAGATCAAGGAGAGGGACCATTACTGGCTGGCCACTCTCCTTGATCCACGGTACAAGGGTAAGGTTATCTTGCCGTCGCAGAGGGAGCAGAGGATGAGACATCTCTGGGTGGCCTTGCAGAAAGGTCTGTGCAACGAGTTCCCAGAGACTGAGAGGTTACAAACTCCTGGTCCTGGACAACGTGTTGCTGAGACATCGGTCAGAAGGAGCGGTGGAGACGGTGGCTATCTGACCGATGCGTTCAGACAATTTTTTAGTCCGCAGCCCCAAGGTATGATCGGTTCCAGCAACCATTGCCAGCGTCTGATTTACATGGTGCAGGAATACCTAGGGGCAAGGTCAGACTTGGACACCTTTCCCACCGAAAATCCTCTGGCTTACTGGGTCTTGAGGATGGATCACTGGCCAGAGCTTGCACAGTATGCAATTGAGCTACTGGCCTGTCCTGCCTCCAGCGTTCTTTCGGAATGCACCTTCAGTGCTGCTGGTGGCTTTGTTACCGATCACAGGGTGCGCCTGTCCACCGACTCAGTTGATCGACTGACCTTCATCAAGATGAATCAGTCTTGGATCGCCCACAGCTACCAAGCACCCAAAGCTGATGTAACCGAATAATTTTTTTGAAATATCACATCCCTTCAAGACTGCCTATGCTGATGCTGAGTGACTGTCCTGTTATGTTGATTGTCTATCCTCTTCCTCCTCCGCTGATATGTTGGAAGAACATTTTTGGTTCTGGGTGATGCCACCAGCCCAATTTTTCAGCCCCTGTTTAACAGGGGCGTTTAATTACAATTTTTGATGCAATGCTTTGCAGCAGAGCTCATTCCTGCACCACAACTAGAGTATATGGGAGAGGTTGCAGTGTCATGGCACCAGCACCAGTGCCTAAGGCCCAATTTTTCAGCCCCTGTTTAACAGGGGCATGTAATTACAATTCTTGATATAATAATTCACAGGAGGGCCCGTTCCTGTGTCCACCCAGAGTAACTGTGAGGACTTATAGTGTTGTGGCACCAGCACAAGCACCACAACCACCAAAGGCCCAATTTTTCTACCACTGTTCAACAATGGCATGTAATTACAATTCTTTATATAATCATTCACAGCAGGGCGCTCCAGCGCCCACCAAGAGTCACTTTGAGGGCTTACAATGTTGTGGCAACACCAACACCTTGTTCCGCCATTTCAGCAGAGCATATAGGGCAGGCCCCTACTTAGAAACATCCAACTTACAAACGTCTCCTACTTGCAAACGGAAGGAGACAACAGGAAGTGAGATGAAAAAAGATGGACGGCAAAACAAATTATACAGGAGTGATAACCCTTCCCTATGTTTTTCAAAAAGCTTAAAAATAGATTTTTTGACTGGAGCTACACTTTAAAAATGTACCAGTTGAAAATTACAAACAGATTCTACTTAACACAACAAACCTACACAGTCCCTGTCTTGTTTGCACCGCCTGTATACTGCTGTTCTGAGTATATAGGGCCTGGGGGCCACACGTATTTCCTTTTTTTTAATATGGGTATGGGGTTCCCCTTAATATCCGTACAAGACCCAAAGGGGCTGGTAATGGGCAGATGATTGTCATCCATATTGCAGGAACCAGATATAACATTAAAACCGCAACCAGTTTTAAATGACGTTATTACCGTTAAATGTCATTTTGTGCAGGGACTGTTCTAAACAGGGGAAACACGTGGCACTTCACAGGCATACTATAGACACCCCCCAGTCACGATATTTAAAGGAATATTTCACTTTTTTTTTCACTTTAATCGTCATTAAAATCAGTGCTCCCGCCAAAACTGCAATTTTTAAAAACATTTTAGGCATTGACCCATGTCCCCTGGGGCAGGAGCCAGGTCCCCAAACCCTTTTTAGGACAGTATCTTGCATATTAGCCATTAAAATTAGCACTTTTAATTTCGAACGTAGACTTCAATGGGGTTCTAAAGTTTGTACGAATTTTCGGTCCGTTCGAAAATTCTGGTGCGAACCGAACCGGCGGGTGTTCAGCTCATCCCTATCCTAGACAGTTCCTTGGCCTGGGAACCTCAGACAACTTCAAACGCACACGTTTAAACATGATAGATATACTTTCCTATCTGTTTACGAATGCTAGCAGCATGAGTATTAACTACTTAATGACCGCACCATGGCCGAATGATGGCTACAGCATGGCTTAATAACTCTGGGGGGGGGGTGTACATTGACGTCCTCCCACAATCACGCTCCCATGCGCACCCAGGAATATTTGTGACCGCCGGGTCCGCAGGACCTGGCGCATCACGGATTACAGTAAATGGCCACTGACACCGGCCGTTTACCACGTGATCACTCCATCAAATGATGGAGTGATCACGTGTAAACAAACCGGCATCATGTCCTGTTCCTCTATCACTCTCCATACAGATCGGTACAAAGAAGGGAGAGGGGGAGATCAGATGCTGCTGCAGCACTGTGGGCTGGATGTGTAGTGCCCACAGCGCTGATTTGTGCCCACTCCAGCCATCCATCTATACTCAGCTAGCCATCCATCCATATTAAGCCAGCCATCCATCCACACTCAGCCATCCATCCATGCTCAGCCAACCATCTATCCATGCTCAGTCCTCCATTCATACTCATTCATGCTCAGCCATCCATCCCTAATCAGCAATACTCATCCATCCATGCTCAGCTATCCCATCCACCCTCATCCATACTCAGCCACACCCAGCAATACCCAGCCATCCCATCCCTACCCAGCCATACTCAGTCATCCCCATCCACAGCTCATCCATCTCCACTCATGTTCATCCATGTCACATCAGTTCTTATCCATCCCACATCCATGCTATTAGAGTGCCTACAAAAGTGTAATAGGTAGTCAAATTAGATTTGACATTTATGCCCCTAGAAAGCCTGATGGTGCTACCTGCATGTTGGGCCTCTCTATGTGGCCAGGCTGTGTAAAAGTCTCAAACACATGTCGTATCGTCGTACTCAGGAGTAGGAGAATCTATTTTGGGGTGTAATTTTTGGTATGTACAAGCTATGTGTTAGAAATATTGTATAAATAGATAACTTTGTGTAAAAAAAAAAAAGCGTTTTCATTTTCTTTACACATTTTCCAGAAAGTTGTAGAAAAAAAAATTGACATGTTCAAAAGACTCATTATGCCTCATAAATTTTGCGTTGGGTTGTTTTCTTTCCAAAATGGGGTCATTTTTGGGGTGTTTCCATTATCCAAGGGCCCTCAAAAGTGTAAGAAGTAGTCAAGAAATTAGAGGTGTAATTTATGCTCCAAGAACGCTTGATGGCACTCCCTGCATTTTGGGCCTCTGTATGTGGCCACGCTGTGTAAAAGTCTCACACATGTGGTATTGCCATACTCAGGAGGAGTAGTAGAATGTGTTTTGGGGTGTAATTTGTGCTATGCATATGCTGTGTGTGATAAATAAAATGCTAATATAACAATTTTGTGAAAGAAAAAAAAATAATCTTGTTTTTGCAAAGAATTGTGGGAAAAAATTACAACTTCAAAAAAACTCACCATGCCTCTTACTAAATACATGGGATTGTCTACTTTCCAAAAAGGGGTCATTTGGGGGGTATTTGTACTTTCCTGGCTCGTTAGGGTCTCAAGAAATGAGATAGGCTGTCAGTACATTATTAGTGATTTTCAGAGATTGGCACCATAGCTTGTGGACTCTATAACTTTCAAAAAGACCAAATATACACCGATTTGGGTTATTTTTAACAAAGATATGTAACAGTATACATTTTGCCTAAATTTATGAAGAAAAATTACTAATCTGCAAAATTTTATAACGGAAACTAAGAAAAATGCATTTTTTTTTTACAGAATTTTTTGTCTTTTTTCTTTTATAGTGCAAAAAAAAACAGATGTGATTAACCACTTCAATACAGGGCACTTTCGCCCCCTTCCTTCCCAGCCCAATTTTCAGCTTTCATCGCTCTCGCACTTTCAGTGACAATTGCGCGGTCATGCTACGCTGTACCCAAATGAAATTTTTATCATTTTGTTCGCACAAATAGAGCTTTATTTTGGTGTTATTTATTCACGACTCCGGTTTTTATTTTTTGCGATATAAGCGCAAAAAAAGCGTAAATTTGGAAAAAAAACAATATTTTCTATTTTAAAAGAAATCCAATAAAATCAAATTTTGTCATAAATTTAAGCCAAAATGTATTCTGCTACATGTTTTTGGTAAAAAAAATTCCGTTAAGTGTATAATAATTGGTTTGTGTGATCACGGACATATGTACGCAAATGATCATGTACATATGTGTGCAGGTGATCATGTACATATGTGTGCAGATAGTCATTGGGACATGTGATTTTAGTGGGACATATGTGGGGGACATGTTTTTATTATTAGGGACATGTGTTTTTATTATTTGGGGACATGTATGTTTTGGGGACATGTGTGTTTTGGGGACATATGTGGGGACATTGTGTTTATACTGTGTGGTGTGTTGTGTGTTTACACTAGACTGATGATCAGTGAGTAAAAAGCTGTAAAAAACAGCTCATACTCACTGATCATCAGCCGGCTGCAACGATCTGCTCTTCTCTCCTCAGCGATGACTTCTGTGTGAGGAGAGGAGGAGCCGATTGCCTAGCAACCGGCTGTTTGTTTACATCACATGACAGCCGTGATTGGACACGGCCGTCATGTGATCAGGAGGGCCAATCACAGAGCCCCCCTGCCGATCTGAGATGCACTGTGTCCGGGTGACACGAGCACATCGGGATCGCGCTCCTTCTGAAGGACGTTCCTGAACGTCCTATCAGAAGTAGACGGCTCCCACCCGGCCATATATGTGCATTGGCCGGGGGAGAAGTGGTTAAATACCACCAAAAGAAAATCTAAATTTGTGTGAAAAAAGGACAAAATGTCATATAGGTACAGTGTTGCATGACTAATTGTCATTCAAAATGTGAGAGCACCGAAAGCTGTAAATTGGTCTGATTAGGAAGGGGGTTTAAGTGCCCAGTGGTTAAAAATATTCAATATTGATTGGGAGGGTGAAGTTACACTTTAGGCCCCTTTTACACGGGCTGGCTGATCAGGTCCACCTGTCAGTTTTTCAGGCGGACCTGATCCCACACTCCATTCACCTCTATAGAGTGACAAATTCCAGTGGAGACATGTCTGCTGACACCCACTGCTATCCAATCTGATCCTCTCTGTCAAAACCAGACAGATGGAGCTCCTATTTACCTTCTGTATGGTGGATCAGATGAAAATGGACAAGTGGTCCATTTTCATCCGATCTCCCCATAGAGGTGAGTGGAGACGGACCTGTCATCTGCCTGCTCAGTGGAGTGAACCCCCCACTGAGCAAGCGGATCCCGCAGAATGGAGGCACCCATGTGAAAAGGGGCCTTTGCCCACTCCAGCAGCACAATGTTCGTTTGAATATCCATGCACAGATGTGCCAAAGGGCTCTACCCAGCCTTTGGGACTGCAGGGTACTTAAAAGTGCAGGGTAGCCTGTGTTCTAGCCCCCAGGAACTCTACAGCTCCCGAAACACATCCATCCAGCCACAGATCAAGGAACACAGGACCTGGAAGCGGACACGCAACCTGACAGTTCGCTCTCCAGCCTCCCTCAGCCACTACCATCAGTGCATTCCAGACATCCTCCTCCAACTGCTGCTTGTCTCACAGACGCTGTATACTTCAATCCAGCCCACACCAGCCGCCCTATCCACTGGTCATTATAGCCTGATTAATGCCTGCTTCACCAGGGATGACGCATATTAGAAACCCCTACCAAATGAGTGCAATACTTGCCTTGTTACTTATAATGACACAAATTTCAACATTCTACATCTAGATAGAGGTGCCCTAATAGTTTGTGTAATTTTTTTTTTGGGGGGGGGGTCCGCTTTAAATACATTACATAGCTATTTGTCGGGGGGGGGACTGTAAAAATCAGCTAGTGGAGAGATAAATGACCTCATCTAATGCCACAGATACAACACAGCAGTCACCACACAAGATATTCTGTACATACCTCCTCCTGTGTAAAGTCAATTTTAGAGCACCCCAGGTTATTATGGTAGTACAGGCATCCTGCAGTGCACATGTCAGAGCACCCCAGGGGCCACAAAACTCAGATACTCTGCAAATAACTATGTCTGCTAGGAAGACAGTTTTTGGTTCTGTAATCATGAGCAGAGCCAAGTGTTGACTCACTTGCGGCAGTAAGTATCTGCATTTTAGAGCACCCCAGATTATACAGTTTTCTAGCCATGCTGGAAGGTAACTGAGGGTATGTTCAAGCCCAATTTTAAAGAGTATATAAGCACAACAACATTATAAACAACCTGTGGTTGCAGGAAAGAAATTTGCACGGTGTATGGCCTGACTTAGTAGAATATCATCCTAGGGCCAGCTGACCTACCAGCATGTCTTTGGAACGCAGGAGGAAACCCACACAAGCACAGGGGGAACATGCATATAGTGTCCTGACTGGGATTCAAACCAAAAGCCCCTATGCTGCAAGGCAGAAGTGCTAACCACGAAGGATGAGCATCCGGCGTGTTCGCATGCTCCATGTGCAGAGCCCGCCAGGAAGTTGGTGCAGCGCTGTGCTAATCACAGGCAGTGAGACATTGCCCCGATGCACGGCTGCAGATATACAGCAATGTCTCACTGCCTGTGATTAGCTCAGTGCTGCCCCAACTTTCTGGCGGGCTCTGCTTGTGGAGCATGCAAACACGCCTGAGCTCATCCCTACTAACCACTAAGCCATTGTGCTACCTGTATAGGAGGCCTTTCATAAATACCTGTCAAACAGTGAAAACAATGTCCATAAACGTCTCAAATTGGTCTCCAAACCAACAATGTAGGTGAACACAGTGTCTTAACTAAATATCCAATGTGAGTGAGCATACATTTTGTGAAAATTTCACCCAAGTGCACTTCCACCTTGAATTGTATGAAATGCTTGCTTACCAGAGAGCTAGACTAGAGCTAGAAATTATAACTGTCTAGACAGGTGTGGATAATACACAGTGTTATTGTTATAGTGTTATTGCTGACAATAGAAATCACTCCAATTCACAAACCATGGGGAAAAGAAAAAATGGTCCAAAGTGTAAAACTAAATGGTACTTTATTACCACTTGCCCACTGGGCACTTAAACCCTCTTCCTAACCAGACCAATTTTCAGCTTTCACATTTTGAATGACAATTACACAGTCATGCAACACTGTACCCATATGACATTTTTGTCCTTTTTTTTCACACAAAGAGAGCTTTCTTTTGGTGGTATTTAATCACCACTGGGTTTTTTCTTTTGTGTGCTATAAATGAAAAAAGACCAAACATTTTGTAATACAAATGCATTTTTCTTAGTTTGTTATAAAATTTAGCAAATTAGTAACTTATCTTTATAAATTTTGACCAACATTTATACTGCTACACATCTCTGATAAAAAATAACCAAAATAAGTGTATATTATTTAGTCTGTGTGAAAGTTATAGAGTCTACAAGCTATGGTGTCAATTGCTGAAAATTGAAAATCTAATTTCTTGAGACACTAACAAGCTAGGAAAGTACAAATACCCCCCAAATGACCCCTTTTTTGAAAGTAGACATTTCAAGGTATTTAGTAAGTGGCATGGTGAGTTTGAGGTTGTGATTTTTTCCCACAATTCTTTGCAAAAATTAAAAAAAAAAAATTATATTTTTTTTCACAAAATTGTCATATTTACAGGTTATTTCTCACACACACACAGCATATGCATACTTGAAACTACACCCCAAAACATATTCTACTACTCCTCCCATGTATGGCGATACCACACATGTGAGACCTTTACACAGCCTGTCCACATACAGTGGCCCAACATGCAGGGAGCACCATCAAGAGTTCTAGGGACATAAATTACACATTTAATTTCTTGACTACCTCTTACACTTTTGTAGGCCTGGAGCACCAGGACAATAAAAACGCCCAAAAAATGACCCTATTTTGGAAAGTAAACACCCCAATTTATACTCTGTGAGGCATAATGGGTCTTTTGAACATGTCATTTTTTTCCACAAGTTTTTAGAAAATGTGGAAAGAAAATTAAAAGCATTTCTTTTTATTATTACAAAGTTGTCCATGTATATTTCTAACACTTAGCATGTACATACCAAAAATGATACCCCAAAATATATTCTGCTAATCCTGAGTATGGCGATATTACATGTGTGAGACTTTTCCACTGCCTGTCCACATACAGAGGCCCAACATGTAGGGGGCACCATTGTCATGGTTATGCAGTAATCTTCCTCTCTTTGCTTACCTCTCCTCGTGTTAAGACTAAGAGGCCAGCCACTTCCACCTGGTGGTTTTTATAACCTCTCCTCTAAGCATGGCTCCACCCCAGGCCCTATCAGGGAACCCTATATTAACCTGTGCACTGCAAGCCAGTGGTTCTGATCAACCATTGTGTGTTTGGCTTCCTGTTTTCTGCTTGCCATGTGCTCTACGTTTGACTCTGTTACCGACCTTGGCGTTTTCTCAACGATTCCTGTCTGCTTGTGACCTTGACCTTTTGGTATGTCCCCGACCATCCCTGTCTGCCTATGACCCTGAACCTTTGGCGTGTACTCAGTTGTTCCTGTCTGCTAGTTGTCCTGACCTCTGCCTTATCCCCTTACTATCCTTGTCGTTCCAGCCTGTTGCTTCCTTCTCCTGTAGTCTACTGTGAGCATGAGCTGTGAAACCCTAGGGGCCTCGACTTGGAGCCAGACTGCAGCAAAGTCCATCCTCACCAATGGAAGCCCTGGTCGAACACCCGCTGGCTCTTAGACTCCGCGCCCTGGGGAATCTATGCTCCAGCTCCCAATGGGATCTGTTTTAGTGATCCGGTAGACCTGTGTCCTGAATCTCCTTGGGTACAATCCGCAGCAGTCAGTCCTAAGGTCCACTACCTAGCGGTGCACTTCTGACTCCTACGGACTGCATCTGTCACCTGGTCTCAGGTGACCTGACAACCATCAGGTGTTCTAAAGGCATATATTTCAAATTTAATTTGACTACCTATTACACTTTTTTTTTCTTTTGTATTTTCTCTTTTTATTGTTATAGATTATTTTAAAACAAAGCCACTACACATGTCTAAACATCCATTTCAAAGCATTTCACATACAAATTCCAATAGCCAACCCTCTCTCCCAAAAAAACAAAACAACCCCCCCAAGGACCGATTTTTCTCTTTTAGACCTATTGCAAAATCATGATCACTCCTTTTAATCTTGAATAAAACTACAATCTTAGACTACATCTATAGTGGTTGGGATCAGGTCACGTGGGGGTAAGGGATTTTTTGCTGGAAATTTGTCAGGGCAATGGCTGGTGTTAGCGTTTCAATAATAACAGCACCATGCTTGATATGGCATCAGGGTGATTGAAGCACATTATTTCTATTATTACATTGTAGTAATAAATGAAATAGTTCAACTCACTATAAAGCAGAATCACTGGGAGCCTTGAGCGTGTCCCTTGCCACTGTCGCCTGCCACCAGATGCAGCTTGTAACTTGCCACGTCGCCTGCCACCAGATGTGGAATGTCACTTGCCACTGGATGCCGAATGTCACTTGCCACACTGCCTGCCACCAGATGTGGAATGTCACTTGCCATGCTGCCTGCCACCAGATGTGGATTGTCACTTGCCATCAGATGTGGATTGCTACTTGCCATGCTGCCTGCTACCAGATGTAAATTGCCACTTGCCACGTCGCCTGCCAGTGCCACCAGATGTGAATTGTTACTGCATTGATGGCAGCACTGGTCTATTTAGCACAAGGTGCAGTGAAGTGGTGGGTTCCAAGTGAAGGCAGGAGAGCGGTGATGCGGGGCAGGCGGTGAGAGATAATGTCATCTCTCTGCTCCCCACCACACCTCCAACATTGAGGCTGACAGAACACTGGCTGTGAGGGCAGAAGAGCGGTAATGCGGGAACTGGAGAGAGATGATGTCATCTCTGCTTGCCCACCCGCTCGTTTCTCTGATCCAGCCGTCTCTCTCATGCCGGTCCGGCTGCAGAGAGGCCATGGCCTGGTAGTTGGAACCATTTGAAATGTGTACATTAATTTGGCAGAATAATGCATTTATTCTACCTAGCCATGAGAGGGGTTGAAGTCTCAGGAGGTCCAACTGCTCCTTAATCTTGTTGAGCATTGGAATATAATTGGCCTCATACAAGGTCACTAAAGAAGTGGTTAACTTTACTTCAAGATGTCCCAATTCCTGTCAACACCATACAAAAGGGGAATTTAGGTTGTATTGCCTGCTGTTTTCTCTTTGGAGCTATGTTCAAGATCCCCGATTTAGATGTATTATTTTTTTTTTATGGCAAAGTTCCACAAATACAGCAAGTCACGTCATTTTCGTAAACAAGTATACTTTCCATCGGCACAAACCAAGAAGTCGTCAAACGTTCTTCTAAGTCTTGTTTGTTTTCAGCTTAAGAATTACTTTGCCTATGTGGTAGCATTTATAAACTATAAAACCAGGAGGCCTGAAGGGCCCATAAGAACATATATCCTGCTAACCAACTATGGAGATTCATAAATTAAGGGACTGAATCTAATAATATCACATGACATACATAGGCTGAAAATCCACAGATTTCTATAATCACGTTGGTTTTATAACGGCTGTACCAATGGCTAAGATACCGAGACATAGCATTGTCACAAGAAAGAAAAAAGGGGGGGGGATAAAGAGAAGAGGAAAAAAGAGGGGAAGGGGTATCGTACCACCACAATGTTAACAGACGCCCCAGTACATTGCTCTGCACTTTGGTAAATTAGTCCAATTGGGCTTTGGAGCGGGCCACCTCCTGCCGGTACGCATCTGAACATGCAAAATATCTCCAGGACCTCCACTTGTCTCAGAATTGTTCCTCTGTATTATGAAGCGTAGCTGTCAATTCCTCCATACAGAGAATATAATTGACTTTGCAGTAACACTGGACCCTGGTTGGTGGTTGAGGTTGTTTCCACAACGCAGGGATACACGCCCTTGATGCATTGAGGAGTGCCTTCTTATATTTCCGAATAGGTCTCTCTGTCAGTTGTAGGAGACATGCGGCCGGGTTACACTTCAACTCTACAGAGGTCAGATTTTTAATGGTTGTTGTTACCTCCTCCCAATAAGGTCCCAGGCTGGGACAGGACCAAAAATATGTGGTAAATCGTACCACCTTCCGCGTTACGCTGCCAGCAGTTATCAGGAGCAGCCCCTCCCATTTTGTGAAGTATGTAAAGGACTCTATACCAATGGGATAAAATTTTATACCCAGTCTCCTGGTATTGGTTCGCCATGGAGGACTTATGTGCCAGAATTAGGATTTTTTCCACCTGCCCTGGTATAAACTGAATCCCTAAGTTCTTTTCCAAATGGGGAACAAACGTCAGGGCCGGTTCATCGGGATGTCAAGTAGTTATATAGTGGAGACAACGTGTTTCGTGAAGATTCCCTTGCATTGCATAATGATTCTAAGTGGGTGAGATCACGTGAGGTATATGGCGCCTTCTGCAGGAAATGTCCAAGTTGGTTGGTGCTTAGACTAATCAGAGGTGGGTCTGAGAGCCTGGAAATGGCTGTCAGTGAGGGGAGCTCCCCCTGTGGTCATACATCAACTAAACGATATTTCCCTGATCGAGTGAGCTGTCTCATCCTTCTGCTGGTAAGTCCGGGTATGAAGTCAGGCTTTCCTATAAAAGGGGTCATAGGGGAAGGTAACAGTGAGAGACCCGAATTGTGGAAGGTCGACCTAACTACTGCAAAAGTAGCCCCAATCATGTCTTCTGGAGAGGTGAGCCAAGGTGATGTCAATAGTAGACATGTGCATTCGTTTTCGTCCGAACGCATTTTCGTCCGAATTTCAGCTATTTTCGTTTTCGTTTTGACAAACGATAACGAAAGCACAAAATCCGAAAAACGAAAATCCAACATAAATAAATGCTTTATTTTCGTTCGTTTTCGTTGTTACAACAGTTCGATATAGAATAGGAGATTGGGTCCTGCCCCAGGGGACATGTATCAATGCAAAAAAAAGTTTTAAAAACGGCCGTTTTTTCGGGAACAGTGATTTTAATAATGATTAAAGTGAAACAATAAAAGTGTAATATTCCTTTAAATTTCGTAGGGGGGGGGGTTGTCTATAGTATGCCTGTGAAGGGGCGCATGTTTCCCGTGCTTAGAATTGTCCCTGCACAAAGTGTCATTTATGCAGGAAAAAAAGTCCTTTAAAATCACTCTCAGCTATAATGAATTGTCGGCTCCGTAATACAGAGAACACTCATTGAAAGTCATTGATAAAAAAATAAATAAATAAATAAATAAAAAAAGCGTGGGGGTCCCCCAAATTCAATTACCAGGCCCTTCAGGTCTGGTATGGATATTAAGGGGAACCCTGCCTCAAATTTAAGAAAAAATTTGACGTGGGGTTCCCCCTAAAATATCCATAACCAGACCCTTCAGGTCTGGTACGGATATTAAGGGGAACCCCACGTCAAATTTAAAAAAAAATTGACGTGGGGTTCCCCCTAAAAATCCATACCAGACCCTTTATCCGAGCACGCAACCTGGCAGGCCGCAGGAAAAGAGGGGGGGACGAGAGAGCGGCCCCCCCTCCCTCCTGAACCGTACCAGGCCACATGCCCTCAACATTGGGAGGATGCTTTGAGGGTCTGTGACCCCTCAAAGCACCTTGTCCCCATGTTGATGAGGACAAGGGCCTCATCCCCACAACCCTGGCCGGTGGTTGTGGAGGTCTGCGGGCGGGGGGCTTATCAGAATCTGGAAGCCCCCTTTAACAAGGGGACCCCCAGATCCCGGCCCCCCCCTGTTTGAAATGGTAAGGGGGTACAAAAGTACCCCTACCATTTCACAAAGAAAGTGTAAAAAATGTTTAAATAAAACAAACACACTTTTGAAAAATTCCTTTATTAAAAATAAAAAAATAAAAAAAAGGATTCCATCGGCGGTAATCCACTCTTGCTATCCAGCGACGGACGATCATCTCTCCAGCGATGTCTCATCTCATCCAGCGCAGCGATCCTGTCTTCTGTCTCCTCCACGGAGACACTACAGGCATTCCGGCGGCTGACGTTTCTTATATACGGAGGGCGGGGCCATCCGTCACCTGACCCCGCCCCCCTCTGACGCAAGGGGAAACCCGGGGTTCCCTGTGACGTAGGGGTGACCCGCACCCCTCTGATGTAACACAGGCAGGTTTCCGTTACATCAGAGGGGGGGCGGGGTCACCCATACGTCACGGGGAACCCCAGGTTTCCCCTTGCGTCAGAGGGGGGCGGGGTCAGGTGACGGGTGGCCCCGCCCTCCGTATATAAGAAACGTCAGCCGCCGGAATGCCTGTAGTGTCTCCGTGGAGGAGACAGAAGAAGGATGGATCGCTGCGCTGGATGAGATGAGACATCGCTGGAGAGATGACCGTCCGTCGCTGGATAGCAAGAGTGGATTACCGCCGCTGGAATCTTTTTTTTATTTTTTTATTTTTAATAAAGGAATTTTTCAAAAGTGTGTTTGTTTTATTTAACCATTTTTTACACTTTCTTTGTGAAATGGTAGGGGTACTTTTGTACCCCCTTACCATTTCAAACAGGGGGGGGGCCGGGATCTGGGGGTCCCCTTGTTAAAGGGGGCTTCCAGATTCTGATAAGCCCCCCGCCCGCAGACCTCCACAACCACCTGCCAGGGTTGTGGGGATGAGGCCCTTGTCCTCATCAACATGGGGACAAGGTGCTTTGAGGGGTCACAGACCCCCAAAGCATCCTCCCAATGTTGAGGGCATGTGGCCTGGTACGGTTCAGGAGGGAGGGGGGGCCGCTCTCTCGTCCCCCCCTCTTTTCCTGCGGCCTGCCAGGTTGCGTGCTCGGATAAAGGGTCTGGTATGGATTTTTAGGGGGAACCCCACGTCAATTTTTTTTTAAATTTGACGCGGGGTTCCCCTTAATATCCGTACCAGACCTGAAGGGTCTGGTTATGGATATTTAGGGGGAACCCCACGTCACATTTTTTCTTAAATTTGAGGCAGGGTTCCTCTTAATATCCATACCAGACCTGAAGGGCCTGGTAATTGAATTTGGGAGACCCCCACGCTTTTTTTATTTATTTATTTTTTTATCAATGACTTTCAATGAGTGTTCTCTGTATTACGGAGCCGACAATTCATTATAGCTGCGAGTGATTTTTAAAGGACTTTTTTTCCTGCATAAATGACACTTTGTGCAGGGACAATTCTAAGCACGGGAAACATGCGCCCCTTCACAGGCATACTATAGACAACCCCCCCCCCTACGAAATTTAAAGGAATATTACACTTTTATTGTTTCACTTTAATCATTATTAAAATCACTGCTCCCGAAAAAACGGCCGTTTTTAAAACTTTTTTTTGCATTGATACATGTCCCCTGGAGCAGGACCCGGGTCCCCAAACACTTTTTAGGACAGTAACTTGCAAATTAGCCTTTAAAATTAGCACTTTAGATTTTGAACGTTGGAGTCCCATAGACTTTAATAGGGTTCTAAAGTATGCTATATAGTTAGCTCCGTCAAATCTTCTTTATACATTGACAGACACCATAAGCCTTCCAAGACAGATTCGAACGTAATTCATGTGGATTTTCGGACGAATGCAATTTTTGAACGAAAACGAAATAAATAAAAACGATTTTCGGGAGTAACTAAATAAATTAAGTTTTCGGACGAAAACGAAATTCCGAAACGAAATATTTTACTCTGCTCATGTCTAGTCAATAGAGGAATGGACGCCTCCTCAATCTCCATCCCCACCCACTGTTTGCAGTCCCCATTGCAATGCCAATCCACGACCCTCGAAAGGTGGACCACCCTGTAGTACTTGAAGAAGTTGGGAAGACCTATGCCCCCTTTCTGCTTTGGTAAAGATAATTGCATTGCATTTTAATCCTAGGTGACTTATGGGCCCAAATAAAGTCTTTGATTATCACCTGAATCTGTTTGAAAAATACCAAGGGGACATGGATTGGCAAAGCCTGGAGTATATACAGAATCCTCAGGAGCACTGTCATCTTCAACACTGTCAACACCACCCGAAGCACATCAAGGTCAAAGTATGCCAGTTGTGTACGTCAGTTTTCAGTCCCGGTAGCAGGGGCAAAAAGTAGGAAGGGTACAAGTGCGCCAAGTCTGGAGTGATGTTGAGGCCCAAATACCATATTGATTTGTCTGCCCAGTAAAACGCGTACGACGTACGCATGCTGTGGACTTCAGAGTCAGGGACCGTTATATTCAGCACCGCGGACTTGGCACAATTGACCTTAAAATTTGACAACTCTCCATATACCCTTAGAGCTCCTATGATATTGGGAATAGAAACCCGTGAATTGGAGACAAAAAGATAAAGTCATCAGCGTAGGCCGCAATTTTATGGTGCCCTGAGGATTTCAGCATGACCACGATATTAGGGTCATCTCTTATGTAGCATAGGAAAGGATCTAGGGTCAGAATAAAAATTAGGGGAGACAGGGGGCACCCCTATCTTGTCCTGTTTGAGATTATAAAAAAAAGTCTGAGCGCCATTCATTTACCCGAACAGTCGCCGATGGGGTAGAGTAAAGCGAAAGGATCCATCTAAGCATATTGGGGCCTAATCCAATGTGCTCCAGGGTGGCCCGCATAAAATGCCAGGCCATCCTATCGAAGGCCTTCTCAGCGTCTGTTGAGAAAGGGCCTTCTGGTAGAACGGCCCATATGGATTAGGTTAAGGACCCTAACAGTATTGTCCCTTGCTTCTCTCAATGGCACGAAGCCTGTCTGATGTAAATTAATCAATTTCAGGATGTACGGTAAAAGTCAGTTTGACAACATTTTTGAGAAGAGCTTTAAATCCACATTGAGGAGCGCAATTGGATGATAATTTCCACACTGCAACAGGTCCTTCCCTTTTTTGGGTATAAGAGATATGTAAGCCCTCAGTGAGTTTGCTGGCATGGAACCCTCCCCTTTCAGAGTGTTGTAAGCTGTCAAGAAATGTGACGTCAGAGAGGTCGAGAAGGTATGGTAATAAGTCAAATTGAAGCCATCATGCCCCAGGCACCTTCCATGGTTTTATTTGAGTTAAGGCTGCCTGGAATTCCTCAGCTGTAATCTCAGCCTCTAAGGAGTTTTGAATTTCATCTGGTAATATGGGCATGCCGGAGGGTTTGATGTATTCACTAGCCGACCCTGTCCTGGCTGTTGTGATCTCATCAGAATCCTCAGGGTGTAAATTATACAGTTTCTGGTAAAAGTTACAAAATTCCCCTGCTATATCCTTAGAGGTATTTATATTGGTCCCCTGCCTAGTTGTAATATATGGAATGAAGATGCGCTTCCTCGGGCCATGAAGAGCTCTCGCAAGCATTGACCCTGGGATATTAACGAATCAATCTGACTAGACCTTTCCCGCTTCTTCAAAGTCCCTATCCGTATCAACTGGCCCCATACTACACATTTGTGCTCTTCCCATATGGTCATCGGGTTCAGAGACGTCTCAGCATTTTCAGAGAAATAGTTTGATCAAATTCTATCCAATTCTCTACGTACTTTGGGGATTTGTAACAAAGATTCATTGAGTTTCCAAGTCAGGGGGGTTAGAGGGATAGCTTCCCAACTCAATGTCACGTGAGTTGGGGTGTGGTCTGAGAAGGATATGAAATTGATTTGGGAGGAGGTAACAAGAGGGAAGTCTTTGTGCTGAATCAAGAAGATGTAAATTCTTGAATATGTGTGGTGCACTGAAGAAAAATAGGTATAGTTCCTATATTTCCGATGCATGATTCTTCAAGGATCAGCCAGATTCAGACTAAACAACTCTGCTTTTAGCTTTTTGAGATAGGATAAGGAAAGGTAAGAAACCCCTCTCAAGACGTCAAGTAGCGGCTCCTGGGAGAAATTAAAATCCCCACCCAACAGAAAGATGCCCTCACGGAATTCCAATAATATTGGGGTTAGAGACGGTAAGATGATCCATGTCTGGAAAACAAACATTTACCAGGGTCACTGTGGTATTTCTGATTTTCCCTTTTAAGAGCAAGAGTGTATAGTATGCCTGTAAAGGGGCACATGTTTCCTGTGCTTAGAACTGTCCCTGCACAAAGTGTCATTTCTGCAGGAAAAAAAGTCATTTAAAATCACTCGCGGCTATAATGAATTGTCGGCTTCCCATAATACAGAGAAGTCATTGAAAGTCATTGATATAAAAAAAGCAAAAAAAAGCGTGGGGTTCCCCCAAATTCAATTACCAGGCCCTTCAGGTCTGGTATGGATTTTAAGGGGAACTCCACGCCAAATAAAAAAAATGGCGTGGAGTTCCCCCTAAAAATCCATACCAGACCCTTTATCCGAGCACGCAACCTGGCAGGCCACAGGAAAAGAGGGGAGGGCGAGAGAGCGCCCCCCCTCCTGAACCGTACCAGGCCACATGCCCTCAACATTGGGAGAATGCTTTGGGGTCCCCTCCAAAGCACCTTGTCCCCATGTTGATGAGGACAAGGGCCTCATCCCCACAACCCTGGCCGGTGATTTGGGGGTCTGCAGGCGGGGGGGCTTATCAGAATCTGGTAGCCCCTTTAACAAGGGGACCCCCAGATTCCACCCCCCCGTTTGAAATGTTAAGGGGGCACAAAAGTATCCCTACCATTTCACAAAGAAAGTGAAAGGGTCAGAGAGAGTGATAGTTTCTCTTAAAAATGCAGCTATCAAAACTATCAGTTGCATTTTTTAGTATACGGTCAATCCTTGACCCATGGACTGAGGAATAATACGTGTAATTCTGGACCTCAGAACGTCTAATGCTCCAGGCGACCACTAGCTGGTGTTCTATTAATAATCTTTTTGTTTTATTCTGCCTTTGTGCTGGAAAGCGGGTAGGACTCCCAGTGGTAGTCATCCACAGATCTATGTACATATTTAATGTTGGAAGAACAACGTGTAATGTAAAGTTGCTTATATAAACTCACAATATGTACTGTATGTACATTTCTACCCAGCAGGTGACACTGCAGTATGATAGTGTGTTATTCTATGGTAAAGTAATAACAGGATGTTCTACCTATGTTAAGTGCATGTACTTATATATTCTGGTTTCTTGTGTCATGTTTCTTCATTATGTAAGACATGCATTGCTAATCCTCCATGAAAGTAAAGTATTCTCCGCATACAACAAGCTTCCAAGTACATGATTCAATAACCTGCTAACAGGTTATGGGTTCCAGTGCATCCAGGCATTGGAGAGGATACTACAAGCAGTAGCAAACCCAGCAGTAGCAAACCCAGCAGCGCCCCAGGCACTGAAAAAAAATAAATAAATAATTCTGTAAGACAATGAGTCTGTGAATACTGTATGCAAGCAGATGAAAGATGGCCAGCGGTTCAAATGTGAACTTTGCCATTTCAAAGCTGATCAATGCAAATTACCAGCTGTTGAAATGTAAACTGGAAGTGTTTCTCACCAAGGATGACTTGTGGCAAGTGCTGAATACAGACAGACCCACAGACAGAGAGGTGGAGGACTGTGATAGGAAGGATAGACAAGCAAAAGCGATTATAAGTTTGCTAGTGGAAGATGACAAGCTTATCCACATAAGAACACTGAAAACAACCAAAGGTATGTGGACTTCATTACATAAACTGCATGAGCATTCAAGTCTAAAACAACAAGCTGGTTCTACCAAGAAAGCTACATAAAATGAGACTAGAAGAAGGCCAGCAAATGTGTAACCACGTGAAAGCTATGCTAGAGATCATAGAGCAGCTACTTGCCATTGGAGAGGAAATCAAAGATAATCATATTGTTGCCCTGCTCCTCTGCAGCCTTCCAGAGACATATACTGCTCTCATTAATGCTTTAGAAACGAGACTCGGCCAGGAGCTGACACTGACATATGTCAAAGGCAAATTAAAATGATTAATAAGACAGAAAGAAAATATGCACCATAATGACAAAGCTCTTAAAATGTAAAAAAGGCACAAAGTACAAAAAGAAAACAGAGCCTGTTTTTGCTGTATGAAGACTGTTCACTCAAAGGATGGTTCTATCTGGAAAGCCAAGCAGCAAAAGCTAGAGCTATTCACAAAAGAAAGAGTCAAAACAATCACAAAGAAAACGGCAGACACATCATGGAGTGGTACCCCTAAAGTAACACAAAGCAGCAAGCCATGCGGCTGGTGAATAGACTCAGGTAGGACAAGTCACATGACTAGCAATGAGATCTTTTTCGCAAACATTGATTACAGTGCAAAAAACATTTTCCTAGCAAATGGGAAATGCATCACTTCTGAAGGTAAAGGCCAGGGCTTACTGAACTGCATTACACTACAAGGCGAGCAGAATATCCTTGTAAAGAAAGTGCTGTATGTTCCAGAACTAGAACGCAGCCTTCTATCAGTGAAAAGTCTTGCAAACAATGGTCTCACAAGTTCCAGGGTGATGAACGCATAATTGACAATAAGCGATTCCTTGCAAAAGGAAAACTGGATGATCACTGTTACAGGCTCATCACCACAGACCAGTAAGCCAATATAGAAGCTATAGAGGACATTATAAAAAGAGGTTTATCAGGAGATTTAACAATAGCACGTTGCAAAGTGCTTATGAATTGCAAATGCTGTATTGAAGCAAAAGCCACACATGCTCCTCTTCCACAGGCATCTCAAAGAAAAAAAAAAAAAAAAGACCCACCCCCTGCAGCTCATACACAGTGACATATGCGCTCCAATGAAAACTCCTACGTCAGGCGGGAACAGATATCTACTGAACTTCATTGATGATTATTCCAAGTACACAACTACTTATCTGATGAAACACAAGAATGAAACATCAAACGAGTTTGTTGCCATGTTTAGCAACAAATTCCAATGCAAACCAGGAATATGCACCGACAATGGAGGAGAATACATAAGCAAAGAAGTGGCCTCATGTCTTAAGAGACAAGGAATAGTACATCAGACAACCACACCATACACTCCTGAACAAAACGTTGTAGCAGAAAATGAAAAAATAACACTCTTATAGAAATGGCCGGGTGCATGTTGTCGGATGCCAACCAACCTGACAAGTACTGGGGAGAAGCAGTCATGACTGCAACCTAGCTACAGAACAGACTACCTTCAAGAGCCATTAAAAGTACTCCGTTCAAAATGTGGCATGGATCACAGCCTAGCATTCTAGTAGTCTACATACATTGAGCAAACTAAGAGTTACAGAATCCTACACCCAAAGACTGACAAAGTGACAATAAGCTGTAATGTTTACTTTGATGAGAGCCCATCACCAGAAACACAGATCCCTGAAAACTTTGAAGTGACTATGCCAAGCAAACCAGAAGAAAAGGTCAACCAAAGTGAACCTGTGCAGGAGTCAGAACAAGAGGTGGAACTCACATTGCCTAAATAAAGTTCCCCTGAAGTTCCCCTAGATCCTGCTGAACTGCCTGAAATCAGAAGAAGATCTACTTGGACTACAAAAGGGGCTACCACCACCGCAAACTGTCATAAACTGTCAAAACACACATCATATTTGAACCAACATCAGACGTTGAAAAACTGCCAAAACGTGAAGCCAATACATGGAGAAAGGCAGCAGGAGAAGAATTAAAGTCACTTCAAGAAGATAAAACCTGGACACTCACAGAGCTCCTTTGTAACCGCAAAACGATAGGAAGCAAGTGGACTTTCAAAGTAAAGGTAGCCACAGAAGGAAATAGCCACAAATACAAATCCAGACTAGTTGCCAAAGGTTACTCCCAGACATTTGTGAAGATTACGATGAAACATTCGCTCCCGTTGTAAAACCCTCCAGCATCAGATCGTTTCTTAGCATTGCAGCTGGGAAGGGCATGCAAGTGAAAAACCTAGGACGTTAAAACTGCTTTCCTATATGGAGACATTAAGGAAGATCTCTACATGGTGCAAACACCAGGGTTTGAGCAAGGAGACAACCTTGTGTGTAAACTTCAGAAAAGCATCTACAGTCTTAAGCAATCTGCAAGGATGTGGAATGAGAAAGTAAATGATGTGCTTACTGGAGAGGGATTCTCAAGTAGTAGCAGACCCCTGTCGCTACTCTAATGCCCTGTACACACGATCAGACTTTCCGACAACAAAACCGTGGATTTTTGTTTGAAGGGTGCTTCAAATTTTTGTTTGAAGCTCCAACTTGTCTTGCATACACACGGTCACACAAATGTTAGTCAACAATTACGAACGTAGTGACGTACAAGACATACGTGATATCTCCATTATGAACACTAGTTTTACAAGACCGAGTATGCATGGACTTTCGTGCGACTGACTTTTTTACACACGATCAGAAAGTTTGACGACAAACATTTGTTGGCGGAAAATTGGAGAACCCGCTAGCCAAAATTTGTTGGCGGAAAGTCCGACAACAAATGTCCAATGGAGCTTACACACGGTCTGACTTACCGCCAACAAGCTCACATCCAACATTTCCCGTCTGAAAATCTGACCGTGTGTATGCGGCATAAGAATCAAGCAGACAGAGGGATATACAACTTTATCTATGTTGATGACATTATAACCTGTTTTGACAAGAAGGGGATTACAATTAGAGCTGAAAGAAATTTTTTTAAATCAAAGAACTTGGGAACATTAGCTACTATTATCTTCTCAACCAATTTTAGAAAATCTCCGAAATCTTGGAACAATTCCATGCAAGATGCAAAGGAAGTGAAAACTCCTATGGAACCAGGCTAAAGTACAATGCAACAGAAAACTTGCTACCCAACAATGACACATATCGCAGAGCAAAGGGTCTATCCTAGGACCAAACACATCAACGTCAAGTATCACCTACTGAGGGACAATCAAGTGCAAGGTGTTATTGACATTCAATACTGCCCATCAAAGGAGATGACTGCTGAATCACTCACCAAGCCTTTGTTGAAGGAACATCATAGCTATTTCTAGGAGAAGCTGAATATAAATTTGACAAAGTACATGCTGTTGAGAAGGGGTTTTGGAAAAACAGCAACATGTAATGTACAGTTGCTTATATAAACTGCTTATATAAACTGACAATACGTACTGTATGCATTATACCTTTCTATCCAGCAGATGGCACTGCAGTATGATGGTGCATTATTCTATGGTAAAGTAACGAGAGAGGGAGAGAGAGAGGGAGAGAGAGAGGGAGAGAGAGAGAGAGAGAGAGAGAGAGGAAGGAAGACTGAGTGAAGATGGAAGCTCCCGGGACCCGCTGGATTGATCACATGGCAGCGCTGGAGGGCTCAGTCTGACAAGTAAGTGTACCCTAATGTGCTAATATGCTCTGCATACTTGTACATTATGTATAAATCACAGTAGTAATCACAAAATTAAATGAGTACTAATAATGGGCAGAACAAATATGAGGGCTGAACTAAAAAAGTGTGCCCATTCTAGAGCTGGTAAACTTGAGGATATTCAATATAATTTTGAAGAACTGTTTTTGTGAGGAATGCCCTGTACACATGGTCGAACATTCCAACGTCAAAATCTGTCCGATTTTTTCAGACAGATTTTGGCCCAAACTTGTCTTGCATACACACGGTCGCACAAAGTTGTCAGAAAATCTGATCGTTCAGAACGAGGTGACGTACAACACGTACAACAGGACTATAAAGAGGCCAGTAGCCAATAGCTTTCGCCTTGTAATTTATTCTGAGCATGCGTGGCACTTTGTGCTTTGGAATAGTCCACACACGATCAGAATTTAAACGATATGATTTTGCTGTCGGAAAATTTTAAATCCAGATCTCAAACTTTGTATGTCAGAAATTCCAACGGAAAAAGTCAGATGGAGCCCACACACGATCGGAATTTCCGACAACACGGTCTGATCGCACATTTTCTGTCGGAAAGTCCGACGGTGTGTACAGGGCATAAGAGACATAGGGGAGGAGTATGGATGGTATAAAAGTGGGAAGTATGTGCAGGTTAGGGAGAGGAATGTGGAGGGTATAACAGTGGGCACTTGCAGGAAAGGTCTCACGTATGAAAATCTGAGCTAGCTGCACACCCCGTAACAAATATTTGGAAGAATTAGACAAATTCCCCATGGGGCTTTTTAGCAGCAATGAGAAACAGATACTTTTGTAAAAATAAATTTTATTTATCAAAAATTCTGATCAAACTTCATTTGAGTACAAAAAGTTTAAAATGTAAGCTCTGGTGTACATCATGCAAAAAAATTGGTAGGGGAAATCACATACATCATTTTTTATAAAAGTCTTTCCACAAAATGATTAAATTATATTTGAACAATATTCCATAACATATACATTGTGTGACCATTTGATATGAAAATACCCCAATGCATTTTGACCTTGGGAAATTATAGTCTTCTTCAGGAGGTTTCTCACATTTCTCTAAGTATATCAAAGGGACAAAATGTAACATTTCATAGAACCAATTTATGTTATCTTCCAATACTGATATATTACAGCATCAAATTATTGTATTTACCCTTTGACCTGTACTGCTAGACCGAGGAGCTGGAGTGACATTAGGACAGAGATCAGAGATTGGTCGGTATCTACACATAGACACTCAGCACAGCTTTGATGGTCGCCCCCTGAGTACCCTACCCAAGATTGGTGTGGATCCTTTGGAGATTTCTGCCATGGAACCATCATTTTCAAACTATCTCCATCCTAATTGGTGTTACAGCATCTGTGCCTCTCTCCAGCCGGATATCATCCTGTACTGGGAAGCCAGTATTACAAGCCTTCTTGAAGCACTGCCATATAGTTTGTGCGTCCATCTGTTCCGGGAAGAGTACCTATTGCTTTATCAGAACATGTTTATGATGTCATCAGCCAGCTGTGACCACATGTTATTTGCCTCTGCTTGGGACCTAGAGCTACTCCTCCACTCAGTGGACTTTTTATATATATTTGGACATTGGCTATTTCATTTATGTGTGGTATTTGCACATCACTTTGCTATTATTCACTTATGTTTTAGGTTATTCTTGATATACCTTTTTTTACACTTTTACTGTGTACACTTGTTTGGGGGTTTTTAACGCTACACTTTTTTAAACAATTTTGCTCAAACCAGAGACTTTCTTTAAAAGCCAAGACGTTTTGCCCTAGAGCTGATCCTACGCCTCACTGCAGGACTGTCCACACCCCACCTTCCCACCAAAGTGGGGGAAGGGGAACCAGCCCCAAGGATCACGGCTTACAAGAGATGACAGTGTATTGGGGCCGCCACAGAAAGGGATAGCATTAGGGCGACAGCACCTGGAAACAACCATTATGAACTATTAATATATTTAAAGATAATACAAAACAGGACAGGGAAAATGGGGAGGCTAGCTTCAAAAACAAGGTTTACCAGGAGCGAAGGAACTTAAGATATTCTTGTAAATTTTTATAATTATTTAATTGCTCTTTAAAATCTTATTTTTTTGGGGGTTTTAAAAGAGATTTATTGAAATATTGGGATCATAACAGAGATGAATCTCCCACGCAGGGGAGTTCTTAGAAATGAAAACAAAACAGGCTGAACAAAAAAGACGTTTCGTACCATTACATCTGATAGAAAATCTTTGAAAATAACAGCAAGGAGATCCTAGATCCTGAGAGGTTCAGGAGTATGGTTCGACATAAACATCTAGGGTGAATAATTAACTCCTGAAGAAAGTCAGAGTAGAGAAAAAGGGAAAGGAGAACTAGGAGAACCATAGAGGAGACAAAGTATAAAATGATAAGCATAAATTAACCCTCTCTCCCGGCGGCCTGAAGCCCCGACACCCCGACAGGGAACTCACTGTGTCGGAGCCCCATGGCCCCCCCGGATCCAAGGTCCATCAGATTTCAAATCACATAAAACCCTGCTTAGCATATCCTGAGAACGAAACTATCTAGAAAATGAAAAGATAAAACTTGGCAGAGACCCCAGGGGGTCCTAATCAAAGGCTTGGCTCACAGCTAGATGTGGGGGCTAGCCCCTGGGATGGTGTAGCAAACAATAGATATTGCGAATAGGTCAGGCCTAGAAGCACCTATTAAACCAAAGCCTGTTCAGAAAAACATAAGCCGCCCTCCCTCAGCCCAGCGGTGCCGGGGGGAGGAAGGGAAGAGAAAGAGGGGGAAAGTGAAAAGGAGAAAAGAAAGGGTGGAAGAAGAGGGGGGGTGGTCAGTACGGGGAGAGAGGTGCCTGGGCCAAGGAGAGTGGGAGGTAGTTGGGGGGGAGTTTGGCTCTCGGGGCGGAGCAAAAGGTGAACCTGGTGACTGAGACTAAAGGCTAAAGAAGGGTCCCCGATGTGATTAGCCCAGGGTTCCCACACCCTTTTAAATTTGTCCATTTTGTCAAGAATGGCATAGGAAGTTTTTTCTTGAAACATAATCCAGGTGATTTTTTGTTTCAGGTTCGGGAAGGAAACCCTATGGGATTTCCAGGACCTGGCTATAGTCAACTTAGCACCTAGTAGGATAAAGTGAATCAAAAATTGAGTGTATTTGGGGATGTGGGGGATTCTATCATTCAGGAGGGCAAATGCTGGGGATTGAGGGGCGGCATGGCCAGTGACCTTGCGGATTAGGGCAAAAGTCTTATTCCAAAAGTTTCTGATTATGTGAATGAGCGAACCCAGGTGCCCACACCCTCTAAAACATAAGGGGGAGGACTGAGGGTAGAATTTAGCAAGGTGGGTGGGAACCAGGTACCAACGGGTAATGACTTTAACGTCCGCCTCCATTAAGAACGTATTAAGGATCCCCTTGAAGGCAGTATTGAAATGGGTGTGCCAGGAGTCCAGATCCCACTCAAGTCCTAGGTCGCGTTCCCAGCTCAGCATGTATTGCGCGTTTTCCTTTGGCTCGGCCAGCGCCGAATAGATCAGAGAAATCCCTCCCCTCATGTCTATGGCTGAAGAACACCAGAGTTCATACGATGAAACAGTGAGGGGGAGGGGGTGTTGGGATGTTAGCGTGTGCAAAAAGTGGGATATTTGATGGAACCGGAATCTTTCTGTGGCGGGCATCTCCAGCTTAGAGATGCATTGACTCAGCTTAAGTGGCCCTGCTGGGTTAAGAAAATGTCCTATTCTGTAAAGGTCTTTGTCTATCCACCATTGGAATGCCCTGATATTCTGCCCCTTGCTGAAATGAGGGGTTGTTGAAAATATGTGCGAGAGGTTGCCACTTGGAAGTAAGGGTGTTGGACTTATATATCGTATCACATAGGGCGAGGGAATGAGAGAGGGTAGGGGACATGACCGGGGGTCTAGATTTTGGAGGGCGCCATAGAAGAAAGTCAATTGTATGTTTAGGGATAGCCTGTCTTTCCATCTCTAGCCATTCGGGTTTAGGTCCTCTCGAGTAAACATTAGACATCTGGCAGAGTTGCGCTGCCCGATAGTACCACCAGAGATTGGGCAGTCCTAGACCGCCTTTCTGTCTTGGTCTGAATAGTGTTTTCTTGGGGAGTCTATGGATGGATTTGCCCCAGGTAAATTCAATAATTGCCGACTGAAGGTTCTGTACGAGAGACTTAGGGACCGGAATTGGCAGAGATAGTGGAAGAGGTACAATATCCTAGGGAGAAGGGTAATTTTAACTGCATTAATTTTCCCCATCCAAGGCATCTTGTGGAGGGACCATTGTTCGAGATCATTTTTAAGTTTTTTAAACATGGGTGGGTAATTGTGGTGGAACAATTGACCAAAGTTGGGTGTAAGGTGGACCCCTAAATAGGGGATGGAGGAGGAGCTCCAGGAGAAGGGGAAGTGCTCTTTTAGCCTATTTACTAGGTCGGGGGATAGGGAGACGTTGAGGGCTGTTGACTTGGCCATATTAACGTGGAGTCCTTGTCCAAACTTTTGGAGGAGTTGAAGGATATGAGGGGTCGAGATGAGGGGAGAAGTGATAAAGAGAAGGACGTCGTCCGCGAACAGAGCGCATTTATGTGTCGCGTTGCCACATTTCACTCCCTGAATGTCTGGATGATTCCTGATAGAGATAGCTAACGTTTCGATTCCAATGGCAAAGAGAAGGGGAGAGAGTGGGCAGCCCTGTCTGGTTCCTTTGCTAATTAAGAAGGGGTCTGAGAGGTGGCCCTGGAGTCTAACCTGTGCTCGGGGGGTGGGAGTAAAGAGCTTCAAGGAGGTGGAGGAAGTGGGGACCAAAGCCCCACCTTCCTAGGACGCCAAATAAATAGGGCCAAGTGATAGTGTCATAGAGATGACATCATCTCTGGCCGCCCTGCATCCCTGCAGTGCAGTTCCCCCCTCACTGGGCAGGCAGCCAGGAAGCAGAGAGCTGACATTATCTCTCTGCTGTCTGACTGATAATCTGCTGCCTGACTCAGTGACACAGCAGGAAAGTGGCAGAGCAAGTGACAATCCATAATGTGTGGCAGGCGACGTGGCAAGTGACAATCCGTAACGTGTGGCAGGTGGCGTGGCAAGTGAAAATCCATGACGTGGCAAATGACAATCCATAATGTGTGGCAGGCGACGTGGCAAGTGACAACCCGGGACGTGGCAAGTGACAATCCATAACGTGTGGCAGGTGACATGGCAAGTGACAACCTGGATGTGGCAAGTGACAATCCATAACATGTGGCAGGTGACGTGGCAAGTGAAAATCCGTGACGTGACAAGTGTCAATCCGTAATGTGCGGCAGGTGACGTGGCAAGTGACAACCCGGGACGTGCAAGTGACAATCCATAATGTATGGCAAGTGACAATCTAGGATGTGGCAAGTGACAATCTGTAATGACGTGGCAAGTGACAATCCGTAATGTGTGGCAGGTGACGTGGCAAGTGACAACCTGGATGTGGCAAGTGACAATCCGTAACATGTGGCAGGGGACGTAGCAAGTGAAAATCCGTGACGTGGCAAGTGACATTCCGTAATGTGTGGCAGGTGATGTGGCAAGTGACAATCCGTAATGTGTGGCAGGTGACGTGGCAAGTGACAACCCAGGACGTGGCAAGTGACAATCTAGGACGTGGCAAGTGACAATCCGTAATGTGTGGCAGGTAACGTGGCAAGTGACAATCCGGGATGTGGCAAGTGGACAATCCACAACATGTGGCAGGTGACATTCTGCAACGTGTGACAAGTGACAATCTGCATCTGGTGGCAGGCGATGTGGCAAGTGGACAATCCGCAACATGTAGCAGGTGATGTGACAAGTGACAATCCTTAATGTGTGGCAAGTGACAATCCAGGACGTGGCAAGTGACAATCCATAATGTGTGGCAAGTGATGTGGCAAGTGACAATCCAGGACGTGGCAAGTGACAATCCATAATGTGTGGCAAGTGACGTGGCAAGTGACAATCCAGGACGTGGCAAGTGACAATCCATAATGTGTGGCAAGTGATGTAGCAAGTGACAATCCAGGACGTGGCAAGTGACAATCCATAATGTTTAGCAAGTGACGTGGCAAGTGACAATCCAGGACGTGGCAAGTGACAATCCATAATGTGTGGCATAATGTGTGACTTATCTATCTTGGCAAGTGACAATCTGGGATGTGGCAAATGGACAATCTGCAACATGTGGTAGGTGACATTCCGCAACCTGTGACAAGTTACAATCTGCATCTGGTGGCAGGCGATGATGGCAAGTGACACGCTCAGGGATCCCACTGATTTTGCATTATGGTGAGTTGAACTATTTCATTTTATATAACAGAACAGAAATTGGTTAGAAGGCCAGGAGGTCAGCAATGTGTTCCCTTCAGGGGCTGCATAGAGTATACTGCATACTTTGTTGTTCAAAATTAATATAAGCTGTTGCCTGGGTACTGTGCCACATGGGTGTGGTAGTCTGTTGTTCAATGGCATTAGTTCATTTTTTTTTTTTTTGATGGGGGGGGGGGGGGCCCATACAACATTTTGCTATGGGGCCCTGTGATTTCTAGTTACGCCCCTGTGACCGAGATATATGCTAAATTGGCTGCATGGTCTAAGGATGAGGCTTGGGACAAGGAGTTGAAAAAACGGGCCAGATAAGGAGACAGGATGTCAGAAAAGGTCTTGTAGTAGTGTGTCGAAAACCCGTCTGGGCCCGGAGCGGACCCTTTCCTAGGGGTCCTTAATAACTGCTCTAACTTCTGCTTCTGAAATGGGGGCATCTATGATTGAACGATGAGAGTCCGATATCTTGGGGAGGGGAACGCCGTTGAGGTAGGTTTCGGTAGACTGAGAACTGTTCGGGTTTGGGCTAGAGTAAAGCTTAGCATAGAATTCATGGAAGGCATTCAGGATGTGTTTGGGGTTTTGTGTAAGGGAACCAGAAAGTGATTTGATTTTTGGAAGGGCATGGGCTCTGAATTTGGGAGAAAGTTTTGCTGCGAGAAGTGGTCCGAATTTATCCGAGTTAAGATAAAATCTACCACTCACCCATTGGGTATGTTTTTCGGCACTGGAGGTGAGGGCGATGTTAAGGGCGATCTTGGCTGCATCAAGGCGAGCAAGAGAGGAAGCAGAGGGGTGCTTTTTGTGTGCTTTGCTTAAGATCTGGAAATTTTTCTCCAAGTTGATGATGTCTACTTGTTTTTCTCGTTTAAGGCAGGAGGAGAGCTGGATGAGCTTGCCCCTCATAACTGCCTTATGAGCCCCCCATAGCACACTAGGGGAAATGTCCTCGGTATCATTAATATGGAAGTATTCCTTGAGGTCATTTTCAAGGCTAGTGAGATGTGCTGGGTGGGAAAGTAAAGCTTCTTTCAGCCGCCAATGTGGTGGAGTTGTTCGGTTTAGGCAACCGGAAATTTTCAGGGAGACTAGGGTGTGGTCAGACCAAGGGACTTCGACTATGGCGGCGTAAGAGGCGAGAGGAATGTCAGTGGAATGAATGAAAATGTGGTCTATACGGGCGTAGGTCCTGTGGGGTGCAGAGAAGTGTGTATAGTCCTGGGCTGAGGGATTAAGTTCCCTCCAGGAGTCTATCATGCCCAAGGCATGAAAGAGCCGTGCAATGCAAAGACTCTGCTTGGGAGGTCTTTTCAGGAGAGACTTTTTTGGGGAAGACTTGTCTAACACATGATCAAAGGCGACGTTGGAGTCGCCGCCCATGATCACCTTACCCTCCAAATGAGGGGAAAGGGAAGTTAGCATGGAAGAAAAGAACTGAGTTTGGCCTTTATTGGGGGCGTAATAGGAGATGAGGGAGAAGAGTGACCCATTTATATGTCCCTTGACAATTATGTAACGTCCTTCCCCATCCCTAATAGTTTGAGACAGGGTAAAAGAGGTGCGTTTGGAGATGAGGACAGCGACCCCTCTTTTCTTATCATAGGCATTGGCAAGGTAAAAGGTAGGGTAGTTTCGGTGAAGGAAGGAGGGATTAAAGCTTTTCGGGAAGTGTGTTTCTTGTAGAAGAACAATGTCAAAATTCTTAGAGTGGTAGCTATATAGGGCCTTACGCCTTTTGATGGGGGAGTTTAGGCCTTGGGTGTTATGGGATGCTACTTTGAGAGATTGTAAATGGGATGTTTCGTCAGCCATAGACATGAGGTGTAGGGTGCGAGCATGTGCCGGCTGTGATTACCTGTCCTGAGCGGACCCTGGTCTCGAGGTTGAGGATGCGTTGTACTCCCAGGAACCGGGATGGCCTATGACAACCCACTCTCCTTGGAGGCACCTGAAGGGGAGAAGACACGTGAGTACAGAGAAGAAGGGAAGACCAGAAAAGGAGAGAAAAGAGGGGAGAGAAGGGGGGAGGGCCCAGGAGGGAAAGATACCTGGGTTCCCCAGGGTATGGGGTGGCAGGGTGAAACCTGCCCCGAGTCCCTTTGGATTGCAGGGATCGGTTGAAGGGCAACCCGTTAAGGGGTTGCATTCCTGGTGCCACCGTGGGAGGTGAATCCCCAGGGCCACAACAGGTGGAGTGGCAAGCAGACCCACTACGGTCGCGCGGCACTCGGCAACAGTCAGATAACACCTAAGCAAGATAACATTAGAAACTTGTTAACCAAAATTTCAATTAACATATATAACCAAAAACGCCCACAGGGGGAGGCCCCTGGGATAAATCAGAACGTGACATGCTGAAGAGACACGGCTCTTAGGCTATGTGTGCGTGTCTCTTATGGAAGGCCAGCTAGCGGAGACAAAACAAAAAACAAACAAATCAAAAAAAAAAGGAAAAAAGAACACAACCCCCCCTTGTAATCAGGGTGGAGTGGTGGAGTGGAGGGTAAAAAGGAAGTATTCGAGGCCCTTGTAAAAAATTTAAAAGGGGATGAAAAAGTTCCCACGAGGGAAGGATGTTCTGGGGGGACTCAGTGGTCGAGGAGGTCAGTCCTGTGCCTTAAAAAGATCTGGCGAGGGCGGAGAATTAGGGTCAGACCCCAGGGGGTCGGGAAGGGAAGGAGTTCACCTTGGGGGGACGGCATCCCTCTGTCTCTCTGGTTGCTGCTTAACCCATAGGGGGGTCAGAGGGCTGGTCGGCGGTGGCCTCTTGGAGAAGCTCGGGCGGGTCTCCATTTGTTGAGGGGAAAGTTCCTGAGAGATGAGCCCCAGGTGAAGGAGTAAGCGTTCGCTATTCTAGAAATTCGTGATGTTATACGATTTTTCTTTGTAGTTGAACTGCAGGCGGAAAGGGAAGGCCCATCTATATTTGATCATCTTCTGTGAAAGGATATCCAGTAAGGGTTTGAGGGCTCTCTGTTTTTGGATTGTAGTAGGAGATATGTCTGCGAAGATTTGTATCTTGGCGCCGTTGAGGGAGATGTCTTCCCTGTTACGGGATCTTTTCATTATTTCCTCTTTGACGCTGTAAAAGTGCGGCTTGACCACTATGTCCCGAGGAAGGCCATCTTGGCGAGGGGGTTGTAAAACTCTGTGGGCTCTGTCCAACTCAAGCCTGTTATCTGGGATGTCAGGAATAAGTTCCTTAATCAGAGCTCGGACAGTCGCCTGTATATCTGCTTGCGATTCCGGAATGCCTCTGATGCGAAAGTTGTATCGTCTGCTCCTGTTCTCTAAATCGTCGAGTTTAGAGAGGGCAGTATCAAGCTGGTCCTGTAAGGTCTGGATACAGGCAGTGTTCTGGTTTGTGCGGGCAGCTGCGTCATCCACTGTCTGTTCAATGGCATCCATTCTGGCTCCCAGACTCTGGATGTCAGCTTTAATAGCAGAGGTAATCTGTGCAGCGTTTTGGGCTAGACCGACAGCTAGCATATCAGAGAAGCTGCTCAGTAGCTGGGTCATGTCAGGGGGGTGATCGGGCTGAATGGGGGAGGTTAGCAGAGAGTCCGCAACGCTGTTAGGTGTGCCAGACAGCGGGGAGAATGGATTCTCAGTCTGCATTCTGCCCAAAAGTGATTCTGTGGATGCTGGAGAAGGGAAGGGGTTCTGTTGGTTGATCACAGGCATAGATGCGATCGTAGCATGGGTTGCTGTGCTAGTCATGGTCACGTTCTCACCGCATGTAGAGATGGCGGCCACCATCTTGGGAGGCTGTGGGGCCTTCAGGCCGAAGTTCAGTTGACAGTTAACGTCCTTCCTGACGGTCTTTTCCGGCATGTGGGCAGGTGCCCAGGGTCTTCCGCTGTACGGGGGGTCTCCCCAGAGGTGTCCGCTAGTAATAGCGCGTGTGAAATGCCGCGGAGGACCGGAGCGGTGCGGAGCTCCCGGCTAGTGCGTCGTTCCGGAAGTCCCGTGCATGCGCACTCTCGAATGCTTTTTTTGCCTCTTTAAATTCTTTTATCTATATACCATGTGTTATTAAAGTAATGTTTTATTGTGCAACAGAATAATTATATACATAAATGAATTAGGTAATTATATGTTGAATAAATATCAGTGATGATGGGGCTATTACTGCTCCATTAATTAATGAATTAATAGTGAAACAGAGTGTGCATATAAATGCATCGCTATTTTGATAGCGATCATGTGATTGAAAATAAAATAAAAATGAAATTAAAAATAAATATAAAATAAATATGAATGTGAAATTGAAAGTAAAAAAAAAAAAATATATGTGAAAATGTGTGACAAATCAATAAAAATGGTGGTGATGCTAGTGTGTTGGTTGCCAAAATAAAAAAATGCATGTGCTAGTGATAACATTTATCTAATAAGATAAATATATTAAATAATGCTGATGTTATTTTCAATAAAGAAAAAAGGAATACACAAAGATAAAAGAGAAGCACGGATTAAGGAATGAAATTACATAAGGAGTGCTGGGCATGACAGTGTGTATGAGGGACACAGAGGGTTAAGCTTGATGGGTGGAGCTGAGAACGAAGGTTGGCAGGAAGCAAGCTCAGTGTAGGGGAGGGGCCATATAAAAGGGAGGGGTGTGGCTTTAGGGGATCATTCGGATCCCAGCGTGACACAGAGGAGGCAGTTTTTCCCGCCCTCCCGCCCTAATGTTATGTGTTGTTTTGGTGTGTCGTTTGTTGCTGGTCTTTTCTTCTTTTGCAGGTTTCGTCGTTTGTCACGGCAGCTGAAGGTTTTCCTGTTTTGGCGGTGTGTTTTCTGGTGGTTTCTGACGGTAGACAGGTACTCAGAAGGGATCTGAGGGTGTGGGGGGCTCATCAAACGATCGGCCCCCCTGGGTATTCCTGAACGTTGGAGGGAATACGGTTATGTTCACTGGCGGAAGTTGTCTCCGACCGGTCACAGGTGGAGGCCTTTGGGAAGTTGGTCAGGTGTACCGCAGTGATTTGGTATTGGCTTAAGTGGGGTCACCGTCAGAGATCACCAGAAAGGGCAGTTAATGTTATTTAATGTTGTTTAATGTTAATAAAGTTATTTATATTTATATATTTATATAGATTTATATATTTATATATTTTCATATTTACAAGTTATTGGAGTGAATTTTTGAGTTATGTTTAATAAAGGCTGTTGTGGCCAGTTTACTCCAACCTATGGTGTGGTCTCGTTTTTAATATGGGAAGGTATTGGTAAGGAATAATATAAGGGGAACATTCAGACTACACTAGTCATGGGACATTAAAATATTAACGTGTCTGCCATAAAGGGTTACCTGGTGGTATGGTGTGCTATGCAAAAGATGGAAACCCAGAGGAAATATATGAAGCCTCTGTAATAGTTACCAAAAAGAATAGTAGTTGCATCTAAATTGTAACAAAAATGCTTCATTAGAATGTAAATTTGTATGTTGGTAAATAAAAGTAGCCTGAGCTCCTGCAGCAACTCTAATGCTGCATACACACGATCGGAATTCTCGTCGGAAAAAGCTCTGATGGTTTTCCCATCGGAATTCCGATGGAATGCTGCTCAAACTGTCTTGCCTACACACGGTCACACCAAATTCCGACCGCCAAGAATGCAGTGAAGTACAACACGTACGACGGGACTAGAAAAAGGAAGTTCAATACCTGGTAGCCAATAGCTTCCACCTCGTAGTTGAATCTGAGCCTGCGTGAGTTTGTGCGTCGGAATTGCATACACAAGATCGGAACATGCTATCAAATTTTTGCTGGCGGGAATTCGGCCAGCTAAATTCCGATGGAGCATACACACGGTTGCATTTTCCGATGAAAAACTCTCATCGGTCTTTTGCTGGCCGAAATTCCGATCGTGTGTACGCGGCATTACCCATCCGTCCTGTTGTGTGGATCACAGTGCACTCGCCAGGGATCAGATAATGGGTCCTGGCTTGTGGTCGGTTTTATATTGCTTACTTGTGTAATTGTCCTCAGGTGGATGGAAACTCCACCCAGAAGCAATCCCACAAAGGGTGACCACCTGAGCCACTATGCGTGGCTCTCCTGTCACCCCCTTGGCGTTACGGAAGACACTGTGTGTCTCGGACTCTTCCACCACCCAGAAGCAATTGCGGGACGCATGAAGCAGAGGCGCCCGCACATGCGCAGAAAGAACCCAAACACCACCAGTGCGGAGGTCCCACTGCGCATGCGTGCAAGAAACCACATCTCATCCGACGGCGATCACAGAATGCCGCCAGCACGGGAACTGCTCCCTCCAGTGGATGATGTTAAAACTGTGGGAGCTGGCAAAGGGAGACAAATGAGATATATGCCTCCCCTTCATGCTGGGAAGCCCGTGAATCCCCGGGTGGCATCCACAGGGCAGGGGTAGACATGGCAGCAAGCTCCAGGAGACCTAAGGAAGGGGAAAAAAAATGGAAAAAAAGGACAAAAAAAAAAAAACACAATGATTAATTGATTACAAATCGTACTACTAAGACCTATTTTGCTTATTTATTGGTATCCCACCATGACTGTCTACTCACTATTGTTACGATCATTTTTAACAAGCTAAGGAAAAAGGAGAAATCTGAACCCTGTAAGGTGCATGTCCAAAAGCAAATTATCCATTTGAGATAATTAATTGTATTTTTACATTTCCTAATGAACGCTTGACGGGCCTGGCAAGGGTGGGAAAATATGGGAGGAAATCCTCCAACCCAAAACATAGTATAACCTTGTTCTATATTTGTTGTATTCATATCAATTATTAATGGTTGGGAGAAAGTCCTTTTTATTCAACCCTCAAATTAGAGTAGTTTAAATGCTATCATAATTTTTTATGTAATATTCTTTCAGAAAGCGTAAGCAACAACATCCACCTCCCTCTTCCTGTTCCTCCCACCCAAATCCAAACATCCTAGCTAGTTTTGCCCGAAATGTAGCTCTTTAAAAAGGGTGCAAAAGAAACATACTCGTTTAGGCCAGGATATATGGTGGCCTTGAGTCTATATAACCATTTTTTGTTCAACTTGTAAACATTTTTAATTCCAATCGCCGCCTCGATTTGGAATATGTACCCGATCTAGTGTGGCAAAGGAAATTTTAGGCATTTTGTAAAAGGTGTGTGTGTAACCATGCCTCCCAGGGGGGGGAGGATAGATGTTCCCTATCTCCATGCTGAAGACATGTTTTGACGTTCTACACCAGAACCTCTGCCTGGTTTTGCCTACATAATACGTGCCAAACTCACAGGTCATCAAATAGACAACTCTACAGGTCTGGCAGTTTACAAAATGTTTAGGTTTGAAAACCTGTCCATCTGGTAGGTGAATACTTTCTCTTTTCTAATTAATGAACAGTGAGCACAATGCCCGCATGGGAATGTGCCAAGTACTGAACTATGTTTTTTGTTTAATCTATGGTATTCACTTTTAACCAGTTTGTCTTTTAAAGATGAGGCCGTTTAAAAGTAATGGAGGGGACTGCGGATACGAAATGCTTCACCATGTCATTGTCAGTGAGGATGGACCAATGCCTCTTGATATTATGTATTTGCTTATGTTGTGCAGAGAACCGCATAATAATGCAAATCACTTCATCCTTCTTGCTGGATATGATTTAAAGAGTAAGGTTTCTCTAGTCTGTCGGATCGTGCGATTATATATATGCCTTGCGCAAGCAGCAACGGCTGTAGCCGCAGTCCAACGGGTGAGTTTGAAGCTTGCCCGCTTCTGTTTTGAACAATATCTCATTGGAACAGTTCCTCCGCAATCGGAGGTATTTTCCATATGGGATAGAATTCTTCAAGGGAAGAGGATGGAAACTATCCGCGTAGTTCCCCTTCCCCACTTTGGTGGGAAGGTAGGGTTTGGACAGTCCTGCAGCGAGGCCTAGGATCACCTCTAGGGAAACAGTCTTGGCTTTTAAGGAAAGTCACTGGTTTGAGCGAAATTATCCGGTGGAAAAGGGTAAATACAATAATTTGATACTGTAATAAATCAGTATTGGAAATGAACATAAATTGATTCTATGAAATGTTGAATTTTGGCCCTTTGATATACTTACAGAAATGTAAGAAACCCCCTGAAGAAGACCATAATTTCCCAAAGTCGAAATGCATTGGGGTATTTTCATATCAAATGGTCACACAATTTATGTTATGGAATATTGTTCAAATATAATTTAATCGTTTTGTGGAAAGAATTTTATAAAAATTCTGTGATTTCCCCTACCAATTTTTACGCATGATGTACACCAGAGCTTATATTTTAAACTTTTTGTACTCGAATTAAGTTTGATCAGTGTTTTTTAATAAATCAAATCAATTATTTTTACAAAAGTATCTGTTTCTCATTGCTGATAAAAAGCCCCATGGGGAATTTTTCTGATTCTTCTAATAACAGTGGGCACGATGTATAGGAGAGAAGTGTGGAGAGCATGACAGTAGGCACTATGTACAGGAGAGGAATGTGAGGTGTATGACAGTGGGCAGTATGTGCAGGAGAAGAGTGGGGAGGATATGACAGTGGGCAGTATGTACAGGAGAGGAGTGTGGAGAGTATGACAGTGAGCAGTATGTACAGAAGAGGAGTGGGGAGTGTATGACAGTGAGCAGTATGTACAGGAGAGGAGTGTGGAGGGTATGACAGCGGGCACTATGTACAGGTGAGGAGGATGAAGGAATCGAAGTAAAAATGAAAAGGTTTGTGGAAGGATGTTTAGGGACTGTGCAGTGGTTAAGCAGGCCATATATGGATTGAAATGAAGCCAATTAGGCAGAGATCAGGCATAGTCGATCTATGTATGGGCTAGCTGGTTATACACAAGTCATTAAGAGACTTGAGTACAACCAGCCTGTCAGGTTTTTCCCAAAACAATCAGTGCTGCCAGCTATAGTTAGCAACACAGATCATTGTATTGTGTGGGTAGGGAAGGCTCCCCACTGGCAGAACACAATAACACTGCAGAAGTGATTCTCCATCCACAGGGAAGAGAGGTCTGTCAGCAGAGGGGTGTGAGGTGGTCATGGAGGGATATCAATCAGCGGGTGGGGGGGAAGTAACTGGGAGTGATATCTTTTGGAGTAGGGTCTGTCATCTGCAGGTTGGGAAATTGTCACCTGTGATATAAGTTGAAGGGAGGTGGCTAACATGGGAAGTGGCTGGGGAGTGACCTGGTTGGTGGTGAGCGTGAAATGGATGATGCGTTTCAAATTTCTTTCACATTTTCGCTAATGCTTACTGCCCTCTGAAAAGTGATCTATGGTGGATTGCTTTTCAACGAGTGGTGTAGAAGGAGCTGACAGGCATTCACGAGGTGCTACTGCTGCCTCTTTGCTTTTTTTACATTGCTGAATGGTAGTTTTACATTGTTGGACTATGCTGTTACTGCAAGTGAGTTTGGCTTGCAGTTGCAGAGTGGCTCAGTTGAAATCAATAGGCGAGTTTGACAGGCGGTGCTGCCTGTCAAACTCTGCAGGCTCCAAGCTGTCCATTGAGCTTGGTGCCTCTGACAAGGAGTGAGAGGCACTGTGAGCTCATACTCACTGTGAGCTCTTCCTCTCCTCTCTGCACTGAACTGAGCCATGAGCATTGCCGATGGCTCGGTTCTCACAGATCCCCAAGAGGAGAGCTGCTTCCCATTAGTCAGCAGCTCTCCTTTCTGTACCTCCGCACTCATTGGAGCACTGAGCTGTGGGGGGACGGGGAGTGGCTTGCTGAGATGCTGAGACTGCCACCAGTCCAGGCACCTGGCGTATCCAGACTTTGGAAGACGGGATGATGCGGTGATGGCAGTGATGTCAGCGGAGAGCGAACTTCAATCCGCTCTCTGCTGAAAACGGGTCACAGGAGTGCAAAATTAATTGTGACCCATAGGAGGAGCCCAGACAACAAGCTCAGGCTGGACTTCTCCTTTAAACTGGCCACTCTGTATGTAGCTTCTGACAGGCTGCACAAGGAACCCCATATCTCCTGCACTATAGATGATAGGAGCCCCAAAGTTTGACCAATGGTGGGGTATGTCTTAACCACCAACATTTTCGGTCTTTATGACCCCTGGTCACTCAAGTCACACCCTCAAAGTCAATCTTTTTTTTTGGGCAAATGGGCTATCTAAGGTAATGGGCCTGGAGCCGCAGCTCCAATAGCCCCTATGTTAACCACGTAAGGACCGCCGCATGGAGATATACGTTGGCAGAATGGCATGTACGGGCACAAGCACGTACCCATACGTGCTTGCCTTCCAGCAGGTGGGGGGTCAGATCTGACCCCCTCCCCCTGGCTGCGGCGGTCCGTTTCACTTCAGGAGCGATCCGGGATGAGGGGATGGCCGTTGGTTTCTGGCCATCCCCTCTCGATCGCTCCTGGATAATGAGAAGCTGATGTCACTCTCCTCGGGCGGTCTTTTTGACCGGAATGCGAGGAGAACACATAGTAAGTGCACCAATCACTACACCGACATGTAGGTACACATAGGCACACAAATCATCCCCCCCCCCCAGTCACAGTGTCACTGATTGCAGTGATCATTTATTTACTGATCACTGCATTTAGTGTCAGTTGTGACAGTAAAAAGTGTCAGGGCAGTTAGTGTTAGGTCCAGGGTAGCCCCCTACCCCTCACCCATAAAGGTTTAACCCCCTGATTGCCCCTAGAGTTAACCCTTTCACCCCCTTTTGCCAGTGTCACTAAGCGATCGTTTTTCTGATTGCTGCATTAGTGTCACTGGTGCCGCTAGGTAGCTAGTTATTTTTTATGTTCACCGCCAGGTTTTTATAGCGTTAGGTACCCCCATATACTACCTAATAAAGGTTTTAACCCCCTGATTGCCCCTAGAGTTAACCCTTTCACCAGCGATCACCGTATAAGTGTCACTGGTGACGCTGGTTAGCCAGTTAGTTATTTAGGTTCCCCGTCAGGTTTTTATATAGTGTCAGGGACCCCCATATACTACCTAATAAAGATTTTAACCCCCTGATTGCCCCTAGTTAACCCTTTCACCAGTGATCACCGTATAAGTGTTAAGGGTGACTCTGGTTAGTTAGTTTGCTTTTTATAGCATCAGGGCACCCACCATTTATTACCCAATAAAGGTTTAACCCCCTGATCACCCGGCGAGTGATATCAATTAGGTATTGTTAACGCATTGTTAGCGGGATCAGCCCAGATACCTGCTAGCACCTGTGTTTTGCCCCTCCGCCCAGCCCACCCATGTGCAGTATCGATCGATCACTGCCACTTTCAAAACACTAAACACATAACTGCAGCATTCGCAGAGTCAGGCCTGATCCCTGCGATCGCTAACAGTTTTTTTTGGTAGCGTTTTATATTTAAATCCTGAAGGCGGTGCTTGGTTTTCGGGGTCCCGTACATGGCTAGGCTCCCAAAAAGTCCCCCACATGTGGTATCCCCGTACTCAGGAGAAGCAGCAGAATTTATTTTGGGGTGTAATTTCACTTATGCCCATAGCATGTGTGAGCAATATATCATTTAGTGACAACTTTGTGCAAAAAAAAAAAAAAGTTTGTAATATTCCCGCAACTTATGGCAAAATATAAAATATTTCATGGACTCAACATGCCTCTCAGTAAATAGCTTGGGGTGTCTACTTTCCAAAATTGGGTCATTTGGGGGGGGGTTTGTGCTATTTTGGCATTTTATGGCCTTCGAAACTGTGATAGGAAGTGAGGAGTGAAATCAAAAATATGCACCCTTAGAAATCCTGAAGGCAGTGATTGGTTTTCGGGGTGCCGTACGTGGCTAGACTCCCAAAAAGTCCCACATATGTGGTATCCCCGTACTCAGGAGAAGCAGCATAATATATTTTGGGGTGCAATTCCACACATAACTATGGCATGTGTGAGCAATATATCATTTAGTGACAACTTTTTGTAAACTTTTTTTTTTTTTGTGTCATTATTCAATCACTTGGGACAAAAAAAAATAAAAAACTCAATGGGCTCAACATGCCACTCAGCAATTTTCTTGGGGTGTCTACTTTCCAAAATGGGGACATTTGGGGGGGGGGGGTTTGTACTGCCCTGCCATTTTAGCACCTCAAGAAATTAGATAGGCAGTCATAAATTAAAAGCTGTGTAAATTCCAGAAAATTTACTCTAGTTTGTAGACGCTATAACTTTTGTGCAAACCAATAAATATATGCTTATTGACATTTTTTTTTACTAAAGACATGTGGCTGAATAAATTTTGGCCTAAATGTATGACTAAAAATGTAAAATTCCTATCAAAATACTTACCGTAATTTTCCTTTCCTGATGGACTCCATGGCAGCAACATGTGGGTTAAGTCCCGCCTCCACTACCCTATAGGACACTACTCCCATAAATCTTTGCTCCCTGCCCCTGGCCGTGTTCGGTAACTAGCCTACTCCAGCCATTTGGGAGGGAACTCCTTCTGCCATGGAGTCCATCAGGAAAGGAAAATTACGGTAAGTATTTTGATAGGAATTTTCCATTTTCCTGACAGACTCCATGGCAGCAACGTGTGGGAAATAACTTGCCAAACACACCCGGGTGGGCAAAATGCTGAACAAAAGATTTATTTAACACTGTCGGCTGACAGGACTTTCAAACCAAAATCAACAGAGGATAAAGATGCTGGCTCAACACAATAGTGAGACATGAAGGTATGAATTGAAGACCAGGAGGCCGCTCTGCAGATTACATCAGGCGCAACATGACGCGAAGCTGCCCATGAGGTTGAGAGTCTTCTGGTAGAGTGAGCTGTAACCGCCTCAGGAGGAGCCAAGCCCTTCTCTCTATAAGCCCATTGGATTGCCTGGACCACCCAAGCAGCGATGGATCTAACGGAGGCCTTAGCGCCTCTATTTTTCCCGTTAAATAGCACGAAGAGGAAGTCAGATTGACGAAAAGAATCTGTAACATCCAGATATTGTTTTAGAGTAACTCCTAAATCGAGTGGATGTGGATTCGGACTTCCAGCAGAATTGAAGGTAGGAAGAGTGATTTCCTGGTTTTCATGGAAAACAGAGGTAACCTTGGGATTTGTCCCCAACATCGGAATTAGGACTACCCTATCTGGAAAGAAGGTGAGAAAAGGTTCCTTTGCGCCTAGAGACTGAATTTCGGAGATTCTCTTCGCCAAAGTTATGGCTACCAGAAAAGGGGTTTTAAGGGTTAATTCTCTGATTGAGAGCGTTTTGTCAAGTTGAGAGAAGAAATCGAGAACCAATGGAAGGTCCCATTTGGGGAATCTAGGCTTCCTTTGTGGCCTAAGCCTGACTGCTCCTTTGAAGAATTGTTGGACCAAGGGATGATTGGCCCATGCGACTCCAGAAAAAGCTGAAATTGCTGAAACCTGGACCCGGAGAGAACTAACCGAAAGAGAGATATCCAACCCTGATTGTAAAAAGCTTAAAACGTCCCGGACTGTCAGGGTATTACAGGAACTGGACCTTGAAGATAAGTGATCTGCAAACTTTGCCCAAATTCTCTCATATACCCGGTTAGTACTACTTCTTCGTGCACTAAGAAGAGTGGGAATGACTTCTTCCGGACAGCCTAAAGCCTTCAACCGTCCCCTTTCAAAAACCAAGCCTTTAGGCGCAGGTGATCCGGGCAAGGATGTAATCTCGACCCTTGAGACAGAAGGTCTCTGGTCTGGATGGTGAAGGAATTGGATCCCTGACACTGAGGAGTATCAGAAGCGGAAACCAGGGTCTGTTGGGCCAATAAGGGATTATGGCTATCACTTCTGCTGTCTCTGACCTGAGTCTCCTCAGGAACTGATGAATGATAGGAGTTAGAGGAAAGGCATAGGCCTTGTGGAACCACCATTTCTCCGTCAAGGCATCCACCCCGTAGGCTTGAGGATCCCTGTACCTTGAATAATACTTCTCCAGTTTTTTGTTGCAGGGAGAGGCAAACAGGTCGACTTCTGGGGAGAGCCCCATTGTCAGGATCCAGTTGAACACTTCCTCGTGAAGAGACCACTCGTTGTTGTCCAGAAGTATCCGGGAAAGAAAGTCTGCCTGAACGTTCTGAATCCCCGGGACATAGGATGCTGTCAGATCCTTCAGGTTCCTCTGAGCCCAGGTCATGATCGGTTCCACCTCCCGGAGAAGGGATAGACTTCGGGTACCCCCTTGCCTTCTTATGTACGCTACTGCTGTGGTATTGTCTAGCCTGAGTGAGACCGAGGCTCCTGAAATCAGATGCCGAAAGGCTAGCAGAGCTTGAAAGGCTGCCCTTAACTCCAGGAAGTTTGACACCGTCCCTCTGGAGGGGAGAATCCAGGTGCCCTGAGCCACTTCCGCCAGACAGTGGGCGCCCCAGCCTCTGTTGCTGGCATCCGTTGTTATGGTGACCCATGAGATGGGGAGAATGGAATGGCAGTTGCAGAGATTTTCCCGTTGGAGCCACCACGGAAGGGAATTCCTCATGGATAGGGTGATCCGAATCAGCTGGGTTTTGCTGCCTGACCATTGATGAAGGAAACCCTTCTGAAAGGGCCTCATCCTCCACTGTGCCCACCTCACCATCGGAATTGTCGCTACCATAGTGCCTATGATTTTCAGGCACTGGAGAGCCTGGAGATGAGAGGCAGAGAGGGCTGGACGGATTCTGTCCCTGACCACTGACAACTTCTTTTCTGGTAATGAGATGGTGCCTCTGACAGTGTTGAATAGGGCCCCTAAGAACACCAGCCGCTGAGATGGGACCAGCTGGCTCTTCTCCAAGTTCAAGATCCACCCGAACTCCTGTAGGGTGGAGATGACCTGCTTTCTGTGTACCAGAAGTTGATCCTTGTCTTGAGCCAACAACAGAAGGTCGTCTAGGTAGTGATGTAGACGAATCCCTTTGGTTCTCAGAAGAGCTACCACTGCCAACAGTACTTTTGAAAATACACGAGGAGAAGTTGATAGCCCGAAGGGAAGGCATGTAAATTGAAAATGGCTTTCGCCCACGGAGAAGCGGAGATACTGCTGGTAATTTTCTGCAACTGGGACATGAAAATAGGCGTCCTTGAGGTCTATGGAGACCATCCAGTCCCCTGCTTGAACAGATTGTTGAATTGTGGATAATGACTCCATCTTGAATTTTTCTTTTTTGATAAAACTGTTCAAGTGAGTTAGATCTATGACCGGCCTCCAGGCCCCGCTCTTTTTCTGGACCATAAACAAAGGAGAGTAGATTCCCATGCCTCGCTGAATGACTGGAACATGGATAAAGGCGCCTTGAGCCAACAAAGATTCCACGTAGGCTAGAAGAATTAGCCTTTTTTCGTCTGAAGCCGGAAGAGAGGTGTGGACCCATCTGAGCCTGGGAGATTCCTTGAAGGTCCAAACATGACCTGAGGAGACAGTCTTGACGGTCCAGAAGTCTTGGATCGAGGCCGCCCATACATGGCGAAAGTGGAAAAGACGAGCCCCCACCTGCCCTGTCTGAGCGGGCCCAACCTCAAAAGGATTTAGTCGGTTCACTCTCTCCCTTTAAATCCCTTTTGGTAGATTTTTTAAAAGAGGATTGTCTTGATTTCCAGGACCTGGAAAACTCACAGCCCGGTCTGTAACTGCGAGCTTCCCTGGCTCGTTCCTGGTACTGTCTCTTTGGAAAAGACCTTCTCTGGGCTTGCAAACGCCGGTCCTGGGGAAGGAACCCTGACTTCCCACCAGTGGCTCGGGTAATAGCCTCATCCAATTTATTGCCGAAAAGGGAGGACCCTTCAAAGGGGATACGGCACCATACTTGTTTTGAGGCTGGGTCCGCCAGCCAAGGGCCAGCCAAGGGCGGAGCCACTCTGTGGCTCCAGCCAAGGGCGGAGCCACAGAGCCCGTTTGGCCGTAACAGAAGAAAGCATCACCCGAGCCACCAGGCTTATGATGTCGATAGAGACCTCCCCAAGAAAGGCGGAGGCCAGCCTAAGTTCTTGGATAGGCGAGCTCTTAGCCGTATCTTCAGAGATATTTCTAAGCGTCTCATCTACACTATCCGTCCATATCTCCATTGCTTTGGACATAGCGGCCAGGGCTAGCGCTGGCTTATAGGCCATTCCTGCTGTGAGATATACTCTCTTCAAATCAGCATCAATCCGTCTGTCCAGAACATCCTTAAAAGACACAGTATCCTCTAAGCGAAGTGTGACATGTTTCACCAGCCTCATGACTGCTGCGTCTACCAACGGCACTGAATCCAAATGCTTCACCTCTTCTTCATTGAAAGGATAGAGTTTCTAAACCTTTGATAGCATGGAATTTTTCTTTTCCACCTTGCTCCATTCATCTGTGATAATCTCACCTAGCTCAGAGATAAAAGGAAAATTAATCCGTTCCTTCTTTAGTTGCTTAAAGAATTTTCTCTGTTTGGAAGGAGCAGCCACAGAATCTTCCCAGTTCAGTGTCTCTCTAACAGCTCTGACCAGAGGAGGAAGTAGAGCGAAATCAAAACCCACACAGGGATCACTTTCAACAGAGTCACTGTCAGATATGGCAGCTGAGGGGTGGCTATGCGCAGAGGATTCCCAAGTATCCTGCAGCTGAGTCTCCCTTCCTGGAGAAAGTGGCGGCTCTGCCGGGGGAACATAGGGTTGGCCCTCAATATTTCTGAGGGACTCCTTAACAACTTTTTCCACCAGGGTTTTAAGTTGTTGATCCACGTCACCCCTTTCATTGGAAGCCTTGGCGTAGCAAGGATCGCACAAAGATTTTCCTGCCGGTACAAGAGCTCTGCACCCCCAACAGGCACTAGCTGAGTGACTAGATTGAGTCCTCGAGGAGTGCGACCGTTCCTCACTACGGTGTCCTGATCTTGACCAGGAACCATAATGTTTTGATTTGGAAGAGGAGTGCCGGTGATGCGACTTGGAGAAGTCGCTCCCTCTGTGAGAGCTGCGATGCTGTTCTGACCTGGAAGGGCTGAAACAAGAACAAGACAAGAAACCACAAGAGACAAGACATCAGGACAGAGCTAACAGATAAATACCCCTCCCCCACCAGACCTTCAGGTGATCATTAAAAATACCTTTTATGAGAGGGCTGGCCACAAACAGGCGGTAAAGAATCCACGTCCTCAGCGATATCCATACGCGCTGAAAAGATGACAAGGGATCAGTGCAAGGGACAGGGAAGGGATAGCCACCCTGTCCCAGAATGCCACTTACCAGTAGATGCAACACAGAGGCAGGGGGAAGTCACCGCAACAGCCCGCAAGCATTCCCAAAGCTTGCAGACTAATTCCCCGTTTAAGGTTGAATATAATTTTTATTGTTACAGATCAGGTAACAGTATAATACAGTAAGAGTTGAGGGGGGAGGGGGGGGTACAGAATAAAGAAGGTTGGGGAAAGGGGGAAGGGTAGGGAGTGTATTTCTTACAAAACAACTTACAGGCATCTGCAGAGACCGTTCATCAAGTTATACAGCAAAACCCACATAAGAAGGGATTGATCATAGACCCTTCTCTACAGTTATATCCATACAAAAACCCTGCGTGGGAGGCCTATGCAGATAGGGGGCCCGTGAGTCTAAAGTTAAGCCACATCACTGAGAAAGCGGGCTGAGGAAGAGTGATGGAGCCAAGGATACCATAGGGACATATAGTTATCCCATTTGTCAGTTCGTTTGGCGTGCAGTTCTTCCATGAGCATAATATCGTTCATGGCATCAGTCCATCTCGTAATCGGGGGGATAACATCTTTTTTCCAGAACTGCGAAATGACATGACGAGCTGCGGACAGAAAGAATCGGAACAGACTCTTTCGGTGTGAGCTCATGGAACCCGGGAGTATGGAAAGTAAAGCTATGTGTGGCGTTGGTAACACAGAGACATCATACAAATCATTATGAATTTTAAATACCTTATCCCAAAAGGGGCGTATCCGGTCACATTCCCACCACACGTGGATATACGTGCCCGCTCCTCCGTGGCAACGCCAGCACCTATCCGAGGCCTCCGGAAACATTTTGCTCACCGTGACTGGATCCCTATACCATCTCGTCAACAGCTTGTAGTTTTTTTCTTGTGTGAATCCAGATATGGAAGATTTGTGAGTGATCATGAACGATGTGTTCCAGTGTGTCGTGGATAGTTCAGTGCCAAGGTCCCTGGACCATTTTTGTGTATAATTTGGAAGTGTGTTATAAGAGTGTAGCTGAATGTCTTTGTAGATCCGGGATAGTGAGTGTTTAGGTGTTTGAGAGAGACCACACATATCCTCGAAGGTCGTGAGAGGTCTATGTACCAGGCCAGAGAGATGGAGTGACTTGCAATATTGCGCTATAGTTAGTCTGGAGAGCCAGTCTATTTGAGTTAACGGTTGAGGGTCTATGGGTGACCAGAACAGCCCCGTGGAAGCCTGTATATATTGTTTGGCGGTAGGCCACTGGTCTCTAGAATAAGAGCCGCATTGTCTCCCTGTGTGCAGTGTCGGGATTGCCGAGTTGTCAAATAGGGGTGGCAAAGGGCTCGGATCCGTAGAAAGGTGAAGGGTCGTCTGTTTGCGATACCACAGGGTGAGCACTGCTAGAGTCAAAGGGGATAGTCCGGGCATGGTGCGAAATTTCGCATGATAGCCCCAAAGGAGGGCTCTGAGGTCAACCCGAGCCATGGCCTGTTCAATTGTCGTGGACAGTTTAGTCAAGGGGCGCGGGAACCATTCAAGGAGTCGTGACGAGATGGCAGATAGGTGGTATAACTGAAAGTCCGGTAGACCCATGCCGCCCTTATCTTTAGGGGCGCATAAAATCCTGTGTCTCAGTCTAGGGGGGTGATTCTGCCAGACGAACCAAACCGCCACGGAGCGAAGTGTGCGGAAAAAAGCCAGAGGAAGAGTTATGGGTAACGTCTGAAACAAGTACAGCAGCTTAGGCAGGATGTCCATTTTCAGTACATTCATACGTCCCCACCAAGATAGTTTGAGGTTATGCCAAGATTCCAGCAAGTGACGGATTTTCGCCAACATAGGGCTGTAATTCAGGGCATAGATGTCTGCAAAATTCTTAGGTATCTCCGTCCCCAAGTACTTAACTGATTGCGGTTGCCACTTAAATGGGAACCTCTGTTTTAGTAAAGATACTGTACGTGGTTTCAGAGTTATATTCAGGGCCTCCGTTTTTGTCATATTTAATTTAAAGTTACTATGTGCCCCGAAGCGGTCAAGCTCGTGTAGCAAAGCCGGAATGCTAGTTAGAGGTTGGGTAATGTAAAGAAGCAGGTCATCTGCGTATAATGAAAATTTGCTAGGTTCCGTGGAAGCTGGAATCCCATGAATGGCAGGGTTGGTCCGAATCGCTTGTGCCAGATGTTCAATCGTGAGTGCAAACAGCAAGGGCGACAATGGGCACCCCTGTCTGGTACCGTTTCTAATTGGAAATGACTCCGAGGAGTCTCCATTCGTTGCCACTTTTGCAGAAGGGTTAGAATATAAGGACATCACCTTAGACAGCAGCTTTGGCCCCATCCCTATTTGTAGAAGTGTCGCTCGCAGAAAGGACCAGTTCACGCGGTCGAATGCTTTCTCAGCGTCGCACGCCAACAGGCACATCGGGATGTTACTCTGTTGGGCATATGAAATAAGATGCAACGTCTTAGTAGTGTTGTCACGAGCCTCCCTATGTGGGATGAACCCAACTTGGTCATTGTGTACTAAGGATGGTAAAAGAGGGGCTAAACGGGTGGCTAGAATCTTGGCAAAAAGTTTGAGATCGATATTAAAGCGGGAGTCCACCGGGACTCCGCGTTTTTTTTTTTTTTTTAAAGCCAGCAGCTACAAATACTGCAGCTGCTGACTTTTAAAATAGTGACACTTACCTGTCCAGCGCGCCCGCGATGTCGGCACCAGAAGCCGATCGCTAGGTCGTCTGTCGGGTCCTGCCGCCGCCATCTTGGGTATGGGAATCAGGAAATGGAGCCTTTCGGCTTCATTTCCCGGTTCCCTACTGCGCATGCGCGAGCCGCGCGGCGCAATCCGGACGGTCCCCGCTGCCTCTGGGAACTGTGTGTTTCCCAGCAGGCAGCGGGGCACTTGCGCAAAGGGGCGGGCAGTTGCGGAAAGGGGCGTAATCTACGCCCCTTTCCGCAGACAGCTATCCCGGAAGTGGGTGCAGTTACCTGGATTATCCAGGTAACTGCACCCCCCTCCCCCCTGAAAGGTGCCGATTGTGGCGCCGGAGGGGGGGGGGATTCCGATGAGCGGAGGTCCATTTTAGGGTGGACCTCCGCTTTAAGGAGTGAAATAGGTCTGTAGTTACTACAGTGAGAATGATCTTTTCCGGGCTTGGGCAGTACCACTATTTGGGCTTGGAGGATGTGAGAAGATAGCGGGTGGGTATCATCTATTCCCTCAAATGCACGAGACATAATAGGGGCCAATTGTTGCGCAAACGTTTTGTAGAACTGTGGAGTGTACCCATCCAGACCTGGACTTTTCCCGTTCTTTAGTCCCTTAATCGCAGTCAGGAATTCTGTGGCAGTCAGGGGTAGTTCTAAATCATCAGTCTCCGCGGGCGTCATGGTAGGAAGGGCCATATCCTGCACATAACCTTGTAAGTCCAATGCGGTCGCGGTGGCCTGCGTGTCACAGTCAACGTGTGGTTGGAGGTTATAGAGGGATGAATAATAGTCCCTGAATTCGGACACAATTTCCAAATTTTTATGCCGTTTTTGACCTGTATTAGTGACTATAAATGGGATATTTTGTCTTTGCTGTCTGGGGTGTAAAACCTTGGCCAAGTGCTTCCCGCACTTGTTCACCTGGGAGTAATGGACATAGCGACCTTTGTTGCGCGCCGTCAGTGCCCTGTCAGAAAAAATGCGTAGTAGGTCGCGGCGAGTGTTGGACATTTCCACTAGTGTTGCGGGGTCAAGGGAGGTTTTATGCATGGACTCAAGAGTGTGGAGTCGGTGAAATAAGCGTTTAATGTCCTCTGTACGAGCCCTTTTCAACCTGGCCCCGTGCTGGATAAAGATCCCTCTAAGCACACATTTAAGAGTTTCCCATTGATTCATGGCAGAGGTCTCATCATGCACGTGATTGTCATTCAGTCTCCACGTGGTCCTACGTGTTTGGCTCGGGTTGTGCCCCAAGGTGACATGTACCGGGGAGTGGTCAGACCACAATTTCAGGCCTATGTCACTCCGGGGGGTCCAGGTCTAGTAGTGGTTGGGACAAAAATATGTAGTCTATCCTACTGTACGAGTTATGGGCTGAGGAGTAATATGTGTAGTCTCTCTCAGAGGGGTGGAAGAGGCGCCAAGTGTCAACCAGAGACAGATCAGCTAAAATCGCTCTCATTTTAGATAGGGAGGAGGAAGTGATGTGTGACTTACCGGTAGAGGAATCCAGTCTAGGCACGAGTGGAGCATTAAGATCACCTCCCAATATCAAATTGGGTGAGCCAAAGGATCTCAGGCGGGTTGCCACGGAGGAGAGGAAGTGGAGCTGATCCTGGTTCGGAAGATAAACATTAACGATAGTTATAATCAGCTGTTGAATGGCAATTTTCAAAAACAAATACCTCCCTTTAGGGTCACTGTCAACATCTAGTACCTCAGGAGAAAAGGAGCGATGGAAGGCTATTGACACACCCTTGGTCCTAGCTGAGGGGTTGGTGCTATGAAACCACTTAGTGTAGTATGTATCTTGAAAAGCGGGAATAGAGTCAGAGCGGAAATGTGTTTCTTGCAGTAACAGTATGAGAGTTTTAGTCTTATGGAAGTGATACAGTATCTGTCTGCGTTTCTCTGGCGTATTAAAACCTCTGCAATTAAGCGAGGAAACTTTAAGTTCTATGGGGGTCGCCATAGTGAGGAGGGACATAAATATAGTGAGGTGCAGTGGGAGTCTGAGACCCTGTAGAGCTGGAGTGAATAGAAGAGTGTGGAGTGGGGTAGAGGGGGAAAGAGAAGGTATGTGTGAATGGAGGGGGGGGGGAGGGTTCCATTCTAGAGCAAGTTAACGTGCCCCTGAGCTGGTCGTGTTCCAAAATAGCGCACCTGGGAGCAACCCACCCGGGAGTAGAAGCCCGGGTGGCCTGTAACATGCTACAAAAAGTTGCGACTGAATGGTACCCTGTAATGTCCATTTTGGTAGGAAGGACGTCCTCTGAAAAGCTAACTGAGAGTGCAAGTACAGAGTCAACGAAGACTCTGCTAGTCCTAAGGGGGGGAATTGCGGAACTGTAACATAGTATCCCGCCCCCGTCTAGGCGTTAACACTTAAAAATGAGATATGCACAAACTAATAACCACAAAAGAGAAAAAAAAAGTGCATCAGAATAAGAAAAGAGCATTGTTAGGCAGCATCAAAGCATGTGAGGTCAAACGGTAATCTAGCATCATCCAGAGGCAGAGAAGCGTGAACCCAAGGTGAACAACTAGAACCACAAAGTGGTGCAAACTCAGAGAGATTCTCTGCCTCCAAGATGCTATGCAACATACTCATCATACAATTGTAACCTTCAAAATATCTCAATGATTCGTGGACCGAGGAAAGTAAGCAAGTAAAGGTCCCCACCGGCCGGCGGGGTTTGGGGGATTCTCATCCATTTGGAGAGTTAGAGGTACGGGAATGGGAGCGCTTCTTCTTGGTGACCTTTGTCCAGCCAGTAGACAGGGGGAGACCAGGGGTGGCTGAATGAAGAGGCCAGTCTGGGATCCGTATTTGTGGTAGCTCAAAAGTTCCAAGGAAGGCAGGTAAGTCCCCCAGTGTGCGGAAAGTTGCAGAATTGCCATTCTGGGAGGCAGAAAGCTGGAAAGGGAACCACCAGCGGTATTTTATTTGCTTGGCTTGCAGAGCGTCAGTAACAGGCTTCAGGGCCTTCCTCATCAGAAGGGTTTGTCTGGACAGGTCCGTCAGCAACATAATTGGGGTCTCATTAAACAGGATGGCCTCCTGATGTCTGGCAGCTTGCATGATGTCCGACTTGACATTGAAATGGTGCACCCGGCAAATAACATCCCTAGGGTAAGCCAGATTCTGGTTGCGGGGGCCCAGAGATCTGTGAATGCGATCAATTTCAATCAGGGAGTCCGCAGGCTTGTTGAGCAGTTGGTTAAACACTTTTGTGGCCGCCCCAAGCAAGTCCTTGTTTTCAACAGACTCCGGCAAGCCGCGCATGCGGATATTATTGCGTCGGCTCCTATTTTCCTGGTCATCCAAACTGTAAAATAGCTGCTGGATTTGGTTAGTGTGTTCCTGCAAAATGATGTCCTGTTCAGATAACCTGGAGATCGTTTCCTCCACTGAGTGTTCAATATCTTCCAATCTATGCCCAATATCTTTGCGGAGGTCATTCATCTTTCTATCATAAGACCTTTCCAGCCTGCTAATGTAGGATTCAATGTCCTGTTTAGTGGGGAGGGCTTTAAGATAGGCCTCCATATCCCAGCCATCCCGCCGTGAGTGGCCCTGGGGAGATGGGCTCCTGGATGGAGAGGGGCTGCCTGGGGGGGGTCCCCTCCAAGGTCTGGGGAGCGGGGGGAGTGTGATCGGTCGCCCATAGGCCGTACCTGAGACGCGGCCCGCACGTGCGTGTCGCCGCCATCTTGGGAGTGGAGGCCGCTCTGTGTCTGGCGTCTTTTGCGGGGAAATAGCTCCCTATGTCGCCCGTCTTCGAGGTCCCAGAGGAGCGGGGGGTGTTGCTGGGTCCCCTCCTGCTCATGTGGAGCCATATGGCGGCCTCGGTCTGTGCTGCTGCCAGCGGGAAGAGAGACGGGAGCGGGAGCTGGGTGCTTACACGTCCGTTCTCGCCATGCGCTAGGCCACGCCCCCGACTAATTCCCCGTTTAAATAGCCCGCCCCTGTGATGTCACCACCATGCCTGTGCGCATGCGCTTAATAGCGGCAATTTGCCGCTATCGCGCATGTGCGAAACCAAGCCTCGATCTCAACCGCATTCGCGCATGCGCAGTACGGCTGAAAAACGCAAACCCGGAAGTAGAACGGCGGCTGGAACGCGGAAGAACCAGCCGCCATGCCTGCACATACAAACAAACAGAAAAAACGAAGACAGATAAAAGATACAAAAACTGCTGCCATAATGAACTTATAGAACCTCTCACCAGTCCCACCACGATCGATCACTCGGCCGAAGGTAAGGTAAGATGACACCGGACTTTCCAGGGGGCAAAAACAGGTCACCTGCTAATAGCTGGCTATCCGACCAATGCGCAGCCTGCCTGCCAGTGGCCAGGACATGGGCTTCTTCACAGCGCCTCTTCCACTGCCCACTCCATACCCTGCTAATAGCTAGGGCTTAGCGGAGTAATGCGACTTTCCAGACCCAGAGTCGCAGACCGGCCGACCTCGATCGTGGGGATGATAAATCTTCAGGTAGAAAGATCACCTCTGGGTCCTTCGGAGGAGGACAAAAAAAGAACACGGCCAGGGGCAGGGAGCAAAGGGGAGTAGTGTCCTATAGGGTAGTGGAGGCGGGACTTAACCCACACGTTGCTGCCATGGAGTCTGTCAGGAAATTTAGTTTATTCGATTTTTCTTATAACAAAAAGTAGAAAATATCTTTTTTTTTTCAAAATTTTCAGTCTTTTTCCTTTTATATCGTAAAAAATAAAAATCGCAGAGGCAAATACCATCAAAAGAAAGCTCTATTTGTGGGAAGAAAAGGACGCAAATTTCGTTTAGGTACAACATTGCATGACCGCGCAATTACCAGTTAAAGCAGTGCAATGCGAAATTGTAAAAAAGACCTCTGGTCCTTAGGCTGACAATTGGTCCGGGGCTTAAGTGGTTAAACTTCAATCATTTTATTGAGTTTTACAAATGGTAACAAGGAACAATTAACAGTAAATATTCAATGGGCTCCTGCGCTTAAATGCAATTTGTGAGGAATGTTTTTATTTAGTGGATGCCACAGACACTTTCACGAGACACCAGCTCATGTATATAGACTAAAAGGCCCCTTTCACACATGCTGATGGTATGTCCGTATTTCATCCATCCGTTTGCGGATGAAATACGGACATCCATTCATCCCTATGGGATAGCGGGTGTCTGCGGATGAGCATCCGCAGACACCCGATTTCGTCTGCCTCCGCAACAGTCCGATTCTGCAGACGGAGGAAAATCCTATTTTTCTATCCGTCTGCAGAGCGGATCGGACGAACACGGACACACGGTCCGTGCTCGTCCGATCCCCATAGAGGAGAGCGGAGAGCTGACAGGGCGGTCCCCGCACAGTGTGCGGAGACCGCCCTGTCCGCAGCTAGCTCAGTGGGGACAACGGAGCGATCCCCGCTGAGCGAGCGGATCTTCACGGGGCGGATCATTACTGATCCGCCCCGTGTGAAAGAGGCCAAAGAAAAAATTATGGTGCTGCGCTTCCAGAAAAATGGAACCTTACAAGAAAATGCTAGAGAGCTAATTATTCAGATGGAGATATATCAGATGGTATGTATTCAAACTAGTATGGTAGAGGAGAACTATTCTCCCGGTGTGAAAATTATTCAATCGAGAGTGCTTGCAGCAGTGTGTACACAATGATAACTGTCACAATACAGGGTGCAACTTATATCTCTATGACATAATAATAGTGCTAAGTGCAATAGTAAATATAAAACCACATACAGTGGTCTAACTATAAATCAGACTTCTACGGCAAAAAGTGCTGAGTGCATCACAGCAAAACCAAAGTGACTGAAATATAAACAGTTACTGACTAAGTAGGCGCAAACTAGTGACAATGATAAAGTGCAAAAAATGCAAGCAAAGTGCTAAGTGTAACACGAAATATTAATAAAAAAACACATACAATAGTCAAACTATAGATCAAAACTCTATAAACAGAAAGTGCTGAGTGCAAAAAATAGCAAAACAATTGGACTATATCCAGCTGTTAATGACGTGAACACAGTCCCGTGATGATGTCACATAAACATATAAAGTGATTCTGTGCTGAAAAATGCCTTAGAGGCTCTTCCTCCACATAGGTGATTCCACGCATAAGTGTGCACACTGGGTAATTTTCACACCGGGAGAAGAGTTCTCCTCTACCATATTAGTTTGAATACATACCATCTGATATATCTCCATCTGAATAATAAGCTCTCTAGCGTTTTCTTGTAAGGTTCCATTTTTCTGGAAGCACAGCACCATAATTTTTTCTTTAAGGTACAATTAACATTGTACGTCATGCAACGACGTCGGTATGAACATGGACAATGGTCTACACAGATTAAACAGTTACAGGTATAAGATAGTATATAGTAGGCCCCAAAGGGGTATTGTTAGGGTCTCGAGGGTATTTAGACGGTCCACCCCCCCCCCGTGTGGCACCCCATGTGGGATCTTTAGTGCCACACCGGTGAGGGCCATGTCTCTAGAATCAATAAACTTACAAGTTCTATCAGCTTATGTTAATGATAAGTAGGTAAAAGGGTGAACAAGGAAACACTGAAATCAAGTATTGCTCGGTCAAGAATGCAGGGAAGTCAACAAGGATTAACAGCGTCGAGTGCTAGTCGCAAAAAAGGTCCACTCTGTCCATGGCTGCCAGTGTGCATGGATTTTAGAAGTCTGGCCCACACTTACTGCCATTATAGATTCGTAGCTACAATGTAAGGCCACGATATCTGTAAATTGGGCTACGTAAGGGGGGTGTCAGACCTCCAATGTCTGGTTATGTTGAGCCTGGCAGCTAGCAATATGTGGGTAGTTATATATATCTCATAGTCTGTGGGAGCTGCTCTATGGTCAGATTGAGTATGGCCAATGCAGGTGTCTGTGGCAGTTTGTAGTTGGTAATGAAGTGGATGAGGTTAAAGATATCAGACCAGTTTTTTTGTAGATTGGGGCATGCCCAGAAGATGTGGGGTAAGTCTCCGCCTCCTGTTTTACACCGCCAATAGATATTATTAGATTGAGTGTCGAAGGACGCTATTCTATATGGTGTGAGGTAGTATCGTAGTGAGAAATGCGCATTTCTTGGATTTGTAAATGGAACTTTGTGCCGCTTGCCACTGAGCATCCGTGTACTTTTGTGCAAGATCTGCTTCCCATTTATGATGGGGGGGGCAGTTTAAGGAAGGTGTCTTTTTGGTGTAGTAGATTGTAGAAGTGGATTATGCCTTTGATGTTTGAGGTTGGGTTGGTAAGGAGAGCCCAAGTTTTGGGAGGTACAGTATACAGTGGAGAAGGTTTACTGGACATGCAGTGGCCAACGTGTAAGTAGGTGAAGATCTCTGAGTTGGGGAGACCATGTTTGGATTGTAATTGGGAGAAGGGTTTGAGATGATTAATATGAAACAGGTGCTGGAGGGTTTGGATTTCCTTGAGGGTCCAAAGTGAAATTGGAAGGTCTGGGGTTAAGTGGGTAATTGCCTCTAGAGGGATACTGAAATGAGGGGAGGGTTTGGCAGGTGTACGATTAATTATTCTGAGCCAGGCGTGGAGCGCCGCCTTCATTGTCTGGAGCACGTAGGCTGGGATGGGGGTGCCTAGAGGTGTGCTGAGTAGCCAGTTTTTTAAGTCAGGTTTGGTGAGTGCGTGTTGTTCTATCTGGGCCCATGATTCTGTCAATTGGGGTTGGAACCAGTGGGGAAGTTGGGCTAGGATGGTTGCTAGATGGTAGTCTTTAAAGTCTATGGATCCTATGCCTCCCACTAGTTTGTGTTTAATTAGAGTCGTGTGTGCGCAACTGGGTTGTTTCCCTTCCAGGGGTATTGGTTGTAGATTGTTTGAAGAGACCGAAAGAATGAAGTAGGAAGAGGGATAGGGAGTAGTAGAGGATTTGGGGAAGGCAGATCATTTTAAAGAGAGGGAGTTTACCGGACCAGGAAAGTTCATGTTTCGCTAGTACCTGTGAAGTTGCTTGGATGCTGCATAGTAATGGATATTGCAATTGTAGGAGATTTCTCATGCTAGCGTCAATGTTGATGTCTAGTATAAGGGATTTGGATGTATTTACTTTGTAGGAGGAGACTGAACTGAACCAGGTGAGCAAATTTTGTACCTCAGCCAGGGAAGAAGTCGGGTTTGTAAGACATGACGTCATCTGCAAACAAGCTAATTTTATGGGAGGTTGTGCCAGTTTGAATTCCCCAAATATTAGGGAGGGAGCGACTATGTTCTGCAAGGGGCTCCATAATTAGATTAAATATTAGGGGGGAGAGGGAGCAGCCCTGGCGTGTGCCATTAGTAATGGGGAATGGGCGGGAAAGCACACCTTCGATAAAGACTTGGGCCTCTGGATTGGAATACAATGCCATGATTGTGTTCATGATATGCCCCAGGAACCCAAGTTTTTGTAAGCCTGCTTTGAGGTAGGGCCAGTGAACTCTATCGAACGCCTTCTCTGCATCCAAGGAGAGAAGCAGAGAAGACGTTCCAGTGGATTCTGCGTGGTGGATTAGGTTGAGCATCTGTCTGGTTGCATCGGGGGCTTGTCTGCCTTTGGTGAAGCCTGTCTGGTCCTGATGAATGAGAGTGGGCATGATGTAGAGTAGTCTGTGTGCTATAGTTTTGGCATACATTTTTAGATCCTGATTGAGTAGTGAAATTGGGTGGAAATTTTGGGGAACGTTCGACTCCTTTCCTGGCTTTGGTATTGTTATCACAAGTGCTTTTAAGTATTCTTTGCTGAAGGCAGAAGAGGAGGCAGCGTGGTTGAAGAGCTCCGTTAAATGAGGGGTTAGGAGCGAGGCGTATTGTTTATAATATTCTCCGGTTAGTCCATCTGGGCCTGGTGTTTTGCCACTTGGGAGTGATCTAATAGTTTTCATAATCTCTGCTTCAGTGAATGGGGCATTAAGAACAGCTAATTGTTCTTCAGTCAGAGTGGGAAGGGTCAGGTTTTGTAGGAAGTCGTCAATGTTTGTCTGTGAAGGCTGTGAGGTAAGGGGATCTTGTGCTAGGTTGTAGAGATTGCCGTAGAAGGTGCTAAAGGCATCGGCAATGTCTTGTTGGTCACTAAGGGTGTTTTTGGTGTGGGGATGAATCAGTCGGGTAATCTTAGTCTTGATACGTCTGCCCTGGATGCTTTGCGCTAACGTCTTACCTGCTTTATTGGAGGTAGAGTATGTGGTCACTTTCATTTTCCTCTGGAGAAACTCTAAGCCCCTGTACACACGGTCGGTGATTTCAACAACCAAATCCGTCTGATTTTGTCTGTCGGATTTTGTCCGTCGGATCTTGTCTGTCGGATCTTGTCCGAAACTGTTGCATACACACGGTCGGACAAAGTTGTCGAAAAATCCGATCTTTCAGAACGTGATGACGTAATTTTGTTACGATGGGAATACATTGAGGCTAGTAGCCAATAGCTTTGATGTAGGAATTTGATCTGAGCATGAGTGGCACTTGGTCCGATCAAAATTCTCTACACATGATCGGAGTATGTCCGACCGGCCCAGTTGGTCGGGAAATATTTCCAACAAGTTGGAAAATTGGGTCCGACTAATATTCCGACGGAATCAGTCCGATGCATACCACAGACAGTCGGATTATCCGACAACACGGTCCGATAGGACACATTCCGACAGATTCTCCGACCGTGTGTACAAGGGCTAAGAGTGGAGTAGTAGGGTTCTGAGTTCTTGTCGTAGGATTAATAGTTGATTAGTCAGGGAGCCACTGGGGTTGGATTTATGGACCAATTCCAGTGCTGCAATTTGGGCTGTTAACTCATCAATGCGCTGCGTCCTCCTCTTTTTATACTGGTAACCTAGTTTTATTAGCATCCCCCTCATAAATGCCTTGTGGGCGCTCCACAATACGCCAGGGTCAGACACAGTGCCCTTGTTAAATAGAAAATAGTCAGCAATCAGTCGAGATTCCTGAAGTGTAATTTCCGTTTTGGAGGAGGAAGTTGTTCACTCTCCAGAGGTGTGTAGTGGAGGTAGAGTGGGCTTTGTCTATTGAAATAGAAATTTGGGCATGGTCCGACCATGTCTTGGTGTGGATCGTCGAGTCAACAATTTTCTGTAGGGTCCATTTGTCAGTCAAGAACAAGTCTATTCTTGAGTACGAGTGATGTCTCATAAAGATCTTAAGAGGAGATAAAGTTCCGTAGGGGTGACCTGTGTCTATTAGCAACCGATGAGGAGTCCAAGATTGGGTCCGGAGTCAAGTTAAAGTCCCCACACAGTATGAAGTGACTCTTCTGGATGGGCTTGGGTTGGGCATTCGGTTGATAGTGCAGGTAAGGATTGAGTATCGGCCTTCTGGGTCTGAGGTGGCAGACAGAAGTTGGAAGTCAATCGTGTGCTTTACTGCGATCATGACGCCTCAAGATTTGGTGGCGTGGGTTGCACAAAGCGGGGTGTGCGATGGCAACAGGTGAGTTTCCTGTACACAAAGGATGTCACTGTGGAGAGCTGAGGCAGTCCTCCACAGTGAGGGGCATTTAGCCGAGTGGTTCAGCCCGTTGGCATTGAGCAAGATAATGGTGAGAGGCATCGCTGGCATGCGGTGTTAAGTAGGGTCTATGTGAACACTCACGTTTAGATGGTCAATTCGGGGTTCGTGTTTGGCTGGGATCCAGACAAGGGTGCTTGGCAGTCCAAGGATTCGGTGGTGCAAGTGGGCACTAAGCTGCGGATAGAGCAATGTGTTATGCATGGCAAAGTACACAAAACAGAGAGTGTCTATGGTAATGCTAACAAAACTCTTAAGTAACAGGAGTCGTACGATGACCTCCTAGGTATCGCAGGTTTGAAAGACTTGGGTAGTCTTGCGGTATGGTTCGAAGAGAAAAAAGAGGAACAGATGGAGGGGTGCAAAATAGCACTAAAACAAAACCTCCAGGCAGGGGTCAAACAGTTCGTAATCCTAGGGGATGAAAACTGAAACGTCAAAAAGTCAAAGCTCAAGGGGAGCTGAAGATGTGGATGTTGGCCTGTTGTAGCTTACAGAGTGGCATTTAGGAGCTGTTGAAGTCGAGGGTTCTATTGGGCACAGGTGGACCCCTTTGATGTTTGGTGGGGTTAGGGGGTTCAATCAGGATACCCCAGGTGTGGAGGAGATTCAGGCCCTTGTCAAGCTCACCGACCATATAAGTGTAGCCATTTTTGGCAATGAGAAGTGTGGTCGGGTATTGCCATTTATAGGGGATTTTGTGGTTCTGAAGCGACTTGGTTATTGGATTTAGGAGCCTTCTCAATTGTAGGGTATACTTGGAGAGATCTGGCAATAATTTAATCCCTGTATACAGGGCTGGTAGAGGTGTTTTATCTTTCATGCCCATCAGTAGTCTCTTTTACGTGATAGAAGTGCACTCTCATGGTTTGGCGATCCTATGGATGCGGTCGATGATCAGATCGCGTGGAGACACATCAGGGATAATGATGCGGATAAGCTCTTTAGCATACCGCGGTAGATCTGCAGGGGGAACATTTTCGGGGACCCCCCTCAATTTTAGATTGTTCCTGCAGGACCTGTCTTCTAAGTCGGCCAGCATGGCCCTTATCCAGGCATGTTCCTCTTTAAGGTCCTCACAGGTGTCTATTATATCGTTAACCGTAGTGGTGCAGTCAGCTAGACCCCGTTCTGTATTAGTCACTCTGTCAGATAAAGAGTGTAATCAGAGGATATTCTGGAGAATAGTGAGGAGAGAGTCATGAGGGAGGACTGGAGGGAAAGGAGCATTTCCTTCAGAGTTGTGTCCAGTACTGGTTGGCCTGCTGTGGGGAAGGCGGCCATGGAGGAATGAAAGGCCTGATTGGAGAAGGGGGTAGAAGCCTGGGCCTCAATTTGCGGAGTGAGAGGCCGCTGTGGAGGTGCGTCTAGTCTCATTTTGGCTTTGGCCGGGCTGTTCATTAGTGGATCGGTTTCCTGGGGTAGAGGTGGTGTGGTGGGGGTACCTGTGTCCGTACGATCTTCTGAACGAGCGTCCGGAAGATCCGTGTATGCCGCGCGCTGCGTGGCCTGGCCGGTGCCATCTTGGAGTGGTGTGGTGCGGCCTGCTCCGCCGGCTTGTATGCTAAGTCAGTGAGTTTCTGGGGTTTGCGATCTGTGTTTCTCTTCCTGGAGGAGCTCATCGTGATCTCTGGTGGTTCCCGAGCAAGGGTAGCTGCGGATGGTTCTGCGGTGTCGGCCTGCGTCGCTAGTTGCTGGCTCCCGGCTGATGAGCTGTGGAGTCAAGCATCCATCTTCATCTCCAGCTGGCCACGCCCCCCCTCCAATAGCCCCTATGTTAATCCGGCCCTGCCTACTCCCTGTGAGTGACTCGAAGTTGAGTTACCATAGAAATACGTGGGGAAAAGATGAGAAGACAATGTAATGTGTCTCCTCTAGGCAAACCACATTTGCCCTGTACATAGTTGTCAACTGTCCAAAATTTCCCAGGACATTCCCTGGGATTTAGACTTTTGTCCCGGTCTTACCATTTCCTGGAAAATGTCCAGGGAAATCGCAGTTTTCCAGAATTTTTTTTATCGGCCGCTAGAGGTCCGCAGCCAGCACTGAATTGTTTCCACTGGCTGCCATTTTACAGAAGACCAGCTATGGTGATGAGGAAAGAAGAGGTGGAACCCAGGCTCTGCCTCTTAGTTCTTCCCTTTGGCCTCCACAAGCTGGTCTCTGTAATTTTGCAGAGACCATTCACCAGCAGTGGTGTCACTACCCGGGTACAGAGGGGACACCTGATATATAGAGGGACTCTGCTGGCTGGAGACACCTGATGTATAGGGTGGACCCCACTGGCTGGGGACATCTAATGTAAGGAGGGACTCTGCTGTTGAGTTGAACTATTTCATTTTATATTACAAAGTAATAATAGAAAAAATGCACTTCAATCATCCTGACATGATAACAACCATGGTGCCGTGATGATTGAAGTGCTAACACAAGATGTTTGGGGTAGCTTTATCTGCCGATTGTTAAACTTTATACACATATTTCTATTGTAGTATAGGATCTGGACCTGCTGTCCCTCCATCCCTCTTTCTTGCCTTCCTTCTTTCTCCTTGCCTCCCTATTTCTTTCTCCCTCCATCTCTCGTTCATCTCAGACTCGGACTAACCCCCCTTTGAGACACACCCCATTTAAGCCACACCCACTATTTTGGTTAAACCACACCCATTTTTCACATGCCACATTTTCCTTCCTTGCTACACCATTCCTAAAAACGAATGCCCCGACCCCTAATTATAATAAGAGCCCGCCCACAGACAAAAAAGTTTCCCTATACTTTTTTTTTACAATGTTGGCAACTATGCCTGTACTAGTGCAGCTCTTTATTTACCTTGTACCTTTTACTTTCCACATGAGGTCCTGTGGAGCGAAGATGAGAGAAGGAGAAAAAAAGAACCTCTTCCCCCTTCCCTCTTCCCACCACAAAAAATAGAAACAAATATACTCAGGGCTGAGGCTGGGGCACAGGGCTGTGAGATCCCATGAAGCATCTTCTCCCCGCTTCAGCGGACTCTCTGATCTGTCACCCGGGATCACAGCAGATAGAAGTCCATCGGTGACAGTACCCGCCGGAGGGTCTGCAAAGCCAGTTTGCACTCGCCAATCTGTCAGGGACAGGAGTGTGACCCGTAATCCAGGGATCAGCAGCCTCTAAGTATACTAGGGGCTAGAGCCTTGTGTAGCTGCACTCCAGTCTCCTCCCGGTGTGCCAGCTCATTCCCGGCATCAGACAGCGGCAGGGGGGGTCAAGTGGTAGCTCATTCGTCCAGCGTGAGAGCCAACATGTGTCAGAGCTCTTCCCCCTTAAAGTATCATCACCCCATTATACTTTTGCGAGGCACTGATGGGCACTGCATTGGCACGGATGAGCACAGATGTGACATGAATGGGCACTGATCAGTGCTGTGGGCACTTCAGATTCAGCACACTATTGTTGCTGCACCGGCTCTATCCAAAATGTAAAAAAAATAAAAGTTTTGCATTTAGTTAGTTATACTTTAATCTAAAGCCAAATTTATTTATTTTTGGAGAGAGAAGTATAAAGCTGTCTGCCCCAATATCTGTGTTGGGGTGGGCAGCGCTCCCACAGATTTCAGTTGCACCTCCCTAACAGCCCTCCCCTCCCTCTTCCACCTCAGATACCATGTCCACCAGAAGGATGATTGGGAAGCTGGGTGCAATTACAGAACTGATACCTTGTGTGGCTCTTTTTTTCTTTTTCAGGCAACTGAAAACTCGCGGGAGGAGGAGAAGTCTGCTTTCAGCTGCTGCAGAGAAACATACAGGGGATTTTTTTTAATGAACACAATGGGGGTTATTTACGAAAGGCAAATCCACTTTGCACTACATGAACAAACTACAAGTGCAAAGTGCACTTGAAATTGCACTGAAAGTGCAGTCGCTGTAAATCTGAGGGGGACATGAAAGGAAGATAAAAAAAAAAACAGTATTTTAGCTTGCACATGATTGGAGGACAAAATCAGCAGAGCTTCCCCTCATTTCAGATCTACCCCTCAGATTTATAGCAACTGTTCTTCCAAGTGCACTTGGGCAATTTCAAGCGCACTTTGCACTTGTAGTTTGCATTTGTAGTGCAAAGTGGATTTGCCTTTTCGTAAATAACCCCCAATGAGTGATTGGTATCAAACATTCACTGTGTTCATTCATCACTGAAGCATGGTAAACTGTTTACTATGCTTCGGTTCTGTGAATGAACAGGAAGCCACTGAGCGCAGAGCACTTCCCATTAATTTACTGTCCAGCACAGCTGAAGCTGCACTTGAAAGTCTCGAATGAAACTGAGTATAAAGGAACGGCCTTGAATGAAGCCACCATTTTTCCCAACAACCTCATGCCAAGTTGAATAGAAGAATTCTTCTTGCTTCAACTACCTAAATCAGTTCCTTTATGGCACTGATCTTTGGGCAAGAATACCCTTTTCTGGCTGTACCTATGATCAGACCCAAGTAACTTAGCCCTTTCCATGGTTTTAAAGAAGATTTTTCCTAGGCTGAGAATACAACCTAAATATTCCAGGTAGCTGAATGTGGTGACCTTACTTTGGTCTAAGCGGGCTACCGACTATCAAGAACAGATCGTCCAGGTAAACCATAATCATTGAACCTTGGGCCCTTAATCTGGCTAGAAGAGGAGCCAAAACCTTTGTAAACACTCAAGGTGCAGTAGCTAGACCTGAAAGCAGAGCTACACACTGAAAATGAAGATTTTCCACAATAAAAAGTAGATGTTACTAGTGAGCGAGGAAATAGGCATATAGAGGTATGCATCTTTGATGTAGATGACAATTTCGAGTTTTCATATTGAATTTAGATTTTTGAGATCTTGAATGCCCATTTGGACCCCATCCTCTGCTCTTACATGAGGGCCAGCATGATCACTTTTTGCCAAAAGATGGTCCAATGCTTGAGAGAAAAACGTATTTTTCTCTGGATCCTTAGGAACGTTTGATCTGAGAAAACAAGGAGACCGGAACTCTTGGAACTTAAGTTTGTACCTTGGAGCTATTGAGGAAGTCCCCCATTCGTCTTGAAACTCTTCTTGCCAAATCCTTGAGAACTGCAGAAGAATTCCCCTATTGAGCGAGTCGGGGTGCCTCCTCATAAGGAGGCTTCAGTATCTTGTAGGTTTCCTCCCCCAAGATCTTTTGTCCCTGATGTTAACCCTGAGGATTACCTTTTGAATCTGACGGTGGAAGCAATCGTGACTGCGTGGAGGCTGATGCCCCTGGCACAAAAGAAGGAGCTTTAAAATGAAAATACATTTACTCTTTTTTTCTTAAATGGCAAAAGGGGTACTTTTTCCACTAGAATTTCTTTGGATGTATTATCCAAATATCCACAAATAGCTGTTTCACCTCAAAAAGGAAGATTAGCCAGGAGCTTCTGCGCGGTGCTTAGCAAAGGGCGCAAGGCCTGAAGGATAGAATATCTTATAGCAACTATTGCAAACATAAAGCTGCCAGATCCTGGGCCTGGATAACCTTGAACACCTGTTTAAACTGATCTCAAACATGATTAACCAATTACTGTAAGCGCAGGCTAAGACACTCAATCTGCCAGAGGAAAAAAAAAAAAGTTATATATTTTTTTATTTTTAATAGGAATTCCAACTTTTTATCCATTGGGTCCCTAAGCATTTGAGCATTGTCTGCTGGACAAGTCAAACTGTTATTCACAGAGGATATAGCAGTGTTAATTGCTGGTATACCCTACTTAGTGAATTTCCTCCACCATAGAATAAAGTGTGAAAACTTTTTAGGAGGGAAAAAATGCTTATCTGCGTGATCCTCTCAGATACAAGAAAGCTTTTCCAGCAATGAATGGACAGAAAAAGGCATGCACAGCTTGAGAAGGTTTTAGCGAACCCAAACACTCAGTTTAAGGATACATAAATGTTGAGCGGACCATTTAGCAAGAAATTGCACCATCAATCTTAAGATTGAAACAGCTGATTCTCCCGCATTTGACACCTCAGAAGAGGAGTCATCAGCCTTACCATAGTCCCCTGAGGAAATTTGTCTTCTCCTGGCCCTAGTTCCTCAGTTTGAAGGTCCTGGGCAATGGGAGAGAACCTGTAACATTTTGACCCATATTGGGATGTGATTAAAGTCGCTAAAACTATAATGGCTGAGGAAAAAATATATTTTTAGTAAAATAAACAGGGGCTGTAATGTTGAATACAGTTGCAAACATTTCATGGCTCCGACCAGCCACCCTCTCTCAGGTGAGGATGCCATTTGTAGAAACGAGTAGGCTTTCCAGAGATTGAGGGAGACCCTTTTAGCTCTTTTTTGGGGGTCTTTCAACCCCCCCTTCTGACCTTAGCCCAATGCACAAAGCAGAGGTACTACCAGACGAAATCGTATCCACCGCTTGAGCAATAGTCCAGCCACTGCTGCTGCTATTAATGCTCAGCCTGATGCAATAGTAAATGTGTCAAATAGGAAATGCCTGTGTCGCCAAAACCTCTTTCATGCTCCTCTTTGTTCTTATGTCTCTCCGACAATGTTTCAGCCAGCACAAATAGTGTTTTTTTTTTTTTGTTTTAAAACACACTCCCACATTGGAGGACGCCCCGCCCCCACCTCACATCGCACCCTCCCCCTTTCTCTTAAAAAAAAAAAAAGAGTTTTCCCATGCAAGCACGGGCCTCCGATCCGACGGGATCAACTTGTGAGTGAGGGAAGGATGGCGTGGAGGAGACCTAGAAGCCACTGCCGAGTAGAGGCGGTGAAAGAAAAATGGCATTGTCGATCATTTTTTTTTTTTTTTTTTATAATAATTTTTATTAGGAAAAAGAAAATACATAGACTCATGTTAAGGCACATTCATTACAGAAGAGGTACATATCCAGGTCAATCCCTGGGGCAAAAGAGAACCGTGAGTCAGAGAAACGTTCAAAGACAGTGAAATTATGGAAACCGAGGGCAATAATGACCAGACTGGATGGATCAGCGACTGTTTTGAACCTTAAATAGAGCAGGCGATAAAACCGGCTCTCCAAGGGCCAAATGCCTAACTGTAACTTATAAAGCAATGTATTGAAATAAATAGGGGGGGGTAAGAAAGAACAAGGAGGAACATGGGAGAGGGGGGTTCAATGGTAATGTCCACATAGAAGGATCCTGGTGTGGAAGAGAATTGAGGAGATTCGGCCTATGTAGAAAAGTCACAAAGTGATATCAGAAATGGAGCAAATCATTGTAGATAAAAGAGAGTTGATCCAATGCGCGTTGATCCTGTAGTCACATGGTTGTGGTCATGAACAACTGCCACCTGGCGAGGAAGGCCGCTTTTTGTTTAACATGGGAGAAATCTGTCATGAGCCTCTCTGTGTGTAAAAGGGATAGAAGATCCTTGTGGAGTTGGGAGGCTGGAGGGCCAGAAGGCAGTAGCCAAAATCGTAGTATGAGACGACGGGCCAAAAGTAAACATAACAGGATCCAGTCCACTATAGCTCGCGTTGAATGTGACCCTAGAGAGGGTCCAGTGCCTGAAGAAGTAGACCATGGTAACAGAATGGGGTCCCAATATCCGAAGATTAGGAGTAGGGGTTCTTTAGGTAATTTCATCAAAGTAACGTCGAAAATGAAAGCCAAGACCTGGTCCCAGAAGGTGGATATAATAGGGCAAGACCATAAACGATGAGAGAGGGGTGGCTTCGAGTGATGACAGTGGGGGCAGGAGGCTCCATCGCGTTTGGATTTGGGAGAAAGAAAAGGAATGTAGGCCCTGTGGGCAATCTTAAGCTGAGTTTCCCTCCAGGTTTCATTAGGCGTCAGGTGCAGTACCTTGTTGAGACCAAGCAAAATCTTATGGACAAGATCGGTGTCCGGGAAGGCTGAGGTCCAGTTTGCAATGGAGGTAGAGGATATAGGTGGCTTCGACCGTTGCAGAAGAGGTTTATAGATATCTGAGATTCTGAAACATTTATCGCGTATCAGCTGATCCATGAAGCTTGATTGAAATCGACGGGAGTCCTCCTTACAAGTTTGGGTGATATAACTGATGCATTGTCGGTAATGGAAGAAATGAGAGGTGGGAATTGAGAATGAGTCCATCACTTTCTGAAAGGGAAGCGGTTTGCCAGTATGCGGGTCACATAGGGAGGAGAAAAGTAAGTCCGGCCAGTTTTCTGGACTCTCTCCATGCTATTGCCGTGTCTCTGAAGACAAGATTGTGTTGGTGGGGGGGGGGGGGGGGGGTACCGATTTCCAGCGGCAATGTAGAAGGGCAGACAAAGAGAAGGGGTGGGCCATAGCGGATTCCAAATCAAAGTTAGAGTACCTGGACGAGTGGGTGATCCAGTCTAGACTAGTTCTAAGTAAACAAGCTAAATTATACAACCTAATATTAGGTAGACTGATACCTCTGTCGCCCCTGGGAAGGTGCAATTTTTTGAAAGCGATACGTGGTCTTTTGCCGTGCCATAAAAATTTGGAAATAGCAGATTCTAATGAAGTAACATCTTTGTGCTTGAGCAAGAGTGGGAGAGTTTGCATAGGATATAGAAGTCTGGCAAAGCTGACCATTTTTACAAGGTGGCACCGTCCCAGGAGTGAGAGGGGCAGATCCATCCAGTTGGTCAATTCTTGGGATATCTTAGTCAACAAGGGGGGATAGTTCAGCTGATACAAAGAAGAAGGCAGTTTCCCAATTTTGATTCCCAGGTAGGTGATGTATGAGGGGGCTACAGAAAATAGGGAGTCACTAGCCCAGGAAGGGGTGGAGTGAGAGCCAATGGGTAGAATTTCGCTTTTAGAGTAATTAATGCATAGCCCTGAGCACATCCTAAACTCATCGAAAGTATTTTTAATGGTGTGAATGTCAGGTGAGGGGTTTGAGGTGAATATAAGGATATCGTCTGCGAACAGGGATGTGCGGAGTTCCACGCCTCCTATTTTTATACCCTGGAGGGGAGCCGAATGGGATAGGTATCTAGAGAGGGGTTCCAAGGCTATGTTAAAGAGGAGGGGAGAAAGGGGGCAGCCCTGTCTGGTACCTTTGTGTAGGGGGAAATTTGGTGAGAGAAGGCCTGCCGCTACCAGACGGGCGGTGGGAGAGGCGTACATCGAGGTTATGAGGTGACTAAATGGGCCTGAGAATCCTAATTTGGAGAGGGTCATGGATAGCCAATCAAAACTGACGTTGTCAAAGGCTTTCTCAGCGTCTAAAGTAATGATGGCATAGGTACCATTGGGGTTTTGTTTGGCAGATTCGAGAGCTAGTAGAACTTTACGGATGTTTAAAGTGGCTGTCCAACCTTTAACAAATCCCGATTGGGCTGGATGGATTAGGTGGGGGAGAATATCGGCTAGTCTCGTGGCAACAATCTTTGAGAGTATTTTCACATCTAGATTAAGGAGGGAGATAGGTCTATAAGAACCAGGTTGCAACGGGTCTTTCCCTTTTTTAGAAAGAAGCTTAATTACAGCTTGATTCCCGGAAGGAAGATAAGGGCCCCCCGCCCAAATAGAGGAGTAGACTGAGAGGAGTGTGGGTGCCGTGATGTGAATGAGGTTTTTATAAAAATCGCTAGTAAAGCCGTCAGGGCCTGGCGCCTTATGTGAGTGGAGATGGCGAATGGTAGTTTCAATTTCAGATAGAGTGATGGGGGCATTGAGGGACTCTAATTGCTGCGCTGATAAGGTGGGAAGTGACACTTTGTCTAAGAAGGACCGAGCCTTTTCTCGTATGATGGGGTCCGGTGCCTAAAGACCAGTGTAGTACTTCAACATAGTCTCATTTATGGCTTGAGGAGAAGAGTGCGTGCGTCCCGTGTGATCACGGAGGGAGGTGATGTGAGTGGGGCGATGACCCCCTTTACACAGTCTGGAGAGGAGTTTTACGGCTTTATTGCCGTACTTGTGAAGGGTAGCATCCAAGTTAGCCTTTTTCGTACGTTCAAAGGTGTCGGCCCAATTATCAAAAGCTGACTTGGCTGATACCCACTCATCGTGATGTATGGTGGAGTTGGATAATGAGAGCTGCCGTTGGGCTGCATGTAGTCTGGCACTGGCGGATTTGTAATGCTTGAGTGCATTGCGTTTAAATGACGTGGCGTAACAGATAATGCGACCTCTAAGGTACGCTTTCCCTGCATCCCAGAATAGATTAGGGTCTGCCGCATGGATGGCGTTTGTAGAGGAGTACTCTACCCAGGCCTTGTCCATGAATGTAATAAAATCTGAGTTATTAGCCAAGAAAGCTGGAAAGCGCCAAAGGTTGGGGTGAGGGGGGAGATCCAGTCTGTCTAGGGAGATAGCTACTGGAGCATGGTCTGAGACCGCTATATCATGTATTTCAGAGTCGGAGACCATGGTTATGAAATCATCCGAACCAAAAAAGTGGTCAAGTCTGGCCAGGGATTTATGAGGGTTGGAATAAAACGTGAATTCTCTGTCTGTAGGATGGGCGAGATGCCATAGATCCGTCATGTGTAGAGAGTCCATGGTGGAGGCAAATATAGTAGGAATCGGTGTGGTGGCACCCTGCGATTGTTTTTTAGGGGAGGATCTGTCAATCGAGGGGTGCATAACGTCATTGAAATCACCCCCTACTAAATGAGGCAAGTGGGTGAATTGAAGTAGCCACGACGAAAGCTCAGAATAAAATTGCTTAGTGGGGCTATTAGGGGCATAAATGTTGGAGATAAAAATTTCTTTAGTGCCTATCCGCACCGTTGCGGTAAAAAACGACCCATATTATCTGAGAGGGTGGATAGAATTGTGCAAGGAAGATTTTTGTGAATTAGGAGTAGTACCCCCGCTTTCCGACCCACTGATTCGGCTCCAAGTACCGATCCCACCCACAGTTTTTGCATGCGCGGAAAATCGGATGCATGTAGGTGGGTCTCCTGTAATAGGGCAATGTCTGCCTTGAGTCTTTTAAGATGACGAAGGATCTTCACTGTCTTTTGAGGAGAGCGAAGACCCTTGACATTCAAGGAGACTACTCTAAGAGGGGCGGAATCTGTGGGTGTAAATGGCAGGATATGAGACGTAAATGGGCGTGAATAGTTAGGTAGCATAGGCCGAGCTCAATAGAGAAATAGGGCATGGGGTTTTGTCCAGGGATCCTTGACTGATAAAGGGGAGAACCCAAGTGAGCATGGGGGGAGGACCAGGGAAGGGTATGGAGAGGGGGGGCATGGGGGGTAAACGGTAATAAAAGAAGAATAACCAAACAAAGAAACAACAGCATGTACTTCTCTTTTTTCCGCATGAGTTCACTGTGTATAGGGGGGAGCTCCCCAGCAGAGCCCCGCGGAGGAAGGGATAAATAGCGGGCAGTACCGTAGGACCCTATAAGGCCCGCCGGACTAGGATATGCGTCACAGCGTAACGGCTAGTCAGTAAAAAGGGGGTACAGTACACAGTGGAGTCATGCTAAGACCTGGCCTAATTGTAGAAACAAAGGTAAAGCAGGGTAAGGCAATAAAAATTTAAACAGTAACTTAGAACATAGTGCAAAGTCAAAGTAACAAACGCAGTATAATAGAAACCTGAACACTTGTCCGTGGACTCGGGCGTATAACCGGGAAGGAGAGTGACATATGCTGAAGGCTTGCAGCGTCCGTAGTCCAGAACCTTCGTGACCGGCAGAGTAGCAGCACCCGGTACTAACTAGCACAGATCCGAGTAACCGGTATGGAGGAGAGGGAGAGATGAGACGAATACCCAAGGGTATGAGGGTAGCGAACAGCCACTACTCAGCACAACTTAGCTGGCAAACCGGGTGGAAGGGGGAGACAAAAGAAAAAACACAAATCCGTGGTAAGGAGACAGTAGAGTCCTCAGCGAGGAAAGTTACGGTGCCGATAATCTGGATCCGAAGCTCGGAAGCGTTTGGGGGAGTCTTTCCTAGGGTTCCTTTGGTCCAGGGCTCGAAGGGTTGAGGCAGATTTGGATGGTGTAGCCGGTGAGGAGTCTGATCGAAGAGAGCGTAAGAATGCTTCCGCTTCAGAGGGGTCTTGGAAGGAGAGTTGTTCCCCTTTGGGGGATTTGAGACGAAGCACTGCGGGGAATGCCAGAGAGAACTTAATTTGTAGTTTAAACAGTTCCGAGCATATCGGTTGAAAGGATTTTTGTTTTTTTGATACTTCAATAGAGTAGTCCGCGAAAATTAGAATCTTGACCCAATCAACATGCACAGAGGGAGACTGCCGGAATGCTTGTAGGATAACAGCTTTATCCGCGTAATTAAGATATTTGGCAATGATGGGACGGGGGGTCTTGCGGTCCGCATTGAATGATCCCATGCGGTGGGCCCTTTCCACTATGAAGGGGCCAGAGAGTCCCATGGCTTCCGGGATGCGTTTTGCGCAGAAGTCACTCAAATTGGCATTGGGGAGCGACTCGGGGACACCGACGAATCGCAGGTTGGAGCGTCTGGATCTGTTCTCTAAATCATCTAATTTTTGGATGACATATTGAAGCGTTTTTTCCTGAGACTGCTCTGTGGCTTGGGACTGATAGAGATCATCTTCCACCTCAGAGACTCTGTGTTCAAGTTCATTAAGCCTTGTAGCATGCTCTGTAAGTTGGGCCTTAATTTGTTTCATCCCAGCCTGTATGGCTTTCTCCACAGAAGCTGTGATCATGGGAGATAGCAGGGCCGCCACCGCTTGTGCTATGCGGTTTGTGTGTCCATCATCCCCAGGGGATGGCTGGTGAATATCCCGAGTCTGGTTGTGAGGGGTTGTTGTAACGTGCCCATGGGGGTGGGGGGGTCCAGTGTTAACTGGGGATGCTGAAGAAGCGACCCCGCTTACCTCCATAGCCGCTTCCGGGTGGTCCGCAGCAGAGGCCTGTGAAGCTGGAGCGGAGTAGGCCGAAGCCGGGGGCTCGATTTGCGCCCGATCGGCGGGTGCTGCCGCGGCCGCGTACGAACGGGCTCCCGTTTTCTCGACAAACCGATCCATAGGAGCGGGGATCGTGGGGGGATACCCGGAGCCAAAGTGGGGCACTGGGGCCGCTGTAGCAGGTTTTTTAGGCCGGTTTGTGGGGCTCTGCAGCGGGAGCTAGGCGGGAGCGCAGCTAGCTCATGCGGCGCCGGAACCGGAAGTTAGAAGGCTCGTCGATCATTTTCAGTTCTCCCTTATACTCAGCCTCATGAAGAGGGGAAGAGTTCAGCCCAGGTGGGGGTGTCTGGAGGAAGCAAAACCCCTCAAACTTACCGGAAGTCTGCCTGCTAGCCGGAAGAAAAAAGTTTGCCACTTCCGTGACACAGCGTGACTCTAAGCAAAGCATGAGAATATACGTGCGCCATACAGCCCCCAGTGGTGACAGTTAGGCATGACAACATTTACTTTAAAGGAGACATTTCATTAGAAAATTAAAAAATTCCTTAGAAAACTCCACTTGCCTTTGCTGCCATAGGGTTTTGTGTGGTAAAACCAACAGACCCAATCTTCACCCTTCATAGTGGTTTCCATTAACTTCAGGAACCGGAGACCCTCGGGGAACCCACAACCCTGGACCTGTAATAGCACCCTGCCAGTAAAATTTTATGGCCTTAATACTAAACGTACTGGATCCTGGGGTCCAGCTTTCTAAAAAGAGAAATGTTTACAAGCAAAGACCTAATTTCTTCAGACACGAGGCCCGGCCACCATTCAATTTGGCCAAAAAGACACTTTGAATGGATCCGGCTGCATAGCTAGCCCCAGAAAGGATTGCTCCAGTGGAGCTCAGCATGGCACATCTCCACTCGTGATCGACACTGGCAAAAATACTGAGATACTCCCGATATGGGAGGGGTTATATAGGGAGGCAACTTTCTGTTTAGGGTGTGTCAGTGTCCAGCACCTGAAGGTGGACTATAACTCACATAGTAATTACTATGGCTCTGTGTCCCATGATGTACGATTAAAGAAAAGTGCATTTTATATACAATTATAGAGATCAGACAAAAATGAGGGACAAATGAGAGAGAATGAGGGACAGAGGGACATTGCTCCAAATCCAAATTCTGACAGTCCCTCAGAATCAGGGACAATTGGGAGCTATGTGTGTGCGCATGTAGGTATGTGTGTAGGTAGGTATGTGTGTGCATGTATGTGTGCGTATGTATGTGTCTGTGTGTGTGCGCATGTATATATGTATGTGTGCGCGCATATGTGCATTTATATATGTGTGTTTTATACACATATACACACACACACACAGTATATATGTGTTTTAATATATGTGTATGTGTGTGTGCGTACATGTGTGTTTACATGTACATATGCACATTTTATGTATGCACTTTTAATCCTGCACCCCTATATGTGTACAACCAGAACTGATTTTTTTTTACTTGCTTGTTCATAGTACCAGCAAAAAAAATGCTGTTCCTCTGAAGTGATCCATGCTCAGATTGCTTTTCAGAGGCATTTGACAGCCCGTAAAGAGGCAATATGTTGCCTCCTGTTTTAACCCCTTAAATGCCCAGGGTGGTTGCAGTGCAGCCCCATTCACCTAGGGGTATACTTCAAGGGCACCCTTACTGGATAAAGATTGAGAAACTGGCATAGAGGAACAGATACCTCAATTTTCCTCCTGCAGCTACTGAATGCCTGTGAGAGGAAGAAGAGGAGAAGCAGGGGGAATGGAGAAATTGGTTCCTCTATATGCAGCCACCCACTTACGACTGGGCCCTGGCATGCCGCCACCGGTCTCGGAGGAAAGGGTCCTGTCCGGGGGTCAGGGGGGGCCCTTCATGGTTTCTTGCATCGGGGCCCTGAAGGATCTAGTTACACCTCTGAGGTTCAATGTCATTGTATAACAGAAAATACAACAAATGGGAATATGTAAGGGCTCATGCACATTGCAGCTCAAAAAAGAAGCAGTTTTTTACAGTGGTTTGAGCTTTTATTTCTGCCTATAAATGCTTGTTCTTTTTTGTGCTCTCTCACATTTTTATTGAGCTTTTTCTAGCTTTTTCAAGCTTTCTTGAGCATAAGGCTCTGTTCACACCTAGGTGTTTTGTTTTCAGGCAGAAAGTCGTGCGATTTTGCCACGTTTTTTTACAGATCAAAAGGTCACCAATGTAAAAAGCAGAAAACGCCTGTAATCTGCCAAAAAAAGAAGCTCATGTACTTTGAGTGTCAGGCTCAAAGTACAGGAGCGTCAGATGACAAAACGCTCAGATGTGAACAGGGGCCTTTGAAATGAATGTGATTTGTCTTGTTGGTCGCTTTTAGAGCTGAGGCTTAGGATGCATTCATGATTTTGTACAGGTCACCAATGTAAAAAGCAGAAAAACGCCTGTAATCTGCCCCAAAGAAGCTCATGTTCTTTTTTGAGTAGAAGGGCCCTTTCAGACATGCGGATCCATATCCAGCCATCTGCTTGCTCAGCAGGGATCGCTCAGTTGATCCCCGCTGAGCCGACGAATAACAAATCCGTCTCTGCACACTGTGCAGGAACAGACCTGTCAGAGAGACCTCTCTTCTCTATGGGGGGGGGGGGGGGAATCAGATCATTACGGACTGCCTGTTCATTTTCATCCGTTCCGCCAGACGGATGGAAAATAGGACATTAGTCTGGATTTTGCGGAGCGGAGCGGATCAGATCGGATGTCAGCGGACACCGCTGACATTCGTTGCTCCATAGAAATGTATGGAGTGACCGTTCAGGTCCGTTGAAAAAAAACTAACTGGTCCACACGTGTGAAAGGGCCCTAAGGCTTTTTTCAGGCATTTTGCTTCAGGTGACAAAATGCTCAGATGTGAGCAGGCGCCATTGAAATTACTGGGATTTTGCTTGTCGGGTGCCATTAAGGTGTTTTTTCGGGCGTTTTATGAGCTGAAAACACTCAGGTGTGAATGCAGCCTAACAGCAGAAAAACTTCTAGGTGTGAACAGAGCCTAATGCCCCATACACATGGTCAGAAATTCCAACGGAAAAAGTCAGATCGGATTATGTTGTCGGAAAATCCGATCGTGTGCGGGCTCTATCTGACTTTTTCTGTCGGAATTTTCTGACGGAAAAAGTTTGAGAGCTGGATCTAAAATTTTCCGAAAACAAAATCCCATCGGACTTTTTCCAATCGCGTGTAGAGAATTCTGATGCACAAAGTGCCACGCATGCTCAGAAAAAATTTGGAGACAAAAGTTATTGGCTACTGGCCTCTACGTAGTCCCGTTGTACGTGTATAACGCCATCTCGTTCTGAACGATCGGATTTCCCGACAACTTTGTGCGACCGTGTGTATGCAAGACAAGTTTCGGCCAAAATCAGTCGGAAAAAAATCAGACAGATTTTGTAGTCGAAATGTCCGACTGTGTGTATGGCGCATAAGCCTTTTTTTTTTTTTACAAACCCTCCTACAGTGGTGTGAAAAAGTGTTTGCCCCCTTCCTCATTTCCTGTTCCTTTGCATGTTTGTCACACTTAAGTGTTTCGGAACATCAAACCAATTTAAACAATAGTCAAGGACAACACAAGTAAACACAAAATGCAATTTGTAAATGAAGGTGTTTATTATTAAAGGTGAAAAAAAATCCAAACCATCATGGCCCTGTGTGAAAAAGTGATTGCCCCCTAAACCTAATAACTGGTTGGGCCACCCTTAGCAGCAACAACTGCAACCAAGCGTTTTCAATAACGTGCAATGAGGCTTTTACAGCGTCCTGGAGGAATTTTGGCCCACTCATCTTTGCAGAATTGTCCTAATTCAGTTACATTAGAGGGTTTTCGAGCATGAACGGCCTTTTTAAGGTCATACCACAACATCTCAATAGGATTCAGGTCAGGACTTTGGCTAGGCCACTCCAAAGTCTTAATTTTGTTTTTCTTCAGCCATTCGGTGGTGGACTTGCTGGTGTGTTTAGGATCATTGTCCTGCTACAGAACCCAAGTTCGTTTCAGCTTGAGTACACGAACAGATGGTCGGACATTCTCCTTCAGGATCTCTTGGTAGACAGCAGAATTCATAGTTCCTTTTATCACGGCAAGTCTTCCGGGTCCTGAAGCAGCAAAACAGCCCCAGACCATCACACTACCACCACCATATTTTACTGTTGGTATAATGTTCTTTTTATGAAATGCAGTGTTCCTTCTACGCCAGATATACTTGGACACACACCTTCCAAAGAGTTCCACTTTTGTCTCATCGGTCCACAGAATGTTGTCCCAAAAGTCTTGGGGATCATCAAGATGTGTTGTGGAGAAATTGAGACGAGCTTTGATGTTCTTTTTGCTCAGCAGTGGTTTTCTCCTTGGAACTCTGCCATGCAGGCCATTTTTGCCCAGTCTTTTCCTGATGGTGGAGGCATGAACGCTGACCTTAACTGAGGCAAGTGAGGCCTGCAGTTCCTTGGACGTTGTTGTGGGGTCTTTTGTGACCTCTTGGATGAGTCGTCGCTGCGCTCTTGGGGTAATTTTGGGCGGCCGGCCACTCCTGGGAAGGTTCACCACTGTTCCATGTCTTTGCCATTTGTGGATAATGGCTCTCACTGTGGTTCGCTGGATTCCCAAAGCTTTGGAAATGGCTTTATAACCCTTTCCAGACTGATAGATCTCAATTACTTTCTTTCTCAATTGTTCCTGAATTTCTTTGGGTCTCGGCATGATGTGTAGCTTTTAAGGATCTTCTGGTGGACCTTACTGTGTCAAGCAGCTCCTATTTAAGTGATGCCTTGATTGTGAACAGGTGTGGCAATAATCAGGCCTGGGTGTGGCTAGAGAAATTGAACTCAGGTGTGGACAACCACAGTTATAGTATGTTTTAACAAGGGGGGCAATCACTTTTTCACACAGGGCCATGATGGTTTGGATTTTTTTTTACCTTTAATAATAAACACCTTCATTTACAAATTGCATTTTGTGTTTACTTGTGTTGTCCTTGACTATTGTTTAAATTGGTTTGATGTTCCAAAACACTTAAGTGTGACAAACATGCAAAGGAACAGGAAATGAGGAAGGGGGCAAACACTTTTTCACACCACTGTAGATAGTATTTTCATAACCACTGTATAAACAAAACAAAAAGCTGGACGTAAACATTTTTGCGTGCTTTTGAGCTCAAAAATTAGTTTGGTGGGGGGGTTTCTGCCTGTAGGAGCATATGCCTGAAAATACCTGAAAAAGCATTAGTGTGAATGGACACATTGGTTAACATGCAGGTCAGTTTCTAAGCACAAAAGCCTGTAGGAGCTGCTTCTTTCGGCTCCTTTGAACTGCAGTGTGCATGAGCCCTTAGGCCCCATTCACACCTGAGCATTTTGTAGCTTGAAGCCTGAAGCTACAAAACGCTGGAGGGGGGGGGGCAATCGATTATTCTCTATGGAGATGGTTCACATCTCCACTCCAAAACGACTGAAGCTCAAACAAGTTCTGGAACTTTTTTTTTTTTAGGCCGATTACAGGCGTTTTTCTGCTTTTTACATTCGTGACCTTTTGACCTGTGCAAAAATCACGGCAAACACGCAGCAAAAAACGCGACTTTCTGCCTGAAAACGCTACCCTTTGGTGTGAATAGGGGCTGAGGATGAGCACTTGATCTATCTGCTGACATATTTGTGCAGGTAAAGAGGACTGTCATTTCTATCCTTGCTTTACTACATAGTGAACCACAGGCCAAGGATAAGCTGTACTGGTGGGCTCCTATACTGTATTTCATTTGGAACACAATCAGTTCCATCTAAAATGTTTTTCTATTAGTCACTGCTTTTATATATCAAAGTAAACAAATATCAACACCTTCTAAAAGAACACAGGTACCTTGCTTCAGCCAATGATACATTCAAACAGCCTAATCATTAGTTTACTTACTAGTTACACTAGTGTTCCCAAACAAGTCCTCAGATACCAGTAGCCTCCCTGGCTGTATCCCCGAGTCTGGCTCATGGTGAGATTTCAGTACCATAAGCGGTATTCCCAAGCCAGACTTGGGATCCCATCGCAGGATCCATGTAGGGGTTTACTTATCTTGTCCCCTGGATCCAGCGATGTCTCCCCACTGTGATCAGCGAGCCGCTGTGTCTCGCTCGATCTGTCACAGTGCCAAGCTCCGTTCCCTGCGAGCGTTGCGACGCACGGGGACAGAGTTCGGCGCCAAATTCAAAAAGTAAAAAACACAGTATAGATACAGTATAATGTAATCTTATAGATTACAGTACTGTATCAAATAATTCCACATCCCTTTTGTCCCTAGTGGTTTGTCCAGTGTCCTGCATGCAGTTTTATATTATAAATACTGTTCTTTATGCTAGGAAACTGGAGATTGTCCATAGCAACCAAAAAATTTCAGTTTACATCAAAAATGTCTTTAGACAGCTAGAAAACAGCAATAATAAATTAGAATCACTTGCAGAATTGAGCGATAGTAATTTGTATGGAAATTCGTCATCAAACACTAAAAGTAATGACAGCAACAATTCTGCAACTCATCATATTTCAGTGTTTTTAATTTGATTAGATTATTGAATAATTTTTATTATTATTATTATTATTATTTGTTATAGTTATTTATTATATTATAATATATAATCAAATTTAGGCCAATATGTATTCTGCTACATATTTTTGTTTTAAAAAAAAAATCACAATAAGTATATTTTTTTGTATCAATGGATTTTTATTATCAAGAATACATACAATGATACATATGAAAAGAAACCAAGAACCATTATCTGTGTGACCAGGACCACTATGAAAATTTAGCATTTGGCCAGATATGTACAGTGAGTTCTAACATTTTTAAATCAACTGCCCACTAGATGGCACTTTTCTCTTTCTATACACACACACACACACACACACACACACAGGAGCATTGGGGGAAATTGCGTTCGTTTCAGACAGGAATCGCACCACATTGCTGTTCAAATCGCATGTGATTCTTTGCAGTGTAATTTGCATCAATTCACTTTGTATTGATGCAAATCGCACTGATACTTGAGCAAACGTTTGGTATCGGCACCGATACTGATACTGGTATCAGTGCATCCCTAAAAAAAAAAAAATACCTTCCCATGGCCAGCCTACCTGTCATTAGTGAAATATCTGGAAAACAATTGCAGAGCATTCCAAAAATGCCAGCTGCCATGTTGCTTCTCTGGTTATGATATTTAGAGTCACTGATCTAAAGCAAGTACTGTATACTGATAAAGACTTCCTATTTTTCAGATCAACGTTCTTCCAGGTCATTGACTCAGAAAAATTGAAACGGTGTGTCAGAATAATAGCGAGGCAACTAGCAGTTTGAAGGAGAAGGTTGTCAATGGCAGCATTACATTTTTCACTAATAAAGGGTCATGCTTTCCTGATTTTGTCACAAAATTATGGGGTGAAATAATTAAAACTGAACTCTAGGGATGATATACTATATTTTGCATACTTACATTGGGCCTGCATGCCCTCTCATTACTGTAGCTGTCACACAGGCAGCTCAGCATTGAGTTTTGTAGCTGGAGGGGCAGAGCTTGATAAGGATTCACAGACACTTGTTCCTCATCAGCTTTGTTCCCCTTTCCCCTTGTTATTAGCAACAAGCAGAGGACAAATCCATGGACAAGAGACAGTCAGGAGGCAGGAAACACATATTCAGATCTTTAAAGGGTGACTTCCGTCCCTCTTCCTCAGTCTTTGTGTTTGAGGAGGAGGCTGGATGGAGGTCTGAAAAATACCTGGGAAAAGGTGGCAGGCATCTGGGTCCCTTGGTCAGGGTGCAGAGGAGCTGGTACCAGCGTCCTCCTCCACTATAGCCCGGGGAGGGCTGACGTTCCCTGCTTGGCTGGCTGGATACTATGATATCCTTGTGTGGGTCTGGTGGGGGGTGGGCGTAGGCCTCAAATTCCGGCCTGTGAAACGCAGGAGAAAGGCGGGGACTTCTGGCACACCACTTATGGTTCTGGGTCACGTGGCGAGCGTGGACGCCAAAGCCATGGTGGTTCTTTTAAAAACGTCAGCCACAGGATGGGAAGCCAGTGATTCCGATCCACAACGCGATGCTCCAGCAAGGAACAGACAGCATGGATCCAGCTGAACCAGGTGGTAGTGGGGCCGACCCAGCTCAGGTAGGTGGACACAGACGTGCCTTGGAACTACAGGGCTGTGGGGGTAGATGGACTCTTATGTAGCCCTTTTGGTTGCCCCCCCTCTTTGAGATGGGATCCGGACTAAAGAGTCATGTGAATCCTGTCAGCGGCTGGTGGGGGTGCACATAGGTGTTGGTGAAGGACACCCACTGATTGGCTAAAGATTTTGCTGATGGCAGCTTGTTTTTGGTTTTTTTTCCTTCCTTTACCTGCCTTCTCTTCTCTCCTTACCTTGTCTCAGGCTCAGCCCAAATAACCGGAAAGGTCAGGGGGGAAGAAGAGGTGTCCGTCATGTACGAACAACTTTAAGGAAGGGTGGAACAAGCCCCTCTGTAAATCCTGCATTGATAAATTGGTTTACAAGGAGGCAACGAGGGCTTGCAAGAAATTGATTTCTGGTATTCAGAAGGAAATGAAGGCCATTAAGTCAATGCTGGAAAACCTTTAAACTCCAAAACAACCAGCCACAGTTCCCCCGCTTCAGCCCCAGAGGTGGGTGACGAATCAGTGGGAGAGGAATCAGTTTCTTTGGATGAGCCAAGTGATACGGCATCATCCAAAGATATTCTGAACCAAGGGACAAGTTGATCCAGATACAGGCTCTCACTCGAGGAGGTGGATGCCTTATTGGGGGTGATCTACAAGACACTAGAGATCAAAGAAGAGCAGGCTTCCTTGTCCCTACATGACCAGATGTATCAGACCCTGAAAGAAGACCAAAACAGGGTATCTCCAGTACATAGCGCACTGGTGGACTATTAAAAAACAGTGGGTGGAACCAGAGAAAAAATATATTTTTTCCCCAAAAGTCTGAAGAGGAGATTCCCTTTCAGTGAGGATTCCACCTGTGTTTGTAACAAAGTGCCCAAAGTGGACGCAGCCTTTTCCCAGTGTGCCCAATCAACAGACCTCGCCTTTGAGGACATGGGTGTCCTTAGGTTACCCATGGACAAGAGGCTGGAGGTACTGCTGAAAAGGTCATGGGAAGTAGCCATGACAAATCTAAAACCTGCAATGGCTATAAGAATAGTGGCTCCTAATTTGGAGGTCTGGCTGGACCAATTACAAGGCCATTTGGAAAGTGGGACCTCCAGGAAGGAAATTTTGGATTCCCTTCCCATGCTTCACAAAGCGGCAGGCTATATGGCATGCACATCTGCTGAGTCGGTCAAGCTATCGGTGAAGACCACTGCCCTTATAAATTCCTCTCACAGGGCTTTATGGTTAAAATTTTGGTCGGGGGACCCGGCCTCAAAGGTTAGGCTGTGTGGCGTACCATTTGACAGGATCTAGAAAAAGCTCTAGGCCATACTGCAGACAAGAAAAAAGCTTTCCCTATCAAAAGTATGATACAGGGAAACATTTTTTTTTCGTCCCCAAAAACAAGGGCCATCACATGGACAGACCTCAAAGGAGTGAACCCCTAAAAACAGTGGGGAAGGGGAAAACAGAAAGGTGTACTCTTTTCCTCTCCTAAGAAAAGCACCAAATCCCAGTGACTTGGTTCCTGTGGGAGGGAGATAGGTGACTTGTTAGACCTGTTTTCTACTCTCACGTTTACGTAGTAAGAAAACTGTCAGGCAAATTTCGCCTAAAATATAATTCCAAGTCACTAAACAAATGGGTGACCTACAAAAAAGTTTGGATGGAAACAATCTTTTCAGTGAAGTTCATTCTTCCTCCAGATTGCTTCATGGCCTCCCTCGATCTGAGGGACACCTATTTACATGCCCCGATTCACAAGGAGTCTCAAAACATTTTGAGAGTGGCAATCCAGTTGGAAGGCAGGTCCGACATTTTCAATTCAGGGCCCTACCATTCGACCTGTCCTCATCCCCCAGGATTTTTACAAAAATCCTGTTGGAGGCACTGCCCCCCCTAAGACTAAAAGGGGTATCAGTCATCCCATAAATGGATGACCTTTTATTTTTTGCACCCTCCGTGCTCCAATTACAAAGAGATCTGCGGGTGGTCATTTCCTGTCTAAAAAAACTGGGGTGGTTGATAAACATGGACAAGTGGAATCTAACCCTGACAGAGGTCTTAAAGTACTTGGGGTTCTAGGAGAACTCAGTGACGCAGAAGATCTATCTCACAGAGGGGAAGGTAAAAAAGGTGAATGCTGCCTTTTTTTAAAACAATCTGGCAATTTGCCTCGGGTCTGGGTCTTCTGGTAGCAAAAATACCTGCAGTACCATGGGCAAGGGCCCATTTCAGGTGTCTCCAGGCCAATATCCTGAATAGCTGGGACGGAGCTTGGGAATCGCTGGATACGACCTTCTGTGCATCGCCAAAGACCAGAAAGTCTCTGTGGTGGTGGGGGGATTAAGAGAGAACCTTGTGCAGGGTCTATTATGGTCTCTTCCAGTGTCAGTCAATATCTTCCAGTGTCAGCACATACAGGTCCTCTCAGACAGCGTGGTAGCAGTTTCTTATTTAAACAAACAAGGGGGAAAAATATTCCATCCTTAATTAGACTAACACGTGTCATATTGTTTCGGGCCATGAGAAACCTGAAGTCAATATCTGCAGTCCATCTAAAAGGAATGGACAACCACCTGGTGGACTTTCTGAGCCGACACAAAGTGTACAAGTCAGAATGGTCACTAAACAGGAAACTCTTCCAGCTAATAGAAAAATGGGGACTCCCAGAGGTGGACTTTTTTGCCAACAAATCAAATGCCAAGGTTTCCGGTGTACTTTTCGCTAGAAAGAGAAGTAGGGTCCAAGGGGAGAGACACCTTGGCCCAGAGGTGGGCTTTTCCCATTTGTTACGCCTTCCCCCAATCAAATTTATTCTTCCTGAGAAAATTTGTTCAAGAGCATACCACAATGATACTCGTGGTCCCATATTGGCCAAAGAGGCTATGGTTTTCAACGCTGTTACGCCTGACTGAGGAGCCTCCCCTCATGCTACCCGAGAGGAAGATCTGCTGTCCCAGGGCCCAGTTCACCAAAAATACGGACTCCAAAATTGGCAGCTTGGTGTATGAAGAAAGCCTTCTGAAGTCTAAGGGGCTCTCGGACAAGGTGGTAAACACAATTCTTCCTAGTAGAAAGAAAGTAACCCAAGCAATTTATGTTACATTTTGGAAAGTTATTTGTTCATGGTTAGATACCAAGAAGGTGTCCGTAGGTATCCCAGCCGTCTTAGAGTTTTTACAAGATGGTGCAGATCAAGGACTGGCCATTAGCACATTAAAAGTGCAGGTCTCGGCCTTGTCTGTTTATTTTAAGAGCAACCCCTGGCATTAGACTCACTAGTTAGAAGGTTCTTTAAGGGGTTATCCAGAATTAGACCTGTTCCGTTCAAGATCCTGCCAAAATGGGACCTGTCAACAGTATTGCAAGGATGGATAAAATTGTCACAAAAGAAAGAGCTGTCCTTAAAATGGGTCACGCTCACAACTGTCTTTTTAGTGGACATATCCACAGCTAGATGCATTAGCGTGCTGCAGGCAATTTCCATTAAGGAGCCTTTTCTGCAAATTTTTGAAGCTAGGCTGGTGCTACGTACGGACCCGGATTTTTTGCCTAAAGTAGTGTCAAAATTCCACAGGACTCAGGAAATAGTTTTGCCTTCATACTGTGGGTCCCCCACCAATCCAAAGGAAACGGAATTCCACCATCTGGATGTGAGAGCTTGTGTCTTACAATATCTGGAATTGTTGAAAAGCATTACAAAATATTCCAAGCTTCAAAAGACACAATCTCAAGGTGGATTAAACAAGTGATAGTGGAAGCTTACAAAATTTTAAAAAAGGAATGTCCCTTTTCCCCCATGGCTCACTCCACACCGGCTTCTTGGGCAGAGCGAGCTGGAGTGACAGCAGAACAAATCTGTCGGGCAGCAACATGGTCAAACTACTCAACTTTCATAAAGCATTATAGATTGGACCAAGCATTTGGGAGAAAAGTCCTCCAAGCGGTAGCCCCCCTAATCTGGAAAATTCCCGTTGATCCTCACTAGTGCTGTCCTGGACAGATGACTAAAGAAAACTAGAGTTAGACTTAACTTTCTTTTTTTGTCAATTTGATCTTGTTTAGTTTGATTCAATTCTATTTAATTTCATTAATTTAACTCTCACCATTTTTCACCGTCATTCTCATTATCTCCGCTGTTTTTCATTCATGATTTAATATTTTTATTTTATTTTTTCTTTTGATTATTTATTATTTTTTACTTTCCCTTTTGTGTCTATCTCCATTATTGGTCCCCTCATGCTGTACCCTGTATGTTTCCCCCTCCTTTGGCCTGGGTTGGAGTGGCGAGATCACCCAGCACACAAAGCCTCCAGGGAGGCTTTTCTCCCTTGGCGGCATTTATGGGGACAGTAGCCGGCTTATCTCAGGCCGGCTGCCTTCATTCTTGCGACTCCAGCGGATATGCACTGTCCGCTGGTGAAGCTTGGTGTGCCATTGGGTGGAGAGGGCAGGGCCCTGCTCCAGCTCGCATGGGTCCGTATGCACGCTGTGGACGGGGCCACACTCACACCGCTCAGGGGGAGTGCCGGTCTGGGACCTGTTCTCCCCTCCCTCGCCATCAGCTGCCACAATCAGCTGTGCGCCAGCTGATTGGAGAGATGCCTATTCTTAAGCCCCAGGCGAAAAGTCCGCTGGCATTCCACGGCTGCTAGCTGTGGGACGCTGAACGGATGTGCTGGTAGCTTTGCTATGCCTTTTTCTCAAGGTAATTCCTTGCAGTTTTCCATCCTCTACTACTACTGCTATGCTGTCCTTTTGTTGGGTCCTATACTTATTGATATTGCTGCATTTACCCTTTTAGACCTACTAAAGCACCCCATCTTGGAGACCGGGTTCTCTTAGCTGCCTATTTTTTGCATTAAGGGCCCTACCCTGCAGGTATCTATTTGTTTAATATATTTTTTTTTTTTATTACAATACATTACGCACTTTATTGAAAATAATCTTCTATACAAAAATATATTTTTTATTGATACTTTTACAGTTATTTGATCTTGGCAATTTGGCTCTCCCCTTCTGCCTGCCCCTTCCATCGTGGGTCCCCCCTGCAGGTATACCCTCTCTGTTCATAATATATATATTATATATATATATATATATATATATATATATATTTCTATATACGAGATACATCATTAAGACATCTATATATATATATATATATATATATATATATATATATATATATATATATATATATATATATATATATATATATATATATATATATATATAAATATATATATATATTTCATTTTTTCATTATCCTCAAATTTTTTTTTTCAAATATATGTTTTTATTTATCTCCGGTTAGGGCAAGACCCCACAATACAGGCAGAAAACAATCAGAGCTATGAGTACAGAAATCATTGGGGTACAAAAGAGAGAGTAACAACCCGATCAGCGCAATGAACAAGTCATGGTAAATTAAGCGGGTGTGTAGGAGATCATTGCTTCCGTAAGAAGTAAAAACAGTGGGTGTTAAAGCTCGTGCAAATGGTAGAGGAGTGGGGTTCAATCTCTGCGTTCCCTCCTTCCAAATAAGGGGAGGAAATTCAGAGTTGCCGGAGGAGTATGGGGGGGAGGATTTAGGAGGGAAGGGAACAGAGGAAAAGGGAAAAAGAGAGGGAGAGAGGCGGGAGAAGGACAGAGAAAGAATAGACCGATAGACATGGCGGTGGTTCAGGTCGTCAGCTCCACAGAGGGGACGGGGGAGAATCAGGGCCCCAGTAAATATTGGCCTTCAGCGGAGAATATGAACAAACACCAGATGTCCCAGGTCTTTTTAAAGATTACTTGTTTGTGTTGTGCAGTGAGAATTAGGTCCTCCATTTTCCTTACATCTTCCACTTTCCGCAGCCAATGCGCCACGGTCTGGGGGGAACGTTGTTTCCAGTAAAGGGGGATACACGCCTTAGCTGCATTGAGGAGGTGGCAGATAAGTGATCTCCTATATTTTTTAATGGGGGTTACTGAGAGATGAAGTAAAAAGAAAGAGGCATCATCCGGGACAGGGTAGTCTGTGAACCTCTGGGAGATGCCACGAACCTCATCCCAAAACACCCGCAACCTGGGGCAGGACCAAAACACATGAAGCAGTGTACCCTTTTCCTCATTACAGCGCCAGCACCAATCCAAGGACGAGGGGAAGCACTTGCTCAACCTGGAGGGTGTCAGATACCAACGGGTAAGGATCTTGAAGTTGGTTTCCTGAATTTTGGTACAGGGAGAGGATTTAAGGGCCAGGGTGATAATGCGTTGCGTTTGTGGTGGCGAGAAATTACGGTTGAGGTCCTGCTCCCATTTGGTTAGGCAGGGTAGACCTAGCGGGTCCGCTGGCGAGGATAACAGGGCATAAGTCTGGGAAAGTATGTGAGCTAACGGGTCAGTCATCGAGCATAATCTCTCAAATGGAGTCAGTTGGTGCACGAAGTCCCGGGGTCGCGGTAGTTATTGTAGGAAGTAGTGTAATTGTAAGGCTGTCCAGAACGGGAGACGATATGTTCCTGATGTTTCGGTGAGCTCGGTCAACGAGGGCCATCTCCCTTCAGTCATAAATTTGACGGCATGGTCGTGGCCGGAGTCGACTAGAGACCCATAGGTAGCATAGTGTAGACCCGGTTCAAAACTTGGGTGGCCCAAAATTGGGAGCAGGGGAGAGACTTTATAGATAAGGGAGGTTCAGGTGGCGGTGCCATGACTATGTTTCAGTGTCGTACCAATGAGGGGGTGCATTTTCAGGGGTGTCGGGAGCTCCTTATAGCACCACAGCGCTCCGTTCAAGGGTATATAGACCTGGGCATGCTCGATTTTCACCCAGAGTTTAGATGCCTTATTGCGCTCCAATCAATGATCCGACCAAGATGGGATGCTAGATAGTAGCCACGTATGTCGGGAAGTGCAAGGCCCCCCCATTGTTTGGGGAGTGTTAGTTGCGAGTGGCGTAGCCTAGGCTTCTTACGCGCCCAGACAAACTTGGTAAAGAGGGACTGCACCTGTCTAAAAAAAAGGGGGTGGTATATGAATGGGCAGGGCCTGGATGAGGTAAATGAATTTGGGTAGGATATTCATTTTCAGGAGGTTGCATCTCCCAAGCCAAGAGTGAAGTCCTCCTTGCCACTGCTCTAGAAGTAACCGTCAGTAGGGGTGGAAAGTTAAGGTCGAACGTCCGGGTAATAGTAGCTGGGATTTTCGTGCCCAAGTACGTTAAAGCCTTATCAGTCCATTTAAAGCTAAAATTGGCCTGTAAATCAGAGAGGGTTCGGGGCGGTACTGCTATACCCATGGCTCCGGACTTGGTAAAGTTTATTTTCAGGTGGGAGATCGCACCATATTTTGGAATTCTCTGAGGAGGTTTGGTAGTGAGATTCTGGGGTTCGTCAGCGAAAATAGAAGGTCATCTGCGTATGCGGATATTTTGTAGTGGGAGTCAACAGACCGAAGTCCTGAGATGTCAGGGTTAAGTCTAATAGTGCAAAGAAACGGTTCCAGGGAGAGGGCATAAAGCAGGGGGGACAGGGGGCAGCCTTGTCTTGTCCCGTTTCCGATGGGGAAGGGACTCGAGAGGACTCTATTCGCCTTAACTTGAGCAGTAGGGGCTGAGTAAATATTGGTAATCCATCTCAACATTTTTTCCCCTAAACCTATATGGCGGAGGACAGAGAACATATAGGTCCAGTTGACTCTGTCGAAAGCCTTTTCGGCATCTGTATTTACTAATACACAGGGTTTTTTTTGGGTTTCTGCTATGTGAAGTAGGTTCAACACCTTTATGGTGTTGTCTCTTGCTTCTCTAGTGGGTATAAACCCCACCTGGTCTAGATGGACAAGGGATTGCATGTGCTGTGCTAGTCTGGTGGCAATAATTTTGGAGAACAGTTTCAGGTCTAGGTTTAGGAGGGAGATCGGTCTGTAGCTACCACAGTGGCTAGGGTCCTTCCCTTCCTTAGGGATCAGGGAAATATGTGCCCTCAGAGTATCTCTCTGGAAGTTGGTGCCTGAACCTAGTGCATTGAAAAAGGTCACCAGGCGCGGGCCCAATATTGGAAAGAGGGTTTTATAATACTGGGCTGTAAAGCCGTCTGGTCCTGGTGCCTTATCCGCCTTCAGTGCGGTGACTGCCACTTGTAGCTCCGCTAGAGTGATCGGATCCTCTAGAAGTGCTCGTGTCTCCGACGGAAGTGAGGGGAGCTGGGAGTTCATGATGTACTCATCTATTTGGGACTGGCTATGGGTGGAGCTTGGCAGATTGTATAAACCCGTAAAGAAATCTCCAAAGGCACTAGAAATTTGCGTTGGAGTAGAGACTCTCTGGCCCTGCGGGTTAATGATCTGTGGTATATATGACGCCGATTTAATAGCCCTAACCGAATTGGCCAACGTCTTCCCACATTTATCTCCATTTTCATAACATATGCGTCTGGAGAATTGCACCGCCGCTTTCGCTTTGTAACGGAGGGTCTCGGTTATTTGCGTGCGGAGGGTCAATAGTTCCGTCTCCAAGGGTTGTGTGGGGGCATGTTTATGTTTCGCTTCCGCCGCAGCTAATTTGGCGAGCAAGTGAGTAAGGTGTTCATTCCTTTTCCTTTTAATAATGGCCCCATGCTTAATAAGTGTTCCTCGAATAACCGTTTTATGGGCCTCCCAGAGTATCCCAGGGTCGCAGCCCGGTATGTCATTGTCCCTGAAATACAAACTAAGTTCACTAGTAACATCTGCGAGAACTTCTGGGATTTGTAAGAGGCTCTCGTTGAGCCGCCAGAAAAGGGATCTAGGTGAGGGACGGTCATTGAGGGAGTAGGTCATATAGATGGGGGCATGGTCCGACCAAGTAATCTTACCTAGGGAGGTAAAGGACACCAGATGTAGCTGGTCGTGCGGCACAAAGAAAAGGTCTATTCTGGAACAGACTTTGTGTGGGGTAGAGTAAAAGGTATAGTCTTTCTCACTGGGGTGTTGGAGCCGCCACACATCCCACAATTGGGCGTCGTGTAAAGTTTGGGCAATCCGCTTCCTGCAAGTGGGCGATGTAGATGAGTTCCCTGATGACGTGTCGGAGGAGGGAGACAGCGGGACATTAAAATCGCCGCCTAGGATCAGTTGACCCAACTTAATATCCATTAAATGTGTTAAAGTGTGCTTGAGAAACCTGTCCTGGTGGTCATTAGGGGCATAACGTGAGGCTAATGTGAATTGCACATCTCCAATCAGGCCTTTCAGGAAGAGAAAATGTCCTTCAGGATCTGCTGTAACCGTCTGCCATTGCCAAGGCAGTTTGCTAGAGATCAGAATGGATCAGAATGGACACCCCCTAGATTTAGAGGAAGGGTTAGTTGAATGATATACCCTGGGAAAGTGTCTATTCCGGAGCAGGGGAAGCTTGTCATTCCTAAAGTGAGTTTCTTGTATGAAGGCGATATCCGCATGGGTCTTTTTAAGGTCATGGAGCAACATCAGTCTTTTCTCGGGGGTATTTAGGCCCTTGGCATTTAAAGATATTATTTTGATGGAATTCACCGCCATGTCTAAGAAAGGGGGAGGGCAAGGGTAGGAGGGGGCTGGAAAGATTATCCTCAATTTTATACCTCCATTTTGCTTCTCTTCTTTTTCCTTTTTTCAGGGTCCCTTGCCTCTTTCGCCTCAGTGTATCTCCCGCTTTCTAACAGTGCCACTCTCCTGAATGCAAGAAAGGTGAGGGCTACAAGAAGGTCAGCAAAACTTTACTCATCAGTCAGAAAACAGTTGCAAAAGTGATACAAAAAAATGAACAAAGATGGAACTGCAACCATCTCACAGAGATGTCAAAGCCATTCACAGAAGTTAACACCTCGAAATTCCCCATATACATTTACTGTACAAAATAAGGTCCGTTGGCATGGACCATAGGGTGAGTGCATGGATTGAAAATTGGCTACAAGAGCGAGTTCAGAGGGTGGTGATGAATGAGGAATGGGCAGGGGTGGGCAGCGGGGTCCCATAGAGTTCTGTACTGGGACTGATCCTATTTCATTTGTTCACAAACGACCTAGAGGATGAGGTAAACAGTCCAATCTCTGTATTTGGGGAGGATACTAAGCTAATCAGGGCAATAACTTCTCAGCTGGATGTGTAAACCTTGCAAGAAGATCTGAATAAATGAACGGGGTGGGCAACTACATGGCAAATGAGGTTTCATGTAGAAAAATGTGAAATAATGCATTTGGGTGGCAAATATATGAATGCAATCTATACATTAGGGGGAGAACCTCTGGGGGAATCTAGGATGGAAAAGGACCTGGGGGTCCTAGTAGATGATAGACTGAGCAATAGCATGCAATGCCAAGTAAAGCGAACATGATATTGGCATGCATTAAAAAAGGGATTAGCTCCAGGGATAAAGTGATTATTCTCCCACTTTACAAGACTCTGGTCTGGCCGCACATGGAGTATGCTCTCCAGTTCTGGGCACCAGTCCTCAGGAAGAATGCACTGGAAATGGAGCAAGTACAAAGAGGGGCAACAAAGCTAATAAAGGGTCTGGAGGATATTAGTTATGAAGAAAGGTTGCGAGCACTGAACTTATTCTCTCTGGAGAAGAAACGCTTGAGAGGGTATATGATTTCAATTTACAAATACCATACTGGTGACCACACAATAGGGATAAAACATTTTTTGTGGAAGGGATTTTAACAAGACACATGGACACTCATTAAAATGAGAAGAAACTTTTCCAACATGACAATGATCCAAAACACACATCTAAGGCCACTGTTGCCTTCCTGAAAAAGAACAGGGTGAAAGTGATTCAGTGGCCAAGTATGTCTCCTGATCTGAACCCAATTAAACACCTATGGGGAAGTTAGAAGAGACAAGTTGAGCATTACTCTCCATTCAGCATCCAGGCTCTAAAAGAGGTTGTTCTTGAAGAATGGAAAAGGATAGAAGTTGCAATATGTCACCAACTGCCTAGAAGACTTAGTGCTGTCCTTACAAATCATGGAGGTCATACAAAATACTAGATGTAGTAGTTTTTGTTGTGGGGTATATTCATTTTTGCATCAACTGTGAGTAAAACTGAAGATGTTGTACTTTAGGTTTTATTATTAACCTTACTTTCATGTAATGGAGCTAAACATATATTCTACAAAACTCAGATTTGGCAACATTTTGGAAATTGTTCTTGTGTTCATTGAGATATTATATATATTTTTTTTTCCAAGATATTTTTATTGCAGTTTTGCAATATATAGACATAAAACACAAGGCACAAACAAAAACGACAACACCAAAAACAGAATGCTCCTAATCCAGCATATCATGAGAATCTGGGCAGTGTGCAATAATAAAGTAGTTATTACATCTACCACTGGATATAAACATCAACAGGAGTAAGCAATATGATTTTTAAACATCCTGGGCATATCAGAAGTTTGTGTTTAGTACAAGACTCATAAGGTGAACCCCTTTCATGGTAGTACAGGAGAGAGGATCAGTGGGCTAGCCAGCCATCTGCCCCCTATTTTGTGGAACACTATAGTCCTCTTACGGATGTCAAAGCTAAGTTTATATAGAGGCAGGGAATCATTGACAAGTGTCAGTCACATATTCCACGTTCGGGTCTCTGACCCTTTCCACGTCAGCCGGAGGGACTTCCTCACATAGTAATAAAGGATGCAAAGTAGCCTCTTTGCCTGAGGCTGGACAGCGAGGTCACCAAATATGCCCAGCAAACTGTGTTTAGGGTGCACTATATTTGGCAAACACAGTGCAGAAGATATAAAGGAGCCTACATCAACCCAGAAGTCATGTACCAGTGGGCAAGTCCAAAAGCAGTGGAGAAAATCAGCAGTTTTTCCGCAACCACAGAAGCAGTCAGCAGAGGGGGATAGTCCCATTTTATACAGTCTAGCAGGGGTGATGTGTGAATGATGGAAAATTTCACACTGTCCATCGAGGAGATAACAGAGGTTTTGAATGTATCACAGAACTCAGACCAATCATCTTCTGTGATAGGGGTATTAAAGGGGCTCACCTTTCTTGAGCCCTCCAAAACCTAGGATTAGTGCCTGTCATGAGAGTAGAGTAATACGTGGATATAAGTTTCATCTTATCTGGGCCTCTCAGAAGTTTTTCCAAGTCATATATCTTAATAGGACTGTGCAGAGAACCAAACTGAGTACGTATAGCATGTCTGAGTTGGTAATAGTAAAATAGGTAAGTCCATGCGATTGTCAAAGTCTGTCCATAGTTGGGAAAAGGATTTAAAACCCTGGGGGGTATATAGTTGACATAGGTATTTCACTGCCTTGCGCAATTTTGAAGCTTGACATGTTGGGTATCAATTTGCTCAGTGTAACATTATCTTTCACAATATAAAAAAAATTGGGCTAACTTTACTGTTGTCTTATTGTTTAATTCAAAAAAGTGTATCTCTTTTAAAAAAAGTGCTCTTGTAAGACCGTTGCTCAAATATGGTGTGACAGAAAGTATTGCAACGACCGTCATTTTATTCTCTAGGGTGTTAGAAACAAAATGTATAATGTTTGGGGGTTCTAAGTCATTTTCTAGCAAAAAAAAAACGGCGTTTAGAGGCCCGGTCCTTTAATGGTTAAGGACATTGTCTCTCCCCATGAGATCCAGGGGAAGATCTTTCCACTGTTTGGTCTGTGTCTGTAGTTGTAGCAGTAGGGGGTATAGATTATTGCCAATATACAAGGATAGTGGTAACTGAACTATAACCCCTAGATATCTAAAAGAGGTAGCGACTTGCAGTTTAGAGTTCGAGTGAATCAGCGGTAGTACAGTTTGATCTAGTGGAAATAGGATAGATTTATCCCAGTTCACCCGAAATCCAGAATAGTCACTAAACGTGTAACTTCAGACAAGAGATTATCAAGAGATGCATGAGGGTTCGCTAGATAGACTAGAGTATCGTCAGCATAGATAGATATAGATATCAATGTCATTTATAGGAAGACCGTAATAAGGGACACCCCTGCCTGGTGCCTCTAGTAATTGGAAAGGGCTCAGTGACCTGAGAGTTAATTCTGAGTCAGCAAGCGGTGATGTGTAGAGTAGCCCTATCCACACTATGAGTCGAATGCCAAACCCATACAGTTGCAATATCCAAAATAGACGAGGCCACTCTACACTATTGAATATTTATTGAGCGAGATGGGACTCGAGGTGTTGAAATTGTGCATGCCATTCAGCCAGAAAGCCATCTAAGGCCTGCATCTTATGAGTTGGGAGCTGCGAAATTGTCAGGGAGAGCTCCTCAACAGAGATAGATTTGTCTAGTTCAGTCCGGTCTTGATCAGAAAGTCTGGGAAGCACCATCTGGGTAAAGTAGTCCTCCAGTTGGGCATCGGAGTAGTGGTCCCTAGTAGTGTATAAACCACATTAGAAGGTGAGGAGGGCATCTGTTATCTCCTGAGGGACATCGCTAATTCTATCCTAAGACGTTAGAATCCTAGGGATAGAGATAGGAGTACAGTCTGGCCTAGTTAGATATGCAAGTTGGCAACCCACCTTATTGCCATGCTTGAACGACTTCTGAGTGACATAGAGATACGTTTTTTTAGTAAGGTCCAAGAGGCGTAGCTCATATTCTCTACAACTATGTAGCCATGAGGTAGTCGGATCAGGATTCACTGCATATTCTGCCTCTGCAGCAACCATCTTATTTTCTAGATCTTCAATGCACTGCTGGGTGTTCTTGCTCAGAATTACAGTAATGAACATAAAGGTGCTCTGATTCATATACCAATAATCCGCAATGTTCTTCTTGCAGTCATTCTGTACTATCTCATCCTCTAACCAATGGGAGTTCATCAGCCAGACAAAAGTGCTAGAGTTTGGCAGGAGGAGAAGAGTTCATTGAGATATTGATTAAAATCTTACTTTTCAAAATGGGTGTACTCATTTATGCTGAGCATTGTAAGTGGCTCTTATAAGAACTAGACATAAAAGAAGGGGGACTTTGTATCAGGCACATGACATGGAGCTTGGTAAAAAAAACATTTATTTGCAAACAGCATGGCATATTGCGATATGTATATACATGGATATTACTTAAAGTATATAGAAATAATCACATAACATAATGTAATATATACATATGCAGAGAAAGCATGATAGCGCATGACATTGCAAGGCAATATGAGCCAATATGTACTCCATATCATACAATCAAACAATAAGTTGCAGGAATTAATTGATATATAGTGTGAACTAAATTAAATAAAAAAATAAAAATAAATTATATATATATATATATATATATATATATATATATATATATATATATATATATATATATATATATATATATATATATATTTTCAATGCCAGAAGCCTTGCTGCCTCCATCAGAGCAATGTGTATCCTTGAAACTGTAAAATATTAGAAAAAAGGAGGGCGCACTGATCTAGTGCATTACCAAAAATCATTTTTAATCCAAGTAAAAATAGCAATGGTTGTACTCAAATACAAACATGGTATATGAACATATTTCAACAAAAGCAAATGCACGTTTATATGCGAGTACAACCATTGCTGTTTTTTACTTGGATTAAAAATTATTTTTGGTAATGCACTAGGTCGGTGCGCCCACCTTTTTTCTATTATATTTTACAGGTAGAGCAACATCTCTGGAATACTTACATATTGATCTCGCTTTAAAAATTGCAGTACTGAAAAATGAGGGCTGCCAGAGGTGTCCCGGGAGCTGTGGAGACAGATACCCAGTGAGAGGGGCCCGGTGCATATAAGTCCAAAGAGGATAGAAATATCCAAAATCGTATTCTGTGGAAATGTGGAGTATTGGCTCCAAAATATCTATGAAATTGATAAAACATATGTAACTTTTAGGTATAGAGTAATTATACTGCCATAGACATTATGGCAGCGACCAGAGTGACTATAGAAAAAGAAAAATAGGATGTGAATAAAGAACTTAGCTGAACCATAACCCAGATATAGATGTGACACTGGTGTAGGAGATAATGTATGGGAACCGCCATGCAAACTCCATGGGAAAGGAAACGCAGTAAAAAAACAATGTGAGAAGAAAAGGACCAGTAAATGAATAAGCTCCCAAGGTGGTTACCTTATATTCCCATTTAGTGCTATGATCGAAGGTGATGTGCAGTGTGCACCAAGGTCTCCAGCTGAAGAGACTGTCGGTTTCAAAAGAGGGTATATATATATACCAGGCATCACCCCGAGTCATACAAGAACTACTTGAATCTGCTGCATGTTTTGATGAATCTGGCTCAGGCCATGGTAAATGGCCATACCACTAGAAAAATGGAGCAAATCCTCTACTGAATCCTTATACTGGTCCAGATGTCAGCAAAAAAAAAAAAATGTAAAAGTAATATGTTTCATTTAGTTGGACACAAACTGTATTTGGATGTGATTCGTAATGGGTTTTCTAAAGAGAGCACAAAAGTCTCTGCCTCCAGACTCTCTCTTTACACAGTTCCCAGTAAATAGGGTAGCTAGGGAGGGGGTTGATTTACTCTGAAGCTTAGTACACACAGGCTGAATGTCGGCCAGCATTGGCCGTTTTAATAGAAGCCGTCATTCGGCACGTGTGTACTGCAGCCGGTCTGACAGAAGCCAGCTTTTGTCGAAGGGGCATGACTGGAAAAGGTCTGCTAACCAGCTCCTGGTCTGTGCTATCAGCCAATGCCGCCCCCCCCCCCCCCCCCCGTCAGAACACAATGAACAGCAAGGGAGATCGCTGTACTAACATCAGATTCACAGCTTTGAGAAAAAAGGAAAACTCCCCATGGGGTTTTTTAGCAGCAAGTACGAGTCAAAAGGTTTGATAAAAAATCTATTGTGGTTTTATTTATATATATATTATCAAAAGACAATTAGACAATACGCATACAAGAGTTAATGGATTGGAAAAAAGAAAATAGTTATTTAACAATACCATAAAATAATTAGAAAAAAGCGCATTTGAAATTATCAACCCACAATATAGATTATGATGGTACTGTCCGATGTTCAGAAAATACCCCAATGCATTTCAACCTTAGGGGTTATGGTCTTCCTCAGGGGGTTCTTATACTTCCATGGATACATCGAGAAAATGGATTTCAATATTTTATAATATAATATAATATACAATCACTTTTTATTATGCATATGTCATATGTAAAAACTGGTAATTGCATCATATTTACCCTCTCCATCAGAAAGGCTCGCTTATCCAGAGACTTCCTTTTGTGGAGAGCTCCAATACTGCCGGCAGCATCCCGTGTTCATCGTCAGACTGGGAGATGATGCGACGCGCGTGCGCAGTGCAATCTTCTATGTCCAACGGGGAGTATCGCGGCCACACATGTGCGCGGTCTGTCCCCAGTCACGCTCTTTGCGTCAGAGATGACAGAGGAGTCCATGACATGTCTGCCTTCCGGAACGTCGAGGTGGCCACAGGAGGGCAGCAATTAGCGGCCTGTTGGCGCCACCTTGGGGGGAGTTTCTCCAGACCAAACTGATTGCACCTACGGATCATCAGGGAATTACTAACAGGGATATATTAAGAGGCACTGTAGCCAGGGGTTTCTCAGTTGACCCCTGATGAGCACAGTAACATGCATTTGGTGACTACTGGGTAAGAACATACAGCAGCATATGGAGATATAGCACCATTGCTGTTATACATAATTCCATTTAAAACATTTTTGTAACTTCCTTTATGCCTTACTTTACTTAGAGTCTACCTTTATATGTAACTGATCCCAACAATTGGACCTGATGCCTCTTATTATAGAGGCCACAGCGCTCCAACCACTTTCATATCCTAAACAGGTATCCATTAATGTTATGAATTCACTTGCACATTATTGAGCACAATGGTTTTTGATATTTGCCTGAGAATGTATAATTTTTAGTCTTTCTGTGCATCACTATTACACTGCAGCACTTATTTTTAACTCACTTTTATCACTTTTTTATAAAGGCATATATTTTCTTAATCCTATCACACTTTGCACATGGCTCCTATTTGGAGTTTAGGGTGCCTTTTAGTTTTAAATCAACTTTGATTAAAAACTGGGAAGGGGGGTTATACCCCCCATTTGCAGCTTTATACATTTTTGGTTTATTATTTAACCTACACTTCAGGTAATAATTCAATTAGTCATGACACTATCTGTAATCCTTTCTAGTTTTCGGTTTTCTTTGCATGATTTATTTACACCTTATGTAATATTCCATTTAGTGTCCAAACTCTTTGGGCATAGAGGTTTATATCTGAGCCCAAATGGAGATTGATCATAATACACCTATAAAAGTAATATAATAAAAGCCCACTTTTTGTTCTCCTTTATTGCATATGAATCCCTCTTTAATCCACGCTGGTAATATAATATGATGTATGTAGTACACTAACTAGTATAATTATGATAACTTCCAGGTGCTTTTGGTCCCTGCCTTCTTATCCGTTTGTGGTGCCTAAAAGTCTGTGACCACATGCAAACCCCACAGCCGGGTTTGCCCCCCTTGGGGTGGAGGCGGGAGTGGCTCTGCAGGAGTATCTGGGATCATCAGTGGGGGAATCAATTGCCTTTTCTGTAGTGTATTTATTTTTAAAAAGAAGTCTCTGGATAAGCGAGCTGGTGGAGAGGGTAAATATGATGCAATTACCAGTTTTTCCATATGACATATGCATAATAAAAAGTGATTGTACATTATATTATACAATATTGAAATCTGCTTTCTCGATGTATCCGTAGAAGTGTAAGAATCCCCTGAGGAAGACCATAACCCCTAAGGTAGAAATGCATTGGGGTATTTTCTGGACATCGGACAGTACCATCATAATCTATATTGTGGGTTGATCATTTCAAATGCACTTTTTTCAAATTATTTTATGGTATTGTTAAATAGTTATTTTCTTTTAGTCTCACATTTGTATACCAGAGCTCATATTTTAACTTTTGTATGAATATTGTCCAATTGTCTTTTGATAATATATATATATATATATATATATATATATATATATATATATATATATAAAACCACAACATATTTTTTTATAAAACCTTTTGACTCATACTTGCTGCTAAAAAACCGCATGGGGAGTTTTCCTTTTTTCTCAAACAATTGTTATCGGGGTTTGCAGCCTTATCAGACTCCATATATGTGTCAACCTATGCTATAGTTTTCACAGCTTTTTCCCTATGGCAAGATGCACTATCATCCTGAAAAATTATGTCATAGTCACCAAAACATCCTTTCAATTGAGGGAAAAAGAAAAGTGCCCAAAATCTCAATATAAACTTGTGCATTTATTGAAGATTTAATGACTGTCCTCTCCCCCGTACCTTTAACTGACATATGACCCCATGTCATTAATGATTGTGTTCCAGCATCATCACCCTGCCCAATGCAGACTTTTAATTAATTGCTGAATATCACTTTCATCCAGTCATCCACAGTCTATGATTGCTTTTCTTTAGCCCACTGTAACCTTGTATTTTTCTGTTTAGGTGTTAATGATGGTTTTCATTTGGCTTTTCTGTATGTAAATCCCATTTCCTTTAGGTGATGGCTTTTACAGTTTGATCACAGACATTGACTCCAATTTCTGACCATTTGTGCCTCATTTGTTTTGTTGTGCATTTTCTGTTTTCAGGGAATATTACTTTTCTTTCCTTATGCTTTGATGTCTTCCATAGTCTACCCTTTAACAGCCTTCCCATTTGATTTATACTTGATCCAGATTTTAGACAAAGCTGACTGCAGGCCCAGACTGGCCATAGGGCATACCGGGTGTTTGCCCAGTGGGCCGCGGTCCCTGGGCTGCATGTTGTAGCAAGAGCGGCCTCTTGATGACTGGGCCTCACGGCAGGGGGTAAGCGGCGACCGCGGTCAGGACAGGGTTAACACAGACTGCGGCCGCCGCTCACCTCCCACTATATGGGCATTCCTAAAGGCGGAAGAGAAGGCTCCTGTCCTGTGACATCCAGGAAGTGCATGCAGGGGACAGACACTGCGCGGGCCGGCCGTGCTGGAGTTGTACCTACAGCAGCAGCCTCTCTCCTAACACCAGCCGGGGCACTGTGATGGCTGCACAGGGAGGAGCAGGGTGTGTGGTAGGGAAAGGGAGTGGATTGGGGCTGCCTCTTTACTGGTATGGAGCTGTCTGTATGGGGCTGTCTCTTCACTGGTATGGAGCTGTCTGTATGGTGCTGTCTCTTCACTGGTATGGGGATGTCTGTATGGGGCTGTCCCTTTACTAGTATGGGGCTGTCTGTATGGTGCTGTTTTATTTACTAATATGGGCCTCTCTCTTTACTAGTATGGGCCTCTCTGTATGGTGCTGTCTCTTTACTAGTATGGGGCTGTCTGTATGGTGCTGTCTTTTTACTAGCATGGGGCTGTCTGTATTGTGCTGTCTCTTTACTAGTATGGGGCTGTCTCTTCACTGGTACGGTATGGGTCCATCTACTGGTCTGGGGCTGTCTATTTACTGGTCTGGGGCCATCTCTTTGCTGGTTTGGGGGTGTCTCTTTGCTGGTCTGGGACCGTCTCCTTGCTGGTTTGGGGATGTTTCTTTGCTGGTCTGGGGCCGTCTCTTTTCTGGTCTGGGGATGTCTCCTTGCTCTTTTGGGGATGTCTCCTTGCTCTTTTGGGGATGTCTCTTTGCTTGTCTGGGACCATCTCTTTGCTTGTCTGGGGCCATCTATTTGCTGCTTTGAGGCTGTCTCTTTGCTGATCTGGGGATGTCTCTTTGCTGGTCTGGGGATGTCTCTTTGCTGGTCTGGAGATGTCTCTTTGCTGGTCTGGAGATGTCTCTTTGCTGGTCTGGGGATGTTTCTTTGCTGGTCTGGGGATGTCTCTTTGCTGGTCTGGAGTCATCTTTGCTGGTTTGGGGATATCTCTTTGTAGAATTGGGGATGGTTCTCGGGATGAATATCTGGTCACCAACCACCCCCGCGAACGCCTGCCCCACATCTCCGACCTACTCCCCCCAGGGACTGGGCTGCCCAGTTTAAAATGCCCGGGCCTATTTCTTGTCCCAGTCCGGGCCTGGATGACTGGGAACAACCAACATCTTTTGCAACATTCTGTGAAGATTTACCTTTTATAATCCTCTCCTTTGTTTCAACTGACATCTCTCGTGTTGGAGCTATGATTCATGTCAATCAGGTTGGAGTGCACACACTCTTTTTTTTTTAAGCGCAGACTAATTAGCACATGTAATCTGATGCAGATGTTTGTTTTAGAACTGCAAAGTACATGGTGATTCCATAATATTTTCCCCAGAATTGAGTGATTCCGTGTCTTTTTCCTCTGCTTGATCTGCAAAAACAGTTGCAATTGACTAGGTTTTTTTTCTTTTTTTTTCTTTTGTTTAAGTGTTTCTTAAAGCCAGAAGGCTGGAATGTTAGATGGAAATAGTTTTGAGGCATGTCTGTGATTAGATTTGTTTCTACACAAAAGATTAAATGAACATTTTCCAAGAGTGGTGATTTCATACTTTTTTACAAAAAAAGTTGAAGTCCGTGAAACCTGTGGCTGCCTGAATACCTGAACAGTGATGCATCTGATAGGCAGACCGCCTCTGATGTTTGGTCAATAATTTCCATCCAGGCCACATGATTTTTAAATTCCCTTTTGTTGAGTCAGGTGGTGCTTATATGACAATCCACAGCTCAAATTTCATCCAATTCATCAAGAATCAGCTAAAATTCAAGCCATCTATGGCCAGCTTAACCACTTAAGGACCAGGCCTCTTTTTCAGATTTGGTGTTTACAAGTTTAAAACAGTTTTTTTTGCTAGAAAATTACTTAGAAACATTATATTTAGGTTTTTTTCTAACACCCTAGAGAATAAAATGGCGGTCATTATAATACTTTTTTTTCACACCGTATTTGCGCAGCGGTCTTACAAGCGCACTTTTTTTGGCAAAAAATCACTTTTTTGAATAAAAAAATAAGACACAGTAAAATTAGCCCAATTTTTTTTATATTGTGAAAGATAATGTTACGCCGAGTAAATTGATACCCAACATGTCATGCTTCAAAATTGCGCCCGCTCGTGGAATAGCGTCAAAATTTTACCCTCAAAAATCTCCATAAGTGACATTTAAAAAATTCTACAGGTTGCATGTTTTGCATTACAGAGGAGGTCTAGAATTATTGCTCTCGATCTACTGATCATACCTCACGTGTGGTTTGACCGCCGTTTTCATATGCGGGCGCTACTCACGTATGCGTTCGCTTCTGTACGTGAGCTCGTCAGGACGGGGGGACAGGGGGGGTTAAAATTTAATTTTATTTTTTTCTTATGTATTTTACTTGATTTTATTTATTTTTACACTTTTTAAAAATAAATAAATAAATGGATCACTTTTATTCCTACTACAAGGAATGTAAACATCCCTTGTAATAGAAAAAACCACGACAGGTCCTCTTAAATATGAGATCTGGGGTCAAAAAGTCCTCAGATCTCATATTTGAACTTAAATGCAATAAAAAAAAAAATTTGGAAAAATTACATTGACATTTTTTTACCTTTTAAGAGGTATGGGCGGAAGTGACGTTTTGACGTCGCTTCCGCCCTCCTACGGTATAGAGACGAGTGGGGGCCATCTTAGCCTCACTCATCTCTATACCCAGCCATCGATAGGACCCGATCGCCTCCGCTGCTACCGATGGCTTTGGTAAGCGGCGGAGGGGTGCGGGAAGGGGGTGACACCTCTCCTGCTGCCTATAACGGTGATCTCACAGCGAACCCAGCGTTATCGCACACAGGACCACCTCCTGTAAAGAGGGATATCTCGGTTGTGGCAGCAGCTGCTGCCGTTACCGAGATATCCTTCTTCAAAGTACCAACGTATATGTACATGAGGCAGTCCTTAAGCAGCTATGGTGATATTAAACCCTCAGTTCTTAAGCACTTCCAGCAGCTGATTTAATAATTTACTGAGTATGTAGCTTCTTTAGCCCCATAGCCTGGGATGGCAAGGCACTTCCCCACTCCTCCTCCTCCCTTCTCCAAACTAACGGACTGGCTGTAGACTGCACTGTCCACTGTTACCTCTTGTCTGAGAAGACCAGAAGTTTGGGGAAGCAGCACTGAGAGAGCAGGATGCAACAGCAGTGAAAGTTATAAACTTCATGTTCAGGGGTAAGAATTTTAACAAATAGTTTACTGGAGAATGTTTTATTATACTCAAAATGCTAAGCTACAAAACACTGAGGGTTTAATACTATGTAATTGCATTTAGTTGTGTATGTTAATGTGATGTTTAACTCTATATACAACAAGCTTTCGTCAACAGAGCAGCTAAGAATAGATTGATAAAAGGGGGAGGTACAAAAGGAGTCTACAGCTTCACCTGCAAACTGGATATAAGAATGCAAAATATCTTTATGTAATTCTTTATGTGTACCTGATGAAAAAAATCATACTTTTAAAAAGTAACATTTTTTCATTCTGGGCAAAACATAAATCAAGAAGTTAATGCTTTAAAGTTAAAACAAAATAGACAGCATACATAAATGCTGCAATAAGATATCACACACCATGTCCTTCCAGAAGTAGTATAGAAAAAATGTATTATCCAAAACATCTTTTAAAAATGAACGCAGAGGAGGGGCTTCCTAACTTGGAGCTGGCCTTTAACACACATCTTGAAGACTATGCTACATGACGCTGATCTTTTTAGCATGTACAGTTTATAGAAAAGAATGTACATTTTCTGTAAGAATAAACTTAGGGTAAAATGTCAGTTATTCTTTACATTAAGGATGATGGGTTTCCCCCAGACGAGGCAAACTGGAACCTTTTTAACATTTTAAGCACAGAACCAAATCTATTGCAAATAATTGTTTATATTATTTAATGCACAAGTACTCAGGCATGTTTACTACTAAGCTACAATGTCTAAAAATTGCTTGTGCAAATAAAATTCTCTCAATTTACTGAAATGATGTATTTGCAGTTTATTGCACAAAGCATGATGTTGACTGCCATCTGCTGGTAACTTGTTAACATAACACGTCGAAAAATAAACCGCAAATGAAAACAGTTCTGCTGTTTGATATGTGAAGTGTAGAATAAACATTATTAAACATTTTACAATGTTATTGACAACCACACAAACAAAAATCTATGCATACAGTACTTGTAGTAGGGAGAGAAAGAGGGGGTGTATCTAACCAGGTCTCATAGGCCAGTGTTTCTCATCCCTTTTCAGTCGCAGCACCCTTTAAAAGTATGCAAAACCTCAAGGCACCACATTCGAAAATGTAAATGTTACTTATCAATAGGAAACATGAGCCTGGGATAATACACACAACCACCTTGATGATATTAACTTTACACCAGAGATTTCCCCATGACATCAGAGCCTCTTCAAGTCAGAGTCCCCATCATATTAACCATTTTTTTTACCCCCTTCATGACCAGTTCATCTTTTGCTATTGAACAATGAGCTACTTTAACTGGCATTTTTGCAGTCAAGCAACATTTTACCCAAATTCATTTTATATATATTTTTTTCACAATGTAGCACCCTCTACCAATAGGTAGGTGCTAGTAGTAGGGTTTTTGTTGAATAGAGTGTCAACATAGGCAAATTTAGACAAGCCTATGCTGCAAGCTAGGCCTGCCTGTTTTGATCTAGGGTCTGGGAGTGGTTAGTGTAGCAGTGGGTGTGACCACCTGTGCTCTAGTTCTGAGGCGCCTCCCTGGTTTCCAGGGAGAATGTTCTGGAAGAGGGGCAGGGCCTGGAACTAGAGTGGCAGGCAGCTCATGTGGGAGCCCTGACCAATCCCCAACTGGTATTGGCAGGGGCAGGGCCTCCTATATAAGCTAAGGTAACATGCCACTGGGAGTTGTCAGCTGGATGAAGTGGAGAATGGAATACTAAGTAGCAGCAGGAGGGCACCCCCATCGGGGGGGTGCACCGATTTCAGGAGGGGGGTCCTAGGGAGAAATGTGAGGGAGCTTTTCCATTACACGGTCATTGGCAATGTCCTTATCATTACATGGTCAATGATGAGGAACTCCTGGAGCAGAGGGGCAGGTGAAGCTGTCGAAACATATGGTCCGGTCAAGTTCTCGATCAAGGACTAGGGGCAGAGAAAGGTCAGTGAGTGTACCACAGTGGAGGGCTGGATGTGCCAGGAATAGGGATGAGCCAAACACCCCCCGGTTCGGTTCGCACCAGAACTTTCGAACGGACCCCAAATTCAAACGAACGTTAGAACCCCATTGAAGTCTATGGGACTCGAATGTTCGAAATGAAAAGTGCTAATTTTAACGGCTAATATGCAAGATACTGTCCTAAAAAGGGTTTGGGGACCTGGCTCCTGCCCCAGGGGACATGGGTCAATGCCTAAAATGTTTTTAAAAATGGCCGTTTTGGCGGGAGCACTGATTTTAATGACGATTAAAGTGAAAAAAAAAGTGAAATATTCCTTTAAATATGGTGCCTGGGGGGTGTCTGTAGTATGCCTGTGAAGTGCCACGTGTTTCCCGTGTTTAGAACAGTCCCTGCACAAAATGACATTAAACGGAAATAACACCATTTAAAACTGCTTGCGGTTTTAATGTTATATCTGGTTCCTGCAATATGGTTGAAAATCATTGAGAAAAATGGCATGGGTAGCCCTCCTTGCCCATTACCAGCCTATTTGGGTCTTGTACGCATATTAAGGGGAACCCCGTACCCATATTAAAAAAAGGAAATGCGTGTGGCCCCCAGGCCCTATATACTCAGAACAGCAGTATACAGGCGGTGCAAACAAGACAGGGACTGTGTAGGTTTGTTGTGTTAAGTTGAATCTGTTTGTAATTTTCAACTGGTACATTTTTAAAGTGTAGCTCCAGTCAAAAAAATTATATCAAGAATTGTAATTACATGCCATTGTTGAACAGTGGTAGAAAAATTGACCTTTGGTGGTTGTGGTGCTGGTGCCACAACACTATAAGTCCTCACCGTTACTCTGGGTGGGCACAGGAAGGGGCCCTCCTGTGAAATATTATATCAAGAATTGTAATTACATGTCCCTGTTAAACAGGGGCAGAAAAATTTGGCCTTAGGCACTGGTGCTGGTGCCACCACACTGCAACCTCTGCCATATACTCTAGTTTTATTGCAGGAATTAGCCCTGCTGCAAAGCATTGCATCAAAAATTGTACTTAAACGCCCCTGTTAAACAGGGGCAGAAAAATTGGGCCTTAGGCACTGGTGCTGGTGCCACCACACTGCAACCTCTGCCATATACTCTAGTTTTATTGCAGGAATTAGCCCTGCTGCAAAGCATTGCATCAAAAATTGTAATTAAACGACCCTGTTAAACAGGGGCAGAAAAATTGGGCCTTAGGCACTGGTGCTGGTGCCACCACACTGCAACCTCTCCCATATACACTTGTTTGATTGCAGGAATTAGCCCTCCTGCAAAGCATTGCATAAAAAATTGTAATTAAACGACCCTGTTAAACAGGGGCAGAAAAATTGGGCCTTAGGCACTGGTGCTGGTGCCACCACACTGCAACCTCTCCCATATACTCTTGTTTGATTGCAGGAATTAGCCCTGCTGCAAAGCATTGCATCAAAAATTGTAATTAAACGACCCTGTTAAACAGGGGCAGAAAAATTGGGCCTTAGGCACTGGTGCTGGTGCCACCACACTGCAACCTCTCCCATATACACTTGTTTGATTGCAGGAATTAGCCCTCCTGCAAAGCATTGCATAAAAAATTGTACTTAAACGCCCCTGTTAAACAGGGGCAGAAAAATTGGGCTGATGGCATCAACCAGAACCAGAAATGTTCTTCCAACATATCAGCGGAGGAGGAAGAGGATAGACAATCAACATAACAGGACAGTCACTCAGCATCAGCATAGGCAGTCTTGAAGGGATGTGGTAAAAAAAAAAATTATTCGGTTACATCAGCTTCAGGTGCTTGGTAGCTGTGGGTGATCCAAGACTGATTCATCTTGATAAAGGTCAGTCGATCAACTGATTCGGTGGACAGGCGCACCCTGTGATCGGTAACAAAGCCACCAGCAGCACTGAAGGTGCGTTCCGAAAGAACGCTGGATGTAGGACAGGCCAGTAGCTCAATTGCATACTGTGCAAGCTCTGGCCAGTGATCCATCCTCAAGACCCAGTAAGCCAGAGGATTTTCGGTGGGAAAGGTGTCCAAGCCTGACCTTGCCCCTAGGTATTCCTGCACCATGTAAATCAGACGCTGGCGATGGGTGCTGGAACCGATCATACCTTGGGGCTGCGGACTAAAAAATTGTCTGAAAGCATCAGTCAGACGGCCACCTTCTCCACCGCTCCTTCTGACCGATGCCTCAGCAACACGTTGTCCAGGACCAGGAGTTTGTAACCTCCCAGTCTCTGGGAACGCGTTGCACAGACCTTTCTGCAAGGCCTCCCGGAGATGTCTCATCCTCTGCTCCCTCTGCGATGGCAAGATAAGGTTGGCAACCTTACCCTTGTACCGTGGATCAAGGAGAGTGGCCAGCCAGTAATGGTCCCTCTCCTTGATCCGAAGAATACGAGGATCCTTCCGCAGGCTTTGCAGGATCAGGGAGGCCATGCAGCGTAGGTTAGCTGAGGCATTCGGTCCGGAGTCCTCTGGGTCCCTAAGGACAACATGATCCGCAGCTACCTCCTCCCAGCCACGTACAAGTCCACGTGTTTCTTGGGACTGTAAATCATCCCTACAGGACTGCTGCTGCTGCTGATGCTGAGTGCCAGCCTCCACCTCCATGCTGACACAATCATCCTCCTCCTCCTCTTCCTCCTCCTCATCCTCTTCCTGTCTGATGGGTGGCACAGCAGGAACACTGTCTGGATAAAGGGGGCCTTGAGAGGCAAGGAAGTCCTCCTCTTCCTGCCTCTGTTCTGCCTCAAGTGCCCTGTCCATTATTCCACGCAGCGTATGCTCCAAGAGGTGGACAAGAGGTACAGTGTCACTGATGCATGCACTGTCACTGCTCACCATCCTTGTGGCCTCCTCAAACGGTGACAGGACAGTGCATGCATCCCTGATCATGCCCCACTGGCGTGGTGAGAAAAAACCAAGCTCCCCTGACCCTGTCCTGGTGCCATAGTCACACAGGTACTCATTGATGGCCCTCTGCTGCGTGTGCAGCCGCTGCAGCATGGCCAATGTTGAGTTCCATCTGGTGGGCATGTCACATATAAGGCGGTTCTTGGGCAGGTTCAACTCCTTTTGGAGCTCAGCCAGCCGAGCACAGGCATTAAATGATCGGCGGAAATGCACACAGACTTTCCTGGCCTGCTTCAGGACATCCTGTAAGCCGGGGTACCTGCCCAAGAACCGCTGCACCACCAGGTTAAGGACGTGAGCTACACAGGGCACATGGGTCAGTTGTCCCTGTCGGAGGGCGGAGAGGAGGTTGGTGCCATTGTCGCAAACCACCATTCCTGGCTTAAGCTGGCGTGGCGTCAACCACCTCTCGGCCTGCCCCTGCAGAGCTGACAAAACATCCGACCCAGTGAGGCTCCTGTCCCCCAAACAAACCAGCGCAAGCACGGCATGGCATCGTTTTGCCTGTGTACTTGCGTAGCCCCTGGAACGCCTACGGAGCACCGCTGGTTCTGAGGACAGAGCACTGGAAGAGGCCATGGAGGAAGAAGAAGAGGAGGGGGTGGAGGAGAGAGGTGTGTCACAACCAATAGTAGCATTTTGGAGGCGTGGTGGCGGAACAACCTCCAATACTACTGCACTTTGTCCTGCATCCTTCCCAGCTGCCAGAAGAGTGACCCAATGGGCCGTGAAAGACAGGTAACGTCCCTGTCCATGCCTGCTGGACCATGAGTCAGCGGTAATATGCACCTTACCGCTGACCACCCTGTCCAGCGAGGCAAGGACATTGCCTTCCACATGCCGGTAGAGAGCCGGAATCGCCTTCCGTGAGAAAAAGTGGCGTTTGGGGACCTGCCACTGAGGAACCGCACATTGTACAAACTCACGGAAGGGGGCCGAGTCTACCAACTGAAAAGGCAGCAGTTGAAGTGCTAGCAATTTAGCCAAGCTAGCATTCAACCGCTGGGCATGTGGATGGCTGGGAGTGAACTTCTTCCGCCGGTCCAGCAGCTGGGGCAGGGACATTTGCCTGCTATAATCGGACGTGGGTGTACCGCTAGCAGAGTTCCCGGAAGCACTTGGCTGTGACACACCTAATTCTACACCTTCATTCCTCTCAGAGCAGGTTTCAGAGAGGACTGAAGGTCTAGTGGGGTTGGAGATGCCAGCTGATGAGGAGCAAGGAGAGGTCCGCTTTGTTCTTTGGTGTGGGTCTTTGAGGTACGCTTGCCAACGAGCTGCATGGCAGGTCAACATATGTCTGGTCAAGCATGTGGTGCCCAAGCGGCTGATGTTTTGGCCACGTGAGATACGCTTGAGACATATGTTGCAAATAGCAGCGGTGCGATCTGATGCACTCGTCTCAAAAAAGGCCCACACCAAAGAACTTTTAGAATAACGCGCAGAGGCAGCGCTCTGCACAGGCGGAGCTCTGCGGTGTGATTCAGTCGGTGTGCTGCCCCTAAGCTGAACCCCGGAGGGCATCCTGCCTCGTTGGACATGTGCCTCCTCCTCCTCCTTCTACCTTCCAGGCACCCACGTGGAGTCAGTGCCCTCATCATCCCCTCCCTCTTCATCGCTGTAGCAAACCTGGCAGTATGCTGCAGCTTGTGGAACATGACTGCCAGATTGCTGTAGTTCTTGAGCATCCCCTCTCTCTGCGCTCACGCTACTGCCTTCCTCTAGCTGAGTGTCATCATCAGAGCCCACAAAACAATGGGCATCCTCCTGGAGCATGTACCCAACACTGTGCTCAAAGAGTTCAGGAGACTCCTCAGGAGGACGTGGTGGGTCTAGGGAAGGAGTCACTGATGATGACATTGAGAGGAGGGAAGACGATGCGTTGGCAGCTGCTTTGCTACTACCCTGAGACTGGGTGAGAGAGGATGAGGAGGATGAAGAGGGCTTGGTCATCCACTCTACCAAGTCGTTGGCATGTTGCGGTTCAACATGTCCAGCTGCCGAAAAGAAGGACAAGCATGTCCCATGGCCACGTACTGATGACAATGCACCGCGTCCACGACCAGCACTGTTGTCTCTAGACACAGAGCCTGCTTGCCCTCTTTTATCGGCTCGCGCCTGTCTGCCTCTCCTTGCTGGCCTTCCAGACATGGTAATGGCCTGAAGGGAGTTGGGTAAAACAGCAGTTGGGTATTGTATATTGTGCTGGAGGCACACAACACCCACTAACTCCTGCAGATGCCTTTATTATAGAACACCAGAGATAAAGGGGTATATGCAGATGTATACTGTGCTGTGCTGGAGGCACACACAACTTCCAATAACTCCTGCAGATGGCAAGTGGGCTCAAATAGAGTACAGAGCACGCAGACAGCACGCACTATCTCCTAACACTACTGACTGCAAGCTCTATTATAAAAGATAGATCACTACTACTAGCTATATAGGTGAGGTGAATATAGCGGTGTATACTGCGGTCAGGGCACGCAGACAATAACCAGAGAACACCAGAGATAAAGGGGTATATACAGATGTATACTGTGCTGTGCTGGAGGCACACACAACTTCCAATAACTCCTGCAGATGGCAAGTGGGCTCAAATAGAGAAGAGCTATGTAGGTGGATATAGCGGTATGTACTGGGTACAGAGCACGCAGACAGCACGCACTATCTCCTAACACTACTGACTGCAAGCTCTATTATTAAAGATAGATCACTAGCTATATAGGTGAGGTGAATATAGCGGTGTATACTGCGGTCAGGGCACGCAGACAATAACCACTACACAACAGCAAGATAGAAAATCGGCCGAAAACTATCGGTGTGTACTGTGTTGAAGGTACACAGAACACCCACTGCTTCAGACGCCAACACACTACACGAGGCCGCCGCGATGGTGGCCTTATATAGTGTGGGGCGTGCACTACACAGCCTGAGCTATGATTGGCCACAGGCATCCTGCCTGTGGCCAATCATGGCTCTCCTCGCTGCTGGCGCTGCGATTGGCCAAGCATGCGGGATCACAGTGCATACTTGGCCAATCATGAGCCAGCAATGCACTGCACCATCGCAGTGCATTGTGGGCCGTGAGTGCCACGCGAATTTGACGCGAACGGACCAAAATGTTCAGATTTCGCCGAACGGACGAACAGCCAATGTTCGAGTCGAACGTACGTTCGACTCGAACACGAAGCTCATCCCTAGCCAGGAAGTCTGAGGGAACTTCACTTTTACACGGTCAGTAGTGAAGTCCTTATCATTACACGGTTAATAATGAGGAGTCCTGGATCAGAGGAGAGACTGTGGGGGATTGTGTCAAATCGATGTGGCCTGAGGGCACAGGATTTGCAAGCTGGGCTAGCTGGCAACAGTAGTACACTGCTCAACTTTTGAGAGAGGTACTGCAGGCCTCTGGCCTAGTAGCAGCGAGCAGCCAGAGCCAGCTTGAGGAACTATTCAGAGTGGGTCCTTCTTGCTTACAGAAGATGATGTGACATACTTTATATCGACAATTACAGGATAAAGTTTGTGCAGGAGGAGAGGATTTCTGGGAACATCACCCTTACATGGTCAAGAGTGATGTCCTCATCCTTACACGGTCATGGGTGAGGAACTTCTGGAAGCAATAGTCTGCAGGAGTTAAGCAGAGGAGGAGCAGTAGTCAGCATGGTGATGCAGGAGAAATATCATAACAGTCAAATCATGCATATCTTTTCTTCAGACTCAATCTATGTGCTAATCTGTAAATCTACTAAAATATGATGGTAAAATGAGTTATTCTATGGGCATCTCATATACTCCTTTCCCCTTAACCAAGTTGTACCCCCAAATAAACAAAAACAAAACACAGCAAATGACTTTTAAATTGTCTTTGCAAGTGATGTATGAAGTCAGGCAGCAGGGTGATATGGTGGATGTTTGTTACTAGTGGCAACCTCAACAACAGAAATATAGATTTCTTTTGGTGGTATTTGATCACTACTGAGTTTTTAATTTTTTATTAGATAAACAAAAAAAGACTGAAAATGTAAGAAAAAAATTGTATTTTCTATTTTGTTAAAAACATATCCAATAAAAATCTAATTTTTCCATTAATTTAGGCCAAAGTGTATTCTGCTACATGTCTTTTGTAAAAACTAAAATAAAACCAATAAATGTATATTAATTGGTTTGTGTGAAAGTTATAGTGTCTACAAACTATGGTATATACATTGTATCCGGAAAGTATTCACAGCGCTTCACTTTTTCCACATTTTGTTATGTTACAGCCTTATTCCAAAATGGATTAAATTCATTATTTCCCTCAACATGCTACAAACAATACCCCATAATGACAATGTGAAAGAAGTTTGTTTTTGAAATCTTTGCAAATTTATTAAAAATGTAAATTTAAAAAAAAATCCCACGTACATAAGTATTCACAGCTGTTGCTCAATACCTTGTTGAAGCACCTTTGGCACAAATTACAGCCTCAAGTCTTTCTGGGTATGATGAAGCTTGGCACACCTATTTTTGGGCAGTTTCTCCCATTCTTCTTCGCAGCCATTTTAAGATCTCTCCAGAGATGTTCAATCGAGTTCAAGTCTGGGCCACTCAAGGACATTCACAGAGTTGTTCTGTAGCCACTCATTTGTTATCTTGGCTGTGTGCTTAGGGTCGTTGTGCTGCTGGAAGGTGAACTTTGGCCCCAGTCTGAGGATGTCTCAGTAAATTGCTCAATTCATCCTTCCCTTGATCCTGAATTGTCTCCCAGTTCCTGCCACTGAAAAAACATCCCCACAGCATGATGCTGCCACCACCATGCTTCACTGTGGGGATGGTCTTGGCCAAGTAATGAGCAGTGCCTGGTTTGCTCCAGATATGATGCTTGTCATTTAGGCCAAAGAATTTAATCTTTGTTTCATCAGACCACAGAATTTTGTTTCTCATTGTCTGAGAGTCCTTTAGGTGCCTTTTAGAAAACTCCAAGCAATCTGTCATGTGCCTTTTATGGAGGAGTGGCTTCCGTCTGGCCACTCTACCATACAGGCCTGAATGGTGGAGTGCTGCAGAGATGGTTGTCCTTCTGGAAGGTTCTCCTCTCTCCACAGAGAAATGCTGGAGCTCTGCCAGAGTGACCATCGGGTTCTTTGTCACCTCACTGACTAAGGCCCTTCTCCCCAGATCGCTCAGTTTGGCCAAGCAGCCCGCTCTAGGAAGAGTCCAAACTTCTTCCATTTACAGATGTACTGGACACCAGGAAAATGTCCTAGATGGCAGGTACATTCCCCCAATATGCTAGTTATGGTCCCTTTAAGGGGGGCAGTTGCAGGGCTCTGTGGTACTCAGGGGTTCTCACCTATACAGAGTGAGGTGTCCGGGTTAAGTTTGACTGGAAAGGACTAACTTCCAGGACTCTCTGGATTGCTACATTTATTTTAAAGGTTCAAAGAGACTTGAGGAGGAAGAGCCTTCAAACCCTGACTACCAGGAATTTGGTCCCGAAGGGGTTAAGTTCCAGGTGATCGAGGCTTGAAAGGCAGCAGAGGGAAATCAACAGCTGTGTCGAGGAAGTGAGTGGAAGAGAGAGAGACTCACAAGCTGTGCAGTAAGTGTGAACTCTCAGCCAAACAGACACGGGTTGCTAGCGGTGAGCCTGCTGTTTAATTACCAATACCAGGATTTGGACTGTTTATTTACATTGGCTGAAGTAAAGCTGTCGTTTTGTTTAGCCGTGATTAAAATAAAAGAACTGTTTGCTTTCATCAAACTGTCTGGTGGTTATTACAGAGCTAGCCGCAGGTTACACAGATGATGGAGGCCACTGTGCTCATTGGGACGTTCAATACTGCAGACATTTTTCTGTACCCTTTCCCAGATCTGTGTCTCGATTCAATTCTGCCTCGGAGGTCTGCAGACAATTCCTTGGACTTCATGGCTTGGTTTGTGCTCTGACATGCACTGTTAACTGTGGGAACTTATATAGACAGGTGTGTGTCTTTCTAAATCATGTCCAATCAACTGAATTTACCACAGGTGGACTCCAATCAAGTTGTAAAAACATCTCAAGGATGATCAGTGGAAAAAGGATGCACCTGAGCTCAATTTTGAGTGTCATGTCAAGGCTGTGAATACTTATGTACATGTGATTTTTTTATTTTTAATAAATTTGTAAAGATTTCAAACTTCTTTCAGGTTGTCATTATTATTGTTTGTAGAATTTAGAGGAAAATAATTTAATCCATTTTGGAATAAGGCTGTAACATAACAAAATGTGGAAAAAGTGAATCGCTGTGAATACTTTCAGGCAGTGGCGGAACTATAGGGGTCGTTGCAGTCGAACCTGGACTGGGCCCTGCCATTCTGCCACTGTGGGGGGGGGGCAAGACCCAGCATCTCCCCCCGCATGCCTGGCTGTCATTTTAACATGCAAGGAGGGGAGGTGGCGATCGGCAGCTCTATGGTGCCCGCAAGCTGCGGGATCTCCCTGGGGCCGGGCCTCTGATCTGGGCATGTATCGGCTACCCTCTCCAGTGGATACACTCAGAGAGAGAACTACAAGCCTCAGGGAGATCCCGTGGCCAGTGGACACCATAGAGCTGCCGATTGCTGCCTCCCACCTCTCCCCAGGTGGGGGGGAGTACAGAGATGTGCTAGGGGTTGAAGGTGCACAGCGGAGACCAGCCAGGTACAGGGAACCTCTGGAAGGGGGGGGATGACTGTCTGGAGACCCTGATGTAAGGAGGGGCGCTCTGGGGACCCTGATATAAGGGGGGCTCTCCAGGGACCCTGATGTAACGAAGGCTCAATGGGGCCTTGATGTAAGGGGGGCTCTCTGGGGACCCTAATGTAAGGGGGGCTATCTAGGGACTCTGATGTAAGGAAGGGACTCTCTGGGGACCCTAATGTAAGGGGGCTCTCTCTGGGGACCCTAATGTAAGGGGGCTCTCTCTGGGGACCCTAATGTAAGGGGGGCCCTTTGGGGACCCTGATGTAAGGGGGGCCCTCTGGGGACCCTGATGCAAGGGGGAGCTCTCTGGGGACCCTGGTGAAGAAGGGGCTCTCTGAGGACCCTGATGTACAGGGGACTCTCTGGGGATCCTAATGTAAATAGGGACGCTCTCTGAGGATCCCGAAGTTAGGGGAGGCTCTCTGGGGACCCTGATTTAAGGGGGGATCTGCACTATGTAACAATATTTTATATATATATATATATATATATATATATTGTAAGGGATCTTCCCGGGGTAGGGTGTGTTTGGACACAGTTCACAGCAGACTTGGACTTTATAAAGCAGACCTTGGCGTTTATTCGTGGTACAAACAGTCCAGCAAACAAAGTATACAGCAACACCGTGCTTCTTGTGTATAACAGGAACAAAATAATAACAAAAACAAACAACCTAGCCCGGCTGGGCGCTTACTAACAGGTTCTTCTCACCTATCTGACACTTATAAACACAGCGTCTTTCGCCTGGATATCGCAGGGTGGATTTTAGCTCCAGCAGTGGCTGTGCTTGCAGCTTCCTCAAACACACAGACTGTTCATTTCCCTGGCTGAGAGCGAACACCTGCAGGCCCGCAGAGCCTTTACCTTCCCAGGCTAATTAGGATCAAAGCTCACCTGATCCAAAACCCAGAACTGGAACGAGGGATGGGGGGTGTGGAATGACAGGTCCCTCTACCAAACCTACCTGCCATTCCATATAAACCCAGGCCCGGCAAGATTAAATAACAACTCAGCAGCATATTGCTGCTGAGAAACTGATCCATCCTGGACTTACCATCTCACACTGTGTAGCAACCTAGGTGAGATGTACACCCCCTCAACCACTTCTCCAGTGACATGTCTACATATCCCCCCCCTCTTTTTCAGACCGGAGGGCTGAGCCTTTTGTCCCCACAGACAACTCACCCTCGACAATGCGTCAGCATTTGCCTGTAATTTCCCTGGCCTGTGTTCCACAGTGAAATTAAAGTTTTGTAAGGACAGAAACCATCTAGTCACTCTTGCATTTCTCTCCTTGTTTAACTTCATCCATGTTAGGGGGGCATGGTCTGTCACCAACTTGAATTTCCTGCCTAGCAAGTAATACTTTAAAGATTCTAGGGCCCACTTCACTGCCAAACATTCTCGCTCCACAATGGCATAATTTTTCTCGGCCGGGGTTAGTTTTCTACTCAAGTACGTCACCGGATGCTCCTCACCATTCACTACTTGTGAGAGTACTGCACCTAAGCCTGTGTTAGAGGCATCTGTCTGGACCAGAAATTCTCGCCTGAAATTGGGGGTAACTAACACAGGTGGTTGGCACAAGGCAGACTTAAGGCTTTGGAAAGCCTTCTCGGCCTCTGGGGTCCACGTGACCATTGCTGTCTTTCCGCCCTTTGTCAAGTCAGTTAGTGGAGCAGCAACTGAGGCAAAGTTCGGCACAAATCTACGGTAATAACCGGTAATACCCAGGAAAGCTCTAACCTGTTTCCTTGTCAGGGGTCTAGGCCAATTCTGTATTGCCTCAATTTTATTTAGCTGTGGCTTAATCAATCCTCTCCCAACAATGTAGCCCAGATATTTGGCCTCTTCTAGGGCTAGAGCACACTTCTCGGCATTTATGGTCAACCCTGCATCACTTATGGTATCCAACACGGCCTGTACCTTACAGAGGTGACTTTCCCAATCAGGGCTAAAAATGACCACATCATCGAGGTAGGCGGCTGAGTAATCCCGATGTGGTCGCAGAATCAAGTCCATCAACCTCTGGAAAGTTGCAGGCGCTCCATGTAACCCGAATGGCATCACTACATACTGGAATAGCCCATCAGGGGTGGAGAATGCAGTTTTCTTTTTAGCCTCGCCAGAAAGTGGAATCTGCCAGTAGCCCTTTGTGAGATCGAGGGTGGTTATGTACCTGGCGTTACCTAACTTCTCAATCAACTCATCTACCCTGGGCATAGGATAAGCATCGAACTTGGAGATCTCATTCAACTTTCTGAAATCGTTACAGAACCTCCAAGTTCCATTGGGCTTTGGGATTAGCACAATCGGGCTGGACCATTCACTCTGTGACACCTCAATTACCCCCAGATCAAGCATACGTTTTACCTCGTCAGATACGGCTTTTCTACGTGCCTCCGGTATCCTATAGGGCTTTAGGTTTACTCTGCTTCTAGGCTCAGTTTCAATGTGATGATGGATGAGGTGGGTACGCCCTGGGAGGTCAGAGAACTTGTTTTTGTTTTTCTGTAAAAATTCCAGAGCCTCCTGTTTCTGTGACACTGATAGAGCATCCCCTACTTTGACTGGAGGGATTGGTGGTGACAAATTATTAACAGTATTTGTCGCCACCAAGGATTCCCTGTCTTTCCAGGGCTTGATCAAGTTTATGTGATAAACTTGGAAAGGCTTCCTTCTACCTGGTTGGTGCACCTTGTAGTTCACCTCACTGATCTTTTCAACAATTTCATAAGGACCTTGCCACTTCGCTAAGAATTTACTCTCAACAGTGGGGACTAGTATAAGGACCCTATCGCCTGGGTTGAATGTCCTGATTCTTGCGGACCGGTTGTAAATTCTACTTTGGGCCTCTTGAGCTCTCTGGAGGTGTTCCCTTACCAGGGGCATTACAGTGGCTATACGGTCCTGCATTTGTGCTACATGCTCAATAACACTCATATGCTTTTTAGACTCTAAGTCCCCAGCCACCAGGCTAGCATGCACCAAGGTTACGAGGCTTCCCGAGTCCATTAACGCCTCAACGGGAAGGTCATTGATGGTAATATTGCAGATTTGCGGTTCAGTCTCTAGTCCAGGAACTGCAGCACAAGATGGTTCCGCAAACAGCGACTGACGCCGGCTAGCGTCACACTCCATGGGTTCAGTGGTAAGAGGGCAATGGGCCGACACGTGTCCCGCCTCATGGCATCTCCAACACTGGATAGGGCCTGGTCTCTTTGGCAAGGAGTCCTTTTCAGAGCCCCTTAGCCACCCGGGACCATCACCAGTCTTTTGTCCCTGAGACACCACTTGAGCCATTTTCCCTCCATCAGCACCCCTCCACACTCCCCCAATAGATGGAAGTCTCTTACCAGCTGACGGCACAGATCTGGCGCTCCGGGGAGGTGAAGATGCTGCAGAAACATCACGGAGGTAGTCCTCAGTCGCCTGGAACCTCTCCACAAGGTTGACAAGTTCGTTTGCATTCTTAGGATCACCTTGTCCCACCCAGCGTTGCAGGTCAGTAGGAAGCGCTCGGAGGTAGCGATCCATCACGACCTTCTCTAGGATTTGTGCAGGAGTAGAAGTGTCTGGCTCCAACCACTTTCTTGCCAAATGGATTAGGTCATACATCTGGGACCTCGCTGATTTGTCCAGACTGTAGCTCCAGTTGCGTACCCTCCGGGCACGGACTGCAGTAGTAACTCCTAGTCGGGCAAGTATCTCCTCTTTTAGCCGAGTATAGTCCTTAACCTCTTGCTCACTGAGGTCATAGTAGGCCTTTTGAGGTTCACCTGTTAAATAGGGCGCAATTACCTCTGCCCACTCAGCGGCTGGTAACTTCTCTCGCTCAGCCACGTGCTCAAATACTGTTAGATAGGCTTCAACATCGTCCTCAGCAGTCATCTTTTGCAGCGCTTTCTGCACAGTCCTTCTCCCAAAAAAAATCTCTGGAGCGGCTCCCATCACTGTGGGTGGATTAGCAACCACAGGCGCCTCTCGATTTGCTATCAGGTGCTCGATAAGTTGTTGTTGTGCAGCCATGGACTGTTCATGTCGTCTATTGGCCTCTGTCTGAGCCTGCTGTTGTTGCAAACTCACTTGCATAAACTGCTTCAGCATCTCCTCCATGTTGCTGGACTGTTCTTGGAGTGTAGTTGCAGCTTTCACCCAGGACATCAGCAGCTGTAGCCAAGTCTGTCCACACCGTTGCCCCTAGCAACCGTGTTGCCCGCTACCTCCACCAATTGTAAGGGATCTTCCCGGGGTAGGGTGTGTTTGGACACAGTTCACAGCAGACTTGGACTTTATAAAGCAGACCTTGGCGTTTATTCGTGGTACAAACAGTCCAGCAAACAAAGTATACAGCAACACCGTGCTTCTTGTGTATAACAGGAACAAAATAATAACAAAAACAAACAACCTAGCCCGGCTGGGCGCTTACTAACAGGTTCTTCTCACCTATCTGACACTTATAAACACAGCGTCTTTCGCCTGGATATCGCAGGGTGGATTTTAGCTCCAGCAGTGGCTGTGCTTGCAGCTTCCTCAAACACACAGACTGTTCGTTTCCCTGGCTGAGAGCGAACACCTGCAGGCCCGCAGAGCCTTTACCTTCCCAGGCTAATTAGGATCAAAGCTCACCTGATCCAAAACCCAGAACTGGAACGAGGGATGGGGGGGTGTGGAATGACAGGTCCCTCTACCAAACCTACCTGCCATTCCATATAAACCCAGGCCCGGCAAGATTAAATAACAACTCAGCAGCATATTGCTGCTGAGAAACTGATCCATCCTGGACTTACCATCTCACACTGTGTAGCAACCTAGGTGAGATGTACACCCCCTCAACCACTTCTCCAGTGACATGTCTACAATATATATATATATATACACATACACACATACACACACACATATTATATACATGTGTATGCCCGCCCAAGCTTATGACTTTCTTTACTTTGCTGCTATTGGCTCTAGCCCAAGATCTTTTGTAGACCTAGCAATGCCTCTGGTGGGGATCCTTCATGGTTTCTTGCACCGGGGCCCTAAAGATTCTAGTTACACCTCTGCTTTCTAGATGCACTGTATACTAGAGTTTATGCAGCTTTTAAGCAGCCCTGACGTTCTGATTGCCTGATCACATTTCTTGAAGCACTAAACTGCCAGGACAGTACAAACAAAATATCCCTTTTTGGAAACTAGATACCCTTGGTATTTGCTAAGAGGCATTGAGTCCAATGGAAGATATTTTTTGCCACAAGTTTTTGAAAGTGACAAAAACATTTTTTTCTTTGTTTTGTACACTTGTATCACTTTAATGAGATATTTCTCACACATGCCAAATAAAAAATACATTTTCGTTTTTATTCTTCATTTCCTAAAAATCAAAAAAATTGAGGTTCTGAAATGAGTCTGCCTTTGCAACGGCCAACATCCCTAGCATAGGTACAATACATAAATTTCCCCTTAGGGGCGGGACTTTTTAGGTACAGACTGTGAGAAACTTTGTTTAGTAGAATAGTATATATAAAGTCGTTTTATTTAATAATTATCAAAAAAAGGTAACAAAATATTCATAAAAACATATGATTGGATTGTCTGTACAAATCACTTTAGAGTGCATATATTTCCTGGAAAATTCAGTATACAAGTATACATGCACTAATGATGTAGACATATTAAAAAGTTATATGCATTTGTGTTTCCTATGCTTTACAGAGTTTCATCCACTTCTTTTTGAGGGATAATCCGATATGTGATTTGTATTATAGGTAGTAATCTAAAATATAAAAGATATAGATTTTCAATAACAACATACATTAAATTAGCATTGTTGTCCACCCAATGGCAGATGGATCATAAAAAAGGCATAATATGTGTTAGTTGTATACTTACATGTCCAGCAATACATCAGAGTCCAAAAATAGGGTGGTAAAGATGATAAAGAGGGCCGGATTGGCCAGAAAGTGGAAGACGTGAACAGCAAAGAAGATTAAAAGAAGAGCTCCCTAGTTGATGTGAGGAGTGAGCGCACTGATCACCTGGGCACAAACCGGGACCACGTCAGCAAGGAGCTGGGGATGTAAGGAAAACAGTTATCAAAATCTAAAACTATATTTTTGTTTATAGCTCCCCAATTTTTATGCCTGTATACCCTCACCCAAAGAGGTTGGCATGGGGATCTACAGTGATACTGTCTATAAATAAATAAAAGGCCATAAACAAACTATACTGTGTACATTTAGATGAGGGCAGACTCTGTAGAACTTAAGGGTTTTACAGTGGTTCGTTCCCTGGTACAATGCGGTGTATATATAGTATTTACCTAAGCTGATTGGAACCACTGATATGCTGCCTCCTCAGAAGCCACAACACAAAATAAACACTTGATAAAGCTCCCTATATATAGAAGGAGCTGGCCAGACTGACACCACCCTCCTGACAGGTGTGGGTGATAGTAATCACCCAACACATTCGTCCATTGTTGGAAGCACGGTCCTCTGAGTGCACAACGCACAGCACCACCCCCTGCCCACATCCAAAATGGCAATGCGGGAGGAGTGACGTCATGCATCACGCTCCCACCGGCACGCATGCGTGGCCACCGAGGGAGCCACAACGTAAGAGGCAGGAGATGAAGAGATGAAACACAGCAAGCTTGTCTGTAAAAGGTACAGGGGGACTCGTCCATGCAGATATTTTGTTGGAGCTTATACACATCTGCAAATTTCTCGGACAAGTCAATTATGAGGTCAATCATAGTTGGGGTCACCCTGGAGATGATAGGGGTTATTGTCACTGTAATGCAAAAAACGATCTTATATCTATTCCTGGTTATTGCAGCAGAGAACACAGGCAGATGATGAATCGGTTCTGTGGACCACTATGACTGCAATTCATTCTTTTTTGTAATGCCCAAGTAAAGGGTCAGGACAAAAAACAGTTTGAAATTCAAAAACTTTGATAAGTTTCCACTCAAATGGCCTGGCAAAGTATGAATTTGGGTTGGTATAAATGTACTGTATGGCATAAACGTTACTTTGTCCCACAACCAAAATATAGAGGTCTTTGGTGAAAACAGCTTCGTAAGCTACTACACACGGAAGCTTTGTCCGAAGCATGGAGATGCCACCATGCCAATGAGAAGTACTACACCTTTTTCTCACATAGACACTGCTCATACTCATGTATAGATATGTATATAACAGACAAATGGCTATTGCAACAAATATCGGATGCTAAAATAATATTATTATGTGATCAGACCACGCAATATTTTTGTCTATCAGAGAACAGGTTGTCTCCTCTTCCTCCCCCATCTGGTGCTGTAATGTTAGACTGCTACAAGAACACCAAACCCACACAATACTCTCTCATCTTCAGAATTTTTTTTTGAACAACTCATCCGTAAACGACACATACACACTATGGAACGGTCTTGAGGGGCATATTTATACAATTAAGGACCAAAGAGAAAAAATGCTATACATCAAAACTAAACACCTTAATATTCGAAAGCCACACTGTAGAAACCCTAAATAAACAGTCGCCTACTGATACCTAAACAAACTCTCAAAACTCGGGAACACTTATCCCAACAAAATGATAAACATCTCAGGAGCCTACAACTTACCTACTATGCCAATGCTAATCCGTCTCTCTCAAACACCCAGTTAGAAGAAATTAATGCCCCATTCACAACTCAAGAAATAAAATCAGTTAGAACTACACTACCAAATGGAAAATCACCAGGACCAGACGGTTTCTGTAACTAATACTTGAAAACATTCAAACATATACTATCGTCATACATTCAAAGGGTCTTTACAAAAGCAACATAATCATCATCATTCCCTCAAGAGATGCTGACAGCACACATTGTAACCCTAACACACCGGCCAAATAATATCCACCAATTTGTACTTATTTTTACCAAAGATATGTAGTAGTATAAATTTTGGCCAAAATGTATGAAGAAAAAATTACTAATCTGCTAAATTTTATAACAGAAACAAAGAAAAATTCTTTTTTTTTTACAGAATTTTCTGTATTTTTTCTTTTATAGCACAAAAAATAAAAAAACGAGCGGTGATTAAATACCACCAAAAGAAAGCTCCATTTGTGTGAAAAAAAGGACAAAAATTTCATATAGGTCCAGTGTTGCATGACTGAGTAATTATCATTCAAAATGTGAGAGCACCGAAAGCTGAAAATTGGTCTGGTTATTAAGGGTGTTTAAGTGCCCAGTGGTCAAGTGGTTAATACAGATATCAAAATATATGTAAAACTATTGGCCAGAAGAAGAAATATCATCCCCTCCCATATTCAGTGTGGTCAGATGGGATTTGTGAAGGGAAGACAAACCTTAGATACTATAAGAAGAATTATAAATGTTATGCATTTTGCTGAACAAACTTGAACTCCTCTGCTGTTATCCATAGATGCAGAGAAAGGAGTGGAAGAAGACTCCAGTGGCAACCTGTGAAGCTCTGATGAACTCCATGCCCCAGAGAGTTAAGGCAGTGCTGGAAAATAAGGGGCCACACAAAATATTGACACTTTGGGCCCAATTTTGACATTTTCACTTAGGGGTGTACTCACTTTTGTTGCCAGCGGATTAGACATTAATGGCTGTATGTTGAGTTATTTTGAAGGGGCAGCAAATTTACACTGTTATACAAGCTGTACATGCACTACTTTACATTGTAGCAAAGTATCATTTCTTCAGTGTTGTCACATGAAAAGATATAATAACATATTTACAAAAATGTGAGGGGTGTATTCACTTTTGTGAGCTACTGTATATGGAAAGGGTACTAGCCAAATAAGGGATCTATATTAACAGAAATCCTAGCTCTGTACTCATGCCCTTCAGCACAAGTGTACACTTCAGGTCTCCTGTCCAACCATTTAGCACAACAATCCAAGCCAATCATATATAACTTAATGATAGAGCAACTAGCAGAATCCATCAGAACACACTCTTCAATCACAGGCTTCCAAATTGGTTCTAACACGCACACCATAAACTTATTTGTGGATGACATCATCCTTCTTTTGACAAACCTGCTCACATCTCTAGAACAGGCCCACAATATCCTAACGACTTTTGGAGAAGTTTCCTAATACAAAGTAAACTTCACAAAATATCTAATTCTGAACATGGGAGTACTACCAAACACCCAACACATCTTACAGAAAAATCTTCCTTATACCTGGAGGACAAAAGGCATTGCATACCTAGGAATTACACTAACTAGCACAACTGCATCACTAGTTGCTGTCAATATCAAACCACTATCGACCAAACTAGAAACCCAACTAGAAAATATTTCAAAGAAGAAACTATCCTGGCTAGGAAAAACAGCAGTCTTTAAAATGTAGATTTGAGCACAAATACCATTCATATTCCACACCCTACCAATCCATATACCTCACTATTATATAAAAACACTGTCAAACCTCATCTGGAAATATATGATTGATATATATATATATATATATATATATATATACACCGTATTTATCGGCGTATAACACGCACCTTTCTTCCCCTTAAAATCAGGGGAAAATCGTGGGTGCGCATTATACGCCGATCCACCGCGATTCCCTTGCGATTTTTGGGCTCTGGGCGGCTTTAAGCCGCCTTCGGCCCTTCTCGATGGTTTTTGGCCACCTCGGCCGTACTCTGAACCTTTCGGCCGCCTGTGGCCCTTCTCGGCGGTTTTCGAGAGTGGGCAAAAGCCTCCGAGTATGGCCAAAGTGGCCGAAAGGCTCAGAGTATGGCCGAGGCGGCCGAAAACTGCCGAGAAGCGGCGAAAGTGGCCGAAAGCCTCTGAGTACGGCTGAGGCGGCCGAAAGACGCTGAGAACTTCCGGGCGCCGCCGAGATACGAAGGACATCTCGGCGGCACCATGTTTAAAAACAAAAACTGAGGGGACAAGGCTGCAATGACAAGGATGCAATGACGGACAGGCTGCAATGACAAGGCTGCAATGACGGACAGGCTGCAGGCTGCAATGACAAGGCTGCAATGACGGACAGGCTGCAGGCTGCAATGACAAGGCTGCAATGACGGACAGGCTGCAGGCTGCAATGATGGACAGGCTGCAGGCTGCAATGATGGACAGGCTGCAGGCTGCAATGATGGACAGGCTGCATGAGAAGGCTGCAAATGACACTGACAAGGCTTCAGATGGACACTGATAAGGCTGCATTGATGGGCATTTAAATGTAAGTTTTTTTTCCCTTAAATTTCCCTCCTAAAAGTTTTTGTCCTTAAAATTCCCTCCTAAACTTGGGGTGCGTGTTATACGCTGGCGCGTGTTATACGCCGATAAATACGGTATATATATATATATATATATATATATATATATAACTCCACATAAAAAGGTTGGGAGAGCTGGCCTAGTGGATCTAGATGACTACCTTTGGGAAGTTAGATTAGACCATCTTAAATATTGGTTCCATGAAAACAACAACCCACTGTGGGTACACGTAGAAAGGTCAAGAACCACAATGAATGACCTAACAGCATTCCTCTTGGGAGACACTTGGACTCAATGGGAAATACAACCCCCCCCCCCCCCCCACCCCATGCAGAGGTTAATACAGGCGTGGAGATGCCTCCTAAACCAAACACACACTAACACATGTGAGATAGAATACAAACTACCCACTGACCTCCTAGAAGCTAAATTTCCCATGCTATCAGTAAAATCACTCTCAAAACACGGTATTCTACATATACAAGAATTCTCCAATGAACTCAAACCTAAATCTGTAGAACAGCAGCGGACTAGGAGAGCTCATTGTTCAAGTCCTGACGTAGGGACATTCTAACTACATCTTTGAGTAAACTCCTTAGATGCTGGGCTATGAGGAGCAGATGGGGAGGGCAGTTGGTGGCCTTTCCACCCTCTTCCCTAATAATTGTTTACCTTTCACGTATCCCCCCCCCCCCAGCTTTCCTTTGTTTCACTCATTCCCCATTCCTCTGCTCATTCCTGCTCTCTCCCCCGCCCCCCCCCCCCCTTTCTTTTTTATTTTATTTTATACTATTTCTATCCCTTTTATTTTCTCTCTTTCCGCTCTTACATTAACTAATAAGGGTCGGGGGCATGGGCTGGGGGGAGGACCTTGGGGTCGGCTCCCTTAGTGCATGCCACCTTCCAAAATAAACACACGGAAGATATATTCTACTTTTGAGCAGAGACCCATCCTGGGGGAGCAGTAGATAATTGGGTAGGAAGAACTGTGATCATACACCAACCTCCGGCTGGGAACATTTTATTTTTTATTTTATTTTTTGAAGACGCCACATAAACGTAACTCCAGGAGGATGTTCTTGACTCTATAGATCTGGTGGCTTATGAATCTGCATGTTAAAGTGTACTCTGTACTGGTTCTCCGATTGGAGCTGTTTTGTATTGTAATGGCGTATCTGTATTGCTTTGCATTTTCATAAATAAAAGAAAATTCTTTATGGAAAAAAATAAATAAATAAATCTGTAGAACAAATAATGAGAGACTATAAACTGCCGAGCAACATGATCTTTACTTATCTACGCATATTACATTTCTTAAAAGTACACCCAATACCAACTATAAAAGTACTGGCCACAGCATGGCCCTTTTACTCAAACACTAAGCCTCATATAAAAGGAATAACACTATTCTATAATCTCTCCCAAGATAAACAAGTATTCAAAAAAAAAAACACAAGAATTTGAAAATGGGAAATAGGCACCACTTTCTCAGATGCTCAATGGCAATAACCTTCATATAAATCCATAAAGCTTCCCACTGTGTCAAACACTGGGAATTGACGATTAAAATATCAAACAAATGGCACTATATCCCATATAGACTTGCTAAATACTAACCAGATAAGTCACCATTATGCTGAAGGAACTGCGGCCAAACAGGGAATATGCTACATACGTTCTGGGACTATCCGAGTATAAAAAGCCTATGGTACCAAATTTTCAAATTAATTTCCTCGATCACAGGAATTATAACCACTACTAACCCAGCACTTGCAATCCTCCACCTAGGAATAGAAAAGTTTCCTCCTCAATTCAGATAAGTTATAACCCACATTCTACTTGAAACTTGTATCCTAATACTTCAGAAATATATATGAATGTATTATCTTTCCATTTGCAAAGTAATAAAATCTGTCCAAGGTAACCATACCTTTGGACGTCTCATTGCAATTAATTCTATGAATTGCAAGACATTCAATAAAAATTGGTCAATTTGGACAGAGAAATATAGTAATATATGAAGCCCTCATAGGAATATTGATCTATATCAACAACATCCTTGACTATTGATGATAAATGCTGATGAATATATAACAATATTTAATGTGTGTATTGAACAATCTTATTTTATCTTATTGTACTGTTTTATCGATTTGTTAACAACTGTAAACTTAATAAAAATGTATTGAATAAAAAAAAAAAAAAGAAAAAAAAGAAAGGAAAAGCAGCTAAAAAAAAAAGTCAAGGGTTAAGTTCGCTCTTTCCACCTGAACCTTGAGCCTGTCTGTGAATAGAAGAATAACTAGTGCTGCTAAATCTAAGGACAGCCAGTTAGGGTTTGCAAGCACCTCTGGAAGGCTCTATGGGCCTGTGCCCGAATTCTTGGTGGCTGCATTACGTTTCCCACCAAGCCACCCAGGGCCGTCTTTAATATTGATTGGGCCCTGGGCAGACATTTTCTTGGGCCCCTGCCCCCCCCCCCATGCAATTTGGCTCTCCAACCCAACATCCCAAAAAATAAACACGCACATAGACTTATCTCAAAAGCTTTAATAAAGTAAACATAAAGAACTGGTTCACACTCACTGAGTGGTTGCTAGAGGTTACTGCTCATCCCTACAGCTCACTGATTGGTAGCTAAAGGTTACTGCACATCCTTACCACTCACTGATAGGTTGCTAAAGGTTACTACACACCATTACCACTAACTGATTGGATGCTAGAGGTTACTGCTTTTCATTGCCACTCACTGGTTTCTAGAGGTTACACTACATCATTACCGCTCACTGATTAGTTGCTAGAAGTTACTGCACATCCTTACTGCTCACTGGTTGCTGAAGGTTACAGCCTTTTATCCATTTTATAAACATGTCAGCAGATACAGAATAAGTACCATACTGACACACCAGAAACATGTCCACAGGTACAGAGTCAGTACCCTATTGACACACCAGAAACATGTCTGCAGATACTGTCAGGGCTGGGCTCAGCCCTTCCTTCTCTGAGCTGGCTACTCAGCTGTCGGCTAATTGCCAGCTCCTATCTCTCCACAGTTACTCATCTGTTGCCGATATCCTGCTCGTCAGTCCTGCTGTCAGACCCACGTACCTGATAGGTGAGCCCGAAATAGCAGGGGAAGGTCTCCCTTACGGGTCTGGTTCACGGCCCCTGATAGGATGGACAGGAGGCACGGGAGCGCAGACGGGTATGAGAGCCTGGAGGGTTAGTTGCTGAAGGAGGGATCCGACGGCAGGGTTCAGACAGGTAGACAGTCCCTCACGGCTAGATGCAGGAGCAGATGCAAGCAGAAGGTGGGAACAGGTCCAGCCACAGGCACAGATGACAGCAGGCAGGTAGTGCAGAAAAGGGATAAGCAAGTTCGATTCCGGGTCACAAGCAGGGTTGGCAACAGGCGGGCAGCGTGGTACAAGGAGCAGGCAGATGCAAGGTCAGAGACAGGCCGAGGTCAATGGCAGGCAGCAGACAGGGAAATCCAAGGGACGAGCCGGGTAAACAGGAGTTCAGGAACACAAGCGAAGTCACAGGTCACAGGGCACAGGAAGCTGCAGATCGGACAGCACCGAGCACGCCACGGGGAACACTTAAGTAGGCATTCTGGCGCCAACGCGCACCGACGCGCGCGCACGCGCACCAGCGTGCACACGCGCAACCGTGCGCGCACGAGCAGGCACGCGCCCAGCAGCGCCAGCGCGCACCAGTACACACCGACGCCCCGCAGCGCGCCCAGTGACAAGTCCGCTACGGGCAACTCTCTGACAGTGCCCCCCCCTCAAGGGCAGCCTACGGATGCCCATCCGGGCCAATCTATCCAAGTGGGCACTTTTAAAAGCACTGAGCAGTTCCTCCGCATGTAAATTGCTTTCAGGTTCCCAGGAGTTATCTTCCGGACCGTACCCCTTCCATTTGATTAAATACTGGATTTGGTTACCCCTCCTTCTACAGTCCAAAATCGCTTCCACTTCGAATTCCTCTTCATTATTAACGATTACGGGTTTAGGTGGGCCCGATTTCCGGCCAGTGAAAGGATTAGGAGTAACAGGTTTTAACAAAGATACATGGAAGACTGGATGAATCTTTAGGGAACTGGGCAAGTCCAACTCATATGTAACATCGTTAATTTTCCTTCTGACGAAAGGGACCCAAAAACTTAGGACCCAGCTTCCTTGAGGGACAAGCCATCTTCAGATTAGCCGTAGAAAGCCAGACCTGATTGCCCGGTACAAGGATGAGTTCTCCTCGCTTCTTTCTGTCAAACATCCTCTTGTTATAATCCTGGGTCTTGGCCATAGACTCCTGTAGCAATTTGTTGTTGGTCATAAAAAAGTCAATTGTCTCTGAAACTGCAGGAATGGCACACTCAGGAACCGAACCGGGCAAGAAGGATGGATGGTAACCATAATTTGCAAAGAAAGGCGTCTGTTTGATAGCAGAATGCAATGAGTTATTATAGGCAAATTCGGCTAGAGGCAGAAGAGAGACCCAGTCGTCTTGTGAGAAGGCAGAAAAACAGCGGAGGTATTGTTCCAAGGTCTGATTAGTCCTCTCCGTCTGCCCATTCGTCTGGGGATGATAGGCAGAAGAAAACGCTAACTCAATCTCAAGGGAACTGCACAGAGCCTTCCAAAACTTGGAGGTAAATTGGACACCCCGGTCGGATACAATGCTTGAGGGAACTCCATGCAACCTCACCACTTCTTTAATGAACACCTTTGCAGTTTCCAAGGCCGAAGGTGTGCCTTTCATGGGCAGAAAATGAGCCATCTTAGACAGTCTGTCGACCACCACAAAGATGGTAGAGAAACCTTCCGCCAGGGGCAACTCCACGATGAAATCCATTGAAATCATCTTCCAAGGTCTTTCTGGAACTGGCAAGGGTCTTATTAGACCCCGGGATCTTGTCCGGCTAGTCTTGTTCCGGGCACAGGTGGTGCAGGACTCTACGTACTTCCTGCAATCACTAGTTAGCTGCGGCCACCAGAATGCACGCTGTACCAAGTCCGCCGTCTTCAACGTGCCAAAGTGGCCGGCAAGTTTGTGGTCATGGCAGAGCTCCAGAACAGCCATCCTCACATCATCCGGGACTAGGATTCTGTCCCTGTACCGGAACATGCCATCTTGTGACCTCACAACATTCTCAACTGGCGGGGACCACCCCACAGAAGCTTGTCTAATCCGGGACAGGAGATCCCCCTGAAGAAGCAGAAAATTTCCAGCAGGGAGGATGGTATCTGGAAGCAAGGTATCCTGGGAGTTATGAAACATGCGGGAGAGGGCATCTGGCTTGATGTTCTTGGAGCCGGGTCTGTACGTGATGTGGAAGTGGAATCTGGAGAAGAACAATGCCCACCTCGCCTGCCGTGGTTTCAATCTTTTAGCCGTTCTCAGATACTCCAGATTCTTATGGTCGGTATAGACCAGGATTGGATGTGCAGCACCCTCCAGTAAGTAACGCCACTCCTCCAAAGCTACCTTTATAGCCAGTAGTTCCCGGTCCCCCACATCGTAATTCCTCTCCGCTGCGGAAAGCTTGCGAGAGTAAAAGGCCACAGGGAAGAGAAGGGCCTTGGAACCTTGTCGCTGGGAGAGTACAGCCCCTACCGCGATTTCCGAAGCGTCCACCTCAAGGACAAAAGGCAGGGCAGGATCCGGGTGCTTTAGGATGGAAGCAGAAGTAAAAAGTTCCTTCAGTTTCTGAAAAGCAACTTGGGCCTCAGGGGACCAACAGAAATGGTTTCCTTGCTTGGTTAATTCAGTGATGGGGGCGATTATAGCTGAGAAGCCCCTAATGAACTTCCGATAAAAGTTGGCAAAGCCAATAAAACGCTGGACACCCTTTTTATCGGTAGGAGCGGGCCAATCCAGAATAGCGGACACTTTCCGAGGGTCCATCCTGATGCCATCAACAGAGATAACCAGGCCAAGGAACTGTATGCTTTGGAGCTCAAATTCGCACTTTTCCAACTTGGCGTAAAGTCTATGATGCCTAAGGCGGGTCAACACATTTCGGACGTGTCTGCGATGGTCAGAGACTGAGGAAGAAAAGATTAGGATGCCATCCAAGTAAACGATAAGATATAAATCTAACAGGTCACGGAAGACGTCGTTTATAAAGTGTTGGAAAGTGGCGGGTGCATTACACAGACCAAAGGGCATAACGAGGTACTCGAAGTGCCCGAACGGCGTACGGAAGGCAGTCTTCCACTCGTCCCCCTCACGAATGCGAATCAAATTGTAGGCACCACGGAGGTCTAACTTGGTGAACACAACAGCGGATCCCAGTCTCTGGAAAAGTTCAGGCACTAAGGGTAGCGGGTAGCGATTTTTGATGGTAATTTTATTTAGCTCCCGATAATCAATACAAGGTCGAAGAGAGTGGTCTTTTTTTTCAACGAAAAAGATGCCGGCCCCAGCTGGGGAAGTAGATGGGCGAATGAAGCCTTTCTTGAGGTTTTCATCCAAATAGCCCTTCAGAGTTTCCAGCTCTTGCTCAGTTAGCGGAAAAATCCTTCCAAAAGGGACCTCAGTTCCGGGTAAAAGCTCTATCGGGCAGTCGTAAGATCTGTGCGGGGGGTAAGGTTTCTGCTCCTTTCTTGCTAAACACATCCGCAAAATCCCGATAGGGCTCAGGAATTGCTTGAGGGGACTCAGGATCAGAGTCGAGACTGAGAAGCTGAGTGGACGTGGAAGGGACTTCAAGAAGGCAGTGCTGTTGGCAGTAGCCGGAAAGAAACTCGACCCTCCCTGAGGCCCAGTCGATGTTGGGGTTGTGGGCTTGTAGCCAGGGCATTCCCAAGATAATGGGAAAAAGAGGGGAAGAAATGGCGTCCAAGCAAAGGAGTTCACGATGGTTAAGACCCATGGTGGCCAGCAAGGGGATGGTTTCCTGGGTGACAGGACCAGAACTTAGGATGGAGCCATCGGCAAGGTGCACCGCCAGGCTCTGGGACTTCGGTCGGAGGGGAATACGGTGATTGGCAGCAAATGTCTGGTCAATAAAACAACTACAGGCTCCGGAATCAATTATGACTGGAACTGGGATATCCTTGTCGGGAAGCTGTAGAACAACAGAGAGAGCAAGGTGAGAAGTAGACTTAGGCAGATTAGGAGCATGCTTGAAAGGAATCGGAAGAGACTTACGTGTCTTGTTAGGACAAGATCTCACGTAGTCACCTGGTTCCCCACAGTACATACACAGGTTACTGGCTCTTCGACGTTGCCGTTCCTCCAGAGTGAGGGAAGGACGGATGAGACCCAGCTGCATGGGTTCAGGAGGTTCAGGTCCCGGAGCCGGAGGAGCTAGGGTGGACGGCCGAGAAAAGCTGGAAGCACTAGGAACTAGTGATGGCCGAACGGTTCGCCCGGCGGTCGTTTCGCGGCGAATTTCCGACTTTCGCCGTCCGCGGGTTCGAACGCCTTTTTCCGTCGTTCGCCCCGGCGGACTTACGTGTTTAATGTATACAAGAACTTTAACCTTTCGTGACACGTTTATCATGTGTTACAGGACAACCAATTGAGACATGACAGCTCATGGACACTTGGACATTCCCCCTAACCTATAAATACACCCGATCCGGTGGCCATTTTACATTCTTTCTTCTGTCACTGTAGGGAAAGGATCCTGTGTGGAGTAGGGACAGAGAAAACGCTAGCTATTTGGTACACAAAAGTTCTTTTCAGGACTGGTATAGGTGTTAGGTCAGCAGCCTGAGTTTCTTTTGTCAGTTTAGATAAAGGGACAGAGCGCTGTATGCTGCTATTTTAGGGACAGCTCAGCCAGATTAGTCTTTCTTCATCATCATCATCATCATCATCATTAGCTGTTACTATCAGGTCCACAAAAGAGCTGTTCCAGCTAATCGTTCCAGCCTACTCTTTTTTGCCAATTTGTATAGGGACAGGCAGGAAGCAGTGTGTCAGGCAGTGAGGATAATTTTAAAGACTTGCTGTTACTATTAGTTCCACAAAGGTTCTTTTCAGGACTGGTATCAGTGGTACGGTAATAGGCTTGTACACGTATAATATTCTTTCTTCCAAATATAGAAAGAATATTATACTTGACTGCTGCCCTTCTGCTGCAGTCTGCTAATCATTCACAACTCACTTGTTCCACAAAGCTCTTTATCAGGACTGGTAACTTGGTCTGTCTAGGGTGCTACGGTACATAGGCTTGGGTGCGGTACAGTCTGCTGTTCTGTAAGGACCGCTATCGGTCCACAATACATAGGGTTGCCGTGCACTACTGCTGACCGCTGCCCTATACTGCAGCAGTCCTTCATTGGTATAGGGACTGACGTACAGTCTGCTAATCACTAACACACAACCTGCTTGGTCCACAAAAGTTCTTATAAGGACTGGTAACTTGGTATAGGGTGCTACGGTACATAGGCCTGAGTGCGTTACAGTCTGCTGTTCTGTAAGGACCGCTATCGGTCCACAATACATAGGGTTGCCGTGCACTACTGCTGACCGCTGCCCTATACTGCAGCAGTCCTTCAGCGGTATAGGGACTGACGCACAGTCTGCTAAACACTAACACACAACCTGCTTGGTCCACAAAAGTTTTTATAAGGACTGGTAACTTGGTATAGGGTGCTACGGTACATAGGCCTGAGTGCAGTACAGTCTGCTGTTCTGTAAGGACCGCTATCGGTCCACAATACATAGGGTTGCCGTGCACTACTGCTGACCGCTGCCCTATACTGCAGCAGTCCTTCATTGGTATAGGGACTGACGTACAGTCTGCTAATCACTAACACACAACCTGCTTGGTCCACAAAAGTTCTTATAAGGACTGGTAACTTGGTATAGGGTGCTACGGTACATAGGCCTGAGTGCGTTACAGTCTGCTGTTCTGTAAGGACCGCTATCGGTCCACAATACATAGGGTTGCCGTGCACTACTGCTGACCGCTGCCCTATACTGCAGCAGTCCTTCATTGGTATAGGGACTGACGTACAGTCTGCTAATCACTAACACACAACCTGCTTGTTCCACAAAAGTTCTTATAAGGACTGGTAACTTGGTATAGGGTGCTACGGTACATAGGCCTGAGTGCGTTACAGTCTGCTGTTCTGTAAGGACCGCTATCGGTCCACAATACATAGGGTTGCCGTGCACTACTGCTGACCGCTGCCCTATACTGCAGCAGTCCTTCATTGGTATAGGGACTGACGTACAGTCTGCTAATCACTAACACACAACCTGCTTGGTCCACAAAAGTTCTTATAAGGACTGGTAACTTGGTATAGGGTGCTACGGTACATAGGCCTGAGTGCGTTACAGTCTGCTGTTCTGTAAGGACCGCTATCGGTCCACAATACATAGGGTTGCCGTGCACTACTGCTGACCGCTGCCCTATACTGCAGCAGTCCTTCAGCGGTATAGGGACTGACGCACAGTCTGCTAAACACTAACACACAACCTGCTTGGTCCACAAAAGTTTTTATAAGGACTGGTAACTTGGTATAGGGTGCTACGGTACATAGGCCTGAGTGCGTTACAGTCTGCTGTTCTGTAAGGACCGCTATCGGTCCACAATACATAGGGTTGCCGTGCACTACTGCTGACCGCTGCCCTATACTGCAGCAGTCCTTCATTGGTATAGGGACTGACGTACAGTCTGCTAATCACTAACACACAACCTGCTTGGTCCACAAAAGTTCTTATAAGGACTGGTAACTTGGTATAGGGTGCTACGGTACATAGGCCTGAGTGCGTTACAGTCTGCTGTTCTGTAAGGACCGCTATCGGTCCACAATACATAGGGTTGCCGTGCACTACTGCTGACCGCTGCCCTATACTGCAGCAGTCCTTCAGCGGTATAGGGACTGACGCACAGTCTGCTAAACACTAACACACAACCTGCTTGGTCCACAAAAGTTTTTATAAGGACTGGTAACTTGGTATAGGGTGCTACGGTACATAGGCCTGAGTGCAGTACAGTCTGCTGTTCTGTAAGGACCGCTATCGGTCCACAATACATAGGGTTGCCGTGCACTACTGCTGACCGCTGCCCTATACTGCAGCAGTCCTTCATTGGTATAGGGACTGACGTACAGTCTGCTAATCACTAACACACAACCTGCTTGGTCCACAAAAGTTCTTATAAGGACTGGTAACTTGGTATAGGGTGCTACGGTACATAGGCCTGAGTGCGTTACAGTCTGCTGTTCTGTAAGGACCGCTATCGGTCCACAATACATAGGGTTGCCGTGCACTACTGCTGACCGCTGCCCTATACTGCAGCAGTCCTTCATTGGTATAGGGACTGACGTACAGTCTGCTAATCACTAACACACAACCTGCTTGTTCCACAAAAGTTCTTATAAGGACTGGTAACTTGGTATAGGGTGCTACGGTACATAGGCTTGAGTGCGGTACAGTCTGCTGTTCTGTAAGGACCGCTATCGGTCCACAATAGATAGGGTTGACGTGCACCACTGCTGACCGCTGCCCTATACTGCAGCAGTCCTTCAGCGGTATAGGGACTGACGTACAGTCTGCTAAACACTAATACACAACCTGCTTGGTCCACAAAAGTTCTTATAAGGACTGGTAACTTGGTATAGGGTGCTACGGTACATAGGCTTGAGTGCGGTACAGTCTGCTGTTCTGTAAGGACCGCTATCGGTCCACAATAGATAGGGTTGACGTGCACCACTGCTGACCGCTGCCCTATACTGCAGCAGTCCTTCAGCGGTATAGGGACTGACGCACAGTCTGCTAAACACTAACACACAACCTGCTTGGTCCACAAAAGTTTTTATAAGGACTGGTAACTTGGTATAGGGTGCTACGGTACATAGGCCTGAGTGCGTTACAGTCTGCTGTTCTGTAAGGACCGCTATCGGTCCACAATACATAGGGTTGCCGTGCACTACTGCTGACCGCTGCCCTATACTGCAGCAGTCCTTCATTGGTATAGGGACTGACGTACAGTCTGCTAATCACTAACACACAACCTGCTTGGTCCACAAAAGTTCTTATAAGGACTGGTAACTTGGTATAGGGTGCTACGGTACATAGGCCTGAGTGCGTTACAGTCTGCTGTTCTGTAAGGACCGCTATCGGTCCACAATACATAGGGTTGCCGTGCACTACTGCTGACCGCTGCCCTATACTGCAGCAGTCCTTCAGCGGTATAGGGACTGACGCACAGTCTGCTAAACACTAACACACAACCTGCTTGGTCCACAAAAGTTTTTATAAGGACTGGTAACTTGGTATAGGGTGCTACGGTACATAGGCCTGAGTGCAGTACAGTCTGCTGTTCTGTAAGGACCGCTATCGGTCCACAATACATAGGGTTGCCGTGCACTACTGCTGACCGCTGCCCTATACTGCAGCAGTCCTTCATTGGTATAGGGACTGACGTACAGTCTGCTAATCACTAACACACAACCTGCTTGTTCCACAAAAGTTCTTATAAGGACTGGTAACTTGGTATAGGGTGCTACGGTACATAGGCTTGAGTGCGGTACAGTCTGCTGTTCTGTAAGGACCGCTATCGGTCCACAATAGATAGGGTTGACGTGCACCACTGCTGACCGCTCACCTATACTGCAGCAGTCCTTCAGCGGTATAGGGACTGACGTACAGTCTGCTAATCACTAACACACAACCTGCTTGTTCCACAAAAGTTCTTATAAGGACTGGTAACTTGGTATAGGGTGCTACGGTACATAGGCTTGAGTGCGGTACAGTCTGCTGTTCTGTAAGGACCGCTATCGGTCCACAATAGATAGGGTTGACGTGCACCACTGCTGACCGCTGCCCTATACTGCAGCAGTCCTTCAGCGGTATAGGGACTGACGTACAGTCTGCTAATCACTAACACACAACCTGCTTGTTCCACAAAAGTTCTTATAAGGACTGGTAACTTGGTATAGGGTGCTACGGTACATAGGCTTGAGTGCGGTACAGTCTGCTGTTCTGTAAGGACCGCTATCGGTCCACAATAGATAGGGTTGACGTGCACCACTGCTGACCGCTGCCCTATACTGCAGCAGTCCTTCAGCGGTATAGGGACTGACGTACAGTCTGCTAAACACTAATACACAACCTGCTTGGTCCACAAAAGTTCTTATAAGGACTGGTAACTTGGTATAGGGTGCTACGGTACATAGGCTTGAGTGCGGTACAGTCTGCTGTTCTGTAAGGACCGCTATCGGTCCACAATAGATAGGGTTGACGTGCACCACTGCTGACCGCTGCCCTATACTGCAGCAGTCCTTCAGCGGTATAGGGACTGACGTACAGTCTGCTAAACACTAATACACAACCTGCTTGGTCCACAAAAGTTCTTATAAGGACTGGTAACTTGGTATAGGGTGCTACGGTACATAGGCTTGAGTGCGGTACAGTCTGCTGTTCTGTAAGGACCGCTATCGGTCCACAATAGATAGGGTTGACGTGCACCACTGCTGACCGCTCACCTATACTGCAGCAGTCCTTCAGCGGTATAGGGACTGACGTACAGTCTGCTAATCACTAACACACAACCTGCTTGTTCCACAAAAGTTCTTATAAGGACTGGTAACTTGGTATAGGGTGCTACGGTACATAGGCTTGAGTGCGGTACAGTCTGCTGTTCTGTAAGGACCGCTATCGGTCCACAATAGATAGGGTTGACGTGCACCACTGCTGACCGCTGCCCTATACTGCAGCAGTCCTTCAGCGGTATAGGGACTGACGTACAGTCTGCTAAACACTAATACACAACCTGCTTGGTCCACAAAAGTTCTTATAAGGACTGGTAACTTGGTATAGGGTGCTACGGTACATAGGCTTGAGTGCGGTACAGTCTGCTGTTCTGTAAGGACCGCTATCGGTCCACAATAGATAGGGTTGACGTGCACCACTGCTGACCGCTGCCCTATACTGCAGCAGTCCTTCAGCGGTATAGGGACTGACGTACAGTCTGCTAAACACTAATACACAACCTGCTTGGTCCACAAAAGTTCTTATAAGGACTGGTAACTTGGTATAGGGTGCTACGGTACATAGGCTTGAGTGCGGTACAGTCTGCTGTTCTGTAAGGACCGCTATCGGTCCACAATAGATAGGGTTGACGTGCACCACTGCTGACCGCTCACCTATACTGCAGCAGTCCTTCAGCGGTATAGGGACTAAGAGTTTTGTCACAGGGTCATTTAAAAAATGACATGCAGAGGAAGAGGCAGGCCCTTCCGCAGGGGTGGTAGGGGTAGGGCAGGAGCAACAGGCTTGAGCCAAAGTGGGAAGTTGCAGAAGGTGCGTTCAATTACTTTAAAGGATGCACCAGACTTGGTTGAGTGGCTCGCTCAGCCTTACTCTTCTGCACCCTCCTCATCCTCTCGATCTGCACCCTCTTCTTCACTCTCTGCTATGTGCACCCCCAAAGACACTACCACCAACAACACGACCACCACCACCACCACCACATACCTTCCGCTTGAGTCACTGGAATTATTTTCCGATCCATATCAAGAGGACATTTCTGATGCGCAGCCACTCTTGGTATTGGATCAGGAAGAGGAGGTAGCAACAAGCGCTACTCAGCAGTCTGACGCCAGTACCCAGATCAGCCCAAGGAGGAGGTTGGTCCCCGGTGTTGCTGCCTACTCTACTTATAGCGGTGGGGAAGGTGACGTTGATGATGACGTGTCTAGTGATGTCACGTGGGTGCCCACAAGAGAGGAAGAGGAGGGGAGTTCAGAGGGAGATATGGACCAGCAGATAGGGAGGAGAAGCAGCAATGACTTACATTGCACAGCAGGGACAAAGCAGACTGCAAATGTATCAGGAGCGAGTCATCGACCATGTACGGTCACATCTGGCGCTCCCAGGACACCGGCACATGGCTCCGCAGTGTGGGCTTTTTTTAACGTGTCCGCTGCTGACAATAGCGTTGCCATCTGCAATCTTTGCAGTCAACGCGTTAGTCGCGGTAAGCCCAATACTCACCTAGGGACGACCGCCTTAAGAAGGCACATGAGCAGCCATCACCGAGCCCAGTGGGAGCAACGGAACACACAAAGCCACACTGCAGGCTCTCACCGTCCAGCCTCGTCTTCTACTTCTCCTTCTCCTCTCTCCTCACAATTGTCCTCCACTCCACCTTCCATCACGCCAAGCTCACATTTTTCTGCAAAAAGGCAGGCTTCCGTGGGCCTAATGTTTGAGCGTAAAAAAATGATGACGCCGGATAACCCTCTTGCCCAACGGTTGGCGGCTGGCTTGTCAGAACTCATAGCCCGCCAACTACTGCCATATAAACTGGTGGACTCGGAGGCCTTTCGCAAATTTGTGGCCATTGGAACACCACAATGGAAGGTCCCAGGAAGGAAGTATTTCTCAGAGAAGGGCATCCCAGAGCTATATGGCCATGTTCAGCGGCAAGTGAATGTATCTCTGGCACACAGTGTCGGTGCCAAGATACATCTGACCACAGACACGTGGTCTAGCAAACACGGGCAGGGAAGGTATATCAGTTTTACTGCCCACTGGGTGAACCTTCTGACGGCCGTCAAGCATGTAACCCGTGGCACCCGTGTAGATTTGGTTTTACCGCCACGGATTGCATGCAGGCCTGACTCTTCTTCTCCTCCTCCTACTCCATCCTCCTCCCTCTCCTCCTCAGCTGCCTCCTCCTTTTCCGCTGCTAGCGTCTCTTCCACTGCACCGCCCAAGCTCCCCAGAACCTATTCCACATGCCAGGTGAGACGTTGCCATGCCGTGCTGCGTCTGTTGTGCCTGGAAGCAAAGAGCCACACTGGCCCGGCACTCCTTTCAGCTTTGCGTTCACAGGCAGATGAGTGGCTAACACCGCTCAATTTGACAGTTGGTAAAGTGGTGTGTGACAACGGTGCCAATCTGCTTAGCGCATTGAAACAGGGCAAAATCACGCACGTGCCGTGCATGGCACACGTCTTAAACTTGGTCGTGCAGCGATTCCTTGTCAAATACCCTGGGGTCCAGGACATCTTGCGGCAGGCAAGGAAAATCTCGGCCCATTTCAGAAGATCTTACACGGCCATGGCTCGCCTTGCTGACATTCAGCGGCGACACCATCTGCCGGTCAGACGTCTTATTTGCGATTGCCCGACGCGATGGAACTCAACCTTCTATATGCTTGATAGGCTGCTCCAGCAGAAACGTGCAGTTAACGTCTACCTGTATGAACTCTGCGAAAGAAACGGTTCTGGGGAGCTGGGTTTTTTTTCACCGCGCCAGTGGCTGCTCATGCGCGACACATGCAGACTTCTGCGGCCATTTGAGGAGATCACCAAACTGGTCAGTCGCAGCCATGGCGCCATCAGTGACATGGTACCTTATGCCTTCTTTCTGGAGCGTGCATTGCGTCGTGTCATTGATCAGGCTGTGGAGGAGCAGGAGCGGGAAGATGAGGAAGTCGCAATGCTGGATGAATTCCCAGGGGGGGCTACTCTATCTGAGACAAGTCAACAACAGGAGTCTGATGAGGAGTCAGAGGAGGATGGTGCCGGGGCGGATGAGCAGGAGCAAGAAGAGCATGCTTTAAACCTTTCTGGGATCCCTGTTGTGCGAGGATGGGGAGAGGAGAATGAAGAGGACGACATTATCCTGGATGATGAGCAGGAGCCAGGCCACCACACCGCTTCCACTTTAGTGCAAATGGGGGCCTTCATGCTCCAGTGTTTTAATAGGGACCCCCGTATAAAAAGCATGAGGGTCAAGGACCAGTACTGGGTGGCAACGTACTTAGACCCCCGGTACAAACACAAAATGGCGGAAATGTTACCGCCGTCGCAGAGGGCTGTCAGAATGCAGCACTTCCAGGCCTTGCTTCGAGAAATGCTGCATTCTGCTTTTGCGTGCGCTGGCAGAGGAGCAATTCCCACTCCCAGAGAAGGATTTGCGGGTACCAATCCAACAGCGCCTGCAAGAAGAGGCCGGTTTGAAGATGTGTTGGTGACTTCGGATATGAGGTCATTCTTTCAGCCGACCCATCGACAGGTGTCATCCGGATCCAGCATCAGGGAACGCCTAGACCGTCAGGTGTCCGACTACATTGGGTTAACGGCCGATGTGGACGCTCTGAGGAGTGATGAACCCCTAGACTACTGGGTGGGCAGGCTTGACCTCTGGCCAGAGCTTGCCCAATTTGCAATCGAACTGTTGGCTTGCCCCTCATCCAGTGTCCTGTCCGAAAGGACGTTCAGCGCAGCAGGGGGGATTGTGACCGATAAGCGTACTCGCCTAGCTCACCACAGTGTTAACTACCTCACATTTCTAAAAATGAATGAGGCATGGATCTCGGAGGAATTCAACACATGTGATCAGTAGACCATGTATATGTCTATAAACAATTTTTGGAATCAAGCACACAGACCTTCTTAATTCATTTGGCTCACTTCCCTGACCCAAAAAAGCACACCGTACTATATGCCCCTACCCTCCTCTTTGAAGAGGTTGAGCGGTGTCATATTTCTACTGGGGCTGCTTATTATGAGGGGTTCCCACCATCCCTGTGCTGTGCTGACTTCCTCCTGGGTGTTCTTATTATGAGGGGCTCCCACCATCCCTGTGCTGTGCTGACTTCCTCCTGGGGGTTCTTATTATGAGGGGATCACACCATCCCTGTGCTGTGCTGACTTCCTCCTGGGGCTGCTTACGGTGCTGCTGTCAGCGCTGTATGTCACGGAGCTGCTGTCAGCGCTGTATGTCACGGAGCTGCTGTCAGCGCTGTATGTCACGGAGCTGCTGTCAGCGCTGTATGTCACGGAGCTGCTGTCAGCGCTGTATGTCACGGAGCTGCTGTCAGCGCTGTATGTCACGGAGCTGCTGTCAGCGCTGTATGTCACGGAGCTGCTGTCAGCGCTGTATGTCACGGAGCTGCTGTCAGCGCTGTATGTCACGGAGCTGCTGTCAGCGCTGTATGTCACGGAGCTGCTGTCAGCGCTGTATGTCACGGTGCTGCTGTCAGCGCTGTATGTCACGGAGCTGCTGTCAGCGCTGTATGTCACGGAGCTGCTGTCAGTGCTGTATGTCACGGAGCTGCTGTCAGCGCTGTATGTCACGGAGCTGCTGTCAGCGCTGTATGTCACGGAGCTGCTGTCAGCGCTGTATGTCACGGTGCTGCTGTCAGCGCTGTATGTCACGGAGCTGCTGTCAGCGCTGTATGTCACGGAGCTGCTGTCAGCGCTGTATGTCACGGAGCTGCTGTCAGCGCTGTATGTCACGGAGCTGCTGTCAGCGCTGTATGTCACGGAGCTGCTGTCAGCGCTGTATGTCACGGTGCTGATGTCAGTGCTCTGTATTACGGTGCTGCTGTCAGTGCTCTGTATCTCCTGCACCCTCTTGTTTGCCTACCCTGGTCCCTGACCTTCCCTCTCCTCCATTGCCTTCATTAGCTCCATAGTCCTGAATTGTCAGAACAATTTCCCAAATAAAAAAAAAATGCTTGTAGTTATCGATCCCAAATTCACCTCATACATGTATTATGCTATTGTCCAGGTGGTGGGACTACGTGCTACCCCCTAATAATTACCCCGTGGCCGCAAATTCGACCTAAAGGTTTGCGAAATTCGCCTCCCATTGAAGTCAATGGAGCCCGCGGCGAACGGTCGTTTTCGCGAACGTTTGTGTCCGTTCGCGTTTCGCGTTCGCGAAACGTCCCGTCGGAAGTTCGTCCATCACTACTAGGAACCTTGGGGAGGACCCACGTAGGCCGAAACTGGCTGGAGGACCTCTCAGAACGACGATCCCTAAGGCGTCGATCGATTTGGATGGAGAGGTTGATGAGCTCTTCCAGAGACTGAGGGACACCGACCCGTGCCAGCTCGTCCTTGAGTGAGTCAGACAAACCCATGCGGAACTGGTAGCGCAGGGCGGCGTCATTTCATTCAGTATCAGAACTCCAACGTCTAAAGTCCACCACATAGTCCTCAACCGCCCTGCGTCCCTGCTGTAGGACATGCAAGGCAGCCTCCGCAGTTGCTCTCAGCTGGGGATCCTCATAGAGCTGGGACATTGTGGCGAAAAAGGTATCCAGACTGTCAAGAGAGGGCGACTTCTGCTCAAGCAGGCGATGGGCCCAGGACTGGGGTTCACCAGACAGAAGAGAAATCACGAAGCCCACTTTAGTCACTTCCAGGGAGAAGGTGCGAGGTTGTAAAGCGAAGTAAAGCTCGCAAGCATTGCGGAAGGACCGGAACCTACCGCAGTCACCAGAGAATCTCTCTGGAGTATGTACCCTGGGTTTGGGAGGCAGCATTACTACGGAGGGTGCTGGTCCGGCAGCGGAAGCTCCTGGTTGGTGTGCAGGAGATGACAGTACCTGGATTTGGCCTTCCAGTCTGGTGTAGCCTTCTTGCAGACTCTTCACGGCTTGAGTGAGACCCGCCAGGTGTCTGCACAATTCCTCCATGGGGGAGGCTCCCTGCTCAGGCTCAGACATGGCTGTCCGATACTGTCAGACCCACGTACCTGACAGGTGAGCCCGAAATAGCAGGGGAAGGTCTCCCTTACGGGTCTGGTTCACGGCCCCTGATAGGATGGACAGGAGGCACGGGAGCGCAGACGGGTATGAGAGCCTGGCGGGTTAGTTGCTGAAGGAGGGATCCGACGGCAGGGTGCAGACAGGTAGACAGTCCCTCACGGCTAGATGCAGGAGCAGATGCAAGCAGAAGGTGGGAGCAGGTCCAGCCACAGGCACAGATGACAGCAGGCAGGTAGTGCAGAAAAGGGATAAGCAAGTTCGAGTCCGGGTCACAAGCAGGGTTGGCAACAGGCGGGCAGCATGGTACAAGGAGCAGGCAGATGCAAGGTCAGAGACAGGCCGAGGTCAAAGGCAGGCAGCAGACAGGGAAATCCAAGGGACGAGCCGGGTAAACAGGAGTTCAGGAACACAAGCGAAGTCACAGGTCACAGGGCACAGGAAGCTGCAGATCGGACAGCACCGAGCACACCACGGGGAACACTTAAGTAGGCCGATTGGCGCCAACGCGCACCGACGCACGCGCACGCGCACCAGCGCGCACACGCGAACGCGCAACCGCGCACGCAGGCGCGCGCCTAGCAGCGCCAGCGCGCACCAGCACACACCGACGCCCCACAGCGCGCCCAGTGACAAGTCCGCTACGGGCAACTCTCTGACACCTGCCTACTTAAGCCGTGCCTTTATTGTGGCCAGGCAGGTGACTTTTTGAAGTCTTATCCTACCTGTCCAGGGAATGCCCGAACCTTGAGGTCCTGTCACGGACAGACCTTAAGTGGCATTGTTTCGTCCCTATTTATCCAGAAGGATAAGCCCCTGGTTTCGGTCACCCTTTCTTGGGCTAAGTCGTCTATAGAGATACAGGCTCTAATCGACTCTGGGGCTGCAGGCCTATTCATTGATGCGGCCTTTGTATCGAAGCACTTGATTCCACTGTAGCTGCATGACACTCCACTTGCCATTGAGGCTCTTGACAGGAGACCTCTACAGCCTGCCTATGTGACTTATGAGAGGGCTCTTCACCATGAGATAATTCAATTCCAAGTTATTTCCTCACCTAAGTTTCCGCTGGTTATTGGTTACAGAGGCACAACCCCTTTTTTTTATTGGCTCTGTGCTGAGGTTCTCTCCTGGTCACCTCAATGCAGTAAGACTTGCTTCCAGACGGTAGCCAAGGTCCTGTGCACCTCTTCACTCTCCTCCCTGCCGGAGGAATACAGCGATTTTAGCAATGTTTTTGACAAAGGTCAAGCCAGTAGTTTGCCTCCACACCGGCTGTATGATTGCGCAATTGACCTTCAACCTGGTGCCATACCTCCTCATGGTCGGGTTTACCCTTTGACGGTCTTGGAGGATAAGGCCATGGAGGAGTATGTTGCAGACGGATTTCTCAAGGTTTCATCTGCAAATCCTCACCCCCTGCTGGTGTTGGTTTCTTCTTCATGAAGAAGAAGAGTGGTGAACTGAGACCTTGTATTTATTATAGAGGTCTCAATCATTTCACAAATAAGAATGCCTATCCAATTCCATTGATTATGGAGTTATTTGACCACCTCAAGGGAGCAACAGTTTTCACAAAGCTTGATTTGGTAGGGGCATACAATCTTGTGAGGATTAAGGAGGGCAACACATGGAAAACTGTGTTTAATACCAGAACAGGCCATTATGAGTATCTTGTAAAGCCTTTTGGCCTTTGTAACGCCCGCTCTGGCAGTTTTCCAGGAAGAAGTCCTCCGAGATTTGTTGCAGTTATGTGTGGCTGTTTATCTCGATGATATCCTCATATTTTCCAAGTCCCTGGAGAGCCACCACACAGATGTTTGTCGTGTGCTTCAGAAACGAAGAGAAATTAATCTCTATTGTAAATTGGAGAAGTGTGAGTTCCATCATGAACAGGTTCAATTCCTGGGTTATGTCATTTCCACTGCTGGTTTTTCGATGGACCCAGAGAAACTTTCAGCAGTCCTACAGTGGCCCGACCCGTGGGTTACATCCTCTGCAACGTTTCCTGGGCTTTGCCAACTATTATTGGAAGTTTGTTCATAACTTCTCATCTCTGGTCAAGCCCCTGACTGATATGACCAGAAAGGATGGTAACCCACAGAGTTGGTCTCCGGAGTCCGTAAAGGCTTTTGAGAGTCTCAAGGCTGCCTTTGTTTCTGCTGTTGTGTTGGCACATCCTGATCCTATGTTACCTTTTCTCCTTGAGGTCGATGTTTCTGAAAATGGAGTTGGCGCCCTTCTGTCTCAACATCCTACCTCAGAGTGCTTTGCATCATTTTGGGTACTTTTCCAAGAAATTGTCACCTGTGGAGTGCAATTACAAGATTTGTGACAGAGAGCTGTTGGCAATCATTTTACCCCTGAAAGAATGTAGACATCTCCTCAAAGGTATCACTGTGCCGGTTCTCATTCTTACTGACCATAAGACTCTCACATCTTTTCTGAGGCTAAACACCTCTCTCCCAGAAGGGCATGATGGGCTTTTTTCTTGTCAAGTTTCAATTACATTGTCTCAATCTTACCTGGTGAGAATGTGAAGAATGTGATGGCTGACACCTTGTCATGACAATTTTCCTGCACTTCCAAGTTGGCGTCGGTTCCGGTTGCTGGGATTCCTCCTGATCGTATTCTGGCTAGATTCACACCAGTTTCATTTCTCCTTTGGGTGACAAAATTCTTGCTGCTCAGGTCCATGCTCCTGAGAAATCTTGTGACCGCTGCTTTGTCCCAGAGAGCCTCCGTTCTGCCGTGCTCCAGACTTACCATTCTCCCAAGGCTGCTGGCACCCTGGGAAGGATCAACTCTTTTGGGCCATTTCCCAACAATTCTGGTGGCCTAGTCTACGTGCTGATGTAACTGCCTTTGTAGCTGCCTGTTCTGTGTTTTCTCAGAGTAAGACTCCACAACACCTTCCAGTGGGCCTCCTACAACCAATACCCAATAGAGAGAGGCTCTGGACCCACCTGTTTATGCATTTCATTGTGGAGTTAACCAACTCCCAGGGCAACACAGTTATGCTTATGGTGGTTGACCGGTTCTCAAAGATGTGTCATTGTATTCCACTTAACAAGTTGCCCACTTCTAAGGAACTGGCTTCCATTTTTGCTCGGGAGAACTTTCGCTTACATGGGCTACCCAAGGTGTCTAGGACAGGAGAAGTCAGTTTGTGTCCCGGTTCTGGTGAGCCTTTTGTGCACAGTTGGGAATTCAGCTTGCTTTCTCCTCTGCGTATCACCTGCAGTCTAATAGGGCAGCAGAACAAGCCAATCAGTCCTTGGAGCAATTCTTACGTTGCTATATTTCTGACCATCATAACAACTGGTCAGACCTATTACCATGGGCAGAGTTTGCTCACAACAGTGCCTTGAATTCTGCTTCCCAATTGTCCCCATTTATGGCGAATTATGGTTTCCAACCTTCCATGTTGCCTGACTCATTTGTTCCGCAGAATATTCCTGCGTTAGAAGAGCATGTGGTCTTCGATCCACTTGGGCACGAGTTCAGTAGGCTTTGCAACATGCTTATGATAGGTACAGACTCCTTCCTACCAGGTTGGGGACAGGGTCTGGCTGTCATCTCGCAACCTCCAACTTCGTGTTCCCTCACTGAAGTTCGCACTTCAGTTTGGGCCTTTCCGTATTCTTTGCAGGATAAAGCCAGTGGCTTATGCATTAGACCTTCCTTCTAATATGCGCATTTAGAATGTATTTCATGTCTCCTTATTAAAACCTTTGGTCTGCAACCGCTTTACCATCTCTGTGCCACGTCCTCACACTATACAGGTTGGGAACCAAGAGGAGTATGAATTTCCATTGTTGACTCCCGTTTGTTCCGTGGGCAGATATGACCAGTACCTGGTGCATTGGAAAGGGTACGGTCCAGAGGAACGCTTTTGGGTCTCATCCTCAGACTTCTATGCCCATGTCCTCCTCCGTGATTTCCATAGACATTTTCCCCTCAAGCCTGGTGGTCCTCCTGAGGGAGAGGGGTCGTTGAGGAGAGGGTGCTGTCAGGGCTGGGCTCAGTCCTTCCTTCACTGATCTGGCCGCTCGTCTGTCAGCTAATTGCCAGTTCCTATCTCTCCACAGTTACTCAGCTGTTGCTGATATCCTGCTCGTCAGTCCTGCCTACTTAAAGCGGTTCTGCACTCATAATAATACATTTGCCCATTCTGTTGCCTCTAGACCGTACATTTGATAATGCCACATGTTTTTTTTTTTTTTATTAATCTACCTTTTGTAATTCGTAGTTTTTTATTTTCCTCCCCTGCGGCGATGGGCGGTCTCTTGCGGGGATCAGCATCATTTCCTGCTGAAGCCCGCACTGTCTCCTGGGATCTCGTCCAAGTAATCCCAGGAGACACTGCGGCTAATGCACCCGGAATCTCGCGAGATTTCGGCTAATACACCCGAAATCTCGCGTGATTTCGGCTATTACAGCCGAAATCTAATAGCCAAAATCACGCGAGATTTCGGGTGTATTAGCCGAAATCTCGCGAGATTCCGGGTGCATTAGCCGAAATCTCGCGAGATTCCGGGTGCATTAGCCGCAATGTCTCCTGGGATTACTTGGACGAGATCCCAGGAGACAGTGCGGGCTTCAGCAGGAAATGATGCTGATCCCCGCAAGAGACCGCCCATCGCCGCAGGGGAGGAAAATAAAAAACTACGAATTACAAAAGGTAGATTAATAAAAAAAAAAACATGTGGCATTATCAAATGTACGGTCTAGAGGCAACAGAATGGGCAAATGTATTATTATGAGTGCAGAACCGCTTTAAGCCGTCCAGTCCAGAGGAGCTCTGCGTTTGCCTTAGTCAACATCACAGAGACACTCTTCTGCATTCCTGTTAAAAGACTTGCTTGGCTGACATCCCTTCTGGCTCCAGATCCTGCTTGCTGTTTTACTACGCTCATCTCCGGCTCCCTGACGTTAAGGTTGTCTGACTATCCATTCCGGTTCCTGAATACTGGCTATGTTTTGACTATGTTTGTTCTATTTACTTTTATTAGTAAACAAGTATGATTTAACTATACTTCTGTCTTGGTCTGATTTCATGGTTTCTGACAGATACAGAGCCAATTCCATACTGACACACCAGAAATATGTCTGTAGGGCAGTGTACAGAGGTGATTAGAGTGTAGGATAGTGTAAAGGGATCAGTAAGGCAAAGCACAGGGGATCAAGGGAGCACAGTACAGGAGTCAGCATTGTACAGTAAAAGGGGTCAGGCGAGTGCAGGGCACAGTGCAGGGAGCGAGGGCAAAGTTTAGGGGGGGCAGGAGGGCGCACACACCAGGGGGGCCAGAAGGGCACAGTACAGGGGTCAGGAAGGCACGCACTAGGGGGTTGGGAGGGCACACACCAGGGGGTCAGAGGGGCACACACTAGGAAGGTCAGGGGGCACACAATGGGGGTAGGGAGGGCACACACCAGAGAGGCAGGGAGGGCACACACCAGGGGGGTTGGAAGGGCACACACCAGAGGGGGTGGGAAGTCACAACCTGACTGGGATTGGGAGGGCACACAACAGGGGGGTCGGGAAGGCACACATCGGGGGGTTTGAAGGGCACACACTGGAGGGGTCGGGAGGGCATACACCAGGGGGTAGGGAGGGCACACACCAGGGTGGCTATGGAGGACACATACCAAGGGGGTCGCTCTGGAAGGCACACACGTGGGGGGTCAGGAGGGCACACGCCAGGGGGATCTGGAAAGCATACACCAGGGGAGATTGGAAGGGCACACACCAGAGGGGGTGGGAAGGCACACACTGACTAGGATCAGGAGGGCACACAGCAGGGGGGTTAAGGAAGGCACACACTGGGGGGTTGGGTTGGAAAGACACACACCAGAGGGGGTGGAAAGGCACACACCAGGGCAGGTCGGGAAGGCACACACCAGGGGGGGGTCGAGAGCACACACTAGGGGGGTAGGGAGGACACACACCAGGGAGGGTTAGAAGGGCACACACCGGGGGGGGGGGGGGTCAGACAGTGAAAACCTGGGGGCAGGGACAATGATTTAGTTAATGCTACATGGAAAAGCCATCTTCAAATTTTTCAGCTAACAGCCAGCACGTCTATACTATACTGCAGTAGCTCAGCAGACTTAGCCTAGAGGTGAATGCAAGCTAAGCTACAATGAATCGTTATTTACCTTCAGGCACACTTACTCTGCACCCTCTGCTCACAGCTACTGTCACACCACCCTTCTCCAGGCAGGCACGATCTCTGAGCTCAGCTCATCCCGCCCACTCAACAGCAGAAGCCTGGAGGCTCCACCTTGGGGATGGTCCTTAATCTTGCTGGAGAGCAGCAGTGAAACTGCTGATGAGTGAGGTAGGGGAGGTGCAGGGGGCAGAGATGTGAAGACAGTGGAAGCAACAAGTGAAATGGGTATAGGCTGTCCAGACCACAGCTCTGCTTTCAGTAATGCAGCCGGGGACAAGAGCACGGCAGGACAGGCAGCAAGTATGCCGAGTGTGGGCTAAGGGGGCAGTAGCTGCTTTGGGTCCCCAACAGAGACAGGACCTTGCCCCATTTGCACTGCGTTAAAGACGGCCCTGTAGCGACCTCACCATTTTGTACTGTAGTGCTGGTGCTCACCATTTCACCACGAGATACTGCAGTGCTGGTGTCTAAAAGGCCAGGGTTAGGGTATGCCTGATTTTAGCAGGGACCTCTTCACAATTGTCCGAGCTAGCTGTCAGGGCACTGCTGCTTTCTACAGGTTCGTATTCTGAGCACGATTCTGACAGTGAGGATTCCCCTTTGCTCTCATGCTCAGAATCCTGTATGCCTTCTTATTAGTGTACCTTTTTTTGGATATTTTGGGCACTAACTTCACAGGTATTTAGCAATAAATGTTTGCACAGTCCAGTGGTGGTGCGTCCATAAGGGCGCACGGGCACCGCCCCTCATGCATTGCATGAAACTATCTATGGCCGCTGTACACCCCCTATTCAGGAGTCCGGCCCCTTTTCAGTCACCGGGCGCCTGAATTATAGCGGCAGGGGGGTGTTTTTGATGCACTTGATTAGAGCCATGGGCTCTAATAGGATTCAAAAAAAGTGAACTATGAGCACAAAGCATTTTGCTTGCATTTCACCCAGGTGGGTTAGCAAAGTAAATTAATATTTGCTTTGCTAACACTGAACTGTCTCTCAGCCAATCAGGAGGCGTGGATCTAATACCAGTCACCTGATTGGCTGAAGGCACAGGTGTCCTGATTGGATCAGAAGAGAGCAGAGGAACGGAACGGGAGAGGACAGAGAGCCATGAAGGACGCAGGTGCTCACAGCCCTCACCTACTGCATGTCCCACAACTCACTACCGTCACCCGCCACCAGGATGGGGTAAGTGTGTGTTGGACAGACGGCGAGCGGGGGGGTCATAGAGGCAGCATATGATGGGCACACAAGCTACATATGATGGGTCATGGGTCACAGAGGCTACATATAATTCGGCACACAGGCTACATATGATGGGCCCAAGCTGCATATGATGGGGACAAGCTGCATATGATGGGCACAGTGGCTGCATTTAATGGGCACAGTGGCTGCGTTTGATGGGGCAGAGTGGCTGCGTTTGATGGGGCAGAGTGGCTGCGTTTGATGGGGCAGAGTGGCTGCGTTTGATGGGGCAGAGTGGCTGCGTTTGATGGGGCACAGTGGCTGCGTTTGATGGGGCACAGTGGCTGCGTTTGATGGGGCACAGTGGCTGTGTTTGATGGGGCACAGTGAGGATGCAATTGCTGTTTTTTTCAGTTTGTTTGCGCTCCCCAAAAATTTGGAGCACCAGCTGCACACCATTATTAACTATACCATTTAGCAACAAACAATAGATTATTATTATATAGGGTGTGTAAACCTCTTCAGAGTGTATCAATCTGTTAGTACGATAATTTTAAATATACAGTGCCTTGAAAAAGTACATACCCATTGACATTTTCCACATTTTTTTTATGTTACAAACAAAAATGTAAATTTATTTTTTGGGATTTCATGAGATAGACTAACACAAAGTGGCACATAATTGTAAAGTGGAAGGAAAATTATAAATCGTTTTCAACATTTTTTACAAATAAATATCTGAAAAGTGCGGCATGCATTTGTATTCAATACTTTGTAGTCAATACTTGTAGAACCACATTTTACTGCAATTACAGCTGCAAGTCTTTTTGGGGATGTCTCTACCAGCTTTGCACATCTAGAGAGTGACATTTTTGCACATTCTTCTTTGCAAAATAGCTCAAGCTCTGTCAGATTGGATGGAGAGCCTCTGTGAACAGCAACGTTCAAGTCTTGCCACAGATTTTTAGTTGGATTCAGGTTTGGACTTTGACTGGGCTATTCTAACACATGAACATACGTTGATCTTATCCATTCCATTGTAGTCTTTAGGGTTGTTGTCCTGCTGGAAGGTGAACCTCCACCCCAGTCTTAAGTCTTTTGCAGATTCTAACAGATTTTCTTCTAAGATTGCCCAGTATTTGGATCCTTCTATCTTCCTATCAACTCTAACCAGCTTCCCCCCTGCTGAAGAAAAGCATCCCCACAACATGCTGCCACCACCATGGATGGTATGCTCAGGGTCATGTGCAGCGTTAGTTTTCCCGCCACACATAGGGGGTCATTTACTATAGTGCTGCAGCACTAATTACAGAGCACTAGCGCTAATCGTGCTAATTGTCGCTAAAACGGTATTCACTATAGCACTGGTAAAAAAAAATTAAATAAAAATACTAGCGCCCAAACCCTTACTCTGCTAAAACCTGGAGTAGTGCAAATGGAAATAATGTTTAGAGCATGATATAACTGCTTAAATGGTACTGAAATGTGTGGTATATTATTTAAAGATAATCTGCTTTTAAACTGTGTGGAAAAACTGACAATTTTTTCATACTTACCGTAATTTTCCTTTCCTGGTGCCTATCCATGGCAGCATACCTGTGATAAGCTCCACCCCGGAGTCCTCCCCTCAGGATAGTTAATACCTTATAAAAATGACACCCATACCCCCCCTGGCATTCTCCTATTATATTGAATACCATGGGAGGGCATGTATGCTGCCATGGATAGGCACCAGGAAAGGAAAATTACTTCCTTCCCTTTATTCCTACCCCAAGGTAGTATGAATAGTCTATTTGATGCTCTAAAGGGACTTGTGACTTGCAAGTAGCGTGTTAATACTTTGGAAATGTCCAACTCTTGTAGTGCACCCGAAAGTGGATCTGTAAAAGTAGGCAGTGCCCAGGCTTCTGAGAGAGTGTATCGGGACGAGACTTTTGGGACAAACCTTTGAACTGCCTGTAGCTCTACCATATTCAGAAAGAAGGCTATGTGTTCCTCTTATGCTCCTAAAGCTTTTAATTCTGAGGCCCTCCTCCCTTAAGTTACTGCAATTAGGAAGACTGTTTTGAGAGTCAGGTTCCGTAGTGAAGTGGATTCTATCGGGATAAAAGGCTGAGCCATTAGACAGTCCAGTACAAAAGGCAGATCCCAGGCAGGAAAGGAACGCTTTACTGGTGGTAGAATTTTATTGAATGCCTTGAAAAATTGCGTAATGAGTGCATCTTCTGCTCATCTTTTCTGAGTACCTGCCAAAATCGCTGCCACCTGGACTTTTAGTGAACTAAGACTGAAACCAAGGTCTAAGCCGGTCTGTAAAAATTCCAAGATCATTGCAGTGGAAGACATTGTGGGATCTGAACAATTGTCCTCTGCAAACTTCTTGAATTTATTCCATATTTTAGAATAAACAATTTGTGGAGGGTTTTCTAGCTTTTAAAAGAGTAGAAATCACACTTGCCGAACACCCTAAGGACAGGAATTTTTCCCTTTCAAGATCCAAACATGTAGGTTCAGCTTGTGTGGAGCTGGGTGTATAAATCTCCCCTGCGAGAGGAGCTATGGGAATACCGGAATCTGGATCGGAGGACACATGCTGAGGCTTATTGCCCAGAGGAACCATGGCCTCCTTGGCCAGTAAGGAAGAATAGCCACAACTCTGATTGTTTCCCTCATCAATCTGAGTAGAAACTTCTAAATCAAGGGTCTGGGAGGGAAAGCATATACCATCTTGCAATGCCATGGGCTCGAGAGGGCATCTACTGCTTCCGATGTGAGAAATCTTGGCAATTTTGCATTAGTTCTGGAGGCAAACAGGTCTATTTCTGGAGGATTTTGCAGATTCATGATCCAACTGAACACCGAAGGGTGCAGAGACCATTCGTTGTTTTCTTGAAAACAAGATAGATGATCCACCTGCTGATTCATATGGTCCGGAAGGTAAATTGCCTTCAAATCCAACATATTCCTCTCCACCCACAACATAATGGGCTCCACTTCTCTTAGTAAAGTGATGCTGTGGGTTCTCCCCCTGACGTTGCATATACGACACTGCTGCTCTGTTGTCCAGATGCACTAGAATTTATTTCTGAAGCAGATGTTCCTTCAGATTCACCAGGGCTAGGTAGACCGCTTGTAGTTCCAAGACATTGGAGACTACCCCCTTCATGGGGACATCCCACCTCCTTTGCACCGCAAGGTGATCACAGTGTGCTCCCCACCCCCTTGAGCTTGCATCGGTGGTAAAAATGGTCCGGGAGGGACACTGAAAGAGACGAGGTTTTGAAATTCAAATTAGGTCTTCTTTCAACCACCAGAGGAGACCCCCCTTATGGAAGTCGAGATTGTTATTCTTTGACATGGTGAGTTCCTTTTCCCAGTTGGTCAAGAAACCCCATTGAAAAGTCCTCAGATGCCAATGAGCCCAGGGTAACATTGGGATACAAGCTGACATGGTCCCGATTAGACTTAAATAATTTGATGCTGACAGGTGAGAGAGTGTTCTTACATGGCCCATCTTCTGAACAATCGCCGCCACCTTGTGGGGGGGCGTACTATACCGGTTTGGGTGTTGAAAAGAGCGCCGAGGTAAATTATTACCTGGGTCGGGGTTAGGAAACTCTTCTCTGTATTCAACCATTCAAACTCTCTCAGGGTGGACAGAAAAATCTCCCTGTGTTTCAACAGTTGGTCTGGACTGGCAGCTGGAAGTAGGATGTCATCCAAAAAGTGAAAAACTCGCAGTCCTCTTTCCCTGAGAGGTGCCAGGACTGCGATTAACACCTTCAAGAATATCCTTGGAGATGTGCACAGGCTGAAAGGAAGGCACTGAAACTGGAGGTGTGTTGGACCTACTACCACTCTTAAAAATCTTTGGAAGGCTGGCAGAATGGGAACATGGAAATAAGCATCTTGTAAGTCTACTGAGATCATTCAGTCTCCCAGTTGGACCATCTGGATGATCGTCTGTAAGGATTCCATCTTGAAAGAGTCCAGATGTATAAAACGATTTAACCTTTCAGATCCATTACTGGTCTCCACTCTCCACTCTTTTTGGGGATAAGAAAGAGAGGAGAATAGAATCCTGTGAATCTTTCAGAAGGAGGGACAGGGATTACTGCTTGCTGCACTAGTAGTGGGTGAAGGTATCTTTGCAGAGCCTCTGCTTTCTGAGGCGAAGCTGCACCTTTTGTCAGAATGAACGAGTCTTGTGGGGGAAGATCTCAGAACATTCAGAAATGGCCAGAACAGACTGTAGATACCACCCAAGGGTCTTTGCACCAGCTGGACCAGATTTCTGCAAACGTTTTTGACCTGGCCCCTACTGGTGGGAGTGGCTTTTTGTCAAAAGGATTTTGTCCCCTCCTGGGGGTTGGAGAGACTTCTCTGCTTGTTTGCCTTTAGAAACTTGGCTTGAGTACTTCTTCAATTCTTCTTGATATGCCTACTTAGTCAGAAGTGAACGAAGTTCTTGTTTCTGGACGACTGAAATTTAGATGACACAATTCGAGAGCGCCTCACTCTTCTATCCTGGGGAAGTAAACCCCGATTTTCCTCCAGTCACTCTCAAGATCGCCTTTTCCAGTCCCTCTCCAAAGAGAGCCTTCCCATCAAAGGGGATTTTGCACCAGTTTTGTTTAGATGCTGCCCACGGTTTTAGCCACAGCGCCCGCTTGGCCATAACTGTGTAAAATCGCTCTGGCTGAATATCTCATTGAATCTATTGTGGCTTCTCCTATGAAATCCGCCGAAAATGTTAGCTCCTCTAAAGCTTTAATGATGTCATCTTTCGGTGCATCTTCCGAAATGGCTACCTCAATATTCTCAGTCCAGACCCTGACGGCATTAGACTGAAGCTAAAGCTACAGCCGGCCTGCAGGCTCCCCCAGCTAACTGGTAGGCTTTCTTTAGGTCTGTGTCTATACGCCTATCCAGAGAGTCTTTAAAGGAGGCTGAATCCTCCATAGGTAGGGTGATATTTTTGGCTAGACGCACCACTGCAGCATCGACTACTGGAGGAGTGTCCAGGAGGGCTGCGTCCGAATCTGCCAGAGGGTATAACTTTTGAAGTCGGTTCAAGGAGAAGAGTTTGTCCGTCTTTCTTCATTCCCCTTCTATTGGATCTTTTAATTCTTCCAAAAAGGGAAAAAAGTTTAGTTTTTTCTTTAGAAACTGAAAATGACTTGGCTTTTTTAGGTGGTTCCTCCGCCTCTTCCCATCCAATAGCTTGCTTGACTGCAGAAACAAACGGTTGCACTAAAGAAAAGTTAAAGCCAGAGGGCTCTGATTTGTCCATAGAATCCTCTGAGTCGCCTCTGTCCCCTGCTGTTAGAGGAGGCGGTCTTGGTGCGGCCCCTGCAGGGCCCGTGGTTGATGAGCCAGGAGTAGCTAATTCTGAGGTGTGCACCTGGCCACTGAGAGTGTCCTGTAGTGAGGGAGATGAGTGAATTAACTCAGCTAAAGTGTCTTTGACTACTCTCTTTATTAAATCTGTGACTTGTGTAACCTGGGGGACAGGTAGCAGGTATAAAGCTCCCTGGGATGAGCTGTTTCTCAGGCACAGATACCAAGTCCGGAAAGGAAGTGACCAACAATGCTGTGTTTATTTGTGGTATATACAAGTCCATATACAGGTGCTGTACAGTGCTCCAGAAAAGAAAATAAAGGGCAAAGTAGCAAAACACAAAACCTAGCCGTGTCACGGCTCTAGCTATACAGCAAAGGCTGTCTGCTCAGGTGAGATTAAATTAGCCTGGGGAAGAGGACCAAGATCCGAACTGGATCATGGATCACAGATTTCTGAACGTGTATGAGAGGAGCCTGGGAGAGGTATAAACCCCGAACAGGACTTTTCCTGGCTCTCTCTGGGACGCTGTGCTACATATCCCCCCCCCCCCCCCCTGTTTCAACCCCCTGGGTTGGAACACCTGTGGCCAAACAGGAGTGAACACGGGACAGGGCATCTACATTCCCCATCTCAACACCTGGCCTGTGTTTTACTGTAAAGGAGTAATCCTGTAGAGCCAAAAACCACCGGTTCACCCGTCTATTAGTCTCCATCTTTTGGGCCATCCATTTCAGGGGAGCATGATCAGTTACTAACTCAAACTGGCGCCCTAACAAATAGTATCTGAGCGCATCCACTGCCCACTTTATGGCTAAACATTCCTTTTCAATGACTGCATACTTTTTCTCATGGTCATTGAGCTTCCTGCTTAGGTATACGACAGGGTGTTCTTCACCATTGTGTACCTGCGATAGTACTGCCCCTATTCCAACATCAGACACATCCGTCTGAACCAAAAAATCTTTAGAGAAATTGGGGGCATACAGTACTGGCTGTGCACAAAGAGCCTTCTTCAGGACTTGGAAAGACTCCTCTGCTATTGAGGACCACTTCACCATTACAGAGTCTTTACCTTTCGTCAGGTCTGTCAGAGGGGCAGCTATAGTTGCAAAATTTGGAATAAATCTTCTATAATACCCCGCAATGCCAAGAAAGGCCCTGACATGCTTCTTGTTTGCAGGACGTGGCCACTCCTGGATGGCTTCTATTTTACTCACTTGAGGTTTTATTACACCACGGCCAATAGTGTAGCCCAAATACTTGGCTTCCTCTAGACCAGGGGTAATGAATTAAAATTCAAGGAGGTCCGGTCGCCAAAATTTTCTTTGGGCCGAGGTCCGAATCTGAAGTCTGCGCTATGACTCAGAAAGATTGTAGTCACTGTATATCTATCAAAAACATGAGAAATGGACAATTTCCTTAGCATTTCAACAATATTTATTGTCAAGTTTCAGTTACAATATTAAACATGTGGACAGCTGGAACTAGGATAGCTTTACATTTGCTTTTGTCTTTGTAAGGAAAACAAACAACTATTTTTAACAAAAAAAACATGGAAGCAAATCCATAACTCTTTAATAAAACATAAAAAGCACATCCATTTTTCAAGTAAAAGAAGCACCTTCTGACTTTATTTCAATTTTTTTAACACCCAAAAAACTTTCCTGTCTAGTGAGAAAAATGGGATTTTGATTGTCCTGCCAGTAGTTTGAATCTTGGCTTAAATTGAGTTACTGCCATTCTCATGCACATATGTAGGTGCTCATTGGTAAGCCTGGAACGATACTTTGTTTTAATAATGTTCATAGTAGAGAAAGCTGACTCACAGCTGTATGTAGATCCAAACATGGTCAAGGTGTGTAGTGCTACCTTGATTAGACAAGGGAAATCAGTCTCAGGCACAGTCTGTAGCCAGAAGTTAGCCGGATCAGTTCCTTCAAAGTGCTCTCTTAGTGCGACATTTGTTTGCAGGTCAATCATTTCTGTCTGTAGAGATCCCTCATGTGCCCACTTGAAGGTCTGCATCACCTCCTTTGAAAACACTCTGACATCTTTAATGAGGAATGGATTGTGAATGAACAGGAGGATCTGATGTCCAAGACTGAAGCTATCAAACCTTTTACTGAAGTTTCCAATGAGTTTATTTATGAAGTCAACAAAAGAAGAAACATCTCTCTTTCCTTGAATCTGTTCTTTCACCTTTGTGAAATGCAAGCACTCTCCTTGCAGATCTTCCTTGAACAAATCCAGTTTTCTCTGGAAGGAGCGGACAGCGGTCATCAAATCACAGATGGAATTGTTCTTGCCTTGGAGCTTTACATTGAGTTCATTAAGGTGTGATGTTATGTCCACTAGGAAAGCGATATTTTCCATTGTGCTTTCATCTTGTAAAAACAGTGAAAACTGTCTTGCTTTCTGACTTTTGAGTTGCACTAAGAAAGCTGCTACTTCAGTTCGAATGGACCAAAAGCGTTCCAATACATTGCCTTTACTTAGCCATCTAACATTGTTGTGAAGTAAAAGGTCATTTGCATTTGCCTCAACTTCTTTAAGAAACTCTCTTAGTAAACGATGTTGATGGGATGAGGATACTCTGAGGAAGTTGATGAGTTTCATCATCGTGTCCATGATTTCTGCAAACTTGTCCGATAGAATGGCACACAGGACAGTCTGGTGAATAATGCAGTGGTAAGAAATAAGGTCAGGGTTGTCCTCTTTCAGTCGTGCCACAGCTCCTCTCTCCTTTCCTACCATGGCAGGGGCACCATCTGTGGTAACCGAGACCACCTTTTTCAGATCGATCTTCCTCTTTCTCAGAATCTCCTTAATGGCCTCGTATATGTCTTGTCCTCTTGTGTGCGTCTCAAGTGGTGTTACACCTAACAGGTCCTCACAAAGTTCTTTTGTTTCTTTGTGAAAAAATCTTACATACACCAAAAGCTGGGCATTATCAGTTATATCCGTTGATTCATCAATGGCTAAAGAAATGCATACTGCACTCTGAATCGCTGCATCAAGTTGTCCCAAAACATCCTCTGTTAATATTTCAGTCTTTTTTGTTGCTGTTGACGCCGACAGTGGGATCTGGTTGATTTTTCCACACAGCTCATCTTTTTGTTTACCCTCAAGTAAAGTTTCAGCAACAGCATTCAAACACTCCTTTACAAATGTACCATCGGTAAATGGTCTTTTGTGTTGCCCCAAAATCCATGCTACTTTAAGTGAACATTCATTTGCACGCTGCTGGGCTGTAAATGAATGTGAGAGGACTTTGGTAGATCTGTCATACTGGGCTTTCAGTTCCGTTATTTTACGTGCCCTTACCTCAGAATGCTGTGGATATGTTTGCGCAAACGAGCTGTGTTTTGTTTCGTAGTGACGCTTCACATTGCTACTTTTTATTAATGCCACGGTTTCGCAACAAATCAGACAAACTGGTTTTAAACTTCCCACAGGAAGAATGAACATATATTGGTCTGTCCATTCATCTTTGAAGACTCGGTTTTCAGTGTCTACCTTCCTTTTCTTGGCACAAGCCATGCTCTCGGTCACTTTTGCTACGGTTTCCTCCACACACTTTGGTAATATTCTGTAAATGTAAATGTCCCTATTAGTTTTCCCTCTTACATCAGTTGCCCCTATTAGAGTAAGGCCGCGTACACACGGGCGGATTGTCTGTCCAACTTAGTCCGCTGAACCGTGTTTCAGCGGACAATCCGCTCGTGTGTGGGCTTCAGCGGACTTTTTCAGCGGACAGTCTGACGGACTAAGTCTTTCGGAATTTCCGTAATTTTGTCCGTCCAAACTTGGTTTCAGCGGACAATCCGCTCGTGAGTAGGCTAGTTCGACGGACTAAGTTTGGCACATGCTCAGAAAGGATTTACACGGCGAAGGTTGCATTGCAGTGTATTGGACGTCGAATTTCTCGTCCCGTCGTACATGCCGTACACGTCATCGCGCAAGCTTTCAGCGGACTGTCTGTTCATCGTGTGTGGTCAAGTCCGTTCATTCAAAAGTTGAACGGACTGTCTGTCGGATTGTCTGACGAACTTAGTTGGGCGGATAATCCGCCCGTGTGTACGCAGCCTAATTCATTAATTCATTGCCCCATCAGACTACCCCCAAAATAAGTTGCCAAAGGCAGACTACTCTCTTATATCAGGCATTCTTGTCAGAGTGCCCACTTACATCAGGTTTCTGCAATGGAAAGCCCCCTTACAGCTGGTGTCTCCCATCAGTGTGCCCCCTTATACAATTTGTCACCATCAGAGTGCCCCATTATATAAAGGTGCCCTCTTACATAGGGTGTCCACATCAGCGTGCCCCCTTACATTAGATGTCACCATACGTGTGCCTCCTTACATCAGGTGTCCCCACCAGATCAGATGTGCCCATCTGATTGCACTTTAAATTAGGTGTGTTCTTCACAGTGCCCCTTTACATCAATTGTCCCCATCACCGTGCTCTTACATCAGGTGCCCCCATCACAGTGCCCCTTTACATCAGATGTCCCCATCACAGTGCTTCTTTAAATCAGGAGTCCCCATCACAGTGTCCCTTTACATCGGGTGTCGCCCCTTTACATCGGGTGTCCCCATCACAGTGCCCCTTTACATCGGGTGTCCCCATCACAGTGCCCCTTTACATCGGGTGTCCCCATCACAGTGCCCCTTTACATCGGGTGTCCCCATCACAGTGCCCCTTTACATCAGGTGCCCCCATCACAGTGCCCCTTTACATCAGGTGCCCCCATCACAGTGCCCCTTTACATCAGATGTCCCCATCACAGTGCTTCTTTAAATCAAGTGTCCTCATCACAGTGCCCCTTTACATCGGGTGTCCCAATCACAGTGCCCCTTTACATCGGGTGTCCCAATCACAGTGCCCCTTTACATCTGGTGTCCCCACCACAGTGCCCCTTTACATCGGGTGTCCCCATCACAGTGCCCCTTTACATCAGGTGCCCCCATCACAGTGCCCCTTTACATCAGTCGTCCCCATCATAGTGCCCCTTTAAATCGGGTGTCCCCATCACAGTGCCCCTTTACATCGGGTGTCCCAACCACAGTGCCCCTTTACATCGGGTGTCCCCATCACAGTGCCCCTTTACATCGGGTGTCCCCATCACAGTGCCCCTTTACATCGGGTGTCCCCATCACAGTGCCCCTTTACATCGGGTGCCCCATCACAGTGCCCCTTTACATCAGGTGCCCCCATCACAGTGCCCCTTTACATCAGATGTCCCCATCACAGTGCTTCTTTAAATCAAGTGTCCTCATCACAGTGCCCCTTTACATCGGGTGTCCCAATCACAGTGCCCCTTTACATCGGGTGTCCCAATCACAGTGCCCCTTTACATCGGGTGTCCCCATCACAGTGCCCCTTTACATCGGGTGTCCCCATCACAGTGCCCCTTTACATTGGGTGCCCCATCACAGTGCCCCTTTACATCAGGTGCCCCCATCACAGTGCCCCTTTACATCAGATGTCCCCATCACAGTGCTTCTTTAAATCAAGTGTCCTCATCACAGTGCCCCTTTACATCGGGTGTCCCAATCACAGTGCCCCTTTACATCGGGTGTCCCAATCGCAGTGCCCCTTTACATCTGGTGTCCCCATCACAGTGCCCCTTTACATCGGGTGTCCCCATCACAGTGCCCCTTTACATCAGGTGCCCCCATCACAGTGCCCCTTTACATCAGTCGTCCCCATCATAGTGCCCCTTTAAATCGGGTGTCCCCATCACAGTGCCCCTTTACATCGGGTGTCCCAACCACAGTGCCCCTTTACATCGGGTGTCCCCATCACAGTGCCCCTTTACATCGGGTGTCCCCATCACAGTGCCCCTTTACATCGGGTGTCCCCATCACAGTGCCCCTTTACATCGGGTGCCCCATCACAGTGCCCCTTTACATCAGGTGCCCCCATCACAGTGCCCCTTTACATCAGATGTCCCCATCACAGTGCTTCTTTAAATCAAGTGTCCTCATCACAGTGCCCCTTTACATCGGGTGTCCCAATCACAGTGCCCCTTTACATCGGGTGTCCCAATCACAGTGCCCCTTTACATCGGGTGTCCCCATCACAGTGCCCCTTTACATCGGGTGTCCCCATCACAGTGCCCCTTTACATTGGGTGCCCCATCACAGTGCCCCTTTACATCAGGTGCCCCCATCACAGTGCCCCTTTACATCAGATGTCCCCATCACAGTGCTTCTTTAAATCAAGTGTCCTCATCACAGTGCCCCTTTACATCGGGTGTCCCAATCACAGTGCCCCTTTACATCGGGTGTCCCAATCACAGTGCCCCTTTACATCTGGTGTCCCCACCACAGTGCCCCTTTACATCGGGTGTCCCCATCACAGTGCCCCTTTACATCAGGTGCCCCCATCACAGTGCCCCTTTACATCAGTCGTCCCCATCATAGTGCCCCTTTAAATCGGGTGTCCCCATCACAGTGCCCCTTTACATCGGGTGTCCCAACCACAGTGCCCCTTTACATCGGGTGTCCCCATCACAGTGCCCCTTTACATCGGGTGTCCCCATCACAGTGCCCCTTTACATCGGGTGTCCCCATCACAGTGCCCCTTTACATCGGGTGCCCCATCACAGTGCCCCTTTACATCAGGTGCCCCCATCACAGTGCCCCTTTACATCAGATGTCCCCATCACAGTGCTTCTTTAAATCAAGTGTCCTCATCACAGTGCCCCTTTACATCGGGTGTCCCAATCACAGTGCCCCTTTACATCGGGTGTCCCAATCACAGTGCCCCTTTACATCGGGTGTCCCCATCACAGTGCCCCTTTACATCGGGTGTCCCCATCACAGTGCCCCTTTACATTGGGTGCCCCATCACAGTGCCCCTTTACATCAGGTGCCCCCATCACAGTGCCCCTTTACATCAGATGTCCCCATCACAGTGCTTCTTTAAATCAAGTGTCCTCATCACAGTGCCCCTTTACATCGGGTGTCCCAATCACAGTGCCCCTTTACATCGGGTGTCCCAATCGCAGTGCCCCTTTACATCTGGTGTCCCCATCACAGTGCCCCTTTACATCGGGTGTCCCCATCACAGTGCCCCTTTACATCGGGTGTCCCCATCACAGTGCCCCTTTACATCAAGTGTCCCCATCACAGTGCCCCTTTACATCGGTGTCCCCATCCCAGTGCCCCTTTACATCGGGTATCCCCATCCCAGTGTCCCTTTACATTGGGTGTCCCCATCACAGTGCCCCTTTACATCGGGTGTCCCCATCACAGTGCCCCTTTACATCGGGTGTCCCCATCACAGTGCCCCTTTACATCGGGTGTCCCCATCACAGCGCCCCTTTACATCGGGTGTCCCCATCCCAGTGCCCCTTTACATCGGGTGTCCCCATCACAGTGCCCCTTTACATCGGGTGTCCCCATCACAGTGCCCCTTTACATCGGGTGTCCCCATCACAGTGCCCCTTTACATCAGTCGTCCCCATCATAGTGCCCCTTTAAATCGGGTGTCCCCATCACAGTGCCCCTTTACATCGGGTGTCCCAACCACAGTGCCCCTTTACATCGGGTGTCCCCATCACAGTGCCCCTTTACATCGGGTGTCCCCATTACAGTGCCCCTTTACATCGGGTGCCCCCATCACAGTGCCCCTTTACATCGGGTGCCCCCATCACAGTGCCCCTTTACATCAGTCGTCCCCATCACAGTGCCCCTTTACATCGGGTGTCCCCATCACAGTGCCCCTTAACAAAATGTGCACATCAGGGTGTCCCTTAACATAAAATAAGGGTCATGCTGATGGGCACATTTTATATTAAGGGGCACTCTGATGGACAACAAAATGTGCCCCTTAACTTAAAATTTGCCCATCAAAGTGGCCCTTTTAATATAAAATGTACCCATCAGTGTTGCTCTTAAAATAAAATATGCCCATCAGCGTGCCCCTTAACATGAAATAAGGGTCACACTGATGGGCGCCTATTATGTTAGGAGGCACTCTGATGGACAAATTTTATTTTAAGGGGCATGCTGGTGGGTATATTTTTAATGTGCACATCGATGGGCATATTTTGTAAGGCACATTTTGTTGTGCCCCTTAATAAAATATGCCCATCGATGTGCACATTAAAAATATACCCATCAGCGTGCCCCGTAAAATTAAATTTGTCCATCAGAGTACCCCTTAACATAAAAGGTGCCCATCAGCGTGACCCTTATTTTATGCTAAAGGGCACTCTGATGAACACATTTTATTTTAAGGGGCATGCTGATGGGTATATTTGTAATTTGCACAATGCTGGGCTTTTTTTGTAAGGGGCATGCTGATGGGTATATTTGTAATTTGCACAATGCTGTGCTTTTTTTGTAAGGGGCACGCTGATGGATATATTTTTAAGTGCACACTGATGGGCATATTTTGTTAAGGCGCACCTTAACAAAACATGCAAATCAGTGTGCACATAAAAAATATACCCATCAGCATGCCCCTTACAAAAAAAGCCCAGCATTGTGCAAATTACAAATATACCCATCAGCATGCCCCTTACAAAAAAAGCCCAGCATTGTGCAAATTACAAATATACCCATCAGCATGCCCCTTACAAAAAAAGCCCAGCCTTGTGCAAATGACAAATATACCCATCACCATGCCCCTTACAAAAAAGCCCAGCATTTTGCAAATTACCAATATACAAATACAGTCATGATCACTATGTGCCCACATACCTCAACTGCAGGAGGGCACAACAGAAGCTGCCTCAAGGAGTCGGAGAGCCAGGACCCGGGAATTCGGAACCGCGGGCAGCATGGGGGGCGGAGCGCGCACGTGACGTCACACCCCCTACTATCTGTGAGCGTGCGTGTCTTCAGCTCCGAGACGCGGCCAGGAGCAGGGGGCGGGCGCATGCGCACAGCGTCACTGGTTGCTAGGGAAACCCGCGGTCCCAGCAAACCAGTGATTGCTGTCATTTAATATGCTGGCGGCATAGCGGTCCGGGCGGAAGCCCCGCTCGGTCCGGACTCGGACCGCGGGCCGCCATTTGATGACGGCTGCTCTAGACCAATGGCACATTTTTTTGGATTTGCCGTAAAACCGTCTTTGAATAGGGAATCGAGGACAGCCTGGACACGGGGCAAGTGAGACTCCCAGTCAGCGCTATATACCACTATGTCATCTAAATAGGCTGCTGCATATCGTCGGTGGGGTCTTAGGGTCCTGTCCATGGCCCTCTGAAATGTCGTGGGGGCATTTTGCAACCCAAAAGGCATTTTTTTATATTGAAATTAACCCTCTGGGGTCACAAATGCAGTCTTCTCTTTGGCGCTATCAGTCAGAGGTATTTGCCAATACCCTTTTGTCAAGTCCAAAGTGGTAATATAGCAAGCTTTGCCAAGTTGGTCTATAAGTTTGTCTACTCTGGGCATTGGGTACGTGTCAAACTTTGTCACTGCATTAAACTTCCTGAAGTCATTACAGAACCTCCAAGTGCCATCCGGTTTTGGGACTAACAAGATGGGGCTAGACCAGTCACTATTGGATTCCTCAATAACATCCAGCTCCAACATTCTTTTAACTTCATTGCTGATGTCTTTTCTCCTCGCCTCAGGAATTCTGTACGTTTTGAGCTTGACACGTACCCCAGGTTCAGTAACAATATCATGCTGAACTGCTGAAGTCATGCCAGGTAACTCTGAAAATTTCTCTCTATTCCTTATCAGGAACTTTCTAGCTTCTTGTTTTTGGGAACATGACAAGGTATCAGGAATTGTGACCTCAGGGATCAGAGGGGACTCAGTGCCCTTAGGCGTTACCGGGAGGGATCTCGCAGTTAACGCCAGTCTATCTTTCCAGGGCTTTAACAGGTTTACATGGTAAACCTGCTCGGGCTTCCTTTTTCCTGGTTGATACACCTTGTAGTTTACTTCCCCAACTCTTTCAATTACTTCAAAGGGACCCTGGCACTTAGCCAGGAACTTGCTCCAGTAGGAACCAACACCAGAGTTGGGCCCCCCTGTTGTATATTCTCCGTTGGGCTGCCTGGGCCTGCAGTAAGTGTTCTTTTACCATCGGCATGATTGCTGCAATCCTCTCCTGCATTTGAGCGATGTGCTCAATGACACTTATGGAGTGTCTGCTCCCCCTCCCAAGTTTCCTTGGCTATGTCTAAAAGTCCCCGAGGGTGTCTCCCATAAAGCAACTCAAATGGAGAGTACCCCGTAGAGGACTGGGGAACCTCCCTGATGGCAAACATCAAGTATGGTATCAGGAAGTCCCAGTTTTTCCCATCCTTGTCAACAACCTTTTTTAACATGCTCTTTAACGTCTTATTGAAGCGTTCCACCAAGCCATCCGTTTGAGGATGGTACACTGAGATTCACAACTGTTTCACCTTAAACAACTTGCACAGCTCCCTAGTTACTCAATCACATAAATGGGGTGCCCTGGTCTGTTAAGAATTCTTAGGGATGCCCACCCGACTGAATACCATAAACAGCTCCTTGGTGATGTTTTTAGCAGAAGCGGTGCGTAAGGGAACCGCTCCAGGGTAACGGGTAGCATAATCCATGATTACGAGGATATGCTGATGACCCCGGGCAGACTTGGGGAGTGGACCCACAAGGTCCATGGCAATCCTCTCAAAGGGCACTTCAATAATAGGTAATGGCACTAAAGGACTTCGGAAGTGGGGTAGTGGAGCTGACATCTGACACACAGGACAGGATTGACAATAATTCTCAATATCTTTCTGTACCCCGGGCCAGTAAAACCTACGCAACACCCTTTCAGTCGTTTTTTCAACCCCTAAATGGCCTCCTAGCAAGTGCCCATGGGCAAGTTCCAACACCACCCGTCTGTATAGCTTAGGGACCACCAATTGTTCAACCACTTCATCATTCATTTTACATACATGATACAGTAAATTCTCACTGCTGCTGAAATAAGGAAAACAGGGCCGTCCCCTGTTTCAACAGGTACCTCATTAATCACTATTACATTTTCCCAGGCCCTGGCAAGGGTCTGGTCTTTCCTTTGCTCAGTACCAACATTTTCTTTGTGCACATTAAGGTCAGCAAACTCCAACGTAAGCTCGGATTCAGCAGATGGCTGTCCAGCTCTACTGGTGGTGGGGACTTCCTCAGACTCCTCCAGTTCTCCTGCCATAACTGATAGAGGAAAACACGAGGCGTCCTGAGAGGAATCCCCTGTACCCACCTTGTCAGTAGTGGCCAGGAGTTCTGGCTCTGCCACTGAGTCAGGCACTGCGACCGGGTCAGGAGGATCCCACAGTTCCCAAAACTTAGGGAAGTCCCTACCAATGATGGCCCTGTGCACCAAGTTGGGGACAAGTCCAACCTGATGGGTCACCGTACCTAAGCCAGTTTTAAACCGAACAGTGTTTATAGGGTACTCCCTGGTATCCCCATGAATACAGGTCACAGCAATTTTTTTTAGCATGACAATTCACAGGTTTAATAATTTCAGCTGTAACCAAAGTCACTAGACTTCCAGAGTCCAGCAAGGCTGTAATAGGCTTATCATTAACAGTCATTTGGCACATTGGTTTTCCCATATTTGGCGCTGCAGCGCATGAAACAGCTGCAAACATAGACTGTCTCCTAATGGAAAAATCGCACTGCATCGGTTCATCTGTCAATGGACAATTTGCTGCAACATGTCCCAGTTCTTGGCAACGAAAACACCTGACGTTTCCCCAGTTTGGTTTGCTGACAGGCAATGGCTTCCCTTGTTTGGGATGCCAAACTTCAGTCCTGGCAACAAAATTCCTCCCCCCTATTTCCTTACCATCTTTACCACCCACTTCCCTTGGAACAGTCTTACTGGTTGTCTGGGGAAACCGTGGCTTTGGGTGGAAAGTCCGCGCAGTTGTAGGGGTGGTGACCAGGTTTTCTGCAGCAAAGTACCTTTCAACGAGTTCCACCAGGTTGTCCGTCGATTTGGGGTCTCCTTGACTCACCCACTTCTGCAGGGGAACTGGTAGTGACCTCAGGAACCGGTCCATGACCACACGTTCCACTATTTGTGGCCCAGACAGGGACTCCGGCTGTAGCCATTTCCTCACCAGGTGAATTAGGTCGAACATCTGCGATCTTGGGGCTTCTCCCCTTGAAAGAACCAGCTGTGGACCCGCTGTGCTCGAACTGCCAAAGTGACACCAAGTCATGCCAGAATTTCCCGTTTGACCTTTTCATAGTCTCCCGCTTCTGCTGATTCCAAATGATAGTAGGCCTTCTGCGATTCTCCAGAAAGCAAGGGAGCAACTAGTCCTGCCCACTGGGTTTTAGGCCAACCTTCCCTCTCAGCGGTCCGTTCAAACGTTAGCAGAAAGGCCTCTGGATTATCATCTGTAGTCATCTTGGAAAGAAAGCGACACACATGGATGGCTGAGGGCTTGTCTCTGACATCAACTTTAGCAGATGACCGCTGTGCTAGCGCCTCCACAACCTCCGTCAAGGTTTTCCTATCCGCTTTGGCATCAGTGGCTAGCTGTTCAAACAGCCTCTGTGCGATAGCATTAGCTTGCTGTAATTCAGCATTAATTGCAGCATTTGTTTGCTCCTGTACAGCACTAATCTGTTGGAACAGTGCCTTGGCTTGCTCCTGTGCGATAGCATTAGCTTGCTGTAGTGCAGCATTCGTTTTCTGCTGTGCAGCGTTTGCTTGTTGTTGTGCAGCGTTGAGTACAGCGTTTGTGTTCTGCTGTGCAGCGTTGGCTTGCCGTAGTTCAGCATTTTTTTGCTGTTGTGTAGCGTTGGATATCATCAATTGTTTTAGGATTTCCTCCATGTTTTAGTCACTCTAGGTACTGGCCTTTTAAGTAGTAACTTACTACAGCTGGTTGCAGCCTCCACCATATGTAACCTGGGGGACAGGTAGCAGGTATAAAGCTCCCTGGGATGAGCTGTTTCTCAGGCACAGATACCAAGTCCAGAAATGAAGTGACCAACAGTGCTGTGTTTATTTGTGGTATATACAAGTCCATATACAGGTGCTGTACTGTGCTCCAGAAAATAAAATAAAGGGCAAAGTAGCAAAACACAAAACCTAGCCGTGTCACGGCTCTAGCTATACAGTCTGCAGGCCCTCACTACCAGGCTGAACAAGCCTACTGCTTGTCAGTCTCTACAAAGAACTGCTTAACAGGTTTTACCAACCTTACTCTCCTCATAGACCAACTGTGTGTGTATGTCCCAGGCAGAGAGCAAAGGCTGTTTGCTCAGGTGAGATTAAATTAGCCTGGGGAAGAGGACCAAGATCCGAACTGGATCATGGATCACAGATTTCTGAACGTGTACGAGAGGTGCCTGGGAGAGGTATAAACCCCGAACAGGACTTTTCCTGGCTCTCTCTGGGACGCTCTGCTACACTTGCTACACCTCAGCTTTACTGGTGTCCACATAACCCTGAAAACAATCTCTGCAGATCAGTTTAACTGCCATAGGGGTTGCACCACATGCCCTGCATTCCCTGTTTTTTTTCCACCGGGGAGGGCTGGCTGATCAATGTCTTTTAGATGTTGATCTTTCCTTAGAATGATGGTGAGAACTAGTCGAACGGCTGTGACCAGAACTTGGGCATGAGCGTGCACTGTGATGGCCAGAAGTCTGATTAGACATGCTCTTGTGCAGAGGCGGCTCTCTAATTAGGCAAAGTAGGCGGTGGCCCAAGGCCTCACCCTCCTAGGGGCCTCGCTCCCGCCTAAAGAGCCGCCTCTGGCTCTGGCTATCCTCATACATCAGTCCCAGGTGCCTCCTCGTTCAGAGTCAGAGTTACAGAGTCAGCCTGCCTCCTCTCTTCTCTGAAACACCCCGCCCCACTCCTGTCAAGAAAACTTCACTGGAAGTGGAACTGCAGTGCAGGTGTCCTTCCAGTCAGAACACCGGATAGAGACCGTAAACTGCCCTGCCCCGCGCCGCACAGCTAGCATCTGAGCACAGGATCGCAGAGTCTACCCTCATTCCAGGGCGGAGCTTCTGTGATGGAGGCGGAGCCAATTCAGCCTGTCTGTGTGCACTGTGCAGCTGAGGGACTGAACTATGAGGGGACAGAGCCTTGCTATATGTGAGGTAAATGTGACTAGGAGGTGCATGTGACGGGGGGGCTGGTACAGTGGTGTGGTGTCAGTGTGCTCTATCTCAGCCCTGGTGTCAGTGTGCTCTCAGCGCTGGTGTCAGTGTTCTCTCAGCGCTGGTGTCAGTGTGCTCTCAGCGCTGGTGTCAGTGTGCTCTCAGCGCTGGTGTCAGTGTGCTCTCAGCGCTGGTGTCAGTGTGCTCTCAGCGCTGGTGTCAGTGTGCTCTCAGCTCTGGTGTCAGTGTGCTCTCAGCGCTGGTATCAGTGTGCTCTCAGTGCTGGTATCAGTGTGCTCTCAGTGCTGGTATCAGTGTGCTCTCAGCGCTGGTGTCAGTGTGCTCTCAGCACTGGTGTCAGTGTGCTCTCAGTGTTGGTGTCAGCATTCTCTCAGCGCAGGTCTCAGTGTGCTCTATCTCAGCCCTGGTGTCAGTGTGCTCTCAGTGCTGGTGTCAGTGTGCTCTCAGTACTGGTGTCAGTGTGCTCTCAGTACTGGTGTCAGTGTGCTCTCAGTACTGGTGTCAGTGTGCTCTCAGTACTGGTGTCAGTGTTCTCTCAGTGCTGGTGTCAGTGTGCTCTGCGCTGGTGTCAGTGTGCTCTGCGCTGGTGTCAGTGTGCTCTGCGCTGTGTCAGTGTGCTCTATCTCAGTGCTGGTATCAGTGTGCTCTCAGTGCTGGTGTCAGTGTGCTCTCAGCGCTGGTGTCAGTGTGCTCAATGTCAGCGCTGGTGTCAGTGTGCTCAGCGCTGGTGTCAGTGTGCTCAATCTCAGCGCTGGTGTCAGTGTGCTCAATCTCAGCACTGGTGTCAGGGTGCTCTATTTCAGCGCTGGTGTCAGTGTGCTCTATTTCAGCGATGGTGTCAGTCTGCTCTATTTCAGCGCTGGTGTCAGTGCGCTCTATCTCAGCGCTGCTGTCAGTGTGCTCTCAGTACTGGTGTGATTGATCATTGACACCAGTACTCTTAATATATGCAATTAATTTTTATTGCTTGAATTATTATTTTTTCCCCCATTATAGACGTGAGTAGGGCCTCATGTCTAGGTTATGCCTAAGGCCTCACAAAGCCTAGAGCCGCCTCTGCTCTTGTGTATAGGGCTGTAATGAGAGTAACAGCGTAAGGCACTCTTTTAGTCCAAAAAAAAAATCTCATATATATTATATATATATATATATATATATATATATATATTTTTTTATTAATAAATTACGGTACGTGCCCTTACCTAAGAAAGCGAGGATCTTGATCTAACGGAGGCTGACTCATATTTATTTAAGGGCAGGCAAGGGCAGAAAGGCAACTGGATAGAATACTAAAGATAAAGCAAAGTAAAAACAGATAAAGGCATTTTAAAGTTAGATCTGCCTATCGCAAATTATAATATTTCTTTTTCTTCTTTCTTTTTTTTTTTTTTAACTACACACACAAAAAAAAAATAATACTATCCAACCTAATACAAATACACTCCACTCAAAGGCATTAAGCAACAAGGCACACCTGCAAACAATTTAGAGGCTTTTTTTTTTGCACTCACTATTTTGAAGCTTCCAGCAGAGGCGCAGGAGCACTCCCCAAGGCAGACCTGCCACTGACAGAGCCTGCCGTCTACTAAGCCTATCATGCATAAATAGGAAAGGGGGAGGCAAATTCGCCCGCCCCCCTTCCCCGGCTCCAACCCCCGCAGTGAAAGGGCGAATACCCCTGGTTTTGCCCACAACCAAGATGGCGTTGGCAGCGTCGTCCACCCGTGCATGCGCCAAACGGCCGCGCCTACCCCTCCGCCAATACGGAGCTAGACCGAGACTATAATCCCTGCTCTGTCATGGCGCTCCGGCGCTCGCCGATCAGGAAAAGCTAAGACAGATCAGAAAGAGAAAACTTAAACCAGGCAGCCAAGCAAAAAAAATAAAAAAGTAGTATGAAAGAAAAGGCTCAGAAAGAGAGCCCCTACCTGCCCCACAGAAATCAGCTTAGCCTGAACGCAGGACTGTTGCTCCAAATTTGGAAGCTGCTGCTGCCCCAAAAGACCCTCAGAAGGGGCTTCCCTCTTATTAGCGCTGTTAGCAACCCAAGACAGGGGACTGCATCTGGGAGAGGCCTGAACCCAGACGGAAGCTGCACAAGGCAGAGGCAAGACCACGTACTGACACTATCCATCAGGTATGAGGAAAAAAAGGAGAATGCAGGCATGGTGGTCTCAACATTATAAAAATGGCCAACCTGATGAGATTTTTATGTATTATAATCTCCTTTTCAATGAATTCTATTAGTTTTGAACAAAACAAAATACAGACAAATGTGTCAGTAAGAAAAAAGATTGACTTTCAGCATAACATACTGGTTAATCTTGCCATATATGGTTAGATTTTTGTTTGAACATTCATAGAAAATTTGTTTATCAGAACATTATTTTTGCCATTGCTGAGTCAGATAATTTCATTCCAAAGCCCTGAACATTTCATCCAGACTTGCTGTTTGAATGGAATCCAAGATGTAATAAACAGGTTTCATTACAATATCTCCTAAATAAAAAACATTTTGACAGCTATAATTTTCCATCCTGCTCCTTCCAATATACTTTTCATTACAGTTGAATAATGAATATTGATCTGACATCACTGACCAGAAGAAAATCAAACAAATATTAAAAAAACTGACATTTTCTAACAAGTTTTTACTGGTGTATAGCCAGCTTAACAGCTTGTATGGTCTCTAGAGTTTACAGCTAATGGTGTTAAAATCAACAAACATGCAGTGATTGACAGTTCAAGCTGACTGTCACTTGTTCAGAATGTTATATAACCACCCTTATAACCCCCCCCCCCCCCCCCAAAAAAAAAAAGATTTAATTCCAATGATTAGGGACCCTGTGAGGACCCTGTACATGTACAGGCTCTGGGATTTATACTAACAGTGTCAGCAGGAGCGATGGCACTTCTGACTCCACACTACAGACCAGAAGAAAGAAGAACGACCTGAGAACAAGAAAAGCTGCTCCGGGTGAATGAATCTCTGGTTAATCCCCACACACACTAGTCAGGTGCTAGCCCAGCTCACATGCTGTGTAACATAATAAAATAATTCCAGGTGGCTACACTTCCAAAAATCCTTTTATTGAAGCTTCATATGACAAGTGGTTGACAGATGGATCAGGGGACAAAAAGGTAGACGTGGTTCGCGCAAATGTTAGCATGTAGCCCTTACAACCTGGGACCTGCCCTGTTTGACTGTGATTTGGGGTAAGGAATTGAGGAATTTAGTTTTTTTGTGCTTTTGCATATGATATTTAGAAATAAACAGAGACGTCTCTAAATATACATGTCAAACCTTGGAGATGAAAGTCTTCAGCTACAGAAAACTCACCGGACTCTATTTGTCATCAAAGAACATATAGATGATTGCAGTGGGCATGGGAACGCTAAAGATGGACAGCTGGCATTTGAGATATTGTTGCCTGATCTGATGAATCTCCATTTCTGTTGCAATGCGCAGATGGTGGGGATAGACATTAGCACAGTCACTGCATGAATGCTATGGGGTGGGGTAGTACCTGAGGTTTGTAAAAACTATCCCCACTGTCATGTTTAGCGGATGACAAAAGCTCCAGGACCTTAAAATGTTTCTTTCTTGAGCCACTAATTTGTTGCCTTGACTGTGTGTTTTGGTTCATTGTCACCATTGTATGATGGTGCATGGCCCCATCCATTGTCCCTTTGATGCAGTGAAGTTGGCTTGTCCCCTTAGCAGAAAATTACACTAAAGCATAATATTTCCACCTCTATATTTGATGGTAGGGAAGGTGTTCTGGGGGTCATGGGCAGCATTCCTCTTCCTCCGAACACGGCAAGTTGAGATGATGCCAAAGTGCGTTCAATTTTGTTCTTATCTGACCACAACACTTTCACCCAGTTCTCCTCTGAATCATTCGGATGTTCATTGACAAACCTCAGATGGGCTTGTACATCTGCTTTTTTTGAGACGGGGGACCTTGTGGGAGCTGCAGAATTTCAGCCCTTCATGGCGTAGTGTGTTGCCAATTGTTTTCTTGGTGACTATGATCCCAGCTGCCTTGAGACCATTGACAACATTCTACCACATAGTTCTGGGCTAATTCCTCGCCATTCTCATGATCATTGAAACTCCATGAGGCGAGGTCTTGTATGGAGCCCTAGACCGATGGGGATTGAGAGTTAGTTTGTGTTTCTTCAATTTGAGTATAATTGCACCAACTGTTGTCACCATCTCACCAAGCTGCTTGGCGATGATCTTGTAGCCCATTCCAGCCTTTTGTAGGTCTACAATCTTGTCTCCGACATCCTTGGACAGCTCTTTAGTCTTGGCCATGGTGGAGAGATTGGAATCTGATTGATGGCTTCTGTGGACAGGTGTCTTATATAGGTAATAAGCTGAGATTAGGAGCACTCCGTTTAAGAGAGTGCTCCTAATCTCAGCTCGTTACCTGTATAGAAGACACCTGGGAGCCAGAAATATTGCTGATTGGCAGGCAATCAAATACTTGTTTTGCGCATTAAAATGCAAATCAATTTATATCTTTTTTGAAATGTGTTTTTCTGGCTATTTTTTTTTTTGTTATTCTGTCTCTTGCTGTTAAAATAAACCTACCATTAAAATTCTAGCCTGATCCCTTCTTTGTCAGTGGGCAAATGTACAAAATCAGAAGGGAATCAAAAACTTTTTTCCCTATCTGCAAGTTATGCATGGGAGGGCTGTACTGTGGAACGGAGATCACTTTCTCCTGACCTCTGCCTTACTTCTGATCCCTGAACTTTGTGTGGCTTACTTTTGACCCCTGGACTCTGCAACACTTTCTATTGACCTCAGAACTCTGTGTCACTTACTACTAACCTCTGAACTTTGTCACTACTGATCTTGGAACTCTGCCTCACTTACTACTAACCTCTGAACTTTGTCACTACTGATCTTGGAACTTTGCCTCACTTACTACGGGCCTCTGAACTGCACTGAGCAAAATTATAAAAGCAACACTTTTGTGTTTGCCCATATTTATCATGAGCTGAATTCAAAGATCTACGACTTTTTCTATGTACACATTTTAGTGCGGCCTTTAATTTTGTGTACATAGAAAAAGCCGTGAGATCTTTGAGTTCAGCTCATGATAAATAGGGGCAAACACAAAAGTGTTGTGTTTATAATATTTATTTAAAATATTGTTCACAAATCTGTCTAAATCTGTGTTAGTGAGCACTTCTCCTTTTCCAAGACCAGCACAGAGGTGGGTGGAGACAAAGAGGTGCGCATGCACTAGCAAAGAGTAGATGGGTGACAATCAGGAAGGGTAGAGGGGCAATTGCCAGGGAGGCTGATCCAGGGCTGGAGCATCCCAATAAGTATGCTCCATTGAGTGACATTGGTGATCCCAGTCAGGGACCAGCACTGCTGGAGCTGAGGGACTATCCTAGCTTCTGGGGGAAGAACTCCTCCAGTGAGCGTGGGGGGGAAGTGAAGGGAAAGGAAAGACAGATTCTGGTGTTAGGGGACTCAATTCTTAGGAGGACAGAGGAGCCAATCTGTAACAAAGACCCGAAGCGTCAAACAGTATGTTGTCTACTGGGCGCTCGGGTTCGGCACATCATGGATCTGGTGGACAGATTACTGGGAGGGGCTGGGGAAGACCCAGCTGTCATGGTGCACGTTGGCACCAATGACAAAGTCAGAGGCAGATGGAGTGTCCTAAAGAATGATTTTAGGGACTTAGGAGCTAAATTGAGGAAAAGGACCTCCAAGGTAATATTCTCGGGAATACTACCAATACATCGAGCAACACCAGAAACGCAGAGGGAGATTAGGGAAGCAAACAAGTGGCTGAAGAGCTGGTGTAGTAAGGAGGGGTTTGGGTTCCTGGATGACTGGGTCGACTTCTCAGTTTATAACCAGTACTATAGAGGGACAGACTGCACCTAAATGAGGAGGGTGCAGATTAGCTGGGAATGAAGATGGCCGAAAAGTTAGAGGCGTTTTTAAACTAGGCGATGGGGGGAGGGTGCAGAGGTAGAGATAGTCAGTGTGGAACATATTCCAGAGGGTAGTATTGGGGGCATTAGTGGTAGGTTGACCAAAGCACATAAACCCAAGGTAAGTATAGTAGCAAGTCCTAGTTGCAATCTCAGAAAACCCAATAAGAGGAAAATATGCGACCGGTCTAAACTACATGGCATGTTCACCAATGTCAGGACCCTGTTGGACAAGATGGGTGAACTAGAGATACTATTGTACGAGGAGGATTTGGATTTTGTGGGAATTTCAGAGACATGGTTCAACAGCTCTCATGATTGGCTGGCAAACATTCAAGGGTATACCCTTTATTGCAAGGATAGAGAGAGTAAAAAAGGGGGAGGGGTATACCTATATATCAAGTATAATGTACAAGCAAATGTGAGAGGTGACATCACTAAGGGAGCTAGGGAGGAGGTGGAATCCTTATGGGTACAGCTCCAAAGGGATGAAGTTAGATTGTAAGCTCTAATGAGCAGGGCCCTCTAGTCCCTCCTGTATTGATTTGTATTGTAAGTGTACTGTCTTGTCATGTAAAGCGCTGCGCAAACTGTTGACGCTATATAAATCCTGTATAATAATAATAAGGGGAAAATAATACTGGGAGTATGCTATAGGCCCCCTAACCTGAGAGAGGAATAGGAGACTGATCTGCTATCACAATTTGGATTAGCAGAAAAGATGGGAAGTGTTATCATAATGGGGGATTTTAATTATCCAGACATAGACTGGGAGGAGGGAACCACACATTCATCTAAGGCTCGCCAGTTCCTAAATGTCTTGCAGGACAATTTTATGGGTCAGATGGTAGGCGCACCAACTAGAATTAAAGCGTTACTGGATCTACTGATTACCAACAATACAGACCTGATCACCGATGTGGAAATACGGGGCAATTTAGGGAACAGTGACCACAGGTCAATTGGCTTCTGTATAAATCACACAAATAGGAAACATAAGGGGAATACAAAGACACTGAATTTCAAAAGAGCCAACTTCCCTAAACTATGAACCTTACTAGAAGGCATAAATTGGGATAAAATCTTAGGCACAAAGAATGCGGAGGAGAGATGGGTTTACTGTAAAAGCATATTAAATAAGGGCATTATCCAATACATCCCATTGGGTAATAAATTTAAAAGAGTGAACAAAAGTCCTGGGTGGCTTAACTCCAATGTAAAAATGCATATAAAATCAAAGGAGATGGCCTTCAAAAAATACAAGGTTGAGGGATCATCATCAGCATTCAGACTTTATAAAGAATGCAACAAGAAATGTAAGGGTGCAATAAGGACGGCTAAGATAAAACATGAAAGACACATAGCGGAGGAGAGCAAAAAAAAAATCCCATGAAATTCTTTAACCACTTCCCACCCGGCCAATGCATATATACGGCCGGGTGGGAGCCGTCTACTCCTGATAGGCCGTTCAGGAACGTCCTTCAGGAGTAGCGGGATCGCTCGCGCAGCGGCGCGATCCCGATGTGCTCGTGTCACCCGGACACGGCACATCTCAGATCGGCAGGAGGGCTCTGTGATTGGCCCTCCTGATCACATGATGGCCGTGTCCAATCACGGCCGTCATGTGATGTAAACAAACAGCCGGTTGCTAGGCAATCGGCTCTCCTCTCCTCACACGGAAGTCACCGCTGAGGAGAGGAGAGCAGAACGCTGCAGCCGGCTGATGATCAGTGAGTATGGGCTGATTTTTACAGCTTTTTACTCACTGATCATCAGTGTAGTGTAAACACACAACACACCACACAGTACAAACACAGTCCCCACATATGTCCCCAAAACACACATGTCCCCAAAACATACATGTCCCCAAATAATAAAAACACATGTCCCTAATAATAAAAACATGTCCCCCACATATGTCCCACTAAAATCACATGTCCCAATGATTATCTGCACACATATGTACGTGATCACCTGCACACATATGTACATGATCATTTGCGTACATATGTCCGTGATCACACAAACCAATTATTATACACTTAACGGAATTTTTTTTACCAAAAACATGTAGCAGAATACATTTTGGCTTAAATTTATGACAAAATTTGATTTTATTGGATTTCTTTTCAAATAGAAAAAATAAAATATTGTTTTTTTTCCAAATTTCCGCTATTTTTGCGCTTATATCGCAAAAAAAAAAAAACGGAGTCGTGAATAAATAACACCAAAATAAAGCTCTATTTGTGCGAACAAAATGATAACAATTTCATTTGGGTACAGTGTAGCATGACCGCGCAATTGTCACTGAAAGCGCTAGAGCGCTGAAAGCTGAAAATTGGGCTGGGAAGGAAGGGGGTGAAAGTGCCCTGTATTGTAGTGGTTAAGTATGTAAATAGTAAAAAAGGGAGGACAGACCATATTGGCCCCATAAAGAATGAGGAAGGACAACTGGTTACAAATGATGGGGAGATGGCGAAGGTATTGAATTTATTCTTCTCAGTCTTCAGGAGGGAATCGGGGGGCTTCAGTAACCAAAACTGCAGTGTTTAACCTCAAGACACATCACAGGAAGCACCTCCATGGTTAACAGAGGACAGAATTAAAATTAGACTTGGGAAACTTAACATTGATAAATCACTGGGACCAGATGGCTTGCACCCGAGGGTACTTAAAGAACTCAGTCAAGTAATTGCCAGACCATTGTTTGCCAACAGTCTACTGACTGGAATGGTACCAGCTGATTGGAGAAAATCTAATGTAGTACCAATATTTAAAAAGGGCCCAAAATGCATCCCTGGGAATTACAGACAGGCTAGCCTATCATCAATAGTATGTAAACTCTTGGAGGGGATAATAAGGGACTATATACAAGATTTTAGTAATGAGAACGGTATAATTAGCAGTAATCAGCATGGATTCATGAAGAATCATTCTTTCCAAACCAATCTACTAACCTTCTATGAGGAGGTGAGTTGCCAGATCAAGGAAGGCCCATAGACGTGGTGTATCTGGATTTTGCAAAAGCTTTTGACACAGTTCCCCATAAACATTTACTGTACAAAATAAGGTCCGTTGGCATGGATCATAGAGTGAGTACATGGATTGAAACTGGCTACAAGGGTGAGTTCAGAGGGTGGTGATAAATGGTGAGTACTCAGAATGGTCAGGGGTGGGTAGTGGGTTCCCCCACAGTGTGTCTGAAGTAAAGATGGACAAAAATGAAGCAATCTGTGAAATACTGCATCTTAAAATGGTTGAATAATCTCATTTGATACGTTTTCTATTGTGAAAAAAATATGGGTTATGAGATTTGCAAATTCTGTTTTTTGTATAGATTTTACACAGCCTTCCACCTTTTTTGGAATTGTATATATTATATACACACAATTATCAGCATATGTCTTCAAGAGCAGCAGGGGACTAGGTAGAAGAAAAAAATAAACACATTATAGAGGTTATCTAGAGTCCTGAAATTCAGTTCTCTGCAACTGTGCTCGCAGGATTTCTGGAGATTAAAGTCAACAGAGAATATCTACAACACAAGAAGTCATAGCAATACATTTCCCAAGAACTAGTTTATGGAACTGAAATGCCCCGTACACACGATCGGACTTTCCGAAACAAAACTGTGGATTTTTGTTGGAAGGATGCTGGCTCCAACTTGTATTGCATACATACGGTCATACAAATGTAGGCCAACATATACGAATGTAGTGATGTACAAGACGTACAATGAGCCGAGAAAAGGAAAGTTCAGTAGCCAGTGAAGCTCCTTCTGCTCGATTCCGAGCATGCCTGAACTTTTGTGCGTCGGACTTGTGTACACATGATCGGACTTTTGGACAACAAATTTTTGTTAGCCGACAACAAGCTCACATCCAACATTTCCTGTGGGAAAATCAGTTTGTGTGTACACGGCAAAACAGAATATATGTGACAGAACAAAGCCAGCGGTTTTTAAGACATTGATGCAGCTTTACCTGTAACCTTACCATGGTTATGGACGCATGAAATGATCAAATCATTGAGTGTCGCAGGCCAAATGCTGTTCTGCTGTCTGGCATTTACAATGCCATTGATACAAATTCAAATATGCCATTTTGCATATCTGCAGCTCAAGCAGTGTCATGTTTAGTCCATTGGTGCAGGAGGGCAAGGTCATTACATCAAGCATTTTAGAAAGTGAGGTTGCGACTTTTAGAAATAGTAGACTTAAGAAATAGAGTTGTGGTTTTCAGGGAAATCATTTATATAGAAGGCAGAAGACTATGCTATATGCTTTTCTTTTTGACCCAAGATGTGGAAACAAGGCTAGGTGACTCCTATGCACGAAAACATAGGAACTGGGGTGCAGAAAAATGGAAAATTGTATCAAATGCTTACCGTAATTTTCCTTTTCCAGCACCAATCCATGGCAGCATACATGTGGTAGTATACTGCCATGCTGGTGCCAAAAAAAATGGCAGGTGCTGTGGCATGATGAATCAAATGTGTGCCCAATGATGTTTACTGTGTGCATTGTGTTCCGTTTTTTCTAAGCAGTTTTTACTTCAGGGAGGAAAAAAAAACTGCTACCATCTGTAGAGAGCCCTGTATTTACCAACAAAGGGCTTTCGTCTGTCATTTACTCAGTGGTTCCTGGCTATAAATCATTGGCCGGGACCCGCTGATCGGCTTGTGCTTCAGAAAACGACCGCTCGGGTTTCCGGGTGCCCATGCGGACCCAGAAGAAATCTGATGTACGGGTATGTTGCGGTGCATGTACGAGCCACCCCACCACAGTATACGTACTGGAGCGGATTGGCAAGTGGTTAAGAACTATCTTCAGAATATAGAAGAACAAGGAGTCCTGGTAGTGATGGTTTGACCCCCGCAGAGCTCTGATCTTATCGTAGAGTCCGTCTGGGATTACATGAAGGAGACAGAAGGATTTGAGGCAGCCTACATCCAGAAAAGATCTGTGGTTTGTTCTCCAATATGTTTGGCACAACCTACCTGGCGAGTTCCTTCAAAAACTGTGTGCAAGTGTACCTAGAAGAATCTATGCTGCTTTGAAGGCAAAAAGGTGGTCACACCAAATATTAATTTGATTTGGATTTATGTTCATTTGCTTTCCATTTTGCATTTGCACATTTAGTTTTTTTCCTTCCAACCCCAAAAGAACATGGCAGATGGAGGACATTGTATTCTAACAGCCACAACCGCCACTATCTGAATACACTGGTAAGTGGCTGCAGCTGCTAATAGTAACATTTTCCAATATGCCCCTTAAACGAAAGTCAATTAACCACTTTCCGCTTGCCCACCATCAAATGATGGAGGGGCGGTGAGGCTCTCGTTGAGATGTCAAATGACATCGTCCCAGAACGGCCGTGCCTTGTTGCTAGGACACAGCGTGACCCTGATCTCTGTAAAGAGCCGCAGCTCTTTAACCACTTGCTTACTGGGCACTTAAACCCCCCTCAGTCCCAGAGCAATTTTCAGCTTTCAGCGCTGATGCACTTTGAATGACAACTGCGCGGGCATACAACACTGTACCCAGATGACATTTTTATCATTTTTTTTCCCACAAATAGAGCTTTCTTTTGGTGGTATTTAATTACAGCTCGGAGTTTTATTTTTTGCTAAACAAACAAAAAAAGATGCAAAAAAAAATCATGTTTAAAAGTTTGTTATAAAATTTTGCAAACGGGTAATTTTTCTCCTTCATTGAAGTGTGCTGATGAGGCGGCACTGATGGGCTGCACTGGTGGGCACTGATGGGCTGCATTGGTGGGCACTGATGGGCTGCATTGGTGGGCACTGATAGGCACAGATAAGGCGGCACAAATAGGCACAGATAAGGCAGCACCGATGGGCACAGATAAGGCGGCACTGATGGGCAAAGATGGGCACATAAGATGGCACGGATGGGTGGCACGGATGGGCACTGATAGGTACCACTGATAGATGGGACTGATGGGCACTGATAGGTGGCTCTGATAGGTGGCACTGCTGGGCACTGGTAGATGACACTGATGGGCACAGATATGTGGCACGGGTGCAGCACCTTTGTTAAGGCAGATTGTGGGCACTGCTGAGTGGCACTGTGGGCACTGACGGGGGCACTTACTTTTTTTATTGTTGCACTGGCAGGGGGCAGGTGGGCACTGACAGGGTTGCAGGTGGGCACTAGCAGTGCTGGCCATGATCGGGACTGATGTCCCGATCACGGCCGCCGGTGATCGGCTTTTTTTTTCTCCTCACGCTGACAGCGCGAGGAGGAATAATAGCCGATTACCGGCTCCGTTATATCACATGATCAGCTGCGCCCCTCAGGGGGCGCGCAGGCCGCTCGTGCACGGGACTACGTCAATAGACGTAGTCCCGGAAAAGGAGATCCGTGCTGTAGCCGTCAATTGACTATAGCGCGGATCTCAAGTGGTTAACCATGCGATCAGCTGTGTCCAATGACAGACAGTCACATGTAAACTCGGAAATGCCAGTAATCGGCTCTCATCAGCGCCCTGATTACAGTACAACACAAGTGCCAGCAATCAGTGGCCTTTAATGATGCCAGACAGTGCTGGCTATCAAAGTGCTGCCTATTAGTGTGGCATATTAGTGTCACCTAATCAGTGCCCATAAGTGCCACCTCATCAGTGAAGCCTATCATTGTACATCAGTGACAAAAAATGTAAAAAAATAAAAAACTCAGTAGTGATTAAATAACACCAAAAGAAAGCTCTATTTGTGTGAAGAAAATTATAAAAATTTCACATGCTACAGTTTTGCATGACCATGCAATTGTCATTCAAAGTGTGACAGCGCTGAAAGCTGAAAATTAGCCTGGGCAGGGAGAAGGTGAAAATACCCGGTAGGTAAGTGGTTAAAACTTCTGTCGAGTGGAGGAAGACACACAGCCGGACCAGACAAATTGCAATCAGTGTATGCCCAGCAATTTCAGAATTTTATTCACATGGATAAAATGTTTGCGCCGTGTAGAATTTGTGAAATAAACAAAGACCCAGGTTTTAAAGCATCACATTCCTTTTTTATTGCATAGATCTAATTTTTAAATATTAACTACATATACAGTGAAAAGCTTGCTAGCATTTCACAATTCAAACAATCCATTAATTTAGGACATTAAACATAAATTTGAAAATGAGATGTTGACATCCAAACTCAGTAGTTCCAACAGTTATTGTATCCAGTAAAACAGACTTTAGGAAGACAAAAGTTCACACATCTATCATTTAAATCAATGTGACATCAATTTAATAGGCAAAGACATCATGAAAAAAAAATGTAGGAAAAAAAAAAAGTCTCTTGAGAAATCCTGCATTAGTAAGTCTTCATTAGGGAAGATTATCAACCAATTCACTGAGTACATAACAATTACAATTATGAACAAAACAAAAGTACACAAAAATAAACAAGTGTAATTAAGGCAAAATGAAAACTTGACATTCAAAGTATACGATTATTGCTTTACTAAAGATCATGTGGATATTTATGAAGTATTTCTTACACCAGCTGAAGAATAAAATAAATTAGTCAGTGCATGATAAATTAAGCCTAAATGAAATCTAAAACAACAAGTTAGTTATACAAAACCTTACTGGGCACTTCCAGTTAAAGGGGAAATCCCATCCTTACTTTAAATTCCGATACGTCGTTAATACAGAGACAATTCCATCACACCGCTTCACAGTAGTACTGGGGTGGTCAACTGGTGGCGAGAGCTGCTATATCAATACAACCACTCAAACAATGGTCCTCTAAAGCATTTAATCTGGCTATACACTAAAGCCGGAGTCTTTAACCTGGGAGCCATGGACCCCCAAGTGGTCCATGGATGGGTTTCAGGGGATCTGTAAGGGTCAGATAAATAACATTTGCATTCACTATACGGCTCCTCCCCTTGTCTCAATGGTATCCCAATGAAAGAAAACAAACCACTGCTTATAGGGCTGACCACTAATTGTCTCTTGACTCGTTGATGGGTCATATTTACCATTTAAATTTGTATCATCATTCCCAGCACAGCTGCTAGCTTGTGCCACTTCATAGCATTAATCCCATTTTTGGAGGAGAATTGCAATTATTTTAATTTCCACAAGGTGATTTTATTTCATTTTTTTAAATGAATGGCCATTATTTTTTGCTAGTTTTTTGTTAAAATTTTTTACCCTATTCAAACTTTGTGTACGTCATATACGCAATGATACGCAATGATACAATCCAATTTCAATAAAACAAAGTACATATATTCATTGCATGCAAATGTGTTAATTTGAATATTTCTGGGGAAGGCCTTTCATCAGATTCTTAAAGGTATGTGTGACTCAAAAAAGTTTAAGAACCACTGCTCTAGAGCAGGGGTCTCCAAACTACAGCCCGCCAGTTGTTCAGGAACTACAATTCCCATCATGCTTAGTCATGTCTGTCATTGTCAGAGTTTTACAATGCCCCATGGAATGTGTAGTTCCAAAACAGCTGAGGAAGCTGTAGTTTGGAGATCCTTGCTCTAGAGGATTCCCACATTCGTGATAGATAGTCGGCTAATGTATTCTGACAGAGGGCACCCATGGCAGTCAGTTATACTGCAGTGACTGTATGTGATTGGATGCAGCTGCCGTTCAGTTGACAATTTTCTACCCAGTTCTTTAGATTTTTCAGACTAAAACCTCGTACACACCACCAAATTTTTCGGATAAGCGTTTGTTTTTTGTTGCATGGCTAGTGTCATGTCGAAAGTGAAAAGGGTTACTAACCAATACGAAAATTCTCGTATGACAGAATACAACTTCAGAAGTGACGTAATGTGTTGACTAGTTTTGTATGTATTCTTTAGTTTCTGAGATCGTGTAGTCTTGCGCTTACTTTTTGGTACGAATACCGTACTAATTAAAACAAAAATCAGACATTGAGTTCACGTACGACAAAAATATTATATAGTTTGTACAGCCAGCTTTTGTCGGACAAAAAAATTAAATCGGCTGTTGAAAGCTCCATACCAAACGATGCGAAAATCGTCAGATCATTCATCGAACTAAATTTTATTTCTGATTTCCATATTGTGTGTATGGGCCTTAAGGCTGGGTTCGCACTTATGCGAATTGGATGTGGGTTTATCCACATCCAATTCATATGACAGGAGAGCATGACCAGCTCTGAATGGAGCCTGTTTACACAACTCTGGGGCAGCTGCAGAGCGCACAGCAGAAAGGTCCTGTGCATCTGGCTCCATTTCAGGTCCAAATTCAGGCAAAAATTTGGACCTGAAACAGTGAATGGGGACACACCGGATCCCTGCCACACAGTGTGAACCCAGCCTGAAAGAAGATGGGTGGGAGGGTGTGGACAGGGTCACACATGGCAAGTTTGGCTGGTTCATCAGGAGCCACATGAAATTCCCTAACTGTATGGACAACTTTTGCTTTAGAAATTCTGTACAGTTTAGCTCAAGGGTATACAAGAACTGAGGGCCCTTGTGCAATAATGCCTAAGCAGAAGAATTCATTTTATTAACCTGGAAAGAAGTCTTCAGAAGAATATCTAAAATGTCAAGCTGTAAATGTCAGGGATTAGGACCCTTTAGTTTTCACTATGGCAATGTTCATTTGCTTACATTGGCCTAAACAGTGCCCAGCCTCCACTTATGGCGTTTGCCACATTTTTTTTTTGTTCTTTTTTTAGTCTTATATTTCATTCCTAAAAACATTTTTAGCAGTTTTATTTAGAGGAATTTCTCCATTCCCCAGTTCACAATCTTTTATCCATTTCTGTTATTGTTGAATATGTGTGAAATATGGGCTATACAGTATATGATCAATGGCCTATGATTGGGGCAAAGTCGAAATCCCAGCTGCTGTATAATATGTACTTTGCACAGCAATGTAACCACAATTGCTAATGTATTCTGGTCACTAAATCAGTTTTATCTAGACAGACATTCAAAGTAGGTGAAAATTAAGTGGATCTGTTAGATTTTGCTATATTAGCTGGACTTAGAACTTGCAGCTTTGTCCTATGCCAAGAAAGATTTTTTTTTTTATCTAGCCCTTTCAATTCAAGCACAGATATTAGAGGGCCTAATTTATCAAAATCTGACAATAAGCGCTACACTACATTGCCAAAAGTATTGGGATGCCTGCCTTTACACACGCACATAAACTTTAATGGCATCCTAGTCTTAGTCCGTAGGGTCCAATAATGGGTTGGTCTATCCTTTGTGGCTATAACAGCTTCAACTCTTCTGGGAAGGCTGTCCACAAGGTTTAGGAGTGCATCTATGGGAATGTTTGACCATTCTTCCAGAAGCGCATTTGTGAGGTCAGGCACTGATGTTAGAAGAGAAGGCCTGGCTCACAGTCTCTGCTCCAATTCATCCCAAAGGTCTTCTATCAGGTTGAGGTTAGGACTCTGTGCAGGCCAGTCAAGTTCCTCCACCCAAACAACCTCACCCAGGTCTTTATGGACCTTGCTTTGTGCACTGGTGCACAGTCATGTTGGGATAAGGAAGGGGCCATCCCCAAACTGTTCCCACAAAGTTGGGCAGAAATTGCCCAAAATGTCTTGGTATGCTGGCGCCCTAAGCGTTCCATTCACTGGAACTAAGGGGCCAAACCCGATCCTTGAAAAACACCACCACACCATAATCCCCCCTCCACCAAACTTTACACTTGGCACAATGCAGTCAGGCAAGTATTGTTCTGGCAACTGCCAAAATCAGACGCATTCATTGGATTGCCAGAGAAGCGCGATTCATCACTCCAGAGAACATGTCTCCACTGTTCTAGAGTCCAGTGGCAGCGTGCTTTACACCACTGCATCTAACGCTTTGCATTGTACTTGGTGATGTAAGGCTTGGATGCAGATGCTTGGCCATGGAAACTAATTCCATGAAGCACTGTATGCACTGTTGTGCTAATCTGAAGGTCACATGAAGTTTGGAGGGCTGTAGATAGAGACAGTTTGCGACTTCTGCTCACTGTGAGCTTCAGCATGCACTGACCCCGCTCTGTCATTTTACATGGCCTACCACTTCATGAACGAGTTACTGTTCCCAGTTACTTCCACTGTGTTATAATACCATTAACAGTTGACCGTGATTTGCTATTTAGGAGCAAGGAAAATTCAGGTGGCAACCTATCACGGTACCATGCTTGAATTCACGGAGCTCCATTTTTTTCACACATGTTTGTAGAAGCAGTCTACATGCCTAGGCTCTTCATTTTATACACCTGAATCCAATGATTTGGAGGGGTGTCTCAATACTTTTGGCAATATAGCGCATCTGTGATAACCTTGGCAACTGCTACTTTCTAAACTTAGGTTTAAATGAGACAGTACTTTTTATGGAGCATCGACAATTATTATTGCTCAAGCAGTTCTTACGAGTTCCAGTATAGGTACAGTTTTTAAATGTACATCCTGCAGTGACATAGGAGCTGGCAGGAGGACATGCATGAGCCAGGGAGCAGAAAAGTTAGTGGTGTTTAAATACATGGAACACTTGAATGTTGCAAAAAATAATTGACACTGTTAAAAATGTATTCAACAAAAAATTTCTATCCTACTCCTTGGAATTTTCTCGTCCCTAGTCTAAAACGATTGCCAATTTGAGCCCATTCAGTGCTTAGAAAATTGAATGAACTTTTCAAAAAAAAAAATTTTCTAATGAAATTCTACTAGTGTATGGCCAGATGTAGACTCAGATGGGAATGTGAAACCCATTCAAAGCAATCAAAAGCCGGGCAGAGCCCTTATGTGAAGATTTTGTTGCTTTTGTCTCCCTGAAAAAAAAGAGTAACCCATTAGTTTAAAGCAGACAGAACAATGAAAGAAGACTACTGATTGGCTGCTACAGCTTATTAAGTTTCCATAATTTGAGAAGATAAAGTGTGAATTATGGTCACCTACTATTATATATATATATATATACATATACATATATATATACATATATATATATATATATATATATATATATATATATATATATATATATACATATATACACACACACACACACACACACACATATATATATATACATATACACACATATATATTATATATATATATATATACCGTATATATATATATATATATATATATAACATACACACACACACACACACACATATACACACATATATTATATGTGTGTGTGTGTGTGTGTGTGTGTGTGTGTATACACATACACACACATATACATACACACACCTCACATTTTTTTGTAAATATTTTATTATATCTTTTGTGACAACACTGAAGAAATGACACTTTGCTACAATGTGAAGTAGTGAGTGTACGGCTTGTGTAAATGTGCTGTCCCCTCAAAATAACTCAACACACAGCCATTAATGTCTAAAAACTGCTGGCAACATAAGTGAGTACACCCCTAAGTGAAAATATCGAAATTGGGCCTCCACAGTGTCATGTGACTGGTTAGTGTTACAAGGTCTCAGGTGTGAATGGGGAGCAGGTGTGTTAAATTTGGTGTCATCGCTCTCACTCGCTCATACTGGTCACTGGTAGATCAACATGGCACCTCATGCCAAAGAACTCTGAGGAACTAAAACAAAATTATTGTTCTACATAAAGATGGCCTAGGCTATAAGAAGATTGCCAAGACCCTGAAACTGAGCTGTAGCATGGTGGCCGAGACCATACAGTGGTTAAACAGGACATGTTCCACTCAGAACAGGCCTCGCCATGGTCGACCAAAGAAGTTTAGTGCGCGCGATCAACATCATATCCAGACGTTGTCTTTGGGAAATGGACATGAGTGCTGCCAGCATTGCTGCAGAGGTTGAAGGGGTGGGGGGTCAGCCTGTCAGTGCTCAGACCATATGAGCTGCACACTGCATCAAATTGGTCAGTATGGCTGTCGCCCCAGAAGTAAGTCTCTTCTAGTGTGTCATGGTCTGGGGCTGCATGAGTGTTGCCGGCACTGGGGAGCTACATTTCATTGAGGGAACCATGACTGCCAACATGTACTGTGACATACTGAAGCAGGGCATGATCCCCTCCCTTTGAAAACTGGACTGCAGGGCAGTATTCCAACATAACGACCCCAAACACACCTCCAAGATGCCTTGCTAAAGAAGGTGAGGTTAAAGGTGATAGACTGGCCAAGCATGTCTCTAAACCTAAACCGTATTGAGCATCTGTGGCGCATCCTCAAACGTAAGTTGGAGGAGCACAAGGTCTCCAACATCCACCAGCTCTGTGATGTCATCATGGAGGAGTGGAAGAGGACTCCAGTGGCAACCTGTGCAGCTCTGGTGAACTCCATGCCCAAGAGTATTAAGGCAGTGCTGGAAAAGAATGGTGGCCACACAAAATATTGACACTTTGGGCCCAAATTGGACATTTTCACTTAGGAGTGTACTCACTTTTGTTGCCAGCGGTTTAGACATGAATGGCTGTGTTGAGTTATTTTGAGCGGACAAAAAATTTGCACTGTTAGGCTGCTTTCACACTGGGGCGGTATTCAGGCGTTACAGCGCTAAAAATAGCGCCTGAAAAAAACCGGCCCCTTTCCCTCCAGTGTGAAAGCCGGAGGGCTTTCACACTGGAGCGATGCGCTGGCAGGACGGTGAAAAAAGTCCTGCTAGCCGCATCTTTGGAGCAGTGTATTCACTGCTCCTATACCGCTCCTACCCATTGAAATCAATGGGACACCGCGGCAATACCGCCGGCAAAGCGCCGCTGCAGCGGCACTTTGTGGGCGGGTTTAACCCTTTTTCGGCCACTAGCGGGGGTTAAAACCACCCTGCTAGTGCCCGCAGACCGCCGCTAAAACGACGGTAAAGCGCCGCTAAAAATAGTGGCACTTTACCGCTGCTCCCGCCCCAGTGTGAAAGCAGCCTTATACAAGCTGTACACTCACTAAATTACATTGTAGCAAAGTGTAATTTCTTTAGTGTTGTCAGATGAAAATATATAATAAAATATTTACAAATGTGAGGGGTGTGCTCACTTTTGTGATTATAGTATATACATACACACACACACACACACACACACACACACACACCTCTCTCTCTTAATATTTACCACTTGCTGCCCACCTACCCACAGTAGATTTACTGCAAGAGGGCAGCGCGGCGATGTACCCATACTGTGATTAAAAACACAGCACACGTTTGTCAGCAAGTTTCAGCCAATTATTTTGGCTGAAACTTGCTGATCAGCTGTGGACAATCACAGAACAGAATTCTGTGTTTACAAAACACACAGACCTCTGTGAATAGCAATCTAGCTGTTTCTTCTCCCTGAAAGGCAGGGAGAAAAAGCAACCAGATCTGTGAGTAAAAGCAGCACATATTACACTTGCTAGGCACACAGTTAACCTCTTCTCAGCTAATGTCATTAGTACAGTATTATTACCGTATTAGGGTAACTAGCTATGTCAGTCAGTGTCTCTCAGTCACCATCAGTGCCAGAAGGGGGTAAAACCTTCTGGAGGTGAAGTGGTTAACAGTGCCCGGATACTTCAGGTGTCAACAGTAGAGAAAAGTTCTCCCACGCTTGTCACAGCGACATAAAACTGACTATCCTTGTTAGCTGAACTTAGCAGGAACTATTTGAGATAAAGCTGTAAATGTACAACAATATATTTTTTTCTATTGCCAGAAATAGCATGCGACAGGAAGCCTGGTTTGCTGATATTATATTGAATTAGCCAGACAGGGGAAGCTTTTAGCTAAAATATGACTGATAACAGAACAACATCTTTCACTCAGCTACAAAACAAAAAATGTATAAAAAAAAAGACCAAGTATGTCGAGTACTCAAAGATAACTATGATAGCTGATCTGAAAGTGAAAGTGTCTGATGGCGACGCGCTTGTCTGTGCATGGCGGAGTACAAGCATGCGTGTCCATTAGATGTAACAATTACTTTTTTGGTAGCCAGATTATTTCCTGCAGGTGGTCACTCACAGCCTTATAAGGGCAAGCAATGCAACAGATTTTTACATTGTGTAACAAAGTGTCACTACAGACATTACCTAAAGACAGAAAATAAGACATTTATAAGTCGACTTCACACCATAGAGTTATTCTCCAAGATACTGGTGAATCGGACAATAGATTGAATTGTGTTTGATTTTCTGAGCTGCAGGAGCGGGAACATGCAACATGTTCCCAAAGGTGAGCTTATGCTTTAAAAAAGATAATTAAAAGACTTTTCAAGCAAAAATGTCCTATAAAGCCTCATGCACACGAGACGCAGTTAAACGCGCGTTCAGATGCAGTTGGACAGTTTTTTCAACTGCACCTGAACTCATTCAATGTTATCCTATGTGTCCATGCACACAGTCTCGTTTTTTTCCGTTTATATGCAGTTGCGTTTAATCTCGTTTTTCCAGAAGCAAAAAAATGCGTTCAGAAACAAAAATTTCTGCGTTTCAGACGCAAAACGCGGCAAAACGCGGTAAAACGCGGCAAAACGCGGCAAAACGCCGCTACCGCGTTTAGCCGCGTTTGCGTTTATATGCGTTTTTAAAGGTGACCTTTTTTTTTACATTAAAAATCTCAAAAATGATTGCAAATGATGAAAAACCATTAGAAAAATATTTTAAACAATTGCAATTGCAAGTGGACAATCCACAACTTGTGGCAAGTGACGTGGCAAGTGGACAATCCACAACTTGTGGCAAGTGACATGGCAGGTGGCAAGTGATGTGGCAAGTGGACAATCCACAACTTGTGGCAAGTGACGTGGCAGGTGAAGTGGCAAGTGACGTGGAAAGTGGACAATAGACAACTTGTGGCAGGTGACGTGGCAAGTGAACTGGCAGGTGACGCGGCAAGTGACTTGGCAGGTGACGTGGCAAGTGGAAAATCAACAACTTGTGGCAGGTGACTGGCATGTGACGTGGCAAGTGGACAATAGACAACTTGTGGCAGGTGACGTGGCAAGTGACCTGGCAGGTGACGCGGCAAGTGACTTGGCAGGTGACGTGGCAAGTGGAAAATCAACAACTTGTGGCAGGTGACTGGCATGTGACGTGGCAAGTGGACAATCCATAACTTGTGGCAGGTGACGTGGCAAGTGACGTGGCAAGTGGACAATCCACTTGTGGCAGGGGACGTGGCAAGTGACGTGGCAAGTGGACAATCCACTTGTGGAAGGTGATGTGGCAAGTGACGTGGCGAGTGGACAATCCACAACTTGTGTCAGGTGACGTGGCAAGTGGACAATCCACAACTTGTGGCAGGTGATGGGGCAAGTGATGTGGCAAGTGGACAATCCACTTGTGGCAGGGGATGTGGCAAGTGACGTGGCGAGTGGACAATCCACAACTTGTGTCAGGTGACGTGGCAAGTGGACAATCCACAACTTGTGGCAGGTGATGTGGCAAGTGATGTGGCAAGTGGACAATCCACTTGTGGCAGGTGACGTGGCAGGGGACATGGCAAGGGACGTGGCAAGTGGACAATCCACAACTTGTGGCAGGTGATGTGGCTGGTGACGTGGCAAGTGGACAATCCACATCTTGTGGCAGGTGACGTGGCAGGTGACGTGGAAAGTGGTGTGGCAAGTGGACAATCCACAACTTGTGGCAGGTGATGTGGCTGGTGACGTGGTAAGTGGACAATCCACAACTTGTGGCAGATGGCATGGCAGGTGACGTGGAAAGTGGACAATCCACATCTTGTGGCAAGTGACGTGGCAGGTGATGTGGCAAGTGACGTGGCAAGTGGACAATCCACAACTTGTGGCAGGTGATGTGGCAAGTGATGTGGCAGGTGATGTGACAAGTGGACAATCCCCATCTTGTGGCAAGTGACGTGGCAGCTGACGTGGCAAGTGACGTGGCAGGTGACGTGGCAAGTGACATGGCAAGTGGACAATCCACATCTCGTGGCAAGTGACGTGGCAGGTGATGTGGCAAGTGACGTGGCAAGTGGACAATCCACAACTTGTGGCAGGTGACGTGGCAGGTGATGTGGCAAGTGACGTGGCAGCTGACGTGGCAAGTGGACAATCCAAAACTTGTGGCAGGTGACGTGGCAAGTGACGTGGCAGGTGACGTGGCAAGTGATGTGGCAAGTGGACAATCCACAGCATGTGGCAAGTGACGTGGCAAGTGGACAATCCACAACTTGTGGCAGGTGACGTGGCAGGTGACGTGGCAAGTGAACAATCCACAACTTGTGGCAGGTGACGTGGCAAGTGACGTGGCAGGTGAAGTGGCAAGTGACGCGGCAAGTAGACAATCCACAACTTGTGGCAGGTGATGTGGCAAATGACGTGGCAGGTGATGTGGCAAGTCACGTGGCAAGTGGACAATCCACAACTTGTGGCAGGTGATGTGGCTGGTGACGTGTCAAGTGGACAATCCACAGCTTGTGGCAGGTGGCATGGCAGATGACGTGGAAAGTGGACAATCCACATCTCGTGGCAAGTGACGTGGCAGCTGACGTGGCAAGTGACGTGGCAAGTGGACAATCCAAAACTTGTGGCAGGTGACGTGGCAAGTGATGTGGCAGGTGACGTGGCAAGTGATGTGGCAAGTGGACAATCCACAGCTTGTGGCAAGTGACGTGGCAAGTGGACAATCCACAACTTGTGGCAGGTGACGTGGCAGGTGACGTGGCAAGTGAACAATCCACAACTTGTGGCAGGTGACGTGGCAAGTGATGTGGCAGGTGATGTGGCAAGTGACGCGGCAAGTAGACAATCCACAACTTGTGGCAGGTGATGTGGCTGGTGACGTGGCAAGTGGACAATCCACAGCTTGTGGCAGGTGGCATGGCAGATGACGTGGAAAGTGGACAATCCACATCTCGTGGCAGGTGATGTGGCAAGTGACGTGGCAAGTGGACAATCCACAATTTGTGGCAGGTGACGTGGCAGGTGATGTGGCAAGTGGACAATCCCCAACTTGTGGCAAGTGACGTGGCAAGTGGACAATCCACAACTTGTGGCAGGTGCCGTGGCAAGTGACACGGCAAATGCAAGTGTACAACTGCTCTCTATGCTGCTGCTGCTCACTCTGATCAAAATAGCAGAAATAGTTAAAAAAAATGCTTTGAGAGCTTGGGGAGGGTCTACATGATGTTATCTTTATAAACGCGTCTAAACGCAAACGCGTCTAAACGCGTCTAAACGCGACATGCAAACGCGGCAAAACGCGCGTTTCTAAACGCGCGTTTCAGCTTTTTTTTAACAGAGGTTTCATCTGCGTCTCGTGTGCATGAGGCCTAAGCTGTGCAAGCTTTCTCAAGAGTGGTGTTGTCCTAAAATTAGCTGCTGGGGTCTTTTGTACCCCACTATTATTGATTATGAACCCAAGGCTTACAGGGACAATTATCAGTTCTCATGGAAGATTTGCAGGTGATGTAATACAGTTATGCCCTTCACGGATACTGGAGAAAACATGCATTGTTAGTGGGCCATGGGGTAGAGGAACCACTGGCATAGTAAACCCCACTGCTGTCCAAATCTGTTCAGGTTGCAAGAGTTACAAGCATTTTAGTATGCAGGAGATCTACAGGTTTCATTGGTAGTACTTGAAGAACCCATTTAGACTTGTGAGTTGCACAACAGACAGAAACATACCTGTTCTATTTGCAGTGCCATTTGTTCTGAATGGCACTCCAATGCACTGTACTCTGGAGAGCAATGCACCACAGCACACAATGGATTATTAAAAATGTTTCATGTGCTTTTTTGATTCATTGTGGTTCAATAGCAACCCATATGTAATCAATGAGCTGCATAACACAATGAAATGCAAGGTAGAAGTGTGAATCCAACTTAAACCCAAAGAGTTCCATCACCTTTGATTTTCCTAAAAAATTCCCTGCGCACTACAGTGCCCCCAATACACTAAAACGCTGCCCTCCATTTTGCAGATAGACAAATATGTGAGCATCTTTCTCTGTCTGACCTCTAGATGGCAGGAGATACTGACCTTTGGATGCATGGCCCAGGAAACTCATGAACAAGCACTACTAGCTAAAATCCCTACCCATGCATGTACAGTTTGCACCCTTTCAAAGCTCAGCATTCTCCGAGAGTGAAAAAGAGAAGTCTATGCAAGCAACAAACCTGGGAGTGCTCATTCAAGAATTTCCTGGGCTGTGCATCCAATGCAGAGTATTTCCTGCCATCTGCAGGACAGACAGGGGAGGACAATAATATGGACATATGAAAAAATAAGAATTCATTTGCAAAATGGAGGACAGCATTTATTAAGCACACTGTAATGCATATAGACAGGGTGATGGGTAAAGTAAGTAAAGGTGTACTACCCTTTAAATATTTTTTTAATCTTAATTTGTAAATAGATTCCTCAATGGCTACAAAAGGATACAAATCCAATAATGTGCACCAAATGCCTTTTAACCACTTCAACACCTTAGGGCGTTATATGACGTTCTTGACTTGTGTGGGGATATCTGAATGATGCCTGCAGCTACAGGCATCATTCAAATATTCTTTCCAGACAACGATTCTGTGCACGATAAGAATTATCATTGCAGCAGTGCTGCAGCTTGATCATTCTTATAGGCGATGGGAGGGACCCCCCCCCCCCCCCATCTGGTGCTTCTCCGGGCTCTCCCGTGCCATCGGGGGCCCAGAGAAAGAATCGGTCAGTGTCGGGTGACTAGGATAGAGATTTCCGGTCACCAGTCATCTCTTTGACCGTCGGAGGCCTGGGCGTGATCTTATGATGCCATGCCCGGGTTCCCGGAAGTAAACAAATCCACGATCGCGACTGTCAGCATAAGATCGGGGATTTTTATTTCTCGATCTCATTCTTTCCAGCCTGAAGGAGAGATGTGGGGTCTTATTGACCCCGCATCTCTCCATAAAGAGGACCTATCACAATAGATTCCTATTACAAGGTATGTTTACATTCCTTGTAATAGGAATAAAAGTGATGAAAAAAAATGTACAAAAAAAAAATAAAAAAAATAAGTAAAATAAAAAATGTAAAACGCCCCTGTCCCCAGTAGCTCGCGTTTGGAAGTGAACACATGCGCAAGTCCCGCCCACATATGTAAACGCCGTTCAAACCACACGTGAGGTATCACCACGTGCGTTAGAGCGTGTGCAACAATTCTAGTACTAGAATTCCTCTAACTCTAAACTGGTAACCTGTAAAACAGTTCCAAGCGTCGCCTATGGAGATTTTTAAGTACCGAAGTCTGGTGCCATTCCATGAGTGTGTGCAATATTAAAGCGTGACATGTTGAGTATCTATTTACTTAGTGTATCATCTTTCACATTATACAAAAAAAAAATAATTGGGCTAACTATTGTTTTATTATTTTCAAAAAAATGGTGTTTGAATAATTATTGCGCAAATACCGTACAAGATAAAAAGTTGCAATGACTGCCATTTTATTCCCTAGGGTGTGTGCTAAAAACACATATATAATGTTTGGGGATTCTGAGTAATTTTCTAGCAAAAAAAATAAAAAATTATGATTTTTACATGTAGGAGAGAAGTGCCAGAGTAGGCCCGGTATTGAAGTCGTTAAAACCCAGGTATTACCTTGTAAAAGTAGCAGTGACATCATCACTAGGCTGTTTATACCCTTTGCAGTGAGCAGGTCCACCCACTACATGCGGTCTGCAAAAAAAACTGAAATGGGCAGATAAAAGACCAGTCAAGCCCTGACAAGGAAAGAGCAGAACTGATTGGTCTTATCACAGGAAGCTTCTGCACAGAGACACAAGTTTTACACTTGACCACTACACAGATCTGGATGTAAAACACAGCAGCCACCAAAATGTAAGCAAGAATACACATCTTTGGTTCATTTTAAAAGTGATTGTAAACTTTACATATACCCAATGACGTGAACAGCCTCAAATGATACACAGAGATAAAACGAATCCGCTCACATAAGCTTAACATGTATATCTGTCGTCATCTCCTTTCTACACCCTTTCAAAAGTGCAGATAGTGTTAAAAATCTTTTTTAATTATTCAGCAGTACATAGGGGTGCATGGAGAGACTGGACTTTCACTGTATCAGAGCTGCTTGGAGGAAAAGGACCCCCCACTTCACATAGGCAGAGCAACAAAGGAACCTGCAGAACTTTATTTTGAATAGACCAGCTCCCTGCTTATCTCCCTTTAAAGCGGGAGTCCACCGGGACTCCGCGTTTTTTTTTTTTTTTTTTTTTTAAAGCCAGCAGCTACAAATACTGCAGCTGCTGACTTTTAAAATAGTGACACTTACCTGTCCAGCGCGCCCGCGATGTCGGCACCCGAAGCCGATCGCTAGGTCGTCTGTCGGGTCCTGCCGCCGCCATCTTGGGTATGGGAATCAGGAAATGGAGCCTTTCGGCTTAATTTCTCGGTTCCCTACTGCGCATGTGCGAGCCGCGCGGCGCAATCCGGACGGTCCCCGCTGCCTCTGGGAACTGTGCGTTTCCCAGCAGGCAGCGGGGCACTTGCGCAAAGGGGCGGGCAGTTGCGGAAAGGGGCGTAATCTATGCCCCTTTCCGCAGACAGCTATCCCGGAAGTGGGTGCAGTTACCTGGATTATCCAGGTAACTGCACCCCCCTCCCCCCTGAAAGGTGCCAATTGTGGCGCCGGAGGGGGGGGGGGGGGAATTCCGATGAGTGGAGGTCCATTTTAGGGTGGACCTCCGCTTTAAGCTCTCTCGACACTATTTTTTTTAGCTCATGTTATCCCATGTGTCAGAGAACTTGTCAGAAGTGACTCATGCTGATAACAGAGGAACCAAGCATTAGGGAGAAATGGCACTTAGAGCTATGGAGAGAGACAAGTAAACACTACAGATATATGTGCTTAGTTCAAATTTCAAGAAGGCGGTTTACAAGCACTTTAAAAGAGAATGACTGTAATACTTCTGTTTAAGTGTTTGTGGACAGAATGTAGAAATATGCAGGTGTGGACAACTCTAACAGCACTGTTACAACTCATTAAAAACAATGCTTCATTCCTCCTGAACGGAACAAATTAAAAGCAATAGTCTCATGGATAATAGTCTCATGGATACCTGAATGCCTTTGGTATGTCAAAGTACAGTAAAAGTAAAGAAAAAGTGTATAAAGAGATAACTGCCTATTGTACCAAGATTAAAAAAAATAAAAATAAAACATTTGTTGGAACTCCTACAAAAGATTATATATTTGGGTCATAGTGTCAAACTATCTGTAATTAGTATCACACGTCTTCAATCTCATAATCAGTTGGTCAACCTATTTAAATGGAGAAAAGTAGTCTGTCTGGTATCATTGTGTGCCTCACACGGAACATGAACCAGTAAAAGCAAAATGAGAGGGCTATTTGAGGAAATCAAAAATAAAAATACAGATCAACATGTCAAAAAGGTAAAGTCAGGCCATAGACGATACAAATTTCTTCCTTTCCAAAGGTTGCAGGAAAGAAATATGCACAATTCCCCCATCAACACAGACGGTGCTGACAGAGGAATCCCTCCTGCCAATCAACTGTCTGTTCCTGACAGTGGACAAATTATTATTGCCATAGCTATAGCAGCCGCTAGCGATAATGGCAAGTGAAGTTGGCAGGCTGGTTGTACCTAAGTTGATTGATCAAATCAACTTGGTACATTCAGCCTGCCCACACACAGTTTGAATCTTGGCTGGTTCCTACTGAGATTTGAACCATCTATGGTCAGCCAAAGGCTAAAAGACTCTCCAAGTGGCTTAATGTTCCTATGAATACAGTTGCAAATATCATTAAATAGTTTAAGGTCGATAGGAGTGTAACCAACCACCCTGGATGTGGCCACCAGATGAATTTGCCCCAAGTCTAAACAGAAGGATAGTGCGAATTGTAAACAAGCCAAGAAAAAATGTTCAAAACGACACAAGCTGAACACCAAGGTCAAGTGCCTGATCATACCATTTGCTTTTTGAATGACACTGGCTTACAAGAAAGAAAACCGAGGACAACTCCAAGAATACATATTGACAAACCACAATGCTTCTGGGAGAACAAAAAACTTTTTTGGGCAATTTCTAACAGTTCTTTATTCACAAATAATTAATAGTAATAATGCTTTCATTGAAAAGAACATTGTACCAACTGTGAAACATGGAAGAGGCTTGGTTATGTATTGCCCCTGCTTTGCTGCATCTAGCATTGAATCTGCGAAGGGCACTATGAAGGGAAATCTCAACACTATCGTGGAATTGTGGAGAAAAAACATAATGACCACTGTATGAAAGCTCTGTCCCTGTGCAGGTTACTGGCCTTTCAACAAAATAGTGGCCTGAAACTCTAGCTAAAAGTTACCAAGAAAGGTGAAACAAAACATTGGAGTATTTGATCTTCTGAGTCCTGTTCCGAATCTTACCAGACTATATCTACAGAAAGAGCTGAAATGTGTAGTCTGTAGAAGGCACCCTTCAAAACCGACAGTCAAAAGCAAAGTCTGATTTTTAATAAATATGGAATAAGCAATAATGGATGTCAATTACTTTGGATAATTCCAAGTTTTTTCAAACAAAATGGTGGGTTATTTATTTCGGGGAAGGGTACCAACATATTTGTCCATGTTTTTATATCTGATCACCATGGGCTGAGGAGGGTGATGCCCAAAAGCATTTCACAAACATATCTCCAAAATGATATGGATTTTCTTTAAATTAGGTGCAGAACGCAACAGAACTATGCACACACTTATTTTATCTTACTAGATTTGGCCTGTTTTTATTTGAGTTGGACAAGCCTGCATTCATTCGTTAGCAAAATTACAATATTTTAAGATCAGTTCTAAAGCAAGGATTTTTTTTTTAATCAGACAAAAAAGGATTAGATTGCCAACATGTAACCATTCTTTAAATAAAACGTAATAAAAAAGAAATTTTTAGGTGTTAAAATGACAACTAGAAACTACTATGTTCTGTCACCTTGATTATGTTGGAAAGCTGGGAAGATTTCCTTTTTCTGTTTTGTAGGCTTTTACTGACATTTTTTCACAATGACACAGCTTTTAGGAATGCAGACAGAGTTAAGAAATGCTTCCTTTAACAAATTCAGACCCCTCTCAACCTCCTGGAGACATTGTGATTGTGTTTTGAACACAATGCAAAGCATGAATAATGCATCCACATCTGAGCCACTGTTTTTTTGGTTGGTATGTTAACTATGCAGCTTAGAGTGTTTACCCTAACTACAACGAGCACAGTTTAAAGGGATAGTAAGCTTTAAATACAACTAAAGCTGCTTTCACACTGAAGCAGTTTTCAGGCATTTTAGTGCTAGAAATAGTGTCTGAACATCAATGCATGCTTTCACACTCGGGGTGATGCGCTTGCGGGACAGTAAAAAAAAGTACTGCAAGCAGCATCTTTGAGAGGGCGTTGGAGCAATATAAATAGCGCTCCAAAAACACACATGCTCATTGAAATGAATGGGCAGCACTTTAAAAGTGCTTTGAAAAACATTGTCACATGACCTTAAAAAAAAAAAAAAAACGGCCTGCTAGCGTGCAAAAAGCTCTTCAAAAGCACCGCAAAAACGACCAGCGCTTTAGCAGCACGTTCATTGTAAAAGCAACCTTAATCATGCAAAGGTAGTGATGGTAGGTATATTACAACACCACACCCCTACATATGCATACGAAAAAAAAAGTGAGGTGGGACTTTTCAGGAAGGAATAGACCACAGATTTCTCCAGTTAAATACTTTATTAGTGTGCTTTTTTCATATCAGTATAAAATGTTTGATAAAAAATAAACCTTAAAAGATAGTAAATAATCTCATATAGCTACAGCAGTTTGTAGAAATCATTTTGAGCGTGTGTGTGCCCCCCCCCCCCCCCCCACATCATACAAAAGGCATACAATATTTAGCTTTTATATAAAATAAGCATGACATGATACATATACTCCTAGTTTCCTATGCTGATGAGGGGTGGGGGCACATTTCAACCCAATTTTGCAGAAAAGCTTCTTTGGAAGGCACCAAGGTGATAGAACGCAGATTACTACGTATTTAGATGGAAGAGATGTAGTGTGATATAGGGCCAGGGAAGGAACAAGACAGCCAGAATTGTGCTAACAATGAGGGAAAAAAGGACATCCAGGAGTCCAAGACAGTGGACTCCCCAATATATAGTATTTGAATCCCCCACTGGATTTTTAGGGCGGTCCTATGGGGAGATCTACACAGTTTGCTGTTCAACAAAAGGGCTCTGGATGTAAAATTGGACCAGCATATGCTTGTTGAAAAACCAGTGGGTATTCAAATACATTTGGGAGCCCACCTTCTTGGACTCCTATATGTCCTCTTTCCCTCCTTGTTGGCACAGTCCTGGGCGTCTTGCTCCTCTGCTGGTCCTACATCTCACTGTACTTCTATCTGAAGTCATAGTGATTTGTGGTGATATATCAGCTCGTGCCACCCAAAGAAGTTTTTCTGCAATACGGGTTGAGATGTACCCCATCACTCCTCAGCAAAGAATATTAGGATTATATTTATTATACCATACTTGTTATATATTAGAATTAATGTTATATGCTAAAAACCTGTACATATCACTGAAAGTGAAAGTAAAAGACAACCCCAAATTTTGGGTCATCCCCAGAAAACTAATAGAGGGGAAATCCTCCAATGGGGATACTAGTTCTGGTGACCTAGGGTCCCCAAAGAATTTCCTTAATTTCCAGGGATTTCTTCTACCCACCTGTTTAGCTACAAGAAACAGGAAGTGAAGGGAAATCTCAGCAATGGGACACAAATGGGCAAAAAAAAAAAAATCTGACTGGTTATAACCCCCCAATGCGCTATCCAAAATGGGGAAAAAAAAAAAATAAGGTTTTGCCTATAGTTCTACTTTAAGGTGTATTTTGATCAAAACATTTGATACTGATATGTGAAACATACTAATAAACAAAACATTTTTACCTATAGAACTGTGTGGTCTAGTCCTTCCCGAGAGTCTATGCACCTGAAAAGCCCCAGGTACCTGCAGGCCAGCTGGTGCAGGCCACTGGGCACTTTCATTCCTTTCTGTCCTAGGCCAATTTTAAACACGCTTGCACTTTCAATAAGAATTGCGCGGTCATGCTACACTGTACCCAAATTACATTTTTATAATTTTGTTCACACAGATAGAGCTTTCTTTTGGTGGTATTTTATTTAACAAATCATTTTTTTTATTTCTTGCGATATAAGCGGAAAAAAAAAAATATATTTTCTACTCCGTTTTAAAAGAAATCCAATAAAATCAAATTTTGTCATAAATTTAAGCCAAAATTTATTGCTACATGTCTTTGGTTAAAAAAAAAAACAAAAAAAAACACGTTAAGTGTACAATTGGCTTGTGTGATCACGAACATATGTACACAGATGATCATGTACGGATATGCGCAGATGATCATTGGGAAATATGATTTTAGTGTTCCATATGAGGGGACAGGTGTTTTTACTGTGTGGGGACAGTGTTTTGGGGACATCATTTAGGGGACACTGTGTTTACATGTGTGGGGACATTGTGCTGGTGATCAGTGTGTAAAAAGCAGCTCATACTCACGAATGACCGGCTGGCTGCTGCGATCTGCTCTCCTCTCCGACAACTTCTGTGTGAGGAGAGCCGATCGGAGATGCGTGGTGTCCAAGTGACACAAGTGCATTGTGATCGCGCCACTGCGAGGGATCCCCCTCCTTCTGTGGGATGTTCCTGAACGTCCACTCAGGAGGAGAAAGCTCCCCCCCAGCCATATATGTGCAGTGGCCAAAGTGGGAGGTGTTTAAAGAAATCTGTGGCCAAGGCCAAAATAAATTGTTTTGACAGCTTGGGCTCTTCTACCCATTGCGGTTTTAGCTTTCCCTGTAAGACGTCAATGTGAATAAAACGCCCATCTTCCTATACTTGTCATTTCAGCAGGATTGATAACTGGGCAGTGCACCTTCCAAAAAATATTCTCAAAAGATCAAGGGGTGAACAAAGCTGTAAGAACATGTTTTGATACTATAGGAGGAACGAGGTTGAATCTTTATTCAAGCCTTCTTTAAGCATCCATTCATTACCTAAGGTCTATGGTCAACTGTAGGCACAATATTATAACGCCAATGTTCAGTCTAGTGTATGCCCTCCTATGTGGTGTCACCTGCCACCTGCTATCATTAAAATAAAAAAAGGGAGGGGTTTCTGAAGGTTATACTCAACACCCACTTACAGTACATTGCTGTATCTACGAGGGGTCCTCACTTATTAAATATAAAAAAAAGTGTTAATGGTTTAAAGTGTGGAAACTAAGAATTTTTTCCCCCAGTTAAATTGGCTGTAAACCTCAGACATGAACCACGAAGAAAAAAATAAAATAAAAATAAAAAAGCACCAAGTGTAATTTCTGTCTGCTGCCTCATTCCTCTGCTATCAGCATGATTTCTGACATTTTACTGACACCAAAAAATAAAAGGTGACAGGGGAGGAGACCCCAGCAGATTGACAGTCTTAACTCTGTTCCTGTGTGCTGTGTAAAGGAAGTGTGTCTACTTCCTCCAATCAGCTCTCAGAGCTCTCCTCACTGAGCTCTGCAGAGTGTAACTTAAGCTCCCCATCCCCTTTTTTTCTGAACACTCAGACAAGCTTCACAATTCAGCACTTTGAACATGTGTAGAGACGAGAAGACTGCAGATAAACAGGTACAACTTATGCAGGATTTGTTTACTCTCTGTATAACTTCAGGCCAACTTCACTGTGTATATCTAAGGATTTACAACCACTTTAACAGTGTCACATCATAATGCAGCCATCTTTTAAAAAGGTCACTGAATGCAACAGAATTCCAGTATGGTACCTCATGTACCTTTTTTCCTCCATTTACATTCAAGCAGTCACATAAACGTGCCATTTTGACTTACTAGAAGTTTCTGCCTTCGATTTTCTGCCTACAGCCCTGATCCTATGGGGTATACACTCTGCATCATTGACTAGACAATTACTGAACAGCAAAAGTGTTGGCAGCAGAAAATGATTCAGCATAACCTACATCACATCAAAGGCTACATCTACTTTCTTTCTATAGAGGTAGTGGCTTAAGTCATGGTCACCAGACCACCATTGCATGTCAGCAAAAAAAAGCAAATTGTGGGCTATAAATATTCCCAGATTGAATCCAAAGAATTAAAGTACTTTCCTTATGGTTAGGAAGGAAACAGGTGTTTCCAGCAGAGCTTTGAGATAAAGACAATTCAAATGGGGTTTCCCTATGTTAGGAGAAATTTAGGGAGTCTGAATTTTAAATCAAAAACAACCTGAATAAATATTGTCTAACCACCATTGTGTTCTGGAGCATGGATCAGATTTCCATGTGTGAATGCCAAATATATCCGAAAAAGGAATAACTGGCAGCTGTGCTTTATAAGAAGCACTACAGGAACAAAGGGATAGGGAGGTAACTGGTTGACCCTGCGTTGCCCACAAAAAGCAGGCTAGAGTTCATTTAGAACAATGAGATGAGATATTTGTGTTGGATTGAGATCTAAGGCCATATGCTTAAGGTTTAGAAGTCACAATGTGAACATACACAAGTCCCCTGATAAAATGCAGCTCCGTTTTGTTCTGTTGAGAGCAGGCGCCAGATCACATCGCTTGTCTTTATGCACATGTAAATGCTGTTAAAATAATTCCAAAATTGAAGCATAAGGCTGTTTTTTTCTATGATCAGATATGCAAAAATATAAAAAGCTGATGCCAACCTGCAGGATAATTCAATCTTGCATATGAAAGCATTAATGCTGCACCCATGATGGTCCCCATTTACAATGAGAGGTGAAATCTTGTGTCAGATGGCAGCCTAGCATCCTACTGGGCACTTCCGTGATTTCATGCAATTGCCAACATAAACAGATACGGTTGGAAGGACAATTACTTAGAATGACTTCAATTTCTTTGTTAAATTGGTGGTAAAATCCTAAATTGAACTTTGTCCTACAGATACGCTTATAAGACTTAACTCTAGGTGCGGAAAAGATTTCCTAAACTTTTGTTGTTTAGGGCAGTGGTCATCAACCTTGTCCTCAGGGCCCACTAACAGGCCAGGTTTGCAAGATAACTGAATACATCACAAGTGATATAATTTGCTGCTCAGAGATTGCCGTATTCTAGTCTGCATCTCCCCAAAGTAATACATAAAATCTGGCCTGTTATGCTGCGTACACACGATCGGAATGCTCGTCGGAAAAAGCTCTGATGGTTTTCCCGACGGAATTCGTCTCAAGCCGTCTTGCCTATACACGGTCACATCAAATTCCAATCATTTATAACATGGTGACGTACAACACGTACGGCGTGACTAGAAAATGGAAGTTCAATAGCCAGTAGCCAATAGCTTCCGTCTCGTAGTTGAATCTGAGCATGCGTGATTTTTGGCGTGTCAGAATGGCATACACACGATCGGAATTACCGATAGAAAGTTTTTCCGTCAGGAAAATTGAGAACATGCTATCAATTTTTGGCTGGCGGAAATTCGGACAGCTAAATTCCAATGGAGCATACACATGGTCACATTTTCCGATGAAAAGCTCTCATCTGTCTTTTTCTGGCTAGAATTTCGATCGTGTGTATGAGGCATTAGTGGGCCCTGAGGACAGGTTTGATGACCACTGGTTTAGGAGATATTCACAGCAGCTCCATTTGATTTAGTCACTGAGCATGCGCAGGGAGCTCTGCTGTATGTGCCATAATAATGGATAGTCCACATTTGCCAAAACTTCTAAAACTGCACCAAAGATATTTCCTTGCTTGCATGCAACGTCATTGTGTTATTGTCATTTTGCCTTTGAAGGAGAAATCCAGCCAAAGCTTGTTTGGGCGTCATCCCAAAAATGGAAGTCTAGTCAGCCTCTGAGTGAGCCGCTGAGAGACTGAAATGGCCGCAGCACCCCCTCCACAGCTCAGCGCTCAAATGAGTGAGGAGGGAGCAGTCCAGAGAGCCGTGACTGACAGTCTGCCGCTCTTTGCCCCACGAGCTCTGAAAGCCAATCGATCGGTGATGTTCAATTGATGGTTTTCAGTACAGAAGCGCCAGGGAACAGATACAGCATCCACCTAGGCAATGTAACTTTTTTTAAACATTGTTAAACCTATAAGTTTACTTCCACTTTAAATGTTTCCTTACATAGAGAAGGCACAGAGAAGACTATGCAGATAGTGTGACATCTTGACACTTTCCAAGATCTGGGACATGTTGTGAATGACATGGAGTAAAAAAGAAGCAACACTGGCAGAATGACCCACTTCAGGGTTCAATCTTCATTAGGAAATTTAAATGTGTTCTACTTTAACCAGCAGAATAAAAATGTTGTTTACACTGCTGGTAAGAACAGATTATGTTTTACGATGAATAGTATTCTCCATTTCTTAGGTTAGATTTCCTTTTAAAATCAATACTAAATATGAAGAATTGTACGTTTTTTGTGTGTTTAAAACCGTACAGAGCTGCTGGCTGTTTGTAGTCTTTAGAACTAATGACAATCAGTGGTACTTTGGAAGAGCCTATTTTTTAGGCCCCTCCTGTATTGGAGGGACTCTGCCAGGAGTCAACCTGCTCAGCTGGGAATTTGTTCGCTGATCTCTGCCGAGCGGGCGGATGGCTCATCCACATTGACTCCGCTTATGCAGAATGGACACAGACACCGCCGATCTCCTCTATGGGCGGTAGGATGTAAAATGAACCGCCTGTTCATTTACACCTAGCGGCCACCCGATCAGCTAGACCAGTGGTCTCTAAACTGCAGCCCAGGGGCCAGATGCAGCCCTTTGCTTGCCTTTTTCCCAGTGCACAACAAATGTAGTGTAATTCCTGCTGCTGACACCAACGATGAGGCACTATTCATCCCACTGACAAATGTTGGAGCACTATTCCTCCCCTAGTCTGAAGATCAGTAAACTGGCACTTTGTTTAGAAAGTTTGGAGACCCCTGCACTAGACAATCAGCTTTTAGCTGATTGGCATGTCGGTGGGTGTGTCTGTCTACAGATCAGATCCGCCTAAAAAACTGACAGGCAGTCCCGATCGATATACTTGTGTAAAAGGGGCCTTAAACATATAAGGCCAATGTGTAAAGAACAGCAACTGGAACTTATATAAAAAGGAACCAATGTTTCCATATCACCAATGAATTAACATCTTACCATATAAGACAATTACTTTGGTATCAAAGCTTCAGCATAGCTAAACACATTGGACAATAGGGACACAATTATGAAACCAGCTATTGCAATGTTTGGGTTTTTAGATTTAGTATCAAGGCTCAATAACTACTGAATAAACCCAAACTATAAAAGTCAGACACAGCTTGGTACTGTGAAAAATGGCATAGCATTGTTATTTATTATTCTGCTACCCTATAATGGGATAATATACAATGCCTTGAAAAAGTATTCATACTCAATAACATTTTCCACATTTTGTCATGTTACAACCAAAACATAAATGTATTTTATTGGAATGTTATGTGATAGACCAACACAAAGTGGCACATGATTGTAAAGTGGAAGGAAAATGATAAATGGTTGTCATTTTTTTTTTACAAATAAATATCTGAAAAGTGTGGCGTGTATTTGTATTCAACATCCTTTACACGGATACCCCCTAACTAAAATCTAGTGGAACCAATTGCCTTCAGAAGTCACCTATGTGTAATCTAATCTCAGTTAAAATACAGCTGTTCTGTGAAGCCCTCAGAGGTTTGCTAGAGAACTTTAGTGAACAAACAATATCATGAAGGCCAAGGAACATATATATATATATATATATATACCAAGCTTTGAACACCTCATAAAGCACTGTTCAATCCATCATCTGAAAATGGAAATACTATGGCACAACTGAAAACCTACCAAGATATGGCCGTCCACCTAAACTGACAGGCTGGGCAAGGAGAGCATTAACCAGAGAAGCAGCTCTGGAGGAGCTGCAGAGATCCACACCCCAGGTTGGAAAATCTGTCCACAGGACAACTATTAGTTGTCCAATTCACAAATCTGGAGTTTATGGAAGAGTTGCAAGAAGAAAGCCATTGTTTAAAGAAAGCCATAAGAAGTCTACAGAAAATATGTGGAGGAAGGTGCTCTGGTCAGATAAGACCAAATGTAACGTTGTGTGACAGAAAACTAACACTGCACATGACCCTGAACACACCATACGCACCATGAAAAATGGTGGTGGCAGCATCATGTTATGGGGATGCTTTTCCTCAGCAGGGAAGGGAAGATGGTCAGAGTTGATGGAGCTGAATACAAATGCACGCCACACTTTTCAGATATTTGTAAAAAAAAAAATTGGAAACTATTGATCATTTTCCTTCCACTTCACATTTATGTGCCACTTCGTGTTGGTCTATCACATGAAATCCTAAGAAAGAACATTTACGTTTTTGGCTATAACATGACAAAATGTGGAAAATTTCAAGGTATAGAAATACTTTTTTCAAGGCGCTGTACATAAGATGGTTTGGACAAAATGGTTTGTAACAGAATCCAGAGGACACCTGACCTTTCATACACTACACCCTTTCCTTAGTGATGACTTTGGCAACAGAATGGTTGCCATTCAACAAAACTTTGTAATTACAGACTGATGGCTGAAAATGCTATATACATTTGTAAATTAAAATCAGACTGGAGGTATTTATACATTAAAATAAGGACTGTATGAATAACAGACTTGGCCCTTTTTGTTAGGCCAAGTTCACAAATACAGAAGAGAATCCAGTTTGTGTAATCTCCAAGAGAGTCCATCAGGGGAAGAAATTGTAGTCAATAGGAGAGAACAGCACAAATACAACCAATGCGAGTGTGCGTGGAGCTTTTCAACTAACTTGAGTATACTTGGGAGGCATTGAAACCCTTCTGAAGCCAATGTGAACATAGCTTTAAAAACAAAAATGCAACGTGCAGTTATTTCAGGGAAGAGAAATCGGATTGCTGGTTGCTGTGGGTTCATGCACTATGCCCTGTCTATTATAAAACAATTTCTATTCATCGCACTGTATCCTCCACAGGCATGTTACCACCAGTGACTAATCAGTTCAGTGGCTTCCTTTTCTAGAAATAGTAAAGCCATCCATACACCTTTTACCCGCAATTTGTTAATGTTCACAAATACAATAAGACCTGATTTTAAGTGTCTAGCCAAAAGGCTATTTCTCCTCCTAATCAATGCGTCTGGACAGTGTACAGATCAGCGACACAAGAGAATAAAATCTTCATGTACAGATCAAAGAAAAAGAAGGGGGGGTTTTTGGCATTTAGATCACTAGTGAAAGTCCAGCAACCATAAAGTAACGTACACGCCTGATCTGCTGCTATAGACAGCTTACATTTGTTTAAAAAAAAAAAAACACTGCAAGTTATATAAATTGTAGACCCTGTCACCAAACCATTAATTACAAAAAAAGTAATTATATACATACATACATATATAATATATATTCATACACACACACACACACACTCATCATGCCTGTTATTTACCTGGGGAAAAAAAAAAAAAAAGACATCCAAGAGTCCTAAGGCTTTCACACTGGAGTTAAATTTTAAAGCGACCTTAAAGCGCATTGACGTACCTATAGCGTCAATGAGCAATTTGGATGCGTCGTACAGGCGTTCATGTTGTTTCAGGCAACACTCCTCAAAACGCCTTGCAAATTGTTTTTTTTTTCCCTTCTCTACAAGGCTGAAATGGAAAATGATCACTTTTGATGCTTTGCAACCACACCGTAAACACGTTTACAGTGCATTTATGGTGCGGTTGTGGGGTGTTTCATTACAAGTGAACAGAGGCAGATCGAAAGCATCAATGCCTGCCCAATGCTGCAGGCAGCATTATTTTTGCAACGCTAACACTGCAGCGTGAACGCCTCCATCAGCTCCCTATTGTAAAAGTTTTGAGTAGTGTTGATGGGTCATCAGGAAGATGTAAAAACACAACCTAGCTGCCAATTTTCAATACCTGTGTGAAAGAGCCCAAAAGACTACTGCTGGGTGTCATCTTTGATGTGATGTCAGCAGCCCCAGCAGATTTAGGAGGTGTCAATCGACATGTTAAAGCAGGGATATGCAAAAAAACTACAACAGCTGGGGGTCCGCTAATTGCATTTTCCTGCTCTAAAGCATTTGCCTCTGTTCCTCCATATATTGTGTGTGTATGTGTGTGTGTGTGTGTGTGTGTATGTGTGTGTGTGTGTGTGTGTGTGTGTGTGTGTGTGTGTGTGTGTGTGTGTGTGTGTGTGTGTATGTATGTATGTATGTATGTATGTATGTGTATATATATATATATATATATATATATATATATATATATATATATATATATATATATATATATATATATATATATATCTAATATGTACAGCGGTGAAAGGAGGAGGGGCAAAGGAGCTGGACCAACACAGATAGCGACAGTTAAAGACTTCTAGAAGAGGAGAAGGCTATGATGTGGCAGAAAGGAGGGGAAAAACGTACTCGGGAATCAATTCTTCCTGGAGTGACCAAATTTCCTTGCATATTCAAAGGCCATCGCAAGTTAATAAAATTGTTTATGGAAAAGGAAAAACACTGAAATTAACCATTAAATATACCTTTTTTTGCTGCCATTTTACCTACAATTCTTTTAAATTGGTGACGAAGTCTAACAGATTACAGGGCTAAGAACTGAAATCTGTGGCTGTAGTGAACTTCCCAAAAAATAAAATAAAAAATGGAGGTATGCCATGGAAAACGGAAATGAGCTTTCAACACTTCAGAATAATCCATTGAATAAAAGCTGAATTTTCAATTGACTGGAATGAGTTACTACACATCACTGTTCTCTCCTTGGTGTTTGATTAAACCAATAGGGTGCTATAGAGCAAACCACAACTAGCTCAGATTGATAAACTTTACAATGTTCTTGTCAGAAAATTCATTAGCAAGTTACAAATAAAGAATATAAATACATCCCAGAGTGTAGTGTGGTTTTGTTTGAACTATTTCAACATTTCAAACTATTTCAATGCAAACTGATTTTCTTAGATCGGGACATTGCTTGAACACATTTTAACACCTGAACTGAGTTTTGCAAGTTTGTCATGCATTAGTAAAACTACATATCGCAATGACTTCGTGTATATAGGTGAATACCTTGGGGTTTTCTTTTCAGGACAAATTGGGCTTTCATTACAGTATGTGGTAAATCGTAATGAATATCTAATAATTTTTTATTTTTTTTTAAACAAAGGAAAAAACTGTCCCAAAATAGTAAAACTATAATATTTATTGTAGCTGCATATTTCTTGCTGTTAACATGAACTACCACCAAAGAGGCCAAAACTAATTCTCCTGCTCCTGACAATTGCAGCAATGCCACATATATGTATGTTTGTAGCCATAGTAAGGCCCATTTCATTTTTTTTACCCTACCTAAAAACACACAGATATTAAATTTAAAAACCACTCTTGTTTTTAATCCCAACTAAAACATACTAACCCTGCCCTAAATCAAATCTCTCTATATAGTTATTTGACCTTTTTAATTTTTTTTTCTTTTGCAATCTTTTCCTCTAGCAATGTATTTTTTCTCCAGTCAAGAGGAGAAACACAGCTCTGTCTCTGTACATTGTGGTCTCAGCACAAAACACAGGTACACTCATGTGGCCCCACAGAAGAAGACGCACACATTGAGGCTGCCTGTGTGTATACTCGGCAAGAAGGTTTTAAGCCTAGTACACATGGGATGAATGTCAGGCGGCCAAAAAAAAAAAAAAAAAAAGGAGGGGGGGGATGGGCTGACATTTGGCCCGACATAAACCGGGTATTTGGCCGGCTTCTCTCAGAGTCATTCCCGAAAAAGGTCTGCCGACTTGCAGAGCAGGGAAGATCACCGTACTAACATTGGATTGCGTTGGTAGGGTGTACAAGGTTTTAATGTGGTAGCCTAAAGTTCTAATTTTCAACTGAAAAGACTGATGATGTCTAATCTTAGACCATGCATTTATCAGCTTTCATCCGACCTCACACAAAATGCATCTAGTTAGCACAGAGATCGATCATTGCAGGGGTCTCCAAACTATGGCTCTCCAGTTGTTCAAGAACTACAATTCCCATCATGCCTAGTCATGTCTTTGAATGTCAGTTTTACAAGCCTCATGCAATGTGTAGTTCTGCAACAGCTGGAGGGTAGTAGTTTGGAGATCCATGGTCTAGTTCAGGGATCTCCAAACTACGGCCCTCCAGCTGTTGCGGAACTACACATATCATGAGGCACTTTAAAAAACACTGACATTCAAAGACATGACTAGGCATGACTAGGCATGATGGGAATTGTAGTCCCTGAACAACTGGAGGGCTATAACTTGGAGACCCCTGCTCTAGACGGTGGAACTATGATGGGGTAAACTGTGTAGAGGCACCTGACCACAGCAAGCAGTGACCTATTTAATGAGAAGTACATTTAGGTGTAATATCCAAATACAACTTTATATAAGCATGGATACAAAGTGCTGTTCCCAGGGTCACACTGATAATTCAGTGAACATTGCTGGGACCAGAGTCTCCAAATTCTTTCATATGTGCCTTGAGGACTCAAGCTACATTATCTACTCATCAGATTTACCAGCTATATGATCTACCCATCTGCATTATTAGCTATACATCACTATTCCTTGCCTCGGTGACTCATAACCAGTTTTAATCCTTTTTAGTTAAAATAAAATATATAACCAACAGGGTGCGCGAGATCTTCCATCTTAAACCACTGTGTGCTGGATGGGTTTTCGCCATTGTATGAAAGTATGCACAGTATACTTGCACATTATGGCACACCTACCATACAAGCGTGTCCTTCTCCAGCTCTGTGCAACACGAGCTTCATCTCCCAACACCATCTCTACTACTTCTGGGTTTCCAGGCATTCCCTCTAGTCACTGGGCGCCCATTGATGATGTAAATCATGTGCAAAGGAGTTACATGATCCCTGGCACCCGAGTTGAGAATGTACACTGCAAGGTTCATGCACCATATAGCGTACTAAACGGAAAGGGACAGAAGAAAGTGTACGCCTTCTGTAAAAAAGTACCTACCTCTTTTTTTTCCCCTCTAGAGTTTACCTACACTTTAATAGCAATGGCAGTTGGGTGAAGCCAGAAATTTGATGGAGTATGGATGAGATGATCTTTTTCAGCAGATGGGTGATGCAGCTATCAGTTAGCAATAGTCTGGCCCTTTAAAAGTTGCATCTGGTGACCAACCATCAAGAAGTAATGTACAAGCAGTAAAAAAAAGGAAAAAAGCAAAGAATAATAAAAAAATAGCATTTGTGGTAATCCTATGCAGAGGAAACCATTCATAAAAATAATTTGAGACATTCACAAGCCAGCCAAACTGTACAGAAGTAGAGCATCACATTCAAGGTTGTCAAATGGTTTCCAGGGAATGTAGAAGACAGTCGAATCAGTGAATGGAAACACACATATCAAATATGGCTTTGCTAGATTTAAGGCATAGCAATTTGCAGGGTGCTCAAAGCAGAATGAGTGATGTTATGATGCTTCGAAAAAGGAATTTCAATTTCTGGTTTCAAATCCTGTATTTTTATACAGTGAAAGGTAAACAAAATAACCTGTATATCATGAAGTATTTATTGCTGAGGAAAAAAACATTTTCTTTGCTCACAATGCATTTGTCCAAAGGTGCTTAGCATGTCATTAATATAAACAGCGTCTGCTTCTCAAAAACCCCCTCAGACATAAGTGAGAAACTCATTCCTGTACGGAGTCTTCGAAAATAACCTTGTATTCAGATATAAGGCTCCATGCACACTGGACGTTAAAGTAACATTATAAAAATGCCAGTAGCTTTGCAATGAGACTTTCAACATTTAACGTTTTTGCAATAGCATTTATTAGCAATTTTTTCAATGTTAGGGTTTTTTTTTTCCAATGGATCAAAAACGTTAAACGCTGGCGTGCCATGTTTTTGAGCATTTATCAATGTTTATCAGCGTTTACCGTTTTTTGTGGTCAGAAAAATGTCTCCTGAATGCAATTTTATGGCGTTCAGAAAACAGCCCATAAAAACTCCACTGCTGATCAACATCCAAAACCGTCCATGTGTACATGGACGCATATGATAACAGAGGGGAGTTTATGAGCTTCATTGTGCATGGGGCATAAAAGTGATAGTAGAGCACAGTTATAGCTGAACATCAGGTTCTTTTGAAATATGACATTAAACCTGCTTCTTCATCAAGGCAAACAGCAATATTCACTAACCCACTGCAACCAATCAAAATGCATCTTTCACTAATCTAACTCCAGGGAAGTGAAACGTGATTGGTTGCTAGCGGTCAGCACTTCCCTTATTAGTCTGCATGTGTTAGCTGGAATGGAGTCACGCATAAGAGGGAGCCTACATGTAAGCAGTATCAAACAATGGTCCAACCTCTCACAGTGGAAACAAATATTTGCTATAGGAGCAATCAATGCAGCATTGCCCATCAACGTGGCAGAAAAAAAAATCTCAGGAGCTAGAAAGCCAACAAGAAAATACTGCTTGTGCCCTAACTTAACCTAACCAACCAAGCCTTCAATTTCCCCTCATGTTGCTACGCAAAAGGTATGTTGTAGCCAGGAATCTTTTTTTTCCCCATTTCTTTTTCAATTATATTTCTAGCATGATTATTCCATTATTGATTAGATCCCTCCCCCCCCCCCCCCCCCAATTTCACTGGAGCGCTGGGCTCTGGAGGGGGCAGGAGTGGCTGGCTCAGGCTCTTAGCAGCTCACTGAGAGGCTGAGCCAGGTGCTGGTCCAGGGTTGTGGGTGGATCCCAACCATGTTGTTGCAACCTTTCCCAGCCTGGACCTGCACTGTGATGTCAGCCAACAGCAGGCTTTTGCCGACTGTCTGCTGAAAATGGGTCACAGGAGTGCAGAACGAACTGCACTCCTGTGATCCACAGGAGAAGTACAGCCAAACAAGCTTTGGCTGTACTTCTCTTAAGTACATTTAGCAGCCTCAAATGGAAAATATACTTTGCTTGGGACCTGCAGATGCCTTACACTTCATCTTACGACAAATATATAAATTTTTCACAACCGATTTCTGCCTTATAAATAATTATTAGTATTCAGGAAGCACATATAAAGAGTAAACAGTAAGAAAACTAGAATACAATTTTAAGCAAGCATTTCTACTTTAAGTGCATTATCAGTAAAACTTGCTTGACATTTCTTTGCATATTTACATTATAGTTTTACACGAACTCACACGCCAGACCATGCTCCCATTGGTGACTAGCACCAAAAAAATACAGGAGGCACGTGCCAAAAATTAAATTAATTTCAGAATTTCTAACTCTGAGCAATCATTTGTATTATAGATCTACTAAAAAAAGGTAGCTGAAAAGGAGGGACTGTTGCATTGCACAAGACCATTAGGATAAAAGCAAGGCCTAGAAAGAGGTCATACGGACTCTACCAGAGCCAGTGATGAGGTTTCCAAGTCCTCTGTGTACTTGAACCTGAACTGGGCCATATTCTACTCGCTCCCCATCCACAGTAAGGATTCCTTTTGTCGTTAGAGGCTCTAAGCGGAACGCTCGAACAGGAACATGCACAACGTATGGACATTCCATTCCAACATGTGTCCCTTTTTCCATTGCCAAAAAAAGTCGAACAAGGGCTGTCCGAGAGATTCCAGCCTTTACAAAGAATAGGTGAACCAGTCCATCATCAAAGTAGGAAAATGGTGCTGTGAATAAGTCGGCCCCAAGGTGAGTCTGATAGATACCCAGCACAAGAACAAAGTCTCCTTCCACAGTAACCCAGGATTTGGGTAAAGGTTGCCCCAAAGGAGGCAAAAGATCATCCTTGGGTCCGTTTACCTGGTGGTGTGTAGGAAGCTCCACATCATTTGGCAGCACATGGTCATGCTCAGACAGGCCATCAGGTACTGAGTCAAACGTGAACTGGGAGGTGTGCAATGCTGTTGGAGAGCCAGGAGAAGGTGAAGTCTCAAAACTTGGTAGCTCATTGGTGTCGAGTGCAGCAGAGCTTCTCTCATACATAATATTACGCTCCTCACAGAGACCCATATCTGAAATAGTACGGTGCAGCTGGGAACGTTGTATTGGAGCAAGGCTTCCATTGGGAGATAGGGTGATACTCCTGCAAATGGGACGGTGCGCATCCAATACAGGCAGATAAGAAAGGCGGCCTCTGTAAGTACGCAAGGAAGCAACTCTTACCATGGTCCCAAAAGTGAAACGAGCAGAGCCCATGTGTCTGTACTTTTCACTTTCAATGTCCACATCGGAGATGAAGCCCCAAGCCACACTCAGAAAAGAAAAAGAGCGAGTACCAGAGCAGGTTGTGACAGACACGAGGTCCATAGGCATAACAGTACCATGGCACAGCAGCAAGATACAGTTAAGTAGCAGCTCTGACCCCATTGCCTGCTCAAACCTAAAAGAAAAAAAAAAGAAAGAAAACAAAAATCATACAACATGTCAAACTAAAAGATCTTCAGCTAGAAAAACATTTTATACTAATGCTTGAAACATTAATTGTAATTCATTTTGTAGTTCCAGTACCAAAGCCACAACATTAAAGCAAACATACCTGTGCAGACATGCTTGAATTAACAATAAAGATAAAGATTAGGCAATGGTACCCACTTTTCTGAGAACCCACAGCTGCAGGGTGCCACGGCTCAAGCAAAAACATGTTGTGGTGGGTATGATCTGCAGGATGCAACTTTCTAGATTTATACATAGTTGGCGCTGAAGATATATAGTTGAATGCGCCCAACAACGCACTGTGCCTTTCAATGAAGTGGGGCCCTGAACTGTGTTGTGGGATGAGCAGTACAAGTCAAAGCTTCTAGGATTCATCTAATAGATTCTAGTACTTCTCTGAAGTGACAAGGCAATTTATAGGTTTTTTGATTTGGGTTTGAAACGACTCAGTTGCAAACAAAGTTGACCAGCGTGCTAAGCCTGGCAAAACTGCACATATATTAGACCACAGGGTTTTATTGTCACTTTTAATATACAAGTTACTACAAAAGATAGCTTAGCTGTCCTTACACACAGGTCTGGGCTGCAAAAACAAACCCATGTACAGAAGTGTTAAAAAAAAAAAAAAAAACTGATACAAACCAGAACCCAAGCTACAAATGAAGCAAAAGCTATAAACATTGTTTTAGTTCACCTTGTGTTAGCAAAAGTTTCTCAGTAGCTATCAGTGTAAGCGCTAACAGGTGGCCCCTTGTATAAGGCTTAACTCTCTAACTAGTTCACCTCTTTGGAGGTGTCCGATACGTCCAAAGAGTGTAAAGGTGAACACAAGCGCACAGGCTTTAAAATGACTGTAAAGTCTTTTTTTATTACAAACATGCTATACTTACCTGCTCTTTGCAATGGTTTTGCAAAGAGTCGCCCGATTCTCCTCTTCCCAAGTTCCCTTCCAGGGCTCCTGGCTCTTCCTCTTCTCGGTGTGCCATCATAGGAAAGCCACTCAATCCCAAGCCACACTGCCTGCATCCATAGACAGACCTCGTCACAAGGATTTGACTAACAGCAGCAGGTGCCAATGGCTTCTGCTACCTCAGCAAAGTCTGTAAGAGCCACCACAGACGGCACAGCACTGGATTGAGTGAGGGCTCAGTTAAGTATAGTATAAGGGGGAGCGAAGGGGCACTACTGTTACCTAAAACATTTCTTACCTTAATGCAGGGAATCCACCCCACAGGCCAAGGTTTTAGTTTTTGTGTACCTCACATCAGGCTATAGTTTTAGATGCAAGTAGTTTTCAAATATCAGTCCTACTATAATCTTTGGCTTTGTGAACCTCGAGTTGAGCAGTTTTGTTTTCAGTGGCTAAACCGATGATTAAGTCTTGTGATATCTGAACGCTGTGTTTTTATAGTGACATTTAGCAAATAGCATGTCAAACGGCTGTTTATTTCTGTAGCACACCTTCAGTTTAAGTCCACTGTATTTTTTGCTCCTGCAGTTTATCCATTCTTGTCATATGCTGCCAGGAGCCCATTTTTTGGGGCAAGTGCATCTGTAATTCAGACCGTCACTATGCTGCAGATGAACGGATATAGCTGACTCATGTTGCTTTAAAAACTGACATGTCAATGTGCTAATTGACACATCTCGTTTACAGATATCACATGCTGTTAATTGGCAACCAATCCCTTATGACTCACTATTGCACCGTTCGCAATTGTGGTTTAGTCACTTCAAAGTTAAAGATTAAGTAACTGCACAATAAAACAATGGGACTATGCTACATTTTATAGTGTTTATAACGTTTCACAAGAATGTAACACATTACACTGTAACGAGGTATCAGAACAAAAGGGAGGTACAAGAGAAACCATTTAGCAGGCATCGGAGACCAGTGTATTAAAAGAGAGAGCAGCATATAATTGGAATCTGAGCAGTAGAATTATAAGTAGAATTATAAGCATATCATCTGAAGCAATGTTTGCAGGAGTGTCACAATTTGGAAATCAGGTGCAGTGGAGGATATAAAAGGGGTGATTAGTCTCTTTATTACCTGTATGTAGAAGAGATTAAGAAGAGGGGTTGACTAAGAATAGTTTAGGTGAGTGTAGAAAAAGGGGTAAGTAGTAAAGTGTAGAAAGGGGGAGAAAGGGTGTTCAAATGGGAAAACATTGGAGTACTTCATTGTAAGCTAAAAAACATGACTGTTTTTGGCACTAAGCAATTTAACCTGATATAACAGAGGGGATTCTAGTTCATAGGGAAAGTTATTTTTCATTGTATAGCAACAGCACGGGAGGGGAGGGGAGGGCACCGCTCACTCACACACAAACGAACTGACAGGCAGGGAGGGGAGGAGGGAGAGAGGACAGAGACAGGAAAGCTGCGGATGACGGAGGCATGTAAACTGACCATGGTGTCAGGGCGCAGCAGCCCCAATACACCATGGTCAGTCTACAGGGGGGAGGGTATAGCCAGGCAGGATCATCCAGGTTTTTTAGGGGACAGAAAGGGCCAAATGACACCGCACATGCACTGCTGTATAACATGCTTTCAAGGAACAGGATTTTTTTTTAGGGTAACACTTTAAAGTTAGTGCTTTCATTTTTGTTTCACCGAGTCTAGAGAGGTCTGAAAGCATATTGAATAGGTTAGGTAAGGTAATGTGAGGGAAGTAAATATTCAGGAGACAGTTGAGCAAACACAATCTTAAATGGTGTGTATCTGCGATTTCTAGGTACTGGATTGTAACTGTAAGTGGTTCCAGGGCTTAGATAAAAATAAATGCCTATATAAGGCATCCCTGTCTGGTTCCTCAAAAGCATGGAAAAGCATTCAGAACTGAACTCTGCTTATTCTATCACGACAAACAGAGAATCGTGAGCTAGGCAAAGAGCAAATATTGCAGAAATTGTGCATCTTGAATGGTCTCAAGGTTCTGGTAATTGGAAGCATCTAAACAACTCTTCTGCTTTTTCTAAAGGGAAGGAATCATAAGAAAGAGCAGAACTGGGATAGTAAGGATTTAAATTCAGATAATATTTCAATTGTGCCAGTCACTGGACAACCCAGATTTCAGTCAGACCTGTGACACTACCTATTGCCACTGACTAACAGAATAGCTACTCCCCTCATTAAACCATGGAAGCATATGGGAAAAGTGGGGCAAGAAGCAAGTGCCACATCTACTATATGGCAATGTGTTACCATCTAATAAGTGGATGTGTGAAGGAAAGAAGTCTTGGGTAAGAGGTAGGTGGGGTCTGGAGAGATTTATTAGGACATAAGAGGCCAGAGTTGTACCACAAACGATCTGGTAATGTTAGTATTGCGAGCCACAGGGGAAGTACCCTTGTGCCCCCATGCAAAGCCAAGATGTAGGTTAGGTGCTTATTGGTGGTTGTTGCAAAGGGAAAACGTGCAGGAGATTGTCAGGGCTCTCAAAACATAGCATAGGTTTCAGGTTAGAATAAAGCCCAAATCTAATGTTGAGATGTTGCCCCTGAGCTCCTAAATAGCAAGCCCAAAGTGATTATAGTACTTGACAGTATATAATCATAGTGAGTAGCACAAAGTCAAATAAGCAAGGTTTAAGCATGAATTAGCAGGTGTGTAGAGGGCACAAGGCAAGTGTCAGTCCATAAGAGTTCAAAAGCAGTTTGCATCAGGAGTACATAGCCAGGGATAGAGAAGTAAAACACAGTCAAGGAAAATTGCAGCTTCTGGCGTGATGTAGTGCGTTCGTGGGGTCGATTTACAAGCTTGTGTTTGGAATAATAAAGCAGGGATGTGCATCCTAAAGGTTAGAGTGCAAGTGTGTAGTTCCATGTGCACTTACAAGCTAACTGTTCTCTAAGGTTGGTAGATACTGGTCAAATATCGGCCGACTCAACAGAAACCGTCCGACATGCGGCCAGTATGTACAGCAACCGTATCAAGCGGGGATGCTGCAAAACTAGCAGATGTCCAACATGATCAGCACTCGCAGCCAAACAGCTCAAGTTCCACACCTTTATAAGGATACTTGTCTGTTCCTAATCCACTATAATCTTTTCTAGTGATGTACCATTTCTCAGACAGGTGCAGCCACATGTGGAGTAAGCAGCTTTACAAACTAGATTTTGTGCAAAGGATCCTTCATGCTACCCATAGTCTTCTGGACCAGGCGTGGTGGACACTTTTCTGCAATGGCTGACACTGGGGAGCAGGCAAACCTCACAGGACTGGAGTAGCTTTTCTAGGAGGTATCTCTTCTTATATAGAATAGTTAACATGGGTAGTAAAAAAAAAGGAGGTTTTAGGTGTTTTCAGTTTAATGGTTAGTATGATAGATACCAGAATTTAAGTTTACCTTAAGACTACAACAACCAAAATGCAGAGTCTTACAAATAGAGTACACCCCTCACATTTTTGTAAATATTTTATTATATCTTTTCATGCAACAACACTGAAGAAATTACACTTTGTCACAATGTAAAGTAGCGAGTGTACAGCTTGTATAATTTACTGTCCCCTCAAAATAACTCAACACACAGCCATTCCCATCTAAACCGCTGGCAACAAAAGTGAGTAAACCCCTAAGTGAAAATGTCCAAATTGGGCCCAAAGTGTCAATATTTTGTGTGCCCATCATTATTTTCCAGCACTGCCTTAACCCTCTTGGCCATAGAGTTCACCAGAGCATCACAGGTTGCCACTGGAGTCCTCTTCCACTCCTCCATGATGACATCATGGAGCTGGTAAATGTTATAGAGACCTTGCGCTCCTCCACCTTCCGTTTGACATGCTTGGCCAGTTCAACGCCTTTAACTTCACCTTCTATAGCAAGGCAGCGGTCATCTTGGAGGTGTGTCTGGGGTCGTTATGTTGGAATACTGCCCTGCGGTTCAGTTTTCAAAGGGAGAGGATCATGCTCTGCTTCAGTATGTCACGGTACATGTTGGCATTCATGGTTCCCTCATTGAAATGTAGCTCCCCAGTGCTGGCAGCACTCATGCAACTCCAGACCATGAGACTCTTACCACCATGCTTGACTGTAGGCAACACACACTTGTCTTTGTACTCCTCACCTGGTTGCTGTCACACGCTTGACACCATCTGAACCAAATACGTTTATCTTGGTCTCATCAGACCACAGGACATGATTCCAGTAATCTATGCCCTTAGTCTGCTTGTCTTCAGCAAACCGTTTGAGGGCTCTCTTTTGCACCATCTTTAGAAGAGGCTTCCTTCTGGGATGACAGCCATGCAGACCAATTTGATGCAGTGTGCAGCGTATAGTCTGAGCACTGACAGGCAGTAATGCTTGCAGCACTCATACACCCATTTCCCAAAGACAACCTCAGGATAGGATGCTGAACAGGTGCAGTCAATGTCTTTGGTTGACCATGGCGAGGACTGTTCTGAGTGAAATCTGTCCTGTTAAACCGCTGTATGGTCTTAGCCATCATGCTGCAGCTCAGTTTCAGTCTCTCGGCAACCTTCTTATAGCCTAGGCCAGTGATGGCGAACCTTGGCACCCCAGATGTTTTGGAACTACATTTCCCATGATGCTCATGCACTCTGCAGTGTAGTTGAGCATCATGGGAAATGCAGTTCCAAAACATCTGGGGTGCCAAGGTTCGCCATCACTGGCCTAGGCCATCTTTATGTAGAGCAACAGTTCACACCCCGAGACCTTGCAACACTAACGGATCACATAACACTGGGGAGGGAAAATGGCTAATTACACCCAATTTGGACATTTTGAGGTGTGCTCACTTCGCCTACCAGCGGTTTAGACATTAATGGCTGTGTGTTGAGTTATTTTGGAGGGACAGCATATTTACACTGTTATACAATCACTAACTTACATTGTAGCAAAGTGTAATTTCTTCAGAGTTGTCACATGAAAAGATATAATAAAATGGTTAAAAAATGTGAGGGATGTACTCACTTTTGTGAGATACTGTATGTTCTATGTTGATAGTAAGGCTACATCATTCAGATATGCCCAAGATATAGTTGATCATAAGCATCTCCTCATCATTAAGAGGTGTGTCAAACTGAAGGGACACCCAAGTTCCTTTTGCATATGCCCCAAGTCCTGTATTTACAGTTTCTCTGCACATTGTAGGTCTAACAATGCTTGGCCTACTAATATGGCTAGAGAACACTGGTGTTTTCTGGAATCTTTTTTAATTCAGGGTTTTTCAATAAAGCATACAATAAAGCATCTGTCTTGCAAAAAAATGTTGCCAAAGAGATTTGTGAAAAAGTAAAAGTGAAAGTATTCCCGCTACATATGTTCTAACAGGGGATCAGATCATTGTGATATCTATGTACATTATGTTTGGAATAACTGGGGAGGTTTATGTAGCAAATTAAGTCTCTGCTTGTATACAGTATACACAAAAAAAGTCTCAGAAAATCTGGAGAACTGATCCAAAAAGGTAGAGAGACAATTCATACATTTCTTCAATATCGTATGCCTGGACCACTACTTATCCAACGCATGCATTTCTTTCTTTCCTTTAGTGAATTGACTGACACTGTTTTAATGCAGTATTTACCATTATCGCATGCAATATTTGGGGAAAATGTGTCACGTGACTGACTACCGCATGCAATATGCTTTTATAAATGGAGCCGTGTGCGCTTTTTTCTTTTTTGTGCAAATAAAAAAAATTCACACTCACTCTGTTTTTATACACAGGGAATGCTCTCCAACACAACCACCGATTTACATTCTTGATGCCTATTCCATTACTAAGCTTAGAAATGTGACTCCTGTGTGAACCAGCTCAATATCTCTGGTGCGAGTGGTTTTCTTACCCTGCATTGTAGTTAATAGCTCCGGCCAAGGCATTTCCTGAGCCACAAGGCAAAATCCCAATAGGCATCTTTATTGCATCTTCCCAATCAGAGCGTTCCATCAAACCATTAATAACCTGAGTAGAATATACAATGACATTAGTGAGGAAATTAGGACAGCTCCTGCATACTTTTTGGAGTCTATTTCAATTTAAATCTATTTAGTATGCTGTATTAAGTTTGCAGGATTAAGGCTTCACTATTTCAAACACTATTAAATCAAAAACTAAACTAGGCATTGAAAAAAAACAAAAACAAACATGGAGTTCATTAATCCATAGCAGACAGTCAGAGCTTCACCATATAACTTCCTAAATTGTAAATTCTGATTGATTGTTATGGGTTACAACACATTATTGGTCTTAGTACTCCTAGAAAACAAAATACTTAACAAAAAACGTCATATAGAGCAAAGCTTTGCCAAACAGTGGGACATCTTACAGTTTTAGGGGATTAACCCGACTGATTATAAATACATTTGTTTTTCATACACATAAAAAAAAATAAAAAAAAAATAAAAAAAGGCATATTTAGACCACTTTCACACTGGGGTGGTTATCAGGAGCTTTAGCGCTAGAAATAGCCTCTGCTAAGGGATTGAAAACCGCCTCTCATTCATTCCAGTGCGTCTTGACACTGGGGCAGTGCACTTGCGGGACGGGAAACAAAGTCCTGCAAGCAGCATCTTTGGGGCAGGTTGGCAGTGCTGTATACAGAGCTCTCAAAATGCCCTGCCCATTGCCATTAATGGCCAGTGCTTTCAAAGCGCCAGAAAAGCTCTGCAAATCTAGAGTTTTTAACCTCTTTTTTGGGGTTAAAAGTGCCACGCTAGCAGTCAAAAAGTTTTACTTACACAGCAATGAAAGCAGCCCAAGACCCCATTCCCACCGAGGTGCTTTACAGGTGCTATAGCGCTAAAAATAGTGCCTCTCCTGTCACTCCAGCGTGAAAGCCTGAGTGCTTTGTGGTGGTGCGCTTGCAGGACGCTTGATAAAGTCCTGCAAGCAGCTTTTTCAGGCGCTTTAGGAGCGGTGTTTACACCGCTCTTAAAGCGACCCTGCCCATTGAAACCAATGGGCAGCGCCGCAAAAGTGCTGGAAAAGCGCCACTGCAGCAGTGCTTTATGGTCACTTTGAACCCTTTTTTGGCTGCTAGCGGGGGTTAAAAGCACCCCACTAGTGGCCGAAAAGCAATGCGCTGTTAAAAATAGTGGCACGTCCGGTGCTGCTCTGTGTGAAAGCGCCCTTAGAGTGTTGATATTTAATGCCCACATGCCATGGTGTACTTGAAAGATGGTAAACAACAAGAGGGGTCATTTAGTAAACATTGAATTTTTATAAAGATGTAAGTGCTTTAACAGGACACTACATTTTTTTTCCAAAAAAATAATCCACACACACATCCACTACTTAAAATGGAACTTTAGTCAGAAAATTAGGTCCTAATAGATCACTTCAGGCTGACCCCTTTTACAGGTAAAGCTATGTAAAATTAAAAATAAGTGCCTATACTGTTTAAAATCCAGTAATGCACGGTCTCACTCTGCTCATGCTCAGTTGCTCTTTATTCTCAGCACTGTGCCTAAAAGTAGAGCCACTAGAGGACAATCAGCCGACAGCTTTAGGATTTACTGTTACTGAAGGAGGAAAAAAAAACAGGAATGACACAGACTGTGCGCTGGGAACACAGATAAGGGAGGGAGAAAAGAAAAAACAGGAGCGGAGACAGAATAAACTCTGCTGCCAAGGAGACACACAAGCTTAAATCCCTTTTAATAGAAATAAAAAAGTGATCACAATTTTTTTTTTTAAAACTGTCAAAATAAAAATGAAGTAAAATTAACAATAAAAAAAAATAATAATAGATATATATATGTGTGTGTGTGAGTGAGATAGATATATATATATATATATATATATATATATATATATATATATATATATATATATATATATATATATATATATATATATATATATATATATATATATATATTTTTTTTTTTTTTTTAAAGCACCCCTGTCCCCGCACGCAGAAGCAAACGCATACAAAAGTTCTGACCACATATGAAAACGGTATTCAAACCACACATGTGAGGTGTCGCCGCGATTGTTCAAGTGAGAGCAATAATTCTAACCCTGGACCTCCTCTGTAACTCAAAACATGTAACCAGTAAAAAAAATTTTTTTAAAGCGTCGCCTATGGGGATTTTTAAGTACCGAAGTCTGGCACCATTCCACGAGTGTGTGCAATTTTCAAGCGTGACATGTTAGGCATCTATTTACTCAGCATGACTTTTTTAAAGCATGAATTTTTTTTTTTTTTTTTTAAAACACACGTTTGAAAAGTTACTGCGCAAATATCAGGCGCAATAAAAAGTTGTAATGACTGCCATTGTATTCTCTAGGGCGTCTGCTAAAAAAACATATATGATGTTTAGGGGTTCTATGTAATCTTATAGCAAATAAAATAATGATTGTTACATGTAGGATTAAAGTGTCAGAATTGGCCTGGATGCAAAGTGGTTAAAGAGGTTGTAAACCACCCTGCAGTATTTGTATCTATAGGTAAGCCTAGAATAAGGCTTACCTACAGGCACTGTAAAATATCTCCTAAACATACGCCGTTTAGGAGACACTTACTGTATACTGTGCAGATGATGACCATCTGTGCCATTTCCTCAGGGGTGCCTACCGGCTCCCACATGCATGTGCAGGAGTGACGTCACGCGGCTCTGGCCAGTCACAGAGCCGGAGTCCGCGTTCCCTGAAGGAAGATGGGCAAAGATAGCTGTGGCCTGCAGTGGGGACCATGCGTGCTTCAATCGCAGTTAAAGTATCACATAATGTGCTAGTATGTGATGCATAATAGCACATTATGCATTTACTTTGCAGGGAAGGGGGAAACATTTTTTCTCCCTTCAGAGTTTACTTCCTCTTTAACAAAGTAACCGTTTTTTGAGACCAAGGAGAGGGGGCGGGTTTCCAATAAGGAAGTAACTAATCTGGGCTTAAACAAAATGGCAGCCTCCAGCAAAAGGCAACAGGAGCAATGTGGAATGTATGTGACCAAATTATGGGTAAAGTTGCACTTTACCTACTGTTTTACCCTCTTACTATCCAAGCCATTTTTTAGTTTTAAGTACTGTCACTCTTTGAATAACAATTTGTCATGCAACACGATACCAAATACATTTTGTATTTTTTTAGGCAGATAGAGCTATCTTTTGGTGAAAATATATAATATATATATAATTTTTTTTAAAGAAAATCACTATATATATATATATATATATATATATATATATATATATATATATATATATATATATATATATATATATATATATATATATATATATATATATATATATATATATATATATATATATATATATATATATACACATATATATATACATATATATACATATAAAGAAAGGACTGAAAATTAGGAAAAGAATAAACTGTTTTAGTTTGTTATAAAAGTTTGTAAATAAAATGTGCTTATTCTTTCGTCATAGATTTAGGCCAGCTGTATTTAGCTACATTTCCTTGGTGAAAAAAGGGTATATTGTTTTTTGTGTGAATGTAATGAAATCTACAAACTATGAGATAGCTAGATGAAAATGTATCCATCCTGATGAACAAACTGCCTCATTTCTGGAGGCCCTAAAATACCAGAACAGTTTTTTTTGTGACTATTATTTTGACAATTAAGAAACTAAATACATTTTTTTTTCACAAACTTGTCAATTAACCACTTTCAGACCGGACCATTTTGCTGGTAAATGACCAGAGGTCTTTTTACACTTTGGCACTGCGCTGCTTTAACTGGTAATTGCGCGGTCATGCAATGTTGTACCCAAACAAAATTTGCGTCCTTTTCTTCCCACAAATAGAGCTTTCTTTTGATGGTATTTGATTGCCTCTGCGATTTTTATTTTTTGCGATATAAACGTAAAAAGACCGCAAATTTTGAAAAAAAATGATATTTTCTACTTTTTGTTATTAGAAAAATCCAATAAACTCAATTTTAGTCATACATTTAGGACAAAATGTATTCAGCCACATGTCTTTGGTAAAAAAAAAGTCAATAATTGTATATTTATTGGTTTGCGCAAAAGTTGTCACATCTACAAACTAAGGTACGTTTTCTGGAATTTACGCAGCTTTTAGTTTACGACTGCCTATCTCATTTCTTGAGGTGCTAAAATGACAGGGCAGTACAAAACCCCCCCAAATGACCCCATTTTGGAAAGTAGACCCCCTAAGGAAATTGATAAGAGGCATGTTGAGCCCATTGAATATTTTATTTTTTTGCCTCAAGCGATTGAATAATGACAAAAAAAAAATTTTTTTTTTTTTTTTACACAAAGTTGTCACTAAATGATATATTGCTCACACATGCTATGGGCGTATGTGAAATGACACCCCAAAATAAATTCTGCTGCTTCTCCTGAGTACGGGGATACCACATATGTGGGACTTTTTGGGAGCCTAGCCGCGTACAGGGCCCCGAAAACCAAGCACCGCCTTCAGGCTTTCTAAGGGCGTCAATTTTTGATTTCACGCCTCACTACCTATTACAGTTTTGAAGGCCATAAAATGCCAAGATGGCACAAAACCCCCACAAATGACCCCATTTTAGAAAGTAGACACCCCAAGCTATTTGCTGAGAGGCATGTTGAGTCCATGGAATATTTTATATTTTGCCACAAGTTGCGGGAAAATTACAAACTTTTTTTTTTTTTTTTTTTTTTCACAAAGTTGTCACTAAATGATATATTGCTCATGCATGCCATGGGCATATGTGAAATGACACCCCAAAATAAATTCTGCTGCTTCTCCTGAGTACGGGGATACCACATATGTGGGACTTTTTGGGAGCCTAGCCGCGTACGGGGCCCCAAAAACCAAGCACCGCCTTCAGGCTTTCTAAGGGCGTTACAGTTTTGAAGGCCATAAAATGCCAAGATGGCACAAACCCCCCCCCCCAAATGACCCCATTTTAGAAAGTAGACACCCCTAAATTTAGGGGTACACTAGTGAGACTAGGTAATAAATGGCGGGTGCCCTGAAACTATAAAAAAATAACTAACCAACCAGCGTCACCTGTAACAGTTATATGGTGATCACTGGTGAAAGGGTTAACTAGGGGGCAATCAGGGGGCTTTATGCGGTAGTATATGGGGGTCCCTGGCGCTATAAAAAGCTGCGGCGAACCTAAATACCTACCTGCCTAACTAGCGTCACCTGTGACACTAATACAGCGATCAGAAAAACGATTGCTTATTAGGCTGGGTTCACACTGGAGCGATGCGGGAACGCCACGAATGCGCGGCGGGTTCCCGCATCGCATGCCTCCCGGCGGCAGTTCACACTGCCCTATGCGAACTGCTGGGAGTGTCAGTGAAATGTTAATGACACCCCCAGATCAGTTCGCATATCGCAGTGCGATCTGCAAACTTGGATCGCATGGTGTGAACACCCATGCGATCCGATTCTGCTGCGGACCAAAAAAAGGGTCCCGTGCGAGTTTGCGGCGGGTGCGACACGAATTCAGCCATACTATCTGTATAGCTGAACTCGAATCGCACAGAGATCGGATGTGATTTGCACTGCAGTGCGGTGCGAATCACATCCGTTCTCATAAACCGCTGCAATGTGAACCCAGCCTTAGTGACACTGGCGACGGGGGGTGATCACGGGGTTAAACCTTTATTGGGGGGGTTAGGGGGGTACCTTAGAACTAAAGGGGGCTAACCCTAACTGCCCTAACAGTTATTAGTCACAAATGACACCTGCCGGGTGATCAGGGGGTTAAACGTTTATTAGGTAATAAATGGCGGGTGCCCTGAAACTATAAAAAAATAACTAACCAACCAGCGTCACCTGTAACAGTTATATGGTGATCACTGGTGAAAGGGTTAACTAGGGGGCAATCAGGGGGCTTTATGCGGTAGTATATGGGGGTCCCTAGCGCTATAAAAAGCTGCGGCGAACCTAAATACCTACCTGCCTAACTAGCGTCACCTGTGACACTAATACGGCGATCAGAAAAATGATCGCTTATTAGGCTGGGTTCACACTGGAGCGATGCGGAAACGCCGCGAATCCGCGGCGGGTTCCCGCATCGCATGCCTCCCGGCGGCAGTTCACACTGCCCTATGCGAACTGCTGGGAGTGTCAGTGAAATGTTACTGACACCCCCAGATCAGTTCGCATATCGCAGTGCGATCTGCAAACTCGGATCGCATGGTGTGAACACCCATGCGATCCGATTCTGCTGCGGGCCAAAAAAAGGGTCCCGTGCGAATTTGCGGCGGGTGCGGCGGGTGTGGCGGGTGCGGCGGGTGCGGCGAATGGCTGAACTCGAATCGCACAGAGATCGGATGTGATTTGCACTGCAGTGCGGTGCGAATCACATTCGTTCTCATAAACCGCTGCAATGTGAACCCAGCCTTAGTGACACTGGCGACGGGGGGTGATCACGGGGTTAAACCTTTATTGGGGGGGTTAGGGGGGTACATTAGAACTAAAGGGGGCTAACCCTAACTGCCCTAACAGTTATTACAGTCACAAATGACACCAATGCAAAAAAAAAAAAAAAAAAAATGACATTGGTGTCACTGTGACTGGGGGGCAGGGGTAATTGGGGGGGTGATCGGGGGGTAAAGGGGGGGTGTGAGTGTGCCTGGCATGTTCTACTGTGTGTGGGATGTGTTGGTGCAACTCACTGATCCGCTCTCCTCCGTGTCGGAACGAAAAATACCGACACGGAGGAGAGAATACATCACTTCCTCTCCTGTGTTTACATTACAGGAGAGGAAGTGATGTCACCGGGGATTTCCATTCGTCGGGAGCGATCGCGAGGGGGTGGCCATGAATGAATGGCCGTCCCCTCGTCCGGGATCGCTCCCGAACGAAAACCGACCGCCGCAGGCACCGGGCGGGGGCCCGATCGGGCCCCCGACCCGCGGGAGGCAAAGGACGTACATATATGTGCTTATGCCTGCCCGTGCCATTCTGATGACGTACATCGGCGTGAGGCGGTCGGCAAGTGGTTAAACAAGTTATTTCTGACACACAGCAAAAGGCATACTTACAATTACACCCCAAAACACATTTTGCTACTCCTCCTGAGTATGGGAATACCAAATCACAACCTAGAAACAGAGAGGGGTCCAAACTCCAAGGAGCACCTTCATGCAAATGAAAGGCATAAAACTACACATCTAATTTTCTGACTACCCATTACAATTTTTGGAGGCCCTGGAGCACCAGAACAATGGAAACACTCACAAAATTACCACATTTTGGAAAGCAAACACCCCAAGGCATGGGTGAGTCTTTTAACCACTTGCCGACCGCTGTCAGTAAATATACAATCGGCAGAATGGCACGGCTGGGCAAAGTAGCATATCCTTACATTACTTTGAATTTTGCGCTGATGGCGGCATGCATGCGTGTCTGCCGCGAGCTCCATGACCGCGGTACCAGTGGACTCGATCACCGCTGGGATACCCGCGATCGTGTCATGGAGCTGAAGAATGGGGAGATGCCAATGTAAACAGCATCTCCCTGTTCTGCCAAGTGACAGGACACTGATAGTCTGTTCCCTGTCATCGGGGGCAGCGATCAGTGTCGTGTCACTGCTAGCCCATCCCCCAGACAGTTAGAATCACTCTCCCAGGATACACTTAAATCCTCCCCGCCCTCTAGTGGCTAACCCCTTCACTGCCAGTGACATTTTTACAGTAATCAATGCAATTTTATAGCATTGATCCCTGTACTAATGCCAATGATCCCAAAAATGCGTCAAAATTTTCCGCTGTGTCCGCAATAATGTCGCAGTCACAATAAAAATCGCTGATCGCCCCCATTACTAGAAGAAAAAAAAAATATATATTTTAATAAAAATGCCATAAAAACTATGCCCTATTTTGTAGATGCTATAACTTTTGCGCAAACCAAACACTTATTGCGATTTTCTTTTACCAAAAATATGTAGAATACGTATCAGCCTAAACTGAGGAAAAAAAATATATATTTTTTTTTATATATTTTTGGGGGATATTTATTATAGCAAAAAGGAAATGCGTTTTTTTCAAAATTTACGTTTTTTTTTGTTTATAACACAAAAAAATAATAAACCGCAGAGGTGATCAAATACCACCAAAAGAAAGCTCTATTTGTGGTAAAAAAAAAGGACATAAATTTTGTTTGGGAGCCACATCGTACGACCAAGCAATTGTCAGTTAAAGTGACGCAGTGTGAATCGTAAAAAGTGCTCTGGTCAGGAAGGGGGTAAATCCTTCCGGGGCTGAAGTGGTTAAAGACGTATTTTTTTTTTTTTGCCAGAAGCTTTTGGAAAATGCAGAATGAAATAAAAAGTTTTTTTTTTTTATATAGTGCGTAGCGCACCCCTGAACTCTGCACTATAGTTATATTTGTAAGAAAAGCATAGCAAAACATTTCTACAAGGTTTGTATTGACTGAGACCCTTGTTACACTACTGCATTGCTGTAACATATTATATGCATTTGGTGCACTGTGGTGTTACTCATTTTGAATGTCACCCCAAAAGGGAAACACAAAACACGGTAAGACAACACTGTGTATTGTGGTGTGCTGCGTTACCCCCACGTCAGAAGGTACAATTTAAGATTGGTTATAGTTAGGGCTGAAACAACTAATCGATTAATCGACAACTAATCGATTTTGAAATTAATCGGCCAGTGAAATAATGGGGTTAAAAAAAAAAAAACTAAAACGAGCCCTTTATAGTACAAAAATATAACCACCACTGTAAATATTACTTTCACTGTTCTACAGTAAAAAAATGAACCCCTTCCAGTAGTGATTATCTGCTTTTTTTGTACTATAAAGGGCTAATTTTACTCTTTTTAACCCAATTATGTTACTAAACGTCTTAGCCTGGTTCACATCTATATGTTTGTTGTTGCTTTTTTGTAGAAACGCACCACAGTTCATTTACATGGTTTTCTATGGGACACGTTCATATCTACGCTTTTTTCAGCCACTGCATATTTGGAAAGGGTTAGGGACTTAACGCAAAACTGTGCTTTTGTGGTTCAATATACTTCAATGGAGAAGCTGCAGAAAAGCATGTAATGCGTTTTTGCAGCAATTTTGTGCTTTTTAATCTGCCCAAAAATAAAAAAAATGCAAAGAACACAAATTACAGTAAAATCACGTGCGCAAAAATCAAAATGCACAGCAAAAAGCACTGCAGAAACAGATCAAAAGCAAAAACTGCATAGGTGCATACCAAGCTTTATGCTGGCCACAGGGATCAATTTTCAGGTGAGAATATTCAGATGAAAAATCTTTGTACATTCGCTGAACGAAAGAATTCCATTTCCAAATTTTCCTGTCACGGTGGTTGAAAATGAACGTCAATTTGGCCCACTTTTTTTTTTTTTTTACGGTTATTAAGTGATCGAAACAATAAATTGGCCAACTAATCGATTATGAAAATTATCGTTAGTTGCAGCCCTAGTTCTAGTACATCTCACCATCAGTACCGGCATGACGTCTCTTTCACTGTAATAATGGGGCAGACTGCGGCATGCATAACAAGAGTGCACAACCTCTAGTTCCTCAGTTGTCTGGGAACTTCAAGTCTCATAATTTCCTGAGAACAACATGACAATTTGATCCCCAGCACCAGAACAGTTGTAGAATAAAACTTGGGTATGAACAAGCAATAGTTTGGACAGAACTTTTAAAATTACAAGTCATTGTTTGAGCCACATTAAGACTAAAATTCCCCTCCTACCCAGAGAGCTTTTACAGTTTTACAAGGTCAAAATATCCCACTTCTCCTGCACCACCTCCTGTACTGAAATCCTTTAAGTTGTACATACAAGGATCTATTGTCACCCAAAAGAAGACTTTGGAAACCTCCTCAGCTAATACTAAACAGGTGTAAATGCTGCCACCAACTTGCAACTATACCTTGCTTACATCTGAAACCGGAGACGTGTATGTATGGGGGCCATGCCATTGCACATAGGGTTCTTCCAATTCTGCCCATCATCAGATGACCAAATCTGTTGTACATACTGGATACCCACACCTGAGATGTAAAGTCAGGCAAGCGACTTGCCTGTGCAGAAGTAACTTCAGTCCACAAAAGACAAAAAAATTAAAAATAAATGGGTAAGGACTACCAAAAAAAAAAAAGAAAATTGTACTATTAAATAGAAGGTGAACTGGGTATTTCTCATAACTCCAAAGACATGCTGGTAGGTTAATTGGATCCTGTCTAAATTGTCCCTAGTATGTATGAATGTGAGTTAGGGACCTTCGATTGTAAGCTCCTTGAGGGTAGGGACTGATGTGAATGTGCAATGTATATGTAAAGCGCTGCGTAAATTGATGGTGCTATATAAGTAACTGAAATAAATAAAAATAAGAGGTCAGCAAAAGTCAATGGTCACCAACCTATTAGATTGATGATGTCTAGGTAAATGTCCTGGAGCAAGCAAACAACCTGCGAGTCAGGACTTCTGATCTGGTTACTTGTTCTGAGTCAGTGAAGGATATTACTGAAGCAAGAGGATCAGCACGACAGCCAGGGATTTTGAATTTCAGAAGCACACCGATGGCAGTCCACAGAACAGATTTAATTTTAATCAAGAAAAGTCATAACTAAAAACACACAGTATATAACAGAGGGCTCTCCAGTCCTGGTAAAAAAAAAAAAAAATGTTAAGTTTAAAAAAAACAAAAATATTCACAAAACTTCCACACATGCTGTTCCCACACAACAACAAATCTACATGTGCAATGTAGGATTTTTTCCTGTCCTTTCTGGTACAGCGTGGGAATAGCTCTCTAATCTGCCTTCAATGTGAAAGAAGCTTTTCATTGCAATGGTAATATTAGAACAGTAAAGCAAGAGCCTGCCAATGGAAATCGTAGGCAAAGTCTACAGACATTGAATAATACTAACATATGGGGGGACAATACCATTCCATCTATCATTAAAAGAGATATACAGCATCACAGTCGAGAACCATCCATCTTTCTTTACTATGCCTCCAGGCAACTTTGCCTTTTAAAGGGAAAGCACTACTATCTCTAAAACAGCAAGTATAAGAAATGTTGTTAGACGGCTATTTTTTTTTAATGCATTTTTTAAAGCGTTCCAGCACCTGAGTAACGCAAACCAAAAACACTAGTGATGTACCGAAATTTCGGTCGCCGAAACACATCGGCCGAAAATGCCCTTTTCGGCAATTTGCCGAAAGAGAAAAACGGCCGAAAATGGGGTGTGGCCTGGGTGGGACGGGGCTCCGCCCCCGCCCCTGGTGACGCCCATCATGGGGGGTGCATAGCGCAGGAGAGCCGCCTCCGCTGCCTGTTTGATCACAGCTTTCATTTGAATAGCTGTATGTTCCCGGCCGCGCGCCGTCACACACAGCCCCTCCCCCTTGTCCGGGCACTTAGATAGACAGATCATCCGCAGGATTGGACGGATGATCTGTCTATCAAAGTGCCCGGACAAGGGGGAGGGGCTGTGTGTGACGGCGCGCTGCCGGGAACACACAGCTATTCAAATGAAAGCTGTTATGTTCCCGGCGCTGTGATCAAACAGGCGGCGGAGGCGGCTCTCCTCTCTTCCCTGCACAGGCTGGCTGCAATGGGGCACACACTGGCCTGCAATGGGGCACACACTGGCCTGCAATGGGGGATGCCTCCTGTACCACGTCCTCTGTACCATGTCGCCAGTCTCTGACCACCTCCTGTACCATGTCGCCAGTCTCTGACCACCTCCTGTACCATGTCGCCAGTCTCTGACCACCTCCTGTACCATGTCGCCAGTCTCTGACCACCTCCTGTATAAAAATATTTTTTAAAACCAGTCATTTTCGGTATCGGTGCTGTTTCGGTATTGGTTTCGGTTTTCGGCCTAGTGTATTTTTCATTTTCGGTATGGGTTTCGGCACCAAAAAACCCATTCGGTGCATCCCTAAAAAACACCATTTAATTAAATTTAAATATTCAAAACAAACTCTCCCCATTCATCCATGTCTCTGTGCTTTATTTTGCTGAGCAAACACTTTGAAAAACACCCCCCTAGCATTTCTGGCTGTGGCCATCTTGAGTAAGGGCAGATGATTCCTGCAGCATTTACTTTCTGGAATCCTTCTGCCCTTAGCTCAAACATGCATTCGGTATGGCATGCTTGGCCAAGAAAAAACCTCCTACTCTCCTCCCCTCCTGAAGACTCCTGGGATGTAGGACATTTGCCTAGACAAGAGACCAGGAAGTAACTGAAGAAATGTAAAAAATAAAGTTGAATCGCTTGCCGACTGCATAACTTAGTTCTACGGTGGCATTGCCGCTCTGCTATGCTGGATCACATACCTAGTACGTAATCTGGCACTTCTGGGTAGGGGGTGCGTGCCGTAGCTGTGCTGTGACACAGCATAGCCCATTAGCGGGTGCCAGCCAATAGATGTCCGCCAGCACCCTCTAATTGACCAGGAGACACACAAAAACTGAGCACTGCCTACGTAAACAAGGCAGAGATTTGGTCTGACAGGGGGAAATTGATGGATTTGAGGTACCTGCAAAAGCAGGGAATACAATTCATCACTTCCCTTAGACCCCTTTCACACTGGCGCACTTTTCAGGTGCTACATCGTAAAAATATAGCACCTGCAAAGTGCCCTGAAACAGCCACTGCTTTGTCCCCAATGTGAAAGCCCCGAGGGCTTTCACACTGCAGCGGAGAGCTAGTAGGACGGTAAAAAAAAAAAAAAGTCCGGCTAGCAGCATCTTTGGAGCAGTAAAGGAGCGGTGTATACACATGTGCAAAAGTTGTAGCGTCTACAAATAGTGGGATTTTTTTTTACTGCTAAAAATATGCACTATTACTGTGCTAATGACACTGGCTGCAGACCCCCACAACCACAGCCCAGGGTTGTAGGGAAGAGGCCCTTGTCCCTAGCAACATGGGAGCAAGGTACTTTGGAGTGGGGAAGTTGAGGGCAAGGGTATGCCTGGTATGGTTCAGGGAAGGGGAGGGGAGGGTTAGATCTTCCCCTCTTTCCTGCATGCTTGGATAATGGTCTGGTATGGATTTTGAGGGGGACCCCACGCAGGTTTTTTCCTCATCTTGGTGTGGGGTTCCCCTTAAAATCCAGCAATTTTTTATTTTTTTCCACATTAAGTTATCAGTGGGGAAGCCCGCTGACTCATTCGTTGTTAAGAACATGGTGGCCGGCTTCCCGGCCTGCTCCTTAACCAGTTATTCACTGGTTGTTAAGGACAATGGCAGCGCACTACTTAACGCTGCTGCCACTAAATCGTAGCTTTGCACACTAAACGCCGGCAAAAGACACAAATATTAGCGTTTATTTGTTTGGTGTTTTTACAGTAGTTTTTAGTGTGCATGAGGCCTAAGGATAAAAAATAATCAATGAGAAGTGCATCTATACCACATGGAGACCCTAAAATTGCGCGTTGCCCTTCAACTGGGGGGCTCCCTGCCCTCCTAAATTTGTGGCCATCAACCCTGTCCTCAGGGCCCACTAACAGGCCAGGTTTTATGTATTACCTTGGGGAGACGCAGACTAGAATACTGCAATCACTGAGCAGCAAACTCTCTCATGTGATGTATTTCAGTGATCTTGCAAACCTGGCCTGTTAGTGGGCCCTGAGGACAGGGTTGATGACCACTGTTCTAAAGTATTAACCATGTCCGCGCCATTCCAGCTATGGTCAGAGTTCGTTTTTACTCCTCTGCCCCCCGCCTGCTGTTTGGGCAGCCACAGAGGGATTGAACTGTAAAATAAATACCCCCCAGTGCTGTTCCAACCCTCCCTCCAGTGCCCCCCCCCCCCCCCACTTGCCTAATGCCCAGGTGCCACCTGCCCTGGAGCTACTAGCCGGCTTTCCCACCTCCCCCTCCCACGGCTTTCCGTGCTGCAGGATAAAGAGGGCTTTTTTTTTTTAACACCCCCCCAGATGTCCAGGCAACCCTTCCATGCTGCTTGCTGGCTCTCCCCTCCTTCCCTTCCACCGGCTGCAGCCGCTGACAGATTGCGGTCAGCATGGGAGGGGGGGGGGGCGTGTTGCAGGGGATGGGGGGGTTGGTAAACATGCGTTTAACCACCCTCCTTTTCCTGGACAAATGCAGCCCAGTGTTCATTACAGATCGCTCCTGCATGCTTTCATCACTGACTATTAGTAAATATTCAATGGGCTCCTGCGCTTAAATGGGATTTGTGAGGAATGCTCTTATTTAATGGATGCCGCAGGCACTTTCACGAGACACCAGCTCATGTATATAGACTAAAAGAAAAAATGGTGGTGCTAATAATTTTTACATCGGGATAAGAGTTCTCCTCTACCATACTAGTTTGAATACATACCATCTGATATATCTCCATCTGAATAATTAGCTCTCTAACATTTTCTTGTAAGGTTCCATTTTTTTGGAAGCGCAGCACCACCATTTTTTCTTTTCATCACTGACTATTACTATTGTCAGTTGGTGAATGAAACAATGTTCTCTTTTTGAATCAATAGGATTCTATACAGACTCCTGATTCATTTATATTAGGACTGCTACTGATTAAAATTTGTGTGTTCGATTAATACATTTTTTTTTTTATGGATTGACTCATTTCAATTATAACACACATACAGATCCAACTACTTTTAACTGATCTGCTTGCATTGCAACTTTGTATTAGTCAGTGGTAAATGTGGTATACACTATATACAATCACCCAACACTAGTTCGTTTCCACAATCCATGACTTAACTTCACAGTTCACACAAATAAGTTTTAAATTCAAACTGTAGCACTGACGCAAGTCATTTATTTTTTCCACAGTAGTGTGACAATCCCTCCACCTCTCGTCTAACTAATCTCTCGCCTTATGGCATGGACCCCTGTGCAAACAGGTGGTCATGCAAGCGGGTATCAAAAGGGTTAACACGGACCATAAACTTCTCTCACGTCTCCTTAGATCTCAGCAAGGATGCCAGGTCATGGATAGAAAGAAAAAAATCTAAGTGCTCACCGTTTAAGTATAAGATTTCATTTTTGTGTTCAAACAAACTACTCACATAAAGATGATAAAAACACAGCATGTAAAGCCGACAATCGTGTTAGTTCCGTAGGGCAGCAGCCGGTGACGCCATGCGTAGCTCCTCCCCGTATGCGTTACGTTCAATCAGAACTTCGACGCCACCGGACTCCTCCCCCCTTCTATTCGTTAGAAGGAGGCACTGGGGGGGGGGGGTTGGAGCTCGGTGACGATGTCCGTGACGTCACCATATCTTCGACGAAACTCTCTGAAGACCCAGAAGGTAAGTACCGATCAAAAGAATTTTGATAAAAAAAAAAATCATCTTTAATTTCCACAGTCCTAATTCATATACAGTGCAACTCAGGTTTCAAAAAAGAGCCATTAGAGGTCTGGTTAGACCCCCTGATGTCTCTCCAAATAAAATAAAAGTATTCAAACTAAAAAGTCGTAAAGAAAAAAAAAAATTGTAAGGGTAGATTTAGACGTGTATAAGACCCCTTTCACACTGGGGATAGATTTAGCAGCGCTTTATCGCTGTTATAGCAGCACTATTCGGCCACTACACAGGAATTTTGGAAAATTTGTTGCATTTTTAGCCACGTTCTGATAAACATTTACCCAAATATATATTTACTGGTTCATTCATTTTTACTAAAGCACCCAGATCCCCTGCATTTAGACTTGCCTACACCACTTTACAGATTTCTCCACAAGCTGCCTGGTTTCAGTAGGAGCATCTGACCATTTTACACCTTAAAAAAGTGATAATGGATGCTTTACCAAGACTACTACAATTATCAAAATGGGAACACAATCTGGACACTGCTTGGCGGAAGGCTTTTAATATCACATATTCCTCATCCCATTGTGTTAACCATTGGGAATGCTATCAGAAATCAATCCATCATTGACATCTCATGCCATACAAGCTCTTCAAATTCCACCCCTCCAAATCAGCCCTTTGCTGGCGCAAATGTGGAGAAATCGGTTCCATTTGCCACGTCCTATGGAAAGTCCCTACGATCTTTCTGGAACAGAAATCTTCCAAGTAGTCCTTGACATTGTTATCTCACCAATCTCCCCAGACCCTGCATTAGCAGTCATACACTTAAGGATACACAAAATTACCCTCCAAAGTTAGAGTAATACTCGTACATCTATTTTTAGCTGCAAAGCTCACTGTCACCAAGCTTTGGAACACAAACCAAACTCCATCCAGCTTAGATACTGTCTCCACACTTAATCACCAATGCAAGATGGAAAAGCGAATGTCGATTGCCAATATGACATTTACAAAGTTCTGTACAGCTTGGTCTGTATGGCTATCCAACTCTAGATGTAGCATTAAGATCTAATGATGTTTAATAACTAATCTTATGATTCCTATACGATTTGTTTCCCTACTTCCCCTCCATTCCCCCCCCCCCCCCCCCCCCGTCAAGAGACCCCTTACGGTTTAGTTATGCTTCATAGCCGGTTCATCTTATATCATTTTTTTGTCCAATATAATACCAACATCTGTAAACCTGGATTTGATAGGACATGCCTCTCACTCACTACTGCATTTCTTTACTTTACTTGTAATACTGCAATAAAAATTCTAATAAACTATTGGAAAAAAAAAATTCAAAATCAATGTGGATTGGGAGAGTGATGTTCCACTCTAAAGTTACAAACAACCAGGCCCTAGCTGCAACGTGCAGACAAATGCAGCAAAGTTCCAGAGGAACCTTCCTCAGACTAAGGATGGAAAAGGACCTGGGGGTCCTAATAGAGGATAGGCTCAGCAATGGCATGCAATGCCAAGCTGCTGCTAACAAAGGAAACAGAATATTGGCATACTGGTCACCCCACAATAGGGATAAAACTTTTTCACGGAGGGGAGTTTAACAAGACACGTGGCCACTCAAAATTAGAAGAAAAGAGGTTTAACTTTAAAACTACGTAGAGGGCTCTTTACTGTAAGAGCGGCAAGGATGTGGAATTCCCTTCTACAGGCGGTGGTCTCAGCTAGGTGTAACACCATTAGATAAGCACCTGAATGACCGCAACATACAGGTATATACAATGTATTACTGACATATAAATCACACACATAGGTTGGACATGACAGATTTGTGACTTTTTTCAACCTCACCTACTGTGTAACAATGTGAATGTAGCACCCTCTACCAATAGGTAGGTGCTAGTAAGGGTTATTTTACTAGGGTTGGGAATGGTCAGAGTAGCAGTGGGTGTGACCACCCGTGCTCTAGTTCTGGGGCGCCTCCCCTGCTTCCAGGGAGAATATTCTGGAAGAGGGTCTGGGCCTAGAACTGGAGTGACAGGCAGCTCACGTGAAAGCCCTGACCAATCCCCAATCGGTATTGGTAGGGGGCAGGCCTCCTATATAAGCTGAGGTGATATGCCACTAGGCAACAGGAGGCCATCCCCATCTTGGGGGGGGGGGGGGGGGTGCCGATCACAGGAGAAGGCCCAGGAAGAGCTGTGAGAGAACTTTTCCTCTACACAGGCATTGGCAATTTCTGTCACCACACGGATGGTGGCAGTGAGCTTCTGGAGCAGCGGGGCGGGTGAAGCTGTCGGAACACATGGTCTGGTCAAGGACTCAGGAGAGTAGGTCGGTGAGTGTTACCATAGTGGAGGGCTGGAGGTGCCAGAAGTCTGTGAGGGAACTCTGCTTTTACACACAGTCATTAGCAGAGTCTACATAATACACACGGTGGATGAAGGGGAGTCCTGGATCAGAGAAGGGACTGTGGGGACCTATGTCAAGTCTATGTGGCCCGAGGGCAAAGGATTTGCAAGTTGGGCTGGCTGGGAACAGTACCCCACCATCTAAGTCATACTTTTAAACTACTAGGCCTCCAGGGAGAGGTTCTGCAGGCCTCAGGCCTAGTAGCAGCGAGCAACCAGAGCCTGTAAAGGGACTTATCCAGAGTGGGTCCCTATTACCAAATAGAAGGTGTGACATACTTCATGTCAGTAACTACAAGTGTGGGCAGGCGGAACCCAGTGTGGGTGGAAGGAAACAAGTTTGGGCAGGAGGAAAGTTCTAGGAAGAGACAGTCTGCATGGAGATGTAGGAGGAGATTTACATTTAACGTTCATGCATATCCAATCCTCTGGCTCTAACATTGTGCTGCTGTGCTTCAATTATAAATATGATGGTAATGATAAAACCTATGGGCATCCCATATCCCTAATCCCTATCCAAGTTGTACCCGCCAATAAAAACAAAACCAGCAAAAGAATGTTCATTGTCTCTGGAAATGATGTATGAAGTCTGACAGTGGGGTGAATTGGTGGATTGTTTATTTCTGGCTGCAACACCATGGCTACATGACTAATGTTTAAATGTGGATATTACCTCAAAGAGAAGACCATCTCCAGAAATAACAACAATACCGTCCCATTCTTCCAAGCTGATAGTCTGTACCAGCTCTCGAGCATGGTTTTGTCTCTCTGGACGAAACAAGAAAGAAGTGATATAGTTAGTCAAGTGACAAAACCAATAATTGGAGTAATAACACATAATTTGCATTGTATAAAATCGCACCTGTTTGTACGAGGTTGTAGCTGATATCTGCTTCAGTAATTATGGGCAGAATGTGTGTGTGACACTGCTGCAGGGAATTGCCACGTCCACCACAAGGATTTAGTATTAGTAGTAATCGCCGGGCTCTGGGCTGGAGATCTCGAGTAATCTCTAGATTTAAAACATGTCAATAGAAGAGCAAGATTAATCAAGTCAGAAAAAACAGAAATGTCCTCACTACCCTGTTTCCCCTAAAATAAGACCTAGCATGAGTGCTGGTGATGGCTGCAATATAAGCCCTACCCCCCAAATAAACCCCACCCTCTTTCCCCAAAAATAAGCCCTACCCTGAGAATAAGACATAGAAGGACTTTAACTAGGGCTTATTTGGGGGGTAGGGCTTATATTGCAGCCAACGTCGACAATCACGCTAGGTCTTATTTTAGGGGAAACAGGGTAGTATCAAATCTAAAAGATCTTCTACAGGACTCTCAGCAGTCACCCATGTATAATGAGACAGTACCACAATCTGTGTGCCAGAAGATTTGGGTATAAACGTCTATATATATATATATATATATATATATATATATATATATATATATATATATATATATATATATATATAAAATGTATCGATCTCTCTATCTATATATAATTTTTTACTTTCTGCCAATATGTATTCTGTTACGTATTTTTGGTAAAAAAAAAAAAAAAAAAAAAAAAAAAGAAGATGAACGCAACAAACCAATAAGCATATGTTAATTGGTTTCCACAAAAGGTATAGTGTCTACAAACCATGGTAGATATACACTGGAATTTTATACAGAATTTTGGTAATGGCGGCGATCAGTGACTTATAGCAAAACTGCAATATTGCAACGGACAATTGAACACTGACACTTTAAGGAAACCAGTGACATTAATACATTGATCAATGCTAAAAATATACATTGTACTAATGACACTGCCTGGGAAGGAGTTAAATATCCAGGGCAATCAAAGTGTTAACTGTGTGCCTAACCAGTGTTTTTGTGTTTACTTTCAGATGCTGTTACTAAAGATGTTATATCACAATGGCTAGATCCAGGTCTGCAGTGCATGTTTAAATTGTAATAACATGTCATTATTCGAAACACATCAGCCGAAAACGGTGCTCCTGGCATTTTGCAGATAAAGAAAAAAAAAAGTGCCGATAATGGTGCCGAAAACACGCACGATTTTACTGTGATCATGGGGTTTTATAATAGGTCATGTGACTCAAAGAGTTCCATCAAAAACTTAACAGGTGCGTTATTGATGCGCTCTTACTGCTTTTCAATGCATTTGAACAGGGAAGTGCATTTTTTTTAACTAACCAAAAACGCAGCAAGTAAGATTTTTAAACACCATAAAAGACATACATAGAATTTAAAGGGATGCGTTTTTCTTGAGCTTTTCTTATGCTAAAAAGGGGCCTACAAACTCATACATTTAAATGCATGATATTAAATAAAAAAATTTAAAGCGTCGCCTATGGGGATTTTTAAATACCAAAGTTTGGCGCCATTCCACGAGCGCGTGCAATTTTGAAGCGTGACATGTTGGGTATCTATTTACTCGGTGTATCCTCCTCTTTCACATTATGCAAAAAAATTGGGCTAACTTTACTGTTTTTTTTGTTTTGTTTTATTTTTTAAGCATGAAACAGTTTTTTTTCTGAAAAAAACGTGTTCGAAAAATTGCTGCGCAAATACCGTGCGAGATAAAAAGTTGCAACGAGCGCCATTGTATTCTCTAGGGTCTTTGCTAAAAAAAAAACATATATAATGTTTGGGGGTTCTATGTAATTTTCTAGCAAAAAAATTTGGAATTTTACATGTAGGAGAGAAATGTCAGAATTGGCCTGGATGCAAAGTCGTTAAAGGGGTTGTAAAGGCTCTTTTTTTTTTTTTTTTTTTTTTTTAAACACGTTATACTTACCTCCTCTGTGCAAGGGTTTTGCACAGAGTGGCCCCAATTCTCCTCCTCTGAGGTCCCCCAGTGGCACGCTCCTGGCTCCTCTCCCACATCAAGTCCCCAATAGAGAAGTGCTCTCTCTCGTGGCACTCGTGCGGGAGCGCTCCCGTGTCCTGCTCTTGCGTCCTTAGACCGCAGGACTATGCACCGCCCCTGGTTCACACATCACTGGATTTGATTGACAGCAGCAGGAGCCAATGGTTGCGCTGCTATCAGTCTATCAAATCAGGACCTGAGACACTGGGTGGAGCTGGCGTGCTTGTCCCTGTTGCTGGAAAGACTGGGTTCAGGTAAGTAAAAGGGGAGGCTGCTGCATCACAAGAGGTTTTTCACCTTAATGCATAGAATGCATTAAGGTGAGAAACATCGGGGGTTTACAATGCCTTTAAGATACATTTGTCAGGAAATATTTTAAGTGTCAAAAGCTGTAGAATTGTGAAGAAACAACTGCAAAGAAGAGAGAATTATAGAGAAAAACACATATGTTGTGGCATTCAGAGCAAAATGCCCTGAAAATAAGGAACCTGAGAACAATCATCAAGGGCTTGTCAGAAAGGTCATTTGGGTAGTTTTTTTTATCATAATGGCAACAAAGATTAAATTGATTAGAAATGGCTTCAGCCAAACACTAATCATAAGTGAAAAATGTTTTTGTTTGATCATTCATATTCTCTGAAAAATGGCCAAGAAATCAAAGTCTCCCAGGATATGTCAACTGTGTATTTGGGCACAGGCACACTTTTCATACTTTAGGCTCTGTATGTCACCAAAATAAAATTAAAACGAAACAATCCAAATTAATTTGAAGTACAGACTTTCAGCTTTAATTCAAGGGGTTGAACATAATTATCATCAAGCACAAATTTTAGAAACGGCAACCATTTTTATACACAGTCCCTGCATTTTCAGGGGCTCAAATGTAAAAACGGACACATGAATATAATAAAATGTTCATTTTTAATATTTTGGTGAGAATCCTTTAGGCCTCATGTACACTGCTGCTGGTAAACAGACGTTCAGAGTCAGTTGGCTGCTTTTTTCAGCTGGTTTGTTTAATGTCATTTTTAGGCAGTTGCATTTATAGGCTTTTTTTATATATTTTTTTTATTTTTATTTTTTTTGCTTTCAAAGAAAAGGATGGAGTTCAGACACAGAAGTTTCTGATGCTAAAACGCGGTACCAGCATTTAGCGCATTTTCATTTATAAGCGTTTTTACAGGTCCCCATATTTAACATTACAAAAATCTAAAAATGATAGCAAATGATAAACTATTAAAAAAACTTGTTAATTGCTTCATAGACCATTTATACACCCCTAATGAGCCCATGGTCCAATCCAATACACCACTAGCATTGCTGTTAGCCAAAGTACAATTGGAATTGGACCTATATGTTGTTAGATTTCAAACAGATGACTCCACCATTGAGCTTCACCCCCGATTTGATCAAACATATTGCATGAAATTAAGGATTAGGGGGTTATGGTTAGGGATAGGGTTTCCCATTAGGGTTAGGGGATTATAGTTAGGGTTTTCCCCTTGAACAAGTTTAGGCTTATGGTAAGTGTTATGGTTTCCCATTAGGGTTAGGGTTTTAGCCTTGAAGAAAAAGTTATGGTTTCTGGTTAGGGTTAATTAAAAATACATATACAGCTTAAAAAAAAAAAAAAAAAAAAAAAAAATGCAACTTAAAAAATGAAATATTAAAAAAAAATTGCAATTACATTTTGCATAAAAAAAAAAAAAAACGACAAAATAAATGTAAAAACAAATATATGAAATTACATATACAGCTTATAAAAAAAAAAAAAAATACTAATCAGTTGTAATTTAAAAATTAAAATATATATTAAAAAAAATAGCATTTTTTACTCACATATGCTCATTAAGGGATCCATAGTAAAAGCACTGAAATTGAAGTAGATACAAGTACACTGCTGCTCTCTCAGCTGATGTTACTGACGCTGGTCTCACAGAATGGCTGAAATAGTTAAATACTGTTTTCTTACCGTGCATCACGGGACACAGAGCCATAGTAGTTACTATGTGGGTTATAGGCCACCTTCAGGTGATGGCTGCTGGCGCGCCCTAAGACAGTGTCTACGGTGTTGGTCACAAGATGTGCCATGCTAAGCTCCACTGGAGCAATTCTTGCTGGGGCTAGCTATGCAGCCGAATCCATTCAAAGTGTCTTTTAGGCCGAATTGAATGGTACCCGTGCCTCGTGTCCGAAGAAACAAGGTTTTGCCTGTAAACGCTTCTCTTTTTAGAGAGCTGGACCCCGGGATTCAGTACTTTAGGTATTGTGCCGTTTTCTTCCCCTCTTCACGAGGAAGAAGGGCCAGGTGAAAAAACAAAAAAACACAACGAATGGAACGCTGCCCTACTCAGCAGCTTCCAGACTTCCTCTTTGCCATTTTTTCCCCCTCTCTGTATGATCCCTTAGTGTTAAAGGCCCGTGCTCGTGCAGGAAAGCTCTTGCCATAGGCGACAGAGGAGGGAGGGGCTTAGCATGCCGTTGGCATCATCCAACGTCCAGTGCGGGAAAATGTGTTTTTTTAAAGCACCATGGTTACAGCTGCAAGCTGCAGAGGGCCACAAGAGCAAGAGGGGCATAAAATTGGTTTGTTGACAAAGGCATTCCTTTTTACACATTTACTATTGAATCAAGCTGAGCATTAATAGCAGCTGCAGTGGCCGGCTATTGCTCAAGCAATGGATGTGATTTCTTCTGGTAGTACCTCTGCTTTATGCATCGGGCTATGTTCAGAAGGGGGGGGGGGGGGAAGGGTTGAAACACCTAAAAAAATAAAAAGGGCTCTAAAAAAGGGTCTCCCTCAAGCTCTGGAAAGTCTACTCTAAAAATGGCATCCTCCCCTGAGAGGGGGTGGCTGTTTATAATGAGCAATTGGAGCCACGAAACGGTTTTCAACACTGCAGCCCCTGTTCATTTTACTCTTTCCTCAGCCATGGTAAGTTTTGAAAAAAAAAATAAAAAAAAAAAAAAATAAAAAGTTTAGCGACTTTAAAATTGCATCCCAGTGTGGTCAGCTTTCACAATCTGTAAGATTGAGGGTACAAATGTTTGCTGAATGATCCGCTCCACATTTATGTACCCTTAACTGAGTGTTTGGGTTTGCTAAAGCCTCCTCACACTGTGCATGCTTTTTCCTGTACATTCTTTGTTGGAAAAGTTTTTTTGTATCTGGAAGATCACCCAGATGAAACTTTTTAGAAAGGAAAATAATGCTTAACACTTTAGCCTATGGTAGAGAAAATTCACTAAGTAGGGTATACCAGCAACTAACACTACTATATGCTTTGTGAGCAAGTTTGACTTGTCTGGCAGACAATATTCAAATACTTAGGGATCTAATGAATAAAAGGTTGGAATTCCCATTTAAAAAAAAAAAAAAAAAAAAAAAGAAAAAAATTCTCTGGTAGGTTGAGTGTCTCAGCCTGCACTGACAGTAATTGGTTAATCGTTGGGAAACCCGTTTAAACAGGTGTTCAAGGTTATCCTGCTCAGCAGTTCCAAGAGGCAGCTTTATGTTTGTAATAATTGCTATGAAAGATTCTATCCTTTAGGCCTTGCACCCTTCGCCAAGCGTCATGCAAGAAGCTCCTGGATAGTCTTCCTTTTTTGTGGTAAAACATCTTTCTGGGGATATTTTGGATAAAATATCCAAAGAATTTCTAATAAAAGAAAGATACCCCTTTTTGCCATTTAAGCGAAGGAGTAACTATATTTTTATTTTAAAGCTCCTTCTTCTGTACCAGAGGCATCAGCCTCCTGGCAGTCACAAGGGCTTCGGCTGTCAGGTTCAAAGGCTAATCCTCAGGGTCAACTCCAGGGACAAGAGAGGTCTTGGGGAGGAAGCCTACAAGAAACTGTAGCCCTCTATGGCTCAGATCTGCAAGTTGGTCATCAGTCCATACATTTACCAGATTCTAATCAAGTAGATGTAAAAGGTCACAAGGATATCGCCTTTGGGCGCAGTGTACTGCAGACTGCAGTATAAGTCCTCTAGTCTCTTAGCACCTTACTTTTGTTGTGCCTCCCACCCTTCAGTTGGCATTGCTATGGGACATCCCACATACTAACTAGTATGGCTGTGTCCTGTGATGTACGATAAGAAAAATAGGATTTTTAAATCAGCTTACCTGTAAAATCCCTTTCTTTGATGTACATCAGGGGACACAGAGCCCTATTACTTACTACGTGGGTTATATCGGCGTATCAGGTGCTGGACACTGGCACGCCCCTTAAGGCGTGAACTTCCCCCATATAACCCCTCACTACTGGGAGTCCTCAGTTTTGTACCCAAGCAATCAAAGTGTATAAGGAGAAGAAGGGAGGGACCTCTGTGTCCCCTGATGTACATCAAAGAAGAGGATTTGATGAAAAAGGAGGAATCGTCCTTTTTAAACCATAAGTCTGCACAATGACTTGACAAATTCACTTAGATAGTGGATCTAGATGCTCCCTATCCTCTCCTTGGACCATCCAGCAGAATAAAGAAAATCTGTCATACGAACCCGAGAGGTCGCCTTTAAATGCACTCTGACCTCCCTTACTACATCAAGGGAATGTAGCAACCTCTCTTCCCTAGATTAAGGCTCTGGGAAGAATGAAAGAACAACAATATCTTGGTTTAAGAGAAAACCTGTCACTGCCTTTGGCAGGAATTCAGGATGAGGGTGTAAAAACCACCTTATCCATAAGCAGATATGGCTCCTTACAAGATAGAGCCGCTAGTTCAGAAACTCTTCTGGCAGAAGAAATGGCAACCAGAAAGACTATCTCTTTCTGGTCAACAGAACCAAGGGAAATTCCCCCTAAAAAGGTTCAAAGGGCTGCTTTTGTAAAGCTGATAGGACCAAATTCAAATCCCAAGGATTTAGGGGTGCCTTGATCGGAGGACTAATGCGTCTCACCCCCTGCACAAAGCTATGCACTAAAGAGTGAGAAGCTAAAGGCCACTGAAAGAACACTGACAAGGCCGAGATCTGGCCCTTGATGAGAGTCAAGGCCAGATTAAAGCGGAGGTCCACCCTAAAATGGACCTTCCGCTCATCGGATTCCTCCCCCCCTCCGGCGCCACAATTGGCACCTTTCAGGGGGGAGGGGGGGTGAAGTTACCTGGATAATCCAGGTAACTGCACCCACTTCCGGGCTAGCTCTCTGCGGAAAGGGGCGTACATTACGCCCCTTTCCGCAAGTGCCCGCCCCCTTCCGCAAGTGCCCCGCTGCCTGCTGGGAAACACACAGATTCCAGAGGCAGCGGGGACCGTCCTCATTGCGCAGCGCAGCTCGCGCATGCGCAGTAGGGAACCGGGAAATGAAGCCGAAAGGCTCCATTTCCTGATTCCCATACCCAAGATGGCGGCGGCAGCACTCGAGTGTCAATCTAGAGATCGGCTTCGGGTGCCGACATCGCGGGCGCGCTGGACAGGTAAGTGTCACTATTTTAAAAGTCAGCAGCTGCAGTATTTGTAGCTGCTGACTTAAAAAAAAAAAAAAAAAAAACGCGGAGTCCCGGCGGACTCCCGCTTTAATCCCTAATCCCATCTGTAGGAACTCAAGGATTCTACTTATAACATATTTCCTGGGGTGCCAACCCCTGGATCCGCACCAGGCAACATATACCTTCCAGACTATAGTAAATTATCCTGGAAGCTGGCTTCTTGGCATTAATCAAGGTAGATATGACTGAAGGAGATAACCCATGACCCCTTAGGCTGTAGGTCTCAATAGCCAGACCTTCAACTTTAGCGTCTAAGGTAGGATGGAATACCGGACCTTGCGAAAGAAGGTCCGGCCATAATGGCAGAGTCCAGGGAAATCCTACTGCCATCCTTATGATCTCGGCAAACTGCGTCTGTTCCGTAAGCTAGCGGATCCCTTGTCCTTGACACAAAGTTGTCGACCTGGTTGTTGAATCTGGACGCGAACAGGTCCATGTCCGGAGTACCCCATCTGACATATCGCAAAGACCACTCTCCTGGAAAAAAATTTGGCGGCTCAAGTAGTCCGCCTGCCAATTCTCTATCCCGGGAATGAAAATTGTCAATAGGCAAGGGATGTTGTGTTCTGCCCAAGACAAAAACGTGATTCACCGCTCTGGGCTGCAGGACTCCTTGTGCCCCCCCCTGGTGATTGATGTAAGCCACAGCCGTGGAGTTTTCAGACTGAATCCTGACAGGGCAGCCCTGCAGTCTGACCGTCCAGGCTCTTAAAGCTAGACGGATTGCCCGAATTTCCAAAATATTGATAGGCAAGGTCCTTTCCAACCTGGACCACTTTCCCTGGACAGAATCCTCTTCCAGGACCACTCCCAAGCCTAAATGACAGGCATCCATGGTTACTACCTTCCAGGTGGAAGGTAGAAATGTCCTTCCCTTTTGAAAATTGCTGGATATCAGCCACCAATTCAGGCTCTGACGTACTTCAGGAGCAAGCTGAACCAGAAAATCTAGTCCTGAACCTTTTTGTTGCAGGCCGACAGGATTGTGCTCTGTAACAACCTTGAATGAAACTGTGTGTAAGGGATGGCCTCAAAAGGAGGCCACCATCTTCCCCAACAATCTCATGCACAACCGAATGGAAGGCTCTCTTAGCCCTGATGAGATTAATTAGTTCTACAATGGAACCGATTCTCTTTGGAGGTAGAAATACCTTTCCCTGCCTGTCCCTGCTTGGTATCTATGATTAGTCCCAGGTACTGTACTCTCCTTGATGGCCTCAAGGAGGATTTTTCTAGGTTCAGAACCAAGCCTAGAGATTCCAGGTAGTTTACCGTTGTTACCAGACCGTGGTCTAACCCGGAAACGGAATGATCCAAGAGTAGATCATCCAAATAGGCTAGGACCATTATGCCCTGAGCCTTTAATCTGACTAAAGCCGGAGCCAGAATCTTTGAGAATACTCAAGGAGCTATGGCTAGAACGAATGGCAAGGCCACAAACTGAAAGTGATGGTTTTCTACTTCTAAAAACGTAGAAACCTCTGGTAAGCGGGAAATATTGGCACATGAAGATAGGCATCCTTGATATCGATTGAAGCCAAAAATTCTCCTCCTTGGGAGGATGGCTACCAACCGAATTGACTCCATGCTGAAGGATCGGATGCCCAAGTCCTGATTTAGATCTCTGAGATCTAAAATAGGTCTTACTTCCTTGTTTGGTTTCGGGACCGTGAAGAGGTTTGAATAAAAACCTGTGCCCTGCTCCTCTAAGGGAACCTCCGATACGACTGCCTTGGCTAGCAGATGGTCCAGTGCTAGGAGAGTCTTCTTTTCTGGGTTCTTGGGAAACCCTGACCTTAGAAACCGGGGAGACGGCAAAACTCAGAACTCTAGTTTGTAACCTAGTGACACCGCAGAAGGCACCCATTTGTCCCGACATTGCTCCTGCCACATCTTTGAAAATTGTAGGAGCCTCCCCCCCACCCGAGCGAGCAGGGGCGACCCTTCATAAGGAGGCTTTAGTACTCTGCTTGGTGGGCTTCTTTCTCCAAGATCTTTTCTGACCTTGGTGCTGTCCCTGGGGTTTTCCCTTTGAACCGGATGGCTGAGGCAGTCAAGACCTAGAGGCTGATGTCCCTGATACAGGAGAAGAGGCCCGCTTAAATTAGAAAGGTCTAAATTTCTTCTTTACTGGCAACAGAGAGCTTTTGCCATTGGAAATATTTTGTAAGTATTTATCCACATAGTCTCAGAATAGCCGTTCACCATGAAAAGGGAAACTGGCTAGCAGCTTCTTACACGGTGCTTCGGTTGACCAACTCTTAAGCCAAAAGAACTCTGCGAGAATGCACTAGTCCCAACATCAGACATGAAATCTGAATGGACGCATCTCTCATAGCATCTACTGTGAAACATAGTGCGTCTGCTAAATCAGCGTATGGATGAACCTGTTCAACAGGTACAAATTTAAGCATCTCCTCAAATTGTTCCTTAATGGCCTGGGATACACCCTTTGCGGCCATAACCGGCTGCACTGCTGAACCTGCTAAAGCCACCTGGTTCTTAGAAAGGTGCTCCAGCTTCTTATCCACCGAGTCCTTCAACATGAGTGCATTATCAACCGGACATGTGTGGTTCTTATTTACAGAGGTAATTGCAGCATCGACCGCTGGAATCCCCCATTTCTCACCTGACACAGGAGCCAGCAATGTCACCGCTGTCCCCTGTAGTCCAGAGCATCCATCTTCTTGGGGGGTCTCGCTGCTCCGCCGTTGTCACAATGACATCACTCCCGTGCGTGCGCATGGAAGCCGCCACTCGCGGAATAACGCTGTTGACAGCGGCACGCTCAGTGCACCTACGCGCCACTGTCTATGGCGCATGCGCCGTAGACAGCGGTGCCTGTCTTTCGGCAAATATCTCCTAAACTGTGTAGGTTTAGGAGATATTTCTTGGACCTACAGGTAAGCCTTAATCTAGGCTTACCTGTAGGTCAAAGTTTACAACCACTTTAACCCCGCTCTCAAGGGATAAAAATCGCATTAAGCTTTTTCTCTAAGCCAGCAATGGTAGAAGTGTAACATACTCAGGGGCTGAAGCGAACTGCAATAACAGCTTCCCCTGACGGCTCAATCTGACCGGCCGCAACACTTTAAGACCCTGTCCGAAAGAATGTCATCCTCTGAGTTTGTTATGACCCCTTAGAGGAGTTCCTGGCCCCCTTGCCACTCATAGCTTACAGTACAAAGCAGAGGCACTACCAGCAAAAGAATGTTACACTTGCTAGGCTATAGTACAGTACAAAGCTGCTATTAGTCCTAGCTATACAGTACAATGTTGTCAACAAAAAGGGGGGGATGCCTGTGTCACCAAACCTGACCAGCAACCACTCTGCTCTGTCCCTCCACTGCCAGTCTGCAGCTCTGCCTGTGTAGCTTAAATTACTTCCTCCATGTGTGGACGGCATCTGACGCCATTTAGCCATGCCCTCTGTGCGAAAACGCTCCCCTTCCTCTTTCAACAGGAAGTATGTGAGCACCGGCATCATGGCAGGCGGCAGGTAAATCCTCCGCCCGATGAGCGGCAATTTGCCCCCCCAAAAAAATAAAAAAACATTTTCTTCACTAAAAAGGAGGCAGCTGCCTGGCATTCAAGGGATCAAATACCACCAGTCTGGGGGCCCAGGAAGTGATCTGAACCCCCTTCATACCTGAAGGTCTGAGCTGGCTTGAACGGAGAGGAGAGGGGAGCTTTTGCTGTTTCCGCGTCAGAATGGGAGTGCTCGATACAGCCTCCAGTGGTGACACATAGACTAGACATGACATGACAACACAATACATGGAAGGAGAGATTCCTGAGAAAATCTCCCCTACCTTTCCTCCCAGCAGGGTTTATCAGAGATAAAAAACCCAATCTTCGCCCTTCACGGTAGGCTAAGAGACCTTGAAAGGAAACCTTCAAGAACAGGGTTACAATCCTTTTTTATATTGTGAAAGATAATGTTACGCCGAGTAAATCGATACCCAACATGTCACACTTCAAAAAATTGTGCCCACTCGTGGAATAGCGTCAAACTTTTACCCTCAAAAATCTCCAAAGGCGACATTTAAAAAATTCTACAGGTTGCACGTTTTGCGTTACAGAGGTGGTCCAGGGCTAGAATTATTGCTCTCGTTCTACCGATCGCGGCAATACCTCACATGTGTGGTTTGACTGCCGTTTTCATATGACGCTACTCACGTATGCGTTCGCTTCTGTGCGCGAGCTCGTCGGGATGGGGTGTTTTAAAAAAAAAATTATATATATATATATATATATATATATATATATATATATATATATATATATATATATATATATATATATATTATATTTTTTTTTATTTTACTTAATTTAATTTTACACTTTTAAAAAAATTAAATAAATGGATCACTTTTATTCCTATTACAAGGAATGTAAACATCCCTTGTAATAGAAAAAAAGCATGACAGGTCCTCTTAAATATGAGATCTGGGGTCAAAAATCTCATATTTGGAATTAAATGCAAAAAAATAAAGAAAAGAAAAGAAAAGAAAAGAAAAAAAAAAAAAGTACCTTTAAGAGGTATGGGCGGAAGTGACGTTTTGATGTTGCTTCCACCCTCCTATGGTATAGAGATGCGTTGGGGCCATCTCAGACTCACTCGTCTCCATACCCAGCAGCAAGAAGGACCAGATCGCCTCCGCCGAATTTAACCAAATATTCGAATATTCGTAAATTCACACATTTCATTTCACACAAATAGGTTTTGGTAAATACCTGAAATAAAAAATAAATTGTGCCTGTGTCCAAATATATATGGACCTAACTGTATAAAGTGAATCAGATAGGTTTTGAACCACATCAGATTCGCATAACATGTGAACCAGACCAGCTTTCAATGGAGCCAGTTCACATACATACGGGCAGGATGTGGTGCGAATAAAAGGGTTCTGTGCATTTTTCAGTCTGGTTCAGTGTCAAATTTGCACCTGAATAACTGGATGGAGACCGTACCAGTCTTTATTCCGAAACCAGACACGCAATTAAATTTAAATGGGATTCCAGTCTTAGTCCGTAGGGTTCAATATTGTGTTGGCTCACCCCTTGCAGCTAGAACAACTTAAAGGTAAGGCTGTCCACAAGGTTTAGGAGTGTGTCTATGGGAATGTTTTTTTTATAATCTTTATTTAACAAAACATTTTTTACAATTTTACTCATCCAACATTTACAGATTAATTTCTACTACACAATATTATCGGGTTACTTTTTATATTATAAGACTATCAATTACCAACCCATAACCGTTTTTATCTCGGTTCCATATTTATTCTCTTATTCATTCTGTAGCCCTATTACTTATCTATCCCATTCATACACATTCACACACTCCCACATTCACCAATAAAAAAATAAAAAATACCCCTTCCCCTATCATACCACCATCCCCTCTTTTCTATACCTCTCTCCCCTATCTTTATCAGGGTTATCTTCTTAAATTATTGCTAGTAGTAATGATGTTTTATATTCTTCCCATTTTGCCATGCTGACATTACTTGCCCCCTCAGACCTGTTTCAATTAACATTCTTTCCTCCAGGAAATGCATCCAGTCCATCTCTGTTATCCGCTAATCTACCGAGGGGGTTATCTCCTTTTTTCCCCATTTTCTTGCCATGACCGTTCTCGCTGCTGTTATAAAGTGTTTTAATATTTTATTTTTTTTTATACTTTTCACTGATCCTGGAATCATAGACATATAGAAATCAAAAAATCTGGTTGTATATTGTTCCCTGTCACATCCCAGTATATTTTCTTCCAAAATCTCTGGATCTTGGGGCAAAAAACAAAAACAAAAAAAAAAAAAAAAAAAAAAAAAAAAAAAAACACAGATATGTGACATTGTACCTATATCACCTTGGCATCTCCCAGACCCAGAGGTCATCGTTCTCTGGGTTAATACTATGCAAATCTATTGGACATCTATACCACCTCACTAAATAGTTTATAGTTTCTTTCTTGGAGCTTACTAGAAACCGACATCTTATGTGTTAGTATAATTGCCTTATCCCATTTTTCTCTTGGGATAAACTATCCCTAATTCTTTTTCCCATTTTTTTAATATAACTCAACGTTCTTATTTGATATTAAATATTTATATACATTGGATAGGTTGTGTGTTGGTTTCTGTTCTTGCAAAAATAATAATTCAAGTGCAGTCATTGCTCTATTTAATGTCCCCATTTTTTTTTTCAGGGCAATAATATATTCTTGAATTTGCCTATATTGCATCCATTTCTTCTCGTGTTCCCTGCCCAGGGTTTCCAACCGGGGGAAGTCTACTATCCTCCATTGTCTGTATGATCCTTGCTACCTCCCCTCTCTGCCATTTCAAGAAAGTCATGGCCTCTCTAGCTGGTGGAAATTCAGGATTGCTAAAGAGGGGTGTCATTGGGCCCACATGGGTGGACCCCATTCCCCGCTTCATCAACCCATCCCATACCTTCAATGTCGACCTAACCAGAAAAAGCATCTCTTCCTTTGGGGGCCTATTCTCTCTCTTTATCCATGGGAGCAACTTCAATTTTATACCCACAAATTTCCTCCTCAAGTTTCACCCACTGTTTACATTCCCTATTGTGAAACCAGTCCACAATCCTGGCTACCATCACTGATCTTAGGTAAAGCGACAAGTCTGGGAGGGCCATGACCCCATTCCTTTATAACCTAGTTAGAGTTTCCCCATTTATCCTAGCAGTTTTGCCTGACCATATAAAAAGTTCCCTATAGCTTTACGTAAAAAAAATTCAGAATATTTTTTAAAGGGAAAAAAATAAAAAATAAATAAAATCGTAATTGTCTGAAAAATATGAAGTATTTTTTGGGAGTATATCCATTTTTATACGGCCTGCCCATGAAAACCACCCTCTTTCATACTGCTGAAACATCTTAGCAATTTTATGCTTTATTGGAAGATAATTATAATCGTGGAGTTTCTTCAGAATAATATAATATATGCGCCAGAAGACAGGATGGGATGGCATATTTCCGGGCATGCTCGATCAATGTCACGGTCTTCAGAGTTATCTCGCGCTTCTCTGCCTTCAATAAATCCCACTTGGTGAAAATGAATAGCTCTCTGAATAGCTTCAATGCAAGTCTATTCACTATGATTTTTGAATATATTCGAAGATCGATGTTGGTCAGCGAGATTGGATGATAATTTACGCAGAGTGTGTGATCTTTTTCCGGCTTAGGTATAAGTGAAATGTATGCCTGCATAATCTGCGGAACAAATGCTTGAGATAAGGACACTGAATTAAATGTTCGTCTCATAATTGGAGCTAATAGATCTTTAAATGTTTTATAAAAGTGAGGAGTGAAACCGCCCAGACCTGGGCTCTTGCCTATTTTTAGTGTATCAATTACTTTCCGAATTTCTGTCTCAGAACTAATTTTCTAGTTGTTCTACTTTCATTAATGTTAAGGTTGGTATAGTTGTGTCTTTTATATATTGCCTTGTATTCTGCCGAAATACTTCAGGATCGTGTTCTGCTGACTGATTTGAGAGATATATAGATATATATATATATATATATATATATAGATATATATATATATATATATATATATATATATATATATATATATATATATATATATATATATATATATATATATATATATATATATATATATATATATATATATATATATATATATATATATATATATATATATATATATATATATATATATACACACACACACACACACACATATATACACACTACCGTTCAAAAGTTTGGGGTCACCCAAACAATTTTGTGTTTTCCATGAAAAGTCACACTTATTCACCACCATACGTTGTGAAATGAATAGAAAATAGAGTCAAGACATTGACAAGGTTAGAAATAATGATTTGTATTTGAAATAACATTGTTTTTACATCAAACTTTGCTTTCGTCAAAGAATCCTCCTTTTGCAGCAATTACAGCATTGCACACCTTTGGCATTCTAGCTGTTAATTTATTGAGGTAAGCTGGAGAAATTGCACCCCACGCTTCTAGAAGCAGCTCCCACAAGTTGGATTGGTTGGATGGGCACTTCTGGCGTACCATACGGTCAAGCTGCTCCCACAACAGCTCAATGGGGTTCAGATCTGGTGACTGTGCTGGCCACTCCATTACCGATAGAATACCAGCTGCCTGCTTCTGCTGTAAAATAGTTCTTGCACAATTTGGAGGTGTGTTTAGGGTCATTGTCCTGTTGTAGGATCAAATTGGCTCCAATCAAGCGCTGTCCACTGGGTATGGCATGGCGTTGCAAAATGGAGTGATAGCCTTCCTTATTCAGAATCCCTTTTACCCTGTACAAAGCTCCCACCTTACCAGCACCAAAGCAACCCCAGACCATCACATTACCTCCACCATGCTTAACAGATGGCATCAGGCATTCTTCCAGCATCTTTTCATTTGTTCTGCGTCTCACAAACGTTCTTCTTTGTGATCCAAACACCTCAAACTTGGATTCATCCGTCCACAACACTTTTTTCCAGTCTTCCTCTGTCCAATGTCTGTGTTCTTTTGCCCATCTTAATCTTTTTCTTTTATTGGCCAGTCTCAGATATGGCTTTTTCTTTGCCACTCTGCCCTGAAGCCCAAAATCCCGCAGCCGCCTCTTCACTGTAGATGTTGACACTGGTGTTTTGCGGGTACTATTTAATGAAGATGCCAGTTGGGGACCTGTGAGGCGTCTGTTTCTCAAACTAGAGACTCTAATGTGCTTATCTTCTTGCTTAGTTGTGCAACGCGGCCTCCCACTTCTTTTTCTACTCTGGTTAGAGCCTGTTTGTGCTGTCCTCTGAAGGGAGTAGTACACACCGTTGTAGGAAATCTTCAATTTCTTTGCAATTTCTTGCATGGAATAGCCTTCATTTCTAAGAACAAAAATAGACTGTCGAGTTTCAGATGAAAGTTCTCTTTTTCTGGCCATTTTGAGCGTTTAATTGACCCCACAAATGTGATGCTCCAGAAACTCAATCTGCTCACAGGAAGGTCAGTTTTGTAGCTTCTGGAAGGAGCTAGACTGTTTTTAGATGTGTGAACATGATTGCACAAGGGTTTGCTAATCATCAATTAGCCTTCTGAGCCAATGAGCAAACACATTGTACCATTAGAACACTGGAGTGATAGTTGCTGGAAATGGGCCTCTATACACCTATGTAGATATTGCACCAAAAACTATACATTTGCAGTTAGAATAGTCATTTACCACATTAGCAATGTATAGAGTATATTTGTTTAAAGTTAGGACTAGTTTAAAGTTAGCTTCATTGAAAAGTACAGTGCTTTTCCTTCAAAAATAAGGACATTTCAATGTGACCCCAAACTTTTGAACGGTAGTGTGTATATATATATATATATATATATATAGTTTTGAGTAAGACATTAAATTCTTTCAAAATAGTTTGTGGATCGTATATCATATCCCCTTGCTTCTGTTTTTAACTTTAACAATGGCTGTAGTGTTTTTTTGTTGACGTAAAGCTTTAGCTAATAATTTACCAAACGTATTACCTTGTTGATAATATAAATGTGCGATTTCTCTTATCTTTAAGGTTTGTTCATTTAATATTGTGCATAGTTCTATTTGCTTATCCATTAATGCCATTAATATCTCCCTTTCTGGATTTTGTTTGTGTTGCTTTTCTAATTCTGCAATTTCCTGTTGAAGCAATGTTGTTTTATTTCCCTTTGCTTTTTTTAACCTGGCTCCATGCTTTATGAATAGGCCCCTCACAATACATTTCAATGTTTCCCATTGATTAGAAGTGACGTATTGTCATTTTATATGGTCTTGTATAAAATTCAGTATTGCCGATTGTATCTCAGAGATACATGGTTCATCATACAATAGATCATTTAATTTCCATGTACCTCTAGGTATATGACTTTTTAACATATCCATTTCCAAAAAAAATAGGTACTGGTCGGACCATACCCCTATCTGAGGAGGAAATTGTGGCTACTGCCCGTGAATTTAACCTTAATCTGATCTTTATTAGGCAAATATATATTAATAAATGTATATTTTTGCCATATATATCTAGTTTTAATAATATTGCCCTGCCATCATGATTTATCCATTTTTCTATAACCTGATGGGGTGTTAACTTATGGATTGCTATAGAGACGCCTCTATACTTTGAGTAGACATATGTATCGTGGAACCATGTTGGATAACATCTATTCTGAACTCTGGGTATATGATCTGAACGAAAATGCGTCTCCTGGAGGAAAATAATCCCCACGCCTTGTTTATGTAAAGAGTGCAAAATTTGTGATTTTTTTGCTGCATTATGTAACCCTTTAACATTGAAAGAGCAGATCTTGACAGTACCCATAGATGAAGAGAAAGGAACAGAATATATAAAAAAATAAAAAATAAAAAGTTTTACCATTTAAAAACACCCTAGTGTGTTTTAACTTTTACGATTAACATGTTATAACCATATATTCAAATTCATTGCGCTTCCCACCTTTATATTATAATGTCCCATATACATGGGTACTATTTATATTAAATCTTAAAATTACTCGTTCATATGCTATAGGAAAAAAAATATAAATAACTCTCGCCCCTCTCTGTACCCGTCATCCATTACCCCCCCCCAGCTCATCTATCTTCTCATATATTGTCCTCTAGATAGATCCTCATTATAATTGTAACCACAATGACAACTCCATTGGGGGCAAACTCAGGGAGATCCTCAACATCCCAAAACACGATTTTTTGTCCATTCTGAAAAACTATCATCTGAAATGGGAATCCCCATTTATAATCCCCTTTCCTCTCATTTCTTCCAATAAAGGTTTAACCGCTCTTCTCCTACTTAGTGTATATCTAGATAAATCATGTAGAAATATGAGCTGAGCTCCATCAAACTCAAAGTTCTCTGTCTCCGCGCTGCTATCATGAGATTTTCTTTATCGTGAAAAAAAAATGAATTCGACATATTATGTCTCTCGGTTTCATCTGCTCTCGGTTTCTAGGGCCTTGTATTCTGTGCACTCGATTCTGCGCCTGCTTCTGTTTGAGTTCATCTGTTGTGTCAATTATATATTATTTAGATAACGATCGTGTTCCTGGGTTTTTTCCTCCACTTTTGACATTCTTTGATCCATAGTCACCATTTTAGCATCAAATTTCATTTTGAGTGTTCATTAAGGATGTATTTAATGCCAATATTTCTTCCTTATATGTAGTTTCCAATCTATGTACATATTTATCCATGTCTTCTCTAGTCAGTAATGTTTTTATATATGCCTGCATATCCCAGGTGGGACTGTCAACCTCTCCCGCCATGTCATCTGCTGAGTGCTGTATATTCTATTCTATCTAATACTATTCATAGTTAGTTTTCATAAAGACACCAGTCCATCCAGTTCAACCTGAGTGAGTGTCTACAATTGTCCCTTTCCCTGTACATTGCTACACCCACATTGGTCCCTATCCTCAAGGAGGCCACAATCCAAGGTCCCCATTCATATACGAGGGCCAATTTTGGACAGAAGCCAATTAACCTACCTGCATGTCTTTGGATTGTGGGAGGAAACCGGAGTACCCGGAGGAAACCCACGCAGGCACAGGGAGAACATGCAAACTCCAGGCAGGTAGTGTCGTGGTTGGGATTTGAACCAGCGACCTTCTTACTGCTAGGTGAGCGTGCTAACCACTACACCACTGTGCCGCCCACTATTGTTTACTATCGGCTCTGCATCTCTATTGGGAGATACAAAATTCAATAGCCCCGGGATCCCCGCATCTTGTTGGAGTGGTGAGACTTTTGTGCCGATTGGGGTTTAGGTGGATTTTTTGCTACACCCCCAGTTGAGCCCCTCTTTGTTTTTGGATTATGGATACTTTATGGTGGCAGATTGTTTGAAAAGAAGGAAAACGGGGGGGGGGGGTTTGGGGCGCACACCCCTAACCTCAGCATGGTGTAACGCCAAGTAGTTGTGGATGCAAAACTGCTAGGTAACAATGACCGTCTATCTACTATGGTTTCTCCGCCACTTTTAGTCCAGCCCCTACTCCATCATCAATATTACCACCATTTTAATATTCAACATCCGACCATTATACCGCTGAAAGTATCAGTGATCAGCACAATCAGTATAATCAATATTCCTCTGTTTACCCTTTGCAGTGTCTCTTCAATATTTTTCAAAACACCCCTTTCAGGCCATTTATATATCGCCACTCACCATTTTTCTAGTAGTTCAAAAGGGGCCAGCAATATTCACCTTTATATAGTAGAAATCTGAGACACACCAGGTCGTCCCGGCTACCTTCTCCCCAATACACCTTCCATGGGACTAGGTGGAGCTCGTCGGGGTTCACCTGGTCTCGCTGTATGTGTGGCCGGTGTCCGATTCTTCGGCGGAACTCTGTATACTTTCGGCAGAACTCGGATCTCCGTAGCGCCTTTGGGTAAGCTCAGAGAACAGCGTTATCAGCTCTCTTCGTATAGCCTCAGCATTAGCAGTTCCTCTGGGATCCCTCCGCTAACCGAATCCATCCACTGAGTCTCTCCTACTTCTGGCCAACACGCCAGGGGTGACAAACAGAGATCCCGCAATATCGAGACCCTCTCACCGGTCCACTGCTGGGTAAGCCTCTCTCAGTTGTGTATTTGCTGGACATTAAGCATGTCTCTTACTCACACCATAATGCAGAGTCTCCCGGGGGGGGGGGGGGGGGGGGGGGCTTAGGAGGGAAGGGTTATTGGAACAGTTGTGGCTCATCTCCCGGACCAGAAGGAGCACGCTCATTACATGTACATGTTACATGTCCATCCCAGTCAGTCTCCAACCCCCCCACCTACCGTCTATGGGAATGTTTGACCATTCTTCCAGAAGCGCATTTGTGAGGTCAGGCACTGATGTGGACGAAAAAGCCTGGCTGATGTGGCTCCACTCTAATTCAGCCCAAAAGTGTTCTAGCAGGTTGAGGTCAGGACTCTGTGCAGGCCAGTCACGTTCCTTCACCCCAAACTCATTCATCCATGTCTTTATGGACCTTTCTTTGTGCACTGGCCCAAATCATTTGGTGGAGTACATATAGTGTGGGGTTGTTTTGCAGGGGTTGGGCTTGGCCCTTTAGTCACAGTGAAGGGAAATCAGTCATCAGCATATCAAGACTTCCAACTTTGTGGGAACGGTTTGGGTAAGGCTCCTTCCGGTTCCAACATGAGTGTACATATCAAGTTCATGGATGAGCGAGGAGGAGGAACTGGACTGGCCTGCACAGAGTCCTGACCTCAGCCCGATAGAAGACCTTTGGGATGAATTAGAGCGGAGACTGCTAGCCAGGCTTTCTTGTCCACATCACTGCCTGACCTCACACATGCACTTCGGGAAGAATGGTCAAATATCCCCATAGACACACTCCTAAACATCGTGGATGGCCTTCCCAGAACAGTTAAAGCCGTTATAGCTGCAAAGGGTGTGCCAACTGAATATTGAACCATACAGATTAATGTCACACCACAAAAAGAATTTTGTTTCCAAAATAAAATAAGGTGTAGAGTTTATAAATAAATCAGGGTAATGTTATGTAACCACCTTGAATATAAACAGTGCTTACAATGTGTCAGGACATATGAGCGACTCTGCCACTTGTGACAAAATCACCAGTGTCATTAAAGGGGTTGTAAAGGTAAATGTTTTAAAACATCTGACAGTGCCAGCACCCGAGCCCCCCCGTTTTACTTACCTCACCCCTCGAAAGTCCCACGCTCGCCCCAGACTTCCTTTTCACCACTCAGCCTGGCCGCTGATTGGCTGGAGTGGATGGATTGAAGGCAGCGCAGCCATTGGCTCGCGCTGCTGTCAATCACAACCAATGACGCCGGGGGTGGGGCCGTGTGATACAGCAAGCGGCTATAGTCGCTGGCTGTATCACGGGAGCGCGCCCGCAGGTGCTTCTCACCATGCGAGGGAGTTCGCATGAACGTGAGAAGTACCTGCGGGAAGAAGCCGAGACAGCCGCCGAGGGACCCTAGAAGAGCAGGTTCGGGGCCACCCTGTGCAAAACAGGCTGCACAGTGGAAGTATAACATGTTTGTTATTTTAAGAAAAAAAAAAAAAATTACTTTACAATCCCAATTAGTGCTTTTTGCATTTTGCAGATTTGAACTGCAGTTCATTTAACATGGTTTCCTATGGAACACGTTCTGTAGTGCAAATCTGCAAAATGCACAAGTGTGAATCCAGCCCACACCTGAGCGTTTTGTAGCTTGAAGCCTAAAGCTACAAAACGCTGGAGGGGAAAAAAATCTATTATTCTCAATGGAGATGGTTCACCGCTCCACTCCAGGTCGTCTGAAGCTGAGCACCTGAAGCTCAAACAAGCTCTGGACCCTTTTTTGATGCTCAAAATCGGGCAGATTTGGGTGTTTTTTTTACATTGGTGACCTTTTGCCCTGCACAAAATCGTGGCAAAATGCAGTAAAATACACCACAAAATTGCACTCTTTTCTGCCTGAAGGTGTGAATAGGGCAGAGAGTTTGCCACTGGGATCACTTGCAGCAAAAGTTGCCCATCTGACATCAGCCTAAAGTGGTTTTAAGGCCTAATATGACTTGTTTTCTGCCTTTTTAATTACTCGTAATACAAACAAGTTCAGTCCAGAAAACATCCCAGAAAGGGGAAAGGTTCAAGTCATCCTATGTCAGCTTGTATCAAGCAGCCTTGTACTATGACCTCCCACAAAAAAAAAAAAAATTGATAAAAGATAATACTGACATGCAAGATCTAATGGATCTTATCGCTTGGGTGGGGGGTTCAGATTCAGAGTCAGCATGTGAATCGTTTCCATGCAAGGATATTTGCAGTAGACATGGTTGCATTATCATAAGCATTATTATTACACAGGATTTATATAGTGCCAACAGTTTATACACAGTATATAGCGCCAACAGCAAACCCCATCAAATGATTCTCTGCAGCTATTACCTTTTGTACCACCCCCTCCCTTTAGAATGTAAGCTCTACGAACAGGGCCCCCCTGTACCCTTTGTATTGAGCTGTACTGTAATTGTGTTGTCCTCCTAGACATTGTTAAGCGCTGTGTAAATTGTTGGCACTATATAAATTGTGTATAATAAGTTTGCGTAGCACTTTATAACATGAGGGTAGACAGCACAGCTACAATACAATACAGGAGAACTTAGAGGGCCCTGCTCGTGAGAGCTTAAAATCTAGAAGGGAGGGTCAAGTGAAACAAAAATAAAATAAAAAAAGAGTGATAACTGTGGGGGGTGAACTGATGGAGAAAATGAAACTATTGTACAATTGTTAGGTGTGGGTAGGATAGGCATCTCTAAAGCAGGGCTCGACAAAACCCAGGCGCCAGGTCGCATTTGCGACTAGAATTAGCGACCTGGCACCTGGGGCAGCACAGCTGGGGGTATCCCGTCTCCGTGGACCCCCCCGGCGTGATCACGACGGGCCGCGCCGCCGCCGGCCGGTAATTGAGCCCCCGGCTTTGAGGCCTTCTGCGGTCCTATGGTTCCTTCTGGAATCTGGCGCCCTCTTGTGGTGGTCGTTGGCATTACAAACCAGCAATGCTAATGGAGCTTCCCCTGCCTGCCAGCCTAAACACATATATATATATATATATATATATATTTTTTTTTTTTTTATTGTAACACCCTAGAGAATAAAATGGTGGTCGTTGCAATGCTGTCTGTCACACCGTATTTGCACAGCGGACTTACAAGCGCACTTTTTTGGGGAAAAATAATTTAATAAAAAAAAAAATTAAAAAAAAACAGTATAGTTAGCCCAATTTTTTTTTTTATATTGTGAAAGATAATGTTACGCCGAGTAAATCGATATCCAACATGTCATGCTTCAAAATTGCGCCCGCTCATGGAATGGCGACAAACTTTTACCCTTTAAAATCTCCATAGGCGACATTTAAAAAAATTCTACAAGTTGCACATTTTAAGTTACAGAGAAGGTCTAGGGCTAGAATTATTGCTCTCACTCTACTGATCGCAGCGATACCTCACATGTGTGGTTTGAACAACGCTTTCCTATATGCTTCTTATTTTAACGTTTTATTTTTATTTTTTTCACTGTTCTTTAAAAAAAAAAAAAAAAAAAAAAAAAAAAAAAAAAAGGGTGTCACTTTTATTACTATTACAAGGAATGTAAAAATCCCTTGTAATAGAAAAACGCATGACGGGTCCTCATATATGAGATCTGGGGTCAGAGAGACCTCACATCTCATATTTACACTAAAATGCAATTAAAAAAAAATTTGTAATTTGAAAAAAAAAAAAATAAATAAATAAAAAAAAATAAAATGTCCCTCTAAGAGCTATGGGCAATGACTTGGAGACAGGTGGGGGGGCGCTATCTTCCCCTCACTCGTCTCCATGTCAGGCCAGGGACAGGTCCAGATCGCCTTCACGGACCTGGCTCCTAACTTTTAGCTGGCTCCTAGATTCCAAGCAAATTTGTCAACCCCTGCTCTAAAGAGGATGTTTTTTAGGGATCTTAGGGATCGTCTAAAAGCAGAGCAGGAGATAAAATCAGACAGATTGGGGGGGCTCTGGAAAAGTCTCTGAGGCAAGTGTGGGAGGAGGTGATGAGGAAGCTAGAGAGCAGGAGGTCTTGAGAGGAACAAAGACTAGGCTAGTGATGTAGCTGAGGGCTAAATTATGGAGGACTTTGTAAGCTGTTAGTATTTTGAATTTAACTCATTGGGTGAGTGGAAGCCAGAGGAGGCATTGACAGTAGCAGAAAACACAGAGCGATTGGTAAGGTGGAGGAGTCTGGCAGCAGCATTCATGAAAGACTGAAGGGGTAATAGCCTATGTAAAGGTAAGCCAATAAGAATGGAGTTGCAATAGTCAAGGCGAGAGGTGAAAAGGGAGTGAATTAAGAGCTTTGTCATTGGTTAGAAAGGGGCATATTTTGGAGATGTCGAGAAAGTTGAGGTGGCAAGATTTGGACAGTGATTGGACATGGGGCTGAAAGGAGAGTTCAGAGTCCAGGACAACACCTAGGACCTTGGCATGTGGGGGATGGGCTGATAGTTTTGCCATCGATTTTGACAAAGATCAGGGAAAGGGGCACGTGGTGGATAAAAAAAAAAAAATTGTAACGTCGGTTTTGGATAGATTGAGTTTGAGGAAGTGGTGTGAAATCCAGACTCATATTGGTTAGTAAATTAGTGATATGTGAGGAGACTGAGGGGTAGAAAAATAGATTTGGGCCTCGTCGGCATAGAGATGGTATTGGAAGCCATCAGCTGACGGAGGAGGAGGAGGAGGAGGAGGAGGAGGAGGAGGAGACTGAGGGGTAGAAAAATAGATTTGGGCCTCGTCGGCATAGAGATGGTATTGGAAGCCATCAGCTGACGGAGGAGGAGGAGGAGGAGGAGGAGGAGGAGGAGGAGGAGGAGGAGGAGACTGAGGGGTAGAAAAATAGATTTGGGCCTCGTCGGCATAGAGATGGTATTGGAAGCCATCAGCTGACGGAGGAGGAGGAGGAGGAGGAGGAGGAGGAGGAGGAGGAGGAGGAGGAGGAGGAGGAGGAGGAGGAGGAGGAGGAGGAGGAGACTGAGGGGTAGAAAAATAGATTTGGGCCTCGTCGGCATAGAGATGGTATTGGAAGCCATCAGCTGACGGAGGAGGAGGAGGAGGAGGAGGAGGAGGAGGAGGAGGAGGAGGAGGAGGAGGAGGAGGAGACTGAGGGGTAGAAAAATAGATTTGGGCCTCGTCGGCATAGAGATGGTATTGGAAGCCATCAGCTGACGGAGGAGGAGGAGGAGGAGGAGGAGGAGGAGGAGGAGGAGGAGGAGGAGGAGGAGGAGGAGACTGAGGGGTAGAAAAATAGATTTGGGCCTCGTCGGCATAGAGATGGTATTGGAAGCCATCAGCTGACGGAGGAGGAGGAGGAGGAGGAGGAGGAGGAGGAGGAGGAGGAGGAGGAGGAGGAGGAGGAGACTGAGGGGTAGAAAAATAGATTTGGGCCTCGTCGGCATAGAGATGGTATTGGAAGCCATCAGCTGACGGAGGAGGAGGAGGAGGAGGAGGAGGAGGAGGAGGAGGAGGAGGAGGAGGAGACTGAGGGGTAGAAAAATAGATTTGGGCCTCGTCGGCATAGAGATGGTATTGGAAGCCATCAGCTGACGGAGGAGGAGGAGGAGGAGGAGGAGGAGGAGGAGGAGGAGGAGGAGGAGGAGACTGAGGGGTAGAAAAATAGATTTGGGCCTCGTCGGCATAGAGATGGTATTGGAAGCCATCAGCTGACGGAGGAGGAGGAGGAGGAGGAGGAGGAGGAGGAGGAGACTGAGGGGTAGAAAAATAGATTTGGGCCTCGTCGGCATAGAGATGGTATTGGAAGCCATCAGCTGACGGAGGAGGAGGAGGAGGAGGAGGAGGAGGAGGAGACTGAGGGGTAGAAAAATAGATTTGGGCCTCGTCGGCATAGAGATGGTATTGGAAGCCATCAGCTGACGGAGGAGGAGGAGGAGGAGGAGGAGACTGAGGGGTAGAAAAATAGATTTGGGCCTCGTCGGCATAGAGATGGTATTGGAAGCCATCAGCTGACGGAGGAGGAGGAGGAGGAGGAGGAGGAGGAGGAGGAGGAGACTGAGGGGTAGAAAAATAGATTTGGGCCTCGTCGGCATAGAGATGGTATTGGAAGCCATCAGCTGACGGAGGAGGAGGAGGAGGAGGAGGAGGAGGAGGAGGAGACTGAGGGGTAGAAAAATAGATTTGGGCCTCGTCGGCATAGAGATGGTATTGGAAGCCATCAGCTGACGGAGGAGGAGGAGGAGGAGGAGGAGGAGGAGGAGGAGGAGGAGGAGACTGAGGGGTAGAAAAATAGATTTGGGCCTCGTCGGCATAGAGATGGTATTGGAAGCCATCAGCTGACGGAGGAGGAGGAGGAGGAGGAGGAGGAGGAGGAGGAGGAGGAGGAGGAGACTGAGGGGTAGAAAAATAGATTTGGGCCTCGTCGGCATAGAGATGGTATTGGAAGCCATCAGCTGACGGAGGAGGAGGAGGAGGAGGAGGAGGAGACTGAGGGGTAGAAAAATAGATTTGGGCCTCGTCGGCATAGAGATGGTATTGGAAGCCATCAGCTGACGGAGGAGGAGGAGGAGGAGGAGGAGGAGGAGGAGGAGGAGGAGGAGGAGGAGGAGACTGAGGGGTAGAAAAATAGATTTGGGCCTCGTCGGCATAGAGATGGTATTGGAAGCCATCAGCTGACGGAGGAGGAGGAGGAGGAGGAGGAGGAGGAGGAGGAGACTGAGGGGTAGAAAAATAGATTTGGGCCTCGTCGGCATAGAGATGGTATTGGAAGCCATCAGCTGACGGAGGAGGAGGAGGAGGAGGAGGAGGAGGAGGAGGAGGAGGAGGAGGAGACTGAGGGGTAGAAAAATAGATTTGGGCCTCGTCGGCATAGAGATGGTATTGGAAGCCATCAGCTGACGGAGGAGGAGGAGGAGGAGACTGAGGGGTAGAAAAATAGATTTGGGCCTCGTCGGCATAGAGATGGTATTGGAAGCCATCAGCTGACGGAGGAGGAGGAGGAGGAGGAGGGGTAGAAAAATAGATTTGGGCCTCGTCGGCATAGAGATGGTATTGGAAGCCATCAGCTGACGGAGGAGGAGGAGGAGGAGGAGGAGACTGAGGGGTAGAAAAATAGATTTGGGCCTCGTCGGCATAGAGATGGTATTGGAAGCCATCAGCTGACGGAAGAGGAGGAGGAGGAGGAGGAGGAGGAGGAGGAGGAGGAGGAGGAGGAGGAGGAGGAGGAGGAGGAGGAGGAGGAGGAGGAGGAGGAGGAGGAGGAGGAGGAGGAGGAGACTGAGGGGTAGAAAAATAGATTTGGGCCTCGTCGGCATAGAGATGGTATTGGAAGCCATCAGCTGACGGAGGAGGAGGAGGAGGAGGAGGAGGAGGAGGAGGAGGAGGAGGAGGAGGAGGAGGAGGAGGAGGAGACTGAGGGGTAGAAAAATAGATTTGGGCCTCGTCGGCATAGAGATGGTATTGGAAGCCATCAGCTGACGGAGGAGGAGGAGGAGGAGGAGGAGGAGGAGGGGTAGAAAAATAGATTTGGGCCTCGTCGGCATAGAGATGGTATTGGAAGCCATCAGCTGACGGAGGAGGAGGAGGAGGGAGGAGGAGGAGGAGGAGGAGGAGGAGGAGGAGGAGGAGGAGGAGGAGGAGGAGGAGGAGGGGTAGAAAAATAGATTTGGGCCTCGTCGGCATAGAGATGGTATTGGAAGCCATCAGCTGACGGAGGAGGAGGAGGAGGAGGAGGAGGAGGAGGAGGAGGAGGAGACTGAGGGGTAGAAAAATAGATTTGGGCCTCGTCGGCATAGAGATGGTATTGGAAGCCATCAGCTGACGGAGGAGGAGGAGGAGGAGGAGGAGGAGGAGGAGGAGGAGGAGGAGGAGGAGACTGAGGGGTAGAAAAATTGATTTGGGCCTCGTCGGCATAGAGATGGTATTGGAAGCCATCAGCTGACGGAGGAGGAGGAGGAGGAGGAGGAGGAGGAGGAGGAGGAGGAGACTGAGGGGTAGAAAAATTGATTTGGGCCTCGTCGGCATAGAGATGGTATTGGAAGCCATCAGCTGAGGAGGAGGAGGAGGAGGAGGAGACTGAGGGGTAGAAAAATAGATTTGGGCCTCGTCGGCATAGAGATGGTATTGGAAGCCATCAGCTGAGGAGGAGGAGGAGGAGGAGGAGGAGACTGAGGAGGAGGAGGAGGAGACTGAGGAGGAGGAGGAGGAGACTGAGGAGGAGGAGGAGGAGACTGAGGAGGAGGAGGAGGAGACTGAGGAGGAGGAGACTGAGGGGGAGGAGACTGAGGGGGAGGAGACTGAGGGGGAGGAGGAGGAGGAGACTGAGGGGGAGGAGGAGGAGGAGACTGAGGGGGGGAGGAGGAGGAGGAGGAGGAGGAGGAGGAGGAGGAGGAGGCTGAGGGGTAGAAAAATAGATTTGGGCCTCGTCGGCATAGAGATGGTATTGGAAGCCATCAGCTGACGGAGGAGGAGGAGGAGGAGGAGGAGGAGGAGGAGGAGGAGGAGGAGGAGACTGAGGGGTAGAAAAATAGATTTGGGCCTCGTCGGCATAGAGATGGTATTGGAAGCCATCAGCTGACGGAGGAGGAGGAGGAGGAGGAGGAGGAGGAGACTGAGGGGTAGAAAAATAGATTTGGGCCTCGTCGGCATAGAGATGGTATTGGAAGCCATCAGCTGACGGAGGAGGAGGAGGAGGAGGAGGAGGAGACTGAGGGGTAGAAAAATAGATTTGGGCCTCGTCGGCATAGAGATGGTATTGGAAGCCATCAGCTGAGGAGGAGGAGGAGGAGGAGGAGGAGGAGGAGACTGAGGGGGAGGAGGAGGAGGAGGAGGAGACGGAGGAGGAGACTGAGGGGGAGGAGGAGGAGGAGACGGAGGAGGAGACTGAGGGGGAGGAGGAGGAGACTGAGGGGGAGGAGGAGGAGGAGGAGGAGGAGGAGGAGGAGGAGGAGGAGGAGGAGACTGAGGGGGAGGAGGAGACGGAGGAGGAGACTGAGGGGGAGGAGGAGGAGGAGGAGGAGGAGACGGAGGAGGAGACTGAGGAGGAGGAGACGGAGGAGGAGACTGAGGGGGAGGAGGAGGAGGAGGAGACTGAGGAGGAGGAGGAGGAGGAGGAGGAGGAGGAGGAGGAGACTGAGGGGGAGGAGGAGGAGGAGGAGGAGGAGACTGAGGGGGAGGAGGAGGAGACTGAGGGGGAGGAGGAGGAGGAGACTGAGGGGGAGGAGGAGGAGGAGACTGAGGGGGAGGAGGAGACTGAGGGGGAGGAGGAGGAGGAGGAGGAGGAGGAGGAGGAGGAGGAGGAGGAGGAGGAGACTGAGGGGTAGAAAAATAGATTTGGGCCTCGTCGGCATAGAGATGGTATTGGAAGCCATCAGCTGACGGAGGAGGAGGAGGAGGAGGAGACTGAGGGGTAGAAAAATAGATTTGGGCCTCGTCGGCATAGAGATGGTATTGGAAGCCATCAGCTGACGGAGGAGGAGGAGGAGGAGGAGGAGGAGGAGGAGGAGACTGAGGGGTAGAAAAATAGATTTGGGCCTCGTCGGCATAGAGATGGTATTGGAAGCCATCAGCTGACGGAGGAGGAGGAGGAGGAGGAGGAGGAGGAGGAGGAGGAGGAGGAGGAGGAGGAGGAGGAGGAGGAGACTGAGGGGTAGAAAAATAGATTTGGGCCTCGTCGGCATAGAGATGGTATTGGAAGCCATCAGCTGACGGAGGAGGAGGAGGAGGAGGAGGAGGAGGAGGAGGAGGAGACTGAGGGGTAGAAAAATAGATTTGGGCCTCGTCGGCATAGAGATGGTATTGGAAGCCATCAGCTGACGGAGGAGGAGGAGGAGGAGACTGAGGGGTAGAAAAATAGATTTGGGCCTCGTCGGCATAGAGATGGTATTGGAAGCCATCAGCTGACGGAGGAGGAGGAGGAGGAGGAGGAGGAGGAGGAGGAGGAGGAGGAGGAGGAGGAGGAGGAGGAGAAAAATAGATTTGGGCCTCGTCGGCATAGAGATGGTATTGGAAGCCATCAGCTGACGGAGGAGGAGGAGGAGACTGAGGGGTAGGAGGAGGAGACTGAGGGGTAGGAGGAGGAGACTGAGGGGTAGGAGGAGGAGACTGAGGGGTAGGAGGAGGAGACTGAGGGGTAGGAGGAGGAGACTGAGGGGTAGGAGGAGGAGACTGAGGGGTAGGAGGAGGAGACTGAGGGGTAGGAGGAGGAGACTGAGGAGTAGGAGGAGGAGACTGAGGAGTAGGAGGAGGAGACTGAGGGGTAGGAGGAGGAGACTGAGGAGACGGAGACTGAGGGGTAGGAGGAGGAGACTGAGGAGACGGAGACTGAGGGGTAGGAGGAGGAGACTGAGGAGACGGAGACTGAGGGGTAGGAGGAGGAGACTGAGGAGACGGAGACTGAGGGGTAGGAGGAGGAGACTGAGGAGACGGAGACTGAGGGGTAGGAGACGGAGACTGAGGGGTAGGAGGAGGTGACTGAGGAGGAGGAGGAGACTGAGGAGGAGACTGAGGAGGAGACTGAGGAGGAGGAGGAGACTGAGGAGGAGGAGGAGACTGAGGAGGAGGAGGAGACTGAGGAGGAGGAGGAGACTGAGGAGGAGGAGGAGACTGAGGAGGAGGAGGAGACTGAGGAGGAGGAGGAGACTGAGGAGGAGGAGGAGACTGAGGAGGAGGAGGAGACTGAGGAGGAGGAGGAGACTGAGGAGGAGGAGGAGACTGAGGAGGAGGAGGAGACTGAGGAGGAGGAGGAGACTGAGGAGGAGGAGGAGACTGAGGAGGAGGAGGAGACTGAGGAGGAGGAGGAGACTGAGGAGGAGGAGACTGAGGAGGAGGAGACTGAGGGGTAGGAGGAGGAGACTGAGGAGACGGAGACTGAGGGGTAGGAGGAGGAGACTGAGGAGACGGAGACTGAGGAGGAGGAGGAGGAGGAGACTGAGGAGACGGAGACTGAGGAGGAGGAGGAGGAGGAGACTGAGGAGACGGAGACTGAGGAGGAGGAGGAGGAGGAGACTGAGGAGGAGACTGAGGAGGAGGAGGAGGAGGAGGAGGAGGAGGAGGAGACTGAGGAGGAGGAGGAGGAGAGATGAAGTAGAATTGTAAGCAACACTAAAAAGGTGTGGTTGGATAAGTAGAAAGAAAACCAGTGAAGAGTACAATCGCAGAGACCAAAAGGTGTGGAGTTTTGAGGAGGAGGGGGTGGTCAACTGTATCAAAGGGCAGCAGAAAGGTCCAGGAGTAGGAGTACAGAATAGTGTCCATTGGTTTTGACCCGTTAGTAGATTTAGAAGAGCAGTTTCTGTGAAGCGTTGACTAAATCCAAACTGAAGTGGACCAGGAAGCCCATTCTCGGCAAGGTGGTCACTCAGTTGGTTGTAGACAGATGTTCAAGGAGTTTGGATTTAAAAAGGGGAGCAAGCAGATGGGGCGTAGGTTGTTAAGATTGGTTGAGTCCAGTGAGGGCTTTTTAAGTATTGGGCTGACTATTGCATTGACAAGGGAACCTACAGCCCTCCTCCCTAATGTAAAATGTACTGTGACATACTGAAGCAGAGCATAACCCCCTTCCCTTCAGAGACTGGGCTGCAGGGCAGTATTCCAACATAAGGACCCAAAACGCACCTCCAAGATGACCACTGCCTTGCTAAAGAAGCTGAGGGTAAAGGTGATGGACTGGCCAACCATGTGTCCAGACCTAAAGCCTATTGAGCATCTGTGGGGCATCTTCAAAACGGAAGGTGGAGGAGCACAAGGTCTCCAACATCCACCAGTTCCATGATGTCGTCATGGAGTGGAAGAAGACTCCAGTGGCAACCTGCGATGCTCTGCTGAACTTCATGCCCAAGCGATTTTAAAGCAGCACTGGATAAAATGGTGGGCACACAATATATTGAAACTTTGGGCCCAATTTGGGCATTTTCACTTGGGGATGTACTCACTTTTGTTGCCAGCAGTTTAGACATTAATGGCTGTGTGTTATTTTAAAAAGAGGACAAAAAAAAAAAAAGTACACTGTTATGCAAGCTGTACACTCACTACTTTACCATTGTAGCAAAGCAATTTCTTCAGCGTTCTCACAAGAAAAGATATAATAAAAATATATGTGTGCATCTCTCTTTCTCACACACACACTTCCGCCTAGGGAGCACGCATCAAAGGCAGGCTGCTTCTACTGTGATTATTCGCAGCAGAAGCCAATCTGCAAGTTCCGGGCTATAGCTGTCTGCCAGCACTCGCCAATCGTTAGGCAGAGACACAGGCAGAGCTTCGTGCTGAATAAAATCCATCACTTCCCTTAGTAAAAGCGCCTAACACCTTGCTCAAAAAACAGACTAGGCAGTTAACGCTTTGATCGCCCTAGATGTTTAACCCCTTCCCAGCCAGTGTCATTAGTACAGTGACAGTGCATATTTTTAGCACTGATCACTATATTAGGGTCACTGGTTCCCACAAAGTGTCGGTATGTCTGCCACAATATTGCAGTCGTGCTATAAGTCGCTGATAGCCACCATCATTTTTTATTTTTTTTTCCAAAATCGGGTTGCTGTACAAAAATTCTTAAAGCGGAGCTACACCCTAAAGTGGAACTTCCGCTCATTGGAACCCTCCCCCCCTCCAGCGCCACAATTGGCACCCACCTCCGGCGTAGATTCTGCAGAATCTACACCCCTTTCCGAAGGTCCCCCGCTGCCTGCTGGGAAACACACGGATCCCAGAGACAGCGGGGACCATCCTTATTGCGCAGCGCGACTCGCGCATGCGCAGTAGGGAACCGGGAAATGAAGCCGCAAGGCTCCACTTCCTGATTCCCATACCCAAGATGGCGGCGGCAGCACCCGAGAGACGATCGAGAGATCGGCTTCGGGTGCCGACATCGCAGGCGCGCTGGGCGGGTAAGTGTCATTATTTTAAAAGTCAGCAGCTGCAGTATTTGTAGCTGCTGGCTTAAAAAAAAATAAAATAAAAATAAAATCAATAAGACATCCGTACAATCATAAGCATGATTTTCTGAGGAAGGGCATGATCCATAATAGCCCAAAACTGTTATATCATGATTGCACTGATGTCTTTTTGATGAGTTTTTTTCCTAAATAAAATAATTTTTGTGCAGCAATCCCATTTGAACACTATCTTTAAGCCTGTGGGAAGGCTTAATTGCTAAGCACAATCTACTGTGACTGACATACATATCTATCGTGCAAAAAAAAAGAAGAAGACGTAGTGGTGATCAAATACCACAAAAAGAAATCTGTATTTGTGGGAAAATAGACAAATTTTTATTTGGGTACAGCGCTGCATGATTGCACAACTGTCAGTTGAAGTAGCGCAGTGCTGTATTGCAAAATAATAGCCTGGTCGTGAGGGGGGGGGGGGGGGGTTAAAGCTTCTGGAGGTCGGGTGGTTAATTTCCACCAGGTAGACGTGCACATTGTGCATATGTCCAAAAACACAACTTTTTCGTAGAAAAGCCATTTACTCAGCTTCTCATTTAGCAGATTCCCAAACTTCCGGTCAGGGAGCATGCACACTAGTGATTGCAAAGGATATTGTTTATTTAAAATAAAAGAGGTTATACTTACCTGCTCTACGCAATGGTATTGTACAGAGTGAATTCTTAACTCCTCTTCTGTAATCCCGCCACCAATGCTCTCTGCTCCTTCTTACAAGTGCCCTCTCAGCAAGCCATGGTAGGTTGTGGGTATTTTTTTTTACTTTAATGCATAGAAGTAAAAATGCTTAGACTGTAGGACCACTTTAACAGCATGGTCACACGAAAGCCTCAATTTATATGTCCCATCAAGACGAGCACCATCAAAAGAAAGCTCATGCATACACATGAGTACGGCGTTTATTCTGATCCTTCCACCCGCATCAGCTGCAGTCCAGGGTGGGAATGCGTGCACAAGGGTGACTACAGCAGACCCCCTGGGGATCCTGCAAGGGAAAGTAGCCACCCTAAAAACAGAATGGGGATGGAATTTCAAAGGGAGAATATCCCAAAGCATTATAGAGATTGATTTCCTCATTCTCAGCTGCTGAATAGAACAGCAGGGAACAAAAGTATAAGCTCTTAAGAGACATTAAAGTGAACCATGGGCCTAACATTAGGAAAAAAGAAGTTCACTTTTAGAATTAATTTTTTAATTTTTTTGTATTTGCTATAGCAATAATTATTATTATTTTTTTATTTTATTTTTTACAGATAATTCTATTTATTAAGGAAACATCACAAGGAATCATGTGCTTGGCGCGACAAGCAAGAGGATCTGAGGCAGCTATACCGTGGTCAGATGGGCAAGCCTTTTTCAGCTACATGAATGATTCTGGGCTGCAGTCCAGAAGAGCCCACATCAAGGGCAGACCATCCCAAATCCACATTTCCCAGAGCTGAACAATTGTCAGCACATCACCCCGGGTCAATAAATTCCCAAGACTTGCTCACTTTATACTGTATAGGAGACTATTCAGAATTTTCAGTAAAAAACGTATTCACGTTATTGCTGTAACATTTACACAAAAGAGTCATTTTTGTTTGCCTCCTGCACTTTATGTTGATTATTTTAGAACATCTGATCTGTATCTTGGGAAATAGAATTATCCTCCCCTGCCAAAACTGAACGCCAGGAAACCTAAAAAGCTTCCCTTGCATTGGGGCTGTGGCTGCACTCTGAGGCATTGAGTACAGCAGTTTTACCAGCCAATCCTCAGCTCCTGTAGGCTCCATTGCATTGCTTAACTGGTCCCTGCAGTCTCTTCTTACCAATGTTCAGGTTATTTAAAGTTCTCTGACATCATCATGGTTGATGCAGGGATCATAGGCTTGCATTTGACCCAAGGACATCAAGAAACAGTCCACCACCAGAGCATGGGGGAGCACCGCCTGCCAGGGAGCGAAGGATCATGCAAGTACAGTGCATCCGGAAAGTATTCACAGCGCTTCACTTTTTCCACATTTTGTTATGTTACAGCCTTAGTTCAAAATGGATTAAATTCATTATTTTCCTCAAAATTCTACAAACATTCACAAAGCGCTGGGCGACTCACGCATGCGCAATAGGAAACGGGCAGTAAAGCCGCAAGGCTCCACTGCCTGTTTCCCTTAGTTGAAATGGTGGCGTCGGGACACGAGAGTCGAGAGACGGGTTGGCCAACATCGCGGGCGCCCTGGACAGGTAAGTCTGCTTATTAAAAGTCAGCAGCTACAGTGTTTGCAGCTGCTGACTTTAAAAAAAAATGTTTTTTAAAGCTGGCCCTCCTCTTTAATACAGTAAAATGAGCTCTTGGTGAACAAAAAGCATTACCAATGGACCAGTAAATTTAGGTTCTGGGCTCCTTTACACTTGATTGGCCCTCAGAAGAGCAATCTATGGTCGATCACTTTTTAGAGGGCATTTGATAGGTGGAGAGGTAGTGATATGTCACATTTCTCACCACCTGTTTTAAACCCTAAAGGTCCACAGCACCGTGCCACAAATGCAAGCATTGCAAGCAGTTGCAGCAGTCCAACTGAACCAGTCATGCTTGTACTGTCCTCGAAATGCAACAACGGGGGAAAAAAAATAATATGCTCACAAAGTATTATGGCCACGGCCTCTGTATACACCAGCATGGCTGCCTTTGCAGCTTAGGGAGAATAGTAAAAACACAGCTCAATCACATGTTTTTACCCCCATCACAAATGTAAACTAAGCCTAACTGAGCTGCAACAAAACCAAGGATGATGACTACTCACAGAGGTACAATATTTAAAGCGGTGATCCAGTTGTTTAAGTTTAAGTTTATTAACCACTTCAATACCAGGCACTTATACACCTTCCTGCCCAGATGAATTTTGAGCTTTCAGCTCTGTCGCACTTTGAATGACAATTGCGCGGTCATGCTACACTGTACCCAAGCTAAATTTTTATAATTTTGTTCCCACAAATAGAGCTTTCTTTTGGTGGTATTTGATCACCTCTGGGATTTTTATTTTCTGCTAAACAAATAAAAAAAGGCCAAACATTTTGAAAAAAAAATTTTTTGTTTCAGTTACAAAACTTTGTTTTCTCCTTCACTGATGGGCACTGACGGGGCCGCAGTGACTGGCAATGATAAGGTGGCACTGATGGGCACCAATGAGGTGGCATCAATGAAGTGGCACTGATAGATGGCAATGATATGCGACACAGGTGGCACGGATGGCCATGGATAGGCGGCACGGCTGGGCATTGTAGTGTACAGTATTGTATAGCGATGGATGCCAATCAGTGATGCCCATTGTGGGCACTGACTGGCATCGCTGGTGGTCTAGAGGGGCATACCTGTTGCTGGGCATCCCTGGTGGTCCAGTGAGGGCATCCTCAGGGGGGGGGGGGGAACAGCACAGACCCCCCCCGCCAGAGGAGCAGCCGATCGGCTCTCCTCTACTCGCGTCTGACAGACGCGAGTGAGGAAAAGCCGATCACCGGCTCTTCCTATTTACACTGTGATCAGCCGTGATTGGACACGGCTGATCACATGGTAAAGAGTCTCCGTCAGAGACTCTTTATGGAGATCGTAGTTGCGGTGTGTCAGACTGACACCCCGCAACAACGATCGCCACGATGCGTACCCCTGCCTTCAGCTGTGTGGTATAAGGGCCTGTCTGATTGCATACACATTGAAGGTGTTTAGATTTGGCCTCATAATGTGTGGTTTTTGGTAGATCTGGGGGAGATCCATAGAGGAGAATTGTATGGTGTATGGCCAGCATAAGATCAAAAAATGTTACCGCTGGAGTTGTGTTGATTAGTGGCATGCATTTGTATTCAGCCCCCTTTACTGATATCCCCAACTAAAATCTAGTGGAACCGATTGCCTTCAAAAGTCATATAATTAGTAGAGTCCACCTGTGTGTAATTTAATTGCAGTATAAATACAAATACAGCTATTCTGTGAAGCCTACAGAGATCAGAAAACCTTAGTAAGCAAATAGCATCATGAAGACTAAAAAGAACACACCAGACAGGTCAGGGATAAAGTTGTGCAAAAGTTTAAAGCAGGGTTAGGCTATATAAAAAATAAAATAAACCAACACAACCCAAGCGTTGAATATCTCATGGCGCACTGTTTATTCCATCATCTAAGTATGCCACAACTGCAAACATACCAAGACACGGCCATCCACTTAAACTGACAGGCAAGGAGAGCATTAATAAGAGAAACAGCCAAGAGACCCATGGTATCTCTGGAGGAGTTGCAGAGATCCACAGCTCAGGTGGGAGAATCTGTCCACAGGACAACTATTAGTCGTGCACTCCACAAATCTGTCCTTTATGGAAGAGCGGCAAGAAGAAAGCCATTGTTGAAAGAAAGCCATAGGAAGTTCCAGTTTGCGAGAAGCCATGTGGGGGACACAGCAAACATGTGGAAGAAGGTGCTCTGGTCAGATAAAACCAAAATTGAACTTTTTGGCCTAAAAGAAAAACACAATGTGTGGAGGAAAATTAACACTGCACATCATCCCTGAACACACCATCCCCACCATGAAACATGGTGGTGGTAGCATGTTGTGGGGATGCTTTGCTTCAGCAGAAACAGGAAAGCTGGTCAGAGTTGATGGGAAGATGAATGGAGCCAAAATACAGGACAATCTTAGAAGAAAACCCCTTAGGAGCAGGGGTCAGCAACCAGTAGATCGCAGCCAGGCGACTGGTAGATCACAGTCTGGGCTTGCTGACCCGCCATCTCAGAGCATCAGAGTGCCATGCAGAGGGACTATTTGTAAAAGTTGAAGTTGTAGTAGGGAGCAAGAGCCGCATAAACCGATGCTTCCTCTGTAGTGCTGGCTCCTGTCCAAACGCACTCCATTTCTTATCCTGGCTAGCGGTCTCCAGAGTGGTGCCAGTAGCAGGAAAGGACATCTTCAAGTCAGTGTAAAGCAATACACTGGGCATAATAGTGTAGGGCTACTTTCACACTGATGTGCTGTTTACCCACACCACAGGTGCAGTGTACCTGCAGCTTTACTGTGTATTTGCTGTACTTAAACATAGGCTTCTATTATATCCTGTAGGTTTGATGCCCTCTGAGTGCAGTTTTGGTGCGCTTTCAAAATTGCACCACACCTGCAGGATATAATAAAAGTCTAAGGCAAAGCACAGCTAACCCAGAAAGGTTGCAGATACACTGCACCAGAAGTCCAGGTAAACAGCAGCACATTAGTGTGAAAGCAGCCTTATAGGGGGCTCAGAACAGTAAGGGTTCATTTACATTTGCAGTTTGGGAGTTGGGAAAATCCCATAGTTAAGACGTCCTTTTTTTCCACCTGACCAACCGCACCCCCTTTAGCTGCAGGATCCAGGGGTGTACACATCACAGCTACAGCAAGAGTTATACACCCTGTCATGGCTGGCGAGTGTAGCACCTGCAAAGCATGACCCATTCAAGCGAATAAGGCCACTCTGCAAATGCCCTGCAATATTGTGCAGTACAGCAAACAAGGGGTTAAAGCAGTAATCAATTTGGAGTTAGCCATGAATGAGGGACTTGGTTTCATCTCTCACTCCAGCAAGTTCAGGGATAACTAATATGTGTTGCACAATTGTGGTTTACGTACATAAGCACATCCTACACCCCAAGAAGTTAGAAGTTACAAATACTGCAGCTGCTGACTTTTAATAATCGGACACTTACCTGTCCCAGGGTCCTGCAATGCGGGGGAATGAAGTCCCCCCTCGTTCCCCGTGCCGCCGTCATTCTTACTGTGGGCACCCGGCTGAGGCTTCACAGCCGGGCACGCGCGAGTGGCGCAGAGCACCGTAATACGTCGCAGTGTCATCTGGGACACGTGACAGGTCCCAGATGACTGTGCGGCACGAGGGGAAGTGATGTCACCAGCCCGGGCAATGAAGAAGGAAGACTACGAGGGTCCCCCTAGCAACAGGCATTTAGAGAGGAGTAAAAAAAAAAAAAAATTTTATTTTTTGGTGGCAACACCACTTTAAAAAGTGTATGAAGGAGTGCTTGACAGTTACACTTTGACGTGAATGCGCTACCAGTCTGCAGACAAGCTAATTCATAGGTGGTGGCGTTACATCCTAATCTCCACCCACTGTGCAATGCAACCTGTTAAAGTTTTGTCCACTGCAAACCGTGTTAGCTCAGATATCTTCTAGTTGTTATCTTGGACTTCAGATGAATAAGCCTTTATATTGTGAAGATCTGAGAGTGGCGGTGGTAGAGTAGTTCAGTAAAAATAGGCTGGTCATTGCTAAAAACACCTAGTACACAAAATGCGTGCTGTCAGCTCACTACAGTATACAGGTGCAGAACCCATTTCATGCAGGTCAACAGGTATTTTTCTGTATTTACAGGGTCTTTAACCGCCACCAGCATACGGCATACATCGGCAACAGCAATGGGTTTTACAGTGATGGGAGTGTGCAAATTTCACAAGCCAACTGTGACAGGCTTTCAGGTAGAGGTAAACATGTGACTGTCCCACAGATTATAAAATGAAGCCCGTCCCAAAACATTCCCCGGTTCCTCTACCCCAGCTTCTGGGCCTAGGACCCGCATGGCAGATGTTGCTGGGTAGAGGGAAGACAGACAACAAAATCTACTTGTTGATCTCACCTTGCTACTAGGAACTCAGAAGCAATATGGATTTTGTCATTTCTGATTTCTACTGTCAAGAAGAAGCTAATGGAGCACAATTTGTTAAAAAAAACAGAGAGGTAGATGGATGTAAATGGACAAACATCTGTTTACATTCACCTGCCCACAGACTTGCATGGCTTTTCCAATCAGATCCACCTGAAAATGGATAAGTGGTCCTGATCAGAAAGAGCAAGTGAAAGTAAACTTGCTGGTAATTTTGGGATGATGGCTACCAACAGCTGTAGATCAATAAAATGTACTATTGCTAAAAAAATTCTCCCCTCACCTCTCAGCCCCTGCCTATCTGCTACTGTCATCTGGTATGTGCTGGAAGACAAAACGCAGCTCTTTTCTGGCACATTAGTCACTGTGTTTGTGCAGCATGAAAGTACAGAATACTCTTGGGTATATTAAAGATGCTAGATTTTCTAGAATTTCACAAACACATACAAATCCCACAAATGGACAACATAAGAGGGAGAAAAACAAAAATTGTATTCAGCTGCAAAAATGTCCTTACCGATGTCACTGGAGATGGGGACATCTTGAATCAGGCACTTGATTGCAGTTGCCCACTTCTCTGCAATAGACTGATTTTGTTCATAGTTGGAGGCCTCATCCACTCTAAAAGTGTGAACCAACCTTTGGCGAGCGCGTGTAGAGCCCATTGCAACCTTTTTCTTCTTCATCGGATAGGAATAAATAGAAAAATAGGCAAAAACATCATTTGTGCCACGACTCCGTAGTGTGTGGCATCCCACCATGTCCATAATGGGAAGCACTGTTCGATGGTCATCTTCAGGTTTGGGCACCAGTCTCTGAATATGAAGCCCTGTTTGGGTCAGACTGAGTGCATAACGAATGCCTTTGGATGGGTAGACACCAAATTCTCCATGAAGCAAGGTGTCTGATGCCTGACGATATGTTGTGGACATTTTCCGTTGGTGGTATGGAAGTCACTAGCTGTGATCTTACCATACAATGGCACAAGTGTATAAAACTTGGTGCGAAAATGCATAAAGGCAAACAGAAGGAAACAATAAAAAAATCCCCAAAAGAGGAACAAAACTAGCTTTATCTAACTATCATTTTGTCAAAAAAGGCAAAAAAAAGGAGGTAAAACCACCATAGCAAAAGATTGCATATTTCAGTAGTAATATATGTCTGTAAAACAAGGGTCACACTCCAAACCGTCTTCAAATTTCCTCACTTCTAGATGATGAAACTCCAGAGTCAAGCTTTAGATCTTCCTCCTGTGGGCGAAAAAAAAAAAAAAAAAAAAAAAAAAAAAAAAAAAAACATATCAAATCAAGACAAAAGAATTCAATTATTAAAACAGAATTTATTGAAACTGAAGGCAAAAATTAGGCTTGCAACAGAAGTGCCTGTCCTGTAAGCAAAGAGAAGGCAGAAGGAAGACACCGATGTGGGCTTAAAGAAAGGAGAAAATTCATGGTCCACAGAACAGTGCGGGGATTCTCAGCCGTATTCACAAGGCCAGGTAGAAGGGAGATGTTTGAATGTGGTCTGCATGGTCTTCGTCCCTTTATGCTAAAAGCAAAAGAGCAGAGGAGAGGCAGAAAGATCACAAGGAAATGTGTACATTTTAGCAGGTAAATCCAAGGTCAATGTAAAACCAGAACTTTGTTTTTCCTTTAGGCCCAATTCACATCTGGCTTTTTGGGATCTTGGGCAGAATTGATGCAATAATGCCCGAGATCCCAATTTGCACTGCATTAGTAAATGATGCTTCATACGTGTTTGGGTGCCATTTTTAGAGTCCCTTACTCTAAAGATATAGAGTAAGGGACACCAGATCCATCTGCTTCAACCTCACTGATGCCCATGGGGCAGAGTATGAGCCTACTTCAGCCATGCAGATGTCTCTCCAAAAGATATGGGGAAGCCAGCAACCATGATTATCAATCAGTAGCATACATCAGGGGCTTAGCCAGCCCAACCATGAGTGCTCAGAGCCTGACCAAATGTGGGCTCCACTAGAGACTTAGTGCCTACGGGGACAGCTTCTTCTACAGAGGAGAATGACTCTTGGGGAAAACCGAGAAGATGATGGGGAGAGAAGGTCCCACAACTAGGATATAGAAGTAGCCTAGAAAACCCCAGATGGCCCCTCCAAGTCCCCTGTCCCTGGAATCAAGGGGGAGCATGCATGAGGAGATCCCTGCAACTAGCATAAAGACCTGTGGGAAAAATAGAAAACCATTCTGATGTTCCTGTTAGGCCAGACAAATACAAAGGACACTAGTTGACTGTGCTCCTTACATTTAGTTGTGGAATGTGGATGGTGCTTTCTTGTTTTAGGTAGGTGGTGCCACTCTCACGAGCTGTCCTGGAAGAATAATTTAATTGAAGGGGACCAAGCCAGGTTCCCCTCTTCAGGGGTTAAATGCTCAATAAGCTTACTTGTGTAGGGATAATGCAGCTGCACAACCAGTCCAACAAAACCTCCTCTCTAAGGTGCTCCCAGCCTTGGCTGCACACAGGCTTACTCGCTCATTATGAATTACTTACCTTAGATCAAAGCCCCTGCAGCGGTCCTGGTACACCGCTCCGGTGAGATCGCTCCAGGAGTTATGCTGTGATTGGCTGGAGCCATGATGACGTCGCTCCCGCGTATGGGCGCGGGAGCTGCCAGTAACGGCATACTACCTGAAGCAACTGCACGGACATACCATTGTTTCAGTGCGCATGTGCCAATGAGGTTGGCACATGCTGATACAGGGGATATCTCCTGAACTGTGCAGGTTTAGGAGATATCTGGGGTAAGTACAGGTAGCCTCATTATAGGCTTACTTGTAGCAAAAACTAGTTGTAAAGGGTTTACAACCACTTTAATATCCCTGCATTGTACACGATGATGCAGAGGCACAGCCCACAGGCTGAGGCTTCAGAGAGAAGAGGATGGTCCTGAAGTGGGGAGTCATAAGTAATCCTGCCTGTTCCTCTACCCCCCCTGACATAACAAGCATTTAACCCTTGCAGTGCAAATGGCCCCATTACAAGGATAGATTTTGCCAAATTCCCAGACCTGGGCTATGAAATGGTTTTGATAGTGTGTAGCAGGCTACAAATAATTTAAAAGTTTGTGATTTGGAATCTGTATTTGTAATGCTCATTCTGAAAAACACAGAAAAAAAAAATTAATATGCAGTTCAACCTTTATTCCCTTACTTTATGATGTGCCTACACTGGTGTAATAAGACATCACACCTGTTTATGGAGGAGCATGATAAATGATTCCCTAGACACAGATGACTAAAGATCAAAGTCTAGTTCACTAGTCTATTCAGCACACGTGAAGAGGAGTCACCCAGCTGAAATGTATACTTCGGATCTTCATGACCTAATAAAGACAAACAGCCTGTGCACTTTGCATGGGGATTTTCTCTTAGCTCGGTGAATGAAGCTTTGCTGACCGTCATCACCTAATCATGTGCAAGAAACCCCCCCCCCCCCCCCTTCACATGATTGGATGTGCTTTGCAAAGTGAAATTTCACCCCATTCCATAAGCCACGGGGAAATTCTCTTGCCAGGAACTTTTTTTTTTGTCTTTAGTAAAATTAACTCCATAGACTCAGAATGCAATACAGCGTTTGTATCAACATTACAGCCTGGCAACTACAAGCAGCGGCAGTCTACACGTTTTTTCTCATGACCGTTTTCTTTTACATTTTTCTCCCACTCCAGCCAAGCAGGATACGTCTGTGGAGAGCAAAATTCATGTGACTCCGCTGTGTCAGTTGGGCAACACCCTGCTCTATTTTCCTCTTACACCCAATTCACACTTGTGCAACTTATAATGCGACTTTGATGTCCAAAGTCACACCTCATGTTTTCCAATGATAACCATTAATATGTGTGCAACTAAAATCGCAGTGACTTCAAAAGTAGTTCATTCTGGCTAAAATGAGAATGCCATTTTTTTTTTTTTTTTGCTTAGAAGATAGATCACGATTGTCGCAGCATATTATCTTTCACATTAAAACAAAAAAAAATTGGGCTAACTTTACTGTTTTTTTTTTATTATTCATTGAAGTGTATTTTTTTCCCCCCCAAAAAAATTGCATTTGAAAGACCACTGGGCAAATACAGTGACAGATAATATTGCAGCAATTGACACTTTATTCCCTAGGGTCTCTGCTAAAATATATATGTTTGGGGGTTCCAAGTAATTTCTAGCAAAAAATATTGATTTTACCTTAAACAAGTGTCAGAAAAAGATTTAGACTTTAAGTGGTTAAACTTCCTGCATTTACAAGTTGTTTAAAAACTTGGCAGACTGCCTGGATTTTTTCTTTACACACAAGTTTATCAAATTAGTTACAATGTTTCATTTTAAAAACTTGGCAGACTGCCCAAATGTTTTCTTTTGACAGCTGAGAGAGTAAATAACTCTGTCCCCTTGTTATATGAAAGAATCGGCAAACTCTGCAATCGAGATCCTCAGAGTGGTTGAATCGAGAACGCGATTTTTTAACAATTAGCTGTGCAGCTCTAGTTCACACATTACTTTAGACTGACTTTCATACAACTAGAGGGAAACAGACTTCAATGTTAATCCGGAAAAAGTAGCATGAAGTCATACCTGAATTATTTTTACATCAGTGGTGCAACAGTGGGTCTGACTTTGCAGAGGGACAACAAATCACATCCAAATCACACCCATCCAAAGGTGCACAAGTTTGGAGTCGTACAAGCCTGAATGGAGCCTCCTTCAACACAAGTGTATTTAAAGCGGTTCTTCACCCTAAAGGGGAAGTTCCGCTAGTATTATCCCTCCCCCCCTCCGGTGCCACAATCGGCACCTTTCGGGGGGGAGGGGGGTACAGTTACCTGGATAATCCAGGTAACTGCACCCACTTCCGGCCAGACCGCCGCATGGCTCCGCCCACCCCCGCATGGCTCCGCCCCCCGTTGTGTTCTGGGAAACACACAGTTCCCAGAGACACAGCGGGGAACCAGCACAGCGCGACTCGCGCATGCGCAGTAGGGAACCGGGCAGTGAAGCCGCCATGCTTCACTTCCCGATTCCCTGACAGAGGATGGCGGCGGTGGCTGCAGCGAGACGAGCGATCGCTCGTCATCTGCCGCCGACATCGCTGGAACCTGGGACAGGTAAGTGTGATATTATTAAAAGTCAGCAGCTGCAATATTAGTAGCTGCTGGCTTTTAATATTTTTTTTTTTTGTGCAGCTCCTCTTTAAAAAAGAATTATGGACTGACACTTAAAACCTTATAAAGCAATATGTGGACATCTGGGGTACAACACATAAGAAGGGGTAGGTTTTCTGAGTTATCATGCTTTCAGATAGCACCAGAAGTCTAATTACCGGGGCTCACACAGATGAGAGCTGGATGCTAAATGCCTCACAAATCTCCCCAATGGAACAAAGATGACAAGGGTTAGAACTATCCTTTACTTCATCCAAAATGGGAAAAAATTGCCTTTAATTCTACTTTAGGTTTATTGCTGTTCTAAGGTTAGGTTCATACCAGAACACAGAATGTTACCATGCAGGCTGGCGTCAGGGTCAACGTAAGGAACATTGATGGGCAAATCAGCACATTGGATTGCTAAACGTGGTTTGTTTATTCTTTTTAACTTAGTGTCACATAGGATTTTGGGTAAATAAGACCCCTTTCACACCAGGGCATGTTGCAGGCGCTATAGCGTTAGAAATAGCGCCTGCAATCCGCTGTAAAAAAGCTGCACCATTGTCTGTAGTGTGAAAGCCCCAGGGCTTTCATACTACAGCGGTGCGCTGGCAGGACGTCAGGGAAAAGTCCTGCCAGCAGCTTCTTAGGAGCAGTGAAGGAGCGGTGTGTTTACCGCTCCTCCACCGCTGCTCCCCATTGAAATCAATGGGGCAGCTCTGTAATACCGCCAGCAAAACGCCGCTATTGCATCGTATTGCCGGTGGTTTTAACCCTTTCTCGGCTGCTAGCGGGGGGTAAAAGCGCCCCGCTAGCGTACGAAATGCGCCGCAAATCCAGCAGTAAAACGCCACTAAAAATAGCAGCGTTTTTCCGCCGACGCAATGGGCGGTGTGCTGTGAAAGGGGTCTAAATCTGAAGCTTTCAATCTGGTGCAGCTTTGCATGGTAGGCAATCAACTACTAACATTAGCTTGTTCAATTAAGCCTTCACCAAGAAAAAAAAAAAAAAAAAAAAAAAAAAAAAACACCCCATGGTTTCTACGCAGAGCTGCGCCAGATTTTGCACTCTTCAGTTCAGTAAATCTCCCCCATAGTGATCCTTCATGTTACTGCACAGCAGTGTGGTGCATTGTGCTGCTTTTGCAATGACATCCAGTGATCTGCACATCACACCAGTATTGTTGTATGAATTATGCACATAGAAAACCATTGTTTTCTATGTGTCCTATGGGTGGCCTGGGTTTGCCCAGTGCAGAAAAAGGCAGGTCACTGCAGATTGTATAAGAACATATGTACAGTATTGATTAAAATTAAGCGATAGCTGTGGACTTCTGACATTTTAGCAGTATCCTCCTATATAAGTTAGCAATTGCTGGAAAGGACTAGACTTTGTGCCAGCAGATAATTTGCAATGTAAATTCTTGACACAGGTGTGTATGGCTATTAAGAATGGCTGATTCACACTACACTCCCAGAAACTGCAAGACTTAATGAGGCTGGGTTCACACCTAATACCGATGCGGCTCGAAGCAGGAGTCTGGTGCATCCCTGTTCTTCGTTTCAGTGATGAACCAGGGCCAAATTTTTGCCTGAATTCGGCCCTGAAACTGAGCCAACGACGCACAACGTTCCTGTGCAAGGTGCTCTGCAGCCGCAACAGAGATGTGTGATCCGGCCACGAGCTCCTGTCATGCGAATTGGATGCGGGTTACCCTCATCCAATTCACATAGGTGTGAACCCAGTCTGAATGTGCCTTGCTAATTACCCAATTCAAAAGGACCTGAAAGTACAGCACTGTGGAGGAACATTACTACATGAAGGGTTTTTGTCAACATGCAAATGCATTAGCTATGTGCACTTGTGGGAACTAGGCTAATTGAAAATGATGTATATGAAGTGCATTTTTCCAGCGTTTACATAAAGTGTTTTTTTTACCTTCAACCATTCTCTGCATGAAGGTAAAAAACCTTCAGCATGCAGCACCCTCCACAGCCACATACTTATCTAAGCCCAATATCGGTCCAGTGATGTGCAAGACAGCAGCTGCTCTCCCAAGCCTCTGCCTCCTCATTGGCTGAGGGACAGCAGCAGGGAAACATTGGCTACTTCTGCTGTCAATCACAGCCAGTGAGGAGGGAGTGGTAGTCAGGGCTGAGCCCCATTCTGTGTGTCTTATGGGCAGAGTGTGGCTAGGGAGCGACCACACAAGTGCACCCTATAGCAAGCCGATTGCTTTGGGGGCACTCTGAGAAGAGGAGACCAAGGGCTGCTCTGTGCAAACACCATTGCACAGAGCAGGAAAGTAGAACATGTTTCCTTTTTAAATAAATGAACCTGTAATATCACATCAGCACATATTTCTTAAATTATCTTGCATACCATCTCTTAGGATGTCTACCCAGGACAAGAGAGCTAACGCCTGGCTGTCATTTTACTATAAGCTGGGCAGGTGTGTGTGTGTGTGTGTGTGTGTGTGTGTGTGTGTGTGTGTGTGTGTGTGTGTGTGTGTGTGTGTGTGTGTTGTGTATGTATGTATGTATGTATGTATGTATGTATGTATGTATGTATGTATGTATATTTACACCCACCTACATCCAAATCGGATCCCTTCCGTCCAGTGGATCGGATGGTAGTTGAGTGTAAATGGACAATTGGTCCGTTCACATCCAACCGCCCACAGAGCGGGGTCAGTGTCTACTCTGCATGAGCGGATCAGACACGGACCTATCATCCGTCTGCTTGGCGGAAATCAGCGGAAAGATCCCCTGCTGAGCGGATCGCACCGTGTGAAGGAGCCAAAGACTATCAGTAGATCCTTCTGAAGAAGTTGCCATAGTAACGAAAAGCGTCACAGGGCGGAACGGAGGGCAGCAGCCTGAGTCCAGCTAGGAGCGGCTGGAGAACTATCTGCGTACATCAGATACAAGCTGGGTGACCAGTAGGATTAAAAGGAATATTAAAATCTTGGGGGGGGGGGGGGGGGGGTTGTTTAAAAATAACAAACATGTTATACTTACCTGCTCTGTGAAGTGGTTTTGCAGCTTGCTATAGGGGCACCCGAGCCGCTGCTCTGTGTGTCCATGTGAGCCAATGGTGCCGCTGCTGTCTCAGCCAATGAGAAGAGCGAGCCCCCAGACAGCCAAGTCCGGGGACTCTCGTGCAACATTGCTAGATCAAGATGGGGCATAGTAAAACATGGATGGATTATGCATAGCGTGCTTTAAGATTTTTAAAAATAAAAAACACACTTCTGCTTTTAGAACCACTTTAATAGTGATTGTGGTTATTGAGCATGTGCTGCATTAGACAGAGAGCCGTGTGCAAGTATGTTTGGTGTTTATACCTCCTACACTATATTGTAGTTTTGTTTTGTTTTTTAAATCAGATAATAGTGTCGATTTGGAATACTGCTTGGTGATGACATTGAAAGAGTGGAACTGTGGATGGGATTTGCAGATCCTGTTTTGCCTTCCTTGGACAAAGCGAAACATCCTGCATGTCAGCCTGCAGAGCTTACTTTATCCCAGGGTAGCAAAGTGAGGCAAATAACCTGAAGCCCAAGTCTGGTGAGCTCACAGCTGAAGGAATAGCACATTTGGATTTGTTCCCATTTACTATATGGACACTGTGCGACTTCCGTGTGGGTTATTCCTTTTATATTATCCTAGGCACTCGCTTTCTGTTTATGCTTAGCATGGACACCAAGTTGTTTCTTTTATTTTTAAACTGTTGCAGTTCATTTATGCACATTGTTACTTTTCCATATTAATAGTTATCTGTGGTTTTCATATATTTGGGTTATTGAGGTAGCTCAGCGCTGGGCTTTTTGGAGGGGTTACCTACCTGGTTCATGCAGATTACTGAGGGGGATTATTAATCCAAGCAAAATAGCATTCATTTTATGAATAATGGAGATTGTACACGGATTGAGATTTTGTATACGAGTTCATTTGTAAGGTATTTTTCAAATTAACGTGCTTGTATTATTATTATATGACTGAGACACCCAAGCACAGAGTGGGGAAGTTCTATCAATGACAAACCAAACTACAATAAAACCTACCTCTACCCACAAGCAGAGATCTGAATTGGCCCAGAGATTAAGGGAAAACCTTTCAGAGTTCACTCACAAACTTTAATACCCTGCTCTGTTGTATGTTAGAAAGGATGTGTACAGTGATTCAGAAGCTTTACATCTGCCTGCGAGACGCATGACTGGATGTGGTTAGACATTGACTCACAATGTTGAAATCACTGCGGCCGATTGTTCACTTCAATCCAGAAAAAAGGTCAGAGATGACAAGGCTTGTTTACACTAGCAAGTGCTGCTTTTCCTCTGAAAAGGGAACAATGCTTGGATCGCTTTTTAGAGGTGTTTGACAAGACGTGGAGGGGGGATATCTTGCCTCCTCACCCCCTTTTTAAGCCCATGAATGGCACACTACCATGCTGCACCGCAGGCTCTTCTGCCTTTTTGATGATTCATAGATACGATCATATTAGCCAGATTGTTTCACTTACAGTTGTGCTCATAAATTTATATACCCTGGACGAATTTATGATTTCTTGGCCATTTTTCAGAGAATATGAATGATCACACAAAAACTTTTTCACTCATGGTTAGTGTTTGACTGAAGCCATTATCAACTATGTTTACTCTTTTTAAATCATAATGGCAACAGAAACTACCCAAATGACCCTGATCAAAAGTGTACATACCCCAGTTCTTAATACCATGTATTGCCCCCTTAAAACATCAAATGACAGCTTGAAGTCTTTTGTGGCATTTGTGGATGAGGCTCTTTATCGTCTCAGATGGTAAAGCTGCCCATTCCTCTTGGTAAAAAAAGCCTCCATTTCCTGTAAATTCTTGGGCTGTCTTGCATGAACTGCACGTTCTCCCCAGAGTGGCTCAATTATATTGAGGTCAGGGGACTGAGATGGCCACTACAGAACCTTCATTTTATTCTGCTGTAGCCAATGACAGGTTGACTTGGTCTTGTGTTTTGAACCAGTGTCATGTTGGAATGTCCGAGTACATCCCACGTGCAGCTTCCTGGCTGATGAATGCAAATGTTCCTCCAGTATTTTTGATAACATACTGCATTCATCTTGCCATCAATTTTGACCAAATTTCCTGTGCCTTTGTAGCTCCCACATCCCCAAAACATCAGCAATCCACCTCCATGTTTCACAGTAGGAATGGTGTACCTTCCATCATAGGCCTCGTTGACTCCTCTCCAAATGTAGCATTTATGGTTGTGGCCAAAAAGTAAAATTTTGGTCTCACCAGTCCAAGTGACTTTGTGCCAGAAGGTTTGAGGCTTGTCTATGTGCTGGTTGGCATATTGTAAGCGAGATACTTTGAGGCATTTGCGCAGTAATGTCTTTCCACTGGGGACTCGACCATGCAGCCCATTTTTCTTCAAGTTCCTCCTTATTGTGCCTCTTGAAACAGTCATACAGTCCAGTGTTTCACCTAAAGTTATTTGTGGGTTTTTGCATCCCAAAAAAACATTCCTGGTAGTTGTGGCTGACATTTTAGTTGGTCTACCTGACCATGGTTTGGTTTCCACAGAACCCCTAATTTTACACTTCTTGATTAGAGTTTGAACACTGCTGATTGGCATGCCCAATTCCTTGGATATCTTTTTATATCCCTTTCCTGTTTTTATACAGTTCAACTACCTTTTCCTGCAGATCCTTTGACAATTATTTTGCTTTCCCCATGACTCAGAATCCAGAAACGTCAGTGCAGCACTGGATGAAAGATGCAAAGGGTCTGTCAGGAGTCCAGAAACTCATTGACCTTTTATACACACACACACAAATTACAAGCAAATAATGTGTGTCAACTTGTGTGCATATTATCAGGCCAAAATCATTAAACTTTTGATCAGGGTAATTTGGGTAGTTTCTTGCCATTATGATTTAAAAAGAGTAAGCACAGTTGATTGATAATAAACGGCTTCAGTCAAACAATAAACCACGAGTGAAAGAAATGTTTTTGTGTTATTCACATTCTCTGACAAATGACCAAGAAATCATAAATTCTGCCAGGGTATGTAAACTTATGAGCACAACAGTATGTCCATCATAACAGAGACTGCACAGTGTATAGTCAGCTGAACTCCAGGTATGGATATTTTCTACAAAAGTATACACATTCCATACCTGTGGTGTGCTTGCAGTCAGAATCTATTCACAGCTGCTCTGCACAGGACCTGAAAGACAATGGTGACTACTACAGCGATTCTCCGTTTTGTCATGGATGTGAATGGGATGGAATGTGTGTACTTGCATCACTCCAATCTGGACCAATATAACCTATACCTGGAGTTCCCTACACTGCTCAATCCAAATCCAAGATGAAACGTTTCAAACATACCAGCCTTTCTCAACTGGAGCTCCATGGAACCCCAGGATTCTTCCAGAGGTTACTAGGGGTTCCTTAAGCAAGGCTCTCAATCAGGTAACCACTGAAGCCAATCATCTTTCTAACGTTCTGTAATGGGGATTTTTATTTATTTACACTGACCACAAAGTTATGGAAGAATCTTCCCTCTGATCACAAAGTACTGAGAGCTGTACACGGAATAAATATTTTCTTCCTAAGACTGGAGAGTGATTTCAAGGCTTCCTCCATGTTGCGCGCGCGCACACACACGCGCACACACACACACACACAATATGGCAGTTTACCTTCATCCTGTGGAGGTATTCCATGAGTAGTCTACACCAATCAGTGATACCATTATGACCATCCACCTAATATTGAGCAGACCCCCCTTTTGACACCAAAACAGCCCTAACCCATCGAGGCATGGATGCCACTAGACCTCTGAAGGTATGCTGTGGTATCTGACACCAAGCCATCAGTACCAGATCCTTTAAGACTCAGCCAGCATGTCTTCTCATACGGCATCCTGGTGCCATCTCTTCCCCAGGTAAGCAATGACATGTATGTTAGAAAGGATGTGTACAACAACTATCCACAAGATGCAAAAGAAAAAGGCGATTCATCTCAGCGGTCCACATACTTCCATTGCTCAGTGGTCATTGTAGGTACTTTTGGCTGTGGACAGGGTCAGAGTGAGCACCCTGACCAGTCTGCAACTACACAGCCCCATACACAACAAACTACGATAACCTGTGTGTTCTGACACCTTTCTATCGGAACTAGCATTGGAGCTGTTGTAAGCAATAGTTATTTAACCACTTGAAGACAGGGGAGATTCTCTCTCTAAAGAGAGCATGAGCGAGAAAGTGCGAGAATAATATATATATATATATATATATATATATATATATATATATATATATCCACACACACACACACACACACACACACACAAGGTCCTAGAGAAGAGATAGGTGGGTTTTACAGTTTTGTATGTCACACAATATTTGCGCAGTGGTTTATCAAATGCAATTTTGTTTGGGGGGGGGGGGGGGTACACTTTTTTACATGTTAAATGGAAAAAAAAAAAAAAAAAAAGATACATAACCCAACTTTTTGATAAAAGATGATGTTATGTCGGGTAAATAGATACCAAACGCGTCACATTTTTAAAACTGTGCATGCAAGTCCATGCAACGACGAAGTTCACAGTGATACCTCACATGTAGGATGATCGATGTTTGTGTGCATGCGGGACCGACGTGTGTATTCACCTTCATACCCAAGCACGGGCCACTTTAATCCCCCCCCCCCCATTTCTCTTATTTTTGCACTATTGCTTTAAAGGTTTTTTTTTGTTTGTTTTTTTATTACTTTTTTTGTTGTCACAAGGTTTGTAAACATCCCTTGTGACAGCAACAGGCATATGACAGGTACACTTTATGGAGAGATCTGGGGTCTAGAAGTCCCAAATGCCTCCTCTGTACAAAAGCATTCAAAACACCAAGATCTGCATTTTTTAATTATTTTGGTGTCAGTTTATCACGTCCGGGTTACTGCTATGTTGACCTGATCAAAGTTGATTCCTGGCTTTGTTCAGGTGTCCGGCCAGCTGGCAGATGTGCTGGCTGGTTGCTTGGGTCTCCCAGTGGGACAGGAGAGCCAGAGCAAGCCGCAGAAGGCGGAGTCCTCTCCTGCGGTTTGTAAAAGCAATCTAGTGGCTAGTTAGCAGCTAGGTTTACTGTTACAAGAGAGCTGATCATCGGCTCTAAAAACGGTACCAGGATGATGCTGTAATCACTTGGAAGTCCAATGACGTATCGGGTATGTGACTGGTTGGCAAGTGGTTAATAAAAAAAAAAAAGTTATACCTACCTGTTCTGTGTAACTTTATTGCACAAAGCAGCCCAGATCCTCCTCTTCTCTGGTCCCCCACTAGTGCTCTTGGCTTAACCTCTTCTCTGTGTGGCAACAGAGGAAGCTACTTGCCATGGTGGCACACCTGCAGACTCTATCCTGAGCTGGGGCTATGGGAGTCCACAGACACACACAGCACAGCCCCCTCCCCTCCTCACAGGATTTGATTGACAGCAGCGAGAGCCAATGACTGCTATCACTGCAGCTTGTGAGGAGGAGAACACAGACAGTGCAACTGCATGCAGGCACAGGGCTGGATAGTGAGAGAATTCAGGAGTGGGCGATGGGGCAATAGAACTACTGGGACATTTGTACTCTAATGCAGGGAATACATGTTTAGCCTGTAGAACCACTTTAGCTTTCGCAGCAATTTGCAGTACAGCATCTCTTCTATGGGATCCAGCCTTCCCTCCCTATGGGGGGGGAATCAACGATCTCTGGCTGTCCATGACCCCGGTGCTTATTTTTCCCTCTTTGGACCACTGCAGTCCCACAAGTTCTGCAGATTTGGAGTTGCTCTGACCTGGTCCTTTATCCATTTCAATGTGGTTCTCATCAGTCACTGAGATCCTTACATCAACTTCAGGGACAGCATGTTCACCTGCTGCCTCATCTCTCTCACCCACGTTCAGGTGCCATTGTCATGAGATAATGAATGTCACCTGTCATAACGTTCTGGCTGATCAATGTCCAGCACACTCACCATGTACAGGAGGAGGTAGGTAGTTTATATGTGCACTCACCTTGTATGATGAGATGATGGAGGAGGAGGGCTGAGTCTCCTGGTTGCTCCCAGCACACAAAGGCTCCGCACACTTGAGTAACAAGCAGATAATGAGACCATAGCGGAGTGTGGAGAGAGGACAAAGCGCTCAGTGTGGCCGCACTGTCCCGGCACCGCCTGCCTCCTCCTCCTCCCCGACACACACAGCACTTTGACTCAGCGCTCCGCTCACAGGAAGTGAGGAGACAACTCTTTGGAGAAAGCGCTGCAGGACCGACTCACAGACGGACAGAAGGGGCGGCCAATCACCTTCTTCGGCCGAGGAATGAACAGCCAATCGACATGCGCAGGAGGAGAAGTGGGTGTTTGTTTGCCCGGGGGTTGCCTTAGTGCAGCCGATTCGTTCCATGGGTGAGAAAGCCCAGAGATGAGGCTGGGTCATGTGACTGGAGCTGCCAGTGATGAGCCGCGCCATGTGACTGTCCTGTGCTATGGTGAGATAGAAGGAGAGCAGAGGTGTGTGGGCAGAGGGAGCATGATGGACCACATGAGTGTCTGCACCATTGCTGTACTACAGCACAGGGGGAGGGGGGACCAGATATATGGAGGAGAGCTATGAGGTACATGGAGGGATGCTATGAGGTACTTGACGATGTGTAATGTGCTGCAGCTCAGTGATGTTACCGGACAACAGAGAGGTGTGAGGTTCTGAAGGCCGGGTCATACGTATTATATGTTTACAGTGTGATGTGCTGCAAGAAGGGCAGCTATCAGCTTTAGGCCTGACTATGTGCCCATCCTACCAAATTCACACACCGGCCACCTCACCTGTACACACTCAGCCCCCCCCCCCCCAACCCTGTATATATGTCAGCCCCACACACACACACATCTGTATATTTGTCAGCCCCCCCCCCCCCCCCACACACATCTGTGTATTTGTCAGCCCCCCCCCCCCTACACACTTGTATATTTGTCAGGCCCCCCTCACACAAACACCTGTATATATGTCAGCCCCCCTCACACACACCTGTATCTATGTCAGCCTCCCCCCCCCCCACACACACACACACCTATATATATGTCAGCCCCCCCCCCTCACACACACCTATATATATCAGCCCCCCACACACACCTGTATATATGTCAGCCCCCCTCCCACACACACCTGTATATTTGTAGTCAGAGTCTTCAAGCGGGAAATGCGATACTCCTAAGAACCAAGGCCTGAGGTGTGCCTTGGCCTAGCTGGTCGGTATGCCTGAGAAGAGGGCATACCCTGAATGTAAGAGTAAGAACAAAATACTATGAGAATGTATGAAACTGGGGAACGGGTGGGTGGGAACCCAGAAAACCTACCGACCCTGGCCCTGACGGAGGAGGAGGTTTAAATAGCCCTCTCAGGCTCCTCCTACAAATACAGGCTGGCCTGCGGCCAGCCTTCAACTTGTAGTCAGAGTCTTCAAGCGGGAAATGCGATACTCCTAAGAACCAAGGCCTGAGGTGTGCCTTGGCCTAGCTGGTCGGTATGCCTGAGAAGAGGGCAAAAAGACACAAAATTTAGGTGAAGAAGGGAAGGTAAAGAACCATCACGGATAAAGGTGTGCTCTCGGACGGCAGCAGTACGTATCCAGCAAGTAACTGGAAAGTGTTTGCAATGGCAAAAGAACACACTGACTCCTGACTTGGCGATGAGAAAGAACCCCCTATCGAACCTGTGACACTACCCTGAACCCAACAGAACATCCCCCTGAAAGATTGAATTGAGCCGGATGCCCTCGACACCCAGACCTGAGAATAAACTGCTTGTGAAATGAGAGGATACGAGAGGGGAATGGAACAAGGCCTGGCCCGAGAAAACCCCTGCAAAGATCGCAAAATACCCCAATGAACACCAGTGAAATAGCCCAGAGACATACCCCCCCGAGAGGGTGAGTGGCAAAAAGACCACTAGCAGGAGTGTGAAAAGCTGGAAACCTGATGGATGTGACGGAGTAAGCGGATAAGGCTCATGCACCATGGCAACAATACTGTCAACCTGGAGAAACCTTACCGGACTCAGGACCCAGGTCCCACAGGATACGATCGGGTCATGCTACAGCCTGAACCCAACAGCTGGGACAGAATCCTGAACCAAGGAGGGCCAACCTCCCTCCCAGGGAAATAGTCCCCATGGCATGATACAGACATACCCAAGCCCCCCCCCCCTACTCGGAACAAGCTGGGGATCGGAAAAGACGACTGGACTGATGTCCCTAAGTGGAACTCCAGGCAATAAGTTCCAACAAGATCAGAGCCAAGATTGGAATCCAAAAACCATTGTGACATCTGCCCAACCTACCCCCCAAGGACCGTCACGGGGACGTGGCTTAACAAATACCCTGAGAGAGACTATACATCCCTGGGCAGTAACCAGGGCCTCAACACAACAGGACATCAACTGAAGGAAAAATTGACAGCTTCTGACCCAAGGGTGAGCCCAGTGGTGAAAAGACATCAGCACCAATCAACTAGCCCCCAACAACGGCCGGGCTGAAGGAAGTGATAGCAAGCATGGATGATATCGGTATGGATTCCAAGACGGCCCAACCTGAAACACAAACTAGAGAAATGACAGACAACCAGACATGAGAACAACAATACCCCCCTGCCTAACTGAATGAAACATGAGCAGAAAAGTCAAGACCACTGCGCTTAAAAGAAACTGACGGATGGACCCCCCCCCCCACCCAACATGTAAGTGGTAAGTGAGCCCGAGTAACCTGCAGTGCAGAGGCAGGTAATTAACTGAAAACTCAGGGCTAGCGTACCCACAGGCCATGGTGGGTAGTCGTATATATGTGGTGAATGAACATGCAACGTATGACGTATGGTATACGGGCGAGAAGATTGAGGACAACAATCAATTAATAAACGAAACCTCAGCCCGTATGGATCTATAGACGTGACAGATCCTGACATGTGAGCCCTAGCTACCTGATCTAGGTACAAAACATGACACAGACACGATGGGACATGACAATCAACAAAGACGAACGACTAACAGAGTATGCCATGAGTGAACAACGCCCCTCTGAGAAACTCTGAGACTGAACACCAAGTCTGAAAAACCATGACAGGCATGCAGGCAGCAACACAAAGACAGAAAACGCTGAGACAGAAAACGCTGAGACAGAAACACAACATGCCATGATAAAAAACACCATGACAGAAAACGCTGAAACTTAATGCTGAAGCAGAAATGTAGTGACAGAAACAGAGGCAAAACGCAATGACAGCAACAACCAAGTCTAAAACGCTGAGGCATAAATGAAATGCCAGAAAAACGCTATGACAGCAGTCCAGGGGCAGACAGAAGTCCAAGGGCAGAACGCTATGACAGAAGTCCTGGGGCAAAACGCTATCACAGGTAACCAGGGGCAGAAACGCTATGCCAGACATGCTGAACAGAACGCTATGACTGAAAAGCTGGACAGACAGCTATGACAGTAATGACCGCTGACAGGAGATGCTGCACAGAAACGCTGTGCCGGAAATGCAGCGCAGAGCGCTGTGCCGGAAATGCAGTGCAGAGCGCTGTGAGGGAAATGCAGCGCAGAACGCTGTGACGGAAAAGCCGCACAGAACGCTGCGACAGAAAGGCTGCGACAGAAATGCTAGACTGAGCGCTGCGACAGAAATGTCACGTGGAGCTAAGGCGGAGGGGGGGGAGACCCGCCACGTGGAGCTCAGGCGGGTCCACCACGTGGAGCTCAGGCGGGTGGGGAGACCCGCCACGTGGAGCTCAGGCGGATGGGGAGACCAGCCACGAGGAGCTCAGGCGGGTGAGGAGACCCGCCACGTGGAGCTCAGGCGGGTGGGGAGGAGAAAAACCTGCCACGTGGAGCACAGGCGGGGGGGTGCCCACCACGTGGAGCACAGGAGGCCCACCACGTGGAGCTCAGGAGGCCAACCACGAGGAGCTCAGGCGGGTGGGGAGGAGGAAACCCACCACGTGGAGCACAGGCGGGGGGGGGACCCACCACGTGGAGCTCAGGAGGCCAACCATGTGGAGCGCAGAGGGGGGGGGGGGAGACCCAACACGTGGAGCTCAGGAGGCCCACCATGTGGAGCTCAGAGGGGGGGAGAGACCCGACACGTGGAGCTCAGGAGGCCCACCACGTGGAGCTCAGAGGGGGGGGGGGAGACCCAACACGTGGAGCTCAGGAGGCCCACCACGTGGAGCTCAGAGGGGGGGGGGAGACCCAACACGTGGAGCTCAGGAGGCCCACCACGTGGAGCTCAGGAGTGTTATTAGATGTGTGAAATTGCTTCGGGTGCCCTTTGCACATCGTACTTTACAGTTTAGTCAGGTAAAACATAATTTGAATGAGCTGCAAAATTCTTTTGTGAATATAAGTAATATTAACGAGTATCTGTAACCCATATTTTTTTTTTTTTTGTTTTGGATAGAGCAGTAAGGGACAGCTCAAATCTCAGATCATTTTGCGGTTCGTGAGATTAAAAATATTTCTCATGGAAACCATGATTATGGGTCAGAAAGTGAAGAAATACAACAACATGTACTGTTCTCACCAGAAGAAGAGCTGGAGGGGGAATCTTCCAATAAGGACACCTGGTGATAACTGATTAAATGAGAAATTTTTCACTTACAGTATTTAAAGCTAAAACGCGATCACTACTAATGCACTTCATTTAGCAGGTAGTGTTATGATCATCGTACTGGAAAAATCCCTGTGCAGCTGCTGATTTAATACAGGACAAACAACCACTGCTTAGCTGCTTAACCGACATGCCCTATCCACTGATTGTGGAAGAATAAGGGGAATAAAACTATTTTGTTGTAAGGGTTTGATCAATCCTCCGTACTCATGTATGTACTCAGTACTTGTAGAGCACCCATTCAGAGCCCCTGTCCCCTTTTACAGCAAAGTTGGAAATATTTCATTATTCAAGTGACTACAGGAATACATATAATGATTGCACCGGGTAAGGTATTAACAAACTTCTGATCCAGCTCAGCGTATGGAGCAGTGCATAATTCATATCCCCTTTGGTTTACCTGCACATAGTTCTAAAAAACGTTACTGCAGGAAAAAACGCCTATGTGAGGGGGGGGGGGGGGGGAGCCAGCGCAGCCGAAAACCTCCCCCTCCCCCCGCCAGGAGAACCGGCGGGTATAAGGCATATGTAAGGGGGGAGGGGGGGCCGGCACGGCCGATTACCTCCCCCCGTCAGGAGAATCGGCGGAACACAGCATATGTGGGGGGGGGGGGGGAAGAGGGAGACGGCGCGGCCGATAAGCTCCCCCTCCCCCCCCCGCGAGGAGAAACGGCGGGTGCTCCGTACCTGCGAGGGGAGAGGGGGAGCCGGCGGCGGCAGACTATCTCCACCTCCCCTCACCAGGAGAATCGTATCCGAGACCCACCAGGCGTGCGGCTCCCTTGTGGGAATGATGCATGGAGAGCGGAGCTGGCGGGCGGCTCCCTCGTGGAGCTACATGCAAGGGGAGTAGGTGAACAACCCCCTCCCCAATGAGAGGCGGAACATAACGGAAGGACGCCCCCCTCTCCCCCCGGCATGAGCACCAGGAGAAGGGGACGGGCGGCACGCCAGCCAGAGCTGTGGGTGGTGAAGGGAGGAAGTAGGACGGACGGATGGATGAACTGTCCCGTCCCCCCCATACCTGAACGCCGGGAAAAGCAACCGCCACCCCCCTCCCTGCTGGAACACATGGTTGAACACGGGGGGGTGACGGCAGGGTGGCCTCCACAAGCTAGTGGACCCAGGGATGAGGGAGGGAGGCAGGCAGGCAGCCGACCGCCGCTCTGAAAAGACATGCTTCCACCCAGAAAACCTACCGACCCTGGCCCTGACGGAGGAGGAGGTTTAAATAGCCCTCTCAGGCTCCTCCTACAAATACAGGCTGGCCTGCGGCCAGCCTTCAACATGTCAGCCTCCCCCCCCCCCCACACACACACCTGTATATATGCCAGCCCCCCCTCACACACCTTTATATATGTCACCCCCAACACACCTGTATATTTGTCAGTCCTCTCTCACACACCTGTATATATGTCAGCCCCCCCCCCACACCTGTATATATGTCAGCCCCCCCCCCACACACACACACACCTGTATATATGTCAATCCTCCCTCTCAAACACACACACCTGTATATATGTCAAACTCCCTCTCACACACACACACCAGTATATATGTCAGCCTTCTCACACACACACACACCTGTGTATATGTCAGCCCCCCCTCACACACACCTGTGTATATGTCAGCCCCCCTCACACACATCTGTATATATGTCAGCCCCCATCAAAAACACTCATCAGTAGCAAAACCGTAGTGATCATCTATAAATAGGAAAAACAATCATATTTCAATTATCTAAAGGAATTGTAGGAACAAGTGGGCAAATACAGTGACGTCACTAGGGTTGGTGTCACCTGGTGTGGTAAAACATGGTGTCACCCCAACGCCCCCCCCCCCCGGCACTGAGCAGGCTAGTGCTTTGGGGTGCGGCTCTCCCCCCTTAACCTGCCACAATGGATGGTACTGGAATGGGATTGGGGGACTGAATGGCGCTGGAATGGGATTGGGGGAATAAATGGAGTCGGGATGGATGGAGCCAGGTTGGGATCAGAGGATGGATAGAGCCGAGATGGGATTGGGGTAATAGATTGAGTTGGGATGGGATTGGGGTGATGAATGGAGCTGGGATGGGATCAGGGGAATGGATGGAGCTGGGATGGGATCAGGGGGGGTGAATAGAGCTAGGATGGGATCAGGGGATGGATAGAGCCAGGATGGGATCAGGGGATGGATAGAGCCAGGATGGGATCAGGGGATGGATAGAGCCAGGATGGGATCAGGGGATGGATAGAGCTGGAATGGGATCTTTGATTTGAGGTGGGTGGGGGTTAGAGGATATGTGCTAGGGGTTGCTTTGGGGGGGGCGTGTCAGAAACCATGAATCAGACCGAAACAGAAGTACAATTAAACACTTGTTTATTAAATAAAAATAAAAAGGTCAATAGAAAAAGCATAGCCAGAGTCCAGTAGCCGGATAGAGTAATCAGCCAGGCCAGAGTTCAATAACCAGATCGGGTAATCAGCCAGGCCAGAAGTCAGGGATACAAGTAGAGCAACAGCATGCAGGATAAGGAGCCAGAAGGGATGTCAGCATGCCAGTCTTTAAACAGAACCACAGGAGATGGTTTCTTGTGATGTGACCAAGGCGAAGGCAGAGGGGAAGTGAGTTGGACAGCTTTAAGTAGGCAGGTCAGACAAGCATGATCAGGAACAGCTGGTAACTGTGGAGAGAGATGAGAGCTGGCAATTAGCCGACAGCTGAGCAGCCAGCCCAGAGAAGGAAGGGCTAAGCCAGCGCTCTCCTTGGAGGGCCACTGGGCTTGAGGGGAAACCATCTATGGAACTCGCGGAGGAGGACAGGCATGTATGTCTGAGGATGAAACCCAGGAGCGTTCCTCCGGACCGTACTATGTAACTATGTACCCCTTACAATGCACCAGGTACTGTATGCGCCCACGGAACCTACGGGAGTCAACAATGGATTGTACCTCATACTCCTCATGGTTCTCAACCTGAATAGGGTGAGGGTGTGGCACCGAGGTGGTAAATCGGTTACAGACCAACGGTTTCAATAAGGAGACATGAAACACATTTGAGATGCGCATACTAGTAGGAATGTCCAACGCGTAAGCCACTGGGTTAATCCTGCGAAGGATACGGAAAGGCCCAATAAACCGAGGTGCAAACTTCAGTGAGGAAACACGAAGCCGGTGGTTTCGAGATGACAGCCAGACCCTGTCTCCAACCTGCTAGGAAGGCGCAGGCAGGCGTCTGCGGTCAGCATGGAGTCTGTACCTATCATTAGCATGACGCAAAGCCTCCTGGACTTGTACCCAAGTGGAATGAAGACCACGGAGCTGCTCCTTTAATGCAGGAATACTCTGCGGAACAAACGAGTCAGGCAAACTCTGCCCATAGTAATAGGTCTGACCAGTTGTTATGGTGGTCAGAAATATAGCAACGTAGGAATTGCTCCAAGGATTGATTGACTTGCTCTGCAGCCCCATTAGACTGTGAGTGATACGCAGAAGAGAATGCAAGCTGGATTCCCAACTGTGCACAAAAGGCTCGCCAGAACCGGGAGACAAACTGACTGCCCCTGTCCGAGACAATCACCTTGGGTAGCCCATGTAAGCGAAAGATCTCCTGAGCAAAAATGGAAGCCAGTTCCTTAGAGGTAGGCAACTTCTTAAGTGGAATACAATGACACATCTTTGATAACCGGTCAACCAACATAAGGATAACAGTGTTGCCTTGTGAGTTGGGCAACTCCACAATGAAATCCATTGACAGGTGAGTCCAGGGCTTCTCTCCATTGGGTATGGGTTGTAGGAGGCCCACTGGAAGGTGTCGTGGAGTCTTACTCTGAGCACACACGGGACAGGCAGCTATGAAGGCAGTAACATCAGCCCATAGACTAGGTCACCAGAATTGTTGGGAAATGACCCAAATGAGTTGATTCTTCCAAGGATGGCCAGCTGCCTTTGGAGAATGGTAAGTCTGGAGCACAGCAGTACGGAGACTCTCTGGGACAAAGCAGCGGTCACAAGGTTTCTCAGGAGGAGCATGGACCTGAGCAACAAGAATTTTGTCACCCAAAGGAGAAGTAAGACTGGTGCGAACCGTAGCCTCTGTCAGTTCTCCAGTGGGATGCTACATCTATTCACCTCATGATCTGTCAGTCTTTTGAAACTTCATTATAGCAGGTATGTCAATGGTTCATGCTTGGTTGTCTTTGTATATATGATATATGCTGGAGGTCAATGATGAACCACCCCTTACTCTTTGAATTTATATATTTTATAGAATTACTGCCCGGGGGCTTCCCCTATATTGCCGCTCCGCCAAAGAGATCAAGTTGGTATCACATGACCATAGGCTTATACCTACAGATGTGGATATCTCTCCAATATAGAATTTCTCTGATTCTATTTTATGTAAATAACCAGGTAACCTATTTAATCTACATATGATTTAGATGTCTAACGATAGGTGGTTGTGATATTTCCAACTTTAAATTAAATTTTTTATACAGATTATCATCAGTAGCTCTCCTGTGGCCCCCTTATCCAGACATACCGGTGCTTGATTTAAAATCCTGCCTTAGTGTTATTCATTGGCCTGCTGCCAAACTTTGTGACGCAATTGACGAATTGGCATTTTTTTTTTTTTTTTTGGCAACGTCACATATGGTATGGACCTACGTTTTAAAAATGCTTAAATTGAATAAATATTTGAATATTATATATTGATATAATCTTGTTATATTCAATACTATGGTTACTATTGGAGTATGTTATCTCATTAAGTTACTGTCAATGGTAATGTGTTTATGATACTTTTGATCCATATTTTTCTATTGAGGAAGCGAGGAGAACCAAAAAATGTCGAGTGGTATACTCTGAAGTGATAAATGATACATATTTTCTTGTTTCATCATAGAATACTGATGTGGATAACAATTTTATTATTTAATTATGAATATTTTGTACCCTAATGAAATAAAAAAATGTTATTTTATGATACATACTCTGTGAATATCAATTTACTACATATTCATACAGCACCTTTAAAGTCCCGGGGTTCTTGCTCAACCCCTCTTTCCCGTTTTCAATTTTCTATTTAATTAGGGATGTGGTGCTAAATCTGTTTGTTTTTTCCTCTGTTGAACATCTGGTAACACTGCGGAGAGAGATGAGACCTGGTAATTAGCTGACAGCTGAGCAGCCAGCCCAAAGAAGGAAGGGCTAAGCCAGCCCTGACACTGTGCTGTGAAAGGGGGAATAATTGGTGATGCCGAATCGGAAGGCAGCCATGTTGGGTTGGCAAGACCATTTGGCATATATGTAGAGGCCCTGGCTCTTGGATGAGACACTACAGTAGTTGGATTGGATTTTACTGTGCTGGTACTCAGGCGTGATGTGGCAGCACTGGTACTGGGTCTAGGCATTTGTTGGGCCCATCGCCGGCAGCAGCGCTGGTACTAGGCATTTGTTCCTGGGGCCTAACGCTGGCGGCAGCGCTGGTACTGGGAATTTGTTCTTGGGGCCTTTTGCTGGTGGCAGCGCTGGTACTGGGCCTGGGACTATAATCCTGGTTTCAAGAGTGCCCTGCCCTTTTAGGAGGGAAGAAAGTTCTTTTGTACTACACAAAGCTGCGCTTAGGTTAACAGTGGCGGTTGCTGCCTCCCCTCAAACTAAAGTCCCAGAGGGAACTAAAGGTGTAAAATATTTTATGGCAAAATGGGGTCAGTGGTGCTACCTCAAGTGTGCACATATATGTAAAACATCCCTAAGAAACCTCCCTCAGAACAACTCCCCTATAGGTACTCTTAGGCCCCTTTCACACGGGCGTTTGTTCTGCCGCAGTTTAGCATGTTTATTTTTTTCTGCGAAATGACTCCAGGCACAGTGATCAGCTGCATTTGTACAGTGCGATTACCTGCGTTTATGTGTAGAGGTCGACCGATATATCGGCCGGCCGATATATCGGCCGATATTTGCCGGTTTTTAAATAATCGGCATCGGCCGATTTGTGCTGATAAAAAGCCGATTTAGAACTACAGCGGGACTTTGACTGACTTCTATACAGAAGTCATTTCAAAGTTGACTGAGTCGTCATAGCAACCCTTTCCTCCACTCTGGGCAGGCTGCCAAGAAAAGAACAGAAAGATACAATGTTTACACTTGAATGAATGAAGTCATCTCAGTGTGTAGAAGTTCTCAGTTTAACCATTTAAAGACTAAATCTTTTCTGACACTTGTTGCTTACAAGTAAAAATCCTGTATTTTCTGCTAGAAAATCACTTAGACCCCCCAAAAAAGATATATATTTTTTTAGCAGAGATCCTAGGGAATAAAATAGCGGTTGTTGCAATATTTTATGTCACACGGCATTTGCACAGAGGTCTTTCAAATGCATTTTTTTGGGAAAAAAAATACACCATTTAAAAAATAAAAATAAAATAAAAACAGTAAAGTTAGCCCATTTTTTTTTTTTGTCCAAAAGTTTTGACTACCTGTTTTTATTTAATATATATATATATATATATATATATATATATATATATATATATATATAATTTTTTTTTTTTTTCTAAATCATACATACAAGTAAACTGATTGGAGGTTTGTTTTGTTTAATAAATGTTTAAGTGTAAGAAATGTTCTGTATCACGTATGAAGGCCGCTTTCACACTGGAGCAGGCAGGCGTTGATGGTAAAACGCAAGTTTTAGCGGCTCTTTACCATCATTTTAGCGGCGCTATTTGGCTGCTAGTGGGGTACATATAACCCAGCTAGCGGCCAAGGAAGAGGTTAAATGAGCCCATGAAGCACCGCTGCCAAATCGCATTGCATGCGCTCCGGCAGTGGTGCCCATTCATATCAATGGGCAGGAGTGGTGGAGGAGCGGTATACACCACTCCAAACGTGCTGCTTGCAGGACTTTTTTTTTAAGATCCTGCCAGCGCATCGCCTCAGTGTGAAAGCACTCTGTCTTTCACGCAGACTGCAGGGGAGCCATTTTACAGGCACTTTACAGGCGCTATTTTTAGCCCAAAAGCGCCTTAAAACGCCCCAGTGGGAAAGGTGTGTGTTAGATCAAGGGGGATTAAAAATAAATAAATAAATAAATAAAATAAAATCGGCCTAACATATCGGCTCAAAAAAATCGGCGTCATATATCGGCTATCGGCCGCCATGATTTCTAAATATCGGCATCGGCATCGGCCAGAGAAAAACCCATATCGGTCGACCTCTATTTATGTGCGTTTTTTTTTGTGTGGTTGCCTTTAGCTGCAGTGTTATTCCCATAGCAACCCTTTTCTTTATGTTTTTAGTCCCTGGAATGTACCCATGATGCATTTCGGTCCTCTGTATTTTAAATCTGTTTCTTTGTTCTCTGGCTGAGTGTGTGTTGGAGTTTTGCAGGGAGAGGAGTGTTCAGTTTTGTGGCAGAGCTTTATTTGAAAAATGAATGCAAATATAGGTAGTTTGCTGGCAATGCTCATATTAAGGATGAAGACGAGAAGAGCGATCCAGAGTAGGTTACTGGGTCCATCCCTTAACGTCCCAGCGTCTATCAATTGACTACTTTACCCTTGTGTTCGATGAGCTGAGGACTCATGGGGACAAGTTCCAAAATTACACCAGGATGTTGGTGGCATGCTTCGCTGAGCTGTTGGGACTTGTTAGAGGACGCCTGACCAGAACCACGACCAACATGCGAAGAAGCATTAGTCCAGAAGAACGGCTGTTACTTACTTTAAAGTAGGTTTTCCATATGTTGAACAAATGCTTAAATTCATGTACATGCAGGTGTAGCCAATATTATTGACAATAGTGTGTGTGTGTATATATGTTCTTGCATAAAATATATGTTGAAAGGCTGGCCTTAGGCCAGCCTGTATTTGTAGGAGGAGCCTGAGAGGGCTATTTAAACCTCCTCCTCTGTTAGGGCCGGGGTTGTTGGGATTTCTGGGTGGAGGCACTCTCTTCTCTGCATCCATGTCGGCTTCCAGTGTGGGGGCGTTTCTTCCAGTATGGGAGGAGGGGAGGGAGTGATCGGCTGCCCCCAGCTCTTCTCTCTCCCCATGTGTATCGCTCGGCCCGCCCGCCGTTTCTGCCGGTGTGGGGGGAGAGGAGGGGGTAATCGGCCGCCCCCAGCTCCTCTCTCCCCCATGTGCAGTATGCTGTTCGCCTGTCATGGTTCTCTCCCCGCCTGCCCTCTCCCTATGTACATGGCCCCACGTGGTTTTCTCCCGGTTGTGAGGGGAGGGGTCGACTGGCTCTGGCTCCTCTCTCTTCTCAATTGTGCTTTTGCTCCGCCTGCCGATTTTCCTGGTGAGGGGAGGGGGAGGTAGTCGGCTGCCGCCGGCTCCCCTTCTCTCCTTGCAGGTTCGGAGCGCCCGCTGTTTCTCCTGGTGAGGGGGAGGTGATCGGCCGCCGCCGACTCCCCCTCTCCCCTCTCACATGCAGAGCGCCTGCCGATTCTCCTGGAGGGGGAGGTGATCGGCCACCGCTGGCTCCCCCTCTCCCCTCGCACATGCTGAGCACCCGCCGATTCTTCTGGCGGGGGGTGATCGGTCTCCACCGGCTCCCCTCCTCCCTCGCATGTGCAGAGTACCGGCCGATTCTCCTGGTGGGGGAGGTGATCGGCTGCCGCTGGCTCCCCCTCTCCCCTCACACGTGATCCAGCCTGGCCGTGCCTTTCGCCCACAGTCTCCCCTCAGCTCTCCTGCAGGGGGATGGGGAGGCAAGCGGTCATCCTCCACCTTACGATCTCCCCTCAACTCCGGGTGGCGAGTTTGCAGCTGCCCGGCGCTCATGGGGGGGGTGTTTAGCCACCTCCTCGCACTTATTTCCTGGGCTCAGTCCCCCCCCCCACCCCCCACCCCCCCCCCCCCCCAGTTAGAGAGAGAGAAAAAAAAAACAGGGTTTCTAGGATGTCCATGGAGGGTTCTGTCTAAACTAATTATTAGTTTGATGTTTGGTGTTAATATACAGTGGTGTGAAAAAGTGTTTGCCCCCTTCCTCATTTCCTGTTCCTTTGCATGTTTGTCACACTTAAGTGTTTCGGAACATCAAACCAATTTAAACAATAGTCAAGGACAACACAAGTAAACACAAAATGCAATTTGTAAATGAAGGTGTTTATTATTAAAGGTGAAAAAAAATCCAAACCATCATGGCCCTGTGTGAAAAAGTGATTGCCCCCCTTGTTAAAACATACTATAACTGTGGTTGTCCACACCTGAGTTCAATTTCTCTAGCCACACCCAGGCCTGATTATTGCCACACCTGTTCACAATCAAGGCATCACTTAAATAGGAGCTGCTTGACACAGTAAGGTCCACCAGAAGATCCTTAAAAGCTACACATCATGCCGAGACCCAAAGAAATTCAGGAACAATTGAGAAAGAAAGTAATTGAGATCTATCAGTCTGGAAAGGGTTATAAATCCATTTCCAAAGCTTTGGGAATCCAGCGAACCACAGTGAGCGCCATTATCCACAAATGGCGAAGACATGGAACAGTGGTGAACCTTCCCAGGAGTGGCTGGCCGCCCAAAATTACCCCAAGAGCGCAGCGACGACTCATCCAAGAGGTCACAAAAGACCCCACAACAACGTCCAAGGAACTGCAGGCCTCACTTGCCTCAGTTAAGGTCAGCGTTCATGCCCCATCAGGAAAAGACTGGGCAAAAATGGCCTGCATGGCAGAGTTCCAAGGAGAAAACCACTGCTGAGCAAAAAGAACATCAAAGCTCGTCTCAATTTCTCCACAACACATCTTGATGATCCCCAAGACTTTTGGGACAACATTCTGTGGACCGATGAGACAAAAGTGGAACTCTTTGGAAGGTGTGTGTCCAAGTATATCTGGCGTAGAAGGAACACTGCATTTCATAAAAAGAACATTATACCAACAGTAAAATATGGTGGTGGTAGTGTGATGGTCTGGGGCTGTTTTCAGGACCTGGAAGACTTGCCGTGATAAAAGGAACTATGAATTCTGCTGTCTACCAAGAGATCCTGAAGGAGAATGTCCGACCATCTGTTCGTGTACTCAAGCTGAAACGAACTTGGGTTCTGCAGCAGGACAATGATCCTAAACACACCAGCAAGTCCACCACCGAATGGCTGAAGAAAAACAAAATGAAGACTTTGGAGTGGCCTAGCCAAAGTCCTGACCTGAATCCTATTGAGATGTTGTGGTATGACCTTAAAAAGGCCGTTCATGCTCGAAAACCCTCTAATGTAACTGAATTAGGACAATTCTGCAAAGATGAGTGGGCCAAAATTCCTCCAGGACGCTGTAAAAGCCTCATTGCACGTTATCGCAAACGCTTGGTTGCAGTTGTTGCTGCTAAGGGTGGCCCAACCAGTTATTAGGTTTAGGGGGCAATCACTTTTTCACACAGGGCCATGATGGTTTGGATTTTTTTTCACCTTTAATAATAAACACCTTCATTTACAAATTGCATTTTGTGTTTACTTGCGTTGTCCTTGACTATTGTTTAAATTGGTTTGATGTTCCGAAACACTTAAGTGTGACAAACATGCAAAGGAACAGGAAATGAGGAAGGGGGCAAACACTTTTTCACACCACTGTACTTGCATATGCTACCTTATTGGATGGTATGGTTTCCATGCACTACATGGCATAAGAGAGGAACCTCCCAAAGGGTTATGGAGAGAAATTTAAACGCCATAATCACCCTAGAGTATAAGTACAACGCACAATTAGCATTAAATCCATACTTTTTCAGTCAGCATTTTCCGTCATAGCATTCTGTCCAGCTTTCTCCGTCATTGTGTTCGGTCCAGCATTTCTGTCATATCGTTCGGTCAGTATTTCCGTCATGGCGTTTCTGTTCAGCATTTTCCGTCATAGCATTCTGTCCAGCTTTCTCCGTCGTCAGCATTTCTATCATATCATTCGGTCAGCATTTCCGTCATGGCGTTTCTGTCCAGCTTTTTCCGTCATTGCGTTCGGTCCAGCATTTCTGTCACAGCGTTCTGTCCAGTATTTCTGTCCTATCGTTCAGTCCAGCATTTCTGTCACAGCGCTTAGTCCAGCATTTCTGTCACAGCGTTCTGTCCAGCATTTCTGTCACAGCGCTCAGTCCAGCATTTCTGTCACAGCGTTCTGTGCAGCATTTCCGTCACATCGTTCGGTGCAGCTTACCGTCACAGCGTTCTGTCCAGCGTTTCCGTCACAGCGTTCTGTCCAGCGTTTCTGTCACAGCGCTCAGCCAAGCATTTCTGTCACAGCGTTCTGTCCAGCATTTCTGTCACAGCGTTCTGTCCAGCATTTCTGTCACAGCGTTCTGTCCAGCATTTCCGTCGCAGCGTTCGGTGCAGCTTTTCCGTCACAGCGTTCTGTCCAGCGTTTCTGTCATAGCGTTCTGTCCAGCGTTTCTGTCATAGCGTTTTGTCCAGCGTTTCCGTCATAGCGTTCTGTCCAGCATTTCTGTCATAGCGTTTCTGCCCCTGGATGCCTGTCATGGCGTTCTGCCCATGGACTGCTGTCATGGCGTTCTGCCCCTGGACTGCTGTCATGGCGTTCTGCCCCTGGACTGCTGTCATGGCGTTCTGCCCCTGGACTGCTGTCATGGCGTTCTGCCCTTGGACTGCTGTCATGGCGTTCTGCCCCTGGACTGCTGTCATGGCGTTCTGCCCCTGGAATTCTGTCATGGCGTTTTGCCCCTGGACTTCTGTCATGGCGTTCTGAACCAGGATTTCTGTCATGGCGTTCTGAACCAGGATTTCTGTCATGGCGTTCTGAACCAGGATTTCTGTCATGGCGTTCTGAACCAGGATTTCTGTCATGGCGTTCTGAACCAGGATTTCTGTCATGGCGTTCTGAACCAGGATTTCTGTCATGGCGTTCTGAACCAGGATTTCTGTCATGGCGTTCTGAACCAGGATTTCTGTCATGGCGTTCTGAACCAGGATTTCTGTCATGGCGTTCTGAACCAGGATTTCTGTCATGGCGTTCTGAACCAGGATTTCTGTCATGGCGTTCTGAACCAGGATTTCTGTCATGGCGTTCTGAACCAGGATTTCTGTCATGGCGTTCTGAACCAGGATTTCTGTCATGGCGTTCTGAACCAGGATTTCTGTCATGGCGTTCTGAACCAGGATTTCTGTCATGGCGTTCTGAACCAGGATTTCTGTCATGGCGTTCTGAACCAGGATTTCTGTCATGGCGTTCTGAACCAGGATTTCTGTCATGGCGTTCTGAACCAGGATTTCTGTCATGGCGTTCTGAACCAGGATTTCTGTCATGGCGTTCTGAACCAGGATTTCTGTCATGGCGTTCTGAACCAGGATTTCAGTCATGGCGTTCTGAACCAGGATTTCAGTCATGGCGTTCTGTACCAGGACTTCAGTCATGGCGTTCTGTACCAGGACTTCAGTCATGGCGTTCTGTACCAGGACTTCAGTCATGGCGTTCTGCCCCAGGACTTGTCACAGCGTTCTGCCCCGGGGTTTTTGTCACAGTAGTCCGCCCCAACATGCTTTCCAGCATTTCTATCATAGCGTTATGCCCAAGATTTTCTGTCTTTGCGTCTCTACCCCAATGTTTCTGTCATAGTGTTCTGCGCCAGTTTTTTCTGGCTCAGCGTTCAGCCTCAGTGTTCTGGCTCGGCATTCAGTCTTAGAATTTCGGTCATAGCGTTTTCTGCCTCAGGATTTCTGTCTTTGCATTTCTGTCTCAGTGTTCAGTCTCAGCGTGTTTTCGGGCATTGCATTTCTGGCCAGGATTCTGTTGTTGCGTCGCTGTCTCAGTTTTTCTGTTATAGCATTTCTGCCCCAGGATTTCTGGCATTGCATTTATGCCTCAGCGTTTCAGTCTTGGTTGTTGCTGTCATTGCATTCTGCCCCTGGTTCTGTCACTACGTTTCTGCATCAGCATTAAGTTTCAGCGTTTTCTGTCATGGTGTTTTTCATCATGGAGTGTTGCGTTTCTGTCTCTGCGTTGCTGCCAGCTTGTCTGTCATAGTATTTCAGCCTTGGTGTTCAGTCTCAGAGTTTCTCAGAGGGGCGTCGTTCACTCATGGCATACTCTGGTAGTCTTTCGTCTTTGTTGATTGTCATGTCCCATTGTGATTGTGTCATGTTTTGTACCTGGGTCAGGTAGCTAGGGCTCACACGTCAGGATCTGTCACGTCTATAGATCCATACGGGCTGAGGTTTCGTTTGTTAATTGATTGTTGTCTTCGATCTTCTCGCCCGTATACCATACGTCATACGTTGCATGTTCATTCACCACATCTATACGACTACCCACCATGGCCTGTGGGTACACTAGCCCTGAGTTTTTTCAGTTAATTACCTGTCTCTGCGCTGCAGGTTACTCTGGCTCACTTACCACTTACATGTGGGTGGGGGGGGGGGGGTCCGTCGTCAGGTTTCATTTTATGCGCAGTGGTCTTGACTTTTCTGCTCATGTTTCATTCTTAGTTAGGCAGGGGGGCATTGTTGTTCTCATGTCTGGTTGTCTGTCATTTCTCTAGTTTGTGTTTCAGGTTGGGCCGTCTTGGCATCCATACCGATATCAACCATGCTTGCACTCACTTCCATCAACCGCCGGCCGTTGTTGGGGGCTAGTTGATTGGTGCTGATGTCATTTCACCACTGGGCTCACCCTTGGGTCAGAAGCAGTCGCAAATTTTTCTTCAGTTGATGTCCTGTTGTGTTGAGGCCCTGGTTACCGCCCAGGGATGTATAGTCTCTCTCAGGGTGTGTGCTAAGCCACATCCCCGTGACAGTCCTTGGGTGGTAGGTTAGGCAGATGTCATAATGATTCTGGATTCCACTCTTGGCTCTGATCTTGTCTAACATATTGCTTGGAGTTCTACTTAGGGACATCAGTCCAGTCGTCTTTTCCAATTCCCAGCCTGTTCCATGTAGGGGGGGCTTGGGTATGTCTGTATCATGCCATGGGACTATTTCCCAAGGAGGGAGTCTGGCCCTCCTTGGTTCAGGATTCTGACTCAGCTGTTAGGTTCAGGCTGTAGCATGACCCGATTGTATCCGGTGGGACCAGGGTCCTGTGTCCGGCATGGTTATCCGTGTTTGACAATATTATTGCCATGGTGCATGGGCCTTATACGTTTACTCCATCACATCCATCAGGTATCCAGTTTTTCACACTCCTGCTAGTGGTCTTTTTGCCACTCACCCTCTGGGGGGGTACGTCTCTGGGCTATTTCACTGGTGTTCATTGAGGTTTTTGCCATCATTTGCAGGGGTTCCTCGGGCCAGGTCTTGTTCCTTTCTCCTCACGTATCCTCTCATTTCAAGCAGTTCATTCTCGGGTCTGGGTGTCGCGGGCATCAGGCTCAATTCAATCTTTCAGGGGATGTTCAGTTGGGTTCGGGGTAGTGTCGCAGGTTCGATAGGGGGTTCCTTCTCATCACCAAGTCAGGAGTCGGTGTGTTCTTTTGCCACAGCGAATACTTTCCGGTTACTTGCTGGATACTTACTGTTGCCGTCCGGGAGCACACCATTATCCATGATGGTTCATTACCTTCCCTTCTTGACCTAAATTTTGCGTCTTTTTGCCCTCTTTTCAGGCATACTGACCAGCTAGGCCAAGGCATACCTCAGGCCTTGGTTCTTAGGAGTATCGCATTTCCCGCTTGAAGACTCTGACTACAAGTTGAAAGGCTGGCCCTAGGCTGTATTTGTAGGAGGAGCCTGAGAGGGCTATTTAAACCTCCTCCTCTATTAGGGCTGGGGTTGTTGGGATTTCTGGGTTCCCACTCACCCGTTCCCCCCAGTCTTTTCATACATTCTCATAGCTTTTTGTTCTTATTCTTACATTCAGGGTATGCCCTCTTTTCAGGCATACTGACCAGCTATAGGCCAAGGCACACCTCAGGCCTTAGTTCTTAGAGTCTTCAAGTGGGAAATGCGATACTCCTGACTACAAATATATATTATGAATCTATTGCCTAATCTATATCCCAACAGCGATTTTTCTCGCATTACTACCATTACCATTATTTTTTTATCCTTGAAAATTACTTATCGTGCCTTGCAGAGTCTGTTTTTTTTCTGATCCTTACCATATATTTATCATATCCATATGTGATAGGGCCTAATCTGTGTGGAGGCGCATAACGTTTCTGTCCCAACAAAGAAAATGTTCACTATTTTCTGGTGTTTTACTTCTAGTGAAAATCGTGAATGTCTTCTTCTTTTTTTTTTTTTTTTTTTTGCAAATAAGAAACATCATAATATTTCAGTAGTTTATAATTATGTAGGTGAGCTCTGAACACAAAGGCAGAAATTTACATTATCAAGAAAGGTACCACCAAATTATTTTTTATTAGACTCACCCACCACAAGGCTTCCTGTTTGGATGCCAGCACCTACTACCAGAGCCAAGGGAACATTTAATCTTTGGGCTGCGATGTGTTAAAAGTCAGCAGCTACATAGGTGCTGATGTTTGTTACCATGTAGAACTCCATATGTATATTGATTTTTTTTTTTTGTTTTACTATTTTTTTATATTTTCTGAATGATCAGTTTTGTATTGCAGATACCTTGCCACTGGTGCCAGTTTCACCTCCTTCCATCATCAATTTCTGATGGGAATTTCCACCGTATCCACCATTGTGCACGATACCTGTCTTATTATATGGGAAGAACTGAAAACATCAGTCATGCCGGAACCAACATCCCGTGTGTGGGAGGAAATAGCGGAGGAATTTTGGGATAAGACCAACTTCCCAAACTGCATTGGGGTGTTAGATGGGAAACACATCCGGCTCATCAAGCCTCCAAAATCCCGTTCCCGCTTTTTTAACTACAAAAAATACTTTTCCATTGTCGTCCTGGGATTCAGCGATGCAAATATGAAGTTCATCGCTGTGGATGTTGGAGCGTATATGGGAGTTCTGGAGATTCCAGAATTTTCAGAAATTCCATAATGGGCCGGCGGTTTGAATATGGAGAATTTCAGGTGCCACAGTCAAGGTCTCTCCCTGGTACTGCTGGACCGGATCTTCTGTTCGTAGTGCTCGGAGAGGAGGCATTTGCCTTATCTACCCACCTGCTCAGGCTCTGTACCAGGCATGGTCTCACTGCCAGGAGGCAAATTTTTAACTATCGACTCAGCAGAGCTAGAAGAATGTGCGCATTTGGGATTTGCACTGCCAAATGGCGTATTTTGATGACAGCCATGCATCTAGAAGTCGATCATGCCGTCAATGTGGTTCTGGCATGTTGTGTTCTCCACAATTTTCTGAGGGGTAAGGAGATTGTGGCCACCGAATCCTCTGTTTCCGAAGAACCCATGGGTCGTGTTACTGGCACTCATCCCAGTAATCAGGCCCTACAAGTCCGTGAACATTTCACAGATTACTTTCTGACTGAAGATGGACAGCTGCCATGGAAATATGACTAAATTTGTTACCGGTGTTGAATGAACCTTACATGTCAAAGCTTTACTGTTCTTTATCACAGTTTTCATGTCAGTTTTCACGTTTGCCTTAAATAAAGTAGTCGACAATTTTCTACAATTTAAATTGTTTTTATTTCTATCTTTTGCTATGCAAAGGGTCTAAAAAAAAATAGACAAACCTTAGAAAACATTGAATGCTTGCAAGTATAGAAAACTGTTTTTAATTCCTTTGGAATATATAAAATTTCCTTTTTAGTTTCAAGTATTGACTCAGTGCAACAGATAACGAGTCCCCAAAATCCCCCCCCCCTAAAAAAAATAAATAAAATAATACAGTATTCCTGAAGTGCTGTTAAACATTTTTTGACTTTACAGCTGTACACTGAGTGCAGTAAACAGCTCAGAAATATTTGGCTAGATGGAGAAAGTGCAAAAGATGTCTCCATGTACACTGCACCGTGTAGATGGGGTAATCTGCCACTGGGCCAAGTTTCAGTACCTAGTCGGCCCCGCTGGCTCTCAACCTAAACAATGGTAGCACCCAATCAGAATGTTCAGGTATTGTGAGAGCAAGTGGGGCCGAGTAGCAACATATGTAAGCTTGGGACAGTGGGAGATTCTTCCGTGCGTACAGTTCAGTGTAGATGGAGGAATCTGGGTTTGGTTATAAACATTAGTTCGTGTAGGTAACAATAGCATTAAGTAAGATTAAATTAACACAACAAGAAAAATAAAACTGTCATATGAATAACAAATTAGAAGGACAAAACTATAAGTTTTCATACACTGGATAATTAGGATTACGCAGGAAAGAGTGGCTTGGTTCATTGCCAACATCTATGGGTGATCCTGAATGGGAAGATGAGGGTGAAGACACTGGGTGTGGCTGCACATGCATCCTTTGATAACCAGGATTAGATGGGTAAGTTGTATACAGTGGTGGGGGTCTTGCATAAGGGTTAATGGCAGGTGTTGTGTCATGGCACTGCTGACTGGGCATTGGTCTACTGAAAGATCCACTAGGTGAACTAAAACCCATAGTCCATGGCTGAAATTTTGGATATGGGCGTTGCTCTTTGCAAGTGGACACAATATACATTAAATAGGCAAGTACAGTGGTGTGAAAAAGTGTTTGCCCATTTCCTGTTCCTTTGCATGTTTGTCACACTTAAGTGTTTCGGAACATCAAACCAATTTAAACAATAGTCAAGGACAACACAAGTAAACACAAAATGCAATTTGTAAATGAAGGTGTTTATTATTAAAGGTGAAAAAAAATCCAAACCATCATGGCCCTGTGTGAAAAAGTGATTGCCCCCTAAACCTAATAACTGGTTGGGCCACCCTTGGCAGCAACAACTGCAACCAAGCGTTTGCGATAACGTGCAATGAGGCTTTTACAGCGTCCTGGAGGAATTTTGGCCCACTCATCTTTGCAGAATTGTCCTAATTCAGTTACATTAGAGGGTTTTCGAGCATGAACGGCCTTTTTAAGGTCATACCACAACATCTCAATAGGATTCAGGTCAGGACTTTGGCTAGGCCACTCCAAAGTCTTCATTTTGTTTTTCTTCAGCCATTCGGTGGTGGACTTGCTGGTGTGTTTAGGATCATTGTCCTGCTGCAGAACCCAAGTTCGTTTCAGCTTGAGTACACGAACAGATGGTCGGACATTCTCCTTCAGGATCTCTTGGTAGACAGCAGAATTCATAGTTCCTTTTATCACGGCAAGTCTTCCAGGTCCTGAAGCAGCAAAACAGCCCCAGACCATCACACTACCACCACCATATTTTACTGTTGGTATAATGTTCTTTTTATGAAATGCAGTGTTCCTTCTACGCCAGATATACTTGGACACACACCTTCCAAAGAGTTCCACTTTTGTCTCATGGGTCCACAGAATGTTGTCCCAAAAGTCTTGGGGATCATCAAGATGTGTTGTGGAGAAATTGAGACGAGCTTTGATGTTCTTTTTGCTCAGCAGTGGTTTTCTCCTTGGAACTCTGCCATGCAGGCCATTTTTGCCCAGTCTTTTCCTGATGGTGGAGGCATGAACGCTGACCTTAACTGAGGCAAGTGAGGCCTGCAGTTCCTTGGACGTTGTTGTGGGGTCTTTTGTGACCTCTTGGATGAGTCGTCGCTGCGCTCTTGGGGTAATTTTTTGGCGGCCGGCCACTCCTGGGAAGGTTCACCACTGTTCCATATCTTCGCCATTTGTGGATAATGGCTCTCACTGTGGTTCGCTGGATTCCCAAAGCTTTGGAAATGGCTTTATAACCCTTTCCAGACTGATAGATCTCAATTACTTTCTTTCTCAATTGTTCCTGAATTTCTTTGGGTCTCGGCATGATGTGTAGCTTTTAAGGATCTTCTGGTGGACCTTACTGTGTCAAGCAGCTCCTATTTAAGTGATGCCTTGATTGTGAACAGGTGTGGCAATAATCAGGCCTGGGTGTGGCTAGAGAAATTGAACTCAGGTGTGGACAACCACAGTTATAGTATGTTTTAACAAGGGGGCAATCACTTTTTCACACAGGGCCATGATGGTTTGGATTTTTTTTCACCTTTAATAATAAACACCTTCATTTACAAATTGCATTTTGTGTTTACTTGTGTTGTCCTTGACTATTGTTTAAATTGGTTTGATGTTCCGAAACACTTAAGTGTGACAAACATGCAAAGGAACAGGAAATGAGGAAGGGGGCAAACACTTTTTCACACCACTGTATATCACCCCTGACCTCAGTGCGCTTATCTGCAGGAATCTCCCTGATTACACAAAGCAACATTCTCAAGAACATAACATCTGGGTCTGAGATGTTGAGGAATTCATCATCTTAGGCCTGGTTTTGTAATTGGTTTCTCATTTCTTCAATGATACGGTTGAAATATTCCTCAAAAGGTGTTTCTTGTTGAGTAAGGCATGTTCAACGGGTGGTTGAAGTAGACCGGACTCTCCTATCTGGATTTGCCTGCAATAGTTTGAATATATAGATTATGCTTCTGATATTGAGGTCACACTTTAGTGAACAGCATATGATGCTTGTACAAATATTGAAGTCGTGTCAGAGCTTGCAGCACCTGTTTAGAATAGATCAGACACAGGTACTTGTTTAGCCGCACTGAAGACCTTCAAAGCCAGAAGTACAAGTGACACTTTTCCCAAAAATAAGCCCTTGTTTCTCCAACATTTGTACCAACAACAGCTGCCCTTTCAATATGTAAATAATACGTTTTTTGTGGACAGAGATTGTGACGTTTTTAAAATACATACCGCAGGTTCTTGAGTGGATGGATGATATTCTTGGGATGACACTGTCTCTGTGATTTCTTGACTGGTGTCAGCGTCTACTGATGGTGATGGTGACGAACTTTCACACCTTGCGCTTGCTCTCGCAGGGACACTTGACACAGTTCTAGGTAACAATAACAACATTACACGTTGTACATGAATACGGCTATACTGGTCACAAATCGCTAAGTAAAATAAATGGATATACTTACGCCCGCATCTCGGTGGTGCGCCTCAAAAATGACAAAGCCTCTGCATGGGGGTTAGGCCTGCGACAAGTTGAGGGTGCTCCACTTCTCTCCGCAGCCTTCTCTTCGTTGACTTCTTTTTTGTACCGGTCGCGAAGGGACCTCCAACGTGTATGTCATGGATCTGCCACCTAGGGGTTAAAATAGTGCAGACTAATTTCAGTGATTGGTAACCGGCTGCCTTATTTAAACACTTCAGCAGCACTGTGTCTTTGCTGTCTGGTCTGCAGCTCATACCTGTTCCCCTGACTTCCTGTTCCTGTGATCCGATCTGTTTCCTGTGTTTGACCCGGCTTGTTTGACTATGATTGATCTCTGCTATCCTGACCCTGGTCTGCCTTGTTACCACGCTCTACTCTACACTGCTTGATATCCTGTTGCCGAACTTTGCCTGTATCCTGACCATTCTCTGCCTGTCGTCTATATCTACATCTGATCATCTGTTACCAAACCCGGCTTGTCTGACTACATATTCAGTGTCTTCCCTGCTTCCAGTTTCCTGCTGCACCAGCGGAACTGACAAGACCAAAGACGAACCAGGCACCCATACACCGCCAGGCTCTTGCGGCCACTGTTGCAACATCGGTGGCCCTTGAGCCGGGGTTGTACGATATAGCCTTCCCACTGCACGTCAGGCTCATCCAGCAGATACGTAACAGTGTATAAACCTCCTTTCCTGCAATATATAAAAAACTTAACACGTTAGGGACAAAAGTCGAGAGAGATCTGCCCCCCACCCAGAAAACACTATAGGGAAGACCCCAACCATTTGATTTCCCATTCAATTTAGTTTGTTTGCAGCATTACACAATTGTCAGTGACGCAGTGCTGTATTGCTATAAAATGGCCTGGTCATTTAGGGGGGTTATAATCTTCGCTATAATGCATGTGTACCCTGCTGCATAGACACAACAAACCTTGCACTCACCTCGGTTATCTTGTTCAGTTGCAGACATCTCGTCCCAGTTCGGTGTGACATATTTGTAGACCTCCTCCCACTTTACTCTCTTCAGCACTTGTTCAGCATATCTTGGGCATTCTGAGTCCCATAACTCCGGTCGGGCATGCACCAGTGCTATAATGGCATCATGTGAGATGTCTCTTGCCGCCATGCTGTCTTCTCCCCTTTCCTCCATCCCTCTCAACTTCCTGTGTCATTTCCCAGGTACACCTGCTGATTATGATGTGCTTCCGGGTGTTTTTTTTTTTTTTTTTTTTTTTTTTCACACTGCTAGCCACAGTTGACACAAAAGAAAATCTGCAGCTAAAAGCACCATTCTATCCGCCTGTGTGAAAGGGGCCTTAAGCAGAGGAGAAGGATATGGGGGAGGGGGGGGGTGACTAATCTGTAATAGATCCCCAAAACCAGAGGGCATCCCTCAGTGTCCCCTATCAGGGAACGTATATGCTGACTGTGTGTGCCGAGATATGCTGGTGCGCTATAATAGTGTACCTAACATACGGGAATCAAAACTATGTCAAACATAATTATAATCACCCTGTGCAAGACAACGTGTGTGATTACTAATAATCTGTGTTGGTACGTGTAATAACCAAATTTAAAAAATGAATAAGTGATTTTCAAAATAAGATTAAGATAAGGGTAGACTAATAGGTTACCCGCGAGTCAGTCAAATACAATGCCAATATCATGTCCCTATAGCAAAAACATGCTGCACATGACAAATTGTTATACTGTGCATCCAAGGCTAAGCCGTGTTCAAATATAAATACCAAAGTGAAAAAAAAAAAATAATAATAATATTAATAGGGACCCATTCTTCCTCCGAATCATTTGCCGATTCACTATTCAGTTCAAATGCCGAATTTGATTCGAAATCAGGATTGGAATCTGATGAGAACTCCCCGTTGCTCTCATCGGTCATGGAGAGGATCTGGAACGCCTCATCACTGTTGTATACTCTTTTGGACATAACGCTGATGGCTGTGTGACAGGTGACGGTCACTGATGGGCTGTGTGATGGGTGGCAGGTGACTTTTTTTACTGATAGGTGATGACGGTGTGACAGGCGATGGTCACTGATGGGTGACGGGTGATGTCACTGATGGCTGCCGGTCACTGATGGGTGACGGCTGCAGGTCACTGATGGGTGACAGGTGCACCGCTGACGGTCACTGATGCCAGTCTCCTATGTGACAGGTGCACTTTATGGGGTAACTGTGGTGACAGATGACAATGAGGGGGGCGATCTGATAAGTATGGTGTTGGTGCAGACACTACAGAACACAGATCGGTAACTCACTGCTCCAGGCTCTTCTCTCCTCACACTGGAAACGGTGTGTGAGGAGAGAAGAGCTGATAACAGCTAGTTACCGCTCTGTGTTTACATTTAGTGAAAGCCTGTGATGCCGGTAAAATGGCTGTTTACTGGCATCAGTGATGAGCAGTGTTTCCAGGGAACGCGCCACCACCGACATGCAAGCGCAGCTCAACCGCGCATATGCGCCGTGCACATTGGGGTGAGACCATCTGTGATCACGGCCAATCACGTGGTAAAACAGCCATGAACAATGGCTGCTCACCACCCTCGGTGGCGAGCGGTGTCTCCATGACACGCCGCCACCAGAGTAACAAGGATGCGCGTGCACGATCGCGTGTATTCCCTGTTTAAACGGGAGGCCACCATATGGCGCCCTCCCGCCACAAAAGCCGCACCGCCTGGCCGTCATTTGACAGCCGGCGGTCGGCAACCAGTTAATAAACAAAAAATTTACTGGAACTCCGCTTTAAATTAAAAATAACCTCACTCCCTTAAAAAGTGCACTACAGGGAACAGACATTCACACACACTGCTGCTAGGAGGTCAGGAGGGATTACAATCCAGTCCAGTCCTGTGAAGTTCCCTGTATTGTCTCTGTGACAGTTCCTTGGCTTTTCTGTTTGCACCTTCCAGCACACTGTGCTATCAACCCTTCCCACTGCTCCTAGGAGCTTCAGTTTTTATTTTGCCTAGCAAGGAGAAGGACCTAGGAAACCCTGCAGGCCTCTTAGTCCATATTTTTGCTGCAGGTTTGCTGATCTTTGAGCAAGATAGAAGATCAAAAGGATCTTTCATCAACTGCCGGCTGGGTGACAGGTTGGTTAATGATATCCTTGTAGTCTCCCCAGTCCGGCCATCGAGCAGGCCGCAGCTAAGGCTCGGCAGGCCACGACATGCCTCAGCTCTAGAGGTGGTCGGTGAGCTTCAATGCTCCAGGATATACATATGACCACGCTACTGATATCTGGATCACAGTATACCGAGACCTGCAGCTACCCTGCAACTGCGTAGGAGTGGGTCTGTGATGGAATTTCTCCCAGCTCTTCAGGACTGGTAAGTACGGCTCTCCCTGCTTCGTTGGGGTGAGCAGCTGGGCATTCCCTGGGGGGTCGATTCGGGGGCCACCTCACCTCCCTATCATCCCTCCTTCCCCCCTCTGAGGGGGGGTGGCTGCATGCACTGTGGGCGGTGTGTGTGTGTGTGGGTTGCTGTTTCTCACCTCTGGGGGTCTGTGCGGCTGGCGTTGGTCCTGGTCCAGGTTTGGGGGTTCCAAAAACATGTTTATGGAGGTTGTTCTGACTGTTAGCAGGCAGCACGTTTTTATTTATTTTTTCTGTGTCACCACATGGCGCCGTTCCGGCAGCCATTTTGGATTTGGGAAAGCTATAAATTCCCCTGGGGAGCTTCAGCAGCCATTTTCTTTAGGATTCCTATTGATTACATTGGCGGCCATTTTCTAATAGCCTAAGCGCTTTTTTTCACCGCTGGCCTCTTGTGGCAGCATTACATGTGTTTTCTCATGCTGCTTCCAGTATCCACTGTGTGTGTGCAGGACGCTGGATGGCTCTTTGCTGAACGCTGAAGCTGCTCTGCAGATCGTTGCACCGCTGGTGGGAGATGCTGCTGCTGACACAGTTTTCTCCTCTCTGCAACTGGGAACCTCCTGGGGACTACAGGCACTGCTGTGGCTATCACAGAATGCCCCAGGGTGGTGAGTCTAGCGCTAAGTACTCCCCCCCCACGCGGCGGCAGCAGGAGGGTGGGACCTTCACTGTCCTAAGTCCCCTTGCAGGTGGCAGACAGGCTAGGGTCAGCATGGCTTCAGAAACTGGTGTTTCTTCCCCCGAAATCCAGGCTATAGCAACCGGGTCACCTGCAGTTAGCGCGGTGCGCATGGACACCCTGACGACGGTCCTTGACTCCTATGTTGCTAAGATAGAGGCGGCATGTGGCAGGAAAGGTGCATGTAAGAGGCCCCTGCCCCCCCCCCCCCGTCCTCTGGGGAGAGCTCTGATGCAGACTCGGGCCCTGCTGCGGCTGGAAACCCCTGCTCTGACCTATCAGACGTGGCTGACCAGGACCGTTTGGATAGTGAGGATAATTCCCTGTCCGGGTCCGGGCACGACAAGGCACTTGTTGGAGCACTTATCACAGCTGTGCGTGATACCCTGAAGATTCAGGAGCCAGCGGATTCCTCTGCTCTGCCCTTTTGGGTCCCGCAAGCCAGCACATTCACCTATTCACCGTATTTGACTTAATTTGACAAATTCATCTAGACAGAATGGGGTCGCCCGCAACGGACCTTTTCGGTCCCCAAAAATTTGGAGGTGCGTTACCCCTTTGAGGGAAAGCCTTCTCAAAAAGTGGTCGGCTCCTCCGGGCGTGGATCCCCCAGTATCTAGGTTAAATAAAGTAACCAAGGATCCCACGGACAGGAAGGCCGAAGCAGTGGCTTGTTCCTTGTTTACGGTTGTGGGGTCAGCCATGCAACCAGTACTGGCATCAGCACTGGTGTCGCAGACACTGACTGAGTGGGTAAAACTTTTGCGCCGTGAATTTGGAGAGCAGAATGCCTCCCCTGTGTGCGTGGAACTAGCAGACCAACTAGTGCATGGCCTTAAGTACGTTTGTGACTCTCCCTCTGCTATCCAGGGCCTCAGTGTCAGCCGTGGTGCTGAGGCGCCTCATTTGGCTGAAATGCTGGTCTGCTGATCAGTCATCCAAGAAAGCCCTGACGGATCTTCCCTTCCTTGGCGAACGGCTCTTTGGAGCCTCGTTGGATGACATTATTAAAAATGCCACGGGTGGTAAGAGTACACTACTCCCACAGGCCAGGAAGGCTATGGAGCCACGCCGCAGGCAAGGGCCCTCCTTTTCCGCTCACAAATGGCTTTTTCGTCTGCCCGGTGCTTCGGCAAAACAACCCCAGCCCGACAGGACGCCCATGGACAGTCGGAAGCGTCCCTGGAACCGCAAGCCTAACAAGCCTGCGAACGTGGGGGGTCGTCTTCGGGAGTTTGCAGCCCGTTGGACCTGTCCGGATATCAGACCAATGGGTCTTCGGCAAAACAACCCCAGCCCGACAGGACGCCCATGGACAGGTCCCTGGAACCGCAAGCCTAACAAGCCTGCGAACAAAAGTGCCACCGCATGCAGGTTTCCCCCCACCCATGTCTCGGGTGGGGGGTCGTCTTCGGGAGTTTGCAGCCCGTTGGACCTCCCCGGTTATCAGACCAATGGGTCTGCGATCTGATTTCCACAGGTTACAAGATAGAGTTTCTCTCTTGGCCACCAAACAGATTCTTTCCCTCCAGCATACCCATGTCCCCGGTTCGCCGGGAGGCCATGTTAGGGGCGGTGAGGGACTTGCTGAATTAGGGGGTGATTGTACCAGTTCCAGAATCGGAATTATAGGGGTTCTACTCCAATCTGTTTGTGGTTCCCAAGAAGGAAGGGTACATCCAATATTGGACCTAAAAGCCCTCAGTCACTTTGTAAAAGTGCAGAGGTTCGCTCAGCAGTCGCTGCACTCCATCAAGGGGACTTCCTGTCGTCCTTGGACATTCAGGATGCCTACGTGCACATACCCATATGCCTTCAGCATCAAAAGTTTCTGCGTTTGGCAGTCGGGAAAGCCCACTACCAGTTTGTGGCTCTTCCTTTTGGCCTGGCATCAGCCCCCCGAGTCTTTACCAAAGTACTGGATCCAGTGTTGGCGTTGTTGAGACAACGCGGGATCGTGATCGTGGATTACCTAGACGATCTCCTCCTGAGAGCTTCTTCCGCCTCAGAATTAGAGGAGGATGTGGCGATCACCTTGCAGTCCCTGCAAGCATTTGAGTGGCTGTTGAACCTAAAGAAGTCGGTGGTGGTACCGACTCAGCGTCTGGAGTACCTGGGGTTACTATTGGACTCCAGGGAAGCGAGGGTTTTTCTCCCCTGAGACAAATTGTTGACTCAGATCTGCGGTCAAATTACTGATGAACCGCAAGTGGTCATCACTCCGCTTTTGCATGCGGGTGCTGGGGCTCATGGTTGCCTCCTTCAAGGCAGTACCTTATACCCAGTTCCACACCAGAGTCCTGCAGAAGGAGATCTTGACAAAATGGGACAAATCTCCATTGTCCCTGGATCGGCAGATCCAGGTGAGCCAGCCAGTCAGGGACTCCCTGATCTGGTGGTTGAGGTCCCTGGTGATTCAGTCCGTAAAATCGTTCCTTCCTCTGAAATGGATGGCGGTCACTACGGACGCCAGTCTGTCCGGCTGGGGTGGAGTGATGGGGATTCAGTCAGCCCAGGGCCTCTGGTCGACGGAAGATTCCAAGTTGCCAATCAATCTGCTCTAATTGAGAGCGATCAGGCTGTGCCTCCACACGTGGTCGACGTGTCTTCAAGGACGTTTGACCAGGATACAGTCAGACAACGCCACGGCTGTGGCGTACATAAATCACCAAGGGGGAACAAGAAGCTCAGCCGCTGCTCGGGAGGACGCTCACATACTTCGGGCAGAGCGACACGTTTCAGCCCTGTCGGCCATTTACATCCCGGGGGTGGAAAATTGCCAGGCGGACTATCTGAGTCGACAGATGCTGGACCCAGGAGAATGGGCATTGCATCCGGAGATATTCAGGCTGCTGTGCCTGAAATGGGGCACACCAGATGTGGATCTATTGGCCTCCTGGGTTAATCTGAAGGTGCCGAGATTCGTGTCCAGGACAAGAGATCAGATGCGTCAGACGCGCTGGTGGCTCCGTGGGATCAGTACCAGCTGATCTACGCCTTTCCTCCGCTGAAACTGTTGCCACGTCTGCTTCGCAGAGTGGAAGCCGAGGGGATTCCAGTACTCCTGATTGCCCCAGATTGCCTCAGCGGGCCTGGTACGCAGACCTGGTGTGCCTGGTGGCAGACACTCCCTGGCGACTGCTGTTGTGAGAGGACCTCCTATCTCGAGGTCCAATTCTTCACCCTGCTTTACCATCAATGGCTTTAACGGCCTGGCTATTGAAAGCCATGTATTGAGGAACCGGGGTCTGTCGGACTTGGTGATTCCAACTATGCGGAAATCTTCTTCTAGGAAGATATACCATCGTACTTGGAAGGCCTACATCTCCATGTGTGAGGAGAAAGGGTGGCATCCGTGCTCCTTCTCTATATCCAGGATCCTGCTGTTTCTTCAGCAAGGTGTAGACCAGAGGTTGGCGTTGAGCACCATCCAGGGGCAGATTTCAGCTCTGGCTGTCTTTTTTTTTTTTTTTTTTTTTTTTTTTTTTTCAAAGACCCCTGGCGTCTCACTCATTAGCGAGTATCTTTTGTGCAGGGGGTGCGACATGTAGTCGCTCCGGTGCGTCCTCCGTGGGATTTGAACCTGGTGTTGTCGGCGCTTCAGAAGCCGCCGTTTGAGAATATCAGGGAGATTCCTCTGCTGACCCTTTCACAGAAGGTGGTCTTTCTAGTGGCCATCACATCGGCCAGGAGGATTTCGGAACTGGCGGCCTTGTCCTGCAAGTCGTCTTATCTGGTCATCCACAGGGATAAGGTGGTGTTGCGTCCGCAACCGTACTTTCTACCGAAAGTAGTTTCGGCCTTTCATATCAATGAGGACATTGTATTGCCATCATTGTGTGCTAAGCCGAAGCACCCCAAGGAGGTGGCCCTTCACGCTCTGGATGTGGTTAGGGCTCTGAAGGTGTTCTTGTCTGCCACAGCTCCCTTTCGGAGGTCAGACAGATTATAGTCCAAGCCTATGCCTTGAAGGGGCAGGTGCCTCCCTTTCCAGTCACGGCCCACTCTACAAGAGCATTCGGAACGTCGTGGACCTTCCGACACCAAGCGTCTGTCGTTCAGGTGTGTAAGGCGGCTACCTGGTCGTCTGTCCATATGTTTACCAAGTTCTACAAGGTAGACATCAGTGCATCGGCTGATGCCTGTTTTGGCCGCAAAGTTTTGCAGGCGGATGTGTAGTTGCGATTGATTTTTTCCCCTGGTTTTTCGATAAAAATGCAGTACTGTTTTGGTTAATGTACTGTTGCATTACTTCCGCAAGGTTGCGGTCTTGGGGATCACTCCTGTTGAGAATACCCGGTTATATAGTGGTGTTTTTCCACACACTGCTGTGGGTTTAGTTTCACTAGTTTCCACTTGCCATGGTGGATGAAGTTTTTATGCTGTTTTTCCCACCCCTAGTTTGGCACTGCTTGGGGACGTCCCATTTAGTTAGAGAGGAGCTGTGTCGGTCGGTGAATATAAGAGAAAATAGGATTTTTTTGTACTCACCGTAAAATCAGTTTCTCTGTAATTCACCGACCGACACAGCACCCACCCCTCCTTTTTTCTATGTTATACTGCTTGTTGACGCACTGAAGCTGCTAGGAGCAGTGGGAAGGATTGATAGCATGGGGCCTGCCCCCCCCGGGGTGGAATTAAAGTTCTGTGTATTGTGTAACAATTTTGTCTAGTTTCTCCTAATGGCAGGCTATACAACCCATTTAGTTACAGAGAGGAGCCGAGTCGGTCGGTAAATTACAGAGAAAAGGATTTTACGGTGAGTACAAAAAATCCTATTTTTCTAGAACAAACGTTTTTCTCTTTCCTTTTTCAAATCTCTGGTTGATATGCACTTTTTGTGAGATGTATATTTATAAAGAAGTGCAAAAATGTATCATGACTAGGACAATGGTGTCCAGGATTGATATTTCAGATTGTATGTGTATGGGGTAACACTGGCCATAGGACTAAAGCCCCATACACACTATCAGATTTTCTGATGATTTTTGTCTTCAGATTTACCAAAACCATGTAGTACAAGGGCCTCTCTGAATGCATACAAATTTAAACTCCTAAGGTTGACCTCATATTATATGGTTTTGGTAAATCTGAAGGAAAAAATCTGCAGAAAATCTGTGTATGGGGCTCAACAATAGCTCATTTGCTGTGTTGTTCGATGAAAGTCCTATATTTCCGTAGAGGCTCTGACAGCGAAGGTTTGCTAAGTGGACACCTGTGCATACATGAGTCATGTATATTTTATTATATATAGTGTGTGTGTGTGTGTGTGTGTGTGTGTGTGTGTGTGTATGTTTTGAGAACTCTCAAATGAGGTATGCACAGGGCCGTCTGTTATAAGACCTCACGGATATTTTTTTTTTAACCATAGATTTTTATTGAGTTTCATAGTATATGGTACAAGGTATGCAACAGGTAGTGCAACATGTTATTTGTACATAATGAGAGCAACAGCAGAACAGATGAGAAAAAAAGAAAGGAGAGGAGCTCAGGGTATACACAGTATCATACATATGCAGGCTTCATATGGCATAGTAGGAGACGTCCTCAGTGGGAGGTCGAACCCGTCGCCCCATCTGGGAACTAACTGTGATGGGTTCTTGAGGGCGCCATAGAAAGGGGTCCGACTTTGGCCCCAGACGATGATCCCTAGAGCTCCATCTCGCAAATGTATATGTCCAATAGCGTAGGCTAGAGAATGAAGGTGGGAAGAACTTCTGCTACGGGTGTAGCATAAAACATATAGCCTAGCTCAGAGTTGTAATAGATAACTTTAACAAGAAACAACATGTTAATTGGGGGAGCAACACAGGGTAAGAGCTTCAGGGACTGACGGGGTAAGGAGGTCAGGTAAGTATTAGGTCCGTCATAGGGGGGTTTGCATTTAAGGTGTTTAAGGTCCCAGTTGCTTCTGAATTCAGGAATAAGGAGGTGGCCTTTGGCGTGCATGAGTTCCATCAGGCAGTGGTTGTTTAAAAGTGCAATTATTTCCACACTGGAAGGGGCTAGAGGGGATTTCCAGTTTTTGGCAATGGCTAAACGTGTGGCGATAAGAACATGGGCGAGAATGTGTCGAGTGGGTTGAGGCCAGGCTTCCAATTCGAAGCCAAATATTACTAGTTGCGGCATCAGTGGTACAGGAATCTTTAAAATGGACAGAAGGAGTTTGGATAGCATGGACCATAGTGGGGTTAGGATTGGGCAGTCCCACCATATGTGGAGTGGGGTACCCGGGAATCCACAGTTTCTCCAGCACAGATTGCTTGCAGTCGGATATATATGGGCCAGTTTGATTGGTGTGAGATACCAATTATGGTATATTTTTTGGACTGTTTCGCAATGCAGTAGGCATTTGGAGAATTTCAGGGGTGCTCGAAGCAAACGGAGCCATTGCTGGGGGGTGTAGGTGTAGTAAGTGTTCCCATTTTAACATTGTGGGGGATTTGAGAGGTGGGCAGAGTTCAATGAGGAGTTTGTAGCAAATTGAGATCCCTCGTTGGTGAGGTGAGATTGAAGAAGGTCAGTATGTGCCAAGTAGGTTGTTTGACCATTGTACTTTAGAGAGAATCGATCGTATTCTTAGGTATTTGAAGAAGTCCTTATGGTTTATGTGAAAGTTAGCGTGTAGAGTGTGGAATGGTTTGAGGTTGGAATTCTGGTACAGGTGTCCGAGATTGAGGACGCCTAAGGTTGTCCATGCCTAGAGATCGATATCAGGAGTGAGGACGTGTAGAGCTGACAGCGGTATATGTTGGAGCAGGCGTAACGGGATACCCGCAGAAGTTTGTGTGATAGATTTCCACACCCGAATGGAGGCGTTAATTGTGTCTAGGAAGGAATGGGGCTCGTGGTGTTGCAGTAAGAGGGCGCACAGTATCAATTTGGGTTGGGAGGCAAGTGCCACTTGTTCTATTTGTACCCATGTGGTTTGCAGAGCAGTGTTCCACCAGGCCTTGGTTTGGGCTAGTATAATTGCCTTGTAGTAGGCCAATAGGTTAGGCGCTCCCATTCCTCCAGCGGCAACTGGCGTGCAGAGAGTGTTGTTTTTAAGTCGGGAACGTTTGCCATTCCATATAAATGTATTAATGATGTTTTGGAGGTGGGTTATTTGTTTGAGGAAGGCTATGGGGAGGGTTCGGAATAGATATAGAACGTGGGGTAGCAAGAACATCTTAGCGAGTGCTATTCTGCCTGCCCAGGGGGCCATGGTGTAAGGGCTTACCTAGATTGGAGTCCATGTTGCAGAGATGTAGGCTCACCCTTGCAAATAAACACAGCCCACAGTAACAAACAGATAAGCTACCTGGGCTGTGAATCTGTGCACGGGGGCTTGACAGGAATTTGCCAAAGGATTGTCCAGGTAAAGCCGTAGTCAGGGATTCCAGAAGACAGAATAAACGATATACAAGCCAGGGTCGGTAGCCGGGGTCAGTCTTGGAACTCAGGAACTCAGGAACTCAGGAACCTTTGGCAACAAGAGACAATGAACTGACAAAGCCCTCAGAGTGAGGCAGTGTTTTATACCCTAGCTGATTAGGTAACCTGCCACAGCTGATCCAAGAGTGAAAGGTACAAACAGAATTGCCCACAGTACTAATGCAAAACTAGACATGGCTGGAAAGCAGGCAGAATAGAACTGAGGTGTGGCTCAGAGGTAAGGTAACGGGAACAACTACTGGCAGTCATGAGTTCAATACCACCCAGAGCCACTTGAGGCGTGACTACACCTGGCTGTCCAAAATACACGGTAGGGGCCGTGACAGTTCCCTCCCCTTAGGAATGCCCTCAGAGCATGGAACATCCTATTTCTTTTGGGCTTTCTTAGTTTTAGAAGTTCCAGTTGGGTAGACTTTCGTCGCTCGCAAGGCTCTTTCGAAAGTCTTCAGGTCCTGCTTACGGACTATGGTGCCATTTGAGGCATACGTACAGTCAGGAGATAGCGGGGTCACCGGCACAGGAACTTCAAGCGGGGTCACCGGCACAGGAACTTCAAGCGGGGTCACCGGCACAGGAACTTCAAGCGGGGTCACCGGCACAGGAACTTCAAGCGGGGTCACCGGCACAGGAACTTCAAGCGGGGTCACCGGCACAGGAACTTCAAGCGGGGTCACCGGCACAGGAACTTCAAGCGGGGACACCGGCACAGGAACTTCAAGCGGGGACACCGGCACTTCAACAGGAGAAACAGGCACCGACACTTCGAGCTGGATAGCAGGCAGAGATTCAGGGACAGCAGGAAGGATCCTAGAAGTACCCACTTGGAGAACCTTAGGCCGAGGTGGGCGAATTGGACAGAGAGATATAAGATGCCCTCTCCCCCCACAGTAAAAACAAAGACCACAGTCTCTCCTCCGCTCTCTTTCACCTTGGGATAGCTTGAGCCGGATGGCCCCTATCTCCATGGGTTCTACGTCTCCCAGGGAAGGTGTGCGTGTGACCTTAGGAGCGTCTAGGCTTTGTGGGGTAAGGACTTCAGCTTCATGACTTGGAACATACTGTGATGGCATGGAGTCGTATCTGTACCGGGTACTTCTGTCCTTGGATTCCCGCAGGCCACGTGAGCAAAGAGTAGACTTGGGAACTCTGGTCTTAGAAACACGAATGTAAGAATCCAGAGCAAACATGAATGCCTCCCAGCTATCCAAGACTGGACTCCTTTCCTGTAAAAGCTGATGAGCCCATGTTTTGCATTGTCCAGTGAGCAGGTTGATGGAAGCACGAATCTTAATAAAGTCAGTGGCATAGGTCCTAGGCTTAAGGGCAAACAACAGCTCACAATCCATCTTAAAACAAAAGAAGGATGCACGATTACCATCAAACTTCTCAGGCATCAAAACAAACGGTTCTGGACATGCAGGTTCCAGGGTTGGGTGTACTGTGCCTCTAAACAAACGGACTTCTTGCTGCAGCTCAGCAATGGTCTGGCCCAAGCTGGAGATTTGTAGAGCAAGGGAGGTGAGCATCCTGTACATCTCTGCGGACTCCCTGTTGGTCAGTTCATTATGTAAGGGCTTACCTAGATTGGAGTCCATGTTGCAGAGATGTAGGCTCACCCTTGCAAATAAACACAGCCCACAGTAACAAACAGATAAGCTACCTGGGCTGTGAATCTGTGCACGGGGGCTTGACAGGAATTTGCCAAAGGATTGTCCAGGTAAAGCCGTAGTCAGGGATTCCAGAAGACAGAATAAACGATATACAAGCCAGGGTCGGTAGCCGGGGTCAGTCTTGGAACTCAGGAACTCAGGAACCTTTGGCAACAAGAGACAATGAACTGACAAAGCCCTCAGAGTGAGGCAGTGTTTTATACCCTAGCTGATTAGGTAACCTGCCACAGCTGATCCAAGAGTGAAAGGTACAAACAGAATTGCCCACAGTACTAATGCAAAACTAGACATGGCTGGAAAGCAGGCAGAATAGAACTGAGGTGTGGCTCAGAGGTAAGGTAACGGGAACAACTACTGGCAGTCATGAGTTCAATACCACCCAGAGCCACTTGAGGCGTGACTACACCTGGCTGTCCAAAATACACGGTAGGGACCGTGACACATGGCATGTTGAAGGTCTTGAATGGTTTTATGCAGTTTGGTTATGAGATTGCTAAGGTTGAGAGAACGTAAGTGTGATGAGGGCGTGGTGAGTTGGATGCCCAGGTAGGTAAGAGTGAAGTTAGGTGTCCACGAGAAGGAGGTGCAGTGGGTAATAGCATGTTTGACATGTTGGGTCAAGCCAATGCCCAGCATGCTGGATTTGGTAAAATTGATTTTATAGTGTGAGATTTTGCTGAATAGTGCGAGGGTGTCGTGGAGTACGGGAAGGGAGGTGGTAGGGTCAGTTAGGGAGATGATAACATCATCTGCGTACAATCCAATTTTGTGTATGGTTCGATCTGTGGTTATTCCGGAAATACATAGGTTATCTTTAATTGACTGGGCTAGGGGTTCCATGACAAGGGCGAATATTAGGGGTGAGAGTGGACACCCCTGACGTGTCCCGTTGGAAATGTGGAAAGGGTCTGATAGCAGCCCTGAAGTCAGTACTCTGGCACTGGGGGAGGAGTAGAGGGCGAGTATGGCTTGCAAGACGGTCCCCTTAAAGCCAAATTTTCGGAGGACTGCAGTTAGGTAGGACCAATCCACCCTGTCAAACGCCTTCTCCGCATCAAGGGAGATGAGCAGAGAAGGCGTCCGACGGTGTTCCACCCATTGTATCAGATCAATGAACCTGCGCGTGCCGTCCGAGGCCTGCCTGCCAGCCACAAACCCCACCTGATCCATGTGAATTAGTTGTGGGATGATATCAGAAAGTCGCGTAGCCAGGAGTTTGGCAAATAGCTTAGTATCAGTGTTTAGTAGGGAGATGGGTCTGTAGCTGGCAGGCTGATCGGCCAGTTTACCTGGTTTTGGGATAGTGACAATTGTAGCTTGGAGAGATTCTGGTGGAATAGAGCCCGTGGTTGCGATAAAATTGAAGGAGTGGCATAGGTAGGGAGTAAGGAGTTCAGAGAAAGTCTTGTAATATTCGTTATTAAATCCGTCAGGGCCCGGGGCTTTGTGTAGTGGTAGGGCGTTTATGGCTGCTGCAAGTTCCATTGGGGAGAACGGGGAGGAAAGTTGAAGAACCTGTTCTGGCGAGAGTGAGGGGAGCTGAATGCTGGCGAGGAAGTCATCAATTTCAGAGGGGGAGGGTGGCAAGGCCGAGCCAGTGTTGGCGAGATTGTATAATTTGGCATAGTAAGAGCTAAACTGATCTGCAATGTCTTTGGGGTTGGTATATTTGGTGCCCTGTTGGTCTGTAAGGAACGAGATTTCAGAGGTGAGCCAAGGGGAGGGTTGGGATTTATTAGCTTGTTCGAGCGTGTGTATATGCTCTAGGAGGTTGTTTGTGGTTGAGGTATATTTTTTCTTCTCGTGGGCACCTAATTTAATGAGGAGGCCTCTGATGTAGGCCTTGTGGGCATTCCACAACACAGAGGGGTCAGCCACCGAACCCTAATTTGTGGTGAAATAGTGTTGCAGCTTGGATAGAATCTGGTTTTGGTAGATCGGGCGCGTGATGATAGAGGTGTTGAGCCTCCAGATGGTGTTGTTTTTGTATGAGAGTGCTGGGAACAGTTTCATTGATATGGGCGCATGATCGGACCATGTAATGAGACCGATCTTAGTGTCTTGGACTAGTTGTAGGGTATGCTTGTCGGTTAAGAAGAGATCTATCCTTGAATAGGTTTGCTGCGTGTGGGAGAAAAACATACAGTTTCAACTTTTCAACCTTTTGCCACATTTCAGGCTTCAAACATAAAGATATAAAATTTTAATTTTTTGTGAAGAATCACCAACAAGTGGGACACAATTGTGAAGTGGAATGAAATATATTGGATATTTTAAACTTTTTTAGCAAATAAAAAACTGAAAAGTGGTGCGGGCAAAATTATTTGGCCCCTTTACTTTCAGTGCAGCAAACTCACTCCAGAAGTTCAGCGAGGATCTCTGAATGATCCAATGTTGTCCTAAATGACTGATGGTGATAAATAGAATCCACCTGTGTGTAATCAAGTCTCTGTACAAATGCACCTGCTCTGTGATAGTCTCAGGGTTCTGTTGAAAGCGCAGAGAGCATCTTGAAGACCAAGGAACACACCAGGCAGGTCTGTAATACTGTTGTGGAGAAGTTTAAAGCCGGATTTGGATACAAAAAGATTTCCCAAGCTTTAAACATCCCAAGGAGCACTGTGCAAGCGATCATTTTGAAATGGAAGGAGTATCAGACCACTGCAACTCTACCAAGACCTGGTCATCCCTCTAAACTTTCAGCTCAGACAAGGAGAAGACTGATCAGAGATGCAGTCAAGAGGCCCATGATCACTCTGGATGAACTGCAGAGAACAGCTGAGGTGGGAGAGTCTGTCCGCAGGACAGCAATCAGTCGTACACTGCACAAATCTGGCCTTTATGGAAGAGTGACAAGAAGAAAGCCATTTCTCAAAGATATCCATAAAAGTCTTGTCTAAAGTTTGCCACAAGCCACCTGGGAGACACACCAAACATGTGGAAGAAGGTGCTCTGGTCAGATGAAACCAAAATCGAACTTTTTGCCCACAATTCAAAACGATATGTTTGGCGTAAAAGCAACACAGCTCATCACCCTCAACACACCATCCCCACTGTCAAACATGGTGGTGGCAGCATCATGGTTTGGGCCTGCTTTTCTTCAGCAGGGACAGGGAAGATGGGTAAAATTGAGGGGAAGATGGATGCAGCCAAATACAGGACCATTCTAGATGAAAACCTGTTGGAGTCTGCAAAAGACCTGAAACTGGGACGGAGATTTATCTTCCAACAAGACAATGATCCCAAACATATAGCATAATCTACAAAGGAATGGTTCACAAATAAACGTATCCAGGTGTTACAATGGCCAAGTCAAAGTCCAGACCTGAATCCAATCGAGAATCTGTGGAAAGAGCTGAAAACTGCTGTTCACAAATGCTCTCCATCCAACCTCACTGAGCTCGAGCTGTTTTGCAAGGAAGAATGGGCAAGAATTTCAGTCTCTCGATGTGCAAAACTGATAGAGACATACCCCAAGCGACTTGCAGCTGTAATGGCAGCAAAAGGTGGCTCTACAAAGTATTAACGCAAGGGGGCCGAATAATTTTGCACGCCCCACTTTTCATTTTTTTATTAGTTAAAAAAATTTCAAAAATCCAATAGATTTCATTCCACTTCACAATTGTGTCCCACTTGTTGGTGATTCTTCACAAAAAATAAAAATGTTATATCTTTATGTTTGAAGTCTGAAATGTGACAAAAGGTTGAAAAGTTCAAGGGGGCCGAATACTTTCGCAAGGCACTGTATAATCCCTTTCGGAGCCATGTTGGCACCTGCAGGGATCATAAAGGTCTTCTGAGTGGAATAGGGAGGCAAGAGAGGTGGAACTTTTGCGGGCAGGGTTGGAGGTATTTAGTGAGACATCAACAATTTGGTTGAGGTCACCGCAGATGATTAGGGGTCCCTGTTTAAAAGGTGCCAGCTTCTTTAACAGTGATTTGTAAAAAGGGCATTGATTTGTATTTGGTGTGTAGATGTTAGCAATGTTGATGTTCTGGTTGTTGATAATGGCATTTAATATTATGAATCTGCCCTCTGGATTTGTTTCTGTTTGGATTGGTTGGAACTAAACTGTGGATCGTATGGCAAGCATCACACCTGCTTTTTTCTTGGTGGCGTTGGCAAAGTAGGAGTGAGGGTATTGTTTGTGGGAACACGAGGGAGGTTTGTTGGACGCGAAATGTGTTTCCTGTACACATAATATGTCAGAGGAGTGTGTTAAGGCTTCTTTCCACAATAAACTTCTTTTGTAAGGGGAGTTTAGGCCTTTCGCGTTAATGGATGTGAAGGTGATGGACATGTTGTTAAGTGGATAGGCAGTGGGGGTAGGGGAAGCTGTGGGGTGTACTCCGGCAGCGAGTGTATCAGGGGGAGGGTATGAGGGGGTAAACCCGTAAAAGGTAAGTACAGTAGTAAACTCAACTAATACTCTGTAGGAAACCAAATATACTTATACCATAGTATACATAACTTGTAAGACGCAATGGTAGGTTATGAAGTTAGCGCGGAACATAAAAAAAAATAAAAAAAATGAAATAATAAAAAAAAAATTTTAAACACCAAAAAGGGAGAGAGAAAAAAGAAAAAAAAAAAACCCAAGGAAGCGGTTAGGTGTTCAAGTGCTCAGCACTTTTCCTTCTCCGGGGGAAAAGAGAACGGAGTGTACATTCTGGTACGCTCATCAAGGACATAGATGAGGTGGAGTAGTGCAGGATCAGTGGCACAAAAAGAGATTCCAAAGGGCACTCGTTGTGATAGGATGGGAAACGGTAGCTTTCATATGCGGGTGGAAGCAGGAGCATGGTGCCTTGTACCCGAGGCGGATGATGATGGCGGAGGCCGTTGGTGTAGCAGTTCTGGTGGCGAGGCGGTGATTAAGCCCCAATTGATCATGCGCTTGATACCATCTTTAGGAGTGACTATCAGCTTGGTAGGGAAGCCCTACTTGTAAGGGATGTTGTTCTTCCTGAGGGTTGCTGTAGTCTGAGCAAACTCTCTTCTTTTCTGAAAAGTGGCAGCAGAGATGTCAGTGTACAGGGATACCAAGGAGTAGGGATCAGGGAGTGGAGAAGTGGATCTGGCAGCCGCCATGATCTTTTCTTTCACTTGGAAGAAGTGGATACGTGCTAGTACATCTCTGGGTACGGATGCAGGGAGGTGGTTGGGTTTAACAAGTCGATGTGCTCTGTCTATGACCATGTCGTTTTGTCGCAATTGCGGTATAAGTGAGAGGAATAATTGTATGTAGGGAGTCAAATCTGGGGGTTTAACCGACTCCGGTATCCCTCTAAATTTAATGTTATTCCTTCTCGAGCGATCTTCTAAATCTGCGACTTTAGCTTGCAGATAGTGAATTTCATCAGAGTGATGATCATGCGCGTCCGCCATTTCGTTGTAGGCCGCAGTGTGTTCAGTGAGTAGTTTTTCGATATCTTCTGTGCGATCTTCAATTTGATTCTAGAGTGTAGCGTGGAGATCGACAATCGTAACTCGTTACGGATGTCATGTTGTAGTGATAGCAGCATGAGCTTAAGTGTGTGCTCAGACGCTGGCTGGTCAGATGCAGGCAGTGCAGCTAAGGAGTCATGGGGTGGTAGTTCAGGGCCTGCAGGGGCTGAGGTGTCCCAGTGCTGCTTTTTGATTAAAGGAGCCTTGGTGGGTGAGAGGACTGGGGACTGTGCAGCCCTCTTACCTCTGTCAGCGGGCGAGGGTTGAGAGGTGTCATCTGCAGCGGTGGAGCTATCCATCTCGTCAGGGATAATCAGCAGAGAGTTCTCAGCTGCAGTCAGTGAGGTGTGTGGCAGCGCGCCGGCGCCATCTTGTGTCTTTAACATGTCAGCTCTCTGGAAGTAATGTGTGAGGCGGCGGGGTTGAAGAGGGTCGGTACGTCCGCTGCTGGACATACCGATCGGGTGCCCAATATGTGGTGGGTCGTGAGGCGCAAAGATAGTGAAAGTCATTGGATGTAAAAGGGGTTTATTTCTCTTAACAGTCCTTTTGTATTTTTGGGGGAAAGAGGGTTAGGGCCAGGACACCCTGAGGTAGTTGCAAAGTCAATTGACAGACTCTGAGACTTCAATAGGACAGCAGTGCAGGAAGAGGCCCCAGCAAGATGCCACATCTGCACATGCAGGATTGCTGTCTCCTATAGCAATAGTCTTTAACCATTCCTAACTCAAACGTAACAGTCCATTCAGCTTCACTACAACTGCCACTTGTAGTTTTTCAACACTGTACTCCCAGTCTATCACTAGACCCACTGATTCACTGACTCTGACTCCCTTGATCTCCTCCAAGGTTTGCGATGGTATCCTCTAACGCGTCACCCATGCTTCCCTGCTGGGTCCCTTGGCACATCAGATACTTCTCAAGCTTCACCTCTGCTAACCGGCGAGTTCCCTGGCTTGACACACAAGGCTGCTCTGCAAGCGTCTCCTCCATTGGTTGGGTCCCTGACTTGATCATTGCCTGAAGTTTCCTGATTCTCCACCATGCCCATTCGGTGAGAATGTGGTTTGATTACTTGCTTCAGTTACTCACTGTGGTCTCTGGTAAAGGTGGTTGGTCCTTTTGTGGCACACACCTGAGCTTGAGTTGCCCTTCTCATATTTAATGCCACCAAGCACCCGGCCATCAAGTGGTAGAAGAAAAAAGTGCAACAAGGCCAAACTTGGGGAGAAATCAATAGATCTCTATCAATCGATAACATCTACCTGTAGAAGTCTCTGAGCCTTCCAATTAACATTGCAACTTCCTAAGGGTGCCATGGCCCTAACCATCTCTCCTAAAGTTTTGTTTAAGAGAAATAAAATCTCTTTCCATTCAAGAAGTGTCTGGTGCACATGAATCTAATTTGCATTACACCCACTAAGCATTACAAACCCACTCTATATGGAATTATGTCAGCAGTTCTTGGCTCTAAGGCCGCGTACACACGCGCGGACTGTTCGCCCAACTTTGTCCGCTGAACAGTGTTTGGGCGGACAGTCCGCTCGTGTGTGGGCTTTCAGCGGACAGTTTCAGCGGACAGTTTGACGAACAAGGTTTTTCGGAAATTCCGTAAAACTGTCCGCTGAAACCTTGTTTGAGCGAACAGTCCGCTTGTTCGTCAAACTAAGTTCCGCGCATGCTCAGAAAGGATTTACACGCCGAAAGTTATAATGCAGTGTATAGGACGTCATATTTTTCGTCCCGTCGTACGTGCCGTTCACGTCATCGCGCACGGTTTCAGCAAACTGTTCGTTCGTCGTGTGTGGCCATGTCCGTCCATGCTAATTTTGAGCGGACTGTTTGCAGAAACTGTTTAACGGACAAAGTTGGGCGAACAGTCCCCGCGTGTGTACGCGGCCTAAAGGTTCTCATTAGACTTGAGGAGGCCTGGGACCTTGCTTCATTTGGCACTCAATGTGGGGGGCAAAGGCATTATCCTCGCAGTCGTCGCCCATAGCAACCAGCTACAGCTTCTTTGGAATTTTGTCTGGCTCCATGAGTAGGTGGCAAATAACATCTGTACTTCTGATAGATTGTTAGTATGCACAATAACAACGTAGGGAAGAACCAAATGTCAGGTCTGCCAGGAAACTAAATGTCCCTCCAGTTTCCTGACCGGTAGTCTTGTTATCCCAGTATCAGGTGGAAGGGCAGTTGAGATCCTGCAGCCAGAAATATGGGACCACATTGGGAAGTGCAAACAGACTAAATCAAGGAACACCAAACAAACAACTCACACTTGGTAGAGAGGGAAATCAGCAAAGTCCGATCAGCGTAATCCAAAAGGAGTAGTCCAAGAGGCAAGGTTGGGAACAGGCAGCGTCGGCAACAGTGATCAGAGATGTCAGCAGCAGAACTGTAATATCTTAAAAACCAGGACCTATACTAGGGCGAAGACAGGAAGGGGAAGTGATGATTTATAGGGTCACTAGTTCTGGTGACTGCCTACAGTTAGTCACAGGGGGGAGCCAGCATCCATACTCAGGGAGCAGAACATAAGGATTCTACCGTAAATGGAAGTTCCCTGGTGGCTCAGGCAATAGGAAGCCATCCAAAGAACCCCAGGTCCCAAGATCTAATCCCGGACACGGTTTGACAGTACCCCCACACAAAGATGCCCCCCCCACCTATTTGGGTTTGAATGGGTGCCTACAATGGAAGGACTTGACTAGCCGAGGGGCATGAACATCACAAGCAGGCACCCAAGTCCTTTCTGCAATGGAGTAGCCCTTCCAGTCCACTAGATATTGCAATTGTCTACCCCTATGTCGGGAATTCAGAATTTTACTAACTTTGTATTCCTGATGGTCATCCACCGAGTCTGGAAGGACATCTAGAGAGTAGAGAGAACCTATTCTTGAAAATACATGCATTGTATTGGGAATTCGAAGGTGAGGGGGCAAGCACATTTTATAAGCTACTGGATTGACTTGCTGAAGTATATGAAAAAGGTCCTATAAATCTAGGACCTAGTTGGGAGAGGGTTGCCACAGCTTAATGTTCTTGGTGGACAACCATACCAGCTGATTAGGATGAAAGTGGGGTGCAGGTTTTCTGTGACGGTCTGCAAATCCCTTGTTTCTGCGTACAGACTGCAGCAGAACCTTTATGTTGGTCCAGTGCTTTGTTAATCTTGACACCATGTTGGCTGCTGCAGATACCTCTACCAGAGAGGACTGGAAGGGAAGAACCCTAGGTTGATAACCAAAGGCAGCTTGGAAATGGGAACATCTAAGAGAAGAGTGCCATTGCAAATTGTGTGCTTATTCAGCTGGAGGTAACATCTCGCTCCAGTTGTCATGTTCAGCATTAATATAAGCTCCTAGGTAGATTTCCAAATCTTGATTGACCCTTTCTGTCTGGCCATTAGATTGGAGGTGGTATCCCAAAGACAGGGAATTCTTGATCTGCAGATTTTGCAAACTGCTCTCCAGAAAGAGGATATGAATTGAGGGCCTCTGTCACTAACAATATCGACAGGAATGCCATGTAAACAGATGACATTCTCAATAAAGGATAGAGCCAAGCTGGGGGCAAAAGGTAATGCGGGCATAGGAAACAGAAACAGCACTCCTGAAGATTTGGGATGACGCCCTTGAAGCAGCAGATGACGGAGAGCCGTGTCTCCTCGTACTGTTAGACTTAAGTGTAGCATTTGATACAGTAGACCAAAATACTCTACTCGTCCGCCTCACAGAAGTAGCTGGAGTCCAAGACATAGATCTCCAATGGTGCGCGTTCTTCCTAGGAAATCGTTCACAGACAATGAAACTAGGAAAATTCCTCTCTGAATCTCAGGCAGTCATCTGCGGAGTCCCTCAAGGATCTCCTTTGTCACCCGTTCTCTTCAACATTTACATCCCTCCACTCCTCCAAATCATCAGATGCTCAGACCTTTGCTTCCACTCTTACGCTGACGACACGCAACTTTATTTCCGTATCAATGGAAAAAAAGATCACCAACAACAACTTGAAAACTGCCTCAAATCAATAGAGGACTGGATGACCACTAACTCCCTCCAACTCAACGAGTCAAAGACAGAGCTTCTTATCCTACACCCAAATCATAATCCCGTAACCAAAACCTCCTGGTCTCCACCCACCGTCTTTGGGCAGACCATCTCCCCAAAGACCAGGGCCAAGAGTCTCGGGGTTGTTTTAGACGCACAAATGTCAATGGATGCGCAAATAGGAGCAATAGTCAGTGGATCTCACCATCTGCTACGCATGCTTCGCAGACTCATCCCATTTATCCCAAAGAATGACAAAGCAGTGGTAGTTGGAACAATCATTAATTCACGACTGGACTACGCAAACCTGCTTTACATAGGGTTACCACAATATCAACTTGCGCGATTACAACTGATCCAAAACACAGCGGCAAGGCTGATAACAGGAAAAAAATCCTGGGAATCCATCTCTCCTTCCCTGAAGAGCTTACATTGGCTAACCGTAAAAAATCGGATCACATTCAAGATCCTTTGCCTCACCCACAAATGCATGCATAGAGAAGCTCCGCAATACCTAATGGAGAAAATAAATCATTACACACCAAACTGCAGTCTTCGATCAGCCAACAAAAACCTCCTCCTCGTGCCCAAAGCCCGGTATAAATCCAAGGGGGATCGGAGATTTGCTGTCTGGAATGCTCTACCAATCAACATCCGCCTGGAAGAAAATCACCTGGCTTTTAGGAAAAATCTCAAGACCTTCCTGTTCTAGCTGATGATCAAAGCTGGTCACAGCGCCTTGAGGCGATTCAGTTCGCATTGTGCACTATAAAAATATTTCATTCATTCATAGGAATGAAGTGGGCTAACTTAGAAAAATCGGTCTACTACCACCCAAATTACAGTATTTCCACGATAAAATCCATGCTACTATGAGTCCAGGGAGCACGAGGAATAGGTAAGGGTTGTAGTAGACCTTGTGGAACAGAACAATGTATTTTGATGGCCGCACAAACCAAACAAGCTCTAACAAAGGTTATAACATCCTTTTTAGAGTAGGCCACCAAACCAGGGACTTCAAGCGTAGGAAGGTTTGATTGATACCAGGGTGTCCGGATACCTTCTGCCCATGGGCCCATTGTAAAACTTATTTCCGTAGTTCTAGGGCAGTGATGGTGAACCTTGGTACCCCCAGATGTTTTGGAACTACATTTCCCATGATGTTCATGCACTCTGCAGTGTAGTTGAGCATCAAGGGAAAAGTAGTTCCAAAACCTCTGGGGTGCCAAGGTTCACTATCACTGTTCTAGGGAAACAAACAAGGTATTGGGCGGAACCAAGAGATTAGAAGGGGCCCAAGATTGTGCAGCCAACACGTTCCTTTGTAGAGTAGTGTCCGGTTTGTTCAGGAGGATCAATATGATCTGGGGGTATTTGCAGATTCTCACAAGCGAATTGCCGAGACAGGGCATCGGCCTTGGTGCCAGGAACGTACGCTACTACACAGTTGAACCGGGAGAAAAAAGGTGCCCGGCAGGCTTGTCTGGAATTCAGTCTAAGCTTTCTCCAGGTAGGTCAGGTTTTTATGGTCAGTCTGAACCATAACATGAAATTTCTGTACCTTCTAATAAGTGTCTCCATTTGGAGAATGCTAGCTTTTAAAGCTCTCTATTCCCTATGTCCTAGTTTTGTTCTGTGCCAGAGAATTTCTTGAAGAAGGAAACTGGATGAAGCTTGTTGGAAGTAGGTTCTCGTTGAGATTACACTGCTCCAGCACCTACTTCGGAGGCATTAACCTCCAAGAAAAATTGAGTAGATGGCTGAGGATGGAGTACAGGAGCGGAGCAGAAGGGGCATACTTTGGATGATTGAATTCCTCCAGAGCTTCCCGAGGCCTAAAGAGCAATTGGTCTCTTTCTTAGTGATGGGAGCCATAATCTTTTAAAAAATTCTTGATAAATTTGTGATAATTACAGAACCCAATGAAAAGCTGAATTTCTTTTAAAGTGGTAGGTCTGGGCCATAGGAAGATGGCATCGAGCTTCTTGGAATCCGTCGGATGAAATGATGTAACCCAGGAAGGGTATTTCAGGTAGTTCAAAGGAGCACTTGGAATGTTTGGCATACAACCTATGATCGCTTAAACGTTGGAGAACGGTGCATACAAGGCAATGATGATGCTGTATATCCTTAGAGTGAATGTGTAAATCATGCAAGTATACAACAAAAGTGTCGAGAAGGTCTCCGGAAATGTAATTTATGAACTCCTGGAATACAGTGGGGGCATTGCAAAGGGCAAATGGCATCACGCAACACTCATAATGACCCCTCTGAGTTTTGAAAGTGGTCTTCCATTCGTCTCCTACTTTGATTCTAATGATATTATAAGCAGAATTAAGGTACCGTTTGGTAAAGATCTTTGATCCTTGAACACGGTCAAATAGCTCAGTAATTAAAGGGAGAGGATACCATAAAAAAAGAACCCTGCCCGCATGGGAGAGGTAGAAGGGCGAATGAAATCCTTCTTTAGACTGTCTTCGATGTACTTTTCCATTGGGTAGGGGAGCCCCGGGTAGAAAATCAATAGCACAGTCGTAAGGGCAGTGGGGAAAGAGAACCTCCACTTTCTTATCAGAAAAATTGGCAAAGGCTTCAGGTAATTAATGGTCAATAGTCTCCATTTGAATGAATCCCACCCTCACGTACTACCTTTTGGAGACAGTTGACATGGCAGGATGTGCTCCAGGCAGAACCTTGACCAGAGGACCAGTCAATAGATGGGTTGTGTTTACATAACCAAGGCAACCAGAGAATTACTGAGTACTTAGGAGACAGAATGATTTCAAATGATAAGACTTCAAAATGTAGAGCCCCCACTAGGACGGAAAGAGGCTTGGATTCATCAGTGATAAGTCCATCACCAAAAGGGTGGGTCTTTAAGAACAGTTGGGATCTGAGGACTTAACAGCGTTGCATCAAGAAATACCCCACCAGCACCGGAATCTATAAAAGCAATTGTGGAACAGCACTTATCATTCCAGGATAGGGATATTGGGACTACTAGTCTCCCTTGAGGAGGATTCAAAACAGCATGGCCTAATGGGGCTCCTCGATCACCCATTAAGCCTGAAAGTTTTCTGGCCGAACCGTACAAGAACGCAGGAGATGACCCAGCTTTCCACGATATATAGACAGAGGCCTAGGGTCCTGCACTTGATATGTTCATTGTCAGACAAAACTGAAAAAAATCCTCCTGCGCTTTGATGTATAGTCCCTATTATGTGGTGCGACCTACTCTTTACATTCAAGCAATGTTTACAGTTTTGCAGCCCTCCTCAGAATAATGGGTTTTCATATAACTAGAAGAAAAAAAAGGAGGGTGCACCGACCTTGTGCATTACCAAAAGCAAAAACAGGGATGAACAGCGGCGCTAGATATGGTAATAATATAAAATTATATAGCAACTGGAATATAGGTATACATAAAATGTGTGTGTGTGTGTGAATAAGCACTCATAATATTAAAACATTTGTTTAAAACATAATATCCATAAATGATCCCAGATCTTGTATGCTTAGCACTTGGAGGCAGCTCCCTTAGAGAGAAACGATGGGCTCTGTGTAGAAATGGGAACAGAAGGGCGCCAGACTGAGTGCAGTATAAATCATATATTTAATAAAAACAAGTAGTAACTCACAGGTTAAAATCAATGAGTTCAGTATGTGGTGAAAATCGCCAGTCCTGGAGTCTCATAAATGTCTTCCCTTTGCAGCCTGGAGCACTGGTGTGATCTTGCAGGGATCCAGAGAATGTTGGGAACCAGGAAGCAGGAAACAAAAAGCAGCTGGTCTCGAATTCTATCGCCGCCGCCTTCTGTTCTTCTCGAGATGTTGCCTCGTCGCCGTCTCTGGCCGCAATGACAGGGACTCGGCGTGCGACGACTTATGTAGGGACATCGCCGGGTGATGTCCCCACCCATAATGATGTCACAGTCCCAGCTCTGGGAGAGAAGAACGGAAGGCGGCTGCGGCGATAGAAGACCAGGCCACCACTTGTAAAAGAGCTAGAAGAAGGCGCGGAAGCCCGGCAAGAAGAATCGAAGAGGGGGACAAGACCCCCAAAGTCGGAAGAAGAGGGCGGCGATGAAGAAGAAAGCCGGGCTCCTCCGCTAGCAAAAGAGCTAGCAGAAGATAGCAGAGGAGTCTGGCAAGAAGACCCCCGGAGCTGTGCAATAAACGATTTTTAACCCTTGTGTGTTGTGTATTATTTAAATTTTTTCACAGGTGAATAGGTAGGGGTACATTGTACCCCATACTCATTCAAATAGGGTGGGGGGCTGGTATCCGGAGGCCCCCTCATTAAAGGGGGCTCCCGGATTCCGATAAGCCCCCCCACCCACAGACTCTGACAACCAACGGCCAGGGTTGTTGGGAAGAGGCCCTTGTCCTCATCAACATGGGGACAAGGTGCTTTGGGGTGGGGGGGGCCGCGCGGCCCCCCTTCCCCAAAGCACCCCCCATGTTGAGGGCACGTGGCCACCCCCTTTCCTGACTGGCCGGGTTGCGTGCTCGGATAAGGGTCTGATATGGACCTGGGGGGGGGACCCCACGCCGTTTTTTCAGCGCAGGGCTTCCCCTTTAAGTCCATACCAGGTGACAGGGCCAGCGATGTGTCAATCTCACTGCCAAAGGCGGCGACATTGACTTCCTTCGCTAGTGCCGGCTACCTGGAGCCGCTCTCAAAATGAACGGCGGACTAGCACACACGCGGCCGTATTGTCCGCCAGACTGCGAGTCCGGCGGACAAATTTTGATGCAAAACTACTTTCTAAGTCCGCCGCACTTTTGGGTAAAAAAAAGTCAGCTGGAGCCCACACACGGGCGGATTGTCCGGCAGACTCGAGTCCGCCGGACTTTTCCGCCAGATTGTTTGATCGTGTGTACGTGGCATTAGTGTTAAAAGGGCATGTAATGTTTAAACAAATCTGTGGAGTGTCTACCTGTTTTAAAACATCAGTTACTGATCTGTGCTCATTAGCAATGGAGACTATGTATAAGCCATTTATTCTGGTCTTGTTTAGATCAGTGAATTCCACATGTTTGCGGCAGAGACTACCTGGGATAATTGCGCCCTTAAAGGCTACTTTCCGCAGAGGACTTGCAGAATGCCTAAAGGACAAATTAACTTACCATAAGGTCCCAGTGGCCCTGGAGGATTTTATCAATTTGTGTATCCTGGTTGGCACACGCTTCTCTGAATGCCAGTTAGAGAGAGGGCGCCAGAGACAATTTATTCCTCAATGGTTTGGTGCTAAATCCCCCCCCCCCCTCTGCAATTACTAGCCCCTGTCCCTTTTACTGTTGGGTCAGGGGAAGAACTGATGTAGGGGCTGTGTGTTTGTCTGACAATGAAAAAGAGGAAAAGATGCTACCGTGTGTTTACCCTGATGTAAATTGAGAATACAGGACTCGGCTGCAGATACTCTGCTGGGAACGTCAAATATTTTCTCAAAGGTTTTCATGAACATGGGGTAGTCAGTAAGTATAGGAGAATCTTTCTCTATAAGAGGTGAGATCCAGGACAAGGCTCTGCCCTTTAGTAAGGAAATAATAAATCTCACCTTGGCTTGAGCAGAGGCAAACGCCAAAGGTTGGTTTCTAAAATGCAACTAGCAGTGGTTGAGAAACCCTCTGCAATCCAAAGGGTTACCATAATACTTCTCAGGGAGAGGTATCTTAGGAGCAGGAGAACCCTGGGGGTTAGACACAACAACAGCTTCCCTAGCCCCGGTCTCTTGATTAATAGATGTATAACATAGCTATGATAGCCTCTAATTTCTCCTCTAATGTCTGCACACAATTGGCCTGCTCTCCCAACAGTTGTCCCTGAAGAGAGACTGCCTGCACCAGCTCGCTGAGATCCATCTGGCCCTAGTATCATTTCAGGTCTGCCAGGACACTCTAACCGTCCCTCCAGTTTCCTGACTGGTAGTCTGGTTATCCAAGTATCAGGTGGAAGGGCAGTTGAGATCCTACAGCCAGAAATACCGGACCACAATGGGAAGTGCAAACAGACTAAATCAAGGAACACCAAACAAATAACTCGCAGCCATTGGCTTGTGCTGCTGTCAATCACATCCATTGATGCGGCGTGCTAGGGGGCGGGCCGAGTGATATAATGAGTGGCTACGGCTGCCGGCTGTATCACGGGAGCGTGCCCACAAGCACTCTACACCATACAAGCAAGCTCGCATGAAGTTGTGGAGTCCTTGCGTGGAGGAGCTGAGCCAGCCGCCGAGGGACCCCAGAAGAGCAGGTTCAGGGCCACTCTGTACAAAACGAGCTGCACAGTCGAGGTAAGTATAACATGTTTGTTATTTTTAAAAAAAATTGCCTTTAGTGATCCTTTAAGGCTAGGTTCACACCACAGCACAGAGCAGCTCACAGCAGGGGTCTAGTGCATCCCTGTTCACCGTTTCAGGGCCGATTTCAGTCCATATTTTTGGCTGAATTTGGACCTGAAACAGACCAAAAGATGCACGGGACTCCTGTGCAAATTCACATTTGCTCCATAGAGAACCAGTCATCTGCATTCAATTCTCAGTAGTGTGAACCCAGCGTTAAACCAAAAATTTACAAACACAGAAAACCCATCCTCTCTCATTTTCCGCCTCAAATCCACACACCTTGACACAGCAAATCCACAAACCCTCCTTCCCAAATCCAGACATAACTCAAGTATGAATCATAAAAGGTCCTACCTTTCGACGAGGATCAACTTTGCTTGAACAGAGGAAATTCATCTGGCTCTTCTGAGGGAAAACTTCACCTGCTCCCCAGGCTCTGATGAAGGGGTCTGTGCAACACCCTTCTAACTTTCTGTCTTTTTGCTTGTGTGTGCACATCAGACGGGACCAATAGTTCACAGCGTAGCCTACCTGTCGGTATTCCCAAGTCTGGCTCGGGGTAAGATTTCATTACAATAAGCGGTATTCCCAAGCCAGACTCGGGATCGCATCGCTGGATCCATGGAGGGGGTTGCTTATCTTGTCCCCTGGATTCTGCAATGTCTCCCCACTGTGATCAGCGAGCTGCTGTGTCTCGCTTGGCCTGTGACAGTGCCGAGCTCTGTTCCCTGCGAGCGTTACGACGCACGGGGACGGAGTTTGGTGCCAAATTCAAAAAGTAAAAACACAGTATACTGTAATCTGTATCAAATAATTACACATCCCCTTTGTCCCTAGTGGTTTGTCCAGTGTCCTGCATGCAGTTTTATATTATAAATACTGTTCTTTGTGCCAGGAAACTGGAGATTGTCCATAACAACCAAAAATATCAGTTTACATCAAAAGTGGTAATAAACCAGCTAGAAAACAGCGATAATAAATTAGAATCACTCGCAGAATTGAACGATAGTAATTTGTGGGGAAATTCGTCATCAAACACTAAAAGTAATGACAGCGACAATTCTGCAACTGAGCAAATTTCTGTGTTTTTGATTTGATTACATTATTGAATAATTTTTATTATTATATTATTATTTGATTATTTTTTATAATTTATAGTCATTTATTTTATTTTATTTTATATATATATATATATATATATATATATATATATATATATATATATATATAAATTTATGATTTTAAATGTTATCATACCCGGGATGTCTATTAGACTCTTGTTTGGATGGATTTAAGTGAATTATTTCTAAGAATTAGAGGCCTACAATATAAAATGCCAAATTTCCATGCAAAATAATTGTACCGATTTCAGCACCTAAAATCCGACATAATCATACCACCAGGGAGGTTAAGGCCTGAGACATTCGTCACCCAGCCGACATGTTCAGCTGGCCATTGCTGCACACAATTGTAATGATGTGCTACATTCAATCCTTTGAAGAATGGGGGCACACAACACTTCTCTTCCCTCCTTTTTTTTAATAACCCACAAATGCCCCATCAGACTGGAGTAATACTTTGGAGCTTAAAGCCCAACACACACACCGAAAACTTTTACCTAACAATGTTCGAGGAAGCAGTCAGCTCATAGTTCCCTGTTCTGTTTAATGTGTATGCCCAGCCAAAATCCTTTTTAGGTTTGGATGAAGTGAAGTGGGAAATAACTCCTTTAAGCTTTTTACTGCAGTAATTCTATGATACCTTAAAGATGAGCTCAAGTCTTGGCAAAATACATTTTAGGTCAGCAGCTACAAATACTGTAGCTGATGACTTTTATTATAAGGACACTTACCTGTCCTGGGATCCATCTTTGCTGGCATCTGAGACAATTCTTCAATCAGCTTCAAGTGCCGGCATCTTCACTAAGAAAAAGCGGTAGTGAAGCCTTCAGGCTTTACAGCTGGTTTCCTACTGCACATATGTGAGTGGCACTACGCTTTGTGAATGGTCCTGCAGTGTGTGTGTCAAAGAAGGAGAAGGGGGAAAGGAAGAGGGACCGGAAATACTTGTAGATTGCCCCGACAAACTTACCCATCAAGACCAGGTACCCACCCCCCAAAAAAGTGCAAAATTTGGCAGTGGAGGGTGGAAGCTGAAAACATGAGGAGCTTACCCTTTTGGGTGGAGCTCCGCTTTAAATATACCCTGTCACCAATCCGTTCATTTTAACATCAATCTTGCCATAAGATTATATTTGCATGTAACATATTTTATGCAAGTTATCTACCTGTAAAATCCCCCCTTGTGTAGATAGCCAAAAGCCCTGAGACTGCTGCTGGGTGCCCTCATCTTGGATGTTATGTTGGAAGCCCCAGCATACTCAAAGCTGTCACTCAAGTGACACTCTAAAGCAGAGGTGGTTAACTTTCTTGATATGGGGGGCCTCAGGTGTGACACTCAACATCACCAAAAGGGCCACACATTAAATTCAGTGTCAGACTGCAAACACAATAGGATATAGTCAAAGACTATAGGTACTATACAACAGACAGTCAGAGACTGCAAGCCTGGTGTGGGAAATGTTGGAGATGGCAAGCATGGCACAGGCAATGGTCATAGGCTGTGGGCAGGGCGTGGGAGACGGAGAGAAGCTGTGGACATGATGCAGGAGAGTACTAGCAATCGCTACAATAATAAGAGTGATGAAAGAGTAGTGCTCACATATATAAATACATTTACAGTATCTCACAAAAGTGAGTACACCCCTCACATTTTTGTAAATATTTTATTACTGTATTTATTGGCGTATAACGCACACTTTTTTCCCTTTAAAATCAGGGGAAAATCGTGTGTGCGTGTTATACGCCGATCCCCCGCTGTTGTGAGCCTTCAGCCCTTCTCATCAGCTTTCGGCCGTTCTCGGTGGCTGAATGCTGCCGAGAAGAGCCAAAGGTGGCCAAAAGCTGCTGAGAATGGCCAAAAGCCACGAGAACTACCGAGCACCACCGAGATACACAGGACATCCGGCTCTATCTTGGCGGTGCCATTTTTAAAAGGCAAAGCTGACACTGACAAGGCTGCAAATGATGAACAAGGCTGCAAATGATACTGGCAAGGGTGCAATGATGGACAAGGCTGCAGATGGACACTGATAAGGCTGCATTGATGGGCATTTAAATGTAAGTTTTTTTTTTCCTTAAACTTCCCTCCTAAAAGTTTTTTTCCTTAAAATTCCCTCCTAAACTTGTGGTGCGTGTTATACGTTGATAAATATGGTATATCTTTTCATGTGACAACACTGAAGAAATTACACTTTGTTACAATGTAAAGTAGTGAGTGTACAGCTTATATAACAGTGTAAATTTGATAACAGTAATTTGGGGCGCTCTAGAATAATCTAAATGTGATGGATAAGTCAACCAATGTAAATATCAAAGTGGTATTGGTAAAACATTCTAATCACCATACACAAAAAAATATATAATATCAATATATGCAATAAACTTGAAAACTGGTGAACCACCAATCATAAGATAAAGTCCCAATAACGTGTCTCTACATGGAAAAATTCTGAAGGATCCAAGTGTGGAAACAAATAATATAATTGTGGTGTACCCGCAAAAAGAATCGCAGTGCATAGCCACCAGGCACCGAGGCAGCCCGCGGGAAAGGTAACCACCAATGCAGACACTTCCAGGGTGGGAGGATGCAATACCTGTGAAGTGAATGCAAATATCTATCTGAAAAATCTATGTGTGACAGACCAGATAAGGATCTGTCTTTCTGTGAAAATATATTTGTATAAGAAACTAGGGTGAAGAATGAGGGAGCAAGAAAAAAGGGGGGGGCACCAAAATATGAAAATAAAAAGTGTGAGCAAGAAAATACCAGACTAAGATGATTAGATAAGTGAGCTAAATATCGTGAGAATAAGTGAAAGTTCAGGAAGGAAAAGAGAGATGAATGTATGTAGCCCAACCTGTGAAGCGCCCACAATGGAGAACCATCCTGATCCCAAACACCGGCGCCATGCTGGCGAACACACTACCGGAGAGTAGGACTGCCTTCACCTGGGCGGCTCAGCCGTCAGGCGATTAGCGCCAATCCATCTCCCCAGTGTGATTGCGGAAGAATGACTATCCGACGGCACCAGAGCGCCATGAGGACGCCTAATGCCCGGCACATATAACATGACGTCAGTGAAAAGGGACCAAGTATCCACCCCCTCAACATGGTCAGAAGGCGGGGAGAGGGGAGGAGCACCGCATAGCACACCGCGTGCGTGGAGGTCAGCAGTAACGGTCAAATCAGCGAAACCCAAGCCGCTGTCAAGGGCCCACGGATGCAGTACAAGCGGGACGCATTAGCCAATATATCAATAAATAAATAATAACTATTGGGCCATTTTTGACAACAGCCTATACATGCTAGCAAGAGTATTCTACAGACTACTGATGTGTGCTTCCATCCCTGGTATTTGATAATAAAAAAGGGAAAAAGTTTTTGGGACTTTAAATGAGGCTGGCACTAAAGGAATGCCTGTCTCCATCCCTATCAAAAATATATTAGAAGAGAGAGCAAGATTGGGACTTTAAATGAAGCACACATCAGTAAAAAAGTAGGTCAAGTGACTATAATATTTATTATATAAAGTCCATGATATGTTATACAAACATTTCGGGTATCAACCTCAAAAATGCCAAGGGCATACAGCCTCCACACGATAACTCATGGACTGGTATTACACAATAATTTACAATCGAATACAAATTCATATAAAACATAAAAAGCAATACATACATGTATAAACATATCCTACTGTAGTTGAACCCAAAAATGGTCAAGATAACCATGGTAAGTGAATAATAGATTAAAAAAAGTTTTTTGAATAACCATGCCTAAGTAATGAATTATAAGACGGAGAGGATCAAATAAGTCTTGATATTCCATGGTTGAGACAAAGGATAATGGCCAACGGCTCTACGTGTTTCGCGGTATTCCAACCGCTCATCAGGAGCATACAACATGGAATAATTCTGAAAATTATATATAAAATAAAATGAAAATTTGAATTAATTGATAAAAAATTAGCGGAGTAATTTAATTATTATAGTTAATTTCAAGGCTGGGCGTCAAACTCACATCTGCATCAGCGGGCCAGTAAAACAGCATCTGGGTCCGCAAAAAGAATCGCAGTGCATAGCCACCAGGCACCGAGGCAGCCCGCGGGAAAGGTAACCACCAATGCAGACACTTCCAGGGTGGGAGGATGCAATACCTGTGAAGTGAATGCAAATATCTATCTGAAAAATCTATGTGTGACAGACCAGATAAGGATCTGTCTTTCTGTGAAAATATATTTGTATAAGAAACTAGGGTGAAGAATGAGGGAGCAAGAAAAAAGGGGGGGCACCAAAATATGAAAATAAAAAGTGTGAGCAAGAAAATACCAGACTAAGATGATTAGATAAGTGAGCTAAATATCGTGAGAATAAGTGAAAGTTCAGGAAGGAAAAGAGAGATGAATGTATGTAGCCCAACCTGTGAAGCGCCCACAATGGAGAACCATCCTGATCCCAAACACCGGCGCCATGCTGGCGAACACACTACCGGAGAGTAGGACTGCCTTCACCTGGGCGGCTCAGCCGTCAGGCGATTAGCGCCAATCCATCTCCCCAGTGTGATTGCGGAAGAATGACTATCCGACGGCACCAGAGCGCCATGAGGACGCCTAATGCCCGGCACATATAACATGACGTCAGTGAAAAGGGACCAAGTATCCACCCCCTCAACATGGCCAGAAGGCGGGGAGAGGGGAGGAGCACCGCATAGCACACCGCGTGCGTGGAGGGCTGAGCCGCCCAGGTGAAGGCAGTCCTACTCTCCGGTAGTGTGTTCGCCAGCATGGCGCCGGTGTTTGGGATCAGGATGGTTCTCCATTGTGGGCGCTTCACAGGTTGGGCTACATACATTCATCTCTCTTTTCCTTCCTGAACTTTCACTTATTCTCACGATATTTAGCTCACTTATCTAATCATCTTAGTCTGGTATTTTCTTGCTCACACTTTTTATTTTCATATTTTGGTGCCCCCCCTTTTTTCTTGCTCCCTCATTCTTCACCCTAGTTTCTTATACAAATATATTTTCACAGAAAGACAGATCCTTATCTGGTCTGTCACACATAGATTTTTCAGATAGATATTTGCATTCACTTCACAGGTATTGCATCCTCCCACCCTGGAAGTGTCTGCATTGGTGGTTACCTTTCCCGCGGGCTGCCTCGGTGCCTGGTGGCTATGCACTGCGATTCTTTTTGCGGACCCAGATGCTGTTTTACTGGCCCGCTGATGCAGATGTGAGTTTGACGCCCAGCCTTGAAATTAACTATAATAATTAAATTACTCCGCTAATTTTTTTTATCAATTAATTCAAATTTTCATTTTATTTTATATATCATTTTCAGAATTATTCCATGTTGTATGCTCCTGATGAGCGGTTGGAATACCGCGAAACGCGTAGAGCCGTTGGCCATTATCCTTTGTCTCAACCATGGAATATCAAGACTTATTTGATCCTCTCCGTCTTATAATTCATTACTTAGGCATGGTTATTCAAAAAACTTTTTTTAATCTATTATTCACTTACCATGGTTATCTTGACCATTTTTGGGTTCAACTACAGTAGGATATGTTTATACATGTATGTATTGCTTTTTATGTTTTATATGAATTTGTATTCGATTGTAAATTATTGTGTAATACCAGTCCATGAGTTATCGTGTGGAGGCTGTATGCCCTTGGCATTTTTGAGGTTGATACCCGAAATGTTTGTATAACATATCATGGACTTTATATAATAAATATTATAGTCACTTGACCTACTTTTTTACTGATGTGTGCTTCATTTAAAGTCCCAATCTTGCTCTCTCTTCTAATATATTTTTGATAGGGATGGAGACAGGCATTCCTTTAGTGCCAGCCTCATTTAAAGTCCCAAAAACTTTTTCCCTTTTTTATTATCAAATACCAGGGATGGAAGCACACATCAGTAGTCTGTAGAATACTCTTGCTAGCATGTATAGGCTGTTGTCAAAAATGGCCCAATAGTTATTATTTATTTATTGATATATTGGCTAATGCGTCCCGCTTGTACTGCATCCGTGGGTCCTTGACAGCGGCTTGGGTTTCGCTGATTTGACCGTTACTGCTGACCTCCACGCACGCGGTGTGCTATGCGGTGCTCCTCCCCTCTCCCCGCCTTCTGGCCATGTTGAGGGGGTGGATACTTGGTCCCTTTTCACTGACGTCATGTTATATGTGCCGGGCATTAGGCGTCCTCATGGCGCTCTGGTGCCGTCGGATAGTCATTCTTCCGCAATCACACTGGGGAGATGGATTGGCGCTAATCGCCTGACGGCTGAGCCGCCCAGGTGAAGGCAGTCCTACTCTCCGGTAGTGTGTTCGCCAGCATGGCGCCGGTGTTTGGGATCAGGATGGTTCTCCATTGTGGGCGCTTCACAGGTTGGGCTACATACATTCATCTCTCTTTTCCTTCCTGAACTTTCACTTATTCTCACGATATTTAGCTCACTTATCTAATCATCTTAGTCTGGTATTTTCTTGCTCACACTTTTTATTTTCATATTTTGGTGCCCCCCCTTTTTTCTTGCTCCCTCATTCTTCACCCTAGTTTCTTATACAAATATATTTTCACAGAAAGACAGATCCTTATCTGGTCTGTCACACATAGATTTTTCAGATAGATATTTGCATTCACTTCACAGGTATTGCATCCTCCCACCCTGGAAGTGTCTGCATTGGTGGTTACCTTTCCCGCGGGCTGCCTCGGTGCCTGGTGGCTATGCACTGCGATTCTTTTTGCGGACCCAGATGCTGTTTTACTGGCCCGCTGATGCAGATGTGAGTTTGACGCCCAGCCTTGAAATTAACTATAATAATTAAATTACTCCGCTAATTTTTTTTATCAATTAATTCAAATTTTCATTTTATTTTATATATAATTTTCAGAATTATTCCATGTTGTATGCTTCTGATGAGCGGTTGGAATACCGCGAAACGCGTAGAGCCGTTGGCCATTATCCTTTGTCTCAACCATGGAATATCAAGACTTATTTGATCCTCTCCGTCTTATAATTCATTACTTAGGCATGGTTATTCAAAAAACTTTTTTTAATCTATTATTCACTTACCATGGTTATCTTGACCATTTTTGGGTTCAACTACAGTAGGATATGTTTATACATGTATGTATTGCTTTTTATGTTTTATATGAATTTGTATTCGATTGTAAATTATTGTGTAATACCAGTCCATGAGTTATCGTGTGGAGGCTGTATGCCCTTGGCATTTTTGAGGTTGATACCCGAAATGTTTGTATAACATATCATGGACTTTATATAATAAATATTATAGTCACTTGACCTACTTTTTTACTGATGTGTGCTTCATTTAAAGTCCCAATCTTGCTCTCTCTTCTAATATATTTTTGATAGGGATGGAGACAGGCATTCCTTTAGTGCCAGCCTCATTTAAAGTCCCAAAAACTTTTTCCCTTTTTTATTATCAAATACCAGGGATGGAAGCACACATCAGTAGTCTGTAGAATACTCTTGCTAGCATGTATAGGCTGTTGTCAAAAATGGCCCAATAGTTATTATTTATTTATTGATATATTGGCTAATGCGTCCCGCTTGTACTGCATCCGTGGGTCCTTGACAGCGGCTTGGGTTTCGCTGATTTGACCGTTACTGCTGACCTCCACGCACGCGGTGTGCTATGCGGTGCTCCTCCCCTCTCCCCGCCTTCTGGCCATGTTGAGGGGGTGGATACTTGGTCCCTTTTCACTGACGTCATGTTATATGTGCCGGGCATTAGGCGTCCTCATGGCGCTCTGGTGCCGTCGGATAGTCATTCTTCCGCAATCACACTGGGGAGATGGATTGGCGCTAATCGCCTGACGGCTGAGCCGCCCAGGTGAAGGCAGTCCTACTCTCCGGTAGTGTGTTCGCCAGCATGGCGCCGGTGTTTGGGATCAGGATGGTTCTCCATTGTGGGCGCTTCACAGGTTGGGCTACATACATTCATCTCTCTTTTCCTTCCTGAACTTTCACTTATTCTCACGATATTTAGCTCACTTATCTAATCATCTTAGTCTGGTATTTTCTTGCTCACACTTTTTATTTTCATATTTTGGTGCCCCCCCTTTTTTCTTGCTCCCTCATTCTTCACCCTAGTTTCTTATACAAATATATTTTCACAGAAAGACAGATCCTTATCTGGTCTGTCACACATAGATTTTTCAGATAGATATTTGCATTCACTTCACAGGTATTGCATCCTCCCACCCTGGAAGTGTCTGCATTGGTGGTTACCTTTCCCGCGGGCTGCCTCGGTGCCTGGTGGCTATGCACTGCGATTCTTTTTGCGGACCCAGATGCTGTTTTACTGGCCCGCTGATGCAGATGTGAGTTTGACGCCCAGCCTTGAAATTAACTATAATAATTAAATTACTCCGCTAATTTTTTATCAATTAATTCAAATTTTCATTTTATTTTATATATAATTTTCAGAATTATTCCATGTTGTATGCTTCTGATGAGCGGTTGGAATACCGCGAAACGCGTAGAGCCGTTGGCCATTATCCTTTGTCTCAACCATGGAATATCAAGACTTATTTGATCCTCTCCGTCTTATAATTCATTACTTAGGCATGGTTATTCAAAAAACTTTTTTTAATCTATTATTCACTTACCATGGTTATCTTGACCATTTTTGGGTTCAACTACAGTAGGATATGTTTATACATGTATGTATTGCTTTTTATGTTTTATATGAATTTGTATTCGATTGTAAATTATTGTGTAATACCAGTCCATGAGTTATCGTGTGGAGGCTGTATGCCCTTGGCATTTTTGAGGTTGATACCCGAAATGTTTGTATAACATATCATGGACTTTATATAATAAATATTATAGTCACTTGACCTACTTTTTTACTGATGTGTGCTTCATTTAAAGTCCCAATCTTGCTCTCTCTTCTAATATATTTTTGATAGGGATGGAGACAGGCATTCCTTTAGTGCCAGCCTCATTTAAAGTCCCAAAAACTTTTTCCCTTTTTTATTATCAAATACCAGGGATGGAAGCACACATCAGTAGTCTGTAGAATACTCTTGCTAGCATGTATAGGCTGTTGTCAAAAATGGCCCAATAGTTATTATTTATTTATTGATATATTGGCTAATGCGTCCCGCTTGTACTGCATCCGTGGGCCCTTGACAGCGGCTTGGGTTTCGCTGATTTGACCGTTACTGCTGACCTCCACGCACGCGGTGTGCTATGCGGTGCTCCTCCCCTCTCCCCGCCTTCTGGCCATGTTGAGGGGGTGGATACTTGGTCCCTTTTCACTGACGTCATGTTATATGTGCCGGGCATTAGGCGTCCTCATGGCGCTCTGGTGCCGTCGGATAGTCATTCTTCCGCAATCACACTGGGGAGATGGATTGGCGCTAATCGCCTGACGGCTGAGCCGCCCAGGTGAAGGCAGTCCTACTCTCCGGTAGTGTGTTCGCCAGCATGGCGCCGGTGTTTGGGATCAGGATGGTTCTCCATTGTGGGCGCTTCACAGGTTGGGCTACATACATTCATCTCTCTTTTCCTTCCTGAACTTTCACTTATTCTCACGATATTTAGCTCACTTATCTAATCATCTTAGTCTGGTATTTTCTTGCTCACACTTTTTATTTTCATATTTTGGTGCCCCCCCTTTTTTCTTGCTCCCTCATTCTTCACCCTAGTTTCTTATACAAATATATTTTCACAGAAAGACAGATCCTTATCTGGTCTGTCACACATAGATTTTTCAGATAGATATTTGCATTCACTTCACAGGTATTGCATCCTCCCACCCTGGAAGTGTCTGCATTGGTGGTTACCTTTCCCGCGGGCTGCCTCGGTGCCTGGTGGCTATGCACTGCGATTCTTTTTGCGGACCCAGATGCTGTTTTACTGGCCCGCTGATGCAGATGTGAGTTTGACGCCCAGCCTTGAAATTAACTATAATAATTAAATTACTCCACTAATTTTTTATCAATTAATTCAAATTTTCATTTTATTTTATATATAATTCTCAGAATTATTCCATGTTGTATGCTCCTGATGAGCGGTTGGAATACCGCGAAACGCGTAGAGCCGTTGGCCATTATCCTTTGTCTCAACCATGGAATATCAAGACTTATTTGATCCTCTCCGTCTTATAATTCATTACTTAGGCATGGTTATTCAAAAAACTTTTTTTAATCTATTATTCACTTACCATGGTTATCTTGACCATTTTTGGGTTCAACTACAGTAGGATATGTTTATACATGTATGTATTGCTTTTTATGTTTTATATGAATTTGTATTCGATTGTAAATTATTGTGTAATACCAGTCCATGAGTTATCGTGTGGAGGCTGTATGCCCTTGGCATTTTTGAGGTTGATACCCGAAATGTTTGTATAACATATCATGGACTTTATATAATAAATATTATAGTCACTTGACCTACTTTTTTACTGATGTGTGCTTCATTTAAAGTCCCAATCTTGCTCTCTCTTCTAATATATTTTTGATAGGGATGGAGACAGGCATTCCTTTAGTGCCAGCCTCATTTAAAGTCCCAAAAACTTTTTCCCTTTTTTATAATTGTGGTGTAGCGGCAGATCCAAAAGGCTTGCGACTCCCTCCACCAAGCAAACAGCAATACACCACTTGCGACGATGCAAATCCAAACTGCTTACCAGATTCGTTTGACCACTTTAATTAAAAAGTAAGTCAAACAGCGCTTGTACAGGTAATGCCTGCTCATATGGATACTGATGGAAATGACAATGGATAACACGTCCCCCTTCACAGACTCAGGCGTTATATATGAAAAATACAGAAGGATCCATAGCGTGATACTGACTTTAATAAAAAAAATATATAAAAACAGACAGCCAAATGGCTCCTTACGTGGTTGTGTGCCTGACCCGGCACTGGTGCTGCTCGCCTTGACAGAAAAGCTCACTCTCCGACCGAACAAAAAAGGTCCTTCCGCATTCGCTAGTGGCGTGCATTCCAAGCCTTCAGACTGACAACCAGAGGGCCGGAAGTGGCGTCAAAAAGCATGACCAGGTACCGCTTCAAAATCCAGAATTTGCGCAGTTGAGGTTCAATTGCTTTTTTAACAGTGTAAATTTGTCGTCCCCTTAACCACTTCCCGACCGCCGCACGACGATGTACGTCGACAGAATGGCACGGGCAGGCATAAGGGCTTACATGTACGTCCTTGCCTGCCCGCGGGTCGGGGGCCCGATCGGGCCCCCGCCCGGTGCCTGCGGCGGTCGGTATTCCTTCGGGAGCGATCCCGGACGAGGGGACGGCCATTCATTCATGGCCACCCCCTCGCGATCGCTCCCGACGAATGAAAATGCTCCGTGACATCACTTCCTCTCCTGTAATGTAAACACAGGAGAGGAAGTGATGTAATCTCTCCTCCGTGTCGGTATTTTTTGTTCCGACACCGAGGAGAGAGGATCGGTGAGTTGCACCAACACGACACTACACAGTAGAACATGCCAGGCACACTCACACCCCCCCGATCACCCCCCCAATTACCCCTGCCCCCCAGTCACAGTGACACCAATGTCATTTTTTTTTTTTTTGCAATGGTGTCATTTGTGACTGTAATAACTGTTAGGGCAGTTAGGGTTAGCCCCCTTTAGTTCTAATGTACCCCCCTAACCCCCCCAATAAAGGTTTAACCCCGTGATCACCCCCCGTCGCCAGTGTCACTAAGGCTGGGTTCACATTGCAGCGGTTTATGAGAACGGATGTGATTCGCACCGCACTGCAGTGCAAATCACATCCGATCTCTGTGCGATTCGAGTTCAGCCATACAGATAGTATGGCTGAATTCGCATCGCACCCGCCGCACCCGCCGCAAATTCGCACGGGACCCTTTTTTTGGCCCGCAGCAGAATCGGATCGCATGGGTGTTCACACCATGCGATCCGAGTTTGCAGATCGCACTGCGATATGCGAACTGATCTGGGGGTGTCATTAACATTTCTCTGACACTCCCAGCAGTTCGCATAGGGCAGTGTGAACTGCCGCTGGGAGGCATGCGATGCGGGAACCCGCCGCGGATTCGTGGCGTTCCCGCATCGCTCCAGTGTGAACCCAGCCTAATAAGCGATCGTTTTTCTGATCGCTGTATTAGTGTCACAGGTGACGCTAGTTAGGCAGGTAGGTATTTAGGTTCGCCGCAGCTTTTTATAGCGCCAGGGACCCCCATATACTACCGCATAAAGCCCCCTGATTGCCCCCTAGTTAACCCTTTCACCAGTGATCACCATATAACTGTTACAGGTGACGCTGGTTGGTTAGTTATTTTTTTATAGTTTCAGGGCACCCGCCATTTATTACCTAATAAAGGTTTAACCCCCTGATCACCCGGTGGGTGTCATTTGTGACTGTAATAACTGTTAGGGCAGTTAGGGTTAGCCCCCTTTAGTTCTAAGGTACCCCCCTAACCCCCCCAATAAAGGTTTAACCCCGTGATCACCCCCCGTCGCCAGTGTCACTAAGGCTGGGTTCACATTGCAGCGGTTTATGAGAACGGATGTGATTCGCACCGCACTGCAGTGCAAATCACATCCGATCTCTGTGCGATTCGAGTTCAGCCATACAGATAGTATGGCTGAATTTGTGTCGCACCCGCCGCACCCGCGGCAAACTCGCACGGGACCCTTTTTTTGGCCCGCAGCAGAATCGGATCGCATGGGTGTTCACACCATGCGATCAGAGTTTGCAGATCACACTGCGATATGCGAACTGATCTGGGGGTGTCATTAACATTTCACTGACACTCCCAGCAGTTCGCATAGGGCAGTGTGAACTGCCGCCGGGAGGCATGTGATGCGGGAACCCGACGCGGATTTGTGGCGTTCCCGCATCGCTCCAGTGTGAACCCAGCCTAATAAGCGATCGTTTTTCTGATCGCTGTATTAGTGTCACAGGTGACGCTAGTTAGGCAGGTAGGTATTTAGGTTCGCCGCAGCTTTTTATAGCGCCAGGGACCCCCATATACTACCGCATAAAGTCCCCTGATTGCCCCCTAGTTAACCCTTTCACCAGTGATCACCATATAACTGTTACAGGTGACGCTGGTTGGTTAGTTATTTTTTTATAGTTTCAGGGCACCCGCCATTTATTACCTAGTCTCACTAGTGTACCCCTAAATTTAGGGGTGTCTACTTTCCAAAATGGGGTAATTTGGGGGGGTTTGTGCCATCTTGGCATTTTATGGCCTTCAAAACTGTAACGTCCTTAGAAAGCCTGAAGGCGGTGCCTGGTTTTCGGGGCCCCGTACGCGGCTAGGCTCCCAAAAAGTCCCACATATGTGGTATCCCCGTACTCAGGAGAAGCAGCAGAATTTATTTTGGGGTGTCATTTCACATATGCCCATGGCATGCGTGAGCAATATATCATTTAGTGACAACTTTGTGAAAAAAAAAAAAAGTTTGTAATTTTCCCGCAACTTGTGGCAACTTGTGGCAAAATATAAAATATTCCATGGACTCAACATGCCTCTCAGCAAATAGCTTGGGGTGTCTACTTTCTAAAATGGGGTCATTTGTGGGGGTTTTGTGCCATCTTGGCATTTTATGGCCTTCAAAACTGTAATAGGTAGTGAGGAGTGAAGTCAAATATTTACGCCCTTAGAAAACCTGAAGGCGGTTCTTGGTTTTCGGGGCTAGGCTCCCAAAAAGTCCCACATATGTGGTATCCCCATACTCGGGAGAAGTAGCGGAATATATTTTGGGGTGCAATTCCACATATAACCATGGCATGTGTGAGCAATATATCATTTAGTGACAACTTTTTGTAAAAATTATTATTTATTTATTTTTTTGTCATTATTTAATCCCTTAGGACAAAAAAAATAAATATTCAATGGGCTCAACATACCCATCAGCAATTTCCTTGGGGTGTCTACTTTCCAAAATGGGGTCATTTGGGGGGGGTTTGTACTGCCCTGCCATTTTAGCACCTCAAGAAATGAGATAGGCAGTCATAAATTAAAAGCTGTGTAAATTCCAGAAAATGTACTCTAGTTTGTAGACGCTATAACTTTTGCGCAAACCAAAAAATATACGCTTATTGACATTTTTTTTACTAAAGACATGTGGCTGAATAAATTTTGCCCTCAATGTATGACTAAAATTTAGTTTATTCGATTTTTCTTATAACAAAAAGAAAAAAATATCTTTTTTTTTCAAAATTTTCGCTCTTTTTCCATTTATATCGCAAAAAAAAAAATCACAGAGGCAATCAAATACCATCAAAAGAAAGCTCCCAAAAAGTCCCACACATGTGGTATCCCCATACTCAGGAGAAGCAGCAGAATTTATTTTGGGGTGTCATTTCACATATGCCCATAGCATGTGTGAGCAATATATCATTTAGTGACAACTTTGTGAAAAAAAATTAAAAAAAATTAAAGTTTGTAATTTTCCCGCAACTTGTGGCAAAATATAAAATATTCCATGGACTCAAAATGCCTCTCAGCAAATAGCTTTGGGTGTCTACTTTCTAAAATAGGGTCATTTGTGGGGGTTTTGTGCCATCTTGGCATTTTATGGCCTTCAAAACTGTAATAGGTAGTGAGAAGTGAAATCAAAAATTTACGCCCTTAGAAAGCCTGAAGGCGGTGCTTGGTTTTCGGGGCCCCGTACGCGGCTAGGCTCCCAAAAAGTCCCACATATGTGGTATCCCCGTACTCAGGAGAAGCAGCAGAATTTATTTTGGGGTGTCATTTCACATATGCCCATAGCATGTGTGAGCAATATATCATTTAGTGACAACTTTGTGTAAAAAAAAAAATATATATTTTTTTGTCATTATTCAATCGCTTGAGGCAAAAAAATAAAATATTCAATGGGCTCAACATGCCACTTATCAATTTCCTTAGGGTGTCTACTTTCCAAAATGGGGTCATTTGGGGGGGTTTTGTACTGCCCTGCCATTTTAGCACCTCAAGAAATGAGATAGGCAGTCGTAAACTAAAAGCTGCGTAAATTCCAGAAAACGTACCTTAGTTTGTAGATGTGACAACTTTTGCGCAAACCAATAAATATACAATTATTGACTTTTTTTTTACCAAAGACATGTGGCTGAATACATTTTGGCCTAAATGTATGACTAAAATTGAGTTTATTGGATTTTTCTAATAACAAAAAGTAGAAAATATCATTTTTTTTCAAAATTTTCGGTCTTTTTACGTTTATATCGCAAAAAATAAAAATCGCAGAGGCAATCAAATACCATCAAAAGAAAGCTCTATTTGTAGGAAGAAAAGGACGCAAATTTTGTTTGGGTACAACATTGCATGACCGCGCAATTACCAGTTAAAGCAGCGCAGTGCCAAATTGTAAAAAGACCTCTGGCCATTTACCAGCAAAATGGTCCGGTCTGAAAGTGGTTAAACTAACTCAACACACAGCCATTAATGTCTAAACCACTGGCAACAAAAGTGAGTACACCCCTAAGTGAAAATGTCCAAATTGGGCCCAATTATCTATTTTCCCTCCCCGGTGTCATCTGACTCTTTTAACAAGGTCCCAGGTGTGAATGGGGAGTAGGTGTGTTAAATTTGGTGTTAGTGCTCTCACTCTTTCATACTGGTCACTGGAAGTTCAACATGGCACCTCATGGCAAAGAACTCTCTGAGGATCTGACAATAAGAATTGTTGCTCTACATAAAGATGGCCTAGGCTATAAGAAGATTGCCAAGACCCTGAAACTGAGCTGCAACACGGTGGCCAAGACCATACAGTGGTTTAATAGGACAGGTTCCACTCAGAACAGACCTTGCCACGGTCAACCAAAGAAGTTAAGTGCAGATGCTCAGTGTCATATCCAGAGGTTGTCTTTGGGAAATGGATATGTATGAGAGCTGCCAGCATTACTGCAGAGGTTAAAGGGGTGGGGGTCAGCCTGTCAGTGCTCAGACCATACATTGCACACTGCATCAAATTGGTCTGCATGGCTGTTATCATCTTTTAAAGATGATGCACAAGAAAGCCTTCAAACAGTTTGCTGAAGACAAGCAGACTAAGGACATGGATTAATGGAACCATGTCCTGTGGTCTGATGAGTCCAAAATAAACGTATTTGGTTCAGATGATGTCAAGCGTGTTTGGCGCCAACCAGGTAAGGAGTACAAGTGTGTCTTGCCTACAGTCAAGCATGGTGGTGGTAGTGTCATGGTTGTGGTGTGCATGAGTGCTGCCAGCACTGGGGAGCAACAGTTCATTGAGGGAACCATGAATGCCAACATGTACTGTGACATAGAGAAGCAGAGCATTATCCCCTCAAGTCAAGTATGGTGGCGGGAGTGTCATGGTCTGGGGCTGCATGAGTGCTGAGCATGATTCTCTCCCCTCAGGGGTAGTATTTCAACATAACTACCTCAAACACACCTCCAAGACAACCACTGCCTTGCTAAAGAAGCTGATGTTAAAGATGATGGACTGACCAAGCATGTCTCCAGACTTAAACCCTATTGAGCATCTGTGGGGCATCTTCAAACAGAAGGTGGAGGAGCCCAAGGTCTGTAACATCCACCAGATCCGTGATGTCATCATGGAGGAGTGGAAGAGGACTCCAGTAGCAACCTGTGAAGCTCTGGTGAACTCCATGCCCAAGAGGGTTAAGGCAGTGCTGGAAAATAATGGTGGCCACACAAAATATTGACACATTAGGCCCAATTCGGACATTTTCACTTAGGGGTGAACTCTCTTTTGTTGCTAGCGGTTTAGACATTAATGGCTGTGTGTTGAGTTATTTTGAAGGGACAGTAAATTTACACTGTTATACAAGCTGTATACTCACTACTTTACATTGTAGCAAGGTGTCATATCTTCAGTGTTGTCACATGAAAAGATATAAATAAAATATTTACAAACATGTACTCACTTTTGGTAAATACTGTAAAAAACAATAGCAAAACAATGCAAAATCCACAGGACCCGGCGCATCACGGATCACGGATCTCATAGCGGCCGTTTACCACGTGATTGCTCCGTCAAATGACGGAGTGATCACTTGGAAACAAACCGGCGTCATGTTATGACGCCGGTTCCTCCCTCCCCTCTCTGTACCGATCGGTACAGCGGAGGGGAAAGAGATCGGTGTCAGCAGCGATGTGGGCTGCATCTGCAGTGCCCACATCGCTGCTCACTGAATTTAACCCCTCAATTCCCTGCCAATACTCTGCAATACCAGTGCATACTCTGCAGTACCCTGCCATTACTCTGCAGTACCCCGCCATTACTCTGCAGTGCAGTACCCTGCCATTACTCTGCAGTACCCCCCATTACTCTGCAGTAACCCCCATTACTCTGCAGTACCCCCCAATACTCTGCAGTACCCTGCCATTACTCTGCAGTACCCCCCATTACTCTGCAGTAACCCCCATTACTCTGCAGTAACCTCCATTACTCTGCAGTACCCCCCAATACTCTGCAGTACCCGCCATTACTCTGCAGTACCCGCCATTACTCTGCAGTACCCCCAATACTCTGCAGTACCCTGCCATTACTCTGTAGTACCCCCCAATACTCTGCAGTACCCTGCTATTACTCTGTAGTACCCCGCCAATACCCCGTCAATACTCTGTAATACCCTGCCATAAATTGCCATACCCAGCCATACTCAGAGATACCCAGCCATACTCGGTGATACCCTGAAATACCCAGCCATAGACGCCCCCCACCCCTCACCGCCCTCCGGTGCTTCTACCAACTCGCCAGTACGATCAAAGCCAGAATCTTTTTTTTATTTTTTATTTCAGGCTTCTAAGCCTAGAGGTGAGATGTGGGGTCATATTGACCCCCCAGATTTCACTGTAAAGAGGACCTGTCACCCCATATTCCTATTACAAGGGATGTTTACATTTCTTGTAATAGGAATAAAAGTGATCAAAAATATATTTTTGGGGAAAAAAATGTCAAACTAAAATAAATAAAGTAAAATGAACAATAAAAAAATAAAATAAAAATTAAAGCGCCCATGTCCCCATGTGCTCGCATGTGCCACATGTGAGGTATCGCCGAGAATGTTAGAGCGAGAGCAATAATTCTAGTCCTAGACCTCCTCTGCAACTCAAAACATGTAACCAGTAAAAAAAAAAATTAAAGCGTAGCCTATGGGGATTTTTTAAGTAGCGACGTTTGGCGCCATTCCACGGGCATGTGCAATTTTGAAGAGTGACATGTTTGATATCTATTTACTCAGCATAACTTCATCTTTCACTTTATGCAAACATTGGGCTAACAAGTGGTTAATAATAGAGCTTGCAGTCAGTAGTGTTAGGAGATAGTGCGTGCTGTCTGCGTGCTCTGTACCCAGTACATACCGCTATAATATAGGGCAGGCCCCTACTTTCAAACATCCAACTTACAAACATCTCCTACTTGCAAACGCAAGGAGACAGCAGCAAGTGAGATGAAAAAAGATGGACGACAAAACAAATTATACAGGGCTGATAACCCTTCCCTATGTTTTCCAAAAAGCTTAAAGATAGTTTTTTTGACTGGAGCTACACTTTAAAAATGTACCGGTTGAAAATGACAAACAGATTCAACTTAACACAACAAACCTACACAGTCCCTGTCTTGTTTGCACCGCCTGTATACTGCTGTTCTGAGTATATAGGGCCTGGGGGCCACACGCATTTCCTTTTTTTAATATGGGTACGGGGTTCCCCTTAATATGCGTACAAGACCCAAATAGGCTGGTAATGGGCAGGGAGGGCTACCCATGCCATGTTTCTCAATGATTTTCAACCATATTGCAGGAACCAGATATAACATTAAAACCGCAAGCAGTTTTAAATGGTGTTATTTCCGTTTAATGTCATTTTTTGCAGGGACTGTTCTAAACACGGAAACACGTGGCACTTCACAGGCATACTACAGACACCCCCCAGGCACCATATTTAAAGGAATATTTCACTTTTTTTTTTCACTTTAATCGTCATTAAAATCAGTGTTCCCGCCAAAACGGCAGTTTTTAAAACTTTTTTTTGCAGTGACCCATGTCCCCTGAGGCAGGAGGCAGGTCCCCAAACCCTTTTTAGGACACTATCTTGCATATTAGCCGTTAAAATTAGCACTTTCCAATTCGAACGTTCGAGTCCCATAGACTTCAATGGGGTTCTAACGTTCGTACCGAACGCGGGGGTCGTTCGCAAGTTCTGGTGCGAACCGAACCGGGGGGTGTTCGGCTCATCCCTATTCACCACTTGTGCCCAAAGTGTGGATGTACGCTCACCAGAGATGTTTGATCCCTTTTTACAGGTAGGTCAAAAACCACTTTTGCCATCAAAAGCTGGGATTCCCCTGGTGTTAGGCTCCGATTTAGTACTCCGGTTTTTAACCACTACAGCCCCGGACCAATAAACACCTTAAGGACCAGAGGTCTTTTCCCAATTTCGCACTGCGCTGCTTTAACTGGTAATTGCGCGGTCATGCAATATTGCACCCAAACGAAATTTGCGTCCTTTTCTTCCCACAAATAGAGCTTTCTTTTGATGGTATTTGATTGCCTCTGTGATTTTTTTTTTTTGCGATATAAATGGAAAAAGAGCGAAAATTTTGAAAAAAAAAGATATTTTTTTCTTTTTGTTATAAGAAAAATCGAATAAACTAAATTTTAGTCATACATTGAGGGCAAAATTTATTCAGCCACATGTCTTTAGTAAAAAAAATGTCAATAAGCGTATATTTTTTGGTTTGCGCAAAAGTTATAGCGTCTACAAACTAGAGTACATTTTCTGGAATTTACACAGCTTTTAATTTATGACTGCCTATCTCATTTCTTGAGGTGCTAAAATGGCAGGGCAGTACAAACCCCCCCCAAATGACCCCATTTTGGAAAGTAGACACCCCAAGGAAATTGCTGATGGGTATGTTGAGCCCATTGAATATTTATTTTTTTTGTCCTAAGGGATTAAATAATGACAAAAAAATAAATAAATAATAATTTTTACAAAAAGTTGTCACTAAATGATATATTGCTCACACATGCCATGGTTATATGTGGAATTGCACCCCAAAATATATTCCGCTACTTCTCCCGAGTATGGGGATACCACATGTGTGGGACTTTTTGGGAGTCTAGTCGCGCACGGCACCCCGAAAACCAATCACCACCTTCAGGATTTCTAAGGGTGCAAATTTTTGATTTAACTCCTCACTACCTATCACAGTTTCGAAGGCCATAAAATGCCAAAATAGCACAAAACCCCCCAAAATTACCCCATTTTGGAAAGTAGTCACCCCAAGCTATTTACTGAGAGGCATGTTGAGTCCATGGAATATTTTATATTTTGCCAAAAGTTGCGGGAATATTACAAACTTTTTTTTTTTTGCACAAAGTTGTCACTAAATGATATATTGCTCACACATGCTATGGGCAGAAGTCAAATTACACGCCAAAATAAATTCTGCTGCTTCTCCCGAGTACGTGGATACCACATGTGGGGGACTTTTTGGGAGCCTAGCCACGTACGGGACCCCGAAAACCAAGCACTGCCTTCCGGATTTAAATATAAAATGCTACCAAAAAAACTGTTAGCGATCGCAGGGATCAGGCCTGACTCTGCGATCGCTGCAGTTATGTGTTTAGTGTTTTGTAAGTGACAGTGATCGATCGATACTGCACTTGGGTGGGCTGGGCAGAGGGGCAAAACGCAGGTGCTAGCAGGTATCTGGGCTGATCCCGCTAACAATGCGTTTTTTTGGAACCCTGAACTGCTGGGGACGCTAGTATAGATCTGATCAGATCAGATATTGATCTGTTCAGATTCTATACCACTACGGGAGGTGTATGCTTTGCGCGTGGGTGTTAGCGGTACTGGCACTAACCTAGCGCTGCCTGGGGCGACGCAGACCCTGACCCTAAAACCTAATTGATATCACCCGCCGGGTGATCAGGGGGTTAAACCTTTATTGGGTAATAAATGGTGGATGCCCTGATGCTATAAAAAGCAAACTAACCAGAGTCACCCGTAACACTTATACGGTGATCAGTGGTGAAAGGGTTAACTAGGGGCAATCAGGGGGTTCAAATTTTTATTAGGTAGTATATGGGGGTCCCTGGTGCTATATAAAAACCTGACGGGGAACCTAAATAACTAACTGGCTAACCAGCGTCACCAGTGACACTTATACTGTGATCGCTGGTGAAAGGGTTAACTAGGGGCAATCAGGGGGTTAAAACCATTATTGGGTAGTATATCGGGGTACCTAGCGCTATAAAAACCTGGCGGTGAACCTAAAAAAATAACTAGCTACCTAGCGACAGTAGCGACACTGATGCAGCAATCAGAAAAATGATCGCTTAGTGACACTGGCAAAAGGGGGTGAAAGGGTTAACTAGGGGCAATCAGGATGTTAAAACCATTATTGGGTAGTATATCGGGGTACCTAGCGATATAAAAACCTGGCGGTGAACCTAAAAAAATAACTAGCTACCTAGCGACAGTAGCGACACTAATGCAGCGATCAGAAAAATGATCGCTTAGTGACAGTGGCAAAAGGGGGTGAAAGGGTTAACTAGGGGCAATCAGGATGTTAAAACCATTATTGGGTAGTATATCGGAGTACCTAGCGCTATAAAAACCTGGCGGTGAACCTAAAAAAATAACTAGCTACCTAGTGACAGTAGCGACACTGATGCAGCGATCAGAAAAATGATTGCTTAGTGACAGTGGCAAAAGGGGGTGAAAGGGTTAACTAGGGGCAATCAGGATGTTAAAACCATTATTGGGTAGTATATCGGGGTACCTAGCGATATAAAAACCTGGCGGTGAACCTAAAAAAATAACTAGCTACCTAGCGACACTGATGCAGCGATCAGAAAAAGTATCGCTTAGTGACACTGGCAAAAGGGGGTGAAAGGGTTAACTCTAGGGGCAATCAGGGGGTTAAATCTTTATTGGGGGGTGATAGGGGGCTACCCTGGACCTAACACTAACTGCCCTGACAGTTTTTACTTTTACAACTGACACTGAATGCATTGATCAGTAAAGAAATGATCAATGCAATCAGTGACACTGTGACTGGAGGGGGGGTCGGGGGGGGGTTGTGTACCTATGTGTCAGTGTAGTGTTTTGGTGCACTTACTTTTAGTCTTCTCCTCGTAGTCCGGTCAAAAAGACCGCCCCGAGGAGAATGACATCACTTCCTCCTTCCTGTGTAAACAATACACAGTGGGAGGAAGTTCGTCATTGGCCAGGAGCGATCCAGAGGGGGTGGCCAGAAACCAACGGCCATCCCCTCATCACGGATCACTCCTGGAGGGAAACGGACCGCCGTATCCAGCGGGAGGGGGTCCGATCAGACCCCCCACCCGCTGGAAGGCAGGCACGTACATGTACGTGCTTGTGCCTGCCTGTGCCATTGTAATGACGTACATTGGCAATACGGCGGTCCTTAAGTGGTTAATAATAATATAAAGTGAACCAACGAGACGGGATAAAATATTTTATAGTGTAGTATTCATTAAAAAATGGTGTTTAAAATACAAGAAATGGTATTGTAATCACATGTATAAGTGCCTAAATACTGTCACTGGTGTGTACAGCGTGTGCAGGAAAGGATGGCTTTGCCAGAGCTGGCATGTGTCCCAAGCCTTGTTCTGGATTCCAGCCCGGAAGTGACCGATCCCCACTTCAGCTTTTCAGGTGCTTGTATGTTGCTATGCCTCGTGCCAAAGCATGACACTCCTACTTAATCTTGTTGTTTATTAGATGGAAGCATGCATGCCCATCTCTCACCAAAGCTGAACCTGTTCCTTCAATTCAGTTTATTTATCAGTTCATCAGGTGTGAGCGTGCGGCTCCCCTACTTTGCATAACCACCGTTGGTTGTCAAATACATAATGTGTGCATGTAATCACTATCTGACATAGAAGCTGATTGGCTACCATGCACAGCTGCACCAGATTCTGGGCGCACCAGTTTTAGTAAATCTCGCCCATTGTGCTATTCTAACTTACTACATTAAGCTTTCACAATAAAATCTGGAAGCTGATTGGTTTCCTGTGCAGAGCTGCATCAGATTTTGCATGCTTTAGTTTTAGTAAAAAAAAAAAAAAACAGTAACATGGGCTAGCCAGTGCAGGCCACGTATTCTCTATCATTTTATTAGGTGCAAGTGCATGGCCCATCTTATGCCAGAGCCAGCCCTGTCCCCTCAGTCGTATTGTTTGCCTTTGGATATTTAATATATATAGTGTGGTATGTAATTGCTGCCTGACATAGAATAACACAATGACATGGGTATTGTTGGAATTTGTAGCGTTTCTTATATACGCTCTGGTTTCCACTGATCCTATAAATAAAATTATATATATATATTGTGAGGGGGTTAGCTCGGCAGCGGGTGTGTGTGACCCCCTGGATGGGTTCACAACACAAAATTAGGCACAGCAGACAGCGTTGCAGGTACAAAAAAACAAAAGATGCAGTTTATTTGTGCTACATGCAGTGAAACATATAACAGCCAAACAAAAATAAAACATGAAAATAAATCCTGGTCAGCTTGACCTCTAATCACACACTTAGGCCGCGTACACACGCGGGGACTGTTCGCCCAACTTTGTCCGTCAAACAGTTTCGGCAAACAGTCCGCTCAAAATTAGCATGGATGGACATGGCCACACACGACGGACGAACAGTTTGCTGAAACCGTGCGCGATGACGTGAACGGCACGTACGACAGGACGAAAAATACGACGTCCTATACACTGCATTATAACTTTCGGCGTGAAAATCCTTTCTGAGCATGCGCGCAACTTTGTTTGACGAACAAGCCTACACACGCGGGGACTGTCCGCTGAAACAAGGTTTCAGCGGACAGTTTTTCGGAATTTCCGAAAAACCTTGTTCAGCGGACTGTTCGCTGAAACTGTCCGCTGAAAGCCCACACACGAGCGGACTGTCCGCTGAAACTTGGTTTCAGCGGACAGTTTCAGCGAACAGTCCCCGCGTGTGTACGCGGCCTTAGACTCCCTGTCTAACAACTGAGTGCAGCCTTGTGCTGCCCCAGTCCCTGTCTCTGTTGTAGGGGTTTGCCACACAGGCGTTAACTCACCGCACAGAACAGATATCACACTCCCCAGTCTATACACACAGAACTGGTTCCAGGATGGAGCATCTCCCTAAGCATGCTGGGGTTTTTTGTAGAGGTCTTAATGAGCCCACTTACTTCAGCTGGGCTCATTAACTCTTCCCCTCTAATTGTACAAGTCTGCATAAAGCCTGAATCTAGGGCACACATATTTCCCATCCTGGATACAACCAGGTGATTTTACCTGCGTGTTGCCACATACCCCCCCCTCTTGTTTCAACCTTGGGGTTGTAACACAAGCAGTCGGACACGCATGTATCCGAGACAAAGCATCCACATTCCCCATTTTAACACCAGGGCGATGCTTAACTGTAAAGTTAAATTCCTGTAGGGCCAGGAACCACCTATTTACCCTTCTATTGGTCTCCTTGTTTTGAGCCATCCACTTTAAAGGAGCGTGATCACTCACCAGGTCAAAGTGTCTACCTAGCAGATAGTACCGAAGGGAATCTAGAGCCCACTTCACTGCTAAACATTCCTTCTCAATCGTGGAGTAATTTACCTCATGGGACTTCAACTTCCTGCTGAGGTAAATGACTGGGTGCTCTTCCCCGTTCCAGACCTGGGATAACACTGCTCCTAACCCAACGTCTGATGCATCAGTTTGTACCACGAAGTCCTTAGAGAAGTCTGGTGAGTACAACACTGGCTGGCTACATAAGGCTGTTTTTAAGGACTGAAATGCTTCTTCAGCCTCTGGGGACCATTTAACCATGACAGACTCTTTCCCTTTTGTCAGGTTGGTGAGGGGCACAGCCTGAGAAGCAAAATGGGGAATGAATCGTCGATAATAGCCAGCGATTCCCAGAAAGGGTACCTGTTTCATGCTGTTGGGACGTGGCCAACTCTGTATGGCCTCGACTTTATTGACTTGGGGTTTTATCACCCCCCTCCCAATAGTGTACCCAAGATATTTGGCCTCCTCCTGTCCAATGGTACACTTCTTTGGATTGGCCGTAAACCCAGCTTCCCGGATAGAGTCTAGGACTGCTTGTACTTTCGGCAAATGTGAGACCCAGTCTGTGCTATGGATAGTCACATCATCCAGGTAAGCTGCAGCATATTTCTGATGGGGCCTCAGAATCTTATCCATTTTCCACTGGAATGTTGCCGGTGCATTCTGTAACCCAAACGGCATTCTCTTATATTGGAATGCCCCATCTGGGGTTACAAACGCAGTTTTCTCCTTGGCCGACTCGGCCAGGGGAATTTGCCAATACCCTTTGGTGAGATCAAGAGTTGTCATATATCGGGCTGTTCCCAGCCAGTCAATCAACTCATCTATACGCGGCATGGGGTAGGTGTCAAACTTTGTAACTTTATTTAATTGTCGAAAATCGTTACAAAACCGCCAGCTCCCATCAGGTTTGGGCACTAGTACGATAGGACTGGACCAGTCACTCTGGGACTCCTCTATCACACCCAATTCCAACATCCTTTGAACCTCCCCACGTATTGCCTCCCATCGGGCCTCTGGTATTCTATAAGGTTTTAGTTTTACCCTTTCTCCTGGCGGGGTGATAATGTCATGCTCTACGCCAGATGTTTGTCCCGGCAGCTCAGAGAAAATCTCTTTGTTACGAAGTACAAACTCTTTAACCTCCTGTTGTTGGGGTTTCGATAAGGTGTCTGCTATTCCAACCTCAGGAACTAAGCAATCAGGCTGTACTTGTGACAAAGTCTCTGCGACTAGGGATTCCCTATCCCTCCAGGCTTTCAGCAGATTGACGTGATAGATCTGCTCCGGCTTTCGCCTTCCTGGCTGTCTAACCCTGTAGTTCACCTCACTAATTTTTTCAATTACTTCATATGGACCTTGCCATTTGGCCAGAAATTTGCTTTCAACCGTAGGGACTAGCACCAAGACCCTATCCCCCGGGGAAAAAGTACGGGTCTTGGCCCCACGGTTGTACACTCTCTGCTGTGCTAACTGCGCTTGGGTTAAATGTTCCTTTACAATTGGCATTACCTGTGCAATTCTATCTTGCATCAGGGCGACATGCTCAATCACACTCCTGTGAGGAGAACTCTCATTTTCCCAAGTTTCCTTGGCGATATCCAGCAGCCCTCTTGGGTGTCTCCCATAGAGCAACTCGAAGGGTGAGAAACCCGTAGAGGATTGGGGTACCTCCCTAATGGCAAACATTAGATAGGGTATTAGACAGTCCCAATTCTTTCCATCTCTATCCACCACCTTCTTTAACATTTGTTTAAGGGTTTTGTTGAATCTTTCAACCAACCCATCTGTTTGGGGGTGATACACAGATGTACACAATTGCGTCACTTTGTACAACTTGCATAATTCTTTCATAACCCGGGACATAAAGGGTGTACCTTGGTCCGCAAGCAGTTCCTTACAAATACCCACGCGGCTAAAAACAAGAGATAGCTCTTTGGCTATGGTTTTGGCCGAGGTATTTCGGAGAGGAATTGCTTCCGGATAACGGGTGGCATAGTCCAATATAACCAAAATGTACTGATGCCCCCTGGCGGACTTCATTATCGGACCTACCAAATCCATTGCGATCCTTTCAAAGGGGACCTCAATGATAGGAAGAGGTACCAGCGGGTTACGGAAATGTGGCATAGGTGCCGACTTCTGACACACAGGGCAGGAGGAACAATAATTTTCTATTTCCTTCATGACCCCAGGCCAATAGAATCTCTGCAATACCCTCTCTCTGGTTTTCTCTGTCCCCAGATGACCTCCCAGAATGTGCCCATGAGCCAATTCTAACACCAACTTCCTGTAAGGTTTGGGCACTACAAGTTGCTCAATGGTTTCTTCTGCCCTTTGAGCCACTCGATACAGCAGGTCCCTTTCCATAGTGAAGTAAGGATAAGTGCAAGTCGTATCGGGGTTCACTAACTCGCCATCTATTTTCACCACATTTTCCCGTGCCTTTATTAGGGTGGGGTCTTTTAACTGTTCTGTGGCAAAATTTTCCCTGTGAACCTCAAGATCCGAAAAACTCCACAGACGGCATGTTTTCATCTGAGGATGTTGGCTCCTCCCCAGTTTCTCGAGTTTCCCCCGCCAATACCGACAAGGGAAATTCAGGAGAGTCCTCACCACTCCCAGAGGAATTCTAGTCATCTTCCTGGTCTATAGGGGCACCAGTGGGGGGCTCAGGACGATCCCAGAATTTTGGAAAATCCCTTCCCACAATAGCATCATGTGGTAAGTGAAACACTAACCCCACCTGATGAGAGAGGTTACCTTTGGGGGTCTCAAAAAACACTGAAGTTACAGGATACTCTCGGGTGTCCCCATGCACACAAATAACAGCCACCTTGTTCTTCCCAGAGACCTCTGTAGTAACTAATTCAGCTTTTATCAATGTTACCAGGCTACCTGAATCCAGCAACACATCAACATTTCTACCATTAATACACATTTTACATAAATGTTTCTCAGGTCCCCGAATGGCAGTGCATGCAACTGTCGCAAACAGCGACTGACATCCCTCCCTTATAAAGTCACATTGCATAGGCTCATCCACAGCTGGGCAATTGGCTGCAATATGTCCCTCTTGGCGGCAGCGGTAGCAAATAATCTTTTTCGCTGCCTCTTGCAGCCTGGGCTTCCCGGGCTGCTCCTGCCAGACCTTAGGAAAAACTCCCACTCTCTCACTCTCTCCACCCTCACCCCTTGGAGTCATCTTACCCGCCACTGGGAATGATCTGGTCTTAGGGTGGAAAGTCTGTGAGTCCCTGGAAGAGGTGGTCAGGTTCTCTGTAGCCAAGTACCTCTCAACCAGATCCACAAGTTTATCTGCATTTTCTGGATCTCCATGGCTTACCCATTTTTGGATGGCAGTAGGAAGAGCTCTCAGGAAACGATCCATAACAACACGTTCCACAATGTTTGGTGCGGTCAAAATCTCTGGCTGCAGCCACTTCCTGCTCAGGTGAATGAGATCATACATTTGAGACCTGGGGGGTTTTCCAACCTGAAAAGTCCAATTATGCACACGCTGAGCCCGGACGGCCAGGGTGACACCCAGCCGTGCCAATATTTCTGTTTTTAGCACCACATAGTCTTTTGCTGGGTCAGGCTCTAGGTCATAATAAGCTTTCTGCTATTCCCCAGTTAACAGAGGGGCCCCCAGTCCAGCCCACTGCTCCTTAGGCCACTTTTCCCTTTCAGCAGTCCTTTCAAATGTGGTCAAAAACACCTCCGGATCATCCTCTCCAGTCATTTTTGTCAGTAAACGGCTCACACCAAAGGATGTGGTATTAGTGTAACCACTTGCCTCATTGGTCTGCGGACGTTGCTGTATTAATGTCTCTATTTGCTGTTGAAAACTCTGCTCTTGCTTCTGCAACAGGTCTATGAAGCGGGCTTCAGATCGCTGCTGGGCTTGTTGCTGAGCTTCCAGACTCTGCAGGTGAGCTTTCTGCTGAGCTTCCAGACTCTGCTGCAAAGTTGCATTTGTCTGCTGCTGATTTGCATTTGCTAGAGCCAGCTGTCTCAGTATCTCTTCCATGCTGGCCTTAAAAAAATAACTTCCAAAATTCTCCACCAACTGTGAGGGGGTTAGCTCGGCAGCGGGTGTGTGTGACCCCCTGGATGGGTTCACAACACAAAATTAGGCACAGCAAACAGCGTTGTAGAAAACAAAAGATGCAGTTTATTTGTGCTACATGCAGTGAAACATATAACAGCCAAACAAAAATAAAACATGAAAATAAATCCTGGTCAGCTTGACCTCTAATTACACACTTAGACTCCCTGTCTAACAACTGAGTGCAGCCTTGTGCTGCCCCAGTCCCTGTCTCTGTTGTAGGGGTTTGCCACACAGGCGTTAACTCACCGCACAGAACAAATATCACACTCCCCAGTCTATACACACAGAACTGGTTCCAGGATGGAGCATCTCCCTAAGCATGCTGGGGTTTTTTGTAGAGGTCTTAATGAGCCCACTTACTTCAGCTGGGCTCATTAACTCTTCCCCTCTAATTGTACAAGTCTGCATAAAGCCTGAATCTAGGGCACACATATTTCCCATCCTGGATACAACCAGGTGATTTTACCTGCGTGTTGCCACAATATATATATATATATATATATATATATATATGTGCACTTTGTGTGTAAGCACCATTAGAGCCCTTTCACACTGGGGTGTTTTTCATGTGCTTTTTGGCTAAAAATAGTGCGTGAAAAACATCTCCCCTGCATTCCCAGTGTGAAAGCCCTAGTGTTTGGGGTGCTGCGCTGGCAAGTGTATACACAACATAATATTATCACACACACGTGAAATGAATATAAATAAATATATAAAAAAACACTTCACTAAATAAATAAAAATATGTTTACAAAAATAAATTTCGTGCAGTGTATATAAGGTAAATATAAGGTGAATGAAAAATAATCCACATAAATCCCAAAAGGTTTTTTCTTTTTTGGTCGATCCAATGTGCAATAAAACGTGACACCAATGAAAAATCGTGTGACCAGAATTCCACTGAAGCACCTCCACCAATAGAAAATATGAGCGGCTTACCAGAGCATAAGATCTCAGTGTTAAGTGAGATCAAAAATGCATTTGCAGATACTCTAGATAGACAGTCCTGGAAACCACAGCGAACCTCTCTCTCCAGACACTCCACCAGTTGGGACGTTAATGCCACAAAATGTATAAAAGACAACAAGGGAACACATACATAGTGTAAAACCCTTTTTAATAAACTAAAAAATAAAACGCAATTACATTCACATAGTCATCATGTATATCAGCACTAAAGTCACAAAGTCGAGCCGGCCCGCTCTCGGTTAACGCCCGCACTTCCGAGTCTACGTAGAACGCGGTGACGTCAGCACGCCGTTCCTCCCTACGCGTTTTGTCACTAGACGGACGTGGTCACGGGATACGGGACGGCGCCCTGACGCACCGCTTAAATAACAGATAAAACCACGCCTCGATCTGAGCTCCATAGACGCACCAATCCACCATTTTACTTATGGGAAAACAAAAGCAGGAAAGCACAACTAGCCCAAAAGGAATTATACCCCGGGATAAAAAGCCACAATATCATAGAACCTACTAGACATTGTGGTAATTATACCGTATGACTAATTGGCCTGCTCTAAAAAATAATATAATTGCAAACATAATTAAAAAGAAAAAAAAGGGACTTATAAAAAATATATTCGTAAGTCATAAAAACTTATTTTTATTCAAAAAAATAATATTTTTAAAAATATTAATTCTATCCTTATAGAAATAAAGTAAATGAAAAATATAATAAATTTTAAATAAAAATAAAATATAAATTATGAAAACTATATAGAAATACAAGAGGAACTAAAAAATATTTTTTTATATTCCTCAAGGCCAAGTGAATCGGGAAGAGACCGAAAAGACCTCCTCCAGATACCCAAACCGAAAAGTCCTCAAAACCCTATTGTCGGGCCAATGAGAAAAAAACATAAAAAATTTGAAAAATAAAGAAGCATAAAAAACAATAAAAAAATAAAAAAGTAAATGAGACTAAATAGAAAATCCTACCATCAAATTCAGGGAGGACTCTACCCCATTTGTTAGGAGTATTGTATGCCACAAACTAGCCCATGGAACCCAGATCAAGTTCACAAATTGCAGCACGTATACAAATAATATGAAATTCATGCATTATCAATGAAAGTGTTAACATCCACCTCTACGTTTAGGCAAAAGGGGGTATAACATTTTAATGTGTGTATCCAAGTCATCTCTAATTGAAATACTTCTAACAAGATGAGTACCCCTCCAATTGGGCCTGAATTCATCAATACCCAAAAAAGATCGTATTAGAGGGGTCTCTATTGTGCGCCACAAGATAGTGCTTGGATACTGAGTGTTTAGTAAAACCCCTACGTACCGTATATACTCGAGTATAGGCCGACCCGAATATAAGCCGAGGCCCCCAATTTACCCCCAAAAAAACTGGCAAACTTATTGACTCGTGTATAAGCCGAGGGTGAGACATGCCTGTCCATCCCTGTGTGTGTGTCCGTCCATCCCTGTGTGTCCGTCCATCCCTGTGTGTCCGTCCATCCCTGTGTGTCCGTCCATCCCTGTGTGTCCGTCCATCCATCCCTGTGTGTGTGTGTGTCCATCCATCCATCCATCCCTGTGTGTGTGTGTCTCCATCCATCCATCCATCCATCCCTGTGTGTGTGTGTCTCCATCCATCCATCCATCCATCCCTGTGTGTGTGTGTCTCCATCCATCCATCCATCCCTGTGTGTGTCTCCATCCATGTGTGTGTGTTGTGTGTGTGTGTGTGTGTGTGTGTGTGTGTGTGTGTGTGTCCAGCCTACCTTTGTCCCGAGCCTCCGTCCCGTGCCTTGCCTCCTTGCCTCCGTCCCGTGCCTTGCCTCCTTGCATCCGTCCCGTGTCGTGCCTTATCTTGCCCCCGTCCCGTCCCGTCCCGTGCCGTGCCGTCCCGTGCCCTCTTCGTCGGCGGCCATTGTAAAGTTCAAAAGCTGCGCCGCCGCCTTCGCCTGTGATAGGCGGAACACTGAATTTCCCAGCAGCCTGTGTTCCGCCTATCACAGACGTCGTATCATCCTCGTCCGTAGTACGAGGATGATACGATGTCCGTGATAGGCGGAACACAGGCTGCTGGGAAATTCAGTGTTCCGCCTATCACAGGCGAAGGCGGAGCCGGAGGCGCGGCTTTTGAATAGAATGGCCGCTGTCTGTCTGCTCGACACGCTGATCGAGCGGGCAGACAGCGATGACTCGAGTATAAGCCGAGGGGGGCACTTTCAGCCTCAAAAAAGAGGCTGAAAATCTCGGCTTATACTCGAGTATATACGGTATGTTTCCTATGTGTTCGTTAAGCCGCACATGTAGGGGACGTTTAGTCCGGCCCACATACTGAAGGTCACAAGGACACTCGAGTAAATATACCACCGCTTCCGTGGAGCAGGTAATAAAGGGCTTGATATTATAAACCCTGATGGTACTAGTCGACCTAAAGGTCGTACTCCTCCTAGTCCTAAAACCATTCAGGCTGCAAGCAGAACATTTCCTACATTGATAATAACCCATAAGGTCTGAAAAAAAGGAAGGCCTATTTACAGGGGGGTCTAGAGTGTTGGGAGCCCCTCTGTCTCTCAATGTTGGCACTTCTCTATAAACCACCTGTGGCCTTTCAGGCAAGATGGTTTTAAGTATCAAATCATTTTTTAATATATGCCAATGTTTATTGAATATATATTTAATGCTAGAATATTGGCAAGAATAGTTGGTAACAAATGGATGGCGAAATGAATCATTTCTATGACCATCCTCTTGCTCCTTCAGTAGATCCATTCTATCCAAACGACCTACTTGGTCAACTGAGGGCTAAGGATTCGGGAGTATATCCCTTATCAGTGAATCTTTGGGTCAAAACCTGAGACTGCTCCAAAAAAACTTTATACATAAACTGACTCTTAGGTACTGACCTCAACCAGGCCGGGTGATGGCAGCTAGAAGTTGGGATGAAAGAATTCCTGTCAGTGGTTTTAAAGAAAGTTGACGTAACGAAACGCCCTCCACTGACAGAAATAGTAAGGTCAAGAAAATAATTTTTTTCCGCACTGGCCTCATATGTAAGATGAATTCCTCTGTCGTTTTGATTGAGTTCTTCCATGAAGGAAGACAAATCCGACTCATCTCCATCCCAAAGGAGGAGGATGTCATCTATATAGCAAGACCACCTGTGGTCTATGTTGGGCATAGATGACATCCTCCTCCCACTTGGCCATGAAAAGATTTGCTAAACTGGGGGCATATTTAGCCCCCATAGCAACACCCCTGGTCTGGCGGAAAAAATTACCGCCAAACCAGAAAAAGTTATGGGTGGCTGCAAACTCTAAAAGTCGCATGATGAAATTAATCTGTTCCAATGGTAAGTTGGAAAACCACTCTAAAGAGTCAGAGACAGCTTCCAAACCTAAATGGTGGGGTATAACTGTATAGAGTGAAGTGACATCTGCCGTCACTATTAAAATACCTGGACGAGGTTGGTACCTACCAAGGAGATTTATGATGTGCCTCGTATCTTTAATATAGGATGGCATCCTCCACACTAATGGTTGTAGATAAAAATCTATATATCTTCCCACCCGGGAAGTGATAGAGTCTATCCCACTAATAATGGGATGTCCCGGGGGGCAGGTAAGACTCTTATGAACTTTCGGTAGGTAGTAAATTATGGGGATCCTAGGGGCTTTAGGAATCAAAAAAGCCTTCTCCTTTTTGTTTAAGATCTGCATGGTAAAACCATCAATCACTATATTCTCAAGAATCCTTTTATATTGATCATTTGGATTACCTAACAAAAGAGAGTATGTAGCATCATCACTAAGAATACGATTCATCTCTTGTACATAGTCGGCCTTATGTCGGCCTAGGATCCCCATAATTTACTACCTACCGAAAGTTCATAAGAGTCTTACCTGCCCCTCGGTACGTCCCATTATTAGTGGGATAGACTCTATCCCTTCCCGGGTGGGCAGATATATAGATTTTTATCTACAACCATTAGTGTGGAGGATGCCATCCTATATTAAAGATACAAGGCACATTATAAATCTCCTCGGTAGGTACCAACCTCGTCCGGGTATTTTATTAGTGACGGCAGATGTCACTTCACTCTATACAGTTATACCCCACCATTTAGGTTTGGAAGCTGTCTCTGACTCTTTAGAGTGGTTTTCCAACTTACCATTGGAACAGATTAATTTCATCATGCGACTTTTAGAGTTTGCAGCCACCCATAACTTTTTCTGGTTTGGCGGTAATTTTTTCCGCCAGACCAGGGGTGTTGCTATGGGGGCCCCCAGTTTAGCAAATCTTTTCATGGCCAAGTGGGAGGAGGATGTCATCTATGCCCAACATAGACCACAGGTGGTCTTGTGGTCTTGCTATATAGATGACATCCTCCTCCTTTGGGATGGAGATGAGTTGGATTTGTCTTCCTTCATGGAAGAACTCAATCAAAACGACAGAGGAATTCATCTTACATATGAGGCCAGTGCGGAAAAAAATAATTTTCTTGACCTTACTATTTCTGTCAGTGGAGGGCGTTTTGTTACGTCAACTTTCTTTAAAACCACCGAAAGGAATTCTTTCATCCCAACTTCTAGCTGCCATTACCCGGCCTGGTTGAGGTCAGTACCTAAGAGTCAGTTTTTGAGGCTTAGGCGCAATTGCACTGATTATAAAGTTTTTTTGGAGCAGTCTCAGGTTTTGACCCAAAGATTCATTGATAAGGGATATACTCCCAAATCCTTAGCCCTCACAGTTGACCAGGTAGGTCGTTTGCATAGAATGGATCTACTGAAGGAGCAAGGGGATGGTCATAGAAATGATTCATTTCGCCATCCATTTGTTACCAACTATTCTTGCCAATATTCTAGCATTAAACATATTCAACAGACATTGGCATATATTAAAAAATGATTCGATACTTAAAACCATCTTGCCTGAAAGGCCACAGGTGGTTTATAGAGGAGTGCCAACATTGAGAGACAGAGGGGCTCCCAACACTCTAGACCCCCCTGTAAATAGGCCTTCCTTTTTTTCAGACCTTACGGGTTATTATCAATGTAGGAAATGTTCTGCTTGCAGCCTGAATGGTTGTAGGACTAGGAGGAGTACGACCTTTAGGTCAACTAGTACCACCAGGGTTTATAATATCAAGCCCTTTATTACCTGCTCCACGGAAGCGGTGGTATATTTACTCGAGTGTCCTTGTGGCCTTCAGTATGTGGGCCGGACTAAACGTCCCCTACATGTGCGGCTTAACGAACACATAGGAAACATACGTAGGGGTTTTACTAAACACTCAGTATCCGGGGGCGTGGCTTAGCGGCTGATGTAGGAGGACGTGTATGCCTTGAGCTCCGCTGGCCATCCGTGCTTACATCCCTCCAGGCTTGTCCACAGAGCTGATTTTGGAGCCATTACACCCCGCTGCATATGGGGAGACCCCCCGGACCACCGCGGCGTGCACAGAGAATCTCGCCGCTATGTCTAGACGCAATACTGGAGGGAAGGGACAGACGGACCCCCCCAGGCCAAGATGGCGCCGGCGCGAGGCATGCAGCCAGGGATCATTATATGGAGGCCGCACAGAAGCTCCTGTATGGGGGAAAAACATATAAGGACGCCTTGGCTGGCCAGCCCTCGCCCCAGGTTACCCCTGGAAGTTCCCCAGAGGCAGATGAAACAGTCCTCTTGGAGGATGAAGACGGATTGTCAGCAGCATGGCGCGCAGTAAGTACCCCTAGAGATAATAACATGCCTGAGACACAGATCATCATCTCTAATGCATCTGAAGGAGAGCCTACACTGAGGGACATATTTACTGCTGTTACATCTTGTAATCAGTCCATTGCTGCTCTCTCAGAGGATATCAAGGGGTTAAAAATTTTGTTCGCCATGATATGCAAAAACTCAGAGAGAGGAGATCTGCCCTGGAAGGCAGGCTGGGTACAGTAGAGGATGATCTGGCGCCCATGCAAAAGGACCTAAAATATAATTGCCATCTTACTGAACAACACGCTATGCGACTTGATGAGATGGAAAATCGCATGAGACTAAATAATGTACGCGTCTTGGGAATTCCAGAACGTGTAGAGGGTAAAAACCCGGTTGACTTTATTGAAAACTGGTTAATCACCACATTTGGTAGAGACTCCCTCTCACCACTTTTTGCCGTGGAACGTGCCCACCGGGTACCCTCTTGTCCCTTACCTCCGGGCAACCGCCCCAGACCCTTTTTGTTTAAACTACTAAATTACAGAGACGGAGACACCATCCTTTCTAAAGCAAGGGGGCTGTCCGACAATATGGAAATTGAGAACTCTAAAATATCGCTGTTTCCGGACTTTTCGGCGGAGCAGAAAAAGCGAGCAACATTTATTGACGTCAAGCGGAGACTCTGCGACCTTAACGTTCAATATAGTATGTTATACCCAGCCCGACTCTGTGTTACTGCTCTGGGCTTGACGCACTTTTTTGACCGCCCCGCGGCAGCGGCACAGTGGCTAGACCAAGAAAATAACGCACTCAAGGCTGCAAAACAGCAAAGATCTCCTTCATCGTAATGGAACTTAAAGACAGGACTTACATATACACAGGCCCGGCGGAGGGCAAAGGACTTTATTTCCGTAACCGACCCACAAGTGCTACATGTTGCCTGCGCATGTGAAACCCTATCTGTCATCTAGAAATTCTTTATATGGGTGTTTCCATGGCCTCCCCCCCCCCCAGAGTTCCTGTTGGGGGCTATTTCTATTTTGTTTCTCATGGTTGAGAGCCCTGTTGGCTCTGTAGTGGAAGCTACTACAGTTTTATATTGTTTGGTCTTTTTTTCTTTTTTTCTATTTTTTTCTCCCTCAGATCCACACAGGACACTGACTTTCTACCCGAACATCTGCAACTGCATATGCAACTTCTTCATGGCATTACTGTTCATATTTTTTTTGGGGGAACTAAAAAATACTGGATACTGTATACGAGTTAAGTGTGTTTTCCTACCCTAGTTTATTTAGGTCGGTAGTCAAACTGCCTCTGTTTACATTTGTACTCTCTACCAATGTTGGCGAAGGTTAGATTCCTTTCCTGGAACGTTAGGGGGCTAGGCAGCCCGGTAAAGAGATTGGCAGTGTTGGGTCACCTCAGGGATATGAAGGCTGGAATTGTATGCTTGCAGCAGACTCATTTTGCTCCTGATGGTATGCCTAGTTTTGGGCCTAGAGTATTTACCACGCAATTCCACTCTACATACTCCACATATGCCAGGGGAGTGAGCATCCTGATCAGGCAGAATACACAATTTTTTTGCTCCCAACAAGTTATTGACCCCGGAGGAAGGTACATTTTCTTGCTGTGTAAGGTTGCTAATGTGACTTGTATTATTGCCAACATATATATACCACCTTCATACTCAGCTGAGGTTCTTAGGCGCCTGGCTGGGTTTATGGCACAGTTCCCTAATGTACCTCTGCTGGCAATGGGAGACTTTAATAATTATGTGAATGGTATTTGGGATAAGGTTCCCATGCCCCCCTAAGTGCCCTCCCGGCCAGGTGGTGACACTCCCTTTGCTGCACTACTCGCTGAGCTCGGTCTGACGGATGTGTGGCGGAGAGCTCATCCCCGAACCAGACTATACTCCTGTTGCTCCACTGCGTTTGGGAGCTTGTCTAGGATTGACCTGGGGTTGGGGAACTCCACCTTACTCCCACTAATAGGAGATTCTGGATATGGGGATAGGCACATATCTGATCACTCTTCTCTGTGGATTGAGATGACCCTACCCACTGACGTTAAACCCAGGAGCTGGAAGCTTAATTCTTTCTGGCTCACACTCTTCCCACAGCCTGACCCCATAACAAATTACCTTAAATTTTTTCTACAAGATAATATAGACTCGGCCCTAATAGGCACGGTATGGGATGCGACTAAGGCATTCCCCAGGGGACAATTTATCACTGCTATTAACGGTATTAAAATGAACACTAAGGCCTGGGAAGTCGAGGTATGCAGAGCACTTAGAGAATCGGAGTTGGCCTATATCACCAACCCCTCGGAGGATACTAAAAGGGCATGGTTGGGGGCGCAGTCTATGTCTAGACAAGTAGCATTACAACTAGCAGAGAATAAGAGTTTTTTTTACAACAAACGCACTTTGAGGAGGGATAATCGGCAGGCCATATGCTGGCTCTGCTGGCAAAGGCTCAGGGATCTGCCCCTATGGTCTCTTCCTTATGCGACTCGCAGGGGATGGCCCATACGGACACGTCCAAGATTCTACAGATTTTTCGGTCCTTTTATGCAGACTTATACTCATCTAAGGTACAACCAAGTGACTGGGATATTGTAAACTTCCTGGACGGATGTGAACTTCCATGCCTGTCTGCCTCGGATGGGGAGATGTTGAATGCCCCCATAACAGAGGAAGAATTGGCCTGGGCACTGGAACACACTCATAACAACAAAGCCCCAGGGGCTGATGGTCTTCCATCCGAGGTATACAGGCGATACACTGCCGTTTTATTGCCCACTCTTTTAAAAGTATTTAATAATGCCTTGGAGACAGGTGCCCTTCCTGACTCCATGAATGAAGCATTTATAATAGTACTTCTAAAACCAGGCAAAGTAGCGACATCCCCTGACTCCTATAGGCCCATCTCTTTACTCACGATGCATGTTAAGCTGCTTGCAAGAGTATTGGCTAAATATCCAGGTCCCCGTGGACAACCCCGGTAATTCAGGCCATCCTCTCGCTGGATGCAGCTAAGGCCTTCGACAGTGTTGAGTGGCCTTACCTGTGGAAGGTCATGGAGAGAATGGGGCTAGGTACTACATTTATCCGTTGGGTTAAACTGCTATACGCTAAACCAACGGCCCGAATCCGGGCTAATGCAGAACTGTCTGAGTCATTCCTGCTGTTTAGGGGCACGAGGCAGGAGTGCCCTTTGTCACCCCTGCTTTTTGCCTTGGCGCTAGAACCATTGGCAGCTAGAATGAGAACGGATCTGGAGATTGTTGGATTTAGAAGGCCCACTGGTGCAGATGTGGTGTCATTGTATGCAGATGACACACTTATCTATTTAGGTGATACTCAGCCAGACTTAGTCTACATACGCTGCAATATAAGAAAGACGAGGGGGGTTTGGCAGTAACGCATGCCAGAATGTATTTTCTGGCTTCGCAGCTACAGCAACTAAGTGGTTGGGGATTGGATGATCCCCTGGATCCGGTACGTAGGATGCTTGACAACTTTGACAATCCGGACACGGCATTAGCTAAGCTAGAAGCAGGAGTTCCCCAACTATCATTATGCTAAATACCCTATGGTCCTATGTTAAACGGCTGCTACAGATACGTGTTTTTTTAAGACTCACCCCTATCTGGAGAAATGCTAATTATGGTGAACTCTTTAAACTTAGGGGCTTTGGCTCATGGAGGGTGAGAGGTCTTCGGTACCTTCCACAATTGTACAGTGGGCAGGTGCTGAAGTCCTTTATGGAACTGCAGGCTGAATTCGGCATACCGCGCAGAGACTTCTTTAAATATTTACAGTTGCACCATGCGCTACAAGTGCAATCCCGCAGTGTGCCACTTCGCCTGACGGACCATACTGTGGTACAAGGGATACTAATGGAAACTGAAAGAAAGGGTATTATATCTAGAGGGTATGACATTCTCCTTAATGCAATGCAAGACTCGGCAAATCTCCAATGACGGTGGAAATGGGAGGCGGACCTGGGACCGATGGACGTGGAGACTTGGAATCTTTGCCTGTCCTCTGCCCCCTTGGTGTTGGTTTCAGCCTCCCATAAACTATCACATCTCTATCTACTACATAGGGTTTATAGGACACCAGTTAAATCACATAACTGGGGTGTGCGGGATACACCCCTGTGTCCTAAATGCATGAGGGACCATGGTGATCTCCTGCACATGTTCTGGAGGTGCCCAAAACGAAAGCGATACTGGGATGGGATCCTCGAGACTATCTCGTCTGTATTTTCGGTTAACATTCCAAGGAATCCTTTGGTCTGCCTGTTGAGTGCCCTAGATGAAGAGTTGTTAACACCAACCGCTCATACGGCAATTATCCGGTTATTATATGTAGCCAGAAAACTAGTAGCACGATTGTGGATCACACACAGGGTTCCCACCAGGCAGCAGTGGATTGACCAAGTGAATCGCATGCTAATCAGGGAAAAACGAACCTACCAGCATAGGAATGCACCACACAAATTCTATACTATGTGGCAGAGGTGGCTCGAGGTTCCAGGGCTGGCTCCTCATCAACTAATACAGGACAGATTATTACAGGGTTGAATATGAGTAACTGGTCCTATGCACTGAGAAAATTAGAAAGTAATAAGTAAATAGTATTGTTATTCTTTTTCTCTCCCAATGACTGTACGTGGGAAGAGCAGAGACTGGTATAGCTGGGTATCTGAGAGTCGAGGGATATGTCTGATTCTATACATATATGTTATATGTAAAGTATGATGTGGATTCAGAGGGAATATTATTTCTTTTTGTTTTTGTTTTTTTTCCCCTTTTTTGTTCTGTTTTTCTCGTTCAGCCTGCACTCCTTTTGGGTTTTGCTGCTCCACATGTTGGATACATTATATGTGCTATATTGCCATTGTCGCTGCTTTGATTTTATGTACAACTGTCCCAAGTGGCCTTATGGTCAATGTTTGGCCGAGGAATCAGCATTATTGTACTAATACACTCTGTCTATGTATGGCTTGTACTATTTTACTTTGTAATAAAAACTTATTTGATTAAAAAAAAACACTCAGTATCCAAGCACTATCTTGTGGCGCACAATAGAGACCCCTCTAATACGATCTTTTTGAGGATTGATAAATTCAGGCCCAATTGGAGGGGTACTCATCTTGTTAGAAGTATTTCAAAATTAGAGATGACTTGGATACACACATTGAAATGTTATACCCCCTTTGGCCTAAACGTAGAGGTGGATGTGAACGCTTTCATTGATAATGCATGATTTTCATATTATTTGTATATGTGCTGGAATTTGTGAACTTGATCTGGGTTCCATGGGCTAGTTTGTGGCATACGATACTCCTAACAAATGGGGTAGAGTCCTCCCTGAATTTGATGGTAGGATCTTCTATTTAGTCTCATTTACTTTTTTATTTTTTTATTGTTTTTTATGCTTCTTTATTTTTCAAATTTTTTATGTTTTTTTCTCATTGGCCCGTCAATAGGGTTTTGAGGACTTTTCAGTTTGGGTATCTGGAGGAGGTCTTTTCGGTCTCTTCCCGATTCACTTGGCCTTGAGGAATATAAAAAAATATTTTTTAGTTCCTCTTGTATTTCTATTTAGTTTTCATAATTTATATTTTATTTTTTATTTTTATTTTAAATTTATTATATTTTTCATTTACTTTATTTCTATAAGGATATAATTAATATTTTAAAAAATATTTTTTTTGAATAAAAATACGTTTTTTTTTTTTTAAATCTTTTTATTAAGAGAGTATAAACATACAGCACAAGCAGTAGGTACATGACATTTGTTACAAACAAGTCAAAAGATGAAAACCTGGTATATCGAAACATAAGCAATAGGAACGTCCTATAGTGGATAATGGGTAGCCTTCCGGCTATAATATGAGAAGTCTTTGTAGTTCGGTCCAAGCCGCAGTGAGACCGTTTGATTCCTAACAATTGTCTTAAAACCAAAGGTAACTCAATAATATTTCTTAACACAACCTTTAACTGTCTATTTGTTGACTAAGACCTTATATACATCTTCCTACACTAGTCTGTAGCGGTAGCATGGCCGAAGCGTTTTGGGCTATATCGGGCCCGGAGTGTAACGAAGAGATTAACAAGTGGCCTTAGTATGATCCGTCCATACTCCCTCTCTCACGGGGTGAGAGCCCTGTTAACATCTCACTTTGTAGAACCCCTATGCAGGTGGGAGAGGCCATTATCTGGAGTGTGCCTTGCTGTGTAATTCGAGTAACCAGATAGGAAGACTCTACAAATCACTTATCTGTTTTATATAGAATGCGAGCATTAACTGTTACATACCTAAAAGCACGATAAATGACAACTTGCATCATTATTCAGGGGGGGGGGGGGGGCGAAGGGAAAGTGTGGGAGGGAAGAAGGGAGGGTAAATATGAGTTTGCCTCCTAAGATCAATACGTAGCTTTTTCGTGGAGTAGGGAGCCCTCAAAAGAACCTAATGGAAGCACCCCTCAGGTCAAACCCTTAGTTATTGATTCAACTTTTGTATTCTGCAGACGTTTGGAAGTGTATCCAACATGCCCAGGTGTTGGTGAATTTGGGTGAGGTGTCATGGAGTTGGTGTGTAATTTCTTCCATTTCCATTATCTTTTTCACTCTGCATATCCAGTCTTTAATACTGGGTGTCGTTGTAGATTTCCAGAAGGCCGGAATGCACATTTTAGCTGCATTGACTAAGTGTATTACAACAGATTTTTTGTAGTGACTTTGGGGCATGGCTGTATGATGAAGTAAGTATTGTGCTGGTGTGAAGTCTGGTGTGAAGGTTGTTATGGTAGAGATGAGCTGGTGTATGGCCTGCCAATACGTTCTAAGTACAGGACAATCCCACCAAATGTGTAGGATAGTGCCTACTGCTTCCCCGCATCTCCAGCATAGAGAGGGTACTGTAGGGTAGCATTTGTGTAAAACATCCGGGGTTCTGTACCACCGGGAATAACGTTTAAAGCCGTTTTCTTGTACGGACACATTTCTAGAGCCTTTGTGAATGTTTATCAATATTTTTTCCCAATTATCTTGTGTCAGTTCCAGGCCTAGATCCGACTTTTCGCGTACTGAGTCCGCTAAGCAATTTGTTGTAGGGAAGAGGAGAGCGTAGAGCTCAGAAATAAGATGTCTCTGTGGAGTTTTCCTAGTGCAAAGCATTTCAAACTAAGTCAATTCCCTGCACCAGGTAGTTTCAGGGTACTTATTGAGTAGAAAATGTCTGATTTGAAGGAAATTAAAGAAGGGTATCTTCCTGTCCGGATATTTAGTCAATAAAGATTGGAATGTGAGCATTCGTCCTTTGTCAAAAAAGGACCCTGCTCTCACGAAGTTTCTAGTGGCATCATCAGTGGTATATCGGTCTTGAATACCTGGAGTGAATTCCGGGTTGTGTTCTAGTGCGGTAAGCGGGCCATGAGTAGAAGAAATTTTTGTTTTGTGACATACCGTTTTCCAAGTGTTAAGTGTAGTGCTTATCAGAGGGTGAGATGTGATTGTTGTCGGGGCAGAGTCAGTGTTTATCCACGGGAGGAGATGTATCGGAGCGTGAGCGAATGCCTCCTCAATCTCGACCCACGCTTTGTTCTGTCTGTGAACGTGCCAATCCACGATTCTAGTCAATTGGCATGCCCATTGATATTTTCTCAGATCTGGAATTCCCAATCCCCCTTGTAATTTGGGAAGAGTCAATTTCTCCCACTTTATACGAGCGCGTTTGTTAGCCCATACAAACTGGGAGCAAAGAATTTTAAAGGTCGCGAAAAAGGTGGGAGGAAGGGTGATTGGTATCATTTGTAAGAGGTATAGGAATCTGGGGAGGATATTCATTTTTAAAATCGCAGCTCTCCCGAACCACGAGATCGTAGGCATTTTCCAAGTTTGCAGATCTGTCCTAATGGAATTGAGCAGTGGTAAATAATTGCGGGGATACAGATCTGACAACTTGGTCGGTAATTGAATTCCTAAATAGGTGATGGCGTGCTTTTCCCAACTAAATGGAAAGTTTGTTTGGCATTGATTCCGCACCGTGTCAGGTAGGGTAACGTTGAGGGCCTTCGACTTATTGAAATTAATTTGGAGATTCGCTATCGTATTAAACTGAGCGAAATCTTGGAGTAAATTGTGTATAGTGGTGATTGGGTCTGATAGAAATAAGAGAATATCGTCGGCATACGCTACCACTTTGTAAGTCTCATCTTTTATTTGAATTCCTTTAACATTCGCGTTTGTTTGAAGTCTATGAAGGGAGAATGCGATTAGCTATAACTTTTGTGTAAATCTTCATATCTACGTTTATAAGTGAAATGGGCCTGTAATTGGGGACCAAAGAATCGTCCTTCCCTGGCTTCAGTATCATTGTGATGTGTGCTTCATAAAGTTCCGCATGGATCGAAGGGGAGTTAGGAAGGTTGTTAAATGTGTCAGTGATATGAGGAGTAAGTGCATCCAAAAAGGTTTTATAATAAAGTGTAGGCAAGCCGTCTGGGCCAGGGCTTTTACCCGTTTTAAGCTGTTTAGGGGCGGCTAAGACTTCCTCTTTCGTTATTGGCTTCTCTAAATCTATGGCCACTTCTTCAGGGATACTCCCTGGACAATTGTCTTCCAGAAAATCCGTTATCTTTTTAAGTCTGTCGTGGTGCATTCCTGCTGAGGGATGGTGAGGGAAGTTATAGAGATTTGAGATTTGTTCCACTATTCCAGATGGGGATTCAATTTGATTGTGGACATCGCTTTCCTTTTTTGGATTGCCCTCGCTAAGAATTTCCCTGTTTTGTTGCCAAATTCATAGTCATTTCGTTGCATAAGGATATATTTCCTTCTGATTGGTATGCTTAATTCCTCCAAGAGATCCAATCTGGCCTTCTGTAGTGTATGTAAAGTGTTTTCCGCTAACGTTCGTTTATGTACCAATTCTAGTAAATGAATGGTCTTTGACAACCTATCTATTTGGTTGACCCTGTCTCCTAGCCGTAAGGGAGATAAATTCTCACCGAATCACACATTTATGTGCCGCCCATCTTGTTAGAGGATGAATCTCAGGGGAGGCATTTTCGGCAAAATAATTTGTTAAACTAGAGGTTATTGTATGTACTGCATCCAGGTCACTTAACAGAGAGTTATCCAATCGCCAAATAAAAGGTTTCATCGGTCTCGTAGGGAAAGACAGGGTGATCGAAACCGGGTTATAATCGGAGAGCACCATAGGGTCTATGGAAGCAGCAAGCAAACATTCTAGATCCGTCTGAGAGATAAAAAAGTAGTCGATCCTCGAGTATTTGTTGTGGGGAGGGGAGTAGTAGGTAAAATCTTTATCAGTCGGGTATAGTGTTCTCCACACGTCATGTAGTGTTAACGTGGTCAACTGAGATTTTATTGCCCGTAGTGCTCTGTATGCTATCGAAGGAGTCTAAAGTGGGGGCCATAGCTACATTAAAATCCCCTCCAACCACCAGCGTACCTTGATAAAAGGATGTAAGTTGTTGCATCGTGGATTTAAAGAACGGAACTTGTTGTTGGTTGGGCACGTAAATATTAGCTAATGTAATTTTTTTATTAAACAACTCTCCTTTCAGGAAGATATAGCGAGCCTCTTTATCCAACAGCGAGTCCTGCACCTGAAAGGGGCAATTCTTAGAAATTAGGATCGATACTCCCTTTGATTTCACTGAGGAGTTAGTGGCATGAAACACTGTTGGGTAAAGGGAGAAACGTAAGGTAGGTGTTTTATCTGTTCTAAAATGGGTTTCCTGTAGAAAAACGATATCAGCTTTAGCTTTGTGCAAGAGAAGGAATAGTTGTGATCTTTTTTCCTGAGTGTTAAGACCTTTTACGTTAAGAGAATATAGTTTGACCTGAGGGGTTGGATTGAGAGGGTGTCGATTGTGCATATTGTGAGATCTACGTGTAAAACGTTAAACGTACTCGGGTTGTGATTCGGAGAAGGAGAGGATCAGTAAGGGAGGAAAGGAGAGAGAAAAGAAGTAGGGAATTAGGGTTATGCCCTTAGGCGTTCACTATAAGGGTGGAGGACCAGCCTCTCCCTCAGAGTGAAAACGTCTGGGATAAGTACGGTGTCCGTACAGACAGTGTCGAGCTATCGGCAAGACACTTCCGTCCACACAACCGTGGTGGGGTTGAGCCAAATCACTCAGGACGAGTGGATTCAATAGACTACATGTGTGACCGGGATCCGGTCCAAAGAAATAATATGAATAAAGGTGCTATCAAGGGAAGCGGGTTATCATTTCCCCTAGGGGTGTGCCTCGTCTCGAAAAATTCTATCCTGACCTGTACACTCGCTGTCAGCCCGTAAGTTGGTCGAATATATAAATGCCCACAATATAGAAAGGAAGAAAGGATAGTACGTAGTCTTCCACATTTGAGGAGAGCCCACTTATACCAATTTGTAACAGGAGTACCATTAACAAACCACAACAGCGGTATATTCGTACTATCGAATAAAAGCCAACGAGCAATCTACGTCTAGGGTACACTAAACATCAAATAATAACCTGAGCCTAACACAGATAAGAGATTTACTGAACTACAAGAAAACGATATGTATGCCTGGGGAGGCAATTCGGACACAGTATTCTGACCGCTTAGACTCAGATCGCCACATCACTATCCCGCTGAGACAGGCAAGGTGTAAGAACAGTTAGTGGCGTAAGTCCTCCTTGCTTCCCCGAATGAGCTTGCGTATCGAATCGAGTCGAATAAAGGGGTAGACATAGTTTACGTATCATTGTGTTCAGTAACTACCCCTCCGTACACAATACATGGTCATTTACATAGTAAGGGCATGTGCACAGTTCTAATATAATGAAGGCACTGTACTAAGGGCAGTACATCGGAGCTGTGTCAACAGTAACGTGGCTGTAAGTCGAACAGTGTTATAGAAAACTGTGTAGATTTTAACTGCATTCTTCGATAACCCTCGGTGATACAGGGTTTACCTCGGGGATAACCCTCGGTGATACAGGGAAGACATATCATAATCTTGACTAGGAACGTGTTAACTAAGCTGATCGTAATCTAAGCCTGTTGTTGGCTGTGTTCTATAGGGGGGAGATTGGTTATGAATGAAAGAAGCCAGTAAACATTTTAGGGTCAAATTACTGAAAGCTACTGTCCCTGATGGTGGGGCAGTTTAACTGAAAGCCCTTAAAAAGTCACAGTCCCGGTGAATGATCCCGGTGATGTTCCGCATCCCGTCTAGCGCGTCTGGAGCATGGTGATTCCGTGGGGCTGCTCCAGGAATGCGAGTCTCTCCGCGAGCGATATGACCGACTTCGTGATGTGGATCTACGCTGTCCATACCTGCTGTTTTGTGCATCCATCAGTTCCTCTTGATCCCTCTCTCTGCTGGTATGGCAATGGGTGCGGAAAGCAGCACACCAGTTGGGGACATCTACCAGCGGTATATCCAGGTTGTCGCAGAAAGAGGGAAGTTCTTCTGGTACACGAAGCAAAGCAGTACGTCCACGGTAAGTAGCTGCTAATCCAAATGGGAACTTCCATTTATATTGAATGCCTTTCGCACGTAGCGTGTCGAGAAGCGTAAGTCCCTTCGGTGTTGTAACGTGATTCCCGACAGATCTTGATAGATGTGAATCGTAGCACTCCCGTGAGAGATTTGAATCCTGTTTCTTGCTTTTCGCAATATATCCTCTTTCAATCTGTAATGCACTAGGCAACAGACAACATTCCTTGGGGGGTCCGTTTCGTGGCCTTTGGATCACAATGCTCTATGGATTCTTTCGAAGGCCACAGGTGTTCGTGCCGGTCTATCCAGAAGGTCATTAAACAGATTAGTAACTGTTGCCTCAAGTTGTTCCGTATCCACCGACTCCGGCAGGCCTCTCACCCGAATATTGTGGCGTCTCCCCCTGTTGTCCAAATCTTCCTGATGATGCTGGAGATCCCTTAATTGTAGGGTATGGGTGTCTATTTTGTGGGTAACCTTGCAGAGGATCGTTTCATGTTGCGTCGTTCGTTGCTCCACATCCACCACTCTGTCAGCAATGGCTCGTAAGTCTAACCGTAGATCCGCTATAGCGGCTGTCAGGGTCTCTTTGATGTCTGCCGCCTCCGACCTTAAGTCCATCAGACTCTGGTGTTGTTGAAGCGCATTCAATGGAATCCCCTGGTCCGGCAAGGCTATGTTTGGTGGCACGCTCGGTGGCATGGAAGCCTGGGTCTGTGTTGGAGTGTGGCGGGAAGACGCCATATTGTCTCTCTGTGAGCGAAACAACTCTGGTAAATTCTGGCTAATGCTGCCACGTTGTCGTCTCGGTGAACGCGAACGGGAAGCGGAGGATGTCCTCGAGGCAGAGCCCATAATCTTCGATGGTCCAGTGCTCAATTAAGCTTCCCCAACGGTTAGAGGACCGGATCGCGGCAGGAGCTCAGCTCTTAAGCGTCCATTCCGTCCTGAGTTCAGGCCACGCCCAAGTTTTTATGACTTACGAATATATTTTTTATAAGTCCCTTTTTTTTCTTTTTAATTATGTTTGCAATTATATTATTTTTTAGAGCAGGCCAATTAGTCATACGGTATAATTACCACAATGTCTAGTAGGTTCTATGATATTGTGGCTTTTTATCCCAGGGTATAATTCCTTTTGGGCTAGTTGTGCTTTCCTGCTTTTGTTTTCCCATAAGTAAAATGGTGGATTGGTGCGCCTATGGAGCTCAGATCGAGGCGTGGTTGTATTTGTTTGTTATTTAAGCAGTGCGTCAGGGCGCCGTCCTGTATCCCGTGACCACGTCAGTCTAGTGATGAAACGTGTAGGGAGGAACGGCGTGCTGATGTCACCGCGTTCTACATAGACCCGGAAGTGCAGGCGGTAGCCGAGAGCCGGCCGGCTCGACTTTGTGAAGTGCTGATATACATGCTGACTATGTGAGTGTAATTGTGTTTTATTTTTTAGTTTATTAAAAAGGGTTTTACACTATGTATGTGTTCCCTTGTTGTCTTTTATACATTTTGTGGCATTAACGTCCCAACTGGTGGAGTGTCTGGAGAGAGAGGTTCGCTGTGGTTTCCAGGACTGTCTATCTAGAGTATCTGCAAATGCGTTTTTGATCTCACTTAACACTGAGATCTTATGCTCTGGTAAGCGGCTCATATTTTCTATTGGTGGAGGTGCTTCAGTGGAATTCTGGTCACACGATTTTTCATTGGTGTCACGTTTTATTGCACGTGGGATCGACCAAAAAAGAAAAAACCTTTATGTGGACTATTTTTCATTCACCTTATATTTACCTTATATACACTGCATGAAATTTATTTTTGTAAACATATTTTTATTTATTTATATTTATCTATTTATTTAGTGAAGTGTATACACAGCTCCTGCCCATTAAAATGAATGGACACTGCTGCCGAAGCGCCTACAGCAGTACTACACGGGTGAATTGAACACTTTATTCGGACACTAGCGGGGGTTAAAATTGTCCCGGTAGCAGCCTAATAACGCCGCTAAAATTACGGCAAATCGCTGCTAAAGATAGCATTGTTTTACCGCTAACGCCTGCCCGCCCCAGTGTGAAAGCAGCCTTAAGGTTTGGGTAAATTAGAGGAGTAGGGGAAAGAAGGAAGAAATAAAGAAAGAGGGGTAACATACAAATCAGTCCAGGTTAGGCATCTTCCAACCCCATTAATATATAGATGATAGTTCAGTCATTCTCAACCATGGTTCCTCCAGAGGTTTGCTAGGTGTACCTTGAGCTGTGGCTGGCTGACCTTCAATTTGATAGTACCTGCATAATCTTCAGGCCAATGCCACATAAAAAAGCCAACCGCATGACACCAGTGATCTTTTTAGCTGTCTGGAATGGTGACAATCTCACCACCACTGTAAGATAGGCATTCTTCCCATTGACTACCAATGTTAGAACCAGTCCATCTGGGATCACTGGCCCTATCAGGGGTTTCCCTAGACCTAAAAATGATTTCAAGGATTCCTGTGGGGTTAAAAGGTAAAGGTTGAGAAAGGATGTGGGAGTTAAAACGGGGTTGTATCACTTGTTCTGATTGCGAGTGCTGTTGTGAGAATATGTGCAATTACTTTTTTTCTGGTTTCTCTTTGGGAAGGCCTAAAATGTTTTACGGTGAGTAATACTTTTACAATCCCTAACCACTCTATGTAAAAGGAATTTCAGTTCTTAAGAGCCACTCTTTGGGCCTCTTCTGCTAATTACGTGTTTGGTGAGCATTGATTGCAAGCATGCATGTTTGTACTTTCGACTTTTGTGTGTTGGACTTTTGTACTGACGATACGAAAATCAGACAACAGGCTGTTGCCCGCCGAAAATTTACTAGCTTGCCATCCAACATTTGTTGGCCCGAAAGTTGGACAATTGTCAGAAGGAGTGTACTAATGGTCAGATTTTAGGACAACAGTCTGTCAACAGACAATCCCCTGCCAACAATCTGATCATGTGTATGAGGCTTTAGGCTGTGTATTACAGTGTACAGGCCACTATACCGGCAGCACAGGGCATCATGGCCAGAGGGGTGACCAAGATATTGGGTATGATTTCACCTTTAAATTTTTTGTAAAGGCTGAACTTACCATTATTACATGTTCACTTGAACGTATTGTTAACCCTTTATTTAGTTATCGTTAAAGCAACCCTGTCATTGTTCATAGTCTCATTAGTGTCAGAAAATTGTATTTTATTTCCCCCACTTTTTTTTAGGACAAGTGTTGGATGGTCAGAGGAGATCCCCATGGAAACTCATTTATTACAGAACTGTTCTGGGGAATTGCAGTTCTGCTGCACATTAAAACTGATTTATTTTGCATATATGACTTTATTACAGTAATTAAACATCATGTTTACCAGAGTACAAGTGTCCCGTTGTTATTTAACTACTTTCTGACCGCCGGCTGTCAAATGACGGCCAGGCGGTGCACCTATTGTGGTGGGAGGCCTTCATATGACGGCCTCCCGTTTAAACAGGGAATGCGCACGATCGTGCGCGTGCATCCCTGTTTCTTCGGTGGCGGCGTGTCACGGAGACACCGCTCGCCACCGAAGGGGGTGAACAGCCATTGGTTATGGCTGTTTACCACGTGATCGGCCGTGATGAAGTCACGGCCGATCACAGATGGTCACACCCCCACTGTGCACGGCGCATGCGCGCGAGCACGTCGGTGGCGGCGTGTTCCCCGAGAACACTGCTCGTCACCGATGCTGGTAAACAGCCATTGGCCGGCTGTTTACCCACGTGATCGGCTGTGATCCTTTCACAGCCGATCACTAAAATGTAAACAAACCGCGGTAACGAGATGTTACCAGGTTCTCCTCCTCACACACGGATCGTGTGTGAGGAGGAGATTGCAGTAACATCTCATTACCGCCTACAGTATACACCAATCATACTGATTGCCCCCCCCCCCAATAAAGAGGACCTGTCACCACCCCTCATAGTACCTGTCAATCACAGTCCATCAGAGTACCTGTCACAGTCCATCAGAGTATTTGAGTACATGTCACAGTCCATCAGAGTACCTGTCACAGGCCATCAGAGTACCCGAGTACCTGTCACAGTCCATCAGAGTACCCGAGTACCTGTCTCGGCACATCAGAGTACCAGAGTACCTGTCACGGTCCATCAGAGTACCTGTCACGGTCCATTAGGGTACCTGTCACGGTCCATCAGGGTACCCGAGTACCTGTCACGGTCCATCAGAGTACCCGAGTGCCTGTCACGGTCCATCAAAGTACCCGAGTACCTGTCACGGCACATCAGAGTACCAGAGTACCTGTCACGGTCCATCAGAGTAGCCGAGTACCTGTCACGGTCCATCAGGGTACCTGTCACGGTCCATCAGAGTACCCGAGTACCTGTCACGGTCCATCAAAGTACCCGAGTACCTTTCACAGCCCATCAAAGTACCCGAGTACCTGTCACAGTTCATCCGAGTACCCGAGTAGCTGTCACAGCCCATCAAAGTACCCGAGTACTTGTCACGGTTCATCCGAGTACCCGGGTACCTGTCACAGCCCATCTGAGTACCCGAGTACCTGTCCCAGTCCATCTGAGTACCCGAGTACCTGTCACAGTTCATCTGAGTACCTGTCCCTGTCCATCTGAGTACCAGAGTACCTGTCACGGTCCATCAGAGTAGCCGAGTACCTGTCACGGTCCATCAGAGTAGCCGAGTACCTGTCACGGTCCATCAGGGTACCCGAGTACCTGTCACAGCCCATCTGAGTACCCGCGTACCTGTCCCAGTCCATCTGAGTACCCGAGTACCTGTCACAGTTCATCTGAGTACCTGTCCCAGTCCATCTTAGTACCCGAGTACCTGTCACAGTCCATATGAGTACCCAAATACCTGTCCCCAGGCCATCAGCGTACCCGAGTACCGGTCACCAGGCCATCAGCGTACCCGTATACCTGTCACTAGGCCATCAGAGTACCCAAGTACCTGTCACCAGGCCATCAGAGTACCCGAGTACCTATTTGCAGCCCATGTCTCATAGAATATACGTTGGGGTGTTTCCTTTCCAAAATGGGGTCATTTTGTGGGTAATTTCACTGTCCTGGTGGTCCAGGACCTCCAAAAGTGTGATGGGTAGGAATGAAATGAGATGTGTCATTTATGCTCCTAGAATGCCTGAACGTACTACTTCAATGTTCGGCCTCTCTATGTGACCAGACTGTGTAAAAGTCCTACACATGTGGTATCGTCATACTCGGGAGGAGTAGCAAAATGTGTTTTGGGTTGTAATTTTTGCTATATACATGCTATGTGTTAGAAATATCTTATAAATTGACAATTTTGTGTAAAAAAAAACTGTGTTTTAATTTTTTTCCATATATTCCAAAAACTTCTGGAAAAAAAGGAACCGTTTAAAAGACTCATTATGCCTCACAGATTATACTTTGGGGTGTTTGCTTTCCAAAATGGGGTAATTTTATGGGCAATTCCATTGTCCTGGTACTCCAGGGCTTTCAAAAGTGTAATAGGTGGTTGAGAAATGAGATGCGTAATTTTTGCTCGTAGAACGTCTGAAGGTACTACATCAATGTTGGTGCTCTGTATGTGGCCAGGCTGTGTAAAAGTCTCACACATGTGGTATCGCCGTACTCGGGAAGAGTAGCAGAATGTATTTTGGGGTGTAATTTTGTTGTATGCATATGCTGTGTGTGAGAAATAACCTGATAATATGACAATTTTGTAAAAAAAAAAAATATAATAAAAAAAATCTTCATTTTGCAAAGAATTGTGGGAAAAAATTACAACTTAAAAAAACTCACCATGCTACTTACTTAATACCTTGGAATGTCTACTTTGTAAAAAGGGGTAATTTGGGGGGTATTTGTACTTCCCTGACTTGTTAGTGTCTCAAGAAATGAGATACACCTGATGTACTGAAGGCCTGATCAGATGTGATCAATTTTCAGCAATTGGCACCATAGTTTGTAGACTCTATAACTTTCACAAAGACCAAATAATATACACTAATGTGGGTTATTTTTACCAAAGATATGTAGCAGTATACATTTTGGCCAAAATCTATGAAGAAAAATTACTAATTAGCAAAAATTTATGACAGAAACAAAGAAAGGCATTTTTTTCACAAAATTTACGTTTTATTTTATTTATAGCACAAAAAGTAAAAAACCCACTAGTGATTAAATACCACTAAAAGAAAGCTCTATTTGTGTGGAAAAAAGGACGCAAGTTTCATATGGGTACAGTGTTGCATGCCTGAGTAATTGTCATTCAAACTGTGAGAGCGCTGAAAGCTGAAAATTGGTCTGGTCAGGAAGGGGGTGTAAGTGCACTGTATTGAGGTGGTTAAGTAATGCATACGTCTCTATCCTCTGTACACAATAGACATGGGCGCCGTCAATAAATTTGTTTCGTTCCATTCCGTTACGGTTCGTATTAGAATTAATTCGTACTTCGTATTTCGTGTCTGAAATTCAATTTTAATTCGTACGAATTACGAATTGTCGTTAGGTTCGTTAACTTGTACGAACGTTCTTTACGATGAATTTAAAGGCAAAAATATACCTCAATATGACAGTCGATGCTGATGGAAGTTTGGTTTTTATCCGAAATACGAAATTCCGTTGAAGAATTTCCTATCCGAAATACAAATTTTCTTTAGATAAGGGGCTCCCACCATCCCTGTGCTGTGCTAAATTCCTTCTGGGGATTCGTAAACAAAAGTTTGTATTTCGTACAAAATTCGGACGCATGGCAATTCGTATTTCGGATCATCCCAAACGTACGAATTTAGTGAAATTCATACGAATTTGAGATTCGTACGAAACTAATCGCACATGTCTAGTACACAATAGACTGATCTTTCTCACCCATGGTTCCTTCAGAGATTGTTAGGGGATCCTTGAACAATGAATAATTTCCATCTCTCAGATAAGTACCTCTGAGACCAATCATCTTATAGCTATCTCTGATAGCTATCTGTAAGAAGCCTAGAGGCGATTCAGTTCGCATTGTGCGCTATACAAGTATTTCATTCATTCATTCATTCTTCCCACTGACCATCATCTCAATATCCCATGAGCTGTAGATATAATGTTTGGAAGGGGTTCCCTGAGACCTGAAAGTTATTTTAGGGGTTCCTCCATGTTTAAAAGTTTGAGAAAGGCAGCAGTAGACCATGGATAATGTATACATCAACTGAAAAGGGTGTGAGGAAAAAAGCAAAACCTTTTCAGTTACCAATACTGTGGAATACTGGAATTCTGATAGGGTCTCTTTAAAGTTACAACCTACACTGCTATAGTTGGTACTCCCATGCTGTAGCTGAAGGGTGCTTTAAGTCCCCCCTTACATCAGGCTCCCCATCGGAGTTCCCCCTTACATCGGGGTCCCCATCAGAGTTCCCCCTTACATCAGGGTTCCCATCAGAGTTCCCCCTTACATCAGGGTTCCCATCAGAGTTCCCCCTTACATCAGGGTCTCCATCAGAGTTCACCCTTACATCAGGGTCTCCATCAGAGTCCACCCTTACATCAGGGTCTCCATCAGAGTCCACCCTTACATCAGGGTCTCCATCAGAGTCCACCCTTACATCAGGGTCTCCATCAGAGTCCCCCCTTAAATCAGGGGATCCATCAGAGTCCCCCTTTACATCAGGGTCCCCATCAGATTTCCCCTTACATCAGGGTCTCTATCACTGTACCCCTTTACATCAGGGTCCCCATCAAAACACTTTTTTAGTTAAGAGCGGGTTATATCCCCTGTCAGTGCACACACAGATATCGCATGGAACAGGAAATAGAAGGTTCAGCTCAGCTTGCATTTGGCGCCGTGTACTCTACAGAAAAAATATAAAAGTATAAAAATATAAAAGTTTGAGGATTTATGTTACAGAAAAAAAAATTAAATGTAGTTTTGGTTTATGCTGTGCCCAGAAGAGACATGTGGCAACAGCTATACTGACAGACGCATGGGCAAAGAGTTTAAAGCCCCGTACACACGAGAGGACTTATGTCCGACAGACTTCCGAAGGAGTTCTGCCGGAGTTCTGCCGGAGTTCCGACAGAGTTCTGACGGACTTTTCGGCTGAGCGGACTTGGCCACACACAATCACACTAAACTCCGACGGATTCGAACGTGATGACGTACGACTGGACTCGAATAAGGAAGTTCATAGCCAGTAGCCAATAGCTGCCCTAGCGTCGGTTTTAGTCCGTCAGAATAGCATACACACGAGCGAATTTTTCGAAGGGACCGGGTCCGGCGGAGTTCCGTTGGAAAAATTTGAAGCATGTTCCATATTCTAAAGTCCGTCAGACTTTGGTGAATCAAAAGTCCGTTGCAGCCCACACACGATCGAATAGTCTGACGGAATCAGTCCGTCGGACTTTGGATGTTGAAAAGTCTGCTCGTGTGTACGGGGCTTAAGACAAGAGACGGGCATGGCCTGATAGGGAACTGCGATACTAAGTCCCCATCAGGTCTGCTCTACTTTGATAATGCACAGGAGTGGGCAGGTCTTTAGTAAGGATGGGCTCAGGCGTGTTCGCAGCTCTACATGCCCGGAAGCTTACACTCTGTAGTACTAATCACAGAGAGTGAGACATTTCCAGATCCGTGGCTGCACAGATCAGGAAATGTCTCACTGCCTGTGATTAGAGCTGTGCAGTGTAAGCTTCCTGGCGGGCTGGGGCATGTGGAGCTGCAAACACTCCTGATCCCATCCTAATGCCACGTACACACGACCGGACTTTCCGATTCGATCGTGTGTGGGCTAATCCGGTAGTTTTTCCTCTAAAAAAAATCAGACGGACCTAGAAATAGAACATGATTAAAATCTGTCCGACGGACTCAATTCTTATCGGGAAATTTGTCTGTATGCTGGTCCGACTAACCAAATACGACGCAAGGGAAGCTATTGGCTATTGGACTTCCTTTTTTTAGTTCCATCTTACGTCATCATGTTCAAAATGAACAAACTTTCAAAACGGACTTAGTCCGTTTGTGTGTGGCCGTTCGGAAAGTCCATTGGAACTCCACCGAAAGTCAGTCGGGAAGACTGTTGGACCTAGTCTGCTGGAAAGTCCAGTCGTGTGTATGCGGCATTATGCCCTGTACACACGTTCCGATTATCGTAAGACAGATCGTTCACATTTTTTTACATACAACTAAGATCTAATACAACAGGGCAAAATGTGTGTAAGATTTTTGTCGTATGATTCTGGAAAAATCTTCCATTGTGCGTAGCTACATATTTTAAATGATGTCAAATACGTGTGACCCGTGTGTCCTAGTTTATTTTCGTGTTTCCGATCTTGCGTGGTGTTTGTCGAACAAATTTTATTAGACACATACTGTACTGAATACACGATTGTCGTATGATGGGCTGTCATCCGACCGAAGTTTTCCTGTTTGTCCCTTCGGATTTGGTTGGGCGGACTATCGTGAGCGGCTGTCGAAAGCTGCGTACTAACGATCAGAATATCAAACAATCTGTCCGAAAGCGACTTTTGTGGTCCGATAATCGGAACGTGTGTACGAGGCATTAGTCTCAATTACCAACAATTTACTAAATGGAGAACTGGCTGTATTTCTTTAAGTATTTGTTGCTGGCATAGTGATAGAACATGGCGGTAGTAAGAACTATCTGAATTTGTCACACGTTAGTAATGTCACTTAAATGCAGGTAGTGCTTAAGGGAACTACCACCAGAAATCTGGCCTTAGGGCCATTTGATTTATTAAAGAAATAGAAGTAGAGCATTTTTACGTTGCAAAATTAATTTTCACTTAGTAAATAAGGTGAAGATGCGTTGACTTCAATATTCCAACCACGTTTTAACAAAAATCCTATTTTATAAATTTAACTTACATATGATTGGCTGTTCTTTGCAAAGACTGGTTTCTCTCCACCTTATTCGCTAAAAATGCATGCGTAGTACTAACCCCCAAAGAAGCTGCTGAATTTTTCTGGGCTTAACGATTACCAGCTCGCACTTATTGTCCTTGTCAAGGGGTTCCCAGGGTTGATAACCCAGTAACTGTAGAGACCGACACTTGAATTCCTTGTTAGGATTTTTATTTTGCATAAAACAGTTGAACAAACTCAGTCTCTAAGTTGGGAAGAGAGGGTATCAGGGTAAAGTTTAGCTCAGGTGCCTGGAACTGCTGACGTCAATAAAAGTCTCTCTCACTGTACACAATCCAGGGAACAGCCGCTCGCAACTGGATCCTTTAGGTGTTGGATAAATCCTTAAAGCAGTTCTCCACCCTAAAGTGGAAGTTCTGCTCATCTGATCCCTCCCCCCCTCCGGTGCCACAATCTGCACCTTTCAGGGGGAGGGGGATGCAGTTACCTGGATAATCCAGGTATCTGCACCCACTTCCGGGACAGACCACCGCAGATGCCCCCCCGTTGTGTTCTGGGAAACACACAGTTCCCAGGACACAGCGGGGAGCAGCAGAGACGTGCAGCGCGACTCGCGTATGTGCAGTAGGGAACCAGGCAGTGAAGCCGCAACACTTCACTTCCTGATTCTCTGACAGAGGATGGCGGTGGGGGCAGCAGAGAGACGAGCAATCGCTCGTCATCTTCCGCTGACATTGCTGGACCCTGGGACAGGTAAGTGTCAATTTATTAAAAGTCAGCAGCTGCAATATTTGTAGCTGTTGGCTTTTAATATTTTTTTTAAGGTGCAGAACCACTTTAAGTTTAGGTTTAGCAGCCAACAGGTAATTCTAGCCTTTCAAAGTCTCTCACTCAGACTTGGTTGGAAACTTAGTTACAACTGGAAGGGTAGAAGTAGGAACTTTTCTTACTGTACCAGAATCTTTCAGCCGCTCTGGTGATACTGTAAGAATTGTGGATTCAATCAATGTCCATGGCAGCTCAGCTTCCAGGCTCTTACCGAGCAGCCAGCCTTGTGCGTGGCTCTCTTACTGAAGAGTCCTCCCCTGGTTGCGTGTAGAGTTGCTGGGCCTCTCCAAACCCGAGCCAGCACCGGAACACCTTAGAATCCTCCTTCCAGTTACTGCGCCTCGAACTAGCCAGTTCTGAGGCTCGGAAACGGATGGATCCGCACCCCAGGCCATGAGGACCCCTGGGGGCTGGTCAGGAGGACCAGGACCACGGAGTCAGCAACAGCTTCTGGACCGGATCCCAGAACCACGTGACTGCAGGCACCTTAAGTATCCTTTCCCGGATTACGCAGTGAGACAAACGCACCCACTGATTGGCTCTGAGATAGAGATTGGTACCCAATGCGTCCAACCAAACTGCGTTCTAAAGCCTCCCACAGGTGTACAACCCCACCCATGACCATGACCAGAACTTTTATACAGCCCAGCCAAGCTGATGCCAAAGTACAATTTAGCACAATTAACCCCAAAACTCACTACAGTTTTGAGCAAAAACTAAATTTAAATACATAGCATGTACTCGTTAGGAGTACCGGCGCTACACACTCCCCTCGGTCATTGAGACGATGTCCTCATCGTCTCGCTAAGGAGAAAATTTCCTAACACTACAAAAAATGTTGTTAAGCACCTGAGCTTTTAGAGGTGTTGGGATGGGGAAAGAAAGGGAAAACAGGTCTAAGATTTTCTACAGTAAAACATTTCACATCAACAGAATGTACCCATACCACCCAGTCCTATCTATCTACACCACCCACTCTCCGGCAGCTTGACAGACAATCTCGGTGAATCCTGAAAAAGAAACACAACAGCAATACGAACACATTACACTATTTCTTAGAAAGCAGAATTCTATCCCAGACTCAATAGAATTCTCTAAAACTCTAAAAAAGTCTAAAACTTTTTCTTTTTCCTAAAACGACTAAGTGCTTTAATTTGTCTTTTCCTGAAACAAAATAACCACTGTGCTTTGCGCCGACCCACACCACCTAGCGGTCAGAGCCACTGTAACTAAAAGTCCTTTTCTGAAAAATAAGTACTGTGACCCAGTTGGTAATCTAGACACGCAGCCCTCTTACAAGCTAACCTGCCTAAAATACCCACAGTCCTTATACTTTTCAAGAAAAATGCAATGAAGAGGGAGAAGAACACTTTTTGTAATCAAAGGCTCAGTCCAAAAGCAGTTAACCAGTAAAAATCGGGGATCTGGCAAAACGAAGTCTCTTCCATGTTCATCCACCGTAGTGATAAAGTACACAGCACTGTCTTTATGCAAATTACCACTTTATCCACATAAATGTGCCGACCATAGCTGCAGTGTTGCAGACATCCCAGAAAATGTTCACAAATCTCTTGGCAGAATGCCTTCTTACGAAGTGGCTTTGGAACTTTAAGGTAGTTCCAGACATCTTCCGCATACCACTTCTCACGATTTTCCTCAATGTCCATGATTTCCCTGGGCACATAAGGAAATTCAAGTCCATACTCTGTTGTCACCCACTTGTTCAGAAGTCTCTGAGACCTGGCAAGTCTCTGCAAATTGCGAGCAGTTCCATCCCCAGGGGGTATGCACGAATTCGGGGACTTTTTCACTAGTGCCGTAGCATCCTTTGCAAGCGTTGGTAAGTTTACAGGTTTTGGCAACAATGCACCACTAGCAGATGTGGTCTCCGCTCATGGAGCCACGTCCCCTGTGGTAAGGGCTAGCCAGCCTAAAATGTCAGCACAGGTAGCGGCCACATCATCCCCACATGCCCATAACAGTTCCTGAGACATTCCGTCAAACAGTTCCTCAACATTCTCAACTTCAGAAGAGGAATAGGAGGAATCCAAATCAGGAGTCCGGTGATTCCTCCACTAACACATAACTCCCTTCAGTCCCTTTCCCCACAAATGCCCCAGGTTGCTTTCTCTCGGGTGATCGCTTTCTTCCAATGCGCTGCAACCAGACTGGGGTATGGTCCTTTCTTGCAGTTACGGGAAGGCTTTCACAGGCCCACTTTCTCCAGAGCAGGCATGGTAGTGGACAAAGCTGTGTCCATGACCTCAGGAGTAGATTCTCTGGCCCGAAAAGAAGCAACGTCCTTCTTTAAAGCACCAGCAATGGTGGATGAAGCTGGAACAGTAGGCCTCACAGCTGGAGCATTCACGACAGCCTGCTCGGTTGCCACACTCGTGGCCCAATCCATATGATAAGCCCGAGGTGACTCAGTAGGCTGCTCCACTTTAAAAGCATAGTCCTGTAACTCCGACATCGAGCAAACGGTTGAGGACTGGCGATCAGGCCGTTACATCTTCCACAAAGTATACCGAGGGCCTCAATATCCCCGGCGGTATAGAGTATGAACCGCCCGTGCAGCAGCAGGTGGATTCCAGTGTCAGTCAGCACGGTGCCAGGCATCTGTATGCTGGTAGGACCTCTGACCGATGGCATCCTAGGTCCTGGAACAGATGGCACACCAGGGAAACGGAACTGTCAGGGACGCACTGCCCGTTCCAGAAGATGTGAGCCTATGCGAAAGCGCAAACCACAGACTTTGCGCATAGATGCACGCACTCGCGAATCACGGACTTCGCGCACAGGTACGCACGAATTGCGGTCCTCGAGCACGCATGTGCACATGCATGCGCATTAGCGCCCATTGGCACCCAAACAGTCTATAAAAGATGCTTTCAGTATGCCGCCCCTTGCGGTTTGATCTGCTCCTGTTACCCGTGTTCCTGACTCTGTGCCTGTATCCTGTTCCTGTGCTGACCCGGCTTCCTGACCTTGCTTCTGTCTCCAGTCCCGACCTCGGCTTGTTTGACCCTGCTATTCATCTGCCTGATTGCCTGTTGTCTAGACCCTACCTGGACTCCGACTACTCTCTGCCTGCCGCTTATGCTGTTACCCTGATGTGTGTGACCCAGCTAGTCTGACTACACTTCTGCCTACAAGCCTGCATCTGCCAACCTGCACTCGCTGTTCTGCAAACCTGCTCCGGTCCACTGGCACCCATTGTTCTGCAAACCTGCATCTGCGGATCTGCATCCATCACACCGGCTGGCCTGCATCCGCTGCTCTCCCTGTCTGCTGTTCCAGCTTCCACTTGGCGATACAGCTCCAAGTAGTGAGGACTAAACAGGCACCTTAACCTCACCATGCTCTTACCACCACTGTCTCCACTCCAGTGGTCTCTGAGCCGGGGTGGTACGGGAGGTCTCCCTCCGCATGTCAGGCTCACATATGAGGTATGTTACAGTATCAAACCACCATGTCTGAACCTGCTGGAGGGACCTCGCCTATGGACAATATCAGTCAACATCTTACAGCCCTTACTCAGACTATGAGGTCTCTACAGGACAGCTTCATCTGAGTGGATAAACAGATACAAGACCTGGCCATCCCACCATCCTCCTCCTGAATGATACAGTCTCCTGAGCCTAGAGTACCTGTTCCGGAGAGGTTCTCTGGGAACCAAAGCAAATTATGTGCATTCCGCAACGCATGTGAACTTTATTTTTCATTGCTACCCCAAACTTTTTCATCTGAAACCACCAAAGTAGGTTTTGTTATTGTTCTACTATGGAGAAAAAGGATCATTCTCTTCGGGCCCTGTGTTGATTACCGGGAATTAAATAAAATCACAAACCGGTACCCTCTGCCCCCGGTACCTGAACTTTTTCAAAGACTCAGGACTTCCTCTGTGTTCACCAAGTTAGACCTGCATGGGGGGCGTATAACCTGGTCCGTATCCATGCAGGAGATGAATGGAAGAGCGCTTTTCGCACTAGATTCGGCCATTACGAGTATCTAGTAATGCCGTTTGGACTATGTAACGCTCCTGCTACTTTCCAGCATCTAGTTAATGATGTTTTCAGAGATTGTCTGGACATTTATGTAGTTGTCTACTTGGATGATATTTAGATTTTTTCCTCATCTCTTGAGCAGCATCGAAAACATGTCAAGGATGTACATGGTTGTCTCCGCCAACACGGACTATATGCAAAGCCGGAAAAGTGTGAGTTTGAACGACAGAGTATCAGTTCCTTGGTCTAGTGATCTCAACAGAGGGATTCAAGATGGATCCGCAGAAAGTTTCAGCCATTCTGGATTGGCCTGCACCTTTGGACAAGAAGGGGGTGCAGCCCTTTATTGGCTTTGCAATTACGCGGCTAACCAAGCAAAATGTCCGGTTCCATTGGACCCCTGAGGTGTAGGCCGCCTTCACAAACCTAAAAGGACTTTTTACCTCTGCCCCTATTCTGTGGCATCCCGATCCTACTCTTCCTTATCTACTCGAGGTAGATGCTTCTGAGACTGCGGTTGGAGCTGTCATCTCCCAACGCCAGGGCCCCAAGGACTTGATGCACCCAATAGCCTTCTTCTACCGTAAACTTACCCCATCCAAAAGAACTATGACGTTGGGGACCGGGAGCTTCTGGCCTTTAAATCTGCCCTTGAGGAGTGGAGGTACCTTTTGGAAGGAGCAGCGCGCCCTATACTCATCTACATGGACCACAAAAACCTAGAGTATTTGAGAGCTGCCAAATGTCTGAGACCACGCCAGACACGATGGGCATTGTTCTTCTCTAGGTTTTCATTTCACATAACCTACCAGCCAGGCTCCAAGAGCACTAAACCAGACGCCCTTTCCCGAATGTTTGATGATCCAAAGGAAGTTCCAGTCCCAGACACCATTCTATCAGAAGGTAACTTCTTCCTTTTGCAAACTGGTCTAATGTCTGGCTTGAAGCAAGCCTCTGATGGTGTGTCCGGTCCACCCGGAATTACCCTATCACCCCGGGATGGATTGCTGTGGAAAGAGGACAAGATCTTTGCACCCGAAAAAGTCAGAGTCAGTGTTAAACTTGTGCCATTATCATCCCCTGGCAGGCCACTTCGGCGTACATAAGACTTTGGAACTGGTTCAACAACACAGAACCCAGAACCACGTGACTTTGGCACCTTAAGTACCCTTTCCTGGATTATGCAGCGAGTCAAACGTGTCCACGGATTGGCTCCGAGATAGAGATTGGTACCCAATGCGTCCAACCAAACTGCGTTCTAAAGCCTCCCACAGGTGTAAAACTCCACCTATGACCAGGCAGAACTTCTATATAGCCCAGCCAAACTGATGCCAAAGTACAATTTAGCACAATTAACCCCAAAACTCACTACAGTTGTGAGCAAAAACTACATTTAAATACATAGTGCGTACTCATTAGGATTACGGGCGCTACACATGTAATAGATCAGTGATGGCGAACCTTGGCACCCCTGATGTTTTGGAACTACATTTCCCATGATGCTCAAGGACTCTGCAGTGTGGTGGAGCATCATGGGAAATGTAGTTCCAAAACATCTGGAGTGCCAAGGTTCGCCATCACTGTAATAGATCAAGCACTTTAAAACACACAAATACCAAGGAAATCCCTCCCAAGTGGGACCCTAAACAGCAATAATAGGTATTTGGTCATCCCATTCCAAAAACATGAAATTTAACATAACGTTGGTCTTCCCTTTATGGCTATATCAGCCACTGCTCTTCTTTAAGGCTTTTCACAAGATTTCCGAGTGTGTCTGTGGACAATTGTCCCTAGAAATGTGTCCAGAAAAGCGCACTTTTACATGAACTGTGGTCATGTGACTTAATCAGCCAATAGGTTTTCAACTGCATCACAGCTACCTGCCTGCAGCCAGTGACAGTTGGTCAACTGTCTCAGGAGTTGCCTTGGGAGCTGCATTGCCTACTCATCTCAGCGTTGGATACGTCTATTCTCTGCGTTGAACTGAGGACTCATCAGCAGGCTATATTTTCTTATTTATAATATATACTTAGAAATACAATTGTATATTGATTTAGTTGTTTAGTTGTTTTATTTAATTAATTGGGCTATTTAAGGGGTTTGGGGAGAGGGGGGTAGGAAGGGTTAGGTACAGCATTATAGGGGGGGGGGGGTTGCTTACCCTACTGGGGTCATTTTTAGAGTGCTTACATTAAATAAGTAAAAATTATAATTTTATTACAGTAATTCATTAGTGTCTATACTTGTATGGATAGTCTTGTATAGATAGACTTGTCTAGATACACTTTATATAGATAGACCTGTATAAATAGACTTGCTGTATATAAATAGACTTGTATAGGTAGACTAACTGTATATAGATATATATACATTTATATAGATAGACGTTTATAGATACTTGTATAGATTGATTTTTATTTAAGAGCATAGTGGGGAAAAAAACACTATAGGTTATATATACTACACAAATTTATTTTTGTGTTCTGTCCTTATCTTTGTCTATTGGAAGCACAGCTCTAAGATGAGTGCAGGAAACTTCTCTAACAGGTACTACTAGAGATAGCTTGCTGTATGAAGATATCAGTTTTGGGTTTTTATAAGACCCAGGATTGTACTGATGTGTGCACATTAACCACTTGCCTACCAGGCCAATTCTGACATTTCTCTCCTACATGTAAAAATCATAATTTTTTTGATAGAAAATTACATAGAATCCCCAAACATTATATATGTTTTTTTAGCAAAGAGAATACAATGGCGATCATTACAACTTATTTATCTCACACGGTATTTGCACAGCAATTTTTCAAATGCATTTTTTTATGGAAAAAAACAGCTTTGTGCTTAAAAAAAAACAAAAAACAAAACAGTAAAGTTAGCCCAATGTTTTTGCATAGTGTGAAAGATGAAGTTACGCCGAGTAAATAGATACCTAACATGTCATGCTCCAAAATTGCACACACTCATGGAATGGCGCCATACTTCGCTACTTAAAAATCTCCATAGGCGACGCTTTAATTTTTTTTTACTGGTTAAATGTTTTGAGTTACAGAGGAGGTCTAGGACCAAAATTATTGCTCTCACTCTAACGTTCACGGCGATACCTCACATGTGTGGTTTGAACACCGTTTTCATATGTGGATGGGACTTACGTATGTGTTCACTTCTGCGTGCAAGCTCACGGGGCAGGGGCGCTAAAAAAAAAAAAATTTTTCATTTTACTTTATTTTAGCTTGACACTTTTTTCCCCCCCAATTTTTTTTTTTGATCACTTTTATTTTATTTCTATTATAACGAATGTAAACATCCCTTGTAATAGGAATATAGCATGACAGGTGCTCTTTACAGCAAAAGATGGGGTCAATAAGACCCCACATCTCACCTCTAGGCTGGGAAGCCTGAAGCCGCACCTTTTCATTTGAATGCAGAGGCCGGGTGTGATGTCATAACATCGCACCCAGCCTCTGAATGATCATAGAGACTCAGACAACCATCTGGTCTACCGTAAATCTCTATTCTGAACATCCGGGGCCTGCGGATCCTGTGTCCGACTTACTGATCATAGCGGTGAGTCAGTAGAAGCACCGGAGGACGGCGGGAGGATGTCCCCTCTCGCCTCCTGTAAGAACGATCAAGCGGCAGAACTGCCGCTATGATCATTCTTATGGTGCACAAATTCGCTGGCTCTAAAAGGTGATATCTGAATGATGCCTGTAGCTACAGGCATCATTCAGATATCCCCACTCAAAGCCGTGGACGTAATTTGGTGTACGGCGGGCGGGCGGGAAGCTACACTGATTTATTCTAACATAAACGTTACTGCACTTCTATAGACTATATAGACACAGATTGTTTTGTTTCATAATTAGATATTAACCACTTAACAACCGCCCATTGCCGATTAACGGCTTCAGGGTGGTTGTTTAACTCTGAGAGGCCGTTAATTAACGGCCTCCCAGAATTCTGCTCTCGCCCGCCCCCTGGGGCGCGCACACGAGAGCATCCGTGACCGCTGGGTCCAGTGGACCCGGCGCATCATGAATCACGGTAAACGGCCACTCATTGCAGCCGTTTACCACGTGATCGCTCCGTCAAAGTTCCTCCCTCTCTGTACCGATCGGTACAGCAGAGGGGGAAGAGATCGGTGTCAGCAGCGATGTGGGCTGCATCTGCAGTGCCCACATCCTGCTCACCGAAAATTAACCCCTCAATTCCCTGCCAACACTCTGCAATACCCTGCAACACTCTGCAATACTCTGCAATACCCTGCAATACTCTGCAATACCCTGCAACACTCTGCAATACCCTGCAACACTCTGCAATACCCTGCAACACTCTGCAATACCCTGCAACACTCTGCAACACTCTGCAATACCCTGCAACACTCTGCAATACCCTGCAACACCCTGCAACACTCTGCAATACCCTGCAACACCCTGCAACACTCTGCAACACCCTGCAACACCCTGCAACACTCTGCAATACCCTGCAACGCCCTGCAACACTCTGCAACGCCCTGCAACACTCTGCAACGCCCTGCAACACTCTGCAACGCCCTGCAACACTCTGCAATACCCTGCAACACTCTGCAATACCCTGCAATACTCTGCAATACCCTGCAATACTCTGCAATACCCTGCAACACTCTGCAATACCCTGCAACACTCTGCAATACCCTGCAACACTCTGCAATACCCTGCAACACTCTGCAACACTCTGCAATACCCTGCAACACTCTGCAATACCCTGCAACACCCTGCAACACTCTGCAATACCCTGCAACACCCTGCAACACTCTGCAACACCCTGCAACACCCTGCAACACTCTGCAATACCCTGCAACGCCCTGCAACACTCTGCAACGCCCTGCAACACTCTGCAACGCCCTGCAACACTCTGCAACGCCCTGCAACACTCTGCAATACCCTGCAACACTCTGCAATACCCTGCAACACTCTGCAATACCCTGCAACACTCTGCAACACTCTGCAACACTCTGCAACACTCTGCAAAACTCTGCAATACCCTGCAATACCCTGCAACACTCTGCAATACCCTGCAACACTCTGCAACACTCCGCAACACTCTGCAACGCCCTGCAACACTCTGCAACGCTCTGCAACACTCTGCAATGCCCTGCAACACTCTGCAATACCCTGCAACACTCTGCAATACCCTGCAACACTCTGCAATACCCTGCAACACTCTGCAATACCCTGCAACACTCTGCAACACTCTGCAATACCCTGCAACACTCTGCAATACCCTGCAACACCCTGCAACACTCTGCAATACCCTGCAACACCCTGCAACACTCTGCAACACCCTGCAACACCCTGCAACACTCTGCAATACCCTGCAATACCCTGCAACACTCTGCAACGCCCTGCAACACTCTGCAACGCCCTGCAACACTCTGCAACGCCCTGCAACACTCTGCAATGCCCTGCAACACTCTGCAATACCCTGCAACACTCTGCAACACTCTGCAACACTCTGCAACACTCTGCAACACTCTGCAACACTCTGCAACACTCTGCAACACTCTGCAACACTCCGCAACACCCTGCAAAACTCTGCAATACCCTGCAATACCCTGCAACACTCTGCAATACCCTGCAACACTCTGCAACACTCTGCAACACCCTGCAACACTCCGCAATACCCTGCAACACTCTGCAATACTCTGCAACACCCTGCAACACCCTGCAACACTCTGCAACACCCTGCAACACCCTGCAATACCCTGCAACACTCTGCAACACTCTGCAACACCCTGCAACACTCCGCAACACTCTGCAACACTCTGCAACACTCTGCAACGCTCTGCAATACCCTGCAACACTCTGCAATGCTCTGCAACACCCGCCAATACCCTGCAACACTCTGCAATGCTCTGCAACACTCTGCAATGCTCTGCAACACCCGCCAATACCCTGCAATGCTCTGCAACGCAATACTCTGCAACGCCATACTCTGAGATACCCAGCCATACTCTGAGATACCCAGCCATAGTCGGTGATACCCTGCAATACCCAGCCATAGACATCCCCCCCCTCCCGCCGCCCTCCGCCCTCCGGTGCTTCTACCTAATACGATCAAAGCCAGAATCTTTTTTTTTTTTTCAGGCTTCCCAGCTTAGAGGTGAGATGTGGGGTCTTATTGACCCCACATCTCACTGTAAAGAGGACCTGTCATGCCATATTCCTATTACAAGGGATGTGTACATTCCTTGTAATAGGAATAAAAGTGATCAAAAAAATTATTTTTGGGGAAAAAAAATGTCAAACTAAAATAAATAAAGTAAAATGAACAATAAAAATAAATGTTTTTTTTAAAGCGCCCCTGTCCCCATGTGCTCGCATGCAGAAGCGAACGCATACGTAAGTCCCGCCCACATATGAAAACGGTGTTCAAACCACACATGTGAGGTATCGCTGTGAACGTTAGAGCGAGAGCAATAATTCTAGCCCTAGACTTCCTCTGTAACTCAAAACATATAACCAGTAAAAAAAATTAAAATCGTTGCCTATGGGGATTTTTAAGTAGCGACGTTTGGCGCCATTCCACGAGCGTGTGCAATTTTGAAGAGTGACATGTTAGGTGTCTATTTACTCAGCGTAACTTCATCTTTCACATTATGCAAAAATTGGGCTAACTTTACTGTGTTTTTTTTTTTAAGCACAAAACTGTTTTTTTTCCAAAAAAAAGCATTCGAAAAATTACTGCGCAAATACCGTGCGAGATAAAAAGTTGCAAAGACCACCATTGTATTCTCCAGGGTGTGTGCTAAAAAAAACATATATAATGTTTTGGAGTTCTATGTAATTTTCTAGCAAATAAATGATAATTTTTACATGTAGGAGAGAAATGTCAGAATTGTCCTGGGTGCTCCAGAACACCTGATGGCGCTCCATGCATGTTGGGCCTCTGTATGTGGCCACACTGTGTAAAAGTCTCACACATGTGGTATTGCCATACTCGGGAGTAATAGCAGAATGTGTTTTGGGGTGTAATTTGTGGTATGCATATGCTGTGTGTGAGAAATAACCTGATAATATGACAATTTTGTGAAAAAAAAAAAGTACAAAAAATCTTGATTTTGCAAAGAATTGTGGGAAAAAATGACAACTTCAAAAAACTCATCATGCCTCTTACTAAATACCTTGGAATGTCTTCTTTCCAAAAAGGGGTAATTTGGGGGGTATTTGTACTTTTCTGGCATGTTAGGGTCTCAAGAATTGAAATAGGCCGTCAGTACTTCAGGTGTGATCAATTTTCAGATATTGGCACCATAGCTTGTGGACTCTATAACTTTCACAAAGACCAAATAATATCCACCAATTTGTACTTATTTTTACCAAAGATATGTAGTGGTATAAATTGTGGCCAAAATTTATGAAGAAAAAATTACTAATCTGCTAAATTTTCTAACAGAAACAAAGAAAAATTCATTTTTTTACAGAATTTTCGGTATTTTTTCTTTTATAGCACAAAAAATAAAAAACCCAGCGGTGATTAAATACCACCAAAAGAAAGCTCTATTTGTGTGAAAAAAAGGACAAAAATTTCATATCGGTCCAGTGTTGCATGACTGAGTAATTGTCATTCAAAATGCAAGAGCACCGAAAGCTGAAAATTGGTCTGGTTATTAAGGGTGTTTAAGTGCCCAGTGGTCAAGTGGTTAATTTGGTGCTAACACTGCATGTTTTTATTTTTGTAATTTCTGGATAAATTATCATTTTAGTGTGAGCTGCTTAAAGTGGACCTTTAGTCATTTTTTCATCTTGCCATCTATTAAATCTTCTGCCCTTGTTGTTTTAACTTTAGATAGTAAAACATTTTTTTTTTCTGCCAGTAAATACATTATACAGCCCACTTCCTGTTTCTTGTCTGGTCATTAGCCTAGGCTTATGACATCGTGCACAGCTCTCTCTCTCATTCTTGTGAGAGTTTTCCAGGAAGGGAGGGGGTATGAGTCATTAGTGGGCCAATGAGAGTTGCAGGGCTGCAGAGCTGGAGGTGTGTCTGTGTAAATCCAGGAAGTGAACAGGCAGCAGATTCAGTTGCCCACAGTTAAAACGGTTGCAGCCAGACTTAGTGGGGGAGATTTCTGCAGCATATTTGGCATGTACAGAATCACAGTATATATAAAATAATATGCAAAGTGGTTGGAGGGAAGCTTCAGAATGGCAAAGATGTTTTTATTACAATTTATGTGAGCAGACTGCAGTTCCTCTTTAAGTATGCTCTTCTTTTCTTTTTTTTTTTAGGAAGAGAATAATTAATTGTAATTATTAAACGTATTTAATTATTTTACATTGATTGTTCTCTGCCGAAAGGGTCCTATATATTTCAACTTCATACTGATTGTGTTACTGTGGATATGTTCTCTTTTTTTTTTTTTACATTCAATTTTTTATTTAGTTATCAGAACATAAAATAACAAATAAAGACATTAAGAAAAGTATAACAAGGTTCACACAATTACAGTTACCTAGTATAGCGAATGCATTTTTGATAAATACATTAAGTCAGTATAATAATCGTGAATAATCCTTCAAATTCATATCTTTAAATTCAGTTTCTAGCTAGTAAGAATAAACCCTTTTCACCCCTACAGGAGCAAACTGTGAACAGGTCTATTCTAACATGAATAAACATGTTAGAATAGACCCCCAAGGCACCCCCCCATGTTGAGGGCACGCGGTCTGGTACGGCTCAGGGGGGGGGGGGGGGGCGCTCGCTCGTCCCCCCCTTTCCCGGCCGGCCGGGTAGCATGCTCGGACAAAGGTCTGATGTGGACCTGGGGGGGGGGACCCCCACGTCGTTTTTTCAGCATAGGGGTTGCTCTCTAAGTCCATACCAGGTGATGGGGCCAGCGACGCCTCCTTCGCTGGCCCCGTCTACCTGGAGACGCGCTCAAAATAAGCGGACTTTCCTCCGCGTGTGTGGGCGAGTCCGTTCATTTCAAAAGTATGGCGGATAGTCCGGCGGACTTAGTACGCCGTATTAGTCCTCTGAAAAAGTGCCGCGTGTGGGCAAGTAGCCCGTTCGGAAAGTCCAGCGGACAGTCGGCTACGTGTGTACGCGGCATAACTGTAGGGGGAGGGGACTCCAAGGGGAGGAGACTGATCGGTGTTCCTCTGCACTGGGAACACAGCATAGGTCTCCTCTCTTCTGACACAATGTGGATCTGTGTGTTTACACACACAGATCCACGGTCCTGCTGTGTTCACAAGCAATCGTGGGTGCCCGGCGGACATTACGGCTGCCGGGCATGCGCATTGGGTGCCTAGCGACACGGCGGGTGTGCACGCATACCCCCTAGAGGTTCAGAAAGTAAAAGACGACATATGACAGCAGCCCGGAGGGACAAAGGGGTCCTGCCGCCGTCATATGACTATATGCGGTAGAGAAGGGGTTAAAGAGGAGGTCTGCTCAAAAAAAAAAAAAATATATAATAAAAGCCAGCAGCTACACATACTGCATCTGCTGGCTTTTAATAATAGGACACTTAGCTGTCCTGGGTACAGCTATGTCGGCACCGCAGCCAATGTTTCCATTGGCTCTTGGGTGCTGCCGCCGCCATTGCTGGTAAGGGAACCCAGCAGTGTAGCCTTACGGAGGAGGCCCTGCTCCTCTCTCCTACTGGCCCGGTGACAGGGGGAGGAGGAGGGAGCCCTGCAGTGACGTCACGGGCCATGACGCGGACTCACGAAAGTGGGAACTCCCCCCAAAAGGTGCCAATTGTGGCACCGGAGGGGGAGAGGAGACAAATGAGCGGAAGTTCCATTTTTGGGTGTAACTCTGTTTTAAAGCTGGCTACACATTATACAATTGTCTTGTACAATTTTCATTAGCTTTACCAAAGCCATATAATATGAGGTTAAACCTAAACACTTTCAATTTGTATACAATCAGACAGGACCCCGGACAAAAAAATTGGATAATGTGTAGCCAGCTTTAGCCATTGGAGGACAGGCAGGCTGTGTTCCCAGCACAGCCAGAAAACTGACCATGCTGCTGAAATAGGAAAGCAGAGGGACTGGCAGGATACCAGGTATTTCACACAGAGGAAGATATACAAAGAGAACAGGATACATTTAAACAAGTGCATGGTACAACGGACACATATCAGTAATATGAAATGTTGGGTTAACATACACTTTAGGTATCACCTATATAATACATGAACAGACATATGAAATTTCATGATTATAGAATTGACAACCAAGAAGCAGAGGATATAGAAGATCAGCTACTGAGGAGGACGGAGTTCGCAGACATCACAGCAGATGAGCGAGCCGCCTTCTACCATTTAATTGGTAAGGTTTTTTTTTTCCTTCTTTAAACATAACATCTTTTCTAAGAGATTGTTCACACTAACTTTGGCCTCTGAAAAGCGATCTGCGTTCAAATAGCTCTTCAGAGAGCATTTCACAGACGGTGAGAAGTCCTTGTATTGCTTCCTCATCATCTGCTTTAAAGTGGTATTAAAGCTTTTTTTTTTTTTTTAAATAGCAAACATGTTATACTTAAAGAGGGAGTCCACTGAAAAAAAAAAAAAATTATTAAAAGCCAGCAGCTATAAATACTACAGCTGCTGACTTAATAAATGGACACTCACCTGTCCCAGGGTCTAGCGATGTCAGCAGCTGAGGCCGATCAATCACTTGGCTCTCGGCTGCTGCCGCTGCCATTCTCGGTGAGGGAATCAGGAAGTGAAGCTTTGCGGCTTCACTTCCCGTTTCCCTACTGCGCATGCGCGAGTCGTGCAGCACAATGGGAATGGTCCGCGCTGTCTCTGGGACCCGTGTGTGTCCCAGCAAACAGAGCGGCAGGACAGGAAGAAGCATAGACTCCCGTGGAAGTCTATGCCCAAGTGTGGGTGCAAATTCCTGTCATAGACAGGTATCTGCACCCCCCTCCCCCTGAAAGGTGCCAACTGTGACACTGGAGAGGGGGGGGGGTTCCGATGAGCGGAAGTTCCACTTTAGGTTGGAACTCCACTTTAACCTGCTTTGTGAAGTGGTTTTGCACAAAGCAGCTCTGATCCTCTTCTTTTTGGGTCCACTGCCAGCATTCCTGGCCCCTCCGCCACAAGCGATGCCCCCAGAGAAAGCCTTTTCTAAGAGATCGTTCACACTAACTTTGCCCTCTGAAAAGTGATCTGCGTTCAAATAGCTCCTAAGAGAGCATTTCACAGACGGTGAGGAGTCCTTGTATTGCTTCCTCATCTGCTTTAAAGTGGTATTAAAAATTAGTTTTGTTTTAAAAATAGCAAACATGTTATACTTACCTGCTCTGTGCAGTGGTGTTGCACAGAGAAGTTTTGATCCTCTTCTTTTTGGGTCCACCGCCGGCATTCCTAGCCCCTCCGCCACAAGCAATGCCCCCAGAGAAAGCTGCTTGCCCTGGGGGCTCCGCTGCATGTTCGCTCCCAAGTTGCTGCTTTATGCGTCCATAAGGCACATAGAGCCGTGGCTCCGCTCCCCCTCACTCTCTCCTCATTGGCTCAGGGGCTGTGATTGACAACTGGGCTCCCACTGCTGTCTCAGCCAATGAGGAGGAGTTCTGGGACAGGCGAGGCTATCGTGAACATCACTGGATTGGAGGGAGCTCAGGTAATGATTGGGGGAGGGAGGCACTGCGCACAGAAGGTTTTTAGGTAAAAAAAAAAAAAACAAAAAAAACCTTCAGCTTTTAGAACCTTTTGAAGCTTGCACTGGCACCGCAACTGTGTGCATTGCACAAAGTAGTGGGCATCTCCAGAGCGACATTCCATTGAGCCGATTGTGTTTGTTGGGCACTACACCAGGGAGTCCTGGAGCAGAGCATCAGCGGAGCATCGGACTATACAGTCACGCTGTCAGGGGGCTGAGGCATGTCTCCTTTAAGAAAAGGGGAGGGGCCTCAGCACGAGACGCACTCGCCGGGAGAGAAGGAGACGAGGGAGGAGGAAGTTTTGTCAATCGTGAGCGGCGGGGAGAAAGATTACACACTCGCACCGCTCTGTCCTCCTTCCCTATATTATAATGGTGGCACCAGCAGCATTAACGGCGTTTATAGCGCAATCGCAGGAGGTGGCGGCAGCACAAGGGGAAGACTGGCTGCAAGCACAAGTCGCAGCCATCCTCAATAGTGGCGGTTCGGCACAGAGTGGGGGGGGACTCGGAGGCTCCACGTGCGCGGCGTTCCCGGCCGCCAGAGCGGAGGTACGGTCCACACCCCCCCCAAGCGAGCACCAGCCCAAGGGAACCAGGCGGGGAGACAGCAGGACGGCTCAGCGCAGAGGTCGGAGCGCAGGGATGGGGGAGCCCAGCACAGCGCAGGGCTCAACCCCCCCCCCGGCTCGTCATAGATGCCAGGAACGATCGGCCGTGGCTGCAGGAGGGAGCTCGAGTAGCCAGACGGCCCAGCGGGGAACAGCCATGCGTCGGAGGGCTGGCCAGGTAGCCGAATCGGCCAGCAGCCCTGCAAGAGCCAGAGGGAGGGACGTGAGGAGTACAGTGACAGCGGTGAGCGGGGGTGGAGAGAAGACACCAGTGGCCCAGCCCAGTCTGAGAAGCAAGAGTCCATCCAGGCAGCCAACGAATGGGTCTGGCGGGTCGACGTAGTGAACAGGAAGAGAGCAACACCGCAGATCCCCGGCAGCGAGAGCGGGACCCTCTGGGGTGCAGCCAGCTGTCGTGCGGCAGGAGGAGACAGCGACAGATCGGAGGGAGAACTGTCCGGGTCGGAGAGAGACGAGGACCAGGGACTTTCTTCAGTGGTGGATTTCGGTGTGGCGGCTGATGTGCCCAGTCCCGGGCAGCCCGGTGAGTGTACTTCCACTTTATCTGTTTCCTCTTTATTAGAACAGTTGTTGGAGCGGGGCAAGACAGGTGGGTCCCCCGGGGAGGGTAGTTCTTTGGGGGTAAGCGGGGTCAGGCCCCACACTGAGCAGCCCAAGGAGGTAGGGAAGAGGGCGACAGGGTTACAGGATTTATTGCTGGGTTTGCGGGAGCTGGTACAGCGCTTTGAGCCGACCGGGGGGACAGTTCGTCACCAGCGCAGGCGTGGGCCCCACTACAGGGTAAGGAGAGTATGCCAATGGTTACGCCCCCAACAGCGGTCACGGATAGGGCTGAATCGGTGGCTAGGGCAGCAGAAACGGGGACGACGGTGGACGTTTCTCCCGCAACAGCGGCCAGTGTCGCGGCTCCGGATATCCGGGAGAAGACAGGAGAGAAGAAGTCGGAGTCAGTTAGATTGGCAGACTCCTCCAAGAGCAAAGTTTACATCTGTTTTGAGATGGGCTCCCAATGGGCTCTCAAAACATAAGTAAAAGAAAAAATTTGGAAAGGGGAGTATGTGGATATATTCACATTGTTACCGCTGGAGAAGTTCAATCTGGATAGATTGAAGCCGGAAGACAGCAAGGAGGAGGACGAGGAGAAACGGAGATACAGACTGATACTACAGACTTTCTCGAACTGGCTTCAGGCATTCGCCATCTTGGCAAGCGTGGTGGGGGAGAAGGCCCCCAAACACTGCTCGGCTTTGTTTGTATACTTAGAAGCTATTAGTGAGGCGCACTGGACATATGGTGGGGTGGCATGGCTGCGTTATGACGAACAATTTCGGCAGCGGATGGCCGTCCGACCGTCACTACAATGGGACCACAAGGATATTAGCATGTGGATGAAGCTTATGACGGCAGCGAGGGCTCCTAACCATTTTTTTCAGGCAGGGGTCGGAGGTAGCGTAGCTCCAGAACAGCCAACCGACAAGAGATGGGGCTTCTGTTGGCAGTTCAACAAGGGCACATGTAAGTTTGGCGCAAACTGTTGATTTAAGCACACGTGTTCCGGCTGCGGGGGATCCCACATGCTCTCAAAGTGCTTCAGAAGAGGGAAAGGGTATGGCGGAGAACCTGCGAATAAGAGGGATGACGCCGGTGCGGCTGGAAAGGATGCGTCCTTTCCTCAGTAGGTACCCTGACTGACAAGCGGCCCAGTTATTGGAATCAGGTTTTGCGCTGGGTTTTAAAATACCTTGCCATCTGGCGGTAGCTTCTCCCATAGAGTATAATTTACGTTCAGCCCTGCTGCATCCGACAGTGGTCACGGAAAAAATAGAAATAGAAGTGAAACTGGGGCGCATGGCCGGCCCTTTCACTTCAGTTCCTCTGCCAGGCCTGGTGGTATCCCCCTTGGGAGTAGTTCCCAAGAAGGAGCCGAACAAATTTAGACTGATTCACCACCTGTCATTCCCGAAAGGTGGATCTGTCAATTATTCGATTGCACCGGAGGTGTGTGCGGTAACATACACTTCATTCGATGCAGCGATATCATGGGTTCGTCGATACAGGCAGGGGTCCCTGAGGGCAAAGGCTGATGTTGAATTGGCTTTCCGGCTTTTACCAGTTCACCCTGAAAGCTTTCGTTGGCTGGGCTGCACGTGAAATGGGGCATACTATGTGGACCGTAGCCTCCCAATGGGATGCTCAATCTCATGTGCGTTCTTTGAAACGTTCAGCTCCTTTTTGGAATGGGTGGTGCAGGACGTCTCTGGGATCGGTTATTCACTATCTGGACAATTTTTTATGTGTCGGTCCACCGGGTTCCAACGTTTGTACCGTCCTATTAGGGACATTACAGCACATAGCGGAGCGGTTCGGGGTTCTGTTAGCCCCAGGCAAAGCTGAAGGCCCCACGTCTAACATAGTATTCCTCAGAATTGAAGTGGATTCCATGGGAATGGAGTGCCAATTGCCGTTGGACAAACTGGAAAATCTCAAGGCGGAGGTATGTGGGACCATTGGACGGCATAAAGGTGCAACTGAAGCAATTACAATCGCTATTGGGAAAGCTAAATTTTGCTTGCCGAATAATTCCCATGGGCAGGATGTTTTGCCAGCGGTTGTCGGCGGCAACTGCTGGGGTCAAAGCCCCCACTCATTTCGTGAGTCTGAACAGTGAGCACAGGGAAGATTTGTGGGTGTGGCCTGATTTCCTGGAGTCATTTAACGGGCACGCCTTGTGGATGTCGGGCCCCATCAGCAATTGGGATCTTGAATTATTCACGGATGCTGCAGGCTCCACAGGATATGGGGCTGTCTTTCAAAGGCAATGGAGCGCCGCCCGGTGGCCCACATCTTGGGGATAAGCTGGGTTCTTGAAGAACCTAGTCCTCCTTGAGCTGTTTCCAATTGTTGTGGCAATGGAAATATGGGGGGAATCGTTCCGTAATCTGAAGGTGCTGCTCAACTGTGATAACCTGGGGGTTGTACAGGTGATTAATCGGTTGTCTGCCAAGTCTATGCTGGTGGTCAGGTTGCTGAGACATCTGGTACTGCGGTGTTTGAAATGTTATGTTCTCATCTGCGCTGTACATCTACCAGGGGTGGAGAACACCTTAGCTGATGCTTTGTCTCGTTTCCAGTGGGACAGACAGGTTTCGGGAGTTGGCACCAGACGGGGAGCAGCAGGGGGTCACCTGCCCCGACTGGATGTGGAACGTTGCCTTGGGAACGCAGCTAGGTGGATTCAGCGCTCAGTGAGTAAGGCCACTTGGGACGCCTATTCCAAGGTATGGCAGGAATGGTATGCATGGTTGCGCAGTCTGGAGATCTCCCCCAAGGGCCAGGAGTTAGTCCACGCGGTTCTCTATTTTCTCAACAGGGGATTTGAGAGGGACATCTCGGCAGCTGCCATCGACAATAAATTGGCAGGTTTGGCCTTTCTTTTTAAATTGCAGGGGCTACGGGACTATACTAAAGATTTTTGGGTGAGGCAAACAGTAAAGGGATACAGGAGAGCGCATAAGAAAAGGGGCGGGTGGCGCCCAGTGTCATTTGGAGTACTACACGGCCTATTCCGGCAGCTGGCCACCATTTGCAGTTCTGAGTTTGAGAGTGCCTTATTCCAGGTTGCCTTTGTATTAGTGTTTTTTGGGGCGTTAAGGGTATGTGAGCTAGTCAGCCCTTCAAAACAGGCGCAGAGGATTTGGAGCACTTCCAAGATTCAATTAGGATATAGATAAAACGGTCAAAAACAGATCATGCTGGTAAGGGCATTCAGCTAGAAATTTTTCATATTACAGGGTCACACATTTACCCCGTGAGCGCGGTGCAATCTTTTAGGGACATGCGTCCGGGGTTTACAGGCCCGTTTTTGATGCATGCGGATGGGTCGGCCTTGTCAAAGTTTCAGTTTATAGCAGTGTTCAAAAAATCTTTAGCGGCTGGTTAGGATCCCAAGAGCTATGTCTCCCATTCTTTCCGTATAGGCGCTGCGACAGAGGCTGCTAGGGCTGGGCTTAGTCAAGAGGCGGTAAAGCGCATCGGGAGGTGGGATTCAGACAGATTCAAGCTTTATATTTGGCCACACTTGTTACAGACTTGTTAAAGCTGTAGTTGTTGGTGTTCGTGTTTGTTGTTGGGGGGAACTCATTATTGTGTTTGTCATCTTTTTACTTCACGGGTGTAGAAGTGGGGCTGGTTTGGATCCTGGGCCACTCCTTCATTTACTGGCGTGCCAGACGAGCTGATGTTCGGCAGAATGGTAGGCAGTTGGGCATCCCCAGACACGAGGCTCAGGTCAGATGGATCGGGGTACCGGGTATGCTTTGGAACAGGGTGAGGTCAACAGGTTCGCCCGCTTGGATAGGGCACCTGATGTGGGGCAGGACGTCCTGGCGGTGGGCTTGGTCAGCAAAAAAGGTTGATAGGGCCTGAGTAAAAGTTAATAAGGAGGTTAGCAGATTCATTGTTAGGAATGGGGGTGTGACCATACGGCATAGGGAGTTAGAGGTGGAGACATGGATGTACCTTAGAAGCGACGGGGTACACCTTAATGAAGTGGGAACCGATCTTTGGGCTCTTGGCTTGCAGGACGGTGTACAACGTGCTTTGAGGGTGTGGAGGTGCTCGCAATAGTAAGGTTTTACTCCTTTCGTGCTGTGGCAGTGGTTTGGGTCTGTGAGGAGGAGGAGATGTATGTTATATGGAGATATACCATGGTTGTTACCCATCTGGGGTATCCGGTACCTTCCGGTTAGAGGGGGTTAACCAGCCAGGGGGAAAAAGGTAGGTCACTGCGAAAGTTGGGTACCATCTCACAATCAGGGGGTTGAGACTGGAGACCTAAAGTTGATACGAAGTTTGTCGCAGTGACCAGTGGTGTGTGTTCCAGTCCAAGACCCCAAAAAGTACAGAGAATGTTATTATAAAAGTTATTTTAAAATGCTATTTATTTATGTTTATGTTAATTTGTTAATAAAAGGCCGGCAAGGCCATTTACTCCAATACCTTGTCACGTTTTTTTGTGGGGAGGGATCGGAGATTTTGTTAGGGGGATGGAAGAGACTGGGGGGATAAGTCCTTCACATGCCAAGGGAGTCCTGGAGCAGAGCATTGGCGGAGGGACAGCATGACGTGCGGACTGCACAGTCACGCTGTCAGGGGGCTGAGGCATGTCTCCTTTAAGAAAAGGGGAGGGGCCTCAGCAAGGGACGCGCTGGCCGGGAGAGAAGGAGGCTAGGGGGGAGGAAGTGTTGTCAGTCGTGAGCGGCGGGGAGAAAGATTCCCACCCACCCTCCCTTATTTAGGGTTAATTTGAAAGGATGCAGTACAAACAGGCTGGGCAGTGGTTTGAGTCTGTGAGGAGAAGGAGGAGATGTATGTTATATGGAGATATAACGTGGTTGTTACCCATCTGGGGTATCGGGTACCTTCCGGTTACAATGGGTTAACCAGGAAGGGGGAAAAAGGTAGGTCACTGCGAAGGTTGGGTTGCGACTGGAGACCTAAAGTTGATACGAAGTTTGTCGCAGTGACCAGTGGTGTGTGTGTTCCCCTCCAAGACCCCAAAAAGTACAGAGAAGGTTATTATAAAAGTTATTTTAAAATGTTATTTATGTTTGTTAATTTGTTAATAAAAGGCCAGCAAGGCCACTTACTCCAATACCTTGTCACGTTTTTTGTGGGGAGGGATTGGAGATTTTGTTAGGGGGATGGAAGAGATGGAAGTCCTTCACATGTCATGCAGGGGATATAATTCTTGCAGCGGGTACAAAGCAAAACATTGCGACTTTGGCATTTGTACACCCCCAGCCGTTCCCTCTGCAGCTAAAATGGGAGCAAATGGGGGTGGTAGAAATGTAGCTCAACTGTAGGGTTTTACTGTTCCTCAACCACTAGTGTGGTTTGTACAAAAGCAGAGTATGACTATATCAGGTTATTTTCATTAATTAAATACTACAGTCCTGAATTCCATTATTTCTATTTGTTACTGCAGAAAATCCTCACATTCTGGAGCTCCTGAACACGGATTCATCTCTGTGTATGTCAGACAAAGTAAATATGATTTCTGGTATTTAGTAATGATAGCAAAGGATGTTACATAACTATCTTCACAATAGGAAACATGAAGTAAACTAATCTGAGAAAACCAGGTCAGAATATTCTCTAAGGCTAGGTTCACATATTGGAGATTCCAGCATGCTGCGTATGCACAGGCATAGCAGCCTAGTCATTTGAATGGGCTCCTATACCTGTGGGAAATGCCAGAAAAATGTCCCTGCGCCTTTTAAAAAATAACTGCTGCACATGGTAAATGTGTTTTCCAAAATCGAGCTGCATTTTCAGATGCGTGGGGGGTGTCATTGAAAATGAATTGCACCCCTGCGTGTCTGCCAAAGAGCAGAGTGTTTTATATATGTGAACCTAGCCTAAAATTGGCCATTATTAGGGGCTGTAGTAGTGAACTAGGTGTTTGCATTAGTGAGTGGTATGACGTTTTGTTTAGGGCCCTTTCACACTGATGCATTTTCCATGCATTTTTACCGTGCTATAAACGCAGGAATAAGGAAATGCAATAAAAATAGGATTTTTTTTGTCATACTTACCTGTAAAATATTTTTATTTGCGTACATCATGGGACACAGAGTCAGGCTAATATTCATTACCTACTGGGACATCCCAAAGCAATAGCCTTGAGGGGAGGGAGACACCCTGCCAAACAATAGCCATCAGAACTTATACGGCAGCCCGCAGTACACTGCTGCCGCAAGCCGAATCCTCTGCTGCTTGAACATCCACTTGATAAAATTTTGTGAACGTATGCACTGAAGACCAGGTAGCAGCCTTACATATCTGAGCCAGAGATACCTTTTAAATCTTTTTATTTTTAACATGCTAATTCCATACAGAAGAAAAAAAAATTTCAAGCGAAAAATACAATAAACTACGTAAAAGAAAAATTACCATTAATTCATTTCTCAATTTACATATACAGAAAGAAAAAAAAGAAACAACAACGACAATAAATCGCCAAGAACCCCACAAGAGACTAAAAAAACAAACCAACAACAAATGAACATATACCTTAGACCAAATTTCCAATTGCATTCGTATTGTTCGATTATTATACATCGATCTCTTCAACCCCACCCCCCCCCCCCCCTCTCCCTCATCATACATCAACCATCATAGAGTAAATTACTCAAGTCAAGCCAGAGATGCCATATTTAAAAAAAAATATGTTTATATGCAAGACTTTCTTTTCTTAATATATAATTTATTTTATTACCCCATTGTTTATGGGTTGGTGGAGTCTTATCAATCCACTTTTGTAAAATGAGTTTGCAAGCTAGATAGAGAGATCTGGTCCACATTATATGCATCTCTACAGGAAGAATTCCATCTAGAATTATTCCCAATAGTGATAATTTGGGGGTATTTATTATTTCTGTCCGTGATATTTTATGTAAGGTTAAGAATACTTTCTCCCAATATCTACAGAGTTTGGGACAACGCCAAAGCATATGGATAAGGGAACCGTTGGATACTGAGCATCACGGACATAGGGGTGATGCGTATTTTCCCCAAACAAATTTTCGTGGGGTATAGTGAGTTCTGTGTAAAATAAAAAGCTGGGTCAAATACTGGGATGGTGAAATGGATACCTCAGGTAAGATCTCCATAGCTTGAGTCCATTCATCTTCATTGAGATCCATCAAATCCCTTTGCCAATGAATAAGATTCTTAGCTTGTCCATCTACCTTCACTATATTTAATAAAATATGGCAGAGATCCCCTATTAGACCCTTTAATAAGCCGCATTGAGGTTGCTTTCAGTAGGATCTCTGATGGATTATATTGTAATTGAAATGTTAGAGTTTGGCTAAGTAAAGCGTGGTGAATCTGAAGATACTAATAAAAGATACCCTGTGATAATTGGAAACGTTCTTTCAGTATACTGAAGGGCAATAAAGTGTCCCCTTCAAATAACCGATAAAGAAAAGAAAGTTTTTCCTTCAGATATACTGAAACCATGTAGTGCAAGGGCCTGCCTGATTGCATACAAATTGAAACTCCTAAGGTTTGACCTTATATTATATGGTTTTGATAAACCTGAAGGAAAAACTCAGCAGAAAAACTGATAGTGTATATGGGGCATTAGAATTATGATATTTTATTCAACTCCGGTAAGCAATAATTCTCCCATATTGGCATATGTCTTGTATAACCCTTATGCTGCGTAATCATACGTATCGTTTCCCATAGTTTATGAATAGGGTTGAGCGGACACCTGGATGTTCGTGTTCGGCCGAACTTCGCAAAAAAGTTAAAGTTCGGGACCCAAACTTGACCCCGAACCCCATTGAACTTAAAATAACATAAAATACATAAAAATAAAAAATAATATACTGGAGGCTCCCTTCTCAGAAGAAGAGGTACAGGGAGTCATTAAGAACCTCAAATCAGGTTCTGCTCCAGGCCCCAATGGTCTCCCTATTCCCTATTACAAGACATTTACCACAACCCTGACTCCACATTTGGCACAATTTTTTAACGCAAAGACACAGGGAACCCCACTTGATCCTCACCTAAACACAGCCTATATTGCAGTAATACTGAAACTGGATAAAAACCTGTAAGAAGTCAGTAATTATAGACCCATCTCCCTCATCAATAGCGACTTAAAAATTCTTACCAAACCCCTTGCAAATCGTCTAGCTTCCTTCATTAACCGATATATTCATAAGGATCAAGTGGGGTTCATCCCAGGCAGACAGGGCCCTGATCAGATCAGAAGAGCCATAGACATAGTCTCCATCCTCCAGACAAATTAGCCAGGAGGTCCAAAACAATCGGGCATGCTTTTATCACTGCACCTTCAAAAGGCCTTCGATTCGGTCTCCTGGCCATACATCTTTACAATCCTTGAATGTTGGGGCTTTTGGCGACACATTTATGGGCCTGATCCGAGCTCTTTATTCAAATTCTAAAGCCTATATTAGGCTTCAAGGCCACTACTCCAAACCAATACATATAGCCAAAGGCACCAGACAAGGCTGTCCTTTGACATCAACCCATGTGACATCAACCCATGTGACACCGCCCCTTGTCCCTATATAAGTGGCAGCGCAGCGCGTCCCTGGCATTGCGGCCGGAGAGAACGTCGAGTCAACATCTCCAGGAGAAGAAGAAGAAGAAGAAGAAGAACGGAAGGCGGTGGCGGCGGCGGCGACAGAAGACCGGGCCACCGCCTGTAAAAGAGCTATAAGAAGGCGCGGTGGCCCGGCAGAAGAACCGAAGAGGGGGACAAGACCCCCAAAGTCGGAAGAAGAGGCCGCGGCGACGAAGAAGAATGCCGGGCTCCTCCGCTAGTAAAAGAGCTACAAGAAGATAGCGGAGGAGTCCGGCGAGAAGATCCCCGAAGACGGAAGACCCCCGGAGCTGTGCAATAAATTATTTTATCTTGTGTGTTGTGTTTTTTTTTGTACTTTATTTTACAGGTGAATGGGTAGGGGTACATTGTACCCCATACTCATTCACATAGGGTGGGGGGCTCCCGGATTCCAATAATCCCCCCGCCCGCAGACCCCGACAACCAACGGCCAGGGTTGTCGGGAAGAGGCCCTTGTCCTCATCAACATGGGGACAAGGTGCTTTGGGTTGGGGGGGCCGTGCGGCCCCCCCCTTCCCCAAGGCACCCCCCATGTTGAGGGCACGCGGCCTGGTACGGCTCAGGAGGGGGGAGCTCGCTCGCCCCTCCTTTCCTGGCCGGCCGGGTAGCGTGCTCGGACAAGGGTCTGTTGTGGACTTTGGGGGGACCCCCACGCCAATTTTTTCGCCGTTGGGGTTCCCCTTTAAGTCCATACCAGGCGGCGGGGCCAGTGACGTCTCCTTTGCGGGCCCTGCCTACCTGGAGACCCGCTCGAAATGAGCGGACTTTTCTCCGGGCGGGAAAAGTCCGCTCATTTCAAAAGTACGGCGGACTGGCATACACATGGCCGGATTGTCCGCCGAAATGCGAGTCCGGCGGGAAGATTGGAGTGTAAAACTACATTCTAAGTCCGCCGTACTTTCGGGTCAAAAAAGTATGCCAGAGGCTACACACGGGGGGATTGTCCGGCGGACTTGAGTTTGCCGGACTTTTCCACCCGCTTGTTTGATCGTGTGTACGCGGCATAACACTACCAGTCTGTCTAAAATGATTTTACATTTTATATCTCTGATGTGTTACACTTGATTCATCGTGTTGCGCGGCCTGTAACCTTTCTCTGTTTAGAATGAGTTGATATTCTGAATGTCATTTTCAAATGTATTATTCTTGTTTTGATACAAACTAAAATACTTTGAAATTAAAGAAAAAAAAAAAATAATAATCTTGACCTAGGAGGACGAGGTCCATATGGAGTAGGAGGTTGAGATGGCGGTGGATGTGGCGGTGTAGGTGGAAGCGGTGGTGGAGGAGGATGAGGGAGCCAAATTTTAAATTAGGGTACACCCCAAAAGAGTGAGAAAGATCAAAAATACGATAATGGCTGGGTAAGGTCGGTATACATGTCTATTCTGCACAAGGTACTGACAAGTCCTGTTGGATCCATGCCTGGTTCATTTTAATGAACGTGAGCTTGTCCACATTGGCTCTGGACAGGTGGCAGCACTTGTCTGTGTTAACGTCCCCTGCTATGCAGGCCAGCACCTCCAAGGCGTAAAGGGCAAGCTCAGGCCATCTGCCCAATTTGGAGACCCAGAATTTGAAGGGGGCAGACCCCTCATTCAGTACGTGTAGGCGTGTGCACACATACTGCTCCACCATGTTGGTGAAATGCTGCCTCCTGCTAACACGTTCCATATCAGCTGGTGGTGCTGGTTCTTGTGGCGTGCTGACAAAGCTTTTCCACATTTCGGTCATGCTAACCCTGCCTTCTGAGGTGCTGGCACTGACTCGGCTGCGTTTGCTACCTCTTCCTCCACCTCTGCCTTCGCCTTGTGCTTCCACTGTGTCAGGTGGGAATGCCACCAGCAGCGTGTCTACCAGTGTGCCCTTGTACTTGCGCATCTTACGATCACGCTCCATTGAGGGAATTAAGGACGGTACGTTGTCCTTGTAATGGGGATCCAGCAGCGTGGCCACCCAGTAATCAGCACCAGTTAGAATGTGGGCAACTCTGCGGAGACACTGCAGCATGTAATCGCTCATGTGTGCCAGGCTGCCCAGAGGCAACAAAAAGATGTCCTCTGTATCCCCCCAGTCACGCACCAGTGATGGTCATGAGCTTTTTGGAATAACAGAATAAAACAACAGTATCTAAAGTGTGTATCTCACACGTACAGATATGCAGGAAACACTGCAAAATATCAGTTTTTGCCCTAAATGGGTGTTTTTAGAATAGCAGAATAGAGCAACAGTATCTAAACGGTGTATCTCACATGTACAGATATGCAGGAAACACTGCAAAATATCAGTTTTTGCCCTAAATGGGTGTTTTTAGAATAGCAGAATAGAGCAACAGTATCTAAACGGTGTATCTCACATGTACAGATATGAATAGAATGCTATTCTAAAAAAATATATTTTGCCCTACATAATTTTTTTTGGAATAGCAGAATAAAACAACCGTATCTAAAGTGTGTATCTCACACATACAGATATGCAGGTAACTGCAAAATATATATTTTTTTCCCCTAAATGGGTGTTTTTAGAATAGCAGAATAGAGAAACAGTATCTAAACGGTGTATCTCACATGTACAGATATGCAGAAAATGCTATTCAAACAAAAACATTTTTGCCCTAATTTTTTTTTTGACTAGCACAATACAAGAACAGTATCTAAAGTGTGTATCTCACATGTATAGATATGCAGAAAACACTGTAAAATATTTTTTTTGCCCTAAATGTTTTTTTTTAGAATAGCAGAATAGAGCAACAGTATCTAAAAGGTGTATCTCACAGTAACATATGCAGTGCTGGTGCACTGAGCTTGCATCAGGGGCGGACTGACCATTCAGCCACTCGGGCACTGTCCGAGGGCCCTGTGTCACTAGGGGGCCCCATCAGGGTTGCAAGCCTCAGTAAAACCAGGGACAGTATGTAAAAATCAGTTTTTTTTTTACATCTATCTCTGAAATATCCCTTGTACTGTGTGATTGTATACTGTGTGGTCCCATAATCTCCTATTGCCCGGGGGCCCCATAATCTCCTATTGCCCGGGGGCCCCATGAGTTGTCAGTCCGCCCCTGGCTTGCATAAAATGCCTGCAGATGCCAATCTAACTAACAGATGGATAAAAGTTATATTTTCTCTGGCACTGGGCTCAGAACAGTGTAAAAAGAATGTGCACTGCACCCACACAACTAAATCAAGGTAGATTGTCGAGTAATTAGATATCTGAAGCAGGACTCCTATCTAATTCTCTCCCTCAAAGCAGCAGCAGCAACCTTTCCCTACAGTATCTATTTTTCTCTGGCACTGGGCTCAGGGCAGTGTAAAAAGATTGTGCACTGCACCCACACAAGAAAATCAAGGTAGATCGCTGAGTAATTAGATTTCTGAAGCAGGAATCCTATTTTATTCTCTCCCTCAAAGCAGCAGCAGCCTTTCCCTATCTAAGCAGAGTGACATGCTGTGCTGTGTGCCCCTAGCTTATATAAAGGCTGGGTCACATGCTGCGCTGGCCAATCACAGCCATGCCATTAGTAGGCATGGCTGTGATGGCTGCTAAGGGCACACAAGTTAAATGAATGTTAATTGGCTGTCCTGTAGCTGTTAAAAAAGTGCCATTACATTACCGAACACCGAACCAAAACATACAGTAAATTGTTCAGGTTCGGATCTGGGACCCAAGAACCCAAAAGTCTGGCATGAAACTGAACTTTACAGTTCGGGTTCCCTCAACCCTATTTATGAATTAAATAGAAAGTTGGAAATTTTCTCTTCTCATAGAATCTATGAGACATTATTCGCTGTACTAATGGTAATGGTTCAAATTGGGTCATTAGTGTATTCTGTATGGGGTCTTGGTCATCCAGCTCCTCCTAGCCACACCAATGTTGTAGTTGTGCTGCCATGAAGTATAATCTTGGGTTAGGAACTGCTATTCCCCCTCTATCTTTTGCCTGTTGTAGGGTTGCTTATTTAATTCTTGGTTTACCATGTTTCCATATAAGGTCTCTAAAAGTCGCATCTATTGTCCTAAATTTTGAGGTCATCCAAACTGGAGAATTATGTAATAAAAATGGCAATTGGGGGAGCCAGACCATCTTCACAAGGTTTGCTCTCCCTATTATGGTCAATGGGAATTTGCACCAGGTTTTACTTTGTTGCCTAAATTTACCTGGAAGGGGAAGTATATTTTTGTCTATATAATCCCTAACATTTGGAGTAATTAGCACCGTAAGTACTTGAATGACAAGACATACTTCATCTGGTGATTCTGGTGTGGAGGTTCCAACTGTATCGGATCAATCGGTTCAATAGGCATTATTACGGACTTATCCCAGTTAATATTAAATCCAGAGAATTTACCAAAGTAATTAATAAGTGATATAAGTCTAGAAAAATAATTAAATGTGTCCCCTAGAAAAACTAGGGCATCGTCTGCAAAAAATGCTATCTTTTCCTCACTCATACCTCTCTGAAATCCCACAATGTTTAGACATAACCAAATAGCCTCCACCAGGGGTTCTACGGCCAGTACAAAAAGGAGGGGAGACAAGGGGCAGCCCTGCCTTGTTCCTCTCTTCAACAAGAAGGGTAATGAAATTGATCCTTTAATCTGTACTCTTGCACTCGAGAACTATATAGCAGTTGTATCCACTTTATGAATTTCGGGCCTATTACAGAATGTTTTAGGGATGCCCATAGATAATCCCACTCAATACTATCAAATGCTTTGGTCGCATCCAAAGACATAATGGCTCTATTTCCTGTATGGTCTATGGGTAGTTGTAAATGTAAAAATAAACATCTGATATTATTGGCTACTGATCTGTTAGGGATAAAACCAGATTTCAGTAATGAGATTGGACGATATGCATCCAAAGACATAATGGCTCTATTTCCTGTATTGTCTATGGGTAGTTGTAAATGTAAAAATAAACATCTGATATTATTGGCTACTAGGAATGAGCTTCGTGTTCGAGTCGAACGTACGTTCGACTCGAACATTGGCTGTTCGTGCGTTCGACGAATTCCGAACGTTTTGGCCGTTCGCGTCAAAATTCGAGTGACGCGCGCGCGGACCATAATGCACTGCGTTGGCGCAGTGCATTGCTGCCCGATGATTGGCCAAGCATGCACTGTGACCCCGCATGCTTGGCCAATCGCAGCGCCGGCAGCGGGGAGAGCCATGATTGGCCACAGGCATCCTGCCTGTGGCCAATCATAGCTCAGGCTGTGTAGTGCACGCCCCACACTATATAAGGCCGCCTTTGAGGCGGCCTCGTGTAGTGTGTTACTTCGCATCTGAAGCAGTGGGTGTTCTGTGTACCTTCAACACAGTACACACCAATCGTTTTTGGCTGATTTCCTATCTTGCTGCTGTGTAGTGGTTGTTGTCTGTGCCCTGACTGCAGTATACACCACTATATTCACCTCACCTATATAGCTAGTGATCTAGCTTTAACCACTTAACAACTGCCCATTGCCGATTAACGGCTTCAGGGCGGTTGTTTAACTCTGAGAGGCCGTTAATTAACGGCCTCCCAGAATTCTGCTCTCGCGTGCCCCGAGGTGTGCGCACTCGAGAGCATCCGTGACTGCCGGGTCGCATCACGGATCACGGTAAACGGCCGCTCATAGCGGCCGTTTACCACGTGATTGCTCCGTCAAATGACGGAGTGATCACTTGGAAACAAACCGGCGTCATGTTATGACGCCTGTTCCTTCCTCCCCTCTCTGTACCGATCGGTACAGCGGAGGGGAAAGAGATCGGTGTCAGCAGCGATGTGGGCTGCATCTGCAGTGCCCACATCGCTGCTCACCGAATTGAACCCCTCAATTCCCTGCCAATACTCTGCAATACCAGTGCATACTCTGCAGTACCCTGCCATTACTCTGCAGTACCCTGCCATTACTCTGCAGTGCAGTACCCTGCCATTACTCTGCAGTAACCCCCATTACTCTGCAGTAACCCCCATTACTCTGCAGTACCCCCCAATACTCTGCAGTACCCCCAATACTCTGCAGTACCCTGCCATTACTCTGCAGTACCCCCCATTACTCTGCAGTAACCCCCATTACTCTGCAGTACCCCCCAATACTCTGCAGTACCCCCCAATACTCTGCAGTACCCGTCATTACTCTGCAGTACCCCCAATACTCTGCAGTACCCTGCCATTACTCTGTAGTACCCCCAATACTCTGCAGTACCCTGCTATTACTCTGTAGTACCCCACCAATACCCCGCCAATACTCTGTAATACCCTGCCATAAATTGCCATACCCAGCCATACTCAGAGATACCCAGCCATACTCGGTGATACCCTGAAATACCCAGCCATAGACGCCCCCCACCCCTCACCGCCCTCCGGTGCTTCTACCAACTCGCCAGTACGATCAAAGCCAGAATCTTTTTTTTATTTTTTATTTCAGGCTTCCCAGCCTAGAGGTGAGATGTGGGGTCATATTGACCCCCCAGATTTCACTGTAAAGAGGACCTGTCACCCCATATTCCTATTACAAGGGATGTTTACATTTCTTGTAATAGGAATAAAAGTGATCAAAAATATATTTTTGGGGAAAAAAATGTCAAACTAAAATAAATAAAGTAAAATGAACAATAAAAAAATAAAATAAAAATTAAAGCGCCCATGTCCCCATGTGCTCGCATGTGCCACACATGGGAGGTATCGCCGAGAATGTTAGAGCGAGAGCAATAATTCTAGTCCTAGACCTCCTCTGCAACTCAAAACATGTAACCAGTAAAAAAAAAATTAAAGCGTCGCCTATGGGGATTTTTTAAGTAGCGACGTTTGGCGCCATTCCACGGGCATGTGCAATTTTGAAGAGTGACATGTTTGATATCTATTTACTCAGCATAACTTCATCTTTCACTTTATGCAAACATTGGGCTAACAAGTGGTTAATAATAGAGCTTGCAGTCAGTAGTGTTAGAAGATAGTGCGTGCTGTCTGCGTGCTCTGTACCCAGTACATACAACTATAATATAGGGCAGGCCCCTACTTTCAAACATCCAACTTACAAACATCTCCTACTTGCAAACGCAAGGAGACAGCAGCAAGTGAGATGAAAAAAGATGGACGACAAAACAAATTATACAGGGGTGATAACCCTTCCCTATGTTTTCCAAAAAGCTTAAAGATAGTTTTTTTGACTGGAGCTACACTTTAAAAATGTACCGGTTGCAAATGACAAACAGATTCAACTTAACACAACAAACCTACACAGTCCCTGTCTTGTTTGCACCGCCTGTATACTGCTGTTCTGAGTATATAGGGCCTGGGGGCCACACGCATTTCCTTTTTTTAATATGGGTACGGGGTTCCCCTTAATATGCGTACAAGACCCAAATAGGCTGGTAATGGGCAGGGAGGGCTACCCATGCCATTTTTCTCAATGATTTTCAACCATATTGCAGGAACCAGATATAACATTAAAACCGCAAGCAGTTTTAAATGGTGTTATTTCCGTTTAATGTCATTTTGTGCAGGGACTGTTCTAAACACGGGAAACACGTGGCACTTCACAGGCATACTACAGACACCCCCCAGGCACCATATTTAAAGGAATATTTCACTTTTTTTTTTTCACTTTAATCGTCATTAAAATCAGTGCTCCCGCCAAAACGGCAGTTTTTAAAACTTTTTTTTGCAGTGACCCATGTCCCCTGAGGCAGGAGGCAGGTCCCCAAACCCTTTTTAGGACACTATCTTGCATATTGGCCGTTAAAATTAGCACTTTCCAATTCAAACGTTCGAGTCCCATAGACTTCAATGGGGTTCTAATGTTCGTACCGAACGCGGGGGTCGTTCGCAAGTTCTGGTGCGAACCGAACCGGGGGGTATTCGGCTCATCCCTATTGGCTACTGATCTGTTAGGGATAAAACCAGATTTCAGTAATGAGATTGGACGATATGCATCAGGCCCTGTTTGATCTTTACCCGGTTTAAAAATAGAAATAATCACAGCTGCGTTCATCGAAGGGGGCAAGGACCCCACCTCGTAAGCATGATTAAAGACCTTTTGGAGATCGGGTAGTAGCACATCTCCATATGTTTTATATATTTCTCTCCAACCCAGGAGATTTATTATTGGATAAATTGGCCACTGCATCTCTTAGTTCTTCCAGTGTTAATGGTTTCTCCAATATCTCCCGCTCATCATCCGGTAACTTTGGCAAATTAATGAGTGATCTCTGAGTAGGAGGTCATCCAGATACCCGAGCAGCAGGATCCCCTGGGCCCTTAAAAGACCCAGTACTGGTGCTAGGACCTTTGTGAACACCCGGGGAGCTGTAGCCAGCCCGAAGGGTAGAGCCACAAACTGAAAATGTCATTCCTCTACTGTAAAACATAAGAACCTCTGATGAGGCTGAAAGATAGGTATGTGTAAATAAGCGTATATTATATCGATGGAGACTAGAAAGTCTCCCCTCTGGAGTGAGGCTACTACTGAGTGGACAGACTCCATCTGAAAGGACTGTATCAGTAAATACTTGTTCAGAAATCTTAGGGCCAAAATGGGCCTTGTGTCCCTGTTTTGGTTTCTTGAATTGTAAACAGGTTTGAGTAAAACCATGTGCCCCTTTCGGATACTGGAACCTCTACAATCACTCCTTGATGTACTATATGATGTAGTGTCTGAAGCAATATGTTTCTTTTTGGAGAATCCGAGAATACGATGGATCTTAAAAACCTCTGAGGGGGAACCCCCCCCCAACTCTAGCTTGTAACCACAAGATATAATTGAGGTGACCCACTCGTCCTGAATTATTGTTCTCCAAATGTCTGCAAAGTGCAGCAGCCTTCCCCCCACTCAGTGGAGTGGGGGTGTCCCCTCAAAAGGTGGGCTTGGTGCTGGGTTTAGAAGAATTTTGGACCCGGGACTGCTTCTGACCCTGGCCCTGCGGCTTGCCCCTGGCCCTAGTGCCCTGTTGGTGGTGGAACCACTGTGACATTGAGACATTGGAGGAAGCAGTCCCTGAGGTTTTAAATTAGGGATGTCTTCACAGGAAGTAGAAAACTCTTCTCTCCAGAGATCTTTTGGATATATTTGTCCAAATGATCACCAAATAAACATTCCCCATGAAAAGGGAAACCTGGTAATAACTTTTTACAAGGAAGCTCGGCTGACCAGTTCTTAAGCCATAAGAGTCTACGCATATGTACAGACAAGAGAGCCAAACAAGAAACCTGCCGTATTGAATCCTTTAAGGCATCAAAAGGAAAACACAGCTCTTGAGAAGTATCTGTCTTACTTTCAGGCAGATCATCCTCCTGGTTAGGCCTATCAGGCTGTTTCACCTGATCCTTTACGGACTGTCAGATACCAGTTGCTGCAACAGCTGGCTGAATAGCTGAACTGGCCAAAGAAAAGGAAGCCTTTAATAATGACTCCAATTTCTTGTCAACAGGGTCTTTCAAACCCTGTGCGTTCTCTACTGGGCAAGTTAAGTTCTTGTTTAAGAAAGACTGCTGCATCCACTGCTGGCATGCTCCATTTTTTAACCACTTGCCGATGTACGGCGGCAGAATGGCACTGGTAGGCAAAAGGGCATACAGGTATGTCCCCTTTAAGAAGCATTGTCACGGGCACACGCCCACCGCGGTCTCCGTGCCTTTGACCGCAGGTCCAGCGGACTCTATGTCTGCCGGGTGCCCGTGATCGTGTCACAGAGAGGAAGAATGGGGAGATGCTTAAACAAAGCATTTCCCCTTTCTGCCTAGCGACAGGACAGTGATAACAGCTCTCTCTCATCCAGAGCTGTGATCACTGTCCTATGTGTTGAGGTCTAGCCCCCTAACAGTTAGAATCACTCCCTAGGACACACTTAACCCCTTCACTACCCCCTAGTGGTTAACCCATTTACTGCCACTGTCATTTTCACAGTAATCAATGCATTTTATAGCATTGATTGCTGTATAAATGACAAGGGTCCCAAAATAGTGTTAAAAATGTCCAATGTTTCCACCATAATGTCGCAGTGCCGATAAAAATCGCAGATCACCGCCATTACTAATAAAAAAATTTTTTTTTTAATAAAAATGCTATAAAACTATCCCCTATTTTGTAGACGCATTACATTTTGCGCAAACCAATATACGCTTATTGCGATTTTATTTTTACCACACATATGTAGAAGAATACATGTTGGCCTAAACTGAGGAAAAAAATGTTTTTATACATATTTTTGGGGGATATTTATTATAGCAAAAAGTAAAAAATATTGCATTTTTTCTTCAAAATTGTCGCTCTTTTTTTGTTTATAGCACAAAAAATAAAAACTGCAGAGGCAAAACAAATACCACCAAAAGAAAGCTCTATTTGTGGGAAAAAAGGACATCAATTTTGTTTTGGTACAAAATCGCATGACAGCACAATTGTCAGTTAATATGACGCAGTGCCAAATCGCAAAAAGTGCTCTGGTCAGGAAGGGGGTAAAATCCTCCGGGGCTGAAGTGGTTAACAAACTTTTCATCCATGGGATATAAATGGGAAATCATCTTAGGAGGAACAAAAATCCTGCTAGGATGTTCCCAATCAACATACACCGCCTGTTTCAACAGAGGGGGTATAGATGGAAACCCTGTGTGGCCTGAAGAGACCTCAGGAATCCCAAAGAGGACCAGGGGGGCTCAGTCACCTCTACAAGAGGCAACTTAAAAGGCAGAACTAACCATTTCAGTCAGAGCTAGTATCAAAAGCCTCTGTGATTGAGAGACATCCATCCTCAACCCATTCCTGCTCCAGACTAGGAGGCTCAGGGGAGGGGGATCTGTCACACTTCCTGCTACCCTGTAGGATGGAGGCAATCATGCCAACAATCTTGTGCTCTAACCTGGCTAGGGCCGAGGACAGTTCATCCTTAGTGATAAAGGGCAGTGTTGACTGTAGGCATAATACCAGATACATGCAGTGGCTCAGATTGTCCAGAAGCCTCTGGTCTTATAGGGGATACGACTAGGTTCACCAGGAACTACTGACAACATTGATGTGCCCTTCCCTATATATTGTTAGTCTTGCTCCTCTTTTTTTAAGACATTTACCCGCCACAAAAAGCCACAAAAAGAGAGTACTTGGGTGTAGTAATAAAACATCTCAAAAGGGAGACCCTTTAACCACTTGACCACTGGGCACTTAAACACCCTTAATAACCAGACCAATTTTCAGCTTTCGGTGCTCTCACATTTTGAATGACAATTACTCAGTCATGCAACACTGGACCTATATGAAATTTTTGTCCTTTTTTTCACACAAATGGAGCTTTCTTTTGGTGGTATTTAATCACCGCTCGGTTTTTTATTATTTGTGCTATAAAAGAAAAAATACAGAAAATTCTGTAAAAAAATTAATTTTTCTTTGTTTCTGTTATAAAATTTAGCAGATTAGTAATTTTTTCTTCATAAATTTTGGCCAAAATTTATACTACTACATATCTTTGGTAAAAATAAGTACAAATTGGTGGATATTATTTGGTCTTTGTGAAAGTTATAGAGTCCACAAGCTATGGTGCCAATATCTGAAAATTGATCACACCTGAAGTACTGACGGCCTATTTCAATTCTTGAGACCCTAACATGCCAGAAAAGTACAAATACCCCCCAAATGACCCCTTTTTGGAAAGAAGACATTCCAAGGTATTTAGTAAGAGGCATGATGAGTTTTTTGAAGTTGTCATTTTTTCCCACAATTACTTTTTTTTTTTCACAAAATTGTCATATTATCAGTTTATTTCTCACACAGCATATGCATACCACAAATTACACCCCAAAACACATTCTGCTATTACTCCCGACTATGGCGATACCACATGTGTGAGACTTTTACACAGTGTGGCCACATACAGAGGCCCAACATGCAGGGAGCGCCATCAGGCGTTCTGGAGCACCCAGGACAATTCTGACATTTCTCTCCTACATGTAAAAATCATCATTTATTTGCTAGAAAATTACATAGAATCCCAAAACATTATATATGTTTTTTTAGCAAAGACCCTGGAGAATACAATGGTGGTCGTTGCAACTTTTTATCTCGCACGGTATTTGCGCAGCAATTTTTCGAATGCTTTTTTTTGGAAAAAAAACAGTTTTGTGCTTAAAAAAAAAACAGTAAAGTTAGCCCAATTTTTGCATAATGTGATAGATGAAGTTACACCGAGTAAATAGATACCTAACATGTCACTCTTCAAAATTGCACAGGCTCGTGGAATGGCGCCAAACGTCGCTACTTAAAAATCCCCATAGGCGACGATTTAATTTTTTTTACTGGTTATATGTTTTGAGTTACAGAGGAGGTCTAGGGCTAGAATTATTGCTCTCGCTCTAACGTTTGCAGCGATACCTTACATGTGTGGTTTGAACTCCGTTTTCCTATGTGGGCGGGACTTACGTATGCGTTCGCTTCTGCATGCGAGCACATGGGGACAGGGGCGCTTTAAAGAAAAAAAAAAATTTTTATTGTTAATTTTACTTTATTTCTTTTAGTTTGACATTTTTTCCCAAAAAATACATTTTTTGATCACTTTTATTCCTATTACAAGGAATGTAAACATCCCTTGTAATAGGAATAGGGCATGACAGGTCCTCTTTACAGTGAGATATGGGGTCAATAAGATCCCGCATCTCACCTCTAAGCTGGGAAGCCTGAAAAAAAAAAAAAAGATTCTGGATTTGATTGTATTGGCGAGTCGGTAGAAGCAAAGCACCGGTGGGCGGCGGGGGGGGGGGGGGGGGGGCTGGGTGTCTATGGCTGGGTATTGCAGGGTATCACCGACTATGGCTGGGTATGGCTGGGTATCTCAGAGTATGGCTGGGTATCTCAGAGTATGGCATTGCAGAGTATTGCGTTGCAGAGCATTGCAGGATATTGGCGGGTGTTGCAGAGCATTGCAGAGTGTTGCAGGGTATTGGCGGGTGTTGCAGGGCATTGCAGAGTGTTGCAGAGCATTGCAGAGTGTTGCAGGGTATTGGCGGGTGTTGCAGGGCATTTCAGAGTGTTGCAGGGTATTGGCGAGTCTTGCAGAGCATTGCAGAGCGTTGCAGGGTATTGCAGAGCGTTGCAGGGTAATGCAGGGTAATGCAGAGTATTGCAGAGTATTGCAGAGTATTGCAGAGTATTGCAGAGTAATGCAGAGTAATGCAGAGTAATGCAGAGTAATGCAGGGTATTGCAGGGTATTGCAGAGTAATGCAGAGTAATGGCAGGGTATTGCAGAGTATTGGCAGGGCCTATGTAACAATCCTGCTAAGCACCTTCAGCCTGCTAAGCAACACTTGGTGACTCAAGTGATCCGGTAAGTAAAGAATGAACCATTGGAAGTGTCCCACAGCTGCCGTCTGGAAGCACTGCATGCTTGGCCTATACAGCTTAAATAAGCTGGGTGTGCGCCAACACGTTCTGTGCGTGTGTGGTCCAGACGAACGGGCGTAGTTGTGTTCGCATATGAGGTGAATCCTCGTGCGCCAAGTTAAAGGCAACTCCACATGTGTGGCGAAGCTGCGTGCGCCATGGCCGCCAAACAACTGCCAAGTCCAGCGGTGCTTTTGCGAATGCACGTGTTCCATGAATGCATATGCGCCATGGTGATCCAAGGTGAAATGGCGCACCACTCTGCACCATCATACAGGTAAGAAACAGCCAGACACAAGCAAAAAAGGTACACTTTGCAAACACCCACAGCTAGCCCAAAACTCCCCTGCATGGTCACTGCACATAGGTGTCCAGATTCTAGCTAGCTTAACTGATTGTTACAGTCACTGGGACACCCCACAATAGTAGTAAAGGGGTTTCACTTACCTATCCAGGCGCAGGGCAGCTTAGAAATTAAGAGCCAAAACTACAGGAGCCGACAATTCATTATAGCCACGAGTGATTTTAAAAGATTTTTTCCTGCAGAAATGACAGTTTGTGCAGAGACAGTTCTAAGCATGGGAAACATGCGCCCCTTCACAGGCATACTATTGACACCCCCCAGGTACGAAATTTAAAGGAATATTACACTTTTATGGTTTCACTTTAATCATTATTAAAATCACTGCTCCTGAAAAAACTGCCTTACTTTAAAACTTTTTTTTGCATTGATCCATGTCCCCTGGGGCAGGACCCAGGTCCCCAAACACTTTTTAGGACAGTAACTTACATATTAGCTTTTAAAATTAGCACTTTACACAGTGCGCATGCGCGGCGCCCTGTGATGGCCGCCTGAACACAGGGCTCCGCAACGTCCCGGCCTCATCGCTCTCTTAGCGGCTGAACACCGCCGTAAATCCGAGCGAAACGGTTAGCGAAGGTATCCAACATCGTAGGGGCACGAACGGATGCCAAAAGGAAAGGCGAGGAGAGGGCTGAACACCCGTCTCGCTAGCCTCCCCGGAGCGGACGGCTCACCTAAGATGGCGGCGGAGCGGTCGCCTCACGAAGCCCTCTCAGGCACGAGGGGATCGTCGCCCTGGCGGGACAGACTCCACGACGAGGTATGTGGAGGGGATCTCACCCTTCATCTCAAGGGAGGTCCCCAGTCCCCTGCCTCCACCATATCGCTGATTCAGCAGACTTTGGAGGACATCCATAGCTTATCTCCTGAGGGGGCCCACAGACCACAGCTTGCAGAGGCCTTCACAGAAGCAGCACAGCTCATCCCTCACTCACCCCAGTCCCCTCAGTCTCAGGACATGTCCTCTATGTTCTCCAAATTTGCAGAGCTGCTTGATAAGGGGCTGGCGCAGACAGCGTCTAGAATTACTTCTGACATAAAATCTGATCTCCATATGCTGGGCTCCCGCATTGAAAGTATTGAAAATAAAATGGATGCCACGATCGAGCGAGTGAACCAGAATTCCGATCGTTTTCAGGAACTACACGAACAACTTGAGGGGGCTTACGCCAAAATCGACGATTTGGAAAATAGATCCTGCAGACTTAATTTCCGCATCAGGGGGCTCCCTGAATCGGTAACAGATGTACATGACGCTGTCCATTCACTCATAAAGTCCCTCATTCCTGATATCAGATCTCACAGATTGGAATTGGATCGCGCTCACAGAGCCCTGGGTCCCCCCCGCCAAGATGGACTCCCACGCGATATAGAGGTTAAGCCGCACTACTATAGTGTTAAAGAAGAGGTGATGAAGAAAGCCCGGTTATCGCCCCAGCTCCAAATTATGGGCCACCCAATTCAACTATACGCTGATGTTTCTCCCTTCACCATCCAAAAAAGGCGATCCCTGAAACCTTTATTGACGATCCTGTCTCAGAAGAACATTAAGTACTGGTGGCTATTCCCGTTCGGCTTAAAATTTGACTTTAATGGTAAACCTTTCCGCTTCAACTCACTCCATGAAGGAGAACTACTGCTCCGCAAGCTCGGCCTTATCCCCTCGGATCCACCATCCCCCATGCAGACCACTTCCTCTGGGATGGCCAAACGCCCTCCGCCATCCAGCCCTCTTACTTTACTCTGGATCTCCCCCAAACACAAGAAAGCTAAAGACGGACTTCCTCCATGATAATGACGAAGTCCTATTTTGGGTTCCGAAAATTTATTTTTCTGTGGGACTCCTTTTCCTCCTATTTTGGAGTCCGAACCTTACCAGGTTCTATGGTTTCAAAACTTTTGGTTAATCGCATTCACTCATTTTGCCCCCATTCCTATACTTATGATGTGTGCAAGTTATATATCACATCCATTAGCTATGTCTTGTTTTAGGTGTTCAGTTTTATCTGTGGAATTTTCAAACATCTTGCCTTTAGGTGAGAGCTGGGGGGGCCGGGACGTTCTCCCTGAGCACTCTTTCCTTTCTGGGTGGGACAGTTCCTGAGGGGTCTGTGTCATCCAGTATGGACGTCTCCTCCGTTGTGAGGATAGAAATGTTGGTTTCCTTCGGTGGGCGGATTTGCTACTATCCCCCACCTGGGAAACGTATGTCTTTTTTGTTTTTTTCTTTTCTCTATTTCATTTTCTTCTTTCTCTTCTTTTCTCTCCCTGATATAGCTTATGAAGCGGTCTCTCTTTCCCTAGCGTCTCGTCTGGATGTTTGGGAGTCTCTCTTGGATCCTCGATGTATGCAACTGGTCAACAGCGAGAGGGTAGGTCACAAGGATATCCCTGCCTTCTGTTCCTTTCTGCTCCATGGCTGACATCCCACACCACAAACCTGTACTGCGCCTAGCATCCCATAATGTGCAAGGTCTGAATTCCCCCATCAAACGTAAAAAAAAATTCCAACATTGTCACTCCCAAAAAATTGACATCCTCTTTTTACAAGAAACACATTTCCCGAAATCTTATCAACCCTCTTTCATCCACGCAAAATTCCCCAAATTTTATTTAGCCAATTCTGACAACAAGACCAAGGGGGTTGGTCTGTTTTTTTCAGGAAGAGTTAAATTTTCTTTGGTTTCCGAATGTAAGGACCCAGGCGGCAGATTTATTCTTCTTAAAATTATTATTGAAGAACAAATTTACTCTCTTATCTCATACTATGCTCCCAACAAGGGGCAGGCACAGTTTTTCCAATCCATGCTTAACACCTTGTCTCCACTGATGGAAGGAATAGTCATTTATGGGGGTGATTCTAATTTAGCCTTCGACTCTGGGGTAGACAAATCGCGCCCTCCCAGAAGGGATAGGGTTCGTCCGACTAGGCAGAGCCTCAGGGTGGCCAGACACTTATATCACTATGGTTTGATCGATGCCTGGAGGGAACTTAATCCTAAGGTTCGGGATTATACTCATTATTCTAGTCCTCACCAAACCTTTGCAAGAATTGATCACTTCTTTATCCTCCAACAACATATTCCATTAGTGCGTCGGTCCTCCATTAGGGACTCTGCTTACTCGGACCATTCCATGGTCCTGCTTTCCATTCAGGGAGGTTCGACCCCCCCATCCGAGTTTCATTGGCGTTTAAATGCCTCCATTCTCAGCAATCCTGTACATGTCACGGAAATAGCACAACATATACAAGATTACTTCCACCGCAACGATGTGGAAGACATTTCCCCATCAACGCTATGGGCAGCTCATAAGGCCACCATAAGGGGCGTCCTTATCCAAATTTCTACCAGATTACGCAAGGCTCGTAAGATAGAAATACTCAAACTGGAAAGGGAATTTTCTTCCCTGAGTAAAAGTCATAAAGCTAACCCCACACATCTCTCTGCAGACAAACTGGACGTAGCCCGTACTGCATTAAACCTTGCTCTTACAGCGGTAGCAGAAAAAGAACTCAGATGGGAGGGAGGACGCCATTATCAACATACTAATAGTTTTGGTACCCGACTCGCTAGACGTCTTACCCCTAAAACCAAATTATTTTCACTTCCAAAAATCAGAATGGCTGATGGTTCACTATCCCAGAATCCCCCTAAAATTTTAGATGCATTTCAGGATTTTTATCTCTCCCTTTACGGTAATACAGATAGTTGCACACGTTCCGACGCCATTCATTCATTTTTACAATCGATTCAGATCCCCACACTGAAGGATCACCATAGGGACGATTTAGAGGCCCCAATTTCTGCAGAGGAAATAGAAGGGGTTATTAAGGACCTTAAGTCGAATTCGGCACCAGGACCCGACGGATTCTCAGTGTCTTATTATAAACACTTCTCGCAAACTCTAGCCCCGTATCTTGCACGGTTTTTTAATCACCTTAGATCTGGCTCTCCTCTGGATAAGGCCCTCAATTCAGCTTTTGTCACGGTTATCCCCAAACCTGGTAAAGACCCTAGTAGCGTGTCTAATTATAGACCCATATCTTTGATCAACAACGATCTTAAAATCTTAACTAAACTCTTGGCTAATCGTCTTTCTAAATTCATTAGCCAATACGTGCATGCTGACCAAGTGGGTTTTATCCCGGGGAGACAAGGCCCGGATCAAATTAGGAGGGCAATAGACATAATCTCACTGTTGCAGTCCCAGTGGGACGGGGGTCCCCCTCAACAGGGGTGCCTCCTCTCATTAGATCTAATGAAGGCGTTTGACTCGGTGTCCTGGTCATTCCTGTTCCCCACTCTTGAAAGGTGGGGATTTGGACAATCCTTCATGAACATCATTCACGCTCTTTATTCGACCCCAGAAGCTCGAATAAAGATGCAGGGATATTTCTCGAGCCCCTTCTCGATACGTAGGGGCACAAGGCAGGGCTGCCCCTTATCTCCATTGATTTTCGCCATTGTCATTGAAACACTTGCTATATCAATTAGAGCGAACCCTGACATTAAGGGTATTAGATGTGGACCGAAAATTCACAAGTGTGCTCTATTTGCTGATGATGTTTTGCTTTTCATCTCCTCACGGACTACCTCGCTCCCAGTAATATGCAAACTCCTTAATGATTTTGGCGATATCTCTGGGTTAAGGGTCAATTATACCAAGTCTTTAGTGCTTAATATCAACCTTCCACCTACACTGGTCTCCCAACTTAAACATAACTTCTGTTTCGAATGGTCGGAATCAAACATTCCTTATCTAGGGATTCACCTTACCGCTTCAATTGACAAACTGTACTCAACTAATTTCCCCCCGACATTCCGCAAACTGGAGGAAGATCTGGCCTTCTGGGATACCCTTAAGTTATCCTGGTTGGGCAGGATAAACTCGGTCAAAATGACACTCCTCCCACGAATACTGTATCTCTTCAGGTCATTACCCATCCCTGTCCCGAAGGACCGCATACGTAGTTTCCAGTCCAGGATCCTAAAATTTATTTGGGGATCCAAGGGTCACAGAATCTCTAAAGACACGCTTTTTCGTCATAAAAATCAAGGGGGTCTGGGGGTCCCGAACATCCTTTCGTATTATCAGGCAGCGCAAATTTCCCAACTGTCTACTTTCTACTTTAAAACATCCCAGCCAGATTGGGTTCATATGGAGAGGCAGGCGGTCCCTAACTACACCCTGGATTATCTCCTATGGTGCGTTCTGAAGTCCAGACCAGCAGTTATGGCACCTACTCTCTCCCATTCCATCGCCCTTTGGGACTCGTTGAAAAATAATCAATTTCTTATTTCACATTGGAAACCGCTCTCCCACATGTTCAGGAATCCCCTCTTCCTTCCTGGGCAGGATATTAAGGCCTTCCGTTGGTGGCTAGATAAAGGATTGTATAGGATTGGCCACTTTCTATCGCCCTCTGGTCCTTTCTCTTTGAAACACTATATTAAAAAGCATCACCTGCCAGATACTGAAATATTCCGCTTTAATCAAATTAACCATTTTCTACAGTCTTTTAGGCCTCCTACTGACCCCCCTCTTTTCATCACTGAATACAAACTTTGGTGTGGTCAAGCCATGGAGCAGAAGGGAGGGATATCTGTGATCTATCGCGCTCTTACAAGGGTGGAAAGTAAAACACTGTTTATGCGAGAATGGGAAACAGATCTACAACAACAATGGTCCTTAGAGGAGTGGCATAAGGCGTCTCTCAAGGCCTTCAAAGGCTTTCTAAATGCAACTCTCATAGAAGCTAACTTAAAGATTCTTATGAGATGGTACATGGTACCTCTGAGATTAGCAAAAATTTATCCGAATGCCTCTCCCCTTTGTTTCCGTGATTGTGGACATATAGGGTCTATGTTACATATCTGGTGGGATTGTCCGAAAATTAGGACTTTATGGAATAAGGTTTTCCACATTATTCGGAAGATCACTACCTCCCCCATTCATAAATCACCTCAAATAGCTTTACTCAATTTTCCCTTACAAGGAATCCCGAAATTGACGCAACAACTCATTAGATTTATTCTGGTTGGAACTAAACTCACTATAGCCAGGTCCTGGAAAACACAGACGGTCTCCCTAAGAGTGGTTAAAAGGAAAATTTCTTGGATCATGGTTCAGGAAAAAACTGTAAGCATTTTCCTTGATAAGCTAGACAAACATACAGCGATATGGGATCCTTGGATCAATTATACCTCTAAATGTTTACCTTGTTCAGGGACTCCAGTTTGTTGAGGGGCAAGAGAGGCCCGCTTCCTTCTTAGCTATCTTTTCTCTGTTTCCTTCTCTTTTTCTTTTCCTTCCTTCTTTTCTTTTTCTCATCTTTCTCTGATTTAGTGCTTCTTATCTAGTTTATTTTGGGTACACCGGGAGGCTTAAACCCCCATTAAGATCATAAACCTCTATACTCAGTTCTGTTTGCTGAAGTGGTTTTTTTTTTTTTTTTTCTTAAGAAGATGTATCATAAGAAGATGTATCATAGGTCCCAGTCAGTGGGCTAGGTTGGGTCTCAGGGGCTCTGGCACAGCAAGATCCCTTTTGGGGTGCTAGGCCCAGGAGGCTCAACCTCACAGTCAATAGACGGGTTCCTCGGAACCATAGGTCGTACATCTTTGGAGAGGCTTTTTCGATGGTTGTTCTTAACTAAAAATCTACATGATATTCACCAGATAGCTTAAACTGTTAGATCAAGCTCAATATTTCTCTGGGTTTATGTTCTGACTAAGCGGTACTCTAATATACTATGTATTACTATTGTGTATGGTGCATATTTTCTTTTGTCTTTATGTTCAATCTTTTAATAAAAATCTATTGAAATTAAAATTAGCACTTTAGATTTCTCCCATAGACTTGTACAGGGTGTTCCGGCTTTTTCGAATTTGCCTGTTCACCTGTTCAGCGAACAGTGAACAATTTGGGCTGTTCGCAGCAATGTTCGAGTCGACTTGAACTCGAAGCTCATCCCTTGGACCTGTACAGAAACCTGCAGGAATGCCTTAGCACTGTAGTGTGCATCCTGGAGGCTGCATTGCAAGCAAAACCTTGCAGGCTCGGGTACCATTTATCTAAGCAAATAAAGCCTGTGTCAAATGGATCCGATCGGTCAATCCTTTGATTCATTTAAGAACCGTTTGTGAGATTAGAGATCTGGAGCTCAGAGAGCTCAAACAAACCGTGCCATCCACCTTGCAGACACTGGTAAAAAAAAAAAAAAAACTGAAGTGCTTCCTGTGTGGGAGGGGTTATATAGGGGATCACTTCCTGTCTGCAGACCTTTGGTCTACCAGTGTCCATTCACCTGGAGATAAAGTATAACCCAGTAGGTAATGAATATTAGCCTGACTCTGTGTCCCTTTAAATCCTATGGGTCTCTTTACACCACTGCACTGCAGGTGCGGTGCGTTTTGAAAAGTCCTGCAAGCAAGCTGCTTCTTTGGTACACTTTTCAAAACCACACCAATAATGCAGCGCCCCATTGAAATGAATGGAAAAATAAGCATAAAAAATGCACTGTGGTTAAGTTTTCGGTGCGTGTTTGCAACTCATGTTTCACAGGTGCATGCCAACCAGAAAATGAACTGGAAACGCATAAAAAATGCATGTGTGTTTTTAACACATTTATTTTTCAATGGAGCAGTGTGAAAGCACCCTTATGGGTAAAATGCTCTGTATGTGTCATTGTGCTTTAGCCTAAAGCAGGGTTCTCAGTTCAGGTCCTCTACACTTTCCATCAGTGCGGGTACTGTTGATCACAAGGTTTCACCTGGAACGCACACCACAATGAGGGAAATGTACATGAGTTAATACTTCCATTATCAGACATGCAAAGCTACACCTCTAAACCTGTTCAGTTTTCATCTAAAAAAAGCCTTTCATTTTTCCTACCTAGTACCTCCTTGCAATGGTCCTCATCTACTTCAAGAGAGCCAGCCTTGTCATCTCTGAGTATACAGTCCTCAATTTTTACACCGCCCTGTAAGTAATTCTTTAAACCAATATATACCAATATTTAGGTATAGACATCTTTATTACACAGGTTAGTCAGCAAAGGTGTTAATGAACGAAAGAGAAAAAGCTTTCTCTTCCCAACTGACGGACACAGCTCCTTTAATTCTTGACCTTAGGGTTATCACGCCACCTTCAGGGGAGGACTAGGCAGAACATGTAACACATGTAAAAACAGCAAGACTGCACAGCACCACCCAGGAGGCGGTCCCTCTGGCTATAACCCCTCACCCTGCTTCCATGAAGCTCCGTTTTTTTCTGCCTAGTGTAGGAGAAGGACCTGGCTCCCTGAGGGGACCATTGGTCCTGGAATTTTTTTCATTTTTTTCTACAATTTTTGATCCTGTGATTGTCAAATCAACAGCCGGCTGGGTCACAGGCTGAATAATAAAGATCCTTGTAGTCTCCTCAGCCTGGCCATCGAGCGTGAGAAGACCCTAGCTACACGCTGGGTCGGCCACAACATGCCCCTTCTGCTCCAGGGGCGGGTGGAGAGCTATATGCTCCGGGGGAAAAAAAATGACCGAGCTAATGCTGTTCATGTCACAGTGTGCCGTGGCCAACAAGCCACCCCATGCTGTTTGGATGATGGGTCTGGTGGAATGCATCCAGCAATCCTGACAGGAAGGGTAAGTATGGCTCTCTCTGCCTCGGCAGGATAGAGCAGCTGGGCATTCCCTGGGAGGTCGACTTGGGGGTCTCTCACTCTTCCTTTCCTCTCTCCCTATCCCTCATTCCCTCCTCTCCCTGCTGGGGCCGCTGTGTGACTGGGCATGAGGTGCGGTGTATGTACCTAGGCCGGGGGCCCTCCGGGGTCACTCCAGGCTTTGGTGGGGGGGTTGCACTGTCTGTTAGGGTCCGTTTTTACTTTTCTGTCCCTTTTTTCTTCGCGTTCTTTGTGTAAACATTTACCTCAAGGATAGGTCGCCGCCATTTTGCTGAGGCCGTGGCCATTTTCCTATAGTCCATGCAGTGTATGCCTGTCAGACATTTTCTAGAAGGTTTGTGGCCTTTTTCTTAGTGATTTTTGTGCTAAGGACAGCCGGCGGCCATTTCCTTGTAGCCTCAGTGCGTTTTTACCTCTATTGCTGTGTCTGTGTACCTTAGAACAGTGCGGTTTTCACTCTGAGCACTTTGTGACTGAAACAGGGCAGAGCGGTCAGCGACAGCACAGTGCAGCACTCGGTCAGGGTGGCGAGTCCTGCGGAGGAGCCCCTCAGTCTATGAGCAGCTAGGAGGGTAGGATTTGTGTACCTTGCCTTAAGTCCCTAAGTTGTAGCAGATGAGTGATGGTCAGCATGGCGCCAGAAGCTGGCACTTCTTCCCCAGACATCCCTGCTATTGCAACCGGGCTCGCCTGCAAAAAACGCGGTGCCTATGGACGCTTTTTTGGTGGTCCTGGAGACCTTTGTTGCCAGGGTGGAAGTGGCATGCGGGCACAAGGGCGGTAAAAACTCCCCCTGCCCCCCATCTTCTGGGGAGAGCTCCGATTCAGACTTGGGTCCCGCGGTGACTGGCAGCCCCTGTTCTGACGCGTCAGAGGATGCGGACCAGGAGCGCTTGGACAGTGTGAATGACTCTGTGTCTGGGTTAACGCAGGAAAAAGTGCTATTAGGAGCAGTTATCACTACGGTGCGGGATACCCTGAAGATACAGGATGCAGAAGGAACCTCTGCTGAGGAGGAGGTCCCACAAACCAGCCGGCGGTTTGTGGGAAAAAAAGATGTTTCCGTATTTTACTTATTTTGATAAGTTCATCTACAAGGAATGGGAAAGTCTGCAGCGGGTCTTTTCAGTCCCAAGAAGAGGGGCGGTGCATTACCCTTTGAGGAGAGCCTCCTGAAAAAATGTATGTCTCTTCGGGTCGTTGACCTCCCGGTTTCCAGGTTAAAGTAACCACGAAGGGACTCCTTCCTTCAAGGACCCTGCCGACAGGAGGGCCTAGGCCAGTGATGGCGAACCTTGGCACCCCAGATGTTTTGGAACTACATTTCCCATGATGCTCAGCTACACTGCAGAGTGCATGAGCATCATGGGAAATGTAGTTCCAAAACATCTGGGGTGCCAAGGTTCGCCATCACTGGCCTAGGCAGTAGCCCGGTCCATGTTTATGGTAGTGGGGTCAGCATTACGACCTGTGCTGGCAAAGGCCTTGGTGTCGCAGACGCTTACTGAATGGGCAAAGTTGTTGCACCACAAAATGAAGAAGCAAGAGTCTCCCGCGGTCTGCGTAGAGCTGGCAGACCAGTTGGTGCATGGCCTTAAGTATGTCTGTGATATGGCCCCTAGATACGGTCCCCCCTGCTCTCTAGAGCATCAGTATCAGCAGTGGTGCTACGGCACCTGATTTGACTGAAATGCTGGTTTGCGGACCAGGCATCTAAAAAAGCACTGGTGGATTTGCCCTTCCAAGATGAGAGGCTTTTTGGAGCTTCACTGGATGACATTATTAAAAATATTACTGGTGGGAAGATCATGTTGCTCCCACAGTCCAGGAAGGGTAAGGAGCCTCGCTGTAGGCAAGGGCACTCTTTTTCCGCTCAAAAACAGCTTTTTCGCTCGCCCGGATCGGCAGGTAAGCGTTCCCAGTCTGACAAGGCACCTGCTGAAGGACAAAAGCGCTCCTGGTTTCACAAGCCAAACAAGTCTGCGAGCAAAAATGTTACCGCATGAAGGTTTTCCCCCACTTGACTCTCGGGTGGGGGGTCGCCTTCAGGAGTTAGCAGCTCGGTGGACCTCTCTACTGTCAAAACCAGTTCGCAGACCCATTGGTCAATCGGGATACAAGATAGAGTTTCTTTCTTGTCCACCAAACAAATTTTTTCCCTCCAACCTACCTCTACTTCTGGCTCATCGTGAAGCCCCGTTTGGGGCAGTACAGGACCTGCTACTACACACGGTGATAGTACTTGTACTGATGCTAGAAAGGTTTCAGGGATACTACTCCAATCTGTAGTCCCCAAAAAGGAAGGGGTATGTCCTGGACTTGAAGGCCCTTAAACAGCTTTGTGGAAGTGCAAAGGTTCAGGATGGAATCAGTTCGGTCCATTGTCGCTGTACTCCATCGGAGGACTTCTTGGCATCCCTGGATATCCAAGATGAGTACTTACATGTACCCTTATGCCTCAAGCATCAGAGGTTTCTGCGATTTGCAGTCAGGGAAGAGCATTATCAGTTTGTAGTTCTCCCTTTTGCCCTGGCGTCAGCACCCCGAGTCTTTAACAAAGTGCTAGCTCCAATTCTGGCACTGTTAAGGCAACGTGGGATTGCAATCATGGGCTTCCTAGATGACCTCCTTCTGAGAGCAGCTTCTGCCTCAGAATTAAGGGAGGATGTTGCGATCACCATTCAGACTCTCCAGGAGTTTGGTTGGGTGCTGAACCTATAGAAGTCAATGTTAGTGTTGACTCAACACCTGGAGTACCTGGGCTTACTGTTGGACTCCTCAGAAGCGAGAGCTTTTCTCCCTTCAGACAAGCTGCAGACTCTTCAAGCTCCAGTGAAGTTGTTGGTGAACCGCAGGTGGTCGCTGCTGCGCTTCTGCATGCAAGTTCAAAATGGAACAAATCTCCATTATCCCTGGATTGTCAAATTCGGGTGAGCCCGTTATTGATTCCCTTCTCTGGTGGCTGAGGTCTCCGGCCCTTCGGTCTGGGAGATCGTTCCTCTCCTTTGGGCGGTGATCACAACGGACACCAGCCTGACCGGTTGTGGGGGAGTTTTGGGCGTAAATATAGCCCAGGCCCTCTGGTTATGGGAAGAATTCCAACTGCCGATCAATGTGCTTGAGCTTCGGGCGGCTTAAGGAGGCTACAGGGGCGTCCGGTCAGGATCCAGACGGACAACGCCATGGCAGTGGCATGTCAAGCATCAAGGAGGAATGAGGAGCTCGGCCGCAGCACAGGAGGTCGCTCACATCCTCCAGTGGGCAGAGCGGCACGTGCCGGCCCTGTCGTCCATATACATTCTGGGCATAAAAAACTGGCAGGCAGACTACCCAAGTCAGATGCTGGACCCAGAGGAATGGTCGTTGCAGCTGGAGGTATTCCGGCTACTTTGCCTAAGGTGGGGCACACCAGATGTGGACCTCTTGACCTTTCAGCTCAATCAGAAGGTGCAGAGGTTTGTGTCCAGGACAAGAGACCCCTGGGCGGATGCATTAGGCACGTTGGTGGCTTCATGGGAGCATTATCGGCTGATTTATGACTTCCCCCCACTCAAACTTCTACCACGTCTACTTCGCAGAGTGGAAGCCGAGGGGATTCCGGTGATTCTGATTGCCCCAGATTGGCCTCGACGTCCTTGGTACACAAACCTAGTAGGACTGGTGGCGGATGTTCCTTGGCAGCTGCCGATGCGAGAAGACCTTCTATCGCAAGGTCCGATACTTCATCCTGCTTTACTGTTGCTGGTTTTAACGGCCTGGCTGTTGAAAACCAGGTACTAAGGGACCAAGGTCTTTCGGACTTGGTAATTTCCACTATGCTGAGGACATAGAAGTCATCTTCTCTGAAGATCTACCATCGTACATGGAAAGCTTACATCTCCATGTGTGAGGAGATGGGGTGTCGTCCTCGCACATACTCAGTTTCCAGGATCCTGCTGTTTTTGCAGGGAGGAGTGGATCAGAAACTTGCCTTAAGCACCATCAAGGGGCAGATATCAACCTTGGCTGTCTTTTTCCTGTGTCCCTTGGTGATTCCTTTATTGGTGAGTACTTTTGTGCAAGGTGTTTGACACGTAGTCCCTCTGGTTCGGCCACCGCTACCGCCGTGGGATCTGAATCTGGTGCTATCGGTACTTCAGTAACCGCCATTTGAAAACATTAGGGAGATTCCCTTGTTAAAGTAGTCTTTCTAGTGGCTATTACATCTGCCAGGAGGGTTTCTGAGTTGGCAGCCTTGTCATGCAAGTCTCCCTACCTGGTCATCCACAAGGATAAGGCGGTGCCACTTCCGCAGCCCTCTTTCCTTCCAAAGGGGGTTTCAGCATTCCGTCAAAAATGAGGACATATCGTATTACCATCCTTATGTCCTAAGCCGATACACCCAAAAGATGTTTCCTTACATTCCCTGGATGTGGTCCGGGCTCTATGGGTGTATCTGTTTGCTACGGTTCCCTTCAGACTCTGTGTGTCTTGGTGGCTGGTCCGAAAAAAGGGTCTGTCGGTCTCGTCGTCCACCATTTCTCGTGGATCAGACAGATCGTGGTTCAGTCCCAGTGGCGTAACTAGAACCTTCAGGGCCCCAATGCAAGAAACCATGAAGGGCCTCCCTGAACCCCAGCAAGGGCCCTTCCCTCCGAGTCCGGCGGTGGAACTCCAGGTGTGGTCACAGGTATGACCTTTGTGAGCCCTGTAGTTCCACCACTGGTATCAGTAGTTTTTTTATTATTTTTTTTTAATTTTTAGGTGCCCCATTGGGGGACTGTCCCTAGGCAGGATGGGGCCCCCGTCCCCAGAAGAGATGAGGTCCTTTTCTCCAGGGCAGATGAAGTTACTGCCCCCAGGTGAGAAGGGGTCTCTGTCCCCAGGGGAGGTGGGGGTCCCTGTCCCCAAGGGGAGATGGAGGGGGTATGTAATGGTGTGTGGGGGATGGGGTCCTCTCACTCACCATGACCAAGCTGTAGGCCGCGCACTCATCCATGTTGGCCTGGGCTCCATCCAGTGTGCTGGACGGGCGATCAGCATATCTCCCAGAAAGACCTTTTCATCATCTGTGTATGACGGGGGAGGAGGGGGGATGGCAGACAAGCCTGCAGTGTCCTCCGGGGGAGCCAGCTCTCATAGGGCTGCACTGCATCTGTGTGCTTAAAGTTTGTTTACCCGGGAGAAGTATGCAGTGCAGTATGGGCCGGACAGAACAGACATCGGACTAAGCGGCAATGCATTGAGCAGGAGAGGGGTACTCTGAGGATCCGGCTGAGGACACAGGTCATGCGGGGAATGCACAACTAAAGAGCAGCCAGTGCGATAGTTCAGCATGGCGCCTGATAGTCACCCTCCACCTCCAGCCACCCATGTGCATGGTGCACTGGTACCCCTAGCTGCCTATGCTGCTGCCGGCCATATGAAGAGGGGGCTGCATGGGCCCCCTGCATCACAGGGCCCGGTTGCGACTGCTGCACCCCCTATAGTTACGCCCCTGTTCAGTCCTATGCCTTAAAGGAGCCTTTTTTTTGTGCAGATAGTGCAGTGCTTTTTTTTTTTTATTAAGAATCTTACATATGCCTTAAAGGGGCATTTGCCCTCTTTTCAAGTCACGGCTCATTCCACCAGAGCAATTGAAACCTCCTGGGCTTTCCGACATCAAGCGTCTGTCTCCCAGGTGTGTAAGGTGGTGACTTGGTTGTCTGTTCACACTTTCACTAAATTCTACAAAGTTGACGTAAGCGCATCTTCGGATGCTTGCTTTGGCCACAAGGTTTTGCAGGCGGCTGTGTAAGGTTGCAGCTTACACTTTCTTTAAGTTACACGTTTGTTGTAAACGCATCTTTGATCAGCCGCTGGTTTTGATGACGGCTGTTTAAGATGGCGACTCCTCTGCTGTTTCTTTTGTTGTGTGTGAAGTTATGTTTTTCTGTTTCCACCCCTCTTTTTTTTTTTGATACTGCTTGGGGAGACGGGATCGTGGTCCGGTCTCTCGGAAGTTTGGCCTCCTCGTCCTCCTTCCTCTACCGCCGGACCAATTAGAAAGCACAGTACGCTTTGTGCATTCACAGTAGGGAACTGGCTGTGAACCCGAAAGGCTTCACTGCTGGGTTTCCTTACCAGGAATGGCAGCGGCTACACCCACCAGCCGATCCGAAGATTGACTGGGGTGCTGACATGATGAGCTCCCTGGATAGATAAGTGTCCATATATTAATAGTCTGCATGACATTTGTAGGACTTAAGCCCAGTGTGATGTATATCTATAACCTTCCACCCATGACAAACCCCATCCCGCCTTAACAAACGACTGGACTAGGTTTGTAGTAAATGGCCATCCGACCTTATTTATTAATAGAATATACTTTAAATAAAATACCATAAATAACTTTTAAATAACTGTAAACATTCCCAGCAGCCTTTTAATGGGTCATGGGTAAAACATACAAACACACTGGTCACTGTGAACGACTTCCAACTTTTGACCTCTTGACATCCAGACGGAATCCCCTGTCTTGGAGGCTATACCCAAACCATCGCAGTGACCTAACCCCTTTTAATCCTTCCAGGTTAACCCCTCATAACCTGGAAGTACCATTAACCACCCCATCCCATGGATGGGTACAACAGTTTTTCTACCTGTACCTCACATTACCTCTTAAGTAACGCCTTACCCTTTCAGCCCTCGCTGAATGCCCTCCTGAAGGCCTAACGCCCACAGATCCGTCCCTACATCATTTAAGTGAACGCCGTCGCTCCTCAAATACCGCCAAGTGTCTATTTCCAATTCCCTATGTCTTATAACAAGGCCCCCATTTCTAATGAAGAACCTGCTCATCTTTGTTCACCTTCACCCTGGCCCGGTCCACCTTCTTATCAGATAAAGCCCATCTCCATGACGTAACCATATTAGGGTAAGCAGATTATAACCTCAAGAAATCACATTTTATATCTCTGATAAGGTCCCTCATGGAACTGACCCCCCATGTCATTTCCCCCCCACATGCAATAGCAACACATCCGGTGGCCTGTCAAGGCGAGAAAACCTATGCACTTTTATCAGCACCCTGTTCCATTGCATGCCAGGGACCCCGATCCACCGAACCTGTGCCTCCTGCCTGGGTATGCAAAGTTGTCTGCCGTTCGGCCGAATGTCAGCTTTCTTCGCCCCCCAGAAAACGTAAAAGTGGCCCAGGATCCACACCAGGCCCGCCTCATAACCTGCAGATAGAAAATGGATTAACACACAGAAACAAACCATAAATACCCCACATACCCCCACAACCTCAAATGTTTAAAGATTACCCCTTAAGCTAACAATTGCGGGTGGACATACAATTTAAACCTGTCCAAATCCCAACTCCCAAGTCTCCTAACCGCCTCAGCACTCAAACCTGCCCTGGATGCCTCTGTAGCCACCCCAATCCTAAAGGAGTGAGATGAAAATTTCTTAATGTCAAAACCCGCTCCCACCACACACTTCCGAAAAACTGCGATAAAATGAAACCTGGATAGAGAAGAGCCATCCAGGTGTATGAAAAAGGGGCCCGCGACCCATGTTCGCGTGTCCAGAAATGTTTCCACTGCCTTTACTGGGCAGATATCGGCTTTCCCGTTCCTGGCCACCTTCACTTGTAACCCCCTGCCCATCTGATCAGCCCTAGACCGTCGGATCCAGATTCTAACCGTGTCGCGGCCTAGCTCCACAAACCCCCTACTGCCCGTTTTGACGGGCTGACCAGTTCACTGATCCTGAATGCCCCAAAGAAAGCCAGGGCGAATGCCACCCAGAACAGCGCTTGTTCCTACGCTGAACTACAGACCTTCCCCACTGCCCGGCACAAGCCCCGAAGTAAGTTAAAAGAGACAGGTCGTCTCCCATCCCTCCTCTTGTGTGCCCTCCGGTAGCCCTTTACCGCTTGTCTCAACCAAAATTCCTTTGTGTAATCCTGCTGTCCCTGCCATTTAAATAAAAACGGCAACCCTGCCTGTTTTCGATCAATCATGGCCGCCGATACCCCCTTTTCTATAGCGCTGCTAAGGAAGTAAAACACCACCCGAGTCATGCCAGCATATCCCGGGGCCATGCCGATCACCTCTAGACAAGCCAACCATTCCTGCCAAACCCTCGAGTAGGCACCCCATGTAACCTTGCTCGATTCATCATGCTGCTATTCCTGCGCTATGCTCCACAACCATGTGGGGCAGTCAATCCTGTGACGCTCCGCCTCTGGTGCCAGTCCCCGGAACCTATCCCACTGAAAACGAGACAGAGCGTCAGCTAACATGTTGTCCACCCCCGGCAAGTGCACAGCATAGATTAAAGCATTCACCTGTAAACACCGCAGTACTAGATGCCCTAAAAGCTTGACAACCGGCCCAGAGGTCGCCGTCAGCCAATTGACCACCTGCACCACACCTAGATTGTCGCAGTTAAACCTCACCTTCAGGTTACGAAAAGACTCCCCCCAAATCTCTACAGCCACTACAATAGAAAACAGCTCCAAAAGAACCAGGTTCTTCAGAAGCCCTGCCTCCGACCACTCCGAAGGCCAGCATGCCGCGCACCATTGACCTTACATAAGACACCATGAAACCCGTGGACCCAGCCGCGTCCGTGAATAACGCCAGGTCACAGTTACTAATGGGACCGGACATCCAAAGGGACAGGCCATTAAAAGACTCCAAGAACCCCTGCCAGACCTTCAAGTCCTCTCTGCGGTCCTGATTGAGGGTCACAAAATGGGTTGGAGCCCAGATGCCCACAGTACCGGCCACCAGCAGGCGGCAAAACATGAGTCCCTTCGGAATAATCTGACAGGCGAAGTTCAGCTTCCCCAGTAACGATTGCAACTGACGCAGTTGCAACTTGCGCACGCAGATAGTCCCGTGTATTTCCTCTTGAAGCCCCATCAGCTTGCCCAATGGCAACCTGCACTCAATCTTCACGGAATCGATCACGATCCCCAAGAATGTGATACAATCCGTGGGCCCCTCCATTTTTTCCAGGAGTCAAAGGGACTCTGAAGCGCTCTGCCAGATGTTTCAGCGTTCCCAAAAGAACTGCACAGACATTGGTGCCTGCCGGACCAACACATAGGAAGTCGTCCAGATAATGGATGACCGAGTTGATGCCCGACACATCATGGATGGCCCATTGCAAGAAGCAGCTGAATCACTCAAAAAAGGCACATGAAATCGAACAACCCATTGGAAGGCAGCAGTCCACATAAAACCCCCCTCCCACGTGCAGGCCAGTAGTCGAAAACTCTGCACTGGCAGAAGTCGGAAGGCCGTTTTGATGTCCGATTTTGCCATCAACATCCCCTGGCCATAACGCTGGACCCACGCAATGGCCGCATCAAAGGAAATGTACATCACCGCACACTCCTCTGGAGCAATGGAATCATTAACGGAACCCCCTTTAGAGAATGACAGGTGATGGATCAATCTGAACTTATTGGGCTCCTTCTTAGGCACCACCCCCATTGGAGAAACCACCAGGTCTGGGAGAGGTGCCTCACAGAAAGGGCCAGCCATCTGACCTAATGCAACCTCTTTTCCCAATTTTTCCATGACCACTGCTGAGTACAGCAGCGTGGACTTCAAATTTTTTGCCAGAGGTGGCACGAACAAGGGATCTTAAAACCAAAATTAAACCCATCTTCTAACAATTAAGCTCCCACCCGGTCAGGGTATCTACTGAGGAAAGGAAACTTCCTTTCCACTCACACTGGAGTCATCCCTGTTGTGCGCAGGATCTCCAGGACGCCATTTTCCTTTTTTAAAGCATTTGGCAAGCGCGTGGGATCCCCCGCAGCCGGAACACGTGTGTTTGAATCGGCAGTTTGCCCCAAACTTTTACGTGCCCGCATTAAACTGCCAGCAGAAACCCCAATGTTTTTCAGACGGCTGTCCTCAGGTTGTCGAACCTTCGACCCCCAGCTGAAAAAACTGGTTAGGGGTGCGTGCCGCCATCATTAGCTTCATCCATAGGCTAATGTCCTTATGATCCCAGCAAAGAGACGGTCGGTCTGCCATTCGTTGCCTGAATTGCTCATCGTAACAGAGCCACGCCGTCCCTCCATACGTCCTGTGCGCTTCGCTGACACAAACAGCGCTGAACAGTGCTCCGGAGTCTTCTCTCCCACAACGCTCGACAATATAGCAAACGCCTGAAGCCAATTGTCAAAGGTACGAGGAATCAATCTATATGTTAAGGTCTTCAGGTGGTGAGTCTGACTTAGTGGAAGGGGACCACTCTTACGACTCTGGTTCTGGTCTCACTGGAATGGGAACAGGGAGACCGGAGCACAGCGGGGTAGGAGAGTCCAGCCAGGTGCAGCAGCAGGCACTGGATAGGAGAGGATCCTCTGGAGCAGGAACCCGCAGTGGCAGGAAGGCAGCTAGGAGAAGGCTGCAGACCGTGGAAACAGGATGGCAGGCTCTTCAGGATGCAAGGTACAGATGCAGGAGCAAGCAGGAACTAGCAGAGGTGTCAGGTACAAGCAGAGGTTCGGCAACAGGTAGACAGTCCAAGAGAGGTCAAACAAGCCGGGGTCGGAGCAGGAGAGGTCAACAGAGTCAGACGGAGCCGGGTCAGGTATCAGGTTGGTAGCAGACGGATCAACAGGTTTCTTCAGGCACAAGCTGCAGACGAACAGCACAGAACGACTGCAGCTGCTCCTTTAAAAAGGGCCACTGGCGCCAAATAGCGCTAACGCGCACACGTGCGTGCGTATGCCGCACGCACATCCGAACGACGTGCACCCGCTCGCGCTTGGAGACACGCGTGCCCCCACGACGACCCGCGGCACGAACGCGCGTGAACGGACACCCGATCGTGCAGCACGGGCGGATTCCTGACACTATATCTACGCTTCTCCTCGTCCTCCTTCTTCTCTTCGGGCTTCAACTTATCCAGGTTGAACTGCTCCAGTGGCAATAAGGTGAAGATTTCAACAAACTCACCTTTCCATATCTTCTCCTTCACTTCAGGCTTAAGATGTGCACCCAAAGGGCCCTCGAAGCAGACATACACCTCACTCTTCGCCGCGTCTGCCAACCGCTTTTGTCCGCCGGCCCACCTACGGCCCCATGTTCGAATCTCTTAACCAGCTCCTTCAGCCCCAGCAACAGACCCCCAAGGCCTTCCTGCCCTAACCGTGCTTCCTGCTCTCTTGCCACCGAGGGGTCAACTGCCATCCCCCCCGGCTCTGTCTCTCCCACCCCCCCCGCAGCTCCTGAGCCCCGAGAACTACCCCATGTCAGCAATTCATGTAACAAAGAAGAAAAAGAAAATAGAAGGATCACACTCACCGGGCTGCCCAGGACCGGGCCTTACAGCCGCCTCCTGCGGACCCAACGCCAATGACCAACCCTGGTCTTCACCTCCGTCTGACTCTGACAACTTGCCCTCAGATCTTCCGCTGTCGACAACTGGCTCCAAGCGTGGCGTGCGACTCCCAGACATGCCCACTTCAGCGGCCAAGGGTCTGCGGTGCTGTAAACGAGAGTCCCTCTTCTCTTGCCCGCCAGCCCCGCGCCCACGCCTTGGTGAAGGGCTCCTGCACCTCCCGTCTGTCTGACTCCTCCCCACCTGCGCCTCCGCGGCGACCCCCCGGCCTCCTGGTCACTTTTCTGCCCGCCTCTAGGGTGCCTGGGACTGGGGCCCGTGCCAGCTGCTTGGTCTCCCACCCGCTGAATCTCCTGCCCCCGCCTGGGCTGGCTGCCGCCATCCACTCCTCTTACACCCGTCAGCCGCCCCCATGCATTGGCGCCATGCTGGAGGTGCCAATCCCTGTGCGGTGTCTGTCTCCCCCAGTGCCGCTTCCTGGCCCCTCCTCCTCGCCCCACTCCGCCTGGCCTACCTGGTCTCTGCAACCCCCCCTGGGGTGGAGGCTGGGGTCTCCTGCCGATGCTTGTAAGCCACTGATCCGGTGTCACTCCTAGGCGTGCCTGATGCCGCTCGCTGGGACCCCCCCGGGCTGGCATCAGGGCTGTACCACTCGGGCGGCCAGGATTGCCGCGCCCAAAATGTCACTGCTCCCCCGTCGGCTGCTGTGCCCCCTCCGCCGCCATGGCTGTGATCTGGTCACGGAGCCATGCGGCGACTGGCCACTGCCGCTCGCAACTGCGATAAAAAACTGTCACTTGCCACCATTATGTGCAGAGAAGCCGAGCGGGAGGGTGCGTCTGATCACTTCCTTCTCCGCTCTCCGAGCGATAGCATGGCACGCTGCTATTGTGTACCATGCTGTGGCTCCACCCCCCAGCACCACCTACCCCCAGCTCTTAAAGTGGGCTCTAATACTTCATTAAAATGGCGACTCTGCTGTCCAAGCACATCTCATTCCGTCCCTGTGCCACCCCTTGCGGTGCTTGCTATGGGACTGTATTTGTAGCTGCCGACTTTTAATTTTGCATGGGAGGGCAGAAACACCTCTTTAAATATGACAGAACATAAAATGGCAGGTTTCCATTACATCAAAGAGGGGCGGGGTCACCCGTACGTCACTGGGGAAGCCCGGCTTTCCCCTTGCGTCAGAGGGGGCGGGGTCAGGTGACGGGTGGCCCTGCCCTCCTCAGATAAGAAGTGTCAGGCTGCCGGGTTTCCCGCAGTGTCTCCGGTGGAGACAGAGGATGGATGCGCTGAGCTGGAGGGAGAGATCACCCATCGCTGGATCAGATCAGCCATCGTTGGACCCCAGAGAGATGATCATCCGTCGCTTGATAGCAAGAGTGGATTACCACCGCTGGAATTTATTTTAATTTTTTTAATAAAGGACCGGTGTGTGTGTCTTTTGAAACAATTTTTTACACTTTCTTTGTGAAATGGTAGGGGTACTTTTGTACTCCCTTACAATTTCAAATGGGGGGCGGGATCTGGGGGTCCCCTTGTTAAAGGGGGCTTCCAGATTCTGATAAGCCCCCTGCCCGCAGACCCCCACAACCACCAGCCAGGGTTGTGGGGATGAGTCATCCTCCCAATGTTGAGGGCATGTGGCCTGGTACGGTTCAGGAGGAGGGACGCTCTCTCGTCCCTCCTCTTTTCCTGCGGCCTGCCAGGTTGCGTGCTCCGATAAAGGGTCTGGTATGGATATTTGGGGGGAATCCCAAGTCATCTTTTTTTTTTTTTTGATGCAGGGTTCCCCTTAATATCCATACCAGACCTGAAGGGTCTGGTAGCATGGGCGTCCGCAGAACTTTTTCCAAGGGGGGCATCATTTTAGGGCCGCTCATGCTCCACCCCTTTTCGACAATCTCATGAAAATCTTTCCACTGGTAATAGATATGTGTTATATAACAGATAATTCATCTTCACTTTGTATTGAAAGTTACTCTGGTGGCTGCATACCATGCCCATATAGCCTAGAGAATGTACATCTTTTTACATTGCAATACATCTGTTGTGGCCATATTTTGATCTCATACTGTCCCTGTATAGGCTGTTTATGAAAACAGCCTATACAGGGACAGTATGAGATAAAAATATGGCAACAACAGATGTATTGCAATGTAAAAAGATGTACATTCTCTAGGCTATATGGGCTTGGTACGCAGCCACCTGAGTAACCTTGTGGACGCCCATGCTTTCAAAAACCAGCCCTGGAAAAAATTTCATACCAGCCTCACAGCATTATTATAGCAGCCCAACAGCATAACGTCATTTTCTTGTTCATGAAAGGAAAAAAACATACATGTTACCAGTTCATAGTGGTAAGTGATCAATCATCAAGGGGGACCCCAGGAACTCAGAACGTGGGGGGGGGGGGGGGGAGTGCACCTTCTGCAGAAAGAATATTCGAAGGTAAGAGGGGTGGGTTACTAATATAAGGAGGAAACCCTTTATATCAGTGCCTCTTACATTATCGTATTCACTCCCCCCTTACATCAGTGAACCCCCCCGACTGGCCTGGCAGTGCTTTCACTGACCTCCTCTCAGGTGCACTGTGCAGGGCTCAGTCAGTCGGCTCTGGTTTTATCCTATAGTCTCCTGTCCACAGTCCATACAAGTCTGACTTCTCCCATGACCCCCATCCTGGCGGTGCTCCCACTCTTGACTCCTCTCCAGACTCCCTACAGGAGACGGTCAGAGACTGTAGACTTGAAACTTGATGCAAGAGCTCAATGCAGCCTCACTATGCCCACCAATGCAGCCTGTGTCCATCAAATGCAGCCTCACTGTGTCCATCAAATGCAGCCTCACTGTGTCCATCAAATGCAGCCTCACTGTGTCCATCAAATGCAGCCTCACTGTGTCCATCAAATGCAGCTTTACTGTGCCATGAATGCAGCCTCACTGTGTCCATCATTGCAGCCCCTCCTGTGCCCCATGTCCCAGTCTGCAGTCCTTGTCTGTGGGAAGGTGTGTTGTTGATGCTTGGTACGGCACCTTGCATGCCAGCAGGATATCCATGATGGCCAGCAGCAGGCAGGGTCTGTTCTTGTTTTGGATGGGGACGGTGCTCCTTCCAGAGGATCTGTCTGCTGTGAGATGGAGTGGTCCCTGGCCACCTGGACCTTCAGCTGTCCTCATTTTGCAGCCCCAGTCAGCCTGTCCTCTGGTCCTGGGGAAGTGGAGATCACTGGGTGGGAGCTGGAGAGAAGGGGGAGCAAAGAGTACTGGAGGGGTTGGAGAACACATGGGTGGGGGCAAAGAGCGACTGGAGTGGAGATCACAGGGGTGGGGAGCGGAGAGCGCTGGGGGGGCCAATAAGAACAGGGGTAGAGAGCACAGTAGGCTGAGAGCACTGGGGGGGGCTAAGAGTGTGGGGTGGTGAAGAGCACTGGGGGGGGCAGAAAAACAGGGGTGGAGAGCACGGGGGCTGGAAAGTACTGGGGGGGTACAAAGAGCGGGGGGGAGTGGAGAGCAATGGGGGGGAGCTTGAGAGCACCAGTGGGGGCCAGAAAGAACAGGGGTGGAAAGCACGGGGGACTGGAGAGCACTATGGGGGTTGGAGAACACTGGTAGGGTTGGAGAGCACATGGGTGGGGGAAAAATGCAGGGGGAGTGGAGAGTACAGGGGTGGGGAGTGGAGAGTGCTGGGGGAGCCAAAAAGAACAGGGGTGGAGAGCACTGAGGGTAGGGAGCACTGGGGGGGCTGGAGAACACCAGGGGAGCAGAAAGAACAGGGGTGGGGAGAATGGGGGGCTGGAGAGCACTGGGCTGGGGGCTGGAGAGTGATGGGGAGAGCTGAAGAGCACTGGGGGGGAGAAAGAACAGGGGGAGAGCACTGGGGGCAAATAAATCAAGTACGGCGCTGTCACATCCTATCCAGTTCCTCCAGAATACCTCTGCACAATATATATTGCTTGTTACATCCACTCTGGGTGTTGCTGCTCTTATTAAAGTCCACTGGGTGGCAGACAAACCTAAAAAGCACAGAGAAACAGAGCGCACACCAGCCCTAGTGCATTAAAGTTTATTTAACTCAGTAAAAGGTTAAAAAAGCCAGGTATGTCACTCACAAACATCCGTTGAGTAGTAGCATTGGTATTTACAGCCTCCACTGTTGCCTCCTTCCCCGATTTTAGGCTCCCTGCAGTAGCTAGCAATACGGATGGTTAAGTACTCGGTTCGCTTGCTGGCTGCAGGTACACTCTCTCTCTCCACGCCTCACACGCACGGACCTGCCGGCTCTGGATGACGTCACTCGCAACGGGGGGGCGGATCTCTCAACGTGTGTACTGACTCTGACGCTGGCTATAACTGTTCCCAAGACAACATGTTTCGGAGGCGTGGCCTCCTTCTTCAGCTGACGCCCTAATGTGTGCTTACAGCATAAATACGCTGACACCCTCCCCGCCCTCCCTGCTAGTGCCAATCACAGGGAGCCTAACATCTAGGGGAGGAGACAAGCCCATCTACCAATCAAGAAGAGCGACAAGGAAACAAGGATATTATAAGACTACTATTACAATCATAGCTATTAGAAGTTCTTTCAATGTATATCTGCATGTAACCATAACAAGGAAATAAAATAAAATTATATATACATAAAATTAAGATAATACTAAAGACTGAACCAACAAAATTAGTATATATAAGGAATTAAATTAGAAAAAAGAATTTTATATCAAATTAAAATTAAAAATAAAAATAATAATAATAAAAAAAATAATATAAAAAAAAAATATAAAAAAAATAAGAATAAATAAAATAAAATGAAATAAAAATAAAAATAAATATAAAAAAAAAAAATATAAAAATAAGAATGAAAAATAAAAAATAAAAATAAAATTAATATAAATAAAAATAAAAATAAAAATAAGAATAAAAATAAAAATAAAAATAAAAACAAAAAATATATATAATTATATACATATATATATATACACACACATACACATATATACATGTACATATATATATACATACACACACATGCACCCGGAAAAAAATTTTGCAAATGGATGAATGAACTATATGAATTTTTTTAAAAAAGGATAAAAGATTAACAAAAACAAAAACAAAAACAAAAAAATTTTTGAAATATATATATAAATTAGAAGTCTATTAGAGGGGACTAGTACAGATGGGTTTCTGAGATATATAGATATATAGATATATAAATTTTCTTCATATGGAGACAAGAGCTATTTCTTTGTAGCAAGTGTATATATATATATATATATATACATAACAAATACATCATATATATACATTATATTATATATAATATACAAATATTCTGCATATATATCTCTCTCTGTATATACTTGCACCTCTGCATACCAGCATGCATGTTATCAGCTTGAACACTCCTTTCATCTGGTGGGCGGTATAGATAGCCTAGGGTTATATGAGGGCCCCAATTTCCAGCTCCTCGTTTAGCCCTTTCGGTGCCATACTATTTAACGTAAAAATCCAGAAGGATTCACGTTTGCACAATCTGTCAAACCGTTCACCCTCCGGTATGGACATCGGAATGGCTTCTATACCAAACAGTTCTAACCCTTTGGTGCTACCGTCATGGAGAGCACTGGGGGGAGTGGAGAGCACTGGGGGGGAAAGAACAGGGGGGAGAGCACTGGGGAGGAGAACAGGGGGAGAGCACAGAGGGGAGAGGACTGGGGGGAAACGGGGGGAGCACTGGGTGGAGTGGAGAGCACTGGGGGGAACAGGGGGTAGAGCACTGGGGGGGGAACAGGTGGAGAGAGCTCTGGGATGGTGGCTAGAGAAGGATGGGATGGGGAGAGCTGAAGGACAGGGGAGGAGAAAACTGTGGGGGGGGGGGGGGGGCAGGAGAGTGTGGTGGAGGATAGCACTGGGGGGGGGCCAGGGGGAGAGCACTGGGGGGAGTGGAGAGCACTGTGGGGGAAGTGAACGGGGGGAGTTTAGAGCACTGGGATGGTGGCTAGAGAAGGATGGGGAGAGCAGGGGGGGCAGCAAGAACAGGGGAGGAGAGAACTGTGGGGGGGAGAAGAGAACTGTGGGGGTGGGGCAGGAGAGTGTGGTGGTGGAGGAGAGCACTGGGGGGGGGGCAGGAGAGTGTGGTGGTGCAGGAGAGCACTGGGGGGGGGGGAGCGGGAGAGTGTGGTGATGGAGGAGAGCACTGGGGGGCAGGAGAGTGTGCTGATGGAGGAGAGCACTGGGGGGGCAGGAGAGTGTGGTGGTGGAGGAGAGCACTGTGGGGGGGGGGGGGGGCAGGAGAGTGCGGTGGTGGAGGAGGGCACTGGGGGGGCAGGAGAGCACTGGGGGGGGCAGGAGAGTGTGGTGGTGGAGGAGAGCACTGGGGGGGGCAGGAGAATGTGGTGGTGGAGGAGAGCACTGGGGGGGGCAGGAGAGTGTGGTGGTGGAGGAGAGCACTGTGGGGGGGGCAGGAGAGTGAGGTGGTGGAGGAGGGCACTGGGGGGGCAGGAGAGTGTGGTGGTGGAGGAGAGCACTGGGGGGGGCAGGAGAGTGTGGTGGTGGAGGAGAGCACTGGGGGGGGCAGGAGAGTGTGGTGGTGGAGGAGAGCACTGGGGGGGGCAGGAGAATGTGGTGGTGGAGGAGAGCACTGGGGGGGCAGGAGAGTGTGGTGGTGGAGGAGAGCACTGGGGGGGGGGGGGGGGGCAAGAGAGTGTGGTGGTGGAGGAGAGCACTGGGGGGGGGGCAAGAGAGTGTGGTGGTGGAGGAGAGCACTGGGGGGGCAGGAGAGTGTGGTGGTGAAGGAGAGCACTGGGGGAGGCAGGAGAGTGTGGTGGTGGAGGAGAGCACTGGGGGGGGGGGCAGGAGAGTGTGGTGGTGGAGGAGAGCAGTGGGGGGGGGCAGGAGAGTGTGGTGGTGGAGGAGGAGAGCACTGGGGGGGGGGCAGGAGAGTGTGGTGTGGAGGAGAGCAATGGGGGGGCAGGAGAGTGTGGTGGAGGAGAGCACTGGGGGGGGCAGGGAGCACAAGGTGAACTGGGGACAGTAAAATAAATTGGATAGGAGAATTGGCAGGGGGGCCCCCCTGCAGCCCCCCCTCCCCCCGATCCTCCTATCCAGGCACTGTGGCACACATGGCGGGCTGTACCTGCAGCATCTCCTCCTATGGATAAAAGCGCTGGCTGGCTCTGTATGGCGGCCGCTGTGTAACATAGCCCCGCCCCCCCGACCGGCTCGTGTGATAGGTGGAACGTTGATTCTCTCTACTATCACACAAGCAGGTCTGGGGGGGGGGGGTGGGGCCATGTTACAGAGCGGCCACCAAACATAGAGGCAGCCCGCTCTGTGATCCAGAGGAGAGAGCGGAGGATGCAGCCCCCGGCGGACTCAGTAAAAAAAAATACAGCATGCCGGCGGCTGCAACACCTTGGGGCTTCCGGGGGGGCACTTGACCCCCCTTGCCCCCTGCTGCGGACGCCCATGCCTGGTAGTTGAATTTGGGGGAAGCCCACGCTTTAATTTTTTTTATCAATGACTTTCAATGACTGGTCTCTGTATTACGGAGAGCCGACTATTCATTATAGCCATGAGTGATTTTAAATGACTTTTTCCTGCAGAAATTACACTTTGTGCAGGGACAGTTCTTAGTAGGGATGGCCTTGCAGTTCGCCCAGCGGTCGGTTTGCGGCGAATTTTGCGTGTTCATGATTCGCCAAACCGGCAGACTTCTGGCGCTGTTCGCGCAGCGGACATATGCGTTTACATTGTGAAAGAACTTTGACCCATGATGACACATCCATCATGGGGTACAGGACAGCCAATTGAAACATTTCAGCACATGGACAATTGGACATTCCCCCTACCTTATAAATAGACCTGATCTGGCGGCCATTTTACATTCTGTCTTTTGTCAGTGTAGGGAGAGGTTGCTGTGTGGAGCAGGGACAAACTGTAGTGACACAAATCACTAGCTATTAGGTCCACAAAAGTCCTTTTAAGGACTGGTATAGGTGTACAGTATATAGGGTTCTGGTGCACTAATGCTGTGCTGCTGATTGCTGAGTGCACTGCTGACTGATTCTGCAGCTGTCTTTTGTCAGTGTAGGGACAGGACGCTGTGTGGAGCAGGGACAGTCAGTTTAATCACTAGCTATTACTATTAGGTCCACAAAGGTCATTTTAAGGACTGGTATAGGTGTACAGTATATAGGGTTGTACACCTATAATATACTTTCTTTCAACTATAGAAAGCCTATTATACTTGACTGCTGACGGATTCTGTAGCTGTCTTTTATCAGTGTAGGGACTGAGGGACAGTCTGAAAATCACTAGCTACTAGGTCCACAAAGGTCCTTTTAAGGACTGGTATCTGGTGTGCAGTATATAGGGGTGTAATACACATATAAAATACTTGCACATATAGAAAGCATAGTATAGTGCATTTCCACTGTGCAGCATTGTGACTGCTGAGCGGTTCTGCAGCGATACTACAAAGCGTGACAAACGCAATTTAAAAAAAAGTATTATAACTGGTGTGATAGACCAGTGGCCCCCAAAAACGACAGATTGAAGCGGTGTGTTATATACCTTCTTCCACATACATACTGCACTTCTCTAGACACTGTTGTCACAGGGTCATTTAAAAAATCACAGGCAGAGGAAGAGGCAGGCCCTTCCGCAGGGGTAGTAGGGGTAGGGCAGGAGCAACAGACTTGAGCCAAAGTGGAAAATTGCAGAAGGTGCGTGCGATTACGTCAAAGGATGCACCAGACTTGGTTAAGTGGCTCACTCAGCCTTACTCTTCTGCACCCTCCTCATCCTCTCGATATGCACCCTCTTCACTCTCTGCTGTGTGCACCCCCAAAGACACTACCACCAACACCATCACCACCATATACCTTCCGCTTGAGTCACAGGAATTATTTTGCGATCCATCACAAGACATTGCCCATGTGCAGCCATTCTTGGCATTGGATCAGGAAGAGGAGGTAGCAACAACCGCCACTCAGCGGTCTGACGACAGTACCCAGATCAGCCCAAGGAGGAGGTTGGTCCCCAGTGTTGCTGCCTACTCTGAGATCTCTAATTATAGCGGTGGGGAAGGTGACGAAGATTATGACATGTCTAGTGATGTCATGTGGGTGCCCAGAAAAGAGGAGGGGAGTTCAGAGGGAGATATGGACCAGCAGATAGGGAGGAGAAGCAGACAGAACTTAGATTGCACAGGAGGAACAAAGGTAGACTGCTAATGTATCAGGAGCGAGGCATCAACCATGTACAGTCACATCTGGTGCTTCCAGGACGCCGGCATATGACTCCGTAGTGTGGGCTTTTTTTAACGTGTCCGCTGCTGACAATAGTGTTGCCATCTGCAATCTTTGCAGTCAACGCATAAGTCGCGGTAAGCCCAACACTCACCTAAGGACGACCACCTCTCTCCTCACAATTCTCTTCCACTCCACTTTCCATCATGCCGTCCTCATGTTTTTCTGCAAAAAGGCAGGCTTCCGTGGACCAAATGTTCGAGCGTAAAAAAAATGATGACGCCGGATAACCCTCTTGCCCAACGGTTGACGGCTGGCTTGTCTGAACTGATAGCCGCCAACTACTGCCATATTAACTGTTGGACTCGGAGGCCTTTCAAAAAATTGTGGCCATTGGAACACCACAATGGAAGGTCCCAGGAAGGAAGTATTTCTCACAGAAGGGCATCCCAGAGCTATATGGCCATGTTCAGCGGCAAGTGAATGTATCTCTGGCACACAGTGTCGGTGCCAAGATACATCTGACCACAGACACGTGGTCTAGCAAACACGGGCAGGGAAGGTATATAACTTTTACTGCCCACTGGGTGAACCTTCTGATGACCGTCAAGCATGTAACCTGTGGCACCCGTGTAGATTTGGTTTTACCGCCACGGATTGCATGCAGGCCTGCCTCTTCTTCTCCTTCTCCTACTCCATCCTCCTCCCTCTCCTCCTCGGCTGACTCCTCCTTTTCTGCTGCTAGCGTCTCTTCCGCTGCGCCGCCCAAGCTCCCCAGAAACGATTTGACATGCCAGGTGAGACGTTGCCATGCTGTGCTGCGTCTGTTGTGCCTGGAAGCCAAGCGCCACACTGGCCCTGCACTCCTTTCGGGTTTGTGTTCACAGGCAGATCAGTGGTTAACACCGCTCAATTTGATAGTTGGTAAAGTGGTGTGTGACAACAGTGCCAATCTGCTTAGCGCATTGAAACAGGACAAAATTACACACGTGCCATGCATGGCACAGGTCTTAAACTTGATCATGCAGCGATTCGTTGTCCAATACCCTGGGGTCCAGGACATCTTGCGGCAGGCAAGGAAAATCTCGGCCCATTTCAGAAGATCTTACACAGCCATGGCTCGCCTTGCTGACATTCAGCTGCGACACAATCTGCAGGTCAGACGTCTTATTTGCGATTGCCCGATGCAATGGAACTCAACCTTCTATATGCTTGATAGGCTGCTCCAGCAGAAACGTGCAGTTAACAACTACCTGTATGAACTCTGCAGCAGAACAGGTTCTGGGGAGCTTGGTTTTTTTTCACTGCGCCAGTGGCTGCTCATGCGTGACGCATGCAGACTTCTGCGGCCATTTGATGAGATCACCAAACTGGTCAGTCGCAGCCATGGTGCCATCAGTGACATGGTACCTTATGCCTTCTTTAAGGAGCGTGCATTGCGTCATGTCATTGATCAAGCCGTGGAGGAGCAGTGAGGAAGTCGCAATGCTGGATGAATTCCCAGGGGGGCTACTCTTCTTCAGACTCCTGTTGTTGACTTGTCTGAGATAGAGTCAGAGGAGGATGGTGCCGGGGCGGATGAGGAGCAGCAAGATGAGGAGGAGCAAGAAGAGCATGCTTAAGCCTTTCTGGGATCCCTGTTGTGCGTGGATGGGGAGAGGAGAATGAGGCGGACAACATTATCCTGGATGATGAGCAGGAGCCAGGCCACCACACCGCTTCCAGTTTAGTGCAAATGGGGGCCTTCATGCTCCAGTGTTTTAACAGGGACCCCCATATAAAAAGCATAAGGGTCAAGGACCAATACTGGGTGGCAACGTACTTAGACCCCCGGTACAAACAAAAAATGGTGGAAATGTTACTACCGTCACAGAGGGCTGTCAGAATGGAGCACTTCCAGGCCTTGCTTCGAGAAATGCTGCATTCTGCTTTTGCGTGCGCTGGGCAGAGGAGGAATTCCCACTCCCAGAGAAAGAGTTGTGGGTACCAATCCAACAGCGCCTGCCAAGAAGAGGGCGGTTTGATGATGTGTTGGTGACTTCTGATATGAGGTCATTCTTTCAGCCGACCCATTGACACGTCTCATCCGGATCCAGCATCAGGGAACGCCTAGACCAACAGGTGTCCGACTACATCGGGTTAACGGCCAATGTGGACGCTCTGAGGATTGATGAACCCCTGGACTACTGGGTGGGCAGGCTTGACCTCTGCCCAGAGCTTGCCCAATTTGCAATGGAACTGTTGGCTTGCCCCTTGTCCAGTGTCCTGTCCGAAAGGACGTTCAGCGCAGCAGGGGGGATCGTGACCGATAAGCGCCTAGCTCACGAAAGTGTTGACTACCTCACATTTATAAAAATGAATGAGGCATGGATCTCGGAGGAATTCAATACATGTGACCAGTAGACCATGTATATGCATAACTCTATAAACTATTTATTTAATCGAACACACGGACATTTTTTCTACCTTTGGCTCACTTCCTTGTACAAAAAGAAGCACACCGTACTATATGCCCATACCCTCCTGTTTGAAGAGGTCGAGCGGTGTCATATTTTTGGGTCCCACAGTGAGTTTGCTGGTATCAGTGCTCTCTATCTCGGTGCTGGTGTGGTGTCAGTGCTCTCTATCTCTTTGCTGGCGTCAGTGCTCTCTCTCTATCTCGTGCTGGTGTGGTGTCAGTGCTCTCTATCTGGGTGCTGGTGAGGTCTCAGTGCCCTCTATCTCGGTGCTGGTGTCAGTGCTCTCTATCACGGTGCTGGTGTCAGTGCTCTCTATCTTGGTGCTGGTGTCAGTGCTCTCTATCTTGGTGCTGGTGTCAGTGCTCTCTATCTTGGTGCTGGTGTCAGTGCTCTCTATCTTGGTGCTGGTGTCAGTGCTCTCTATCTTGGTGCTGGTGTCAGTGCTCTCTATCTTGGTGCTGGTGTCAGTGCTCTCTATCTTGGTGCTGGTGTCAGTGCTCTCTATCTTGGTGCTGGTGTCAGTGCTCTCTATCTTGGTGCTGGTGTCAGTGCTCTCTATCACGGTGCTGGTGTCAGTGCTCTCTATCACGGTGCTGGTGTCAGTGCTCAGTCTCTATCACGGTGCTGGTTTCAGACAGTGAGGGAGATAGCAGCGGAGAAGCAAATCAGCAGGCAGTGCCAGCACCATGGCTGAGAATCAGCACAGGACTGGCACCTCCAGACCACCGCAGTGGAGCCCTGCATAGGTGGTGGGTAAGGGCCAGGCAGAGGGAGGGGCTCAAGCACAGGTTGGGACACTGGCACAGGACTGTGCTGCCCTGACTGTAGCACTCATCTCCTGCACCCCCTTCATAGCCTGCCCTGACCTTGCCTCTCCTCCATGGCCTTTATGTGCTCCTGAATTGTCAAAATTTCACAGATAAACAAAGAATGCTTGTCGTGGTCGATCCCAGATTCACTTAACCACTTGCCGCCTGCCCTATAGCAGATACATGGCGGCAAAGTGGTTTCAAAATCCTGACCGGACGTCATATGACATGATCAGGAGTTTGAGACGCTGCACGCCCCCGGGGGCGCGCATCGCGGCGATCGTTGTTGCGGGGTGTCAGTCTGACACCCTGCAAATACGATCTCGGTAAAGAGTCTCCGGCGGAGATTCTTTACCACATGATCAGCCATGTCCAATCACGGCTGATCACAGTGTAAATAGGAAAAGCCGGTGATCAGCTTTTCCTCACTCGCGTCTGTCAGACGCGAGTAGAGGAGAGCTGATCGGGTGCTTCTCTGACAGGGGGATCTGTGCTGATCGATTATCAGCGCAGCCCCCCCCCCCCCCCCCCCCCCCGAGGATGCCCACACTGGACCGCCAGGGGCGTCACCAGTCCACCAGGGATGCCCAGCACAAGGTAATCCTCCCTAGACCACCAGGGATGCCAGTCAGTGCCCACAATGGATGAAAATCAGTGCCGATAATGGATGCCAATCAGGGCCCACAATGGGCATCACTGATTGGCAAGCATTATTGTTTGGAACTGATTGGCATCCATTAGTACAGTATAATGTAATACAATGCCGCCTATCAGTGCCCACCTGTGCCGCCTATCAGTGCCCACCTGTGCCGCCTATCAGTGCCCATCCATGCCCACCTGTGCCGCCTATCCATGCCCATCTGTATCGCCTATCCATACCCATCCATGCCACCCATCCCTGCCAATCCGTGCCAGCTATCAGTGCCCATCCTTGTCGCCCATCAGTGCCACCCATCAGTGCTGCCTATCAGTGCCACATATCACTGTCCATCAATGCCACCTCATCAGTGCCACTTCATTGGTGCCACCTCATTGCTACCCATCAGTGCCGCCTTATCAGTGCCCATCAGTGTAGCCCCATCAGTGCCCATCAGTGAAGGAGAAAACTTACTTATTTACAAAGTTTTGAAACTGAAACAAAAAAAACATTTTTTTTTCAAAATTTTCGGTATTTTTTTATTTGTTTAGCAAAAAATAAAAACCGTAGAGGTGATCAAATACCACCAAAAGAAAGCTCTATTTGTGGGAAAAAATGATAAAAATTTCATTTGGGTGCAGCGTAGCATGACCGCGCAATTGTCAAAGTGCGACAGCGCTAAAAGCTCAAAATTGGTCTGGGCAGGAAGGTGTTTAAGTGCCTGACATTGAAGTGGTTAATATTTTTGTTATGTCAGTGTCCATGTTGTGGGACTATGTGTGCACAGCTAGTAAGCATTTTGTGGCTGAAAATATGACCTGTAGGTTTTTAAGGTTCGCCTGCCATTAAAGTCAAAGTCAATGGGGTCCGCCACGAACTTTGTGGTTCACGTTCGCGAAACGTCCCGTCGGAAGTTCGTCCATCACTAGTTCTTAGCACGGGAAACATGCGCCCCTTCACAGGCATACTATACACACCCCCTAGGTATGAAATTTAAAAGAATATTTCACTTTTATTGTTTCACTTTAAGGATTATTAAAATCACTGCTCCCAAAAAAACGTCCATTTTTAAACCTTTTTTTTGCATTGATACATGTCCACTGGGGCAGGACCCAGGTCCCAAAACAATATGTCTAAAAGAAAATATATGATTTTAAAGTTTTGACCATAACTTCTAAAGTATGTTTATAGTAATTCTTCCCAAATAAGCTGCGCTATACTGATCCGATAAATGCTATGTGAAGCAAATGAGTGAATAAATAAAGCATGAAATCAAAAAATATTAACAAAGTGCAGACAGGGAAATGCATATACTAATGTTCAAATATTAGTCCATCATCCCATCAACAAAAAACGTTTTGCTTGTAATCTCCAACGTGTTTTAAACACACCACACCGATATAGGAAAAGTGTCATCAGAGTTTGCAGGAAAAAAGAGGACTTCCACCACCAACACTACTGCCGCTTACCAGCTACACTGATCCCATCTCAGAGACCAGATATCGCCAAATCAAAAACGCTTCCTCTGAGTCAGGACTGCATGGAGGGTGTATCCTCTTTAAGCGCTTGGTTCAAATGGTTAGAAGAATCCTACGGCCACACCGCTTATTCCAATGGTTAGAAAAATCCTACGGCCACACCGCTCATTGCCCAGCACATATAATAACGAAAGGAATCGCCATAGTGTGATATAGTCACGAAATTTAATATAATAAAAAAGATTGCACTTACATCAAGTAGAAAAAACTTTGCTTTGTAAAGCAAACAAATTTGCCGGCCGGCTTAGTAACGCTGCCCGTCGCTTCCGGGTCCAGCGTAGATCGCGGTGACGTCAGTACGTCGCTCCTCCCTACGCCGTTTCGTTATAGGTAACATCTTCCAGGGGCACAGGCGGCGTACTGACTCACCGCATTAAATAGCACTGTGTACAATTAACTCCGCCCCGCTCTGAGCTTCCATTGACCATGTCAGTTAAGGGCAAGATTCCCTATAATGTGGGCGGAAATGAGATCACTTCCGCCACATGTGATCAGCTGTAATGAGATCACTTCCGCCCCATGTGATCAGCTGTAATGAGATCACTTCCGCCCCATGTGATCAGCTGTAATGAGATCACTTCCGCCACATGTGATCAGCTGTAATGAGATCACTTCCGCCACATGTGATCAGCTATATTGTAAACAACATCGGCCATATTAAATCTAAAAGTAACCATATTAGATCTGGGCAAAAATTACTTTATATCAAACCGAACGCCAGGATATGCATTGACCTTGCGGCCAGCACATTCAAATCAATAGGCATATCGGAGCAAGGGAAAATAATTTATTAATTTGAGACAAAAAAGACAATATATAAATTATCTAAAAAATAAAATGAAAATTATTTTAAAAGACAAAAATATATATCTAAAAAATATAAAAAATTTTTATAAAATAAGGGAAAAAAAGGTTTAATTCCCTTACATTATTATTTCTACCTATAGGATTACCAGCCACTATTCTACACATTTCTGAGGGGAACCTATAAAAAATATAGAAAATATATAAGGACCCCATTTAATTCAAATGGATCATATATGGTATGTCAGAAACCTTTCTTTTAAGATTGTTTATTGGTGGGCTATTTATGTAAATTGCCACCCCACAAATAATAATAACAAACGTTAATCTGCCATCATAATAGTGGGGCTCTCTAAAGACACCTCAAGAGAAAATTCATTTTATTAGAAAAAATAGTAAAAATAGTAAAAATAAATGGAGAGCAAAATTCATGTTACTTGGTCATAGAGAAACTCACAGTGGGTTCACAGCTTATCTTATCACCTGCCATCTAACTATTATCAATAAAAGCGTTAACATCCACTTCCACATTAAGGCCATAAGGAGTATAACAACGTACCCTATGTATCCAAGTCATTTCTAACTTGGATAATTCTCTTACCAGAGAGCTTCCCCTCCAATGAGCACTGTATTTATCTATTCCCAAGAACAACGTGTTAGCTGGGTTGCGATTATGATGAATAGCATAATGTTTTGACACTGAGTGAAATCTGAACCCGTTTCTTATATTGGTTAGATGTTCACCCAAACGCACCTGCATGGTGCGTTTGGTCCTACCTATATATTGGAACCCACAGGGACATTGTAAGAGATACACCACCCCCGTGGAACTACATGTGATGAATGGTTCGATTATGTGTTCCCTAGATGTACTTGTAGAAATGAAAGATTCAGTTTTCCTCTGTTTATTTTTGTTTAGTGCGCAAATTTGGCATTTGCGACACTGATGATATCCTGACATGTTCTGGAAAAAAGATATCTTTTTAGTGGGCGGATCTACAGCATTCGGAGCAATTCTATCTCGGAGCGAGGGTGCTCCCCTAAACACCACCTGAGGTTTAGCCGGTAAAAAAGTTTTAATGATCCTATCATTCCCCAACAGATGCCAATGTTTGCAAAGCAATTTTTTAATGAGGTAATGTTGAGTTGAAAATGTGGTAATGAAAGGTATAACCGGTCTCTCCCTCTTTTTCTTATTGTTGTTTGGGCCTACAGTTAGCAAGATAGAACGATCGATCTCTCCTATTTGGTGCATTATCTGATTCAACGACTCAACCTCATAGCCCTTCTCTATTAATCTGTTTTTAATTATATCTGCCTGCAGCTTATAATCAACGAGGTCAGTACAGTTTCGCCTCATTCTCAAAAATTTACTCTTTGGGACCGAGTCCAACCATACCTCATGATGGCAACTCCCTTTGGGTATAAACGCATTCCTATCAGTCTTCTTGAAAAAAGAGAGACTGTCTTAAGGGTATCACCACTCTTCCAAATAGTTAAATCCAAAAAGTTAATTCTCTCTTGATTAGCCTCATATGTGAACTTAATACCTCTCTCATTATTGTTTAAGTTAATAAAAAATTCTTCCAATTCCAAAACTGTCCCATCCCATAGGAGGAGGACGTCATCTATATATCTAGCCCAAAAGGACAGATGAGGACTCTTGTCCTTATAGACGACGTCCTCCTCCCACTTGGCCAAAAACAAATTGGCGAGGCTGGGGGCATATTTTTCTATATTTTTTATAGGTTCCCCTCAGAAATGTGTAGAATAGTGGCTGGTAATCCTATAGGTAGAAATAATAATGTAAGGGAATTAAACCTTTTTTTCCCTTATTTTATAAAAATTTTTTATATTTTTTAGATATATATTTTTGTCTTTTAAAATAATTTTCATTTTATTTTTTAGATAATTTATATATTGTCTTTTTTGTCTCAAATTAATAAATTATTTTCCCTTGCTCCGATATGCCTATTGATTTGAATGTGCTGGCCGCAAGGTCAATGCATATCCTGGCGTTCGGTTTGATATAAAGTAATTTTTGCCCAGATCTAATATGGTTACTTTTAGATTTAATATGGCCGATGTTGTTTACAATATAGCTGATCACATGTGGCGGAAGTGATCTCATTACAGCTGATCACATGTGGCGGAAGTGATCTCATTACAGCTGATCACATGGGGCGGAAGTGATCTCATTACAGCTGATCACATGGGGCGGAAGTGATCTCATTACAGCTGATCACATGTGGCGGAAGTGATCTCATTTCTGCCCACATTATAGGGAATCTTGCCCTTAACTGACATGGTCAATGGAAGCTCAGAGCGGGGCGGAGTTAATTGTACACAGTGCTATTTAATGCGGTGAGTCAGTACGCCGCCTGTGCCCATGGAAGACGTTACCTATAACAAAACGGCGTAGGGAGGAGCGATGTACTGACGTCACCGCGATCTACGCTGGACCCGGAAGCGACGGGCAGCGTTACTAAGCTGGCCGGCGAATTTGTTTGTTTTACAAAGCAAAGTTTTTTCTACTTGATGTAAGTGCAATCTTTTTTATTATATTAAATTTCGTGACTATATCACACTATGGTGAATATATATAGAGACTTCCGCGCTCTATGGAAAAGATAGGAGAGGGCGAGAATAGCAAATGAAAAAAAGCAGCAATCACTAAATGAGTTGTCTCTCACTGGTAAAGGTAATTGAATAAAGATGTGATGCGCTAATTACAAAACATTCAAATAGCCACAACAAGACTAAAAATGTGCAATTATAGAGCTATATAAAGTGCAACCGTGCATAAATCAATCAGAGAATATCCCTATACATATATATCAATGAGTTAAAAACCATGCCGGTGATTGATAAGTGCAAAAAAACACAAAAAAAAACACATAAATGTTTAACGTAAAAAATAAGATATAAGATATATGCACGTGTCCAGCGTGTAATATATATATACAAAGAAAAATAAATAAATATTAAATCGTGATTTGTATAAAATGTCCCATACACAATCAAATCAAAACGTGCAATTCGGTAAGCACACTCAATTAAACGTGCAATGTGCTGGGTAATGAGTCCATTCGTGGTGATCCGTGCAGGTGGTGTAAATGCTATGTAATTACCTCACTGCTGTGGGTAACACAGCGAAAATAGTAATGGACACAAATTTTAAACGTGCAATTCAGTAGGCACACGAGATTAAACGTGCAACGTGCTGGGTGATAGATCCATCCGTGATGGTCCGTGCAGATAGTGTTAATACTATGCAATTACCTCACTGCTGTGAGTAACACAGCAAAAGATAGTAATGGGCACCAAGGTGATTGCAGGGATGGCTGTATAAACGAATTTTCTTTAGGAGACTTCTTATGGCTTCCTCATGGATGGTAGGTAAACTCAGAGGAATGAATCAGAGAAAACCGCCATAGTGTAGTTGTTTTTTAAAATATAGCAATTTATTTAAATGATTTAAAACTACTCACAAGTGAAGCAGGAAAAATAGACACATACGACAAACAGCAAATAAAACCGGATACGAACGTCACTTCCGGGCGTCCTACGCGTTACGTCGTCAAGACTTCAACTGGGATCCCAGTTGAAGTCTTGACGACGTAACGCGTAGGACGCCCGGAAGTGACGTTCGTATCCGGTTTTATTTGCTGTTTGTCGTATGTGTCTATTTTTCCTGCTTCACTTGTGAGTAGTTTTAAATCATTTAAATAAATTGCTATACTTTAAAAAACAACTACACTATGGCGGTTTTCTCTGATTCGTTCCTCTGAGTTTACCTACCATCCATGAGGAAGCCATAAGAAGTCTCCTAAAGAAAATTCGTTTATACAGCCATCCCTGCAATCACCTTGGTGCCCATTACTATCTTTTGCTGTGTTACTCACAGCAGTGAGGTAATTGCATAGTATTAACACTATCTGCACGGACCATCACGGATGGATCTATCACCCAGCACGTTGCACGTTTAACCTCGTGTGCCTACTGAATTGCACGTTTAAAATTTGTGTCCATTACTATTTTCGCTGTGTTACCCACAGCAGTGAGGTAATTACATAGCATTTACACCACCTGCACGGATCACCACGAATGGACTCATTACCCAGCACATTGCACGTTTAATTGAGTGTGCTTACCGAATTGCACGTTTTGATTTGATTGTGTATGGGACATTTTATACAAATCACGATTTAATATTTATTTATTTTTCTTTGTTACTCACAGCAGTGAGATAATTGCATAGTATTAACACTATCTGCACGGACCATCACGGATGGATCTATCACCCAGCACGTTGCACGTTTAATCTCGTGTGCCTACTGAATTGCACGTTTAAAATTTGTGTCCATTACTATTTTCGCTGTGTTACCCACAGCAGTGAGGTAATTGCATAGCATTTACACCACCTGCACGGATCACCACGAATGGACTCATTACCCAGCACATTGCACGTTTAATTGAGTGTGCTTACCGAATTGCACGTTTTGATTTGATTGTGTATGGGACATTTTATACAAATCACGATTTAATATTTATTTATTTTTCTTTGTATATATATATTACACGCTGGACACGTGCATATATCTTATATCTTATTTTTTACGTTAAACATTTATGTGTTTTTTTTTGTGTTTTTTTGCACTTATCAATCACCGGCATGGTTTTTAACTCATTGATATATATGTATAGGGATATTCTCTGATTGATTTATGCACGGTTGCACTTTATATAGCTCTATAATTGCACATTTTTAGTCTTGTTGTGGCTATTTGAATGTTTTGTAATTAGCGCATCACATCTTTATTCAATTACCTATATCACACTATGGCGATTCCTTTCGTTATTATATGTGCTGGGCAATGAGCGGTGTGGCCGTAGGATTTTTCTAACCATTGGAATAAGCGGTGTGGCCGTAGGATTCTTCTAACCATTTGAACCAAGCGCTTAAAGAGGATACACCCTCCATGCAGTCCTGACTCAGAGGAAGCGTTTTTGATTTGGCGATATCTGGTCTCTGAGATGGGATCAGTGTAGCTGGTAAGCGGCAGTAGTGTTGGTGGTGGAAGTCCTCTTTTTTCCTGCAAACTCTGATGACACTTTTCCTATATCGGTGTGGTGTGTTTAAAACACGTTGGAGATTACAAGCAAAACGTTTTTTGTTGATGGGATGATGGACTAATATTTGAACATTAGTATATGCATTTCCCTGTCTGCACTTTGTTAATATTTTTTGATTTCATGCTTTATTTATTCACTCATTTGCTTCACATAGCATTTATCGGATCAGTATAGCGCAGCTTATTTGGGAATAATTATTTGAATTGTGGGTATCTCACGGTTAAAGCTGCTGCTGCGTTTATAATTCACAATTTATTTATTTATTTATTTATTTATTTTTTTTGTTTCATTACTTCACATTAAGTTTACATAGGAACAGCGCTGTATTTTTTAGGTTTTTATTCTGTTTTGATATTGATACAAGAATATAGCAGCAGTTCAACACTATCACAGTGATATTAGCTAAACACTTTGAGAGTATGGATATTTTTGAGTATAGAGCATCCAAAAAGGTGAACATAGAGGGTGTTTTTGAACAATTTAAAGAGGATGAGGGGGATCTGAGTGGACTTTTTATGCGATTAAAAAATCTTACAGTCTCAGAGGTACACACACAGTGGGATATCGCCTTCTTGGAAACTTATATTAAAAAAAGTATGGTCCCTCGAAGTTTACGCTGGGAGGTGTGCCCCCAAAAAGGTGAAACTGAATTGGAGGAATGGTTTCGATATTTTAATGAGGCAGGAGTCAATTTCCTCCAATTCTTGGTATCTAGAAAAACTAGTAAATTAGTACGTCTAGATGGGGAGATTAAAGTTTTGAAAGATAAATTATTGCCACATAAGGACAAAGAAGAATATAAGGATAGGAGCACAGCTTTGCTCAAAACGTTAGATAAAGAAGAAAGAGAACAAAAGATAAAAAAAAGGAAAAAGTTCAATAGGGATTTTGAGGATTACCAGTCTAATAGTGTGTTTGCATGGCAAAAGAAATTGAGAGAGGAACAAATATTATGTTCAGACTCACAAATGGAAGTAGGGACCCAGGGAGGAGGCACCTCTGAACAGGAGCCCTCTCAAATACAACATATGCCCGTAGCAGGTCAAGGTCAGAAAACTCCAAAGAAATCTGTTAGTAAACTTAATAAGAAAGAGAGAAGGGTGTCGTATTCATCTCCCCAAAAAAATTCTAACACTGGGAGAATGGGACAACAATATCGTAATCCTGGAGGGAATTATCCACCCCCATATAGGCAGACAGGATATTATGATAGGGAATATCGTCAGCCCTTTAACCCAGAACAATCTCATTATGGTAGAGATCCTTATGGAAACATAGGAAGAATAGAAAGACCATATAACCATTTCATATCTAATGAGAGACCTTTCAATTATGGTGCACCACCTAATCATTATGGTGGCCAACGACCTTACCATGACAATTGGAGAGGGGAGGATTTTGAGTATGGGGTGGAGACCCGGAATCGTTTCTTCCCCTTACATGATAGGGAAGGTCTGAATAATCAAAGTACACAAAATTACACTCAAAAAGGAAGGGATTATGGCGACTCAAGAGTGGATCCCCCTAGGTCGGGAGCAAATAGTCAAACTCAGCAGAATTGGGGTTTTCCCAAGGCAAATCAAGGTGTAAAAAGGGCAATAGAAAACAAAGAGGAACCAGAGGGGGGAGGAGAGCACAATCAAAAAAAATCAAAGAAATAAATGGGGACGGTATTTTTAACCTAAGCTCTCAAACTCTCACTATGGCTGAAACAGCCCTTCTCAATAAAGGCTTAAAATATGCACCTCCTAAGAAATTAAATAAGTTTCAAACGTACATGGACATACATAAGTATGTCCGTACTATCAATATAAAGAGACACTTTACGCTTACTCCAACTACTCAATATGAAAGTACGCAACAGGAATACATACATACAGGTCTCTTTAATGCATCCACTTTTAATCCCCCTGGTGTATTGGCCCCATCGGTTAGGGTCTTTAGGGATGTTCTCCTACGTGATTTGGAGTCCATTAAAATTAAAAACATCAAAATGGAAAAAAACTTAGAAGAGGGTTTAGACTCATTATGCCAGAACAAAAATCTGGTAATACGCCCAGCGGATAAGGGGGGGGGAATAGTGGTTTTGGACCGCAAAGATTACCTAGCAGAGATGCATAGGATAGTGGATGATAAAGACACCTATATGATCCTCCCGGGTAATCCGGTCATTCAATATAAAAAAACGTTGCAATTATTGGTGGATAAGGGTTCTCGTTTGAGTATATTAAATGAAAAAGAAAAAATCTTTTTGATCCCTAAAGCACCACGAACCCCAGTTTTGTATTATCTTCCCAAGATCCACAAGAGTCTTACTTGCCCCCCGGGCCGTCTGATCGTGAGTGGTATTGACTCCGTCACGGCCCGGGTGGGCAAGTACATAGACTTCTTTCTTCAACCCTTGGTTCAATGTATGCCATCATACATCAAGGACACCAGACATGTAATTAATTTACTGTCAGAATTAAAAGTGGGTGTCTCCACCTTCCTAGTAACAGCAGACGTGTCTTCCTTGTACACTATAATTCCGCATGCCATGGGAATCTCTGCGGTAAAATATTTTTTGGAGGGTTTCTCCACTACATCTAAGGTGCAACGAACATTCATTATGGATCTTTTGGATTACGCGGCCAATCATAATTATTTTTGGTTTGAACAAGAATACTACCGACAAATTCGCGGTGTAGCTATGGGGGCAAAATATGCCCCCAGCCTCGCCAATTTGTTTTTGGCCAAGTGGGAGGAGGACGTCGTCTATAAGGACAAGAGTCCTCATCTGTCCTTTTGGGCTAGATATATAGATGACGTCCTCCTCCTATGGGATGGAACAGTTTTGGAATTGGAAGAATTTTTTATTAACTTAAACAATAATGAGAGAGGTATTAAGTTCACATATGAGGCTAATCAAGAGAGAATTAACTTTTTGGATTTAACTATTTGGAAGAGTGGTGATACACTTAAGACAGTCTCTCTTTTTTCAAGAAGACTGATAGGAATGCGTTTATACCCAAAGGGAGTTGCCATCATGAGGTATGGTTGGACTCGGTCCCAAAGAGTCAATTTTTGAGAATGAGGCGAAACTGTACTGACCTCGTTGATTATAAGCTGCAGGCAGATATAATTAAAAACAGATTAATAGAGAAGGGCTATGAGGTTGAGTCGTTGAATCAGATAATGCACCAAATAGGAGAGATCGATCGTTCTATCTTGCTAACTGTAGGCCCAAACAACAATAAGAAAAAGAGGGAGAGACCGGTTATACCTTTCATTACCACATTTTCAACTCAACATTACCTCATTAAAAAATTGCTTTGCAAACATTGGCATCTGTTGGGGAATGATAGGATCATTAAAACTTTTTTACCGGCTAAACCTCAGGTGGTGTTTAGGGGAGCACCCTCGCTCCGAGATAGAATTGCTCCGAATGCTGTAGATCCGCCCACTAAAAAGATATCTTTTTTCCAGAACATGTCAGGATATCATCAGTGTCGCAAATGCCAAATTTGCGCACTAAACAAAAATAAACAGAGGAAAACTGAATCTTTCATTTCTACAAGTACATCTAGGGAACACATAATCGAACCGTTCATCACATGTAGTTCCACGGGGGTGGTGTATCTCTTACAATGTCCCTGTGGGTTCCAATATATAGGTAGGACCAAACGCACCATGCAGGTGCGTTTGGGTGAACATCTAACCAATATAAGAAACGGGTTCAGATTTCACTCAGTGTCAAAACATTATGCTATTCATCATAATCGCAACCCAGCTAACACGTTGTTCTTGGGAATAGATAAATACAGTGCTCATTGGAGGGGAAGCTCTCTGGTAAGAGAATTATCCAAGTTAGAAATGACTTGGATACATAGGGTACGTTGTTATACTCCTTATGGCCTTAATGTGGAAGTGGATGTTAACGCTTTTATTGATAATAGTTAGATGGCAGGTGATAAGATAAGCTGTGAACCCACTGTGAGTTTCTCTATGACCAAGTAACATGAATTTTGCTCTCCATTTATTTTTACTATTTTTACTATTTTTTCTAATAAAATGAATTTTCTCTTGAGGTGTCTTTAGAGAGCCCCACTATTATGATGGCAGATTAACGTTTGTTATTATTATTTGTGGGGTGGCAATTTACATAAATAGCCCACCAATAAACAATCTTAAAAGAAAGGTTTCTGACATACCATATATGATCCGTTTGAATTAAATGGGGTCCTTATATATTTTCTATATTTTTTATAGGTTCCCCTCAGAAATGTGTAGAATAGTGGCTGGTAATCCTATAGGTAGAAATAATAATGTAAGGGAATTAAACCTTTTTTTCCCTTATTTTATACATTTTTTTTATATTTTTTAGATATATATTTTTGTCTTTTAAAATAATTTTCATTTTATTTTTTAGATAATTTATATATTGTCTTTTTTGTCTCAAATTAATAAATTATTTTCCCTTGCTCCGATATGCCTATTGATTTGAATGTGCTGGCCGCAAGGTCAATGCATATCCTGGCGTTCGGTTTGATATAAAGTAATTTTTGCCCAGATCTAATATGGTTACTTTTAGATTTAATATGGCCGATGTTGTTTACAATATAGCTGATCACATGTGGCGGAAGTGATCTCATTACAGCTGATCACATGTGGCGGAAGTGATCTCATTACAGCTGATCACATGGGGCGGAAGTGATCTCATTACAGCTGATCACATGGGGCGGAAGTGATCTCATTACAGCTGATCACATGTGGCGGAAGTGATCTCATTTCCGCCCACATTATAGGGAATCTTGCCCTTAACTGACATGGTCAATGGAAGCTCAGAGCGGGGCGGAGTTAATTGTACACAGTGCTATTTAATGCGGTGAGTCAGTACGCCGCCTGTGCCCCTGGAAGACGTTACCTATAACGAAACGGCGTAGGGAGGAGCGACGTACTGACGTCACCGCGATCTACGCTGGACCCGGAAGCGACGGGCAGCGTTACTAAGCCGGCCGGCGAATTTGTTTGTTTTACAAAGCAAAGTTTTTTCTACTTGATGTAAGTGCAATCTTTTTTATTATATTAAATTTCGTGACTATATCACACTATGGCGATTCCTTTCGTTATTATATGTGCTGGGCAATGAGCGGTGTGGCCGTAGGATTTTTCTAACCATTGGAATAAGCGGTGTGACCGTAGGATTCTTCTAACCATTTGAACCAAGCGCTTAAAGAGGATACACCCTCCATGCAGTCCTGACTCAGAGGAAGCGTTTTTGATTTGGCGATATCTGGTCTCTGAGATGGGATCAGTGTAGCTGGTAAGCGGCAGTAGTGTTGGTGGTGGAAGTCCTCTTTTTTCCTGCAAACTCTGATGACACTTTTCCTATATCGGTGTGGTGTGTTTAAAACACGTTGGAGATTACAAGCAAAACGTTTTTTGTTGATGGGATGATGGACTAATATTTGAACATTAGTATATGCATTTCCCTGTCTGCACTTTGTTAATATTTTTTGATTTCATGCTTTATTTATTCACTCATTTGCTTCACATAGCATTTATCGGATCAGTATAGCGCAGCTTATTTGGGAATAATTATTTGAATTGTGGGTATCTCACGGTTAAAGCTGCTGCTGCGTTTATAATTCACAATTTATAATTTTTTTTTTTTTTTTTTTTTTGTTTCATTACTTCACATTAAGTTTACATAGGAACAGCGCTGTATTTTTTAGGTTTTTATTATGTTTATAGTAAGTATTATATAGTAAGGGAAGAACATAAAAGGTATATAGGAGGGGAAGGGGAGGGAATAATTCTCCGGAGGAGGTTTTATATATCATCTAATGTTGTAATTCTATAAAAAATCTTAATCACCATAACAATAAAACTCGGTTGTCAATATTATCTGACGTATAATATTTAATCCAGGGTTTCCATATGATATCAAACTTTGTCATCTGGTTTTTATCTATAGCGTCCATTTTAGCATGGATGAAAGATTGATTCATTCTACATTTGGTTTCTGCAATATTCACCACATCTGTTTTCCACGCATTGGCTATAGTCTGCTTTGCGGCTATCAGGAGTGTAAGAACTAATTTGAATTGTTTCTGATTCAGAAAGGCTGGTTTTAAATTAAGGAGAGCTATAATTGGGTCTGGAAAAATTGGACGATCAAAAAATGTTGTAATTATCAGAAAGATCTTTTTCCAAAATGATTGTACAATTGAGCAATGCCACCGGGTATGTATATAGGTACCTATTTCTGGACAGCCACAAAAGCAGAGGCCAGTGTTGTCTGTTGAGAATTTGGCGATTTTTGCAGGAACCAAATACCAGCGTGTGAGAACTTTATATGATGATTCAGATGCCAATATATTTATAGAGGAGGATTTTGTGAAAGACCATATGTTGGACCAAGACCTAGAATCGATCGTACAATCCAAATCTTTTTCCCACTTGGCCACATATTTAGGTATAACAGTATATCAATTGTGTTTACAATGATGTAATACGACCTTTAGCATGTGGTTCCTTGAGACAAAATCTTTCAAATTGAGAAATATTATGTAAGTTTACATTTAAATTGAGAAGAGGAGTATAAAAATCTTTGATTTGGAGATATCTGAATATTTCTGATTGTGGAAGCTTATATAATTCACATAGATCTGTAAAAGATTTTATTGATGTAGTTGAAGCTAAATTATATAGATAAGTGATACCAGCCTTAGACCAAGCTTTAAAGGTTTTGGTATATTTCCAGGCTGGGTAAAAAGTCAAATTCTTGTGGAAAGATAATAGCGGATTTTGTGGAGATTGCAGACCATGTGAATTTCTATACCTATCCCATATAGATAGAGAGTGCTTAGAAATGGGGTTATTTATAGACTTACAATCCGCAGGTTGTAACCATAATATATTGTTTATAGGAAGAGGATCACAGTCTACAGCTTCAATGAGGACCCATAAAGGAATCTCTGTAGAAGAGTGATATTTTGTTAATTGAGATAATTGAGCTGCCTTATAATATATGTTAAAGTCTGGGAATCCCAAACCACCCAAAGCTTTGGGGAGAACAAGTGTTTTTTTGTGAAGTCTGGGTTTTATTTTCCCCCAAGTAAATTTCGTTACTTTTTGTTGAATCAGCCTAAGAAAATATGCAGGAATATGAATCGGGAGAGTTCTGAATAAATATAGAAATTTCGGAAGAACAGACCATTTTTATGATATTGATTTTCCCAAACCATGATATCGGCATTGATGACCAATTAGATAACGACCTTGTAATATTTTTTAATAGAGCTGGGTAATTAGCTGCAAATAAATCGGAGGGGTTAGGAGTAAACTGCACACCCAGATATGGGAGGCTATGATTTACCCACTTAAAGGGTAGTGAATTTTGTAAAGATTGTTTATCTTTTTCGACAAGTGAAATGTTTAATGCTGAAGATTTTTGAATATTGACCTTAAGGCCCGAAATAAATGAGAATTCTTGTAGTACACCATAAGATTTGGGGCCGAAACATGTGGAGAAGATAGAAAAAGGAGAATATCGTCTGCGAATAAACAGAGCTTATGATGAAAGCCACCCATTTCAATACCTGTTATAGTGGGTTCCATCCTAATTCTTTGTGCTAAAGGTTCAATGAGTAAAGCAAATAATAATGGCGAAAGTGGACATCCTTGACGAGTCCCCCTCAGTATATTAAACTCGTCCGATTTGTACCCTGCATATCTGATATAAGCTTTGGGATCTTGATACAAACTAGAGATCCATCGTAAAAAATGAGGGCCGAATCCCCATTTGGAAAGGGTATAGTTGATATATGACCAAGATACTGTGTCAAAAGCTTTCATAATATCTAAAGAAAGAAAACAAGTGGGAATACGTCTTTTTTTTAGCGGCATGTGACAGGAGTGTTGCACGTCTAATATTATCTCCTGCTTGACGTAATGGAATGAAGCCCACTTGATCACGATGTATTAGATTGCCTATAATAGCATTTAATCTGTTAGCTAGAATTTTGGCAAAAATTTTAATGTCCAAATTTAATAACGAAATAGGGTGATAATTAGACCATATTGAATCGTCTGTGTGAGGTTTAGGGAGCATACAGATAATTGCAGTTAGGGTTTCTCTTCTAAAAGAATGACCTTCCAAAAGGGAATTAAAAGTGTTTGTCAAGACTGGAGATAGGGTGTCTACAAACGTTTTGTAATACAGCACAGAAAAACCATCAGGACCTGGCCTTTTATTTAGTTTCAGATTTTTGATAACTTCAGATACCTCTATAATTGACACTGGTTCCTCCATCATTTCCATTTGTGTTTTAGATAGTGTCAGTAGAGATTAATGAGAGAAAATATCATTTGCTCTAGAAGGGTCCAACTCATTATTAGAAGAGTATAAATTTTTTAATTGTGTTTTGAATTTTTGTAATATTTTTAAAGGATTATTTGTGTATACCCCCCTAGAGATTTTCAGACATATCGGTTTCGTTGGGTTCTGGCAGGATTTTAATGCCCTGGCTAATAGCGTGTGAGGTTTATTCGCATTGATATAGAAATTGTGTTGTGATCTCTTGATGGTTTTATCCGCTGCTTCAGTAAGGAATAGATCAAATTCCAATTTAGCTTTGTCAAGATTTATTTTAGATAAAGAAGAAGGGTTATTTTGGAATGCTGTGTGACATTTATTGAAATTTGTTTCTAAAGTCTGACAAAGGATTTTCCGCTCTCTGTTGAATATGTTTGCTTGCTGTAGACATATGCCACGGAGAACAGGTTTGTGTGCTTCCCATAATGTAGTCGGAGAGACATCAGGTGTGGAGTTATATTTTATATAATCTTTGAGCGCAATTTCAATATTATTTTTATGAGCTGGATTTTTGAGTAGGAAATCTCTTAATATCCATGTTGGATCTTTTTTTTTTGGAATTATAGAGGCAACAGTAATGTAGCCTGCACTATGATCGGACCATGGGATGGGAATAATTTTTGTAGATATTATTTCTGGAATTAGCCCTATGGACATAAATATATGGTCTATCCTAGAGAATGAGCGATGAGGGAACGAGTAATGTGTGTATTGTCTCTTGGTTGGATTCAATTCTCTCCAAGTATCTACTAGGTTATGTTTTGTAATTAGTTTTGATAAGAGTTGTTTGTCTGCTGTATGTGACTGTGGGATTGGTGATTTATCCAAAAATGGGAATATGGTCTGATTAGAATCTCCACATAGAATTGTAGTACCTATTTTGTGGTGTTCTATAGTTTGAAATAAATGAGAAAGAAAAGAAATAGGATTTTTGTTAGGAGCGTAGTATGATGTAATGGTGATAGCGGTATCAAGTAGGTGTCCTTTAAGAATCAAGTAACGACCTTCTGGATCCTTGATTTCCTTTATTAATGAAAATGGTGTATTGCGATGGAAAGCTATAAGCACGCCTCGTTTTTTAGAGGAGGCCGAAGCTGCGTATACTTGGGGGTAGTCTTTACTGAAAAATTTGGGAGTGGATTGTGACGCAAAATGAGTCTCTTGGAGGCAAACTATATGTGCTTTCTTGGATGAAAATGTGCGGAAGGCTTTAGTGCGTTTGTGTGGAACGTTTAGTCCCTGAGTATTTAATGATATGATGTTTAATGGGGCCATGGAGTTGGGAAAAGTAAATATGTGTTGGTGTTTATGTTAGAACGTGTGTCATATAAGAAATTATTTGTCTCCAGAGTATAGGGGTGGAGGGAAAGGAGATAATGACTGAAAAAGAAAATACAATTAATATACAATATTGAAATATATCTTAACATATCTATGTTCTTAATGTGTCCGTTGGGAGGAGAAAATCTCTCCCTCCAAGGGTACATGAGCCACTGTCAGCTGCCCGGTGTACACCGAGCTGCTGAGGGTAGCAAGAGAGGGTGCAAGGAACTTCCCTGCAGGACACCAAGAGCCAATCATATAATTTCATTTTTCAAGCAAAAAATAAAAATGTAAGATTAAGGCAACCTCAGAGACAAAGAAGAGAAGAGAGAGAAAAAAAAGTTATAATAAGGTGCCTAAATTATTAGGAACATTTCTTAAATAAGATTATGATAAAAATATTGATTGGAAATCAGAGAAAAAACTCGGCAGTAGCCATTCTGTTGAAAAGGCAAGATAGTAGCCTCAGTACAGGTGTTTATCAGTCCATAGTGTTAGCAAGATCTGGAGGTGGAGATTTTATGCGACTTCTTTTCTGTGGATTGCAGTCTTCTTCTCTTCTGGAAGCAGAGGAGGGAGTATCAGCATATGAGGATGATTTTTGGCGAGTGTCCGCAGCATCTCTTGATGTGTTTATCATCCCTAGTTTCTGTAAAGTAGTTTGCAGGTCCTTAGCTGTTCGGCACATATATTTGCGACTTTGGAAAGTAAAACGCACTGAGAAAGGAAAGCCCCATTGGTAGATTATGTCATTTCGCTGTAATATTTGCAGTAGTGGTTTCAGGGTTCTTCTTTTGTTGACTGTAATCTGTGAGAGGTCTGTGAATAATTGAGATTTATGACCCTGGAAAATTAGGGGATCTTTATTTCTAGCTGTATTTAGCAGTAGTTCCTTAGTGCGGTAGAAATGCAATTTTGCGATAATGTCACAGGGAGGACCATCTATTTTCTTTGGTGCTAGGGCTCTATGAACCCGGTCCATTTCAAGACGCTCTAGTGGGATATCTGGTTGTAATTCTTGAAAAAGTGCAGTAATAGCACCGTTTAAATCAGTCACAGATTCGGGTATTCCTCTAATACGTATATTGGAGCGTCTTGCACGATTTTCGAAATCCTCCAATTTGGATTGTAATATGTCATTTTCCTCTTTAAGAAAATCAATTTCTGAGGCAATGTTAGATGTATAATTTTCCAGATCGTGTGCTCTAATTTCCAGTGCTGATGTACGCTGACCAAGTATTCTAATTTCTTTGGTAAGGTTTGTGGTGATGATATCTGCAGTGGTTTTTAGTGATTTTTGAAGCAGATTTTCTATTTGTTTCAGCGTTACAGGAGGGGATAAGTCTTTTTGTGTGGAAAGTTCTAAATTCTCCAGAACTGACATATTTTTCTCAGGTATTTGGTTAGAGAGACTATGTGCTTTTAATGAGAGAACATCTTTATGTAAAGCAGCAGAAGGGGCTGTCTGTTTATTCTCCTCACTGTGTCTCCCCTCAGAGGGGGAGGGTTTCAGTGCCATACTGCTGTGTGTGTGAGGTGGCGCTTTCTTGTTAATTTTCTGCCTCATGAGTCTCCTCTGACCCCCCCAAATGTCACCAATGTAAGGTAGGGATATTTATCTACCGTTTGGTATGATATATATGCGGAGGGTCAAGTTACCTCCGCCGTTATATGGCTCCGTTGTCCTGCTGAGAATGGAGCTCTAAGCCAACATTACCTCTCGGCTAGGCTCCGCCTTCCCCAAAACACTTTTTATGACAATAACTTGCACATAAGCCTTTAAAATTAGCACTTTAGATTTCTCCCATAGACTTGTACAGGGTGTTCCGCGGCTTTTCAAATTTGCCGCAAACACCCCAAATTGTTCGCTGTTCGGTGAACAGGCAATGCTTGAGTCGAATATGAGTTCGACTCGAACTCAAAGCTCATCCCTAATCCCAAATATCATCCCAGTCATCTCGGTCTAGGCCAGGAGCCACAGCATCCCTGGCCAGCATGCACAGTCTCAGCAATTTAGCTGTTTCAGGGAAGAGGTGTTTGTAGATGGTGGACAGGGGCTTGGTCAGCGATTCATACCTGATCTAACAGCATTCATATTATGGCGGAATTAAAAAAAATTGCAGCAGGTAGGATGTACTGCTCTGTACTGTATGTCTATTTTGCCATATAAACCTTGCCTGCTAGCAGTTATACCTACCTGGCTGCCAGTGGCGTCACTACTTTTGGTGCATAAAGTCATGGTGTCACCCCCCCTTATCAGACCAGCACAGGATTGGCAGTTCAGCTACTGTACATATATATATTATAGCTGTGTCTAGCAGCACCCCCTTTATCAGACCAGCTCGGGGGGGGGGGGGGTGGGGTGGCAGCTCAGCTACTATGTGTATATTATATGTAAAATAGATATGTCCAGCTTCACCCCCCCCCCCACCATTTAGTAGACCAGCTCAGGGGGGGCAGCTCATCACTAATATATTATTATATTATATATATATATATATATATATATATATATATATATATATATATATATATATATATATATATATATATATATATAGTTGTGTCCAGCTGCACCCCCATTCCCCCCCCCCCTCCAAACCCCCATTAGTAGACCAGCTTTGGGTGGGCAGCCCAACTACTATATATATACATATATATTATAGCTGTGTTCAGGAGCACCCCCTTTCCCCCTGTTAGCACACTAAAGCCCCATACACACTATCAGATTTTCTGCTGATTCTTTCCTTCCGTTTTACCAAAACTATGTAGTGCAAGGGCCTACCTGATAGCATACAAATTGGAACTCCTAAGGTTTGACCTCATATGTATGGGGCTTAACTCTGGGCGGCTCAGGTGGAGGGACACCATATAAACCCCCACAGCCACTCACCTCGGGTTTGGGCAGCAGAGGACATCACAATCCACCAACCCCCCTGCCCGTTACTACACCAGCTCAGGGCCAAGGTGAGCAGCTCAGTCCCGGGGCATCTGGAGAGGACACAGTGTGCAGTGGCAGCCACGCCGCCTGGGCAGAGAAGTGGTGTCAGTCTCAGCAGTGCAGTAGGAGGAAAGTACAGCAGGCCAGGTGTGGCCACAGTGCCGGAAGTGTTCTGGCTAAAAAAAAACTGCCACAGGGAGTCAGGGCAACTCCCAGGATGTTGTCACCCCTCCGGCAAGTGTCACCCGGGTGCTGACCCCACTCCCTGCACCCCCCTAGCAACACCACTGCTGTCTGCTACAATTATTCCACACTTCTGGGTTTTGAATATCCTTGTTTAGATATTAAACAGATGAAAAGAGTTCAGCTGAACTCGCACAATTCCATTCCCGCTGTTAGTGTGAACCTGGGCTATCTCAGGATATAATTACCTGTTCAAAAATGTTTCCGTTATGTCAGCTACCTTGCAAACGAGATGGAAGAAGAAAGTCTTTTGCATCATACCATCAAGGTCTTTGCACAGTTCCATACTGACAGCAGGAACTTCAGGGATGGAAAGGTGGACTTCTTCAGGAGGATCGGCATGCAGGCCTGGGTGTCCTTAGAAGAGTGCCAACAGGTGGGTAACTCACCCTATTACAGGACAGTTCAGGATGTAGAAACATTTTAAAGGATTACTGCCCAGTTCCTAGAATTAGTAAATGGTATTTGTAGAAATGTTTTCACTGCTGGTCTCAATTTGAAAATGCTATTTACCTGTCTATTTCTGGCTTTAATACATGTAAATAACAGGTTGGGAGCAAGTATGAACATGCCCTGAAGAGTGTCAGAATTCCTCACTGCTCTATTTGTTCCCGGTTGGAAAACATTTTAAAGTCAAATTGTGTGCATGACAGCCAGCAAATCAGCATTATCAAAAGCAGAGGTCAGCAATGGCAGCCTATATAATTATTTTGTGATAGGTGTACATTAAAATTAATGTAAAGTCTCGGTTTTTCCTAGAAAAATAACAAACATGTTATACTTACCTGCTCTGTTTCAGTTGGATTTGCACAGAACAGCCCATATCCTCCCTCTTGTTTGGTGCCCCCACAGCAAGCAGCTTGCTATGGGGGCACCCGAGCCGAGTCACAGCTCCCTGTGCCCATTCAGACATGGAGCCCTGACCCGGCCCGGCCACTCTTTACCCTGATTGGCTAGTTGACTTTGACAGCAGTGGCAGCAAATGGCACCGCTGCTGTGTCTCAGCCAATCGGGAGGAAGAATCTCAGCTGGCTGAGACATCGCTGGACAAAGAGGGACCCGAAGTAAGCTTTAGGGGGGCTACTGTACACAGAAGGCTTTTTATCTTAATGCATAATGATAAAAAAAAAGCTGCCTTTACAACCACTTTCAGGACCCGTTCTGACAAGTGTTTTTTCCTTAAGGCCAGTTTTACACATATGCGAATTGGATGTGGTTTTCCCCTCATCCAATTCACATTACATGTGAGTGTGACCGTCTCTCAATGGAGCTGATTCACACATGTCCGGGACAGCCACGTTCTGCATTCCAAAAGGGTACTGTGCATCTTTGGGTCCGGTTCAGGTGTGACTTCAAGCAAAAAGTTGGACCTGAATCGCACCTGAACGGGTGAATAGAAACACACTGGACCCCAGGCATGAACTCATATGTGAACCTGGCCTTGAAGGAATTGTAAAGCTTTTTTTTTTTTTTAAATAACAAACATGTCATACTTACCTCCACTGTGCAGTTAATTTTGCAGAATGGCCCATGTCCTCCTCTTTTGGGGTCCCTCGGCGGTGCTCCTGGCTCCTCCCTGCATCGAATGTCCATGTCGGAGAATCGCTCTCCTTGGTGGACACCCGCGCGGGTGCACTCCCGAGTCCTGCATCTGTGTCCATTCACAGAATACAGGACTTGACCCCGCCCCCCCAGCACCACATTATTGGATTTGATTGACAGCAGTGGGAGCCAATGGCTGCAGTTTTTTTTGCGCATGCATCGTAGACAGCAGCACGCAGGCGCACTGAGCATGCTGCTGCTAATGGCGATATGCCGTTAGTGGCGGCTCCCGTGCGCATTCATGAGAATGACTTCATTGTGGCTCTGACCAATCACAGACCCGGAGCCACGATACCCAGAAGGAAGGAGGACGCTTCGCGGAAGAGGGCACAGCAGTGACATCACTGGCTCCTGTGTCAGGTAAGTGACACATAATGGGCTACAAGCTATGCATAGTAGCCCATTATGCTCTACCTTTGCAGGGAAACAAAGAGGAAGTAAACCCATCAGGGTTTACTTCTGCTTTAAGCTTTGACAAAAAAAAAACCTCGAAGCTGATTGGTTTCTATGCAGAGCTGCAACAGATTTTGCATTCTCCAGCTTTAGTAAATCAACTCCACTGCACTCCCATTCAATAATGCAGAGATCCCAATGTTGGCACTGCTCACTGTATCATTAAGGACTGGGCAGTGTGTGAGAAAAAAGGTAAGGAAAAAAAGTACCCAGCATGTCACATGACCAGCCTAGAAAAAGTAGTATAAAAAAAAAAAAAACATAAAATACAGTAGAAGCTGAGGTTGGGCCCCAACATTAGGCTTAAAGTGGTTGAAATATGACGTATATACCTATATAGTGTGTACTTGTCTCAATTAGGAGCACAACGTGTAATTTCTGTCTGCTGCTTTGTTCCTCTGCTATCAGCATGAATCACATCTGTCAAGTTTTCCTGACCCCAAGAGAAAGAAAAAGGTGCCGGGAGGGAGCTGCAGTTGCTTGACAGCCTCAGCTCTACTACTGTGTGCTGGGCGGTGTGTCCCTTCCCACCAATCAGCTCTCAGACCACCTCTCCTTACCGAGTTTTACAGAGTGTAATTTCAGCTCTCCGCCCTCTTTTTTTCTGACAACTCAGACAAGCTTTGTCAATTATGGACTTTGAATGAATGTAGAGAAGAGAAGACCTTAGATAAACAGATACAACTTATGTAGGAGAATTTGTTTCATCTGAGGCCAGTCACTTCGCTGGGTATATGTAAGGGGTTACAACCACTTTGAGGATGATTCCTAGCAATAATAAGCTTTATAGACTACAAGCTGCATTATACTGTTTGGTGAATATAAAAAAAATCCAATTAAGATACATGCCCTGGAACGGCATTTATTTGCACAGGTCATGGAAGGGCACAATTATTGGATTTGGAAACGAGATCGTCCGGAACACCATGGGTGGGCCGTTAGAATGCATGCAAAGTGTGCTGGGGAAGATGTCATCTTGTACCCGGGTATGAGATATAACCGTCCCCTGTGTAAGTATATCCAGCCCTCTGCATCACACACAAACGTACACACATTCACTCTGCCACACACATACGGACCACTGACAAACATACACACATTCAATCTCACACACACATACGCACCACTCACAAACATAAACACATTTACTCCCGCACACGCATACACACCACTCACAAACGTACACACATTCAATCACATGCACACATATGCTCAACCTGCAAACATACACACATTTAATGCCACACACACATACCCACCATTCAGAAACGTACACACATTTGCTCCCACACACACATACGCACCACTCACAAACGTACACACATTCAATCCCATACACACATATGCACAACCCACAAACATACACACATTTAATGCCACACACACATATGTACCACTCACAAACGTACACACATTCAATCCCATACACACATATGCACAACCCACAAACATACACACATTTAATGCCACACACACATACGCACCACTCACAAACTTACACACATTCATTCCCATACACACATATGCACAACCCACAAACATACACACATTTAATGCCACACACACATACGCACCACTCACAAACTTACACACATTCACTTCCACATATACTTCAGCTCATATTGTACCCTTTACTTCATTTTATCCTGCCCACACATACACACACATACTGTAGACATGCCATTCTACTAATCATGCACTGACTGGAATGCATTGACCTAACAACGAAGGTTGACTAGACGTACACTGACTAAGAGACATAAACACATGAGCACTAGCTAGAGGCACACAGACGGACAACCACTTTAGCATAGAGTAGATTGCACACATAGAATATAGGATGAGGTCTCACACAAACACGCGTCCAACATTAGAAAAACAATGACTAGCATTGGGTAGGTTAGCGTAGTGTAGTTTAGTGTAGGTCCTGCCCTAAAAGAGTCTACCTTGTCGCGGTGGGCAGGCTTGGAATCTTTTGGCTGAACATATGTCAGTTTAATTTTTGGCCACTTGATTAAACCAAAGGACTCTTGATCATGACCATACATGATGTGATTGTTAAAAAAAATATAATAAAAAAAATATGAAAAAAATGCCAATTTTCTTTTAATTAATTGAAATGTTTTTATTTATTGTATGCAATGGGGGGGGGGGGGGGGGGGGTTAGAAAAAGCAAATGAATTGAAGTCAAACTAAAATAAAAAGTGAAGCTTTGCTATATTAAAGAGAAGGGAACCCCTAGAAATGTTCAGTGTGCCTCCTGAAAATTAGCAGTGCACTTTCTGGTAGGTTAGTGTTCCTGTGCTGACAGCGCCATAGCTTTACAGTATATTTGCAGAGTGAGATCTAAGGCTTTGCTGCTTCCGATTGCTAGTCTCAGGAGATTTGGAGGGAGATTAGTTGATGTCACTACAAAGCGGCTCACTGTTCCCCTTTACCAGAAGTCCTGCTAGAACTGTACACCTACCAAGATGTCTGCCTTCACATAGAGATGCAGTACAGAGCAAGGCAGCCTAAAGGGGTTGTAAACCCTCGTGTTTTTTCACCTTAACCACTTCAGCTCCGGACCAATAAACACCTTAAGGACCAGAGGTCTTTTTCCAGTTTCGCACTGCGCTGCTTTAACTGGTAATTGCGCGGTCATGCAATATTGCACCCAAACGAAATTTGCGTCCTTTTCTTCCCACAAATAGAGCTTTCTTTTGATGGTATTTGATTGCCTCTGCAATTTTTTTTTTTGCGATATAAATGGAAAAAGAGCAAACATTTTGAAAAAAAAAAGATATTTTCTTCTTTTTGTTATGAGAAAAATCGAATAAACTAAATTTTAGTCATACATTGAGCGCAAAATTTATTCAGCCACATGTCTTTAGTAAAAAAAAATGTCAATAAGCGTATATTTTTTGGTTTGCGCAAAAGTTATAGCGTCTACAAACTAGAGTACATTTTCTGGAATTTACACAGCTTTTAATTTATGACTGCCTATCTCATTTCTTGAGGTGCTAAAATGGCAGGGCAGTACAAACCCCCCCAAATGACCCCATTTTGGAAAGTAGACACCCCAAGGAAATTGCTGATGGGTATGTTGAGCCCATTGAATATTTTTTTTTTTTGTCCTAAGGGATTGAATAATGACAAAAAAAATAAAAATTTTTACAAAAAGTTGTCACTAAATGATATATTGCTCACACATGCCATGGTTATATGTGGAATTGCACCCCAAAATATATTCCGCTACTTCTCCCGAGTATGGGGATACCACATGTGTGGGACTTTTTGGGAGTCTAGTCGCGCACGGCACCCCGAAAACCAATCACCACCTTCAGGATTTCTAAGGGTGCAAATTTTTGATTTAACTCCTCACTACCTATCACAGTTTCGAAGGCCATAAAATGCCAAAATAGCACAAAACCCCCCAAAATGACCCCATTTTGGAAAGAAGACACCCCAAGCTATTTACTGAGAGGCATGTTGAGTCCATGGAATATTTTATATTTTGCCAAAAGTTGCGGGAATATTACAAACTTTTTTTTTTTGCACAAAGTTGTCACTAAATGATATATTGCTCACACATGCTATGGGCAGAAGTCAAATTACACCCCAAAATAAATTCTGCTGCTTCTCCCGAGTACGGGGATACCACATGTGGGGGACTTTTTTGGAGCCTAGCCACGTACGGGACCCCGAAAACCAAGCACTGCCTTCCGGATTTAAATATAAAATGCTACCAAAAAAACTGTTAGGCCGCGTACACACGCGGGGACTGTTCGCCCAACTTTGTCCGCTGAACAGTGTTTCGGCAAACAGTCTGCTCGTGTGTGGGCTTTCAGCGGACAGTTTCAGCGAACAGTCCGCTGAACAAGGTTTTTCGGAAATTCCGAAAAACTGTCCGCTGAAACCTTGTTTCAGCGAACAGTTCCCTCGTGTGTAGGCTTGTTCGACAAACTAAGTTCCGCGCATGCTCAGAAAGGCTTTACACGCCGAAAGTTATAATGCAGTGTATAGGACGTCGTATTTTTCGTCCCGTCGTACGTGCCGTTCACGTCATCGCGCACGGTTTCAGCAAACTGTTCGTACGTCGTGTGTGGCCATGTCCGTCCATGCTAATTTTGAGCGGACTGTTTGCCGAAACTGTTTGACGGACAAAGTTGGGCGAACAGTCCCCGCGTGTGTACGCGGCCTTAGCAATCGCAGGGATCAGGCCTGACTCTGCGATCGCTGCAGTTATGTGTTTAGTGTTTTGTAAGTGACAGTGATCGATCGATACTGCACTTGGGTGGGCTGGGCAGAGGGGCAAAACGCAGGTGCTAGCAGGTATCTGGGCTGATCCCGCTAACAATGCGTTTTTTTGGAACCCTGAACTGCTGGGGATGCTAGTATAGATCTGATCAGATCAGATATTGATCTGTTCAGATTCTATACCACTACGGGAGGTGTATGCTTTGCGCGTGGGTGTTAGCGGTACTGGCACTAACCTAGCGCTGCCTGGGGCGACGCAGACCCTGACCCTAAAACCTAATTGATATCACCCGCCGGGTGATCAGGGGGTTAAACCTTTATTGGGTAATAAATGGTGGGTGCCCTGATGCTATAAAAAGCAAACTAACCAGAGTCACCCGTAACACTTATACGGTGATCAGTGGTGAAAGGGTTAACTAGGGGCAATCAGGGGGTTCAAATTTTTATTAGGTAGTATATGGGGGTCCCTGGCGCTATATAAAAACCTGACGGGGAACCTAAATAACTAACTGGCTAACCAGCGTCACCAGTGACACTTATACTGTGATCGCTGGTGAAAGGGTTAACTAGGGGCAATCAGGGGGTTAGAACCATTATTGGGTAGTATATCGGGGTACCTAGCGCTATAAAAACCTGACGGTGAACCTAAAAAAATAACTAGCTACCTAACGACAGTAGCGACACTGATGCAGCGATCAGAAAAATGATCGCTTAGTGACAGTGGCAAAAGGGGTGAAAGGGTTAACTAGGGGCAATCAGGATGTTAAAACCATTATTGGGTAGTATATCGGGGTACCTAGCGATATAAAAACCTAGCGGTGAACCTAAAAAAATAACTAGCTACCTAGCGACACTAGCGACACTGATGCAGCGATCAGAAAAATTATCGCTTAGTGACACTGGCAAAAGGGGGTGAAAGGGTTAACTCTAGGGGCAATCAGGGGGTTAAATCTTTATTGGGGGGTGATAGGGGGCTACCCTGGACCTAACACTAACTGCCCTGACAGTTTTTACTTTTACAACTGACACTGAATGCATTGATCAGTAAAGAAATGATCAATGCAATCAGTGACACTGTGACTGGGGGGGGAGGGGGGGGCGGGGGGGATCGGGGGGCGATCGGGGGGGGGGGGTTTGTGTACCTATGTGTCAGTGTAGTGTTTTGGTGCACTTACTTTTAGTCTTCTCCTCGTAGTCCGGTCAAAAAGACCGCCCCGAGGAGAATGACATCACTTCCTCCTTCCTGTGTAAACAATACACAGTGGGAGGAAGTTCGTCATTGGCCAGGAGCGATCCAGAGGGGGTGGCCAGAAACCAACGGCCATCCCCTCATCACGGATCGCTCCCGGAGGGAAACGGACCGCCGTAACCAGCGGGAGGGAGTCCGATCGGACCCCCCACCCGCTGGAAGGCAGGCATGTAGATCTACGTGATTGTGCCTGCCTGTGCCATTGTGTTGACGTATAATGGCAATACGGCGGTCCTTAAGTGGTTAATGTAATAAGGTGAAAAAACTTCTGGCAATGACTGTCCCCCCCAGCCCCCCGTTTTACTTACCAGAGCCCCTTCACCCCCTCGGCGGAGATGCGCTCTTCCTCTCTGCAAGGGGTCCTGGCTCTTGATTGGATAGATTGATAGCAGCACAGCCATTGGCTCCCACTGCTGTCAATCAAATCCAATCATGCAGGCATCAGGGGGCAGGGCGGAGTCCGGCATTCGTGTCTATGGATGCAAATGCTGGACACATGAGCGCGCCCACAAGGCAACCCCCCGGGAGAGTGCGTCTCCTAGGTGGTTATCTGATGAGTCGCCGAGGGACCCCAGAAGAGGATGATCAGGGCCACTCTGTGCAAAATGACCTGCGAAGTGGAGGTAAGTATGACATGTTTGTTATTTTAGAAGAATAAAACACAAAGCTTTACAATCACGTTAAGTCATTAATAAGCAAAAGATCAGCTGTAGGGAGACCACGGGCAACACTGGTAACTAGTCCTTCTTTGTCTCTTTTTGTACACCGCCTTAGAACGTTTAGTTTCTCTATAAGATGATACACCAGAATTTAGTATATTTTTCTTCTTAATTTTATATCTATATACTCCTGTATAGTGTATTATGTAATACAGTGCCTTGCGAAAGTATTCGGCCCCCTTGAACTTTTCAACCTTTTGCCACATTTCAGGCTTCAAACATAAAGATATAAAATTTTTATTTTTTGTGAAGAATCACTAACAAGTGGGACACAATTGTGGAGTGGAACGAAATCTATTGGATTTTTGAAACTTTTTTAACTAATAAAAAAATGAAAAGTGGGGCGTGCTAAATTATTCGGCCCCCAGAGGGCAGATTCATAATATTAAATGCCATTATCAACAACCAGAACATCAACATTGCTAACATCTACACACCAAATACAAATCAACGCCCTTTTTACAAATCACTGTTGAAGAAGCTGGCACCTTTTAAACAGGGACCCCTAATCATCTACGGTGACTTCAACCAAATTGTTGATGCCTCACTAAATACCTCCAACCCTGCCCGCAAAAGTTCCACCTCTCTTGCCTCCCTACTCCACTCAGAAGACCTTTATGATCTCTGGAGGTGCCAACATGGCTCTGAAAGGGATTATACAGTGCCTTGCGAAAGTATTCGGCCCCCTTGAACTTTTCATCCTTTTGCCACATTTCAGGCTTCAAACATAAAGATATAAAATTTTTATTTTTTGTGAAGAATCACCAACAAGTGGGACACAATTGTGAAGTGGAACGAAATCTATTGGATTTTTGAAACTTTTTTAACTAATAAAAAAATGAAAAGTGGGGCATGCAAAATTATTCGGCCCCCTTGCGTTAATACTTTGTAGAGCCACCTTTTGCTGCCATTACAGCTGCAAATCGCTTGGGGTATGTCTCTATCAGTTTTGCACATCGAGAGACTGAAATTCTTGCCCATTCTTCCTTGCAAAACAGCTCAAGCTCAGTGAGGTTGGATGGAGAGCGTTTGTGAACAGCAGTTTTCAGCTCTTTCCACAGATTCTCGATTGGATTCAGGTCTGGACTTTGACTTGGCCATTCTAACACCTGGATACGTTTATTTGTGAACCATTCCTTTGTAGATTTTGCTGTATGTTTGGGATCATTGTCTTGTTGGAAGATAAAGCTCCGTCCCAGTTTCAGGTCGTTTGCAGACTCCAACAGGTTTTCATCCAGAATGGTCCTGTATTTGGCTGCATCCATCTTCCCCTCAATTTTAACCATCTTCCCTGTCCCTGCTGAAGAAAAGCAGGCCCAAACCATGATGCTGCCACCACCATGTTTGACAGTGGGGATGGTGTGTTGAGGTTGATGAGCTGTGTTGCTTTTACGCCAAACATATCGTTTTGCATTGTGGGCAAAAAGTTCGATTTTGGTTTCATCTGACCAGAGCACCTTCTTCCACATGTTTGGCGTGTCTCCCAGGTGGCTTGTGGCAAACTTTAGACAAGACTTTTTATGGATATCTTTGAGAAATGGCTTTCTTCTTGCCACTCTTCCATAAAGGCCAGATTTGTGCAGTGTACGACTGATTGTTGTCCTATGGACAGACTCTCCCACCTCAGCTGTAGTTCTCTGCAGTTCATCCAGAGTGATCATGGGCCTCTTGGCTGCATCTCTGATCAGTCTTCTTCTTGTCTGAGCTGAAAGTTTAGAGGGACGGCCAGGTCTTGGTAGATTTGCAGTGATCTGATACTCCTTCCATTTCAAAATGATCGCTTGCACAGTGCTCCTTGGGATGTTTAAAGCTTGGGAAATCTTTTTTTATCCAAATCCGGCTTTAAACTTCTCCACAATAGTATTACGGACCTGCCTGGTGTGTTCCTTGGTCTTCATGATGCTCTCTGCGCTTTCAACAGAACCCTGAGACTACCACAAAGCAGGTGCATTTATACAGAGACTTGATTACACACAGGTGGATTCTATTTATCACCATCAGTCATTTAGGACAACATTGGATCATTCAGAGATCCTCGCTGAACTTCTGGAGTGAGTTTGCTGCACTGAAAGTAAAGGGGCCGAATAATTTTGCACGCACCACTTTTCAGTTTTTTATTTTGCTAAAAAAGTTTAAAATATCCAATAGATTTTGTTCCACTTCACAATTGTGTCCCGCTTGTTGGTGATTCTTCACAAAAAATAAAAATTTTATATCTTTATGTTTGAAGCCTGAAATGTGGCAAAAGGTTGAAAAGTTCAAGGGGGCCGAATACTTTCGCAAGGCGCTGTATATTGCAGCTTACATTCCCTAAAGCGGATCTTCAGCCACCCCTCACAATTTTTTTTTTACCCCCTGCTTACAGGGGGTTGTCTTCTGCACAACTCAGATACTCACCCACCCAGCGGATTCAGCATTTTCCCACTGAGATCCTCTTCTGTTTTGCCCAGCCAATGGGACTACCAATGAGACGCTCCCACTAGGCCTGCCCCTCCTTTACTAAATGGAGAGACAATGACGTCCCGTCATTGTACCGAGGGGATTTCCTTTGTGTTTGTCCCCCTCGTACAATGGCTTGAATAGGAGTATACACTGGATGCCCGGAACCATCGCAGACCAGGGATCTATATCGCTGTATTAAAATAATAAAAATGGGAGAGTTAAGAGGCTAGGTAGTAATCCTGTAAATCTGGAAGGAAAGTTCCCCCCATCGACGTGGGGTTTTTAAGGATATGTCAGGTTAGCTTGTGTCTACTGTATCCCCAGACAAAAGAGTTTAAAATAGATTCCATCTTCTTGAAAGATTTCATGGATATATATAAGGGGGCATGCCACACCACATATAGAATCTTAGGTAGGAGAATCATCTTGATTATATTTATATGCACCGTTACTCCCAATGGTAGACTAGCCCATGCTTGTGTTTTAGCTTTGACCAAGGTGAATAAAGGTTCTGTCAGGAAAGGCTGGCTGGGGACAGTGGTCCGTCACCTGTCGGTGTTCGCCTGCGGGTGCCTGGTGCGCGCGATCGCGGTCACGCGCACGGTTACCGCACGGTTACCGGCGCCAGGCGGGCTATTTAAACCCAGTTCTCCCTTCAGATCATGCTGCTTGATCTACAGCGTTCCTGAGACTATTACCTGAATCTGATCTGTTTGTGTATTGACCCGGCCTGACCTGTGACCTTCCCTGCCTTCTGCCTGCCTCTGACCTCCGGCTTGTCTACGACTCTGCACCTGTCTCATCCTCTGGTCCATCCGTGCTCATCCGTTACGGACCCGGCCTGTTCCACGTTCCTGCCTCTGCCTGCTGCATCTGTTCCTGTACTGACTGTCTGGTTTGACCCGGCTTGCCTGACTCTTCTGCGTGCCTGCCCCTGAGTGATCCACCTATTCCTGTTGGTCTCCTGCTGTCTACTGGTTCCTGTCTGCTGCCACTGGGGCCTGCTTGTCCAGCTACAGTTCCTGAAGTCAGCCTGATCCATCCTCCGGCTGTTGATCAAGCCAGGCACTGATGCTACCTTTGACTCCCGTGCCTCCTGTCACCATCATCAGGGGCCGTGAATCGGGGATGCAAGAGGTCTCCTTCTGCATTCTGGGCTCCACACTAGGTACGTGACAGTATCAAGCAGCCATGACTGAGCCCGGGCAGGGAGCCTCTCCTTTGGATGAACTGTGTTTGCATTTGGTGGGTTTGACCCAGGCAGTTAAAGGTCTTCAAGAAAGCTATTCCCGTTTGGAGGAACATGTTCAAGCCCTCTCTCCGCCAGCTACTACCCAGGGGTCACCATCTGCCTCTGCCAGCATGCCTGCTGCACCAGCAGTGGTGATGTTACCCCCTGAACCTCGAGTGCCCACACCTGAAAGATTTTCTGGTAAATGCAGAAAATTCAGGGCCTTTCGCAACTCCTGCGAGCTATACTTTGCTCTTCAGCCACGGACATTTTCTTTGGAAGCCACCAAAGTGGGCTTTGTGATCTCCTTGCTCCAGAACGAACCCCAGATATGGGCACATCGCTTTCTTGAACAAAAGGCTGATGAACTTTCCAACCTGACCACCTTTTTTGACGCGATGGCCCGAATCTATGAGGACCCTCAGCTCTCAGCAGCAGCCGAAGCCGCTCTCCATGCATTACAGCAGGGTCGCAGGGCCGCATAGGACTACGTTGCAGAGTTCAGGCGTTGGAGTGCAGACACCAATTGGAACGATGCTGCTCTCCGCTACCAGTTCCGGTTGGGTCTGTCTGATCCCCTTAAAGATGAACTCGCCCATGTAGGGGTTCCTCAGACTCTGGATGAATTAATAAATCTATCCATACAGATTGACAGGCGCCTACGTGAATGCAGGTCGGAGAGAGCCGCAGGTCCATCAAGGCCCACCTGGATGTTGCCGAGAGTGCCCAGTTACTCAAGTACTATGCCACCAGCTCAGTCTACTCCTACTACTGATGTGCCGGAGCCCATGCAGCTGGGTTTGCTACGACCAATGCTCACACCTGAAGAACGTCAGCATCGCCGCATGAATGATCTGTGCATGTATTGTGGGGAGCCTGGGCACTACGTGAGGTCCTGCCCAACCAAGATCCGTAAGTGGCTTCCTCCTTCTGCTGATCAAGTCCTTGCAATCACCAATGCTTCCCCTCATCTTGCTCTTTCCGTTTTGTTGCAGCTCCCCGGAAAGAACATCCAGGTTCCCGCTATCGTTGACTCTGGAGCATGCAGGTGCTTTATGGACTCTGCTTTTGCAGCGAAACACCACATACCACTACGTTCCAAGACCCAAGGACTACTGATACATCTTGCCAATGGATCTGCCATCCAGTCTGGTCCTGTCACCCAGGAAACCATCCCCATCTCTGCCAGCATATCCAATCTTCACCATGAACTTTTATGTCTTGACATCATCACTTCACCCTTGTTTCCAGTTATCCTGGGAATGCCCTGGCTCCAGGCTCACAACCCTTGCATTGACTGGACTACCAGAGATGTTACCTTTCCTTCACCTTATTGCTTCCAACATTGTCTACCAAGGACTTCCAACCAGCCCACAGCTCTGATATGCCTGGATACGGAAGCTCGCCAATTAGTTCCAGAGGCATACCACGACTTCATGGATGTCTTCAGCAAGAAAGGTGCAGAGACTCTTCCCCCTCACCGGGTCTATGACTGTCCTATCCAGCTCCTCCCTGGGGCCGAAGTACCATTTGGAAGAATTTCTCCTTTAACTGAACTGGAACTGGCAGCACTTAAGGACTATATTGATGAAAATCTTAAGAAAGGATTCATCCGCTCTTCCACATCCCCTGCAGGAGCTGGCATTTTCTTTGTGGAAAAGGAGGACCATACCCTTCGGCCATGTGTCGATTACCGGGAACTAAACAAGGTGACCATTAAAAACCGATATCCTCTCCCTTTGGTGCCGGAACTTTTCCAGAGACTGGGGGCAGCAGTCATTTTTACTAAATTAGACCTACAGGGGGCCTATAATCTGGTCCGCATAAGGGAGGGTGACGAATGGAAGACAGCTTTTCGCACCCGATTCGGACATTTCGAATACCTAGTTATGCCTTTTGGGCTCTGCCACGCCCCTGCCACCTTCCAGCATTTTATAAATGACATCTTCAGAGACTTCCTGGACCTATTCGTCATCATCAACCTGGAAGACATTTTGATCTTTCCTGCCTCCATCAGTAGCCATCGTCAACATGTCAAGTGTGTGTTAGAGCGACTCCGTCAGCATGGCCTTTATGCAAAACCTGAGAAATGTGAATTTGAACAACAGAGCATACAGTTTCTGGGACTAATCATTTCTGTTGAGGGCATTAAAATGGACCCTCAAAAATTTCCCGCTATCCTTGAGTGGCCTGCTCCTGTGGATAATAAGGGTGTTCAGCGGTTTGTGGGGTTTTCAAACTTTTATCGGAAATTTATTAAAGGATTCTCAGCCATCATCTCACCTATTACCCAGCTGACCAAGCAGGGAGTTCGATTTCATTGGACTCCCGAAGCCCAAACTGCTTTTGACACCCATAAGAGACTTTTTACCTCCGCTTCTGTACTGAAACACCCTGACCCGGCTCTCCCGTTTGTTCTGGAGGTTGATGCATCCGAAGTCGCCGTTGGGGCAGTACTCTCACAACGACAAGGTCCCAAGTCTCTTCTGTTCCCTGTTGGCTTCTTTTCACGCAAGCTTTCTGCTCCTGAAAGAAACTATGATGTGGGAGACAGAGAACTATTAGCAATAAAAGCGGCTTTGGAGGAGTGGCGGTACCTTCTGGAAGGAGCAGCTCACCCGATCCTGATCTATATGGATCACAAAAACCTGGAGTACCTGAAATCTGCTAGAAGGTTGAAGCCGCGCCAAGCCAGGTGGGCGCTGTTCTTTTCCAGGTTTGCCTTCCACGTCACCTACAGACCAGGTTCAAAAAATACCAAACCGGACGCATTGTCCCGCATGTTCAATGATCCCAAAGTACCTACCTCTTCGGATACTATTCTGTCGGCGGAAAACTTTCTCCTTCTTCAAGAAGATCTTTTAAGTCGGATTAAGCAAGCTTCCAGTGAAGACCCCCCTCCTGCAGAAGCAAGGCTGCTTGCGAAAGACGGTCTGTTCTGGCTTGAGGACAAAATCTTCATTCCAGAAAATCTTCGGGCCACCATACTTGAGCTCTGCCACGACCATGTACTAGCTGGCTACTTCGGTGTCTCCAAGACGTCTGACCTCGTGCAACGCACGTTCTGGTGGCCGCAAATTGCAAAGGACTGCAAAAGATACGTGGAGTCTTGTACCATCTGTAATCGCAACAAGGGCAATAAGGCCAGGGCTTGGGGCCTGCTCAAACTTCTACCTGCTCCAGAGAGACCCTGGAAATTAATCTCCATGGACTTTATTGTTGAACTCCCCCCTTCAGAAGGCCATACGGCCATCTTTGTGGTAGTGGATTGGCTGTCCAAGATGGCACACTTCATCCCCTTGTAAGGAACACCATCGGCACCGGAAACTGCACAAGTTTTTATCAGGGAAGTCATCAGACTTCATGGAGTTCCAGCCAACATCATATCAGATAGGGGGGTGCAGTTTACCCTTGTTTCTGGAAAGCACTATGCAGTTCCCTTGGCATCAAGCTATCTTTTTCTTCTGCATACCATCCTCAGACAAATGGGCAGACAGAGAGAACTAACCAGACTCTTGAGCAGTATCTTCGCTGCTTTTCCTCCTTTTCTCAGGACGACTGGTTCTCTCTGTTGCCGCTGGCCGAGTTTGCTTATAATAATTCCATCCATTCTACCATCAAGCAGACCCCATTTTTTGCCAATTATGGTTACCACCCATCATTTCTACCTAACTCTGTTCCTGAATGTTCTGTGCCAGCCGTTCTCAAGACTGTGGATTTTTTCAGTACCAACAATAAACTGTTGCAGGAAACCATAGCACAAGCGCTAAACAAAGAGACAAACAGACGGGGAGAACTGATTCTGAAACCTGGAGACCAGGTTTGGCTGTCTACAGTTAATCTCCGACTCGCTTGCCCTTCAAAGAAATTGGGCCACGCGCGCTTAGTTACCGGCGCCAGGCGGGCTATTTAAACCCAGTTCTTCCTTCAGATCTTGCTGCTTGATCTACAGCGTTCCTGAGACTATTACCTGAATCTGATCTGTTTGTGTATTGACCCGGCCTGACCTGTGACCTTCCCTGCCTTCTGCCTGCCTCTGACCTCCAGCTTGTCTACGACTCTGCACCTGTCTCATCCTCTGGTCCATCCGTGCTCATCCGTTACCGACCCGGCCTGTTCCACGTTCCTGCCTCTGCCTGCTGCATCTGTTCCTGTACTGACTGTCTGGTTTGACCCAGCTTGCCTAACTCTTCTGCGTGCCTGCCCCTGAGTGATCCACCTGTTCCTGTTGGTCTCCTGCTGTCTACTGGTTCCTGTCCACTGCCACTGGGGCCTGCTTGTCCAGCTACAGTTCCTGAAGTCAGCCTGATCCATCCTCTGGCTGTTGATCCAGCCAGGCACTCGTGCTACCTTTGACTCCCGTGCCTCCTGTCACCATCATCAGGGGCCATGAGTCGGGGACGCAAGAGAGGTCTCCTTCTGCATTCCGGGCTCACCACTAGGTACGTGACAGGTTCTATGTTAAGTGGAATATAATCCCTGAGACGCCTTGTAACTACCACTCCCAGATATTCAATTGTTGACACTTTAGCTAGGGGTAATGGAGGATGTATGGGGGGTGGAGGGAACTGATCCAAGGGGAGGATCTGGGATTTATCCCAATCAATGCATAATCTGGGGAAATTTCCCAGATTCTCAATAATTTCTAGTGCAGCTTGTAAAGGTGGTCCCTGGTCGGCTAAGTACAATATGGTGTCGTCTGCATATAGGTCTATTTTTTCCAGCATGGTACCTATGTGTAGGCCAGATATGTTGGGCTCTGCTCTAATGGCCATGGCAAGTGGTTTGGCTGCCAGGGCATACAGAAGATGGGAAAGGGGGCAGCCCTGATGTGTGCCCCTTTCAAGGGGAAATTGGTTGGATAGCCAGCTGTTAACAAATATCCAAGCTTTAGGTGACTGTTATAGGAGCTGTATAGATATAATGAAGTTAGGCCCGAATCTGAAGCTATGGGGACATTCCCAGAGGTACTGCCATGCGACCGAGTTGAAGGCCTTGGCCGTATCGAAGGTCACTACAACTCTAGTTCCAGAATTGTCACGATGGGTCTGAATATTCATGAACAATCATCTGATGTTCATAACTGTATTTTTCCCCAGCATAAATCCGGTTTGGTCTGGGTGGACTAATAAATGTATGACTGTATTTAATCGAGAAGCGTGAATTTTGTCCAGTATTTTTATGTCAATATGTAACAGGGAGATGGGGCGGTATGACTCAGGGTAGTGGGGATCTTTACCTGGTTTGGGGAGAACTATAATTTGAGCTTCTTGCATTGAGGGTGGAAGTATCCCCTGGTCAAATATAGATTGGTACAGGGCCTTTAGTTTGGGAACGAGTATTTCCAAAAAGGTGGTATGAAATTCTAGGGGTAGACCATCAAGACCTGGCGCTTTAGATTTAGTTAGCTGGGACAATGCCTCAGTGATGTCCCTGGTAGTTATGGGTGCTTCTAGCATTTTGAGTTGTTCGCGATTAAGATGGGGGAACTGTAAAGTATGCAGATAATCTTTGATGTCCTGTTGGGCATGGGTGCACTGTGACTTGTATAGGTTGCTATAAAATATTTTAAATTTGGCTGCGATTTGGGGAATCGGTGAGGGTATTGCCATCAGGATCGGCTAGGGAAACAACTACTGGTGATTTATCATCCAAATGAGCCAAGTATGCTAGAAGTTTCCCTGACCTTTCCCCGTGCTCAAAGACCCATTGTTTACAAAAGAACAGTCACTGCCTAGCCTTCTCTGTATACAACTGTGTGACCGTATGGGCCTGTAGTTTGACCCCCTGAAGATTTTCAGGAGAGAGATGTGTGTTGTATGCTTCTTCTAGTTCTTGCAATTTTTCTGATGACAACTGTAGCATAAGATTGGATGAATGTTTGAGTCTATTTATCCATGTGTATAGGATCCTGTGTGCATATATTTTAAATGTGTCCCACACCATGTCATACGTAGATGAGTCCTGGTTGTCGTCAAAGAAAAACGAATTCCCTAGCTATAGTATTGTGTTCAGGCAATACAGACAGCCATTAGGGGTTGAGTCTCCATACATGAGTGTGGGATGACACTAGCAGGGAGACTGTCATCCAGCAGGGGGAGTGGTCAGATAGGGCTCTAGGAGCAAACCCTGACCCTGTCACTTTGGGTAGAAGTGTCTTGGATACTAGTATAAAATCTATTCTAGAAATTGTGTTGTGGTTGGTAGAATGACATGTATATGCTCTAAAGGTAGGATTTTGGTGTCTCCAAATATCTATCAGTGCAAATTCAGTCAGTGTGTGGCATAGACGAGTCTGCTGTGGTATGGTGGTATATTTTCCAACCTGCTCTGGATGGTCCAGTGATCATGGTCATGTTAAAATCTCCCATCCACACAGCTGGAACTGTCGGGCTCTGAGCCATAAAGACTAATCCCTCTGTAACCACTTCAGAGCTATATGGGGGGGGGGGGGGGCATAGCAAGCCAATATCAACAGAGGATTCCCCCCTATTATAGCATGGAGGAACAAATACCTGCCCTGCTGGTCCGTCAGTAAGGAAATCAATTCAAAAGGAGTAGACTTAGCAATGAGGATAGACACTCCCCTAGACAAATTTTGTAAGTGCTATGATAAGCCCATCCTATCCAGGGACTCCTTAGGGCAACCTGCAGATGACCTGTAACATGGGTCTCCACCAGGACCATATTGTCTGCTCTCTGTGATTTAAGGAATGTGGGGGATGCAATATGCTTGATTTTGTTACTCACCCCCCCGCACATTCCACGTCAGAAATTTAACAGAGGTCATGGAATCTGTGGAATAGCATTGACAAAGTGAACCAAAAGGGCAGTACCAGGGTTACAGATAGGAACCAATACCTGTGAGCATGTAATCAAGTAAAACATAATGTACTAATAGATGTCCTGACATGCAATCCAATAATAAAACATGAGATGAATAATACAAATAAATCAACCCATAGCTCTCTCATACTGATCGAGCATTGCCTAACCCACCCAACTCCCCACCTCCTCAGCCTGGTGAGAGGATACAATTCCCATAATCCAACAGATGAACGGTCATCCAGTAAGCAAAGCTGACTGGAGGTACATGGCTTAAAACGTCTGAACGCAAGGGAACAGTAGTAAAAATTATTACTAAGGGGGTGATTTTTCACTGCACAGTGCATGGTAAGGTAGTGGGGGGAGGTCAGACCCCCCTACAGTTCCTTCCATGGGGACCACTTGCATTCAGAGTGATAATGTAGACTATGCCTGTCATCAGGGTCAGCTCTGGACAAAGCAAGCAGTAAAGGGTCTGAAACACCAGGAGCAGGCATGTTTGATGTCTGGAAGGGTGCTCTCAGGATGGGGTTTGAGTCAATGGTATATCTAGGCGTAGTCTTATCCCCCACTTATGGGTGAGTTGTGACACCAACAAGTCACGCGTTCCAAAACAAGGAGAAAAAACAAGGTGGGGGGGGGGGGGGGGAGAGAGACACCCTTTAGACGAACATACTTGTTGTACTCACTGAGGTACCAGGTCTATCGAGCATCTAAGCAGGATGTCCACGCTGATCCAGCCATGCCACGGCCGCAGTTGGGTCTTCAGAGAACTGTACATGGCCATCCTCTTCCACCCTCAGCCTGGCAGGGAGCAGCATGGCGTACTTGAGTGTGCAGGGTGCGCATACGGCGTTTGACATCTTGAAACTGGGATCTCCTTCTTTGTACATCATTAGAGAGATCCGGGAATACTGCCACTTGAACATTCCCCACAGGGATGTTGCCTTTCTCTCTGGGGAGCCACAGAATTCTATCTCTATGTCAAAAATTTAGAAATTTGGCTATAAATGTAAAAGGAGGTGCTCCCTGTGGTGGGGGTCTTGCTGGTATGTGGTGTGCCCGTTCTACAGCAAACATACCAGAGAAGGCTTCCCTGCCATAGACCTTAATGAGGAGATTCTCCAAATATTCCGCCAGATCATTACCTTATGCTCTCTCGGGGAGCCCTATGAACCGGAGATTACAACGGCGAAGGCGATTCTCCATGTCATCTTGATGTGAGTGCAGTTGCTTTATTTGCCTTTTTATTTCTTCTGTGGTATGCTATAATTTTTTGCAGGAAATCCTCTGCTGTTCCTATATGGGTTTCAGTCTCTATGACTCTGTCTTTTAGTTTGGAGAGATCCTAGTGGAGAAGAGAGATGACTATTTTGACCTCATCGATCTTTGCCGTGAGAGTGCCCTGCAGTGCATCCAGCACCTTGGTAGTATCGGGCGCGTGGTGTTCTGTGTCAGAACAGGTGTCAGCGCCATCTTCGGCCTGCTGGTTTTACTAGCTGATTTGCCATCTCTGTGTTCCTTTTAGGTGTAAACATGCCCCTAGTGAATCCCGGGACCCAGAGGAGGATATGCAGGTAAGTTTAACCTCAGCAAGCAGAGCTCTTACAATCCATGACCTACTCCATCGCTCTCCAGGCCACTCCCCCCAAATATCTTCTTTTCTAGCTTTATTTTGTAAACCAGCTGTGGCCCCGCACCCCATGTAATGGGGATGAAGCAATGCATACATATTTGGAGTCCATACCAGAAGAGCAACCTAGGGTGACAACCATGACGCCGTCCATAGATTTCCCATTGAAAATAAACAAAAGAAGATTGGAAAACAAAGAAAACGAATGCAGCCACCACACCAAGGACTAGTAAGCTGCAATATATTTTTGCTTTTGGGTCCAGGGGTAGGCAACCTTTTGAGATCAGTGTGTTTTCAAAGAAATTGAGCATGACGATTTTATAACAAAAAAATTGTAACTTCACACTCTCAATCACGAATAGGATTTTCTATAAAGTAAATGCTGTCAACTACTTTAGTAGTGAGATATTAACATCCTGCACTCTCACACCTCAGATCAGCCCCAATTTCTGCAACTCCACACCTCAGATCAGCCCCACGTCATGCACCTTCACACCTCAGTTCACTGTCCCCCCTGCACATCTGCCCCACCACTGTGCATCTACCCCACCACTGTACTACCCTGTACATCTGCCCCACCACTGTACTTCCCTGTACATCTGCCCCACCACTGTACCCCCTCGCTCATCTGCTCCACCACTGTAACCCCCTGCTCATCTGCTCCACCACTGTAACCCCCTGCTCATCTGCCCCACCACTGTACCACCCTGCTCATCTGCCCCACCAATGTACCCCCTTTCTCTTCTGCCCCACCACTGTAACCCCCTGCACACCTGCCTCACCACTGTACCACCCTGCTCTTCTGTCCCACCACTCTAACCTCCTGCTCATCTGCCCCACCAATGTTCCCCCTTTCTCATCTGCCCCACCACTGTATCTTCATGCACATCTGCTCCACCACTAAACCAGCTTCTCATCTGTCCTAACACTGAACTTATCTGCTAATCTTCCCCACCACTGTAACCCCCCTTTCTCCTCTGCCCCATGACCGTACCTCCTGCACATCTGTCCCACCTCTGTTCCCCTGCTGTTCTGCCCCACGACTGTAACCCCCTGGAAATGTGTTCCACTGATGTACCTCCTCTTTTTTTCCTCTGCACCCCTCTGAACATCTGCCCTACCTCTGTACCCCCCTGCTCATCTGCCCCATCACTGTACTCACTGCTTTTCTGTCCCACCGCTGAACCTCCTTTCTCCTCTGCCCCAACACTGAACCCCCCTGCTCATCTTTCCCACTACTGTCACCCCTTCTCATCTGGCCCAACACTGAACCCCCCTCCACTCATCTGTCCCACCAATGTAACCCCCCTTTTCTCATCTGCCCCACCACTTTACCCCCCTGCACATCTGTCCACTGCTGTATCCCCATGCTCTTCTGTCTCACTACTGAATCACCTTCTCATATGTCCTAACACTGAACCCATTTGCTCATTTGCCCCACCACTGTAACCCACTTTCTCATCTGCCCCACCAATGTACCTCCTGCACATCTGTCTCAACACTGTACCCCCTTCTCTTCTGCCCCACCACTGTTCCCCCCTGCTCATCTGGCCCAGCACTGAATCCCGTTCACATCTGGCCCAACACTGAACCCCCCTGCTCATCTGGCCCAACACTGAACCCCCCTGCTCATCTGGCCCACTGCTGTACCCTCCTGCTCTTCTGTTCCACCTCTGAACCCATCTTGCTTATTTTCTCCACTGCTGTACCCTCCTGCTCATCTGCTCCACCGCTGTACCCTCTTTACATCTATGATATGCGTGATACACAGAGTGGTGAAAGGAAGCAGAGATGAGAAACATCTGACTGTCCTGGCACGCTCATCTTGCTGATCCAACTCTTGTATCCAGCCCATGTGCTTGTATGTGATGTCACATACAAGCATATGGAAAGGATGCGCAATGATGAGCTCAGGTCAGGGGCATTTTCTGAAAGCAGTGGGCCTGTGTGCAGGATCATAGCTGAAAAAAAGCAGTTGTATGTGATTTTAATTGCACTGAATACTGGCTGTGTTTTAAAGAGATACAGAATGTAGGGGTTCAGTAGTAAGTGGTGCAAAGGTTCAGGAATAATTTCAACAAAGTTCCCAGAAGCTCAACAGTAATTCCACAAACTGTCAAAGGTGGCGGACTGACAACTCATGGGGCCCCCTGGCAATAGGAGATTATGGGGCCCCCAGGCAATCAGAGATTATGGGGCCACTAGGGATGAGCTTCGAGTTTGAGTCAAACTCATGTTCGACTCGAACATTGCCTGTTCATTGAAGAGTGAACAATTTGGGGTGTTCGTGGCAAATTCGAAAAGCCGCAGAACACCTTGTACAAGTCTATGGGAGAAATCTAAAGCGCTAATTTTAAAGGCTAATATGCAAGTTACGGTCCTAAAAAGTGTTTGGGGACCTGGGTCCTGCCCCAAGGAACATGTATCAATGCAAAAAAAAGTTTAAAAAATGGCGATTTTTTCGGGAGCAGTGATTTTAATATTGATTAAAGTGAAACAATAAAAGTGTAATATTGCTTTCAACCTGGGGGTTGTCTATAGTATGCCTGTAAAGGGGCGCATGTTGCCCGTGCTTAGAACTGTCCCTGCACAAGTGTCATTTCTGCAGTAAAAAAAGTAATTTAAAATCACTCGCGGCTATAATGAATTGTCGGCTCCCGTCATACAGAGAACACTCATTGAAAGTCATTGATAAAAACAAAAAAAGTGTGGTGTTCCCCCAAATTCAATTACCAGTCCCTTCAGGTCTGGTATGGATATTAAGGGGAACCCCGTGTCAAATTAAAAAAATATTGACGTGGGGTTCCCCCTAAATATCCATACCAGATCATTCAGGTCTGGTATGGATATTAAGGGTAACCCTGCGTCAGATTTAAAAAAAAAAATTGATGTGGGGGCCCCCCTAAAAATCCACACCAGACCCTTTATCCAAGCACACAACCTGGCAGGCTGCAGGAAAAGAGGGGGGGACAAGAGAGTGCCCCCCGAACCGTACCAGGCCATATGTAACGGAAACCTGCATTACATCAGAGGAGGGTGGGGTCATCCATACGTCATTGGGGGGCCCGGCTTCCCCACTTGTGTCAGAGGGGGGCGGGGTCAGGTGACGGGTGGCTCCGCCCTCCTCATATAAGAAACGTCAGGCCGCAGGGATCCCGTAGTGTCTCCGACAGTGGAGACAGAGAATGCATGGATGGACTACGCTGCGCTGGACTGAGAGATCACCCGTTGCTGGATCAGATCAGCCATCACTGGACCCCGGAGAGATGATCATCTGTTGCTGGATAGCAAGAGTTGATTACCACCGTTGGAATCTTTTTTTATTTTTTTTATTTTTAATAAAGGACTTTTTTTTACACTTTCTTCGTGAAATGGTAGGGGTACTTTTGTACCCCATTACCATTTCAAACAGGGGGACCAGGATCTGGGGGTCCCCTTGTTAAAGGGGGCTTCCAGATACTGATAAGCCCCCCGCCCGCAGACCCCCACAACCACCGGCTAGGGTTGTGGGGATGAGGCCCTTGTCCCCATCAACATGGGGACATGGTGCTTTGGGGGGACCCCAAAGCATACTCCAAATGTTGAGGCCATGTAGCCTGGTACGGTTCAGGCGGGGGGCGCTCTCTTGTCCCCCCCTCTTTTCCTGAGGCCTGCCAGGTTTCGTGTTCTGATAAAGGGTCTAGTATGGATTTTTAGGGGGACCCCCACGTAATTTTTTTTTAAATTTGACGCGGGGTTCCCCTTAATATCCATACCAGACCTGAAGGGTCTGGTAAGGATATTAAGGGGGAACCCCATGTCAATATTTTTTTTAAATTTGATGCGGGGTTCCCCTTAATATCCATACCAGACCTGAAGGGCCTGGTAATTGAATTTGGGGGAACCCCACACTTTCTTTTTTTTTTTTATCAATGACTGTCAATGAGTGTTCTCTGTATTACGGGAGCCGACAATTCATTATAGCCGCGAGTGATTTTAAATGACTTTTTTTCCTGCAGAAATGACACTTTGTGCAGGGACAGTTCTAAGCACGGGAAACATGCGCCCCTTCACAGGCATACTATAGACACCCCCCCAGGTACAAAATTTAAAGGAATATTACACTTGTATTGTTTCACTTTAATCATTATTAAAATCACTGCTCCCGAAAAAACGGCCATTTTTAAAACTTTGTTTTGCATTGATCCATGTCCCCTGGGCCAGGACCCAGGTCCCCAAACACTTTTGAGGACAGTAACTTGCATATTAGCCTTTAAAATTAGCACTTTAGATTTTGAATGTTCGAGTCCCATAGACTTTAATAGGGTTCTAAAGCTCACACGAAGTTTAGGTCTGTTCGCAGGTTCTGGTGCGAACCGAACCGGGGGATGTTCGGCTCATCCTTAGGGGTCACATAGTATACACACACATATTTCTATTGGCTGAAAAGGTACTGGAGAGGTGGGGCAGCTATAATCTCAGGATTTTTAGACCAAAAGGATGTTGGTAAGGGACATTTCAGAAATATATGTAAAAAAAACACAGATTTTTACATGCTGTCCCTGGTTTTACTGAGACTGGCAACCCTGATGGAGCCCCCTAGTGGCCCAGGGCCCTCGGGCAGTGCCCGAGTGGCCAAATGGTCAGTCCACCCCTGCTGTCACCTGATTGTGGTTTTCTCAGTCAGTGAAATCCCTTCTTTCTGATATTGGTAGTGGCAACCAAGTGAGTCATCTTCCTCCAGATGGTGGGAGGGCCTAGCAGGACTGTGATTGGCTTTAGCAGTGGCCAAGAAAGTCCTCCTCCACCTATAAACAGGGACGGTCCCCCCAGCAGAACTGCACCCAATCTCTTCCCCATCACAAAAGCTGATGATCCCAGCTACAGCAAAGTTAGGGAACCAAACAATGTTTCCTGTCTTTTACAATGTGTGGGGGCACAGTGCCTCCCTGATGGTGAGGGAGTCAAGTGCCGCAGAAGAGGCTTTGCATAGCGCTTGCGGCACCAGTGCTGGGAGTTGCCTATTCCTACTCTAAACTTAAAACCCTTTTGCCTTAATGCATTCCCTGTAATAAAGAAAAAGAAAGCCTCACTACCTATCCTACCTCCCATCACTTACCTGTCTCCTCTCATCACTCCAGCTCTGTTCTGGCTACAGCACCACTCTCCTCTCTTCATGGTGTCACGAGAGACACTGAGAGCAGCAGCAGCCATAGGCTCCTGCTGTTGTCAGTCATTTTCTTGTGAGGAGGGAGTTGGGGCTTGGCTTGCTGGTGCTGTGTGTGTGTCTATGGATGCACACAGCCTGGATCAAAAGCACACCTGGCTTGCTTAGGGGGCACTTGGAGGAAAGAGGAATGGACAGTGGCAGTGAAGGGGACCACAAGGGACCATTCTGTGCAATATTGTTGCACAGAGCAGGTACGTATAACATATGTAGCGGCCATAAGCCGTTGCAAGGCGGCCTTGACTTAATGGGCTTACCGGTTACCTTCTCTTGGCCTGTTCACTCACGTCTAGAGGTTTCCAGGGTTGATAGCCAATGACTTGTACACGGACACAGATGAATTCCTTTTAAAAAGGTTTATTTTGCAGTAGAACTTTCACAAACAGTCTCTTAGTGAACAGAGGGCACGGGTGAAGAACTCAGGCACCTTGAACTGCAGGTTTAGCAAAGTCTCTATTTCCACCCAGAGAGTAGCCACTCACAGCTGGGCACTTCAAGGCTGAACAGATCTCTAGCCAGAGATCATGGCAGTCGGCACGTTGACTCAAACTTGGACAATCAACTAAGGGTGAACAGGAAACTTTTTCCACCGTACCTGGAACACATCCCGAGTTCTCAATGATACTGGAAAAGTGTGGATTCGTCAATGTCCTTCCCAACTCAGTAACCAGGCACTTCTCAGGATGCCACTTGCCGGCCCTCCTCCAAAGAGTCCTCCCCCGGTCACTTCCACGAGCTGTGGTGTCCCTCCAAGCCGAGAGCGCACCCGGACACTTTGAAATTCTCCCTCAGTTACTGCGCCTCGGACCAGCCAGTTCCGAGACTCGGGAACAGACGGATCCCTACCCCAGACCAAGCAGGTCTATCAGGGGCCACTGACAGGAACATGTTGCGGGATGTCGAACACCCCGTGACTGGAACCCCCCACGGGCTACCCCGGTCCTAGAACTAGAACAGACCACACGGGTTTCACAAACAACTCCGGAACCCCGAACACGTGACCCACACCCGCTTAAGTATCCCCTCCCAGACTCCTCAGTGGGCCCCAGCACTCCCGCTGATTGGCTCTAAGAGGGCTGATACCCAAACATCCAACCAGACTTGGTTCTGGCCTGTCATGTGCATCTCACCGTTCACATGACCAGGCAGAACTTTCAAACATAACCTAGTCAGACTAGTGTTAAGGCCTACCTACATAATTAACCCTCAGAACCTTTATTGTCCCGAGACCAAAAACTAAATTTACAATGCGTGTGACATTTGATCCCAAATGTCATCTGCTACACATATTTGTTAATGAAAAGGGAACAAAAATGTGCCTTTAATATCACTGTAAGTTGCTGTTTTCTGGCTGTATTTACTCTTTGTGTTGTGTTGCGTTTTTTTTTTTTTTATTGTGGGGTATTTTGCTGTTAATCTTCATTTTATTTAATACTAAGTTAAAACACTCAGATACTTTCTAACCCCCGTTGCAGCCATCAAAACCACCTTAAAGAAGAACAAAAGTCAATATGGCTAAACTTTCCCCAGACTCATAACCAACAGCTAGCAGAGTAGAGGGCAAGGAGGGGGTAGGTTGTGGCAAAATTGCACTGACAGTGGTAGGGGGGGTCACTAGTCCACGAATCCTTAAAGTGAATCTTTACCCTCCCGAGTACAATCCTGCCTCTTTACCCTTCCTCCTTTTCTCTGCAGGAATAGGGCGTTGCTTTTTTTCATTTGTTTACTTTTTTTTTTTCAATTTAAAGTCCACCCTTAGGCGACTGAAGTGCACACTGCCCGCTGTGCCTGTCACATATCCCAGGAGGCATAACATTTCATTCAAGAAAGGCAGGAGGGAGCGGGCCTATTGATGCGTCATCGATAGGCCCGCCTGCTGCACCCAGGAGTAGAGGGGGGCTTCTTGATGGCGTCAGAGAGAACATAGCAGCATGGAACAGTGAGACATGAGAGGATCTCAACGGGTCAACTTTGGATCCACTGAATGGGTGAGTATCTGAAATGTGCAGGTACCACCATCAGGTAAGCAGGGCCAAAAATAAATAAAAAATGGGGAGGTCAGCTGGAGTTCTTCTTTAAGGGGTCTGCGCTTTCACACAGATAATTAACCCAAGTGGGTTTTGAGAGGTTCACTGCAGGCTTCTCACAGACTTACAGTGAGAGCTACTAGGATGAAAGCTTTAAAGAGGAAGTAAACCCTGATGAGTTTACTTCCTCTTTGTTTCCCTGCAAAAGGCAAAGCATAATGGGCTACTATGCATCGCATAGTAGCCCATTATGTGTCACTTACCTGACACAGTAGCCAGCGATGTCCCCGATTTCCTTGCCGGCTGGAAGCATCCATCTTCCTTCCGGGGTGATGGTCTCCGGCTCTGTGACTGTCCGGAGTTGCGTGACATCACTCCTGCGTGTGCGCATGGGAGCCGCCAGTCACAGCATGTCGTTTAATAAAAATGGCACGCCGTGACCCTTCTAAAGTGCTCATGCGCCAAGTACATCGGTGCATGCGCAGAAGGAATCCTCGTACAGGGAATTGTAAATATCTCCTAAACCATGTAGGTTTAGGACATATTTGCAGCACCTACATGTAAGCCTTAATCTAGGCTTAGCTGTAGGTTAAAGTGTGTTGTAAGGGTTTACCACCACTTTAATCCCAGTGATGAACAGCGCACCCTGTGTACCTATTAGCTGAGAAGGCAGCAAAAAGTGGTGCAGGCTATAGGCTGCAATGTCTCCTCAGCCAATGGGTAGCTTTTATTCCCTCATGAGCCACTCTTTCCCTACATCACCCAGTATCTCCCGAGTCCCAGCCAACCAAGAAATGTGCAATACAGCACAAGGCCAACTGCATCTCATATTGAATAAATACTAGGTGTGACTTTTTTAATGTGAGATCCAGAATGATTCAGTATTATAACAGGATGGCTGGCAACCCTAGAAAGTGAGTACACCTAGCAGTGTCTATGTCTCTTGCAAATGAGTCCTGCTTTGATTGCAGTGTAGGCGTGATGATGTCAAAGAAAAGAGTAGCAATAGGACAGGCCTTAGACTGGCATGCAGTCGCAAAAAAACAACCAGAGGAGTAGAAGATCACAGGACCACTGATTTAGGTACATATTGGTGGGTGTTAGATCCTATATTTAAAAAAAACAATCTAAAGTGCTAAGCCAGGGGTCTCCAAACCTTCTGAATAAAGGGCCAGTTTACTGTTCTTCAGACTTTAGGGGGCTGGACTGTGGGCATTGCAAGTAGAAATTGTCCCGGCATCAGTTGGAGTAAACAATGTTCCATCTCTGGTGTCAGCGAGAGGAATCGTGCCCCATTGTTGGTTTTATTTGGTGGGAAGAATCGTGACCCAACCTTGGTGTCACTGGTAGGAATAGTGCCCCATTGTTGGTGTCATTGTGAGGAACTGCGCTCCATCCTTGGTGTCATTGGGAGTAATTGTGCTCCTTCATTGGTGTCAGTGGGTGTCCCAATGTTGGAGCCAGAGGATGAAATATTGCCCCAAGGGTCCCTTTGGATAAAAGCAGGCAAAGCGCCGCAGTTGGGAGACCACTGCTCTAAGCAATACATTGCTTAGAACAGGGTGGCCATAGTAGGCCTTTAAATCCCTTAGGCCGCGTACACACGGGCGGACTGTTCGCCCAACCTTGTCCGCTGAACAGTGTTTGGGCGGACAGTCCGCTCGTGTGTGGGCTTTCAGCGGACAGTTTCAGCGGACAGTTGGACGGACAAAGTCTTTCGGAAATTCCGAAAAACTGTCCGCTGAAACTGTGTTTGAGCGAACAGTCCGCCCGTGTGTGGGCCTGTCCGCTGTACTTTCGAAATGAGCGGACTGTTCCCGCTCGGAAAGTCCGCCCACTTCGAGCGCGTGTACAGGTAGGCGGGGCCCGCGACGTATCCTTCGCGGGCTCCGCCGCCTGGAATGGGCTTAAAGGGGAACCCCAACGCCGAAAAAAATCGGCGTGGGGGTTCCCCCCAAGTCCACACCAGACCCTTGTCCGAGCACGCTACCCGGCCGGCCAGGAAAGGGGGGCGAGCGAGCGCGCCCCCCCTCCTGAGCCGTACCAGGCCGCGTGCCCTCAACATGGGGGGGTGCCTTGGGGAAGGGGGGGCCGCGCGGCCCCCCCACCCCAAAGCACCTTGTCCCCATGTTGATGAGGACAAGGGCCTCTTCCCGACAACCCTGGCCGTTGGTTGTCGGGGTCTGCGGGCGGGGGGCTTATCGGAATCCGGGAGCCCCCTTTAAGAAGGGGGCCCCCGGATACCGGCCCCCCACCCTATGTGAATGAGTATGGGGTACAATGTACCCCTACCCATTCACCTGTGAAATAAAGTACAAATAAAAACACAACACAGGGGAAAAAAATATTTTATTGCACAGCCGGGGGTCTTCCGTCTTCGGGGGTCTTCTCGCCGGACTCCTCCGCTATGTGTGTGTAGCTCTTTTGCTAGCGGAGGAGTCCGGCTTTCTTCCTCCCCGCCGCCGGCCTCTTCTCCCGACTTCGGGGGTCTTGTCCCCCTCTTCGGTTCTTCTGCCGGGCCACCGCGCCTGGTCCGGTGGCCCGGTCTTCTGTCGCCGTCTTCCGTTCTTCTGTCGCCGCCTTCGGTTCTTCTGCCGGGCCACCGCGCCTTCTTGTAGCTCTTTTACAGGCGGTGGCCCGGTCTTCTGTCGCCGTCGCCGCCTTCCGTTCGTGTTCTTCTTCTTGTTCTTCTTGTTCTTCTTCCAGGAGATGTTGACACGTCGCTCCCTCCGGCCGGAATGCCAGAGCCGCCCTGCGTTGCCACTTATATAGTGACAATGGGGCGGGGTCACATGGTATATGTCACATGGGTTGGTCACATGGGTTGATGTCACATTGTGAAGACGGAAGACCCCCGGCTGTGCAATAAAATATTTTTTTCCCCTGTGTTGTGTTTTTATTTGTACTTTATTTCACAGGTGAATGGGTAGGGGTACATTGTACCCCATACTCATTCACATAGGGTGGGGGGCCGGTATCCGGGGGCCCCCTTCTTAAAGGGGGCTCCCGGATTCCGATAAGCCCCCCGCCCGCAGACCCCGACAACCAACGGCCAGGGTTGTCGGGAAGAGGCCCTTGTCCTCATCAACATGGGGACAAGGTGCTTTGGGGTGGGGGGGCCGCGCGGCCCCCCCTTCCCCAAGGCACCCCCCCATGTTGAGGGCACGCGGCCTGGTACGGCTCAGGAGGGGAGGCGCGCTCGCTCGCCCCCCTTTCCTGGCCGGCCGGGTAGCGTGCTCGGACAAGGGTCTGGTGTGGACTTGGGGGGAACCCCCACGCCGATTTTTTTCGGCGTTGGGGTTCCCCTTTAAGCCCATTCCAGGCGGCGGAGCCCGCGACGTATCCTTCGCGGGCCCCGCCTACCTGTACACGCGCTCGAAGTGGGCGGATTTGCCTCCTTACGTGGGCGAGTCCGTTCATTTCAAAAGTTGAGCGAACTGTTTGCCCAACCTTGTTCGTCAAACAGTCCGCTCGTGTGTGGGCAAGTCCGCTCATGCAAATTTTGAGCGGACTGTTTGACAAACTGTTTGCCGAACAAGGTTGGGCGAACAGTCCGCGCGTGTGTACGCGGCCTTAATCTCACCTTCCCCATTAACTCAATGTAATTTGGGGAAATATCAAAATTGTCAATTACATTTTGGCTAAGCTATAAAAGTTTTGCTTTGTGACAATAAATGGTCAGACGTCTCCATGATGCTCACAATTACTTTTGGATGTGGTTCTGATGCTGCTACTGGGCTCTTCAGTAGAAAGAGCCTGACTGGTACCACTAAGCACTGTGATAATATTTTATGTGACTGACAGCCCCAATACAATAGCAGCTATAAGGTCTTTCTGGCGTGGTCACAACATTATGTGGTGTGTTTATAAAAAAAATGCATAGCAATTTGCTTAGCGTAAGTGCATGTACATTGATTCTGTAAACGTGGCAAAAAAAGTTTCAAATGTTAATAGACTATAGGGATGAACCCATGTTCGACTCGAACACTGGCTGTTTGCCCATTCGGCGAAACCAGAACATTATGGGCCATTCGTGCCAAATTCGAGTGGCGCTAGCGGCCCATAATTCACTGCGGCATCGCAGTGCATTGCTGGCTGATGATTGGCCAAACATGCATTATGACCCACATGCTTGGCCAATCACAGCGTCGTCAGCGATGAGAGCCATAATTGGCCACAGGCATCCTGCCTGTGGCCAATTAGGCCTGGGGGGGTTTAGTACATGCCCCACACTATATAAGGCCGCCTGCATCGCTCGTAGAGATAGACGGAGAGACAGAGACTGTAATTGCAATAGCTTAAAATGAAATTCAGACAGTGTATTGTGCAACCTGCACAGTGTACACCTGAAGCTACCCCAATTGCTGGTGTTATTCTAGTCCTATACCACAGGCAGCTGTAGCAGTTACAGTCAGCGTATTGTGCCACCTGCATAGTGTACAGCTAAAGCTACCCCAATTGCTGGTGTTCTGCTGATTCTATCCGCAGGCAGCTGTAGCAATTACAGTCAGTGTACTGTGTCATCTGCACAGTTTGCACCTAAAGCTAACCCAATTGCTGGTGTTCTTCTGATCCTATACCGCAGGCAGCTCCAGTAATTACAGTTGGTGTATTGTGTTATATGCACAGTGTACACCTAAAGCTACCCCAATTGCTGGTGTTCTGCTGATTCTATACCGCAAGCAGCTGAAGTAATTACAGTTGGTGTATTGTGTCATTTGCTCAGTGTGCACCTAAAGCTACCCCAATTGCTAATGTTCTCATAGTAATAATACTGCAGCTAGCAGAACCAACTGCCTGCCTGTATTATCAGTATATATGTGCCAGCTTTGTGCAGCTATATCTCCCTGCAGGCCATTAGTATGTCTGGAAGGCCAACAAGGAGAGGCAGACAGTCACGAGCCAATAAAAGAGGTCAAGCAGGCTCTGTGTCTAGAGGCAACAGTGCTGGTCATGGACACGGTGCATCCTCATCAGCACGTGGCCATGGGACACGCTTGTCCTTATTTTCGGCAGCTGGATGTGTTGAGCTGCAACATGCCGAAGACTTGGTAGAGTGGATGACCAAGCCCTCCTCATGCTCTCTCATCCAGGCTCAGGGTACTGGCAAAGCAGCTGCCAACGCAGCCTCTTCCCTTGTCTCAATGGCATCAGTCACTCCTTCCCTAGCCCCACCATGTCCTCCTGAGGAGTCCCCTGAACTGTTTGAGCACAGTGCTGGGTACATGCTCCAGGAGGATGCCCAGCGTATTGAAGGCTCTGATGGTGATACCCAGCTAGAAGAAGGCAGTAATGTGAGCCCAGAGAGAGGGGATGCCCAAGAAGGACAGCAATCTGGCAGTCATGTTCCACCAGCTGCAGCATACTGCCAGGTTTTCTCCAGTGATGAGGAGGGAGGGGATTATGAGGTCACTGACTCCACGTGGGTGCCTGATAGGAGAGAGGAGGAGGAGGAGGCACATCTCCAATGAGGCAGGATACCCTCCAGGGGCTAGCTTAAGGGCAGCATACTGACTGAATCACACTGCAGAGATCCGCCTGTGCAGGGCGCTACCTCTGCGAGTTATTCCAAAAGTTCTTTGGTGTGGGCCTTTTTTGAGACGAGTGCATCAGATCGCACCGCTGCTATTTGCAACATATGTCTCAAACGTATCTCACATGGCCAAAACATCAGCCACTTGGGCACCACATGCTTGACCAGACATATACAATCAATTTCTCGTCTCAAAAATCATCCTGACTTAATAATTAAACTTGCTGACAAAGGAGGCAACATTGTATTAATGACTAAAGATTCATATACCGCTATGGCACAAAGAATCCTGGGCAACAAAAACTGGTATAGATCCATTCCATCCTCATACGTTCAAACTTCCAAAAACAAATATTTACATATAATTGGATTCGCATATCAAAAGGGCCTTATTGACAAAGATCTATACGAGTTTTTGAATACAAAATTCCCCAAAATTGCTACATTCTATGTTCTCCCTAAAATACATAAACACTCTACTAATCCCCCTGGTAGGCCTATTATATCAGGCATTGGATCACTTACTGAAAATGCGAGTAGACTGGTGGACTCTGTTTTGAGTCCACATGTATACTCATTACCATCATATGTGAAAGACACTATGCATTTTCTTAAACATATTGAAGGTATGGTCGTGCCTCCCAGCGCCCTGCTCGTGACACTGGATGTGGAAGCCTTGTATTCCAGCAGCCCTCACGAGCAGGGCGTTGGGACAGCCTGCACCTTCCTTCTTGAACAAACCAACCATCGGTGGGAATTTTGTGAATTCATTCTAGACCTATTATACTTCATTCTCACGCATAACTATTTTGTATTTGGAGATTCCCACTTCCTCCAGGTGCAGGGAGTAGCCATGGGCACTGTATGTGCCCCGGCTTACGCTAACTTGTACCTGGGGGGGGGGGTGGGAACGATACATATTTTCTGATGACGCCTTGTCAATGTACACTAGCCATGCGATTTGCTGGCTAAGGTACATTGGCGACGTGTTCATCATTTGGACAGGCACACGTGTTGAATTGGAATCTTTTATTACTGAACTCAACATTAATCATTTCAATTTGAAATTCACCGTTACGAGTCATACATCTAAAATTCCTTTTTAGATCTCACTATAATTAAGGATGACCAAGGAGGTATCACCTCTACTCTCTAACGGAAAGAGACTGCGGGTAATACCCTGTTGCACGCTACAAGTGCACACCCAGACTCTTTATTACATAGCGTTCCATATGCCCAATATATTCGGCTGTGACGAAATTGTACACACACTACAGATTTTATATTTCAAGCTAAGGATTTACGCGATCGCCTAAAATCAAGAGGATATGGGAAACCCATCTTACGCAAAGCATATAACAGAGCACTACGTCAGTCCTGTGCCTCTCTTCTATATAAACAACAGAATCCCGTACAAACCTCGACTGTGAGGTTCATAACGAAATATTCTCAACATCATTCCATACTGTGAGATACCTTGGTTGCATATTGGCCCCTCCTACAGGAGGATCCTATTTTGGCCAAATACATTAACACACAACCGAATATCACTTTTCGTAGAGCTAGGTCTCTACGAGACCAGTTAACCTCTAGTCGTTTTACTCACATAGCTCCTAGTCGGCCTCCTTGTGGGATATATAGATGCGGCAAATGTCCTTTTTGCCCCTTTATTAAAACGGGGCAATCCTTCCTATTACCGAATGGGGAAAGCTTCATTCCTAAATTTTTCGCAGATTGTGACACACGTGGAGTCATTCACCTTATGATGTGTAACTGCTCCACGTTTTATATAGGAAAAACTATCAGACAATTCCGGGCATGGATAAAAGAACATGTTTACTACTCATCAGGTGGCAAAATGATAACATTCATCAGTAGACACCTCGATCTATAACATAAATTTGACACCTCTGTTATCTCTTTTATTGCACTGGACGTAATCCCTCCAAACCCACGGGGGGGGGGGGGGGGGGGAGATTGGGACAAATCAATCCTAAAGAAAGAAACTTTATGGATCGAAAAATTAAATGCCATCTTTCCTCCAGGCATTAACGAATCGCATTCCTATAGACCTTTCTTATAAAAATCTATATGCCATAGACTCCTTTTTCCTCTGATGCTTTAAAGTATTATACCCTGTTTTAGGGTGAATGTACATATTAGATTCACAATGGGTATACTCCGTATTTTTCTGTTTTTATTTTTACTTATATTTATTTCTTTATCTTCATTTTCACATACCTAGCTTTCTTTTTTTTTTTTTTTTTTCCGTTTACTTTCCCATATATGTTTCTTCTTCTTATCCCTCCTTACCCCCTCTTGCAATTCCCTATTCCCCATGGTCCACAAGACTGTATATGTCCCTTTATCTTGAAAGTGGTAATTTTGGACCGCTTTCAGGCTAAAAGGGCCGGAGTGCAATTTTGGACCACTTTCAAGATAAAGGGGCTGGGGTGCAATTTTGGTCATTTTGGACTGCATTCAAGCTAAAGGGTCTGGGGGGGTGATTTTGGACCACTTTCGAGATAAAGGTGTGATTTTGGTAATTTTTTTCACCACTTTCAGGCTAAAAGGGCTGGGGGTGGGATTTTGGCAATTTTGGACAGCTTTTGGTCTAAAAGGGCCGGGGGGTGCGATTTTGGTCATTTTGGAACGCTTTTGGGCTAAAAGGGCCGGCAGTGCCATTGTGGACCACTTTCGAGATAAAGCAGCCGGGGGTGCGATTTTGGTAATTTTGGACCTCTTTCAGGCTAAAAGGGCCGGAGTGCAATTTTGGACCAAAATCGCACCCCCGGCTGCTTTATCTTGAAAGTGGTCCAAAATCGCACCCCCAGCCCTTTTATCTTGAATACGGTCCAAAATGACCAAAATCATACCCTTTATCACAAATGTTGTCCAAAATTGCACCCCCTGGCCCCTTTAGCCTGAAAATGGTCCAAAATTACCAAAATCTTACCCCCGGCCCTTTTAGCCTGAAAGCGGTCCTGTCAGGGCTGGCTTAGCCCTTCCTTCTCTTGGCTGGCTGCTCAGCTGTCAGCTAATTGCCAGCTCTCATCTCTCTCCACAGTTACCCAGCTGTTCCTGATCTTGCTCATCTGACCTGCCTACTTAAAGCTGTCCAGCTCACTTCATCTCTGCCTTTGCCTTGGTCACATCCCAAGAAACCATTTCCTGCATAAAGGCTGGCTTGCTGACATCCCTTCTGGCTCCTTATCCTGCTTGTTGTTGCTCTACTTGGATCCATAGCCTGGCTGATTACCCGATCTGGTTATTGAACCCTGGCCTGGCTGACTACTCGATCCGGTTACTGGTCTCCGGCTATGCTTTCAGTACGCTTTTTCTATTTACCTTTTTATTTTTAGTTAATAAACAAGTGTGATTTAATTGTACTTCTGTCTTGGTTTGATTCATGGTTTCTGACAGTAGGCGAAGGCCATGAATTCAGAAGATACAGTCAATCCACTTGTTGGTAATATTTGATCCATGCGGTTATCTTGCGCATCCAATCTGGAAAAGTTTGCCATGGCGTTACAAACGCTCCTGAGTCACACAGCTCACCTGGAATCCCCCACGGTGGCTGCTCCGGTACAACCTGAGTCGCAGGCCGTCCCTGCTGCTGCGCCAGTCTCTGTGCAGGCACCCACCTCGAGTATTACCTCTATAAGAGGTATGTCCAGTTCTGCTCCGCTTCCCCAGCGATTTGGGGGTGATCCAGTTCAATGCAGAGGGTTTCTCAATCAGGTTGAGATATACTTCAAGATGCTGCCCCAGGCATTTCCCACGGACAGAAGCAAAGTAGGTTTCGTGATATCTTTACTTTCTGAGAGAGCCTTGGCCTGGGCTAATCCTCTATGGGAGACTCAAAAACCTGTTGTCTTGAGTTACCCTGAGTTTGTGGCCTCCTTTAAAAGGGTTTTTGACATTCTCCCACGCTCCGCTCCTGCTGCCAAGTGCCTCATGTCCATCAAACAGAGTATGAGAGCTGTTGCCAACTACGCCATTAAATTCCGTACTCTGGCAGCAGAGGTTGCTTGGAACAATGAGGCCCTCGTGGCTGTTTTTTCTCATGGTCTCTCGGATACCATCAAGGATGAGATAGCAGCCCGAGATATACCCACTGAGCTGGAGAGCTTGATCTTGTTTGCTATCCTCATTGACTCCAGACTCAGAGAATGACTCTCTCTTAAGGAGCGCTTGCGGAAGCCTCCTGTACGTTGGCCTCCGAGCTTTGTAGTCCCACCCATGCCTCCCTCAACTCCCATGCCTCCTGGTACCGAGTCGGTCAGTGAAGATGAACCCATGCACCTGGGCTTCACGCGTCTCTCTGCGGATGAGAGAGCCTTTAGGAGGAGGGAGAGATTGTGCCTTTATTGTGGCCAGGCAGGTCACTTTTTGAAGTCTTGTCCTACCCGTCCAGGGAACGCCCGAACCTTGAGGTCCTGTCATGGACAGACCTTAGGTGGCATTGTTTCGCCTCCAGTTATCCAGAAGGATAAGCCCCTGGTTTTGGTCACCCTTTCTTGGGCTGAGTTGTCCATCGAGATACAGGCTCTAATCGACTCTGGTGCTGCAGGCCTGTTCATTGATGCTGCATTTGTTTCGCAGCACTTGATTCCGCTGCAGCTGCGTGACACTCCACTTGCCATTGAGGCTCTTGACGGGAGACCTTTACAGCCTGCCCATGTGACTCATGAGACGGTTCCATTGTCCATGGCCATAGAGACTCTTCACGAGATAATCCAATTCCAAGTTATTTCCTCACCCAGGTTTCTGCTGGTTATTGGTTATCCTTGGTTAAAGAGGCACAATCCCTCTTTTGATTGGCTCCCTGCTGAGGTTCTCTCCTGGTCACCACAATGCGGTGAGACATGCTTCCTGAAGGTATCCAAGGTCCTGTGCACCTCTTCACTCCCCTCCCTGCCGGAGGAGTACCGCGATTTTAGCAATGTCTTTGGTAAAGCTGGTAGTTTGCCTCCACACCTGTCTTATGATTGTGCAATTGACCTTCAACCTGGTTCCATACCTCCTCGTGGCCGGGTTTACCCTTTGTCGGTCTTGGAGGATAAGGCCATGGAGGAGTATGTTGCTGGCGCACTTTCTCAAGGTTTCATCTGCAAATCCTCGTCTCCTGCTGGTGCTGGTTTCTTCTTTGTGAAGAAGATGAGCTGTGAACTGAGACCTTGTATATATTATAGAGGTCTCAATCATGTCACGATTAAGAATGCCTACCCGATTCCATTGATTGCAGAGTTATTTGACCGCCTCATTATTACCAGAGATAAAAAAAAGTAAAATTGCACTTAGTGTATAAAAGATCAGGTGAAATTGCGTCATCCAGGGGCACTGGATGACGCAATTTTGTTGCGAAACGCATAGGGCTGAGCGATACGCTAAATGTCACCTCGTGTTTGTAACGGTTCCAGGAGAACGGGTCTGTCTGTGTGCGTCCGGCCGGTGCAACGGACTCAAGGCTTTCTGATCTTTTATACACTGTAAGTGCAATTAAACTTTTTTTATCTCTGGTAATAAAGGGTTTTACACTATTTGGAGTTCTATCTTTCTTTTATGGCTTTGATGTCTCCACCCTTTTGGATCTATAAGAAAGACCCCTGGGAGTGTTTACTTTACAAACCCTTATTTGGAGTGGTGATGCAGGGAGAACACTAAGGACCCCGCCAGGCTGGAAGACGTGCTCATATCTAAAGGCCTTTTGTGACCCTCTGTAGTGGGGGGTCATGCCCTTCTGGTAAGCGCCAAATTTAATTGTGTTTCGGTGGTGGCTCAAGCACTATTGCAATGGACCCAGCAATGGATCTTTTTTGATTCTTTATGTTTTATTTGTGGAGGACTTTTGTTCAGTTTTCTATAAAAAAGTAGTCTGCTGTGATTTATACACTCGGACTTATTGTTCATACACTGGGTGTGTGTTTTGTGTAGAGTTTTTTTAGTGCCTATGTTATTATAGGCATATGTTATCTGACTCTTTACCGTAAGGAATGAGTGATTTGCATTTATAATCTATATATATGTATTTTGTTATGACACAAGTGTACACTAATTTACGTGTAGAGGATACTAACTGTTCACGATTTTTCAATTGCACAATTTGATGTTTATATGAGTTAGCGCGGCTTAGTATTTTTAGTTTTTGTTTTCCTGCATTTATGTGACACAGTTAAGCTGCAGCAAAAAATTTTCTTATTCAAGAGCATCACATATGATTGATTTTTACGTTTCACATTAGCGCAGTTTTTTTTCTCCTTTTTTTTCTGTCTTTTCTTGTTGAGTTTTAATTACATTGTCTCATTCTTACTCTGTACTAAGAATGTAAGGGCTGATGCCTTGTCACAACAATTTTCCTCCACTTTCAAGTCGGAGTCGGTTCCAGTTCTGGTGATTCCTCCTGCTCGTATCTTGGCTATGGTTCGCACCAGTCTTACTTCTCCTTTGGGTGACAAAATTCTTGCTGCTCAGGTCCATGCTCCTCCTGAGAAACCTCGTAACTGCTGCTTTGTCCCAGAGAGTCTCCGTACTGCCATGCTCCAGACTTACCATTCTCCCAAGGCAGCTGGCCATACTGGGAAGAAACAACTCATTTGGGCCATTTCCCAACAATTCTGGTGGCCTAGTCTACGGGCTGATGTTACTGCCTTCGTAGCTGCCTGTCCCGTGTGTGCTCAGAGTAAGACTCCACGACACCTTCCAGTGGGCCTCCTACAACCCATACCCAATGGAGAGAGGCCTTGGACCCACCTGTCTAAGGATTTCATTGTGGAGTTGCCCAACTCCCTAGGCAACACTGTTATCCTTATGGTGGTTGACTGGTTCACAAAGATTTGTCATTGTATTCCACTTAAAGTGGAGGGCCGTTTAAAAAAAAAAAAAAGTCAGCAGCTGCAAACACTGCAGCTGCTGACTTAATCAGCCCACTTACCTGTCCAGGGTGCCCGCGATGTCGGCCGCCCGAGGCCGACCCGTCCCTCCGCTCTCGGGTCCCGGCGTCGCCATTCCTTGTAAGGGATCAGGCAGTGGAGCCTTATGGCTTCACTGCCCGTTTCCTACTGCGCATGCGCGAGTCACGCAGCGCTTTGTGAATGGGACGCGCTGTGTTCTGGAACACACAGTTCCCAGAACACAGCGCGACCCATTACCCAGAAGAAGCCGCACGGAGGAGAGAAGACAGAAGATCTCCACGGAGGAGGAAGAGGAAGATTAGGATTATGTTCCTAGCAACAGGCACTTCTAGTAAGTAAAAAAAAAAAATTTTTTTCATTTTTTTTTTTTTTTGATTTTTTTTGTAATTTTTAATTTTTTTTTTTTTCAGGGTGGCCCTCCACTTTAAGAAGTTGCCTACCTCTAAGGAACTGGCTTCCATTTTTGCTCGGGAGATCTTTTGCTTACATGAGCTACCCAAGGTGATTGTCTCAGACAGGGGCAGTCAGTTTGTCTCCCGGTTGTGGCGAGCCTTTTGTGCACTGTTGGGAATACACAGCTTGCTTTCTCTTCTGTGCATCACCGGCAGGCTAATGGGGCCGCAGAGTGAGCCAATCAGTCCTTGGAGCAATTCCTACGTTGCTATATTTCTGACCACCATAACAACTGGTCAGACATATTACCTTGGGCAGAGTTTGCTCACAACAGTGCCTTGAATTCTGCCTCCCGTTTGTCTCCATTTATGGCGAATTATGGTTTCCAACCTTCCATGTTGCCTGACTTGTTTGTTCAGCAGAGTATTCCTGTGTTAGAAGAGCATCTCCATGGTCTTCGTTCCACTTGGGTACAAGTCAAGGAGGCTTTGTGTCTTGCTAATGATAGGTACAGACTCCATGCTGACCACAGACGCCTGCCTGCGTCTTCCTATCAGGTTGGGGACAGGGTCTGGCTGTCATCTCGCAACCTCCGGCTTCATGTTCCCTCACTGAAGTTTGCACCTCGGTTTATTGGGCCTGTCCGTATCCTTCGCAGGATTAACCCAGTGGCTTACGCGTTGGACCTTCCTCCTAGTATTCGCATCTCAAATGTGTTTCATGTCTCCTTATTGAAACCCTTGGTCTGCAACCGATTTACCACCTCGTGCCATGTCCTCATCCCATTCAGGTTGAGAACCATGAGGAGTATGAGGTACAATCCATTGTTGACTCCCATAGGTTTCTGTGGGCACATACAGTACATGGTGCATTGGAAGGGGTATGGTCCAGAGAAACGCTCCTGGCCCTGTCCTCCTCCGCAAGTTCCATAGACGGTTTCCCCTTAAGCCAGGTGGCCCTCCGAGGGAGAGGGGTCTTTGAGGAGGGGCACTGTCAGGGCTGGCTTAGCCCTTCCTTCTCTGGGCTGGCTGCTCAGCTGTCAACTAATTGCCAGCTCTCATCTCTCTCCACAGTTACCCAGCTGTTCCTGATCTTGCTCGTCTGACCTGCCTACTTAAAGCTGTCCAGCTCACTTCATCTCTGCCTTCACTTTGGTCACATCACAAGAAACCATCTCCTGCGTAAAGGCTTGCTGGCTGACATCCCTTCTGGCTCCTTATCCTGTTTGCTGTTGCTCAACTTGGATCCCTGACTTCTGGCCTAGCCGATTAGTTACTGGACTCTGGCTATGCTTTGACTACGCTTACTCTATTTACATTGTATTTTTTAATAATAAACAAGTGTGATTAAATTGTACTTCTGTCTCGGTCTGATTCATGGTTTCGGACAGGTCCAAAATGACCAAAATCATACCCCTGGCCCTTTTATCTCGAAAGTGGTCCAAAATTGCACCCCCATCCTTTTTAGCCCAAAAGTGATCCAAAATGACCAAAATCGCACCCCCATCCCTTTAGCCCAAAAGTGATCCAAAATCGCACCCCCATCCCTTTTAGCCCAAAAGTGATCCACAATGACCAAAATCGCACCCCCAACCCTTTAGGCCCAAAAGCTGTCCAATATTGCCAAAAATCACACCTCCAGCCCTGTTAGCCTGAAAGTGGTCCAAAATGACCAAAATCACACCCCGACTGCTTTATCTTGAAAGTGGTCCTAAATTGCGCCCCCAACCCCTTTAGCTTGAATACGGTGCAATATGACCAAAATCACACCCTTTATCTCGAAGGTGGTCCAAAATTGCACCCCCGGCCCCTTTAGCCTGAACGTGGTCCAAAATGACCAAAATCGTACCCCCGGCCCATTTAGCCTGAAAGCAGTCCAAAATGACTAAAATCACACCCCGGCCCCTTTATATCGAAAGTGGTCAAAAATCACACCCCCGGGCCCTTTTAGCTTGAATGCGGTCCAAAATGACCAAAATCACACCTTGACCCTTTATCTCGAAAGTGGTTCAAAATTGCAGCCCCGGCCCATTTAGCCTGAAAGCGGTTCAAATTGACCAAAATCGCAACCCGGGTCCCTTTATCTCGCAAATAGTCCAAAATGACTAAAATCGCACCCAGGCCCTTTTAACCTGAAAGCTGTCCAAAATTACAAAAATCGCACCCCCCGGCCCAAGATCTTGAAAGTGGTCCAAAATCACACCCCGGCCCTTTTTAGCTTGAATGGGGCCCAAAATTACCAAAATCGCACCCGGCCCCCTTTATCTCGAAGGTGGTCCAAAATTGCACCCCGGACCTTTTAGCCTGAAAGTGGTCCAAAATAACCAAAATCAAAAGGGCCAGCAGTGCGATTTTGGTTATTTTGGGCCCATTTAAGGTTAAAAAGGCAAGGAGTGCGATTTTGGTAATTTTAGAAATTTTTTGGGCCAAACGTGCTGTGAGTGTTATTTTGGTCATGTTGGACCATTTTCGGGCTAAAAGGGCTGGAAGTGCGCTTTTTTTTTTTTTTTTACTCTTTATTTATTTTACAATTTTTCCAATTTTACAAAAGGGAAAAAAATGCAAGGAAAGATATCAAAGACGCAGGGATAGGCAATTCAGGACCTTCCCTACTACATACAATAAAAATTTACACAAATTATATACTTTGCCCAAATTTTAATCTTAGGCCAGTTCCACCACATATGTGCCATCGTCCCAGTTTGACACCCCCTTCATCCCCTCCAGCATTCCCTGGATTGTCCTATTTGATATGTTGTAACTATATCTGGTGTCCTATACCATCTTACTAGGGTCTTATAATTTATTTCAATCATTCTAGTATTCATTGAGGAAACGTGCACCAGTTTTAATATTTTCCCCACCACCTGGTTCTCACCTCGTGGGCCTATTTCCCTCTCCCATTTTTTTTTATACAAATGCTGGCACCTCCAGCCCATTCTCTCTCACCAGGATCTTATAGCACTGCGAGATCCCTGTCCATGCTGTTTTCCCTTTGCATATATTCCCGAAAGCTGTCAGTTCTTCACGGCCTCTCAGTGGTTGTGGTAAAGCTGAAACAAAGTGTATGAGCTGGAGGTACCGCCAATCGTTCAACTCAAATCTTTTACTTTTTTAATTTTTCCAGTGAAATTATTTTTCCCCTATCTATTATGTCACCCAATTGGTCATTTTCCCTTTTAATCCACTTCCCTCCCAGGGCTTCTTTCCCTGGTGGAAAGAGGTCATTCTCTTTTAAATACATTAATGGGGAGTTATATTTCCATTTATTATGTTTGTGTATTCCATTCCAAACTCTATTCACTTTTCTTGTCAGTGTATTTTCTCCCAGTGTTCTATATTGTGGTGGTATCCAAATACTCCTCCCCAAATTTATATCTGTCATATTGTGCTCAATCCCCACCCATCTTTTTTTACTCTAACTTAGTTCATTCTACTACCTGTGTTAATATCACTGCTTCATAGTACTTTTTAAAGTCTGGTACACTAATGCCTCGTACACACGATCAAACAATCCCCACGTGTGTGGGCTCCGGCTGACTTTTTTTTACCCAAAAGTCCGGCGGACTAAAAGTATTTTTGCACTCCAATCTGTCTGTCGGACTCGCATTTCGGCGGACAATCCAGCCGTGCGTGAGCCAGTCCGCCGTACTTTTGAAACGAACGGACTCGCCCACACACGGAGAAAAGTCCGCTCATTTTGAGCGCATCTCCAGGTAGCGGGGACCAGCGAAGGAGGCGTCGCTGGCCCCGTCACCTGGTATGGACTTAAAGGGGAATCCCTACGCCGAAAAATCGGCATGGGGATCGAGACGAGCGCACCCCTCTCCTGAGCTGTACCAGGCTGCTTGCCCTCAACATGGGGGGTGCCTTGGACAAGGGCCTCTTCCCGGCAACCCTGGCCGTTGGTTGTCAGGGTCTGCGGGCGGGGGGCTTATCGGAATTCGGGAGCCCCTTTAATAAGGGGGCCCCCGGATAGCGGCCCCCCACCCTATGTGAATGAGTATGGGGTACAATGTACCCCTACCCATTCACCTGTGAAAAAAGTAAAAAAAAAAAAACACAACACACAAGGGTTAAAATAGTTTATTGCACAGCTCCGGGGGTCTTCCGTCTTCGGGGGTCTTCTCGCCAGACTCCTCCGCTATCTTCTGCTAGCTCTTTTACTAGCGGAGGAGCCCGGCTTTCTTCTTCACCGCCGCCCTCTTCTTCCGACTTCGGGGGTCTTGTCCCCCTCTTTGGGGGTCTTGTCCCCCTCTTCGGTTCTTCTTGCCGGGCCACCGCGCCTTCTTCTAGCTCTTTTACAAGCAGTGGCCCGGTCTTCTGTCGCCGCTGCCGCTGTCGCCGTCTTCTGTTCTTCTCTTCTGGAGATGTTGCCTTGTCGCTGCCTCCGGTCACAATGGCAGGGACGCGGCGCGCAGCGACTTATATAGGGACATCAACGGATGATGTCCCCGCCCATTATGATGTCACAATCCCAGCATCCTCTGGGACTGTGACATAAGGCAACATCTCCAGAAGAGAAGAACAGTAGAACAGAAGAAGGTGAAAACGGCAGCGGCGACAGAAGACCGGGCCACCGCTTGTAAAAGAGCTTGTAGAAGGCACGGTGGCCCGGCAAGAAGAACCAAAGAGGGGGACAAGACCCCCGAAGTTGGAAGAAGAGGGCGGCGGCGAAGAAGAAAGCCGGGCTCCTCCGCTAGTAAAAGAGCTAGCAGAAGATAGCGGAGGAGTCCGGCGAGGACCCCCGAAGACGGAAGACCCCCGGAGCTGTGCAATAAACAATTTTAACCCTTGTGTGTTGTGTTTTTTTTTTACTTTTTTTCACAGGTGAATGGGTAGGGGTACATTGTACCCCATACTCATTCACATAGGGTGGGGGCTGCTATCCTAGGGCCCCCTTATTAAAGGGGGCCCCTGGATTCCGATAAGCCCCCGCCCACAGACCCCAACAACCAACGGCCAGGGTTGTCGGGGAAGAGGCCCTTGTCCTCATCAACATGGGGACAAGGTGCTTTGGGGTGGGGGGCCGCACGGCCCCCCCTTCCCCAAGGCACCCCCCCATGTTGAGGGCACACGGCCTGGTATGGCTCAGGAGGGGGGGTGCTCACTCGTCCCCACCCCCTTTCCTGGCTGGCCAGGTAGCATGCTCGGATAAGGGTCTGATATGGACCTGGGGGGGACCCTCACGCCGATTTTTCGGCGTAGGGATTCCCCTTTAAGCCCATACCAGGTGACGGGGCCAGCGACGCCTCCTTCGCTGGTCCCCCGCTACCTGGAGATGCGCTCAAAATGAGCGGACTTTCCTCCGTGCGTGGGCGAGTCCGTTCATTTCAAAAGTACGGCGGATAGTCCGGCAGACTTAGTACGCCGTATTAGTCTGCTGAAAAAGTGCCGTGTGTGGGCAAGTAGCTCGTGCGGAAAGTCCGCCAGACTAAGTCCGCTGGATAGTCCGCTACGTGTGTACGCGGCATTAGTCCTCCCTGATCTTTTTCCATTTGCAGAGTCCTTAACGATATTCTAGGTTTCTTATTTTGCCAGATAAGTTTTGTAATTAAGGTTTTAATAATTCTAAAATACACCGGAGGAATATAAATCGGGAGCATCTGAAATTTATACATTTTGGGCAATATAAACATTTTTAACGCATTTATCCTGCCCAGGACAGGGGTCTAATTTCTCTTTATTTCTACTCTTAGGTCTTCTAACAATGGGATATAATTTGCCTGATAGATTTTTTCAATAGGTAACAACAATATCTGGGGAATGCCCAGGGAAAAACCAAAGCCTACTTACCACCAGCTCACAGACAACCAAATTAACCTGTCTAACAGTATGCATTAAAAACAGGGGTTTAGTCCGCACGCATTTGCAAACACATGCGTGAGCCACAGAGCCACGTCAAGGCACCCTGGTATCTGTGGTCCTAACACTAACATATAAGTGTCCCCGCAGTGGAGGCACATGCATTCTGATGGTTAGATGAGAGCAGGTGGACTGAAGGGGAGCCACCCCTCCTTAAAGGATGTGCCTCCACTGCGGGGACACTTATATGTTAGTGTTAGGACAACAGATACCAGGGTGCCTTGACGGATTAAACCCCTGTTTTTAACGCATACTGTTAGGTTAATTTGGTTGTCTGCGAGCTGGTGGTAAGTAGGCTTTGGTTTTTCCCTGGGCATTCCCCAGATATTGTTGTTACCTGTTGTTTAGCCTTCCAAAGCTGCTTACTGCGATAGCCAGCTATAGATGAGGGCGATTTTTTCAATAGTTGGCGTTAATTTTATCCCTAAATACTTTATTTCTGACTTCCTCCAGGGAAAAGGAAATTCCAACTGGAGACTATATTCAATACTTGACTTGCCTAGGTTGATCTTGAAGTTGGATAGACCCCCATATTCCTTTAATACCCTTAAAAGGTTTGGCATAGATATTCGGGGGTTAGAGATGTAGAACAGCACATCGTCTGCGAATGCCGCCAATTTGTCTATCTCCGTGCCTACTCTCACACCTCCTACGTCAGGGTTTCCCCTTACCATCCCTAGACATGGCTCTAATGCCAACACAAATAGCAGCGGTGACAACGGGCACCCTTGCCTAGTCCCATTGTACATCCTAATATACCATTAACCTTTATAGCTGCAGTTAGAGTCCTATAAAGTACTTCTATCCAATCCATAAATCTTGGGCCAAAACCCATTTCTTCCAAGGTGCCCATCATGAATTCCCAGTCTACTCATCGAAAGCTTTTTCAGCATCAATCGATAAAAGTAGACTGGAGATTCCACTCTCCCTCATTTTCTGGAGCAGGAGTACTGTTCTTACTCCATTATCTACCTTCCCTCCCCGCAACAAAACCCACCTGATCTGGATGGATCAGGCTCTTCATTAACTTTTTTATCCTATTTGCCAATACTTTGGCAAACACCTTAGTGTCTATATTCAATAATGAGATCGGTCTATAGTTTGAGCAGATTGTATTCTCTTTACCTTCTTTCAGGACAGTAGTGATTGTGGCCTTTGATGCTTCCTTACTCAACCCATATCTCTCTCCCAATTCATTGAAGTATGCACAAAGTTTTGGGGCTAATATTTCTTTGAATTTTTTTTAAATACTCCACTGTAAAGCCGTCAGGCCCAGGACTTTTCCCTCCTACTGACTCTTTTATTACCTGGTTTATCTCTTGTACTGTTATTGGGTCCTCCAATTCCAAGGCCAATCCCTCTGATAGCTTCAGCTCCTTAGCTCGTCTTATATATTCCATAATTTTTTTCTTTTCTGCTAATCTCTTGTTGTCCTATCGGGCCTGTTTAACCGAATATAGCTGCTTATAAAACTTGCAAAATACTTCCGCAATTTCTGTAGTATTATGTACTGGGTCCCCTTTTTTGTTTAATATTTTCTCTATAAAGTTTATAGATCTTTTTTTCCCTCAGTGTCCTCGCTAGGTGTTTACTATTTTTATTCCCCCATTGATATCTTTTTTGCAATCTTATTATATATTTTTCTAGTTTCCTGCTCCATTAATTCCTTTAGCTCCTCTTTTTTAATTACAAGTTTGTGCCGCACTTCCAAATCTTGTTCCTTGTTATTCCTATTCTCTTTTTTATGGGATTATTCTAATCTAAAAATGTCCTCAATTAGTGCTTCTCTCTTGTTGTTTTGTTCCTTTCTTTCTATTAACCCCCATTGATATAAAGATCCCTCTGATATAATCCTTATGGGCCTCCCAGATGATGTTATTAGCGGTCCTTCCTATTTCGTTGGTGAGGAAGAAGAGCTCTAGCTCCCTTTTTATTATTTCCTCTCCTCTTTCATCCAGTAAATCTTTATTGAGCTTCCAGGAAAATGATTGTTTCTGTACCCCAGGGATTTTAATTTTCATTATCACTGGTGCATGATCCAATAATAGTGATCTTATTTCTATGTTTGTAGATACCATCCAGTCTAGGGTCCTATGTTCAACTAACCAGTAGTCAATCCTAGTGTACGTCCCATGCATAGGTGAATAGAAAGTGAAATCCTGCATCTTCGGATGTTGCATCCTCCATACACCAACCAACTGAAACTGGTTCAGTTGGGACTTGATTGCTTTCAGTTGTGTGTTCCCTATCCCGTGCATGGGACGTACTATCTAGCTCTGGATTCATGCAAAAATTCAAGTCTCCGGCAACAATTACCAGCCCTCTCTTAAAGTCCCATAATTTTCTAGGGTTTCCCTCAAAAATATCATTGGACCTCTGTTAGGGCAATATATATTCGCCAAGGTATACTGGTATACTCCACTTCCCATAGCTTACCCTTTAAAAAAAAGGAACCTACCCTCCAGCTCATATGATCTGTCCTCCAGAGTGAAACATACTTCCTTTCCCATACCTATGGCCACTCCTTTCGATTTATTTGACATGGAGTCTCCATGGTACCACAAAGGGTACCGCGGGGAATACAATCTAACTCTATTTTAGTGAGATATCTGGGTTTCCTGCAGATAGACAATCCCGCTTCATAATGCTCAATCTCTTTCAGCACTTTGTGTCTTTTAACTGGCATATTTAAACCTCTGATGTTATATGTCAACAAGTTAACTGTTGTCATATTTTATAGGTGACTCCCTAATCTCCAAATCTGACTATTATTGGGGACTCATTTTTTAAGGGATCTAGGTTGCAAGTTCCCCTTTGCCTCCTACCCCTACCCCCTCTCCTTCCCCCGCCCCCTGGCCACAACTCGGCCTCTATATCGTGGTTTGAGATAAATCCCCATCTCCACCCCCTAAGGTGGTGCTCCGACGACAGCGCCTGCGCCCGCCCCCCAAAGATATCAAACGGGGGAGGGCCAAAACGGACATCCAAGATAGACCCAGCCCCTATCCAACCCATCATCCCTATACTTATCTTTATTATTTTATTCTACTAACCCGATACTCCTAAAACCAAATATCCCCTCTCCATCCATCTACCCCCAAGTCTCACTTCATTTCCCTCCTCCCTTTCTTTTTTAATTCCTCTTCCAAGTCTATTTTACTTTCTGCCACAGTCCATCTTCACCTGTCGTTCCTTCTCTCTCAACCCTTCCAGGACTGGGGGTGCGATTTTGGTCATTTTGGGCAAAAAGGGCTGGCAGTGCGATTTTGGTCATTTTGAAACCATTTTGGGTTAAAAGGGCCAGGGCACCGATTTTGGTCATTTTGGACCCATTTCCTGCTAAAAGGGCTGGGGGTGCGATTTTGGTCATTTTGGACCCATTTTGGGCTAAAAGTGCTGGGGGTGCGATTTTGGTCATTTTGGACCCATTTCAGGGCGAAAGGTCCGGGGGTACAATTTTGGTCATTTTTTAAACATTTTGGGGTGAAAGGGCTGGGGGTGCAATTTTGGTCATTTTGGACCCATTTCAAGAAAAAAAGTCTGGGGGTGAAATTTTGGTCATTTTGGACCCATTTTGGGGTAAATTTTGGTGATTTTTTAAACCATTTTGGGATAAAAGGACCAGGGTTGCAATTTTGGACCCATTTTGGGGTAAAAAGGGCCGGGGGTGCAATTTTGGTAATTTTTAACCCATTTCAGGATAAAAGGGCCGGGGGTGCAATTTTGGTAATTTTTAACCCATTTCAGGATAAAAGGGCCGGGGGTTGCAATTTTGGTCATTTTTAACCCATTTCAGGATAAAAGGGCCGGGGGTGAAATTTTGATCATTTTTAACCCATTTCAGGATAAAAGGGCCGGGGGTGAAATTTTGTGTCATTTTGGACCCATTTTGGGGTCAAAGGGCCGGAGGGGGACTTTTTGGACCCATTTCAAGATAAAAGGGCCGGGGGTGCAATTTTGGTAATTTTTAACCCATTTCAGGATAAAAGGGCCGGGGTTGCAATTTTGGTCATTTTGGACCCATTTTGGGGTGAAAGGGCCGGGGGTGCAATTTTGGTCATTTTTGAAACATTTCAGGTAAAAGGGCCGGGAGCGCAATTTTGGTAATTTTTGAAACATTTCGGGTAAAAGGGCCGGGAGCGCAATTTTGGTAATTTTTGAAACATTTCGGGTAAAAGGGCCGGGAGCCCAATTTGTCATTTTTAACCCTTTTAGGGGTAAAAGGGCTGGGGATGCAATTTTGGTCATTTTTAATCCTTTAAGGGTAAAAGGGCCGGGGGTGCAATTTTGGTCATTTTTGAAACATTTTGGGTAAAAGGGCCAGGAGCCCAATTTGTCATTTTTAACCCTTTTAGGGGTAAAAGGGCTGGGGATGAGCTGAACACATAATCCGGTGAGGCTTGAGGTTCACACTTTCTTTCCCACCCCCATCCCAACTCTCTTCTCTTTCTGTTTCCCCTTTGTCTCTATACATATTCTCATGCAAGAAGTTTGGTTTTGATTGACTTAGTGTATTCTTCTCTTTTACTATGCGGTAGGAGCCACTTGTAAGGCTTTAACAGTGTTAAGGGGGCACCCCACCCTCTTCTAGTATGGGAGAGGGACCTGCTCATGGGATCGAATGTCTGGAGCGGGAGGGGTGCTGCCCTGGGTTTGTTGACTGGAAGTGACTCTCCGCCACCATGTATGCTTACATGTAACTTGACTAGGTTGTATGTATTCCCTCACCCCTCTTTCTCCCTTATTTTCCCAATGTATGTTGATTTTTTTGTGTTGATTTTCCTTCTCTTTGTTAACTTTTGAAAATAACAATAAATACCAATTACATAAAAAAAAAAAGGGCTGGGGATGCAATTTTGGTCATTTTTAATCCTTTAAGGGTAAAAGGGCTGGGGATGCAATTTTGGTCATTTTTAATCCTTTCAGGGCGAAATGGCCAGAGGTGCAATTTTGGTCATTTTGGACCCATATCGGGGTGAAAGTGCCAGGGGTGCCAATTTTGGTCATTTTGGACCTATATCGGGGCGAAAGGGCCAGGGGTGTAATTTTGGTCATTTTGGACCCATTTCAGGGCGAAAGGGCCAGGGGTGCAATTTTGGTCATTTTTGAAACATTTTGGGGTGAAAGGGCTGGGGGTGCAGTTTTTGGTCATTTTGGACCCATTTCATGGTAAAAGGGCCGTGGGTGCAATTTTGGTCATTTTTGACCCATTTCAGGATAAAAGGGCCGGGGGTGCAATTTTGGTCATTTTTGACCCATTTCAGGATAAAAGGGCCGGGGTGCAATTTTGTGTCATTTTGGACCCATTTCAGTGTAAAAGGGCCAGGGGTGCAATTTTGGACCCATTTCAGGGCGAAAGGGCCGGGGGTGCAATTTTGGTCATTTTTGAAACATTTTGGGGTGAAAGGGCCGGGGGTGCAATGTTGGTCATTTTTGAAACACTTCGGGGTAAAAGAGCCGGGGGTGCAATTTTGGTCATTTTGGACCCATTTCGGGGGAAAAGGGTCTGGGGTGCAATTTTGGTCATTTTTAACCCATTTCAGGATAAAAGGGCCGGGGGTGCAATTTTGGTCATTTTTAACCCATTTCAGGATAAAAGGGCCGGGGGTGCAATTTTGTGTCTTTTTGGACCCATTTTGGGGTGAAAGGGCCGGGGGTGCAAGTTTGGTAATTTTTGCAACATTTCGGGTAAAAGGGCCGGGAGCGCAATTTGTCATTTTTAACCCTTTTAGGGGTAAAAGGGCTGGGGTGCAATTTTGGTCATTTTTGACCCATTTCAGGATAAAAGGGCCGGGGGTGCAATTTTGGTCATTTTGGACCCATTTCAGGATAAAAGGGCCGGGGGTGCAATTTTGAGTCATTTTTGACCCATTTCAGGGTAAAAGGGCCAGGGGTGCAATTTTGGACCCATTTCAGGGCAAAAGGGCCGGGGGTGCAATTTTGGTCATTTTTGAAACATTTTGGGGTGTAAGGGCCGAGGGTGCAATGTTGGTCATTTTTGAAACATTTCGGGATAAAAGAGCCGGGTGTGCAATTTTGGTCATTTTTGAAACATTTTGGGGTGAAAGGGCCGGGGGTGCAATGTTGGTCATTTTTGAAACATTTCCTGGTAAAAGAGCCGGGGTGCAATTTTGGTCATTTTGGATCCATTTTGGGGGAAAAAGGACCGGGGTGTTATTAGCGGTCCTTCCTATTTCGTTGGTGAGGAAGAAGAGCTCTAGCTCCCTTTTTATTATTTCCTCTCCTCTTTCATCCAGTAAATCTTTATTGAGCTTCCAGGAAAATGATTGTTTCTGTACCCCAGGGATTTTAATTTTCATTATCACTGGTGCATGATCCAATAATAGTGATCTTATTTCTATGTTTGTAGATACCATCCAGTCTAGGGTCCTATGTTCAACTAACCAGTAGTCAATCCTAGTGTACGTCCCATGCATAGGTGAATAGAAAGTGAAATCCTGCATCTTCGGATGTTGCATCCTCCATACACCAACCAACTGAAACTGGTTCAGTTGGGACTTGATTGCTTTCAGTTGTGTGTTCCCTATCCCGTGCATGGGACGTACTATCTAGCTCTGGATTCATGCAAAAATTCAAGTCTCCGGCAACAATTACCAGCCCTCTCTTAAAGTCCCATAATTTTCTAGGGTTTCCCTCAAAAATATCATTGGACCTCTGTTAGGGCAATATATATTCGCCAAGGTATACTGGTATACTCTACTCCCCATAGCTTACCCTTTAAAAAAAAGGAACCTACCCTCCAGCTCATATGATCTGTCCTCCAGAGTGAAACATACTTCCTTTCCCATACCTATGGCCACTCCTTTCGATTTATTTGACATGGAGTCTCCATGGTACCACAAAGGGTACCGCGGGGAATACAATCTAACTCTATTTTCGTGAGATATCTGGGTTTCCTGCAGAAAGACAATCCCCGCTTCATAATGCTCAATCTCTTTCAGCACTTTGTGTCTTTTAACTGGCATATTTAAACCTCTGATGTTATATGTCAACAAGTTAACTGTTGTCATATTTTATAGGTGACTCCCTAATCTCCAAATCTGACTATTATTGGGGACTCATTTTTTAAGGGATCTAGGTTGCAAGTTCCCCTTTGCCTCCTACCCCTACCCCCTCTCCTTCCCCCGCCCCCTGGCCACAACTCGGCCTCTATATCGTGGTTTTGAGATAAATCCCCATCTCCACCCCCTAAGGTGGTGCTCCGACGACAGCGCCTGCGCCCGCCCCCCAAAGATATCAAACGGGGGAGGGCCAAAACGGACATCCAAGATAGACCCAGCCCCTATCCAACCCATCATCCCTATACTTATCTTTATTATTTTATTCTACCAACCCGATACTCCTAAAACCAAAATATCCCCTCTCCATCCATCTACCCCCAAGTCTCACTTCATTTCCCTCCTCCCTTTCTTTTTTAATTCCTCTTCCAAGTCTATTTTACTTTCTGCCACAGTCCATCTTCACCTGTCGTTCCTTCTCTCTCAACTCTTCCAGGACTGGGGGTGCGATTTTGGTCATTTTGGGCAAAAAGGGCTGGCAGTGCGATTTTGGTCATTTTGAAACCATTTTGGGTTAAAAGGGCCAGGGCACCGATTTTGGTCATTTTGGACCCATTTCCTGCTAAAAGGGCAGTGGGTGCGAATTTTGTCATTTTGGACCCATTTCGGGCTAAAAGGGCTGGGGGTGCGATTTTGGTCATTTTGGACCCATTTCAGGGCAAAAGGGCCAGGGGTGCAATTTTGGACCCATTTCAGGGCAAAAGGGCCAGGGGTGCAATTTTGGTCATTTTTTAAACATTTTGGGGTGAAAGGGCTGGGGGTGCAATTTTGGTCATTTTTGAAACATTTCGGGGTAAAAGAGCCGGGGATACAATTTTGGACCCATTTTGGGGTACAAGGGCCGGGGTGCAATTTTGGTCACTTTTAACCCATGTTGGGATAAAAGGGCCAGGGTGCAATTTTGGACCCATTTTGGGGTACAAGGGCCGGGGTGCAATTTTGGTCACTTTTAACCCATGTTGGGATAAAAGGGCCAGGGTGCAATTTTGGACCCATTTTGAGATAAAAGAGCTGGGAGTGCAATTTTGGTCATTTTGGACCCATTTCAAGAAAAAAAGTCTGGGGGTGAAATTTTGGTGATTTTGGACCCATTTTGGGGTAAAAGGGTCTGGGGCGCAATTTTGGTGATTTTTAAACCATTTTGGGATAAAAGGACCAGGGGTGCAATTTTGGACCCATTTTGGGGTAAAAAGGGCCGGGGGTGCAATTTTGGTAATTTTTAACCCATTTCAGGATAAAAGGGCTGGGGGTGCCATTTTGGTCATTTTTAACCCATTTCAGGATAAAAGGGCCGGGGGTGCAATTTTGGTCATTTTTGAAACATTTCAGGTAAAAGGGCCGGGAGCGCAATTTTGGTCATTTTTTAAACATTTCGGGTAAAAGGGCCGGGAGCCCAATTTGTCATTTTTAACCCTTTTAGGGGTAAAAGGGCTGGGGATGCAGTTTTGGTCATTTTTAATCCCTTCAGGGCGAAATGGCCAGAGGTGCAATTTTGGTCATTTTGGACCCATTTCAGGGCAAAAGGGCCAGGGGTGCAATTTTGGTCATTTTGGACCCATATCGGGGTGAAAGGGCCAGGGGTGTCATTTTGGTCATTTTGGACCCATTTCAGGGCGAAAGGGCCAGGGGTGCAATTTTGGTCATTTTTGAAAACATTTTGGGGTGAAGGGGCTGGGGGTGCAGTTTTGGTCATTTTGGACCCATTTCATAGTAAAAGGGCCGTGGGTGCAATTTTGGTCATTTTTGACCCATTTCAGGATAAAAGGGCCGGGGTGCAATTTTGGTCATTTTGGACCCATTTTGGGGTGAAAGGGCCGGGGGTGCAATTTTGGTCATTTTTGAAACATTTCGGGTAAAAGGGTCGGGAGACCAATTTGTCATTTTTAACCCTTTTAGGGGTAAAAGGGCTGGGGATGCAATTTTGGTCATTTTTAATCCTTCAGGGCGAAATGGCCAGAGGTGCAATTTTGGTCATTTTGGACCTATTTCAGGGCGAAAGGGCCAGGGGTGCAATTTTGGTAATTTTGGACCCATATCGGGGCGAAAGGGCCAGGGGTGTAATTTTGGTCATTTTGGACCCATTTCAGGGCGAAAGGGCCAGGGGTGCAATTTTGGTCATTTTTGAAAACATTTTGGGGTGAAAGGGCTGGGGGTGCAGTTTTGGTCATTTTTGACCCATTTCAGGATAAAAGGGCCGGGGGTGCAATTTTGGTCATTTTTGACCCATTTCAGGATAAAAGGGCCGGGGGTGCAATTTTGGTCATTTTTGACCCATTTCAGGATAAAAGGGCCGGGGGTACAATTTTGGTCATTTTTGACCCATTTCAGGATAAAAGGGCCGGGGGTGCAATTTTGGTCATTTTTGACCCATTTCAGGGTAAAAGGGCCAGGGGTGCAATTTTGGACCCATTTCAGGGCGAAAGGGCTGGGGGTGCAATTTTTGTAATTTTTGAAACATTTTGGGGCGAAAGGACTGGGGGTGCAATGTTGGTCATTTTTTAAACATTTCACGGTAAAAGAGCCGGGGGGGGGCAATTTTGGACCCATTTCGGGGGAAAAGGGTCTGGGGTGCAATTTTGGTCATTTTTAACCCATTTCAGGATAAAAGGGCCGGGGGTGCAATTTTGTGTCATTTTGGACCCATTTTGGGGTGAAAGGGCCGGGGTGCAATTTTGTGTCATTTTGGACCCCTTTCAGGATAAAAGGGCCGGGGGTGAAATTTTGTGTCATTTTGGACCCATTTTGGGGTGAAAGGGCCGGGGTGCAATTTTGTGTCATTTTGGACCCATTTTGGGGTGAAAGGGCCGGTGTGCAATTTTGTGTCATTTTCGACCCATTTTGGGGTGAAAGGGCCGGGGTGCAATTTTGGTCATTTTTAACCAATTTTCGGCTAAAAGGCCCGGGAGTGCAATTTTGTGTCATTTTGGACTTATTTTAGGATAAAAGGGCCGGGGGTGCAATTTTGGTCATTTTGGACCCATTTCGGGGTAAAAGGGCCAAGGGTGCAACTTTGGTCATTTTGAACCCATTTCGGCTAAAAGGGCCAGGGGTGCAATTTTGAGTCATTTTTAACCCATTTTGGGCTAAATGGGACGGGGGTGCAATTTTGGTTATTTTTGACCCATTTCAGGATAAAAGGGCAGGGGGTGCCATTTTGGTCATTTTTGAAACATTTCGTGGTAAAAGAGCCAGGGGTGCAATTTTGGTAATTTTGGGGAAAAAGGACCGGGGGTGCAATTTTGGTCACATTTTGGACCCATTTTGGGGAAAAAGTACCGGGTGCAATTTTGGTAATTTTTGACCCATTTTGGGATAAAAGGGCCGGGGGTGCAATTTTGGTCATTTTGGACCCATTTCAGGGCGAAAGGGCCAGGGGTGCAATTTTGGTCATTTTGGACCCATATCAGGGCGAAAGGGCCGGGGGTGCAATTTTGGTTATTTTTTGAAATATTTTGGGGTGAAAGAGCTGAGGGTGCAATTTTGGTCATTTTTGAAACATTTCGGGGTGAAAGGGCCGGGGGTGCAATTTTGGTAATTTTTGAAACATTTCAGGGTAAAAGAGCTGGGGGAGCAATTCAGGTCTATATGTAGGAGGGCCAGTTCTGTCTTAGGAATTACCTGTCTACCCAAGATTTTTGATAGCATTAAAAACACCTCTGACCAGAAGGGTTGTATATGTGGACAGGCCCACAACATGTGTACTAAACTCCCAACTATCCCACAGCCCCGCCAACATAGATTAGAGGAGTTTTTAGAAAATTTAGCCACAATATACGGAGTGTAATACCACCGCACCATAATTTTCTGCATTAATTCGTCGTAATTCGAGCATTTGGAGTACATATGGGTATATTTTATGGCCATTTTCCATTGAAGATCTGTGAAAACTTTGCCTAGTTCCTTTTCCCAGTTAATGGAATACGAAGATTTCGTAAAAGCATCCTTGGCATCTAAGGCGTTATAAAGTACCGAGATACCCTTTGGTCTTGGAGAGTTTGAATGTAGGCGGAGCCAGAACTTTTCCAGAACAGGAGTACTCAGTATTTTAAGCGTATGGAAGTACGAAGCTAGTTGTGTGTACGTCAAAAATTCAGTCGGGGAGATTACTTGTCTGTTGTAAAACATGGAAGGGAATAAGTTTGCCCTGTGATGTTATGTCCGACCAATTTTCCAGCTTACGGGAGAGCCAGTTTGTTAATCTGATATGAGGTATTACCCATTTCGTAACTTCTAGGGGAATGGGAATAGATTTTGATGGGTAGAATTCATTGCCTTTAGTAGCTATTTCCTTCCAGGCCTCCACTGAAGCCTGGATGGTAGGGTAGTTAGGGATCTCCGTACGTTTATCAATGCATGCTGCTATGAAAAGGGCGTGTGGAGACGTGTCGCGCAGCCAAAGCCGCTCCAACTTACACCATGGCTTAACCTCCCCCTCCGTGAACCAGCTCCTCAGTTGATCTAATATAAATGCGGTGTAGTAGTCTTTTAAGACCGGGATTCCCATACCCCCTGTGGATTTATGTCTGTGTTGCATATGCAGGGAACATCTAGATTTTTTCCCCTCCCAAACAAAATTCGACAACTGTTTTTGTAGTCGAACGAAAAATGATTTCGGTAAAGGGATGGGTAAGGCTCGAAAATAATAAGTCAGTTTAGGAAGTACAAACATCTTGTACGCTGCTATATGGCCTGACCAGGAAATGTGAAATTTTTGTAGTCTGTTAATATCTTGTTGGAAGATGTTTAGTAAAGGTGCGTAATTCTCTCTGTAAAGTAAGTTTGTAGGAAACGTGAGATTCACCCCCAGATATTTTATGGAGACATCGGTCCAGGGATAAGGGAATGCTTGCTTAAGATATAGTTCTACGGACGGTTTAATGTTCATACCTAGAATGAGTGACTTGGACGTATTAATTTTATAATATGAGACGTTACTAAACTCTGTTAACACTGAATGAGCTGCTGGTAACGAGGTTACAGGATTAGAAAGGGACAAAATAACGTCATCTGCGAATAATGACATTTTGTACTGCTTATCACCTGCTTGGATGCCTTCAATAAGGCGATCCTTCCTCAATGTTTCCGCTAGCGGTTCCATTACAAGGGCAAAAATAATAGGGGATAGGGGGCACCCCTGCCTAGTCCCATTTGTGATATTAAAGGGTTTCGAGTACAGGCCCTCCGTATACACATGCGCTGATGGGCGCGAGTATAGGGATAGAATTGCGTCACGAATTGCTCCACTAAATCCAAATTTAGTAAGTACCCCCTTTAGGTAACCCCAATGAATCCGATCAAAAGCCTTCTCTGCGTCTAACGAGAGAAGCAGAGAAGGCTCTTTTTTGTTTTCGGTCAGGGAAATCAAATTTATCAATCGCCTGGTAGCGTCTGTTGTGTGTCGACCCAGAACAAACCCCACCTGGTCATAGTTAATCAGTTTGGGGAGAATTGATTTCAATCTGTTTGCTATTAGTTTGGCATGGAGTTTCACGTCCACATTGAGAAGTGAAATGGGCCGAAAATTTTGCGGGGCATTGGGCTCCTTCCCGGGCTTAGGTAGGGTAATAATCGTTGCTATGAGCATTTCTGGAGGGAATGATGCTGCCTTGGTCGCCGCATCAAACACTTGCGATAAGTGCGGAGCTAAGATCTTATCGAACATTTGATAGTATTCTGATGAAAAGCCGTCAGGGCCTGGAGCTTTATTTCGTGGGAGGGAGGAGATGGCCTTAGAAATTTCTTGTACCGTAAAGGGCGCATTCAACAAGGTGAGATCCTCAGTGGATACCTTGGGTAGGTCTATTGAGGCTAAAAATTTGTAAATAGAAGACTCTGTGGGTTGAGGCGTGGAAGCATCTGCATGCAGGTTATACAGTGACTCATAAAAGTCACTGAAAATGTCTGCAATTTCCTTGGGGTTAGTATGTTTCTTTTTAGTTCTAGGGTCTATGAGAAAGGGTAATTTTTGCTGGATAGTTCTGTCTCTGACCTGATCCGCCAATAGTTTACCCGCCTTATTGCCGTACCTATATGTTCGAGCCTTCAGAGCTCTGTATTGTTTGTCGTGTTGAGCTAGCAATAACAGTCGCAATTCCTGCCTAGTCGTGAATAAGGTTTCTATTAGTGACCGAGAAGGCTGCCTTTTATTCTCAGTTTCCAAGCGCTGTATCTAATCTAACAGGTCATTCAATCTCTCTGTCCTTTGTTTCTTGAGTTTACTGCTCAGCTGTATAAGTAGGCCCCTAATAAAGGCTTTGTGGGAATTCCACAAGATAAATGGATCTGATACAGAGGGGGCATTTCGGGTAAAATAGTCTGCAAGCTCGGTTTCTATGAACTTTTTGTGGCAAGGCTGCGACAGAGTGTAAATATCATTCCGCCATCTGTTAGCTCTCGTCTCCAGGCGACGATCCACTACATCAATCGAGATTGGGGCATGGTCTGACCATGATATGCAGTGGATCTCCGACCTGGAGACTTGCTGTAAAGTGAACTTATCCGCTAAGAACAAATCTATGCGGGAGTAGCTCTGGTGCACGTTTGAATAGAATGTAAAATCTGCTTCTGAAGCGTGTTGGCAGCGCCATACATCATACAATTCAGATTGGACAAGTAACCTCCCCAAGGACACCCTGCTGGCCTGTGGCCTACCGTGCCTAGAGACATCCAGTGCCCCCCCCGCAATTGCATTAAAATCACCACACCATAGTACTCGACCTTGTTGCACTTTAGATACTTTTTTCCTCAACTTGTTGAGAAAAGATAATTGTTTGGTGTTAGGAGCATACACATTAATCAGGGTAAATCTTACATTATTAATATCACCTATCAGAATAATATAGCGACCCTGAACATCTGAAATTGTTTCTATGCACTTAAATTGCACCGTATTCTTAATGGCTATAGCCACACCTCTCTTCTTAGATACAAAACTAGCCAAATACACATGGGGGAATAGCTTGTTTTGGAACACTGGAGTTTTCTGGGCTACAAAATGAGTTTCTTGGAAACATATTATGTCACTTCGGAGGCGTTTGGCTTCCTTCCAAGCAAGTTGCCGCTTGAAAGGGCTATTAAGGCCCTTCACATTCAAAGAGGATATACGGAAAGGCATGATGGATGGGAACTTCTGGTATTTACGTCAAATGGGAGAGGCAGTACCGATTACTACTGAAATATGGGTATAAAAGGAATACTCTATTAACACTGGACACTTAAATAAATCGCTCGGTGGGAGAGACAGTCGTGAATAATCCGAACGTTATCCCTAAAAAGAGAGGTGTGCTCGATACTTTAACCTGAAATCAGCAGTAAAGAAGGGCGAACAAACTGAAAAACCATAGACCCACTTATAAGAGTCAAATGCAAACGTAAGTTTGATTATAACAGAACCGTAATGAACGATCGGCTCAAATCGGTCAGTAGAGACAATTCGCTATCGCAACCAACGAATCGCCTTATGACCTGTGCGGTGATTTCACCGCTCTACTCGGGGGGAAAGAGAAAAAAAAAACCGTAGAAGTCTACGAACGTTGTCAAAACTGTAAACGGCTACATAGCGGCCGGGCACTCAAGGGGGGGGTAACAGGGGTGTGATCCCTTTGTGTTAAACTTGCTCGTGTTCATTGCTGTCATCTATGAGGTGGCGTCATCCTTGGTCTGAATCATCTACAGGCTCTGGGTTCAAAATTTTCCAATCTTGCAGAAGTCGCAAACCATCCTTCAAAGTGGAGATGAGATGTGTGGTATCTTCTCTAACTATTTGCAGTCTCGCAGGGTATATCCACCGATACGTAATGCGGTGGTTATGTAGCACTTTGGTGATTGTGGACAGCTGCCTGCGCTGTTGCATTGTGAACGCCGAGAGATCAGCAAAGAATGATAGGTCCTGAAGATCATCCGGTAAGGATTCTCTGCGCCTAGTTGCAGCCATGAATTGATCTTTAATGTGGTAGAAATGAATGCGAGCAATAGTGTCCCTAGGGAGATGAGCAGCCACATGTTTGGGTTTGGGAAGCCTGTGGATGCGGTCTATTACAAGATCTTCCAGCGGTGCGTCCGGCAGGGCTGTTTGCATAATATGCAGGAAATGCTGCTTTAGATCAGGAGGTTTAACTGACTCCGGGATACCCCTGATTTTGACATTATTCCTCCTAGATCTATCTTCCAAATTTGCCAGTTTAAGCTTCATAAGCATCATCTCTTCCTCCCTGTCATTATGGGCATCCACTAAATCATTGAAAGTCATAGCAAACTCCCCCATTTTGGTCTCCACATGGGTCACTCTATTAGAGACTGACGCTATTTCTGATTTGTAGCTTCTGGTGAGCTCCTGGATATCAGAGTGAATTGTGGATCTTAGGGACACTAGCATGTCCTTTAAGGTGGTATCCAGGATAGGGGTATTAGTAGTGGGGAACTCTGAGAGGGAGTCCTGTAGCTCTCTAGTGTCCTCCAGAGAGGAATCTAGGCTTACCTCAGCCTCCTCCTTGTCTGCGCTGTCCAATCTGGGCTTGCTCTTTGCAGGGCTGTTCTCTCCCGAAGGTGGAGGAGTGCTGGAGGTCTTCCACATAGAGCGGTGCTGAGGTGCGGTGGAGTGGGAGACAGGTTGTTGCTTGCCATGCTTCTCACGTCCTCCCTGTGCTCCTCCGCCACGTGTGCCGCCGCCATCTTGCTCAGGGGACTGCCGCTGAGTAAAGAAATAGTCAGGGAGCCTGTTCGGTTTGCCCCCGCTTTTCCTTTTTCGGTGAGGCATCCTACGGTTTGCCCGCACCTCTTGGTGAAGATTGCGCCGAAAAACGAGGCTTGTAAGCTGTGGAAATACCCCCTTTTGGCCCGTAGCTTAACGGAGCTCTTCACTGAGCGTCCATCCGCTCCGCCGGCTAGCCACGCCCCCCATTTTTGGTCATTTTTGACCCATTTCAGGGTAAAAGGGCCAGGGGTGCAATTTTGGACCCATTTCAGGGCGAAAGGGCCGGGGGGTGCAATTTTTGTAATTTTTGAAACATTTTGGGGTGAAAGGACTGGGGGTGCAATGTTGGTCATTTTTGAAACATTTCGCGGTAAAAGAGCCGGGGGGGGGGCAATTTTGGACCCATTTCGGGGGAAAAGGGTCTGGGGTGCAATTTTGGTCATTTTTAACCCATTTCAGGATAAAAGGGCCGGGGGTGCAATTTTGTGTCATTTTGGACCCATTTTGGGGTGAAAGGGCCGGGGTGCAATTTTGGTCATTTTTAACCAATTTTCGGCTAAAAGGCCCGGGAGTGCAATTTTGTGTCATTTTGGACTTATATTAGGATAAAAGGGCCGGGGGTGCAATTTTGGTCATTTTGGACCCATTTCGGGGTAAAAGGGCCAGGGGTGCAATTTTGGTCATTTTGAACCCATTTCGGCTAAAAGGGCCGGGGTGCAATTTTGAGTCATTTTTAACCCATTTTGGGCTAAATGGGATGGGGGTGCAATTTTGGTTATTTTTGACCCATTTCAGGATAAAAGGGCAGGGGGTGCCATTTTGGTCATTTTTGAAACCTTTCGTGGTAAAAGAGCCAGGGGTGCAATTTTGGTCATTTTGGATCCATTTTGGGGAAAAAGGACCGGGGGTGCAATTTTGGTCACATTTTGGACCCATTTCAGGGCAAAAGGGCCAGGGGTGCAATTTTGGTCATTTTGGACCCATTTCAGGGCGAAAGGGCCAGGGGTGCAATTTTGGTCATTTTGGACCCATATCAGGGCGAAAGGGCCGGGGGTGCAATTTTGGTTATTTTTTAAAATATTTTGGGGTGAAAGAGCTGAGTGTGCAATTTTGGTAATTTTTGAAACATTTCGGGGTGAAAGGGCTGGGGGTGTAATTTTGGTAATTTTTGAAACATTTCAGGGTAAAAGAGCTGGGGGAGCAATTTTGGTAATTTTTGACCCATTTAGGGAGAAAACGGCCCGGGGTGCAATTTTGGTCATTTTGGACCAATTTTGGGGTAAAAGGGCCGGGGGTGCAATTTTGGTCATTTTGGACCCATTTTGGGGTAAAAGGGCCGGGGGTACGATTTTGTGTAATTTTGGACCCATTTCAAGATAAAAAGGCTGGGGGTGCAATTTTGGTCATTTTGGACCCATTTTGGGGTGAAAGGGTCCGGGGGTGCAATATCTGGTAATTTTGGATCTATTTTGTGGTGAAAGGGCCGGGGTGCAATTTTGGTCATTTTTAACCCTTTTAGGGGTAAAAGGGCCGGGGGTGCAATTTTGGTCATTTTTGAAACATTTTGGGGTGTAAGGGCCGGGGGTGCAATGTTGGTCATTTTTGAAACATTTCGGGATAAAAGAGCCGGGTGTGCAATTTTGGTCATTTTTGAAACATTTTGGGGTGAAAGGGCCGGGGGTGCAATGTTGGTCATTTTTGAAACATTTCCTGGTAAAAGAGCCGGGGTGCAATTTTGGTCATTTTGGATCCATTTTGGGGGAAAAAGGACCGGGGTGTTATTAGCGGTCCTTCCTATTTCGTTGGTGAGGAAGAAGAGCTCTAGCTCCCTTTTTATTATTTCCTCTCCTCTTTCATCCAGTAAATATTTATTGAGCTTCCAGGAAAATGATTGTTTCTGTACCCCAGGGATTTTAATTTTCATTATCACTGGTGCATGATCCAATAGTGATCTTATTTCTATGTTTGTAGATACCATCCAGTCTAGGGTCCTATGTTCAACTAACCAGTAGTCAATCCTAGTGTACGTCCCATGCATAGGTGAATAGAAAGTGAAATCCTGCATCTTCGGATGTTGCATCCTCCATACACCAACCAACTGAAACTGGTTCAGTTGGGACTTGATTGCTTTCAGTTGTGTGTTCCCTATCCCGTGCATGGGACGTACTATCTAGCTCTGGATTCATGCAAAAATTCAAGTCTCCGGCAACAATTACCAGCCCTCTCTTAAAGTCCCATCATTTTTCTAGGGTTTCCCTCAAAAATATCATTGGACCTCTGTTAGGGCAATATATATTCGCCAAGGTATACTGGTATACTCCACTTCCCATAGCTTACCCTTTAAAAAAAAGGAACCTACCCTCCAGCTCATATGATCTGTCCTCCAGAGTGAAACATACTTCCTTTCCCATACCTATGGCCACTCCTTTCGATTTATTTGACATGGAGTCTCCATGGTACCACAAAGGGTACCGCGGGGAATACAATCTAACTCTATTTTCGTGAGATATCTGGGTTTCCTGCAGAAAGACAATCCCCGCTTCATAATGCTCAATCTCTTTCAGCACTTTGTGTCTTTTAACTGGCATATTTAAACCTCTGATGTTATATGTCAACAAGTTAACTGTTGTCATATTTTATAGGTGACTCCCTAATCTCCAAATCTGACTATTATTGGGACTCATTTTTTAAGGGATCTAGGTTGCAAGTTCCCCTTTGCCTCCTACCCCTACCCCCTCTCCTTCCCCCGCCCCCTGGCCACAACTCGGCCTCTATATCGTGGTTTGAGATAAATCCCCATCTCCACCCCCTAAGGTGGTGCTCCGACGACAGCGCCTGCGCCCGCCCCCCAAAGATATCAAACGGGGGAGGGCCAAAACGGACATCCAAGATAGACCCAGCCCCTATCCAACCCATCATCCCTATACTTATCTTTATTATTTTATTCTACCAACCCGATACTCCTAAAACCAAAATATCCCCTCTCCATCCATCTACCCCCAAGTCTCACTTCATTTCCCTCCTCCCTTTCTTTTTTAATTCCTCTTCCAAGTCTATTTTACTTTCTGCCACAGTCCATCTTCACCTGTCATTCCTTCTCTCTCAACTCTTCCAGGACTGGGGGTGCGATTTTGGTCATTTTGGGCAAAAAGGGCTGGCAGTGCGATTTTGGTCATTTTGAAATCATTTTGGGTTAAAAGGGCCAGGGCACCGATTTTGGTCATTTTGGACCCATTTCCTGCTAAAAGGGCAGTGGGTGCGAATTTTGTCATTTTGGACCCATTTCGGGCTAAAAGGGCTGGGGGTGCGATTTTGGTCATTTTGGACCCATTTCAGGGCAAAAGGGCCAGGGGTGCAATTTTGGACCCATTTCAGGGCAAAAGGGCCAGGGGTGCAATTTTGGTCATTTTTTAAACATTTTGGGGTGAAAGGGCTGGGGGTGCAATTTTGGTCATTTTTGAAACATTTCGGGGTAAAAGAGCCGGGGATTAAATTTTGGACCCATTTTGGGGTACAAGGGCCGGGGTGCAATTTTGGTCACTTTTAACCCATGTTGGGATAAAAGGGCCAGGGTGCAATTTTGGACCCATTTTGGGGTACAAGGGCCGGGGTGCAATTTTGGTCACTTTTAACCCATGTTGGGATAAAAGGGCCAGGGTGCAATTTTGGACCCATTTTGAGATAAAAGAGCTGGGAGTGCAATTTTGGTGATTTTGGACCCATTTCAAGAAAAAAAGTCTGGGGGTGAAATTTTGGTGATTTTGGACCCATTTTGGGGTAAAAGGGTCTGGGGCGCAATTTTGGTGATTTTTAAACCATTTTGGGATAAAAGGACCAGGGGTGCAATTTTGGACCCATTTTGGGGTAAAAAGGGCCGGGGTTGCAATTTTGGTAATTTTTAACCCATTTCAGGATAAAAGGGCTGGGGGTGCAATTTTGGTAATTTTTAACCCATTTCAGGATAAAAAGGGCGGGGGGTGCCATTTTGGTCATTTTTAACCCATTTCAGGATAAAAGGGCCGGGGGTGCAATTTTGGTCATTTTTGAAACATTTCAGGTAAAAGGGCCGGGAGCGCAATTTTGGTCATTTTTGAAACATTTCGGGTAAAAGGGCCGGGAGCCCAATTTGTCATTTTTAACCCTTTTAGGGGTAAAAGGGCTGGGGATGCAATTTTGGTCATTTTAAATCCCTTCAGGGCGAAATGGCCAGAGGTGCAATTTTGGTCATTTTGGACCCATTTCAGGGCAAAAGGGCCAGGGGTGCAATTTTGGTCATTTTGGACCCATATCGGGGTGAAAGGGCCAGGGGTGTCATTTTGGTCATTTTGGACCCATTTCAGGGCGAAAGGGCCAGGGGTGCAATTTTGGTCATTTTTGAAAACATTTTGGGGTGAAGGGGCTGGGGGTGCAGTTTTGGTCATTTTGGACCCATTTCATAGTAAAAGGGCCGTGGGTGCAGTTTTGGTCATTTTTGACCCATTTCAGGATAAAAGGGCCGGGGGTGCAATTTTGGTCATTTTTAACCCATTTCAGGATAAAAGGGCCGGGGTGCAATTTTGGTCATTTTGGACCCATTTTGGGGTGAAAGGGCCGGGGGTGCAATTTTGGTCATTTTTGAAACATTTCGGGTAAAAGGGTCGGGAGACCAATTTGTCATTTTTAACCCTTTTAGGGGTAAAAGGCCTGGGGATGCAATTTTGGTCATTTTTAATCCTTTCAGGGCGAAATGGCCAGAGGTGCAATTTTGGTCATTTTGGACCCATTTCAGGGCGAAAGGGCCAGGGGTGCAATTTTGGTAATTTTGGACCCATATCGGGGCGAAAGGGCCAGGGGTGTAATTTTGGTCATTTTGGACCCATTTCAGGGCGAAAGGGCCAGGGGTGCAATTTTGGTCATTTTTGAAAACATTTTGGGGTGAAAGGGCTGGGGGTGCAGTTTTGGTCATTTTGGACCCATTTCATGATAAAAGGGCCGTGGGTGCAATTTTGGTCATTTTTGACCCATTTCAGGATAAAAGGGCCGGGGGTGCAATTTTGGTCATTTTTGACCCATTTCAGGATAAAAGGGCTGGGGGTGCAATTTTGGTCATTTTTGACCCATTTCAGGATAAAAGGGCCGGGGGTGCAATTTTGGTCATTTTTGACCCATTTCAGGGTAAAAGGGCCAGGGGTGCAATTTTGGACCCATTTCAGGGCGAAAGGGCTGGGGGTGCAATTTTTGTAATTTTTGAAACATTTTGGGGTGAAAGGACTGGGGGTGCAATGTTGGTCATTTTTGAAACATTTCGCGGTAAAAGAGCCGGGGGGGGCAATTTTGGACCCATTTCGGGGGAAAAGGGTCTGGGGTGCAATTTTGGTCATTTTTAACCCATTTCAGGATAAAAGGGCCGGGGGTGCAATTTTGTGTCATTTTGGACCCATTTTGGGGTGAAAGGGCCGGGGTGCAATTTTGTGTCATTTTGGACCCCTTTCAGGATAAAAGGGCCGGGGGTGCAATTTTGTGTCATTTTGGACCCATTTTGGGGTGAAAGGGCCGGGGTGCAATTTTGTGTCATTTTGGACCCATTTTGGGGTGAAAGGGCCGGTGTGCAATTTTGTGTCATTTTGGACCCATTTTGGGGTGAAAGGGCCGGGGTGCAATTTTGTGTCATTTTGGACCCATTTTGGGGTGAAAGGGCCGGGGTGCAATTTTGTGTCATTTTGGACCCCTTTCAGGATAAAAGGGCCGGGGGTGCAATTTTGTGTCATTTTGGACCCATTTTGGGGTGAAAGGGCCGGGGTGCAATTTTGTGTCATTTTGGACCCATTTTGGGGTGAAAGGGCCGGTGTGCAATTTTGTGTCATTTTGGACCCATTTTGGGGTGAAAGGGCCGGGGTGCAATTTTGGTCATTTTTAACCAATTTTCGGCTAAAAGGCCCGGGAGTGCAATTTTGTGTCATTTTGGACCCATTTCGGGGTAAAAGGGCCAGGGGTGCAATTTTGGTCATTTTGAACCCATTTCGGCTAAAAGGGCCAGGGGGGCAATTTTGAGTCATTTTTAACCCATTTTGGGCTAAATGGGACGGGGGTGCAATTTTGGTTATTTTTGACCCATTTCAGGATAAAAGGGCAGGGGGTGCCATTTTGGTCATTTTTGAAACATTTCGTGGTAAAAGAGCCAGGGGTGCAATTTTGGGGAAAAAGGACCGGGGGTGCAATTTTGGTCACATTTTGGACCCATTTTGGGGAAAAAGTACCGGGTGCAATTTTGGTAATTTTTGACCCATTTTGGGATAAAAGGGCCGGGGGTGCAATTTTGGTCATTTTGGACCCATTTCAGGGCGAAAGGGCCAGGGGTGCAATTTTGGTCATTTTGGACCCATATCAGGGCGAAAGGGCCGGGGGTGCAATTTTGGTTATTTTTTTAAATATTTTGGGGTGAAAGAGCTGAGGGTGCAATTTTGGTCATTTTTGAAACATTTCGGGGTGAAAGGGCCGGGGGTGCAATTTTGGTCATTTTTAACCCATTTCAGGATAAAAGGGCCGGGGTGCAATTTTGGTCATTTTGGACCCATTTTGGGGTGAAAGGGCCGGGGGTGCAATTTTGGTCATTTTTGAAACATTTCGGGTAAAAGGGTCGGGAGACCAATTTGTCATTTTTAACCCTTTTAGGGGTAAAAGGGCTGGGGATGCAATTTTGGTCATTTTTAATCCTTTCAGGGCGAAATGGCCAGAGGTGCAATTTTGGTCATTTTGGACCCATTTCAGGGCGAAAGGGCCAGGGGTGCAATTTTGGTAATTTTGGACCCATATCGGGGCGAAAGGGCCAGGGGTGTAATTTTAGTCATTTTGGACCCATTTCAGGGCGAAAGGGCCAGGGGTGCAATTTTGGTCATTTTTGAAAACATTTTGGGGTGAAAGGGCTGGGGGTGCAGTTTTGGTCATTTTGGACCCATTTCATGATAAAAGGGCCGTGGGTGCAATTTTGGTCATTTTTGACCCATTTCAGGATAAAAGGGCCGGGGGTGCAATTTTGGTCATTTTTGACCCATTTCAGGATAAAAGGGCTGGGGGTGCAATTTTGGTCATTTTTGACCCATTTCAGGATAAAAGGGCCGGGGGTGCAATTTTGGTCATTTTTGACCCATTTCAGGGTAAAAGGGCCAGGGGTGCAATTTTGGACCCATTTCAGGGCGAAAGGGCTGGGGGTGCAATTTTTGTAATTTTTGAAACATTTTGGGGTGAAAGGACTGGGGGTGCAATGTTGGTCATTTTTGAAACATTTCGCGGTAAAAGAGCCGGGGGGGGCAATTTTGGACCCATTTCGGGGGAAAAGGGTCTGGGGTGCAATTTTGGTCATTTTTAACCCATTTCAGGATAAAAGGGCCGGGGGTGCAATTTTGTGTCATTTTGGACCCATTTTGGGGTGAAAGGGCCGGGGTGCAATTTTGTGTCATTTTGGACCCCTTTCAGGATAAAAGGGCCGGGGGTGCAATTTTGTGTCATTTTGGACCCATTTTGGGGTGAAAGGGCCGGGGTGCAATTTTGTGTCATTTTGGACCCATTTTGGGGTGAAAGGGCCGGTGTGCAATTTTGTGTCATTTTGGACCCATTTTGGGGTGAAAGGGCCGGGGTGCAATTTTGGTAATTTTTAACCAATTTTCGGCTAAAAGGCCCGGGAGTGCAATTTTGTGTCATTTTGGACCCATTTCGGGGTAAAAGGGCCAGGGGTGCAATTTTGGTCATTTTGAACCCATTTCGGCTAAAAGGGCCAGGGGGGCAATTTTGAGTCATTTTTAACCCATTTTGGGCTAAATGGGACGGGGGTGCAATTTTGGTTATTTTTGACCCATTTCAGGATAAAAGGGCAGGGGGTGCCATTTTGGTCATTTTTGAAACATTTCGTGGTAAAAGAGCCAGGGGTGCAATTTTGGGGAAAAAGGACCGGGGGTGCAATTTTGGTCACATTTTGGACCCATTTTGGGGAAAAAGTACCGGGTGCAATTTTGGTAATTTTTGACCCATTTTGGGATAAAAGGGCCGGGGGTGCAATTTTGGTCATTTTGGACCCATTTCAGGGCGAAAGGGCCAGGGGGTGCCATTTTGGTCATTTTGGACCCATATCAGGGCGAAAGGGCCGGGGGTGTAATTTTGGTTATTTTTTTAAATATTTTGGGGTGAAAGAGCTGAGGGTGCAATTTTGGTCATTTTTGAAACATTTCGGGGTGAAAGGGCCGGGGGTGCAATTTTGGTCATTTTTAACCCATTTCAGGATAAAAGGGCCGGGGTGCAATTTTGGTCATTTTGGACCCATTTTGGGGTGAAAGGGCCGGGGGTGCAATTTTGGTCATTTTTGAAACATTTCGGGTAAAAGGGTCGGGAGACCAATTTGTCATTTTTAACCCTTTTAGGGGTAAAAGGGCTGGGGATGCAATTTTGGTCATTTTTAATCCTTTCAGGGCGAAATGGCCAGAGGTGCAATTTTGGTCATTTTGGACCCATTTCAGGGCGAAAGGGCCAGGGGTGCAATTTTGGTAATTTTGGACCCATATCGGGGCGAAAGGGCCAGGGGTGTAATTTTGGTCATTTTGGACCCATTTCAGGGCGAAAGGGCCAGGGGTGCAATTTTGGTCATTTTTGAAAACATTTTGGGGTGAAAGGGCTGGGGGTGCAGTTTTGGTCATTTTGGACCCATTTCATGATAAAAGGGCCGTGGGTGCAATTTTGGTCATTTTTGACCCATTTCAGGATAAAAGGGCCGGGGGTGCAATTTTGGTCATTTTTGACCCATTTCAGGATAAAAGGACTGGGGGTGCAATTTTGGTCATTTTGGACCCATTTCAGGATAAAAGGGCCGGGGGTACAATTTTGGTCATTTTTGACCCATTTCAGGATAAAAGGGCCGGGGGTGCAATTTTGGTCATTTTTGACCCATTTCAGGGTAAAAGGGCCAGGGGTGCAATTTTGGACCCATTTCAGGGCGAAAGGGCTGGGGGTGCAATTTTTGTAATTTTTGAAACATTTTGGGGTGAAAGGACTGGGGGTGCAATGTTGGTCATTTTTGAAACATTTCGCGGTAAAAGAGCCGGGGGGGGCAATTTTGGACCCATTTCGGGGGAAAAGGGTCTGGGGTGCAATTTTGGTCATTTTTAACCCATTTCAGGATAAAAGGGCCGGGGGTGCAATTTTGTGTCATTTTGGACCCATTTTGGGGTGAAAGGGCCGGGGTGCAATTTTGTGTCATTTTGGACCCCTTTCAGGATAAAAGGGCCGGGGGTGCAATTTTGTGTCATTTTGGACCCATTTTGGGGTGAAAGGGCCAGGGTGCAATTTTGTGTCATTTTGGACCCATTTTGGGGTGAAAGGGCCGGTGTGCAATTTTGTGTCATTTTGGACCCATTTTGGGGTGAAAGGGCCGGGGTGCAATTTTGGTCATTTTTAACCAATTTTCGGCTAAAAGGCCCGGGAGTGCAATTTTGTGTCATTTTGGACCCATTTCGGGGTAAAAGGGCCAGGGGTGCAATTTTGGTCATTTTGAACCCATTTCGGCTAAAAGGGCCGGGGGTGCAATTTTGAGTCATTTTTAACCCATTTTGGGCTAAATGGGACGGGGGTGCAATTTTGGTTATTTTTGACCCATTTCAGGATAAAAGGGCCGGGGGTGCAATTTTGGTCATTTTTAACCCATTTCAGGATAAAAGGGCCGGGGTGCAATTTTGGTCATTTTTGAAACATTTTGGGGTGTAAGGGCCGGGGGTGCAATGTTGGTCATTTTTGAAACATTTCGGGATAAAAGAGCCGGGTGTGCAATTTTGGTCATTTTTGAAACATTTTGGGGTGAAAGGGCCGGGGGTGCAATGTTGGTCATTTTTGAAACATTTCCTGGTAAAAGAGCCGGGGTGCAATTTTGGTCATTTTGGATCCATTTTGGGGGAAAAAGGACCGGGGTGTTATTAGCGGTCCTTCCTATTTCGTTGGTGAGGAAGAAGAGCTCTAGCTCCCTTTTTATTATTTCCTCTCCTCTTTCATCCAGTAAATCTTTATTGAGCTTCCAGGAAAATGATTGTTTCTGTACCCCAGGGATTTTAATTTTCATTATCACTGGTGCATGATCCAATAGTGATCTTATTTCTATGTTTGTAGATACCATCCAGTCTAGGGTCCTATGTTCAACTAACCAGTAGTCAATCCTAGTGTACGTCCCATGCATAGGTGAATAGAAAGTGAAATCCTGCATCTTCGGATGTTGCATCCTCCATACACCAACCAACTGAAACTGGTTCAGTTGGGACTTGATTGCTTTCAGTTGTGTGTTCCCTATCCCGTGCATGGGACGTACTATCTAGCTCTGGATTCATGCAAAAATTCAAGTCTCCGGCAACAATTACCAGCCCTCTCTTAAAGTCCCATCATTTTTCTAGGGTTTCCCTCAAAAATATCATTGGACCTCTGTTAGGGCAATATATATTCGCCAAGGTATACTGGTATACTCCACTTCCCATAGCTTACCCTTTAAAAAAAAGGAACCTACCCTCCAGCTCATATGATCTGTCCTCCAGAGTGAAACATACTTCCTTTCCCATACCTATGGCCACTCCTTTCGATTTATTTGACATGGAGTCTCCATGGTACCACAAAGGGTACCGCGGGGAATACAATCTAACTCTATTTTCGTGAGATATCTGGGTTTCCTGCAGAAAGACAATCCCCGCTTCATAATGCTCAATCTCTTTCAGCACTTTGTGTCTTTTAACTGGCATATTTAAACCTCTGATGTTATATGTCAACAAGTTAACTGTTGTCATATTTTATAGGTGACTCCCTAATCTCCAAATCTGACTATTATTGGGACTCATTTTTTAAGGGATCTAGGTTGCAAGTTCCCCTTTGCCTCCTACCCCTACCCCCTCTCCTTCCCCCGCCCCCTGGCCACAACTCGGCCTCTATATCGTGGTTTGAGATAAATCCCCATCTCCACCCCCTAAGGTGGTGCTCCGACGACAGCGCCTGCGCCCGCCCCCCAAAGATATCAAACGGGGGAGGGCCAAAACGGACATCCAAGATAGACCCAGCCCCTATCCAACCCATCATCCCTATACTTATCTTTATTATTTTATTCTACCAACCCGATACTCCTAAAACCAAATATCCCCTCTCCATCCATCTACCCCCAAGTCTCACTTCATTTCCCTCCTCCCTTTCTTTTTTAATTCCTCTTCCAAGTCTATTTTACTTTCTGCCACAGTCCATCTTCACCTGTCGTTCCTTCTCTCTCAACTCTTCCAGGACTGGGGGTGCGATTTTGGTCATTTTGGGCAAAAAGGGCTGGCAGTGCGATTTTGGTCATTTTGAAATCATTTTGGGTTAAAAGGGCCAGGGCACCGATTTTGGTCATTTTGGACCCATTTCCTGCTAAAAGGGCAGTGGGTGCGAATTTTGTCATTTTGGACCCATTTCGGGCTAAAAGGGCTGGGGGTGCGATTTTGGTCATTTTGGACCCATTTCAGGGCAAAAGGGCCAGGGGTGCAATTTTGGACCCATTTCAGGGCAAAAGGGCCAGGGGTGCAATTTTGGTCATTTTTTAAACATTTTGGGGTGAAAGGGCTGGGGGTGCAATTTTGGTCATTTTTGAAACATTTCGGGGTAAAAGAGCCGGGGATGCAATTTTGGACCCATTTTGGGGTACAAGGGCCGGGGTGCAATTTTGGTCACTTTTAACCCATGTTGGGATAAAAGGGCCAGGGTGCAATTTTGGACCCATTTTGGGGTACAAGGGCCGGGGTGCAATTTTGGTCACTTTTAACCCATGTTGGGATAAAAGGGCCAGGGTGCAATTTTGGACCCATTTTGAGATAAAAGAGCTGGGAGTGCAATTTTGGTGATTTTGGACCCATTTCAGAAAAAAAAATTTGGGGGTGAAATTTTGGTGATTTTGGACCCATTTTGGGGTAAAAGGGTCTGGGGCGCAATTTTGGTGATTTTTAAACCATTTTGGGATAAAAGGACCAGGGGTGCAATTTTGGACCCATTTTGGGGTAAAAAGGGCCGGGGTTGCAATTTTGGTAATTTTTAACCCATTTCAGGATAAAAGGGCTGGGGGTGCAATTTTGGTAATTTTTAACCCATTTCAGGATAAAAAGGGCGGGGGGTGCCATTTTGGTCATTTTTAACCCATTTCAGGATAAAAGGGCCGGGGGTGCAATTTTGGTCATTTTTGAAACATTTCAGGTAAAAAGGCCGGGAGCGCAATTTTGGTCATTTTTGAAACATTTCGGGTAAAAGGGCCGGGAGCCCAATTTGTCATTTTTAACCCTTTTAGGGGTAAAAGGGCTGGGGATGCAATTTTGGTCATTTTAAATCCCTTCAGGGCGAAATGGCCAGAGGTGCAATTTTGGTCATTTTGGACCCATTTCAGGGCAAAAGGGCCAGGGGTGCAATTTTGGTCATTTTGGACCCATATCGGGGTGAAAGGGCCAGGGGTGTCATTTTGGTCATTTTGGACCCATTTCAGGGCGAAAGGGCCAGGGGTGCAATTTTGGTCATTTTTGAAAACATTTTGGGGTGAAGGGGCTGGGGGTGCAGTTTTGGTCATTTTGGACCCATTTCATAGTAAAAGGGCCGTGGGTGCAATTTTGGTCATTTTTGACCCATTTCAGGATAAAAGGGCCGGGGGTGCAATTTTGGTCATTTTTAACCCATTTCAGGATAAAAGGGCCGGGGTGCAATTTTGGTCATTTTGGACCCATTTTGGGGTGAAAGGGCCGGGGGTGCAATTTTGGTCATTTTTGAAACATTTCGGGTAAAAGGGTCGGGAGACCAATTTGTCATTTTTAACCCTTTTAGGGGTAAAAGGGCTGGGGATGCAATTTTGGTCATTTTTAATCCTTTCAGGGCGAAATGGCCAGAGGTGCAATTTTGGTCATTTTGGACCCATTTCAGGGCGAAAGGGCCAGGGGTGCAATTTTGGTAATTTTGGACCCATATCGGGGCGAAAGGGCCAGGGGTGTAATTTTGGTCATTTTGGACCCATTTCAGGGCGAAAGGGCCAGGGGTGCAATTTTGGTCATTTTTGAAAACATTTTGGGGTGAAAGGGCTGGGGGTGCAGTTTTGGTCATTTTGGACCCATTTCATGATAAAAGGGCCGTGGGTGCAATTTTGGTCATTTTTGACCCATTTCAGGATAAAAGGGCCGGGGTGCAATTTTGGTCATTTTTTGACCCATTTCAGGATAAAAGGGCTGGGGGTGCAATTTTGGTCATTTTGGACCCATTTCAGGATAAAAGGGCCGGGGGTACAATTTTGGTCATTTTTGACCCATTTCAGGATAAAAGGGCCGGGGGTACAATTTTGGTCATTTTTGACCCATTTCAGGATAAAAGGGCCGGGGGTGCAATTTTGGTCATTTTTGACCCATTTCAGGGTAAAAGGGCCAGGGGTGCAATTTTGGACCCATTTCAGGGCGAAAGGGCTGGGGGTGCAATTTTTGTAATTTTTGAAACATTTTGGGGTGAAAGGACTGGGGGTGCAATGTTGGTCATTTTTGAAACATTTCGCGGTAAAAGGGCCGGGAGCCCAATTTGTCATTTTTAACCCTTTTAGGGGTAAAAGGGCTGGGGATGCAATTTTGGTCATTTTAAATCCCTTCAGGGCGAAATGGCCAGAGGTGCAATTTTGGTCATTTTGGACCCATTTCAGGGCAAAAGGGCCAGGGGTGCAATTTTGGTCATTTTGGACCCATATCGGGGTGAAAGGGCCAGGGGTGTCATTTTGGTCATTTTGGACCCATTTCAGGGCGAAAGGGCCAGGGGTGCAATTTTGGTCATTTTTGAAAACATTTTGGGGTGAAGGGGCTGGGGGTGCAGTTTTGGTCATTTTGGACCCATTTCATAGTAAAAGGGCCGTGGGTGCAATTTTGGTCATTTTTGACCCATTTCAGGATAAAAGGGCCGGGGGTGCAATTTTGGTCATTTTTGACCCATTTCAGGATAAAAGGGCTGGGGGTGCAATTTTGGTCATTTTGGACCCATTTCAGGATAAAAGGGCCGGGGGTACAATTTTGGTCATTTTTGACCCATTTCAGGATAAAAGGGCCGGGGGTGCAATTTTGGTCATTTTTGACCCATTTCAGGGGAAAAAGGGCCAGGGGTGCAATTTTGGACCCATTTCAGGGCGAAAGGGCTGGGGGTGCAATTTTTGTAATTTTTGAAACATTTTGGGGTGAAAGGACTGGGGGTGCAATGTTGGTCATTTTTGAAACATTTCGCGGTAAAAGAGCCGGGGGGGCAATTTTGGACCCATTTCGGGGGAAAAGGGTCTGGGTGCAATTTTGGTCATTTTTAACCCATTTCAGGATAAAAGGGCCGGGGGTGCAATTTTGTGTCATTTTGGACCCATTTTGGGGTGAAAGGGCCGGGGTGCAATTTTGTGTCATTTTGGACCCCTTTCAGGATAAAAGGGCCGGGGGTGCAATTTTGTGTCATTTTGGACCCATTTTGGGGTGAAAGGGCCAGGGTGCAATTTTGTGTCATTTTGGACCCATTTTGGGGTGAAAGGGCCGGTGTGCAATTTTGTGTCATTTTGGACCCATTTTGGGGTGAAAGGGCCGGGGTGCAATTTTGGTCATTTTTAACCAATTTTCGGCTAAAAGGCCCGGGAGTGCAATTTTGTGTCATTTTGGACCCATTTCGGGGTAAAAGGGCCAGGGGTGCAATTTTGGTCAATTTGAACCCATTTCGGCTAAAAGGGCCGGGGGTGCAATTTTGAGTCATTTTTAACCCATTTTGGGCTAAATGGGACGGGGGTGCAATTTTGGTTATTTTTGACCCATTTCAGGATAAAAGGGCCGGGGGTGCAATTTTGGTCATTTTTAACCCATTTCAGGATAAAAGGGCCGGGGTGCAATTTTGGTCATTTTTGAAACATTTTGGGGTGTAAGGGCCGGGGGTGCAATGTTGGTCATTTTTGAAACATTTCGGGATAAAAGAGCCGGGTGTGCAATTTTGGTCATTTTTGAAACATTTTGGGGTGAAAGGGCCGGGGGTGCAATGTTGGTCATTTTTGAAACATTTCCTGGTAAAAGAGCCGGGGTGCAATTTTGGTCATTTTGGATCCATTTTGGGGGAAAAAGGACCGGGGTGTTATTAGCGGTCCTTCCTATTTCGTTGGTGAGGAAGAAGAGCTCTAGCTCCCTTTTTATTATTTCCTCTCCTCTTTCATCCAGTAAATCTTTATTGAGCTTCCAGGAAAATGATTGTTTCTGTACCCCAGGGATTTTAATTTTCATTATCACTGGTGCATGATCCAATAGTGATCTTATTTCTATGTTTGTAGATACCATCCAGTCTAGGGTCCTATGTTCAACTAACCAGTAGTCAATCCTAGTGTACGTCCCATGCATAGGTGAATAGAAAGTGAAATCCTGCATCTTCGGATGTTGCATCCTCCATACACCAACCAACTGAAACTGGTTCAGTTGGGACTTGATTGCTTTCAGTTGTGTGTTCCCTATCCCGTGCATGGGACGTACTATCTAGCTCTGGATTCATGCAAAAATTCAAGTCTCCGGCAACAATTACCAGCCCTCTCTTAAAGTCCCATCATTTTTCTAGGGTTTCCCTCAAAAATATCATTGGACCTCTGTTAGGGCAATATATATTCGCCAAGGTATACTGGTATACTCCACTTCCCATAGCTTACCCTTTAAAAAAAAGGAACCTACCCTCCAGCTCATATGATCTGTCCTCCAGAGTGAAACATACTTCCTTTCCCATACCTATGGCCACTCCTTTCGATTTATTTGACATGGAGTCTCCATGGTACCACAAAGGGTACCGCGGGGAATACAATCTAACTCTATTTTCGTGAGATATCTGGGTTTCCTGCAGAAAGACAATCCCCGCTTCATAATGCTCAATCTCTTTCAGCACTTTGTGTCTTTTAACTGGCATATTTAAACCTCTGATGTTATATGTCAACAAGTTAACTGTTGTCATATTTTATAGGTGACTCCCTAATCTCCAAATCTGACTATTATTGGGACTCATTTTTTAAGGGATCTAGGTTGCAAGTTCCCCTTTGCCTCCTACCCCTACCCCTCTCCTTCCCCCGCCCCCTGGCCACAACTCGGCCTCTATATCGTGGTTTGAGATAAATCCCCATCTCCACCCCCTAAGGTGGTGCTCCGACGACAGCGCCTGCGCCCGCCCCCCAAAGATATCAAACGGGGGAGGGCCAAAACGGACATCCAAGATAGACCCAGCCCCTATCCAACCCATCATCCCTATACTTATCTTTATTATTTTATTCTACCAACCCGATACTCCTAAAACCAAATATCCCCTCTCCATCCATCTACCCCCAAGTCTCACTTCATTTCCCTCCTCCCTTTCTTTTTTAATTCCTCTTCCAAGTCTATTTTACTTTCTGCCACAGTCCATCTTCACCTGTCGTTCCTTCTCTCTCAACTCTTCCAGGACTGGGGGTGCGATTTTGGTCATTTTGGGCAAAAAGGGCTGGCAGTGCGATTTTGGTCATTTTGAAATCATTTTGGGTTAAAAGGGCCAGGGCACCGATTTTGGTCATTTTGGACCCATTTCCTGCTAAAAGGGCAGTGGGTGCGAATTTTGTCATTTTGGACCCATTTCGGGCTAAAAGGGCTGGGGGTGCGATTTTGGTCATTTTGGACCCATTTCAGGGCAAAAGGGCCAGGGGTGCAATTTTGGACCCATTTCAGGGCAAAAGGGCCAGGGGTGCAATTTTGGTCATTTTTTAAACATTTTGGGGTGAAAGGGCTGGGGGTGCAATTTTGGTCATTTTTGAAACATTTCGGGGTAAAAGAGCCGGGGATGCAATTTTGGACCCATTTTGGGGTACAAGGGCCGGGGTGCAATTTTGGTCACTTTTAACCCATGTTGGGATAAAAGGGCCAGGGTGCAATTTTGGACCCATTTTGGGGTACAAGGGCCGGGGTGCAATTTTGGTCACTTTTAACCCATGTTGGGATAAAAGGGCCAGGGTGCAATTTTGGACCCATTTTGAGATAAAAGAGCTGGGAGTGCAATTTTGGTGATTTTGGACCCATTTCAGAAAAAAAAATTTGGGGGTGAAATTTTGGTGATTTTGGACCCATTTTGGGGTAAAAGGGTCTGGGGCGCAATTTTGGTGATTTTTAAACCATTTTGGGATAAAAGGACCAGGGGTGCAATTTTGGACCCATTTTGGGGTAAAAAGGGCCGGGGTTGCAATTTTGGTAATTTTTAACCCATTTCAGGATAAAAGGGCTGGGGGTGCAATTTTGGTAATTTTTAACCCATTTCAGGATAAAAAGGGCGGGGGGTGCCATTTTGGTCATTTTTAACCCATTTCAGGATAAAAGGGCCGGGGGTGCAATTTTGGTCATTTTTGAAACATTTCAGGTAAAAAGGCCGGGAGCGCAATTTTGGTCATTTTTGAAACATTTCGGGTAAAAGGGCCGGGAGCCCAATTTGTCATTTTTAACCCTTTTAGGGGTAAAAGGGCTGGGGATGCAATTTTGGTCATTTTAAATCCCTTCAGGGCGAAATGGCCAGAGGTGCAATTTTGGTCATTTTGGACCCATTTCAGGGCAAAAGGGCCAGGGGTGCAATTTTGGTCATTTTGGACCCATATCGGGGTGAAAGGGCCAGGGGTGTCATTTTGGTCATTTTGGACCCATTTCAGGGCGAAAGGGCCAGGGGTGCAATTTTGGTCATTTTTGAAAACATTTTGGGGTGAAGGGGCTGGGGGTGCAGTTTTGGTCATTTTGGACCCATTTCATAGTAAAAGGGCCGTGGGTGCAATTTTGGTCATTTTTGACCCATTTCAGGATAAAAGGGCCGGGGGTGCAATTTTGGTCATTTTTAACCCATTTCAGGATAAAAGGGCCGGGGTGCAATTTTGGTCATTTTGGACCCATTTTGGGGTGAAAGGGCCGGG